>NC_090929.1:355752730-357002730 GCF_040938575.1 Ambystoma mexicanum
TAAGTACATCACCTGTCATATGACAATTAAAATCCCCCATAACAGCCACCGCGACATTACCAGGCCTCAGCGACCAAGAGGACAGTAGATCCTGTATTGCCACTTGTAATAGTTCTCTCACCACCACTCCTGGAGGGTTATATAGATTAATTAAGAGAAACTTACATAAGCCACTTTCATCATGGTACTCAACCTCTACCGCCATAAGATGGTCCTCAGCTTTACTCTGAATCTTTCGTGACATAACCGTATTAACCACCCCCGTCAGTAAACCCCCATAAGGGCGACCCTTGTTGCCCCATTTAGGAGGTGACTGATACATAACAAAACCATCTAGCAATAAATGGTCCAGTGACCACGTCTCTTGAAGACAAATGCAGCTATGTTTAGACAATAAGTCTACAGAGCCCAACACCCTCAAAAGATGGGCAAAGCCTCGGCAGTTCCAAGTGAGTAACGAGAAACATCAATGGTTCTGTAGCACTCGCGGGAGGGATTCCAGAAGCGACTTAAGAACTTGTATTTCAACCAGAGCGAGATTTTCCCCTGCCAGAGGCTTGAGCTCATTAGCAAGAGGAGCAGGTGTGGCAATGTCCTCTGGTTCAGCACAGAGATCCTTCTCCTGCGGGTCCACGTCAATATCGATGTCTACTGCTCTCAATTCTTCTTTGTATTTTCTAATCAGTTGTGCAGTGGCCAAGAAAGTACAATGTAGAGCAGAGACGTGGGGGTTAGGTCCCTTCAGGGGTTCGATGAACAACAAATCATCAGATTTTAGGACACGAAGTTGAGGGATGTAATAAAGTCTGGCTAATAACTCAGAACGCGCCAACCAGGGATTTTTACCACTGGGGTATAGATTCTTAAAAAAGCAAATGTGTTCTCATTAATATCCTTTGCTAGACTCTTCTGGTCAGGCAGTGTAGGCTCAGATGGTTCTCCCCCCGCAAATGACCCGGGAGGTTGCTCAGGATATGTTAGCATACTAGATTCAAGATCTTGCTCTGAGTCTACCAGCGAGGCTTCATCTGAATCCACACAGATGGACTTCTCTTCCGGTACCAACCAGTCTGTAAGAGGACCTTTAATCGTTACCGCCCGTGCAGCCGCTCTCGCAAGTCTTTTCCTGGCTTTTTTCGAGCGTGTTTCTGGAACAGGCCATGGTCCAACAGTTGGAAGTGGGGCACTCATTGTAGATTTCTTATTTTTAAGTGCCTTCTTTGCCAATCTACGTTGTTTCCGTGAAGGGGGAGCTAGAGGACTTTGTGCTAACTCATGTTCATCTACATATTCCGCTGGTGCATCCTCAGCTTGAATGTTCCCATTGGATTCAGAATGCTCAGCAACACCCTCTGCCATAGTTTCCTGCTCTTCAGTCCCCTCAGCTATATGCAAGGCGTCAGATAGGTTAACTTCCGCTTCTTCTCGAGGGAAATCCTTCAGATCTAACGCCATAGTGAGGGTATTGGTATTTGCCAAAATACACCCTGACATTTGCAGAAGGATCTTAAGTGCAAATTGGAGGGCAGCAACCGATGATTGGAGCTCAGCTATCTCAGTTGAGCTTGGATGCAGACCATTATTACCCTCAGCCTCATTGTCAGGCACATCCTCCATCGATGCCATTGCAAGATTCGGAGAGGCAGACAAACGACCGCTGCTTCCCCCAGAATTATTCAAGCCCGGGGGAGTGCTCATGGTGTTTTCCTTCAGGGGCGTTATGCCGCTGGATGCCATCTGGGGAATTTGTGACGACATTCCTCTTTGTATATTTAAACAAAGATCTAAGAGGGAATTATTGTCAATGTTGTCAAAGTTAGTAGTATTTAGGGAGATGCCACCACTTTGACCCAGTGCTGCAGTTTCCTCAATGATGGTGGAATTTATTTCAGGCAGAGGATTTACAGGGAAAAACCCAGTGATGGCACCTTGCGCCACCGGTTTGGAGTATTTTGCGTTCTTTTTGGGTTTATCACCTTTCTTGTTGGTCTCCTTGCATTCCTTTACAGGTTGAGACTTGATTTTCCGCAAGTTATAAATCGAATGGGGAGCTCTTTTCCCCCGCTGCATATCTGCGGTGTGGCTCACTGTCCGTTAACTGTTAATTTATCAGGATAGAGTAGGGCTATAATGGCGAATGTAATAGTGGATGCTGTGGTTGGAGAGGAGAAATTATTATTCCCATTTACCACACAACGGAAAAGAGGTGGTATCCCACCGTCTTCCAGGACCCCCGGAATGACTCTTCTCACCAGACAGCCCTGATCTTGCACACACGGTGCCTAAGTTCTAACAGCCCGCAGTCTCCGGGACATACCCACTGATTCCAGTTCTCCACAGAATCAGCCCAGGTACAATGATGTAAAGGAAATCACTGTGCTATGCAGAAATATGACCCTGGGTAAGCAATCACCTTAACGGTTACGTCATAAGAGGCCACCTCCAGCTCGAAAAGCTAGAAATAGGAGTAGCGTTCTCAGCTCCTTGCTAATAATGCCCTGTATCTAGTGTATCACAGTTAGGATATTTGCCACTTCCTCCGATAGACAGAGCCTCCTGGGGAGCGGATGCCAAGAGCTCTGTGTTAGGCTTACCCTATTATCTGCAGTCCGAGACGCTGCTCTGCTTAGTTATTCCAGCACAAGCCCACCGGCCCACCGGGGAAAGTCCTCTCCAGGCGGAATCCACCGGGAGACAAGGTGCAGGGAGCCGCCGTACAAGGTGCAGGGAGCCGCCGTTCGGAGTTCGCGCCTCAGCTTCCTTGCTTCCCTTGCGCCTCTCGTCTTTCGCGTCACTCGCGGATCAGAGGAAAGAACCTCCGTACATACGTGGTACTGCGTGTCAAGCCGCACCTCACTCCAGTGATTCAATCCGAGGCCGCTTCCGACACAATCGTGAATACATTAATTGAGCAGGCCAATGGGGATGTTAAGCTGCCTCTGTATATGTTATTTGTCCACTTTTCGTCAGCGTTCGACTCGGTCGAGCGTAAGAGGTTATGGTCAAAATTGGAATCTTTTGGTATGCCCTCCCATCTTTTGTATTTCTGTATGATGATATATGATGAAAGTGTGGCCAGGATCAGTTTAGACAGCATGGGTGCACTGTCTGATCCTGTCAATATTCAAAAAGGTGTAAGACAGGGTTGTGCACTAGCACCCACGCTGTATAACTTATTCATGGCAGACTTGGTGGAATCTTCAGGGATTAAAAATGAACGTCTTCCCCAGAAATGGCTCTCACCAAGTGGGCTGGATCTGTTATGCAGATGATATTATTTTTAATATTTGTATTGGAATCTGCAACAGTGCCAGAGCGATCTGTGAATATGCCAAAATCAATGGGCTAAAAATGGACCTGACAAAAATCCAATTTAGGGCGGTGGGCCGCAACTGTTGCAAAAAATCTGGTATCCTTTGCCCGCTGGGGGGTGATAAGGAAAGTTAACTGCTATAAGTATTTGGGCCATGAGGTCTGTGGGGAAAGAAGGAAAATGAATCCCATGGTCCAACAAAGTAAAAGATCGAAAGTAGTGGCCACTCTAACAGCAGTTATGTCCTTTTCTAAGAAAACAGTGGGCTTTAGTCTGCTGGGAGTAACTAACATGTATAACATATATAAACAGAAGCTGGCTGGCTGCAATTTTTCTGTACGCATTAGAAACAACATTATCAGGTTGGTCGGATTGTGCAGATGTGACTGAGGGAATGTTATGGAGGAGATTGTTAGGTCTTACAAACTATACCCCGGTTCAGGCAATCCGAATTGAAATGGGGTTGATTTCCTTATCTGCACAGATTGCACAGTTTGAGCATAACAGAGCTAAGCTCTATGTAAAAATCAAATTTGCCCGCCGGGATACTCTGCTGCATATCCTACGAGAAGGTTTAGAGGGTGGAAAAATGGATGCCCTGAACACATTCCAGAAGAGTAACCTTCAACTCTTTGATAGAATTGGTTGGTCTCCGAAATGGGAATATGGGGAGGGGCGGTATTAAAATCCTTGAAGAATTCTATTGAGAAGTGGGACTGGGTTGCCAGTCATGACAAAGTAGCGACTATGAGCTCCTTGTGTACGTTTGCCAGAATGCCTTTCCTATATGAAAAGCCTCAATACTATCTAAAACTAAGGTCCTCCCATGCTAATCGAAGAATATTTCTGGACATTAGACTTAATTGTCTAAATGTATTATGGGTCCGAGGTGCTTGGACTGGTATTCCAGTTGAGAGAATATTTTGTAGACTTTGCCTAGATGATACAGAGGTGGAAACCGCAAGGCACGTACTGACATGTTGCAAAACGATGAGTACCACATATGATAAATATTTTGCCAAATTTGAGTATGATCAGACCTATATTGTAAGTGAAAATTTTTGGCTGAGCTGTCTCTCTGTGATGAATAGGAGTCTGGTCATTGCCATTACACAGACATGGAAGGTGGTAAATGAACGCCTAAGAAAATTAGAAGAAAAGGTTAAATTGATGACAGATCTAGATATATAGCACAACCTGTTGATATGGTCTTCTGTGCTCCTATTTGACCGTGAAGTGGGGCTCAATATTGGTGATCCGGACCATCGGACCTTATTGCTTAATGATCATATCTGTGACCAGCTCCCTCCCCCAACAGCCACCATCTAGATTTGATATACATGTCTGGTGTGCTTATGGATTTTAAGTTTATGTATTCTATGTTACTAGTTTTAACCTCGGTCTAGTTTTTAAAGTATGTTTGGTATCTCTGTCTCTATATTGTATACATTGATTAGTATATTCTTACTATGCTGATGTCGGTATAATTTTACAATTGTAATGTTGCTTAATTCTGTTTGGTACATTTAGAAAAAAACATCTTGAAAAGTTCAATGAACTATAACACAATAAAAAAAAAAGATTTCATGGTCGTAGCTTGCTCCCATCTTAGATTTAGGTTTAGATAGGCGTTTATTGTACCCTTTATAAAGGTCAATAAACACCCTTGAACTGTGGTCACTTGTCTGTCTTACTTTGATACCATGTCTTCCTTACAGCGGCCTGTGCTTTTTAGCTAGATACCGGTACAGTCATGACTGAGGCTGGTTTGGACCATAGTTTAAGGACTGATGCTTCTACAACTTAGTTCAATGGCAGTAGGGTTTCCTTCGTTGGGCCCTCGTCCAGAAGATCTGTGGGCTCATACTGACCTTGGGTCGGGAGAGAGCAGTGTGAAGGGTTGCAAGAATGGCTCGGACACAGTGGTTGCATCTTACCAAGTTATTTATTCATTCAACACAAAAATAGGGGTGGGGGAAATGTCTCTATCCCTAGCGCTAGGAGGAGTTTCCTGCCTCAAGGGAATACTAATGATATTATCAGGAAGTCCAAATCAATTGTCACGGTCATGTCCAAAACCTAATGCTGTCCCAAACACTAATGGTTCACCAAAAAGTCATGCGAGGATAGTTTATAAATAATCAACAAAGAAATAATAGCTTCCTGGTGTCCTCAGATAAGCAAACTGTTCCCAGTTCAGCTGGACTAAAGTGCAGCAAAATAAAAAATAAATTAAGTTCTCTATAAGGAGGTTTTGGTGGTCTCTTGGTTTAATAGTTCCATGCCTGTATTTTATCCCAAGGTGCCAAAAGGGACCATCCTCTTACCCTAGTCTTAGTTTTTCAGTTGTGATTAATAACTATATATGATCCTGCAGGGTGCCTGCGTGCTCACTGAGTACTGTAACGAGTAAGAGTTGTGCTCTCCTCGTTTAATTCTCTTAGCCCGGGTTCACTCACCAGCCCAAGGCTGTCTGGGATATGATCTGCTGAGGAGTTCGTTTTGGAGTGGAGGTCTGCCTGTTGCAGTACATTCACTGCCTTCTTGGGCTTGTATTGGTTCCTTCCCGAGTATTTCAGACTCTGACCCGCCCACTTTTCCTCCCCAGGTAGACCATACCTTGTATTGCTGCTCAGTCTGTGGTTGTTCAATTGGGTCTACGACATAGGTTGGGAAATGCTTCCCTCCCTTCCCCTGCTGCTGCCGAACACACCATGCAGCAAAGTTCTTGTCGAGTTCGGCTCGCAGCAATGTATCCACACTGCTCAGGCTTCTGTAAAAACTGCTATGAAGTTCTTCACTCTTATGCCGTGATACAACGTTTCACTGCTTTCTTCTGTTTCCACTTCAACTGCTTCCCCTGCTGCTCCTTCCTCACCTTTTCTTAACCGTGATAGTAGAGTTTGAAGACATTGGGGTGTTACTATCAGTTTATTTCTTTTCCAGGTAACCGTCTTCTGCGTTGCTGAGGTAGTGTGCCTCGTCACCGCAGACAATCCCAAGGTATCCGTCACCTTGGCAATAAGGTGCTGAAAAGTTGTCTGGGGTTTACCCGGGGTGGGAGCAGGGAGAATGTCTAACTTTGCCGAGGTTTCCCATTCACTTGCCACCTGCAAGTGAACTGCAAGATTCACCAAGTCCCCTTGTTCACCAAATCACTCCTCTGTAAAGTCCCCAACTTCCCTAGGTTGAAAGGGCTTCAAACCAAATGGAATGGTGTCCCGTTCCCATAGCTCTCAACCATTTGCCTTGCAAAAGCGGTGAAATCACCCGATTATGTTTTTGGCGGGTGAGACGCCCATTGGAATGAATGGGAGTGCAGGAGGCTTGGCGGGTGAGTCAGCCCTTTGCAAGGAGGGTGACACCCGCCAAAAGCGTGTGAGTTGAGAGCTATGCCCGTTCCTCATCATAAATGTCTTCCAAGTGGGACATGAATGTACTCCAGGGCATAGTCCCGATAAGTTTAGGCATCACTGATGCTGATCCACACGAGAAGCATCATGGAAGAAGTGTAGAGATGGAGAACCAGCGTTCAGATACGAAGCAGTGCAACCTCATGGCAGGATATGGTCCGTCGTTTGCGCAGTCGTACCCGAGGACGTACGGGCGTGCAACTAACTGGTGTCTCTGCCTGCTTGTCCAAGTGCAATGGATTAAGACGGCACCGGTGAGGACTTGGCAAAGATGTCAATCATGTTAAAACTAAAGGCCTCTCATTCCTCTGGAGTAAAGAATTGGGTGGGAAGCCTGATCTTCAGGGGCGTCCCTGGAGTGGTGGCTCCTCTTAGAAAAGGAAAAAGGAATGGTGGCTTGAAAAACTACCTGGAGACTGAGACCTCTTTTAGTGCTTTTTTTCTTTGTCCTCGCAGACTGGCGACCGTTCGTCGGTGCTACTAACCCACGCAGGGCAACCTCAAATGAGTCAGTTTGTCACTCTTGTCCTTGTGGATGAAAGTTGACAGCTTCACCTCCCATTCCCCAAGTGCTGTGGGCTGCATCAACTGCCACAACACACAATACTGCATGTCAAGCCCCTCAGTGAGGCAATAAAGACATCCAGTGAGGATCCGAGACAACATTGGATGCCTGCAGTGAAAACAGAGTTTAAAGCCGGAAGACTATAGGATTCGGTACATCGTCGAAAGGAATGAGATGCAAGAACAAACTTTAAAGAATTGGTGTTGCGAAAGTGAGCAGAGTGCATAGAAAAAGTAACTAGAGTCACAGCACCCCTATATATACTGGCCGCAAAGTCATGATCGGTGCAGGGCACAGAGACGTGAGGTGTCGAGCGGAGCCGACGCAGAGCCACAATGGGCCAGACAGAAAGTTTCAGAAGAGCAGCTGTGCATGGAGATGGGTATCAAAGATGTGGAATACAGGGAAGGAAGGAATCTATTAGAACGAATTGCACTTAATGCACGATTGGTTATTGTAATTCCTACCAATTTTATATACTATCTTAGCACATTGGTATGCTAATATGGATGATATAAAGCATTTCTGGTTCACATTGGAAGCAATTAGGTTCACTTGAGGAGTCCCCCACCTAGAGAAGATCTCCTCCAGAACTTCGTGGCAGAGCTTGTGGTAGTCCGAAATCTGCATGCTGTGAAGAATCAAAGGAATGTGTTCCTATTCCCTAAGAGGGGAGAAGCCCCCCCTGTGAGGCCAGGGAGGTGAGCCCGCTCCACAACACCCTCCCTTGTGGTAGAGGCAAGTGGGATCTCATCAGGAGAGACTCCCCCTTTGAATACAAGGACTCCGTGAGGAACTCCTTCAAGTGGTGCATACCATGGCCTACATGGGATGTTTTACAATACTAGACCCTGTGAAATATCAAGACTGGGACGAAGAAACTCCTAATTGTTAGGCAACGTTTGTATGCAGTACCCTGTGGGAATGCTACAAACAACTCTGACTACAGATATAGGAAACCCAACCTTTGGAATAAGCTTGTACTACACACTTTTGGTAGCGTGTTGTGCAGCTAGGCTTATCTGAGAGCAGCTCGCCGGCAGTTCAGCAGCAGAACTGACCCCTTCCGATCCTCTCGGTCCTGGGAGTGCTATTTCTGCTTTTATCTGTTTGTTTTAAATTGTGATTGCGCTCCAAGCACGCGTTTTCTTTTTTATTTCACCCCCCCCTCACCCCTTACAGCCACTTCCTGGTCCCCTCCGCCCTACCGCCTCCCTGAACCCTCTGAACCCTCCTTGGGTGCACATCTCCTCTTGTCTTAGCTGACCCTCCTAGGTAGCCCCCTGCCCGGCAGCCCCCACGGCTAAGGGCCCCTCAGGCAAAGGGCGGCTCCTGTGTGTGTCTGCAGGTGTCCGCAGGGGACGCCAGGTGCCAGCCCCTCTCCCTTCGACCTCCGGCTCACCCCTCCTACCGCTCAATAGCTGTTAACCACTGCTGTTCTTCCAAAAATCCACCAGCCTTTAGTACCGCATTGTGAAACCTAGGTCTTTTTCTCCCTCTTTAGGATTCCCAAATTTAGGTGGCGCTAAATTGCTTGTTTTGGTACCACCACTATAACTGCATTGTGAAACCTAGGCCTTTTTCTCCCTCTTTAGGATTATCAAATTTAGGTATGTCTTCTTTCTTGTCTTAGAATGTCCGGTGCCCTTCTTACGCTCACCTCCTAAGTGCTGTCGTCTTTCCCATTCTGCTGCGCACTTGCCTCTCTTTGTCTTGTCGGTCTACCCCTCTCACCCCCCCCTCTCTCACCTACTCTATGGTGCTCTCGGTCTCCCTATCTTTTCTAACTGTTTCTCTATTGACTATCCTGCTCTGCTCACTAAGTCTGGTAGGAAAAAGTTTAAAAAGTTCATCCTGGTGTCCAACCCAGGCCTCCCTATCGCTGACACCTACATCAGTGCCTCCTCCAAGGAAACTCTCACCAACACCCTCATTGTCGTTCCTTCACCTGATCTATGGACCCCTCACATGGTCTCTGTTCTCTCTCCTTTCTCCTCTTCTCCCATTAATGGTGGTACCCGTTGGGACGTACTCCTGGCCTCGTTTCTATCCTCTAAGGTCAACATTAATGTCTACTGTAATGGGACCGTCTTGCTCCAAGGCCCTCAGGCCAACCTTCATCTCTTTGATAGACGCTTTCACCGCCCCATCAACTTCCTTTCTTCTCCTGCTGTCCCCTCCCCCCTTTCCTTGGCTACCTTGCCTTCCCCCTCCCTCTCTGCCCCCTCTCGGGCGCTCTCTACACCTCCGCAGGGCATACCTCTGATCTGTACCCCTCCCCGGAACTCCTTCAAGGATGGCAACCTTCTCCACATTGCCACTCTTAACTCCCGCTCCGCTGTCAAACACTCCTCTGATATCTGCCGCCTTCTTGAAGAACCCGACCTCGATGTCCTCAGTCTCACTAAGACATGGTTTTCGGCCAGCTCTGTCACCAGCTTTGACACACTCCTACCTGACGGCTACAAGATTCTCTCTGTGCCCAGGCCCAACTGCTCTGGTGGTGGCGCAGCCCTTATCTTTCCTGAGTGGATTCCTGCCTATGTCATCCCTACGCAGGCCTACTCCTCTTTTGAATGCCTCGTCTGCAGGCTCTCTCTCTCGCCTAGCCATTCCCTTATTGTGGCTACTATCTATCGGCCACCTGGTCAGATTTCCTCCTTCCTCTCTGAGTGGGCAGACCTCTCCTCCTCACTCCTGGCCTCAACCACTCAACTCCTCCTTCTTGGAGACTTCAACATCCACCTGGATGCCTCCTGTCCCCCCTCTGAACTCTTTCGCGACCTCTGCGACTCTCTCTATCACCATTCTACCCTCTGGCCCGACTCATTCTGCAGGGCACACTCTCGATGTTCTGATCTCTTCAGACCTTCCCCTCTCAGTCCCTCTCTCCACTCCTCTCTCCTGGAGTGATCACTTTCTCCTATCCTCCCTACCCCGCAGGCCAAGCCACCTCCATCACTGTCACCCACCTTCTCGGTCACCCGACCCATGAAGCGCGTGTCAGTTGAGGCTTTCGCCACCACCTTCTCTCCCCCTCCTCCCCCCCTGGCTGACTCTCACCCTGACACAGCTCTCTCCATGCTCCACTCTTCTATATCTGATACTCTCGATATCCTTGCCCCTGTCATGAGAATCCGCCTGAAGCCCAAAGCCAAGTGTAACTCCTGGTACGACTCTGCCTTTGTCAGCCTAAAACCAAGTGTAAGGTTGCCGAGAGGAAATGGCATGCTTCAATTTCATCCACTGACAAACTGGCCTGCCGCCTGCTGCAAAGGCAATACCGGCTCTCCGTCCTCACCAAGAAGAGAGCACATATCCAAGCCCGTGTCTCTGCGGCATCTAACAACTCGGTTGAAATCTTTAAAATCTGCAAGGAACTGGCCAATCCTGCCGCAGTCTCTTCCGCTCCTGTCCTTTCCCAGGCCCTCTGCACGGCACTGGCTTCTCACTTCATTTAAAAAACTCAGGACATCCTGTCGTCTCTCTTCTCCCTCCTGCTATTCCCTGCTCTTCCTCTGGCCCTTCTGCAGCCACCCCTCCTCCCTCCTTCTCGGCCTTTTCCCTTTTCTCTCCAGACGAGGTTTCTAGACAAGTCCGATCTATGAAAGTCTCGTCAAAACAGGTTCACCCCTGTTCCTCTAAAACCATCAAGGATCACATCGACTCCCTGGCTCCTGCCCTGGCGGCTTTCTGCAATCACTCCTTTGCCACTGGAGTCTTCCCTTCACCCCCCTGAAGCACTCCCTTGTTTACCCTCTTCTTAAGAAACCCTCTGCCGACCCCTCATGGCCAGCTAATTATCGCCCAATCTCCATCACTCCCTTCCTGGGCAAGCTCCTGGAGAAACTGGCCATCTCCCAGCTCAATCTCCACACTGAATCTGTTGGTTGTCCTCATGACCATCAGTCTGGCTTCAGAGCTGCCAGAAGCACGGAAACTGCTCATGAAAATCCGTGAAGACCTTCTCACCAACCTCGACTCTAACACCCCTTGCGTTCTTATCTTGCTTGATCTCTCTTCTGCCTTTGACACTGTCAACCATGCCATCCTGCTCAACCGTCTCCATGACAACCTGGGTTCACTGGTCAGGCTCTGGCGTGGCAGACTTCTTTCCTCTCCAACCGACCCTCCCAGGTCCAACTAGGGTCCTTCCTCTCCGACATGTTTTTCTCTACCTGTGGTGTCCCCCAGGGATCTAACCTCTCTCCCTGGCTGTTCAACCAATACCTGGCACTCCTTGCCCACCGCATCGCTGCTCTCTGTCCCAACGTTCAGTGCTATGCAGATGATACCCAGCTCATTTTCAGGCCACCCTCGGGCTCCTCTCCTCATCTCCGACTGTCTGCCATCCAGGAATGGTGTGCCGCCAACGACCTCTGCCTTAATGCCTGTAAGACAGATTCTACTAATCGGCACACCCACTCCCTCCTTCCCTGCAGCTCTCTGGCCGGCCTCCCTTGGCCCTCCTCCCACTCCCACCTGCAAGGCTAAAAACCTTGGGGTCATCTTCGACTATGCGCTCTCCTTCTCTCCTCACATCTCTGACGTCTCTAAGAAGTCACACTACCAGCTGCACCTCCTTAGAGGTATTCTTCCTTTCCTCTCCTTCCCCCAGAAGCTCACCGTCTGCAGAGCCCTGGTCCTCTCCAAGCTGGACTACTGTAACAGCTGCTATCTAAATCTGCCTGCCTCCTCTCTCCGCCCTCTGCAACTTATCCAGAACAGGACTGCGGGACTTGTCCTTGGCCTCAAGCCCAGGAATCGTATCTCTCCAGGACTGAAATCTCTGCCCTGGCTCTCAGCGGCTGTGAGGTTTAAGTTCAAAACCCTTTGCATTGTTCACAAGGCCTTCTAGGGTCTGGGGCCGCATTACCTTCAACTCTCTCTTCCTAAATATCTTCCTTCTCAAGCTCTTCGCTCTTCTGCCTCCAACTCCCTTAGGGTCAGGCGTTTCTCCAAGCAACTAGTTGGTAGCAGATCACTCTCTTCGGCAGGGGCCTCTCTCTGGAACAGCCTTCCTGCTTCCGTGAAACTCGAGGATAACCATCTCCGGTTCCGGAAACACCTCAAAATCTTCCTCTTTGCTTCTGTTTTCTCTCCTCCCCTCCCTTGCTGAATTCCTGACTGAAATTGCACTGGTTACCTGGCCACCCTTTTTGATCTCTGGCCCAGGCCCTGTCAATTACCCACCTGCACTGCCTCCCTGGCAACCCCTGCACTTGCGGACTATTTTTTCTGTATCCTTTCAGTCCCCCCTACCAGTACTTACGTCTGCACTTCCTTGCACTTGCCACTAGCTGGCTGTTTTATGTGTCTTATTATTCCACTTCCCATGTACTGCACTTTCCCCTCTCCCCTCCCCCTGCGCACTCCCCCCCCTTCCCATGCACTTGCGCAATCCGAATGACACCTGGCCTAGTAGGATTGTTGTCTGTCCACCCCCTTGCCTCGCCGCGCCTTGAAACACTTGTGTATAGGTGCGTTATAAATGCCATATCATATATCATCTCAGGAGGGGTCAATGTGAGCTGTAGAGGAGTTGCACAGATTTGCAGATACAAGTATTCAAATAAACTCCTATAATCAAGGTTTCTTGAATAAACAATTATTAATGTATCAGTCAGTTAGAATAAGCCTTCTTCAGAAGGGACCGATATAATAGCAACACTCCAATACACTTCATGAAATACACACTCTTAATATCTCTAAATCAGTAGATACCCTTTTTGGGATGGCCCACAGACACTACCTACACCCTCAGGTGACTTGAATTGCTAGGCTGCTGGGGACATTAATATATCACTGTTGCATTTAGAATCGTATAGTAATAAGTCAAAGGAAAAGGTTATTTAGAACATACAAGAGACCACACATATTCTTAAGCAGGCAAATACTTTTGGATCCCCCCAGGAAGAGTCATTCAGTACAATAGGCTAGGATAAAAGTAAATGGGCAAAAGTCTTATATAGGATGCACCACTCCCGGTAGGTGAGTAGAAATGTTTTTGCACAATGCCTTAGGAGTCTTTGAAGAAAAGAAGAATCAAATGTAGGGCCACACGCCGATTAGACTTGTGAGTAGTAGAAGAGGCAAGCAACTCTACAGTAAGAGGTACATTCTCTCAGACTTTTTACAGTACCTTTGTATTGAAGAAAAAGTGCAGCAGATGACTTCTGTTCCTGTGCAGCTCTGCAGATCTCACTGTTCCTGGGCCTCAGTTGTGGGGATAAGAGGGAGGACTTCTGGGGAATCCTGCACTGCAATGGGACGGTCACCACTCGCAACCGGCAATCTTCAATTCAGTGGCTGTTCAGTGTTTCAGCTCCTCGCGTCTACCGCAAATAGCAACACTGAGGTTCCTGGCTGTCGAGATGGACTTTTCTTGCTTCTGGGGTCCTGCACTCTGTTGAGGGGGCTCAGACTTGGTCAGTTCTGCTTCCTGGGTGTCCAGAGGATCTTCCTGGAGCTCTAGGCCAGCTTAAAGTTAAACGCACACAATCTAGTGTTCCTCTCCCTGGTTATACGGTTTCCAGCAGCAACTCTGTGGAAATTCAACCAGCGCCGAGATGGGTGCCCAGGTGGTTTACTTTGGAGTTGATTGGTCCCACCAACTCAAGGGGAGACGTCGTCCTTGCAGGGTTTCTCTGCCGATACGAATTTGGAGTTTCAGCACAGCAGCAGGGCTTCACCAGGTAATACAACGGTCCAGGAGTTGCAGCAGACGTCCTCTTCAAGTTCTTCTTCGGTTCCTTCGTCCAGTGGTCGACTCTGCCTTCCAAGCCAAAACATTCGCCTTTTATTCAGTTCTCTCCCATTCAGCTGTCACTCACCCAGAAGGGTGGCTGTCTTTCCTGGACAGTCAGCCGGCCAATCAACACAGAGTGCATTTGGGTCTCTTAGGAGACTAAGCACAGGGAGTTTCGGGAACCTCGCTTACTTCCTGCCTACCCCAGACACCATGGAGCCAGAGGCAGGCTTCACTCGTGAATCCCGCCAAAGGCAAAGCGAACAATGGGACAAAATTTGGTTTGGCGCACAGAGTAAATCTCAAGAAGGACCTTTCCACAAAGAAATGGCAAAAAAAGATGACCGGGGCCATTTTGACCAAAATGGCACCCTTGGGTGCTTTTCTGCAGCTGCAAACGCAGCCCATAGTAAATGCACACCACGGCAGTTAGTACGAAACCACTGCCACCAGCCATTCATTAAAGAAAGAATAACATAAAAATGTTACATGAGAAGCTAGACAAAGGGGATACTAGGTAACCCCTCCAGCACCCTATTGTAAGATAGAGTGTGCTTGGTCTAGAAAGTTACAAATATAAGTAAAGTCAATTTCACTTTACTGCTCGAGGAAATAGTAGTTTAACCAAGAGAAGGTATTTAAACCTTTGGGAAATCTGAAAGACTTCCCTGTGCCACTGCACTGAAGGTGCTGTGTGACACAATGGAAAAGACAATGCCTATGGAGTTTATCAGACTCCACAACCAAAAGAAACAGTGTTCAGAAATCATATAAAAATACATGAGTGGAAAAAAGGGCCTCACTCTCTCCAGGTTGAAAAAATCAAGTCCTCAAAATCCAGCAAAGTTGCTGGGGGTCTCTAAGGTAGAAGGAATTAGCAAATTTCTGAGAATTCTCCCCAACACTTATATGAGATACATTACTCACCGTAATCGTATTTCTGATGCTTGTATCTGCTTATATTCACATGCTGTGCATAGGCCGACATCTAGTGGAAGCTGCAGAGTATTAAAAATTGGGAAACTCGAAAATGGGCGTCGACATAGGGCGTGCCAGTAATACTATCCCTAGTGTGACGTCCACTGTACCCATGATCCCTCATGTGTGTATGACCCTCAGATTGTATTTTTTCTGACATGAGGTAGCATGAGGAGTAGCGCGAGTACAGATTATCTAAGCAGATAGATAGATAAGACTACAAGCATCCATGCGCCTTCTCTCAGAGGGGAGGAAGGGCGGGCACATGTGAATCTAAGCAGATACAAGCATCAGAAATACGATTACGGTGAGTAATGTATCCCTTCTGAGGCTTGTGGAATCTGCTTAGATCACATGCTGTGCATAGATTAGCAAGCAGTGTTAGGAGGAGGTGGGATGTGAGAAGGGTCATGAGCGAACAGATGTCTTAAAACCTCTTCTCCCACTTGAGTATCTGTCTTGGAATGGGTGTCAATGCAGCAGTGCTGAGTAAAAGTGTGAATAGAGCTCTATGTAGCTGCTTTGCAAACGGTGTCAAGGGGTACATTTGCAATGAAAGCCAGAGTGGCCCCAGTGCCTCTTGTAGAGTGGGCTCTTGGCGTAAACGGCAGAGTCTTCTCAGAAAGGGAGTAGCACAGCTGGATACAGTTTACTATCCATTTTGAGATGGCACCTTTAGAGACGCAATCTCCCTCTCTGCCTGTAGCTACGGAGATGAACAGTTTGTCTGTCTTACTCAGCGGTCTGGTCTTGTCTACATAGTAGAGGACCGCTCTTCGCACATCTAGCGTGTCTAGTTTCACCTCAGCAGAGCTTTTGGGTTCTTGGAAGAAGGCCGGTAGCTCAATGGACTGGTTAACGTGGAATTTTGAAATTAACTTGGGTGAGAACCTCGGGTGTGTTCGTAGAACCAGTTTATCCTTATGAATTGTAAAGAAAGAATCATACACTGACAGAGCCTGAATTTCACTGACCCTTTTTATGGATGTAATGGCTACTAAGAAGGCAGTTTTATAGTTCAGGTGTTTGAGACTAGCCTTATGCATGGATTCAAAGGGTGGGCCAATGAGTTTAGCAAGCACCACATTAAGGTCCCAACCTGGTGGTGGGTTTGAAATTGGAGGGTGGAGTCTCTTTACCCCTTCTATGAAGGCTTTAACCACTAATACTTTCCACCACGACACCTTGTTATGGCAGGTGGTGTAGGCTAACAGCGCCGCCAGGTGTACCTTGAGTGAATTAAATACCAACCCTGCATCCAGCAGGTGGAGCATGTAGGTGACAATATTGGAAGGAGTGCAATCAACCGGGTTTATTTGTTTATTCTGGCACCAGATAATGAATCTTTTCCATTTATCAAAGTAACAGTGTCTCGTGTTTGGTTTCCTAGATTCTTTTAGGATATCCATGCATCTCTGTGGCAGGTTGAGATGTCCAAACTCTGACTTCAGGAGCCATGCTGCCAAGTTCATTGAGCTGGGTTGAGGATGCACTGTTTGACCTTGGTGCTGGGATAGTAGGTTGTGCCAGCACGGGAGTCTGATGGGTTCGCACACTGCTAGTATGCGCAGGTGTGGGAACCACAGTTGTCTCGCCCACATGGGAGCAACTAGGATGAGCGTCATCGATTCTCTGTGCATCTTGTTGACCACCTTCCCCATGAGAGATGTTGGTGGAAAAGCGTAGGCAACCATTTCGGACCAGTTCATCCACAGGGCGTTCCCCTTGGAGTCTGGCTGGGGGAACCTGGATGCGAATCATGGTCATTGTCTGTTTTCGCTTGTGGCAAATAGGTCTATAGTGGGGAAACTCCACTGTGAGAAGAGGTCTTCTACGACTTCTCTGTGCAGACACCATTTGTGTTCTTCTGGGAGGGAATCTCTGCTCAAAGCGTCTGCCAGTGAATTGAGATCCCCTGGAACATGTTGAGATGACGGGTAAATGTTCCGTCTGAGTGCCCATGTCCAAATTTTCTGGGCAAGCCTGGACAGATTTGGCGAACGAGTCCCTCCCTGCTTGTTTATGTAAAACATGGCTGTCGTGCTGTCTGTTGAGATCTGCACTGACAGGTTCATCAGGTGGGGTTCGAACGCTCGAAGCACTCTGAAGACTGCCAGAAGCTCTAGCAGATTGATGCGATTCTTGGCCACTGTGTGAGACCAGAAACCCTGAGCTGTGTGGTGAAGGAGGTGTGCTCCCCACCCCGATAGGGATGCGTCTGTAGTGACTACAGCCTGTAGCTCTGGATCGAAAAAGGGTTTCCCCTTTGACAGGTTCTCTCTCGTCCACCAGTGAAGACTTCGTACAAGCATTGGCGAAACGACCACTAGATCGTCCCACTGACCACTTGCCTGAGACCATTGTTTCGCCAACTATTCCTGCATGGGTCGCATGCGCAGGCGCGCATGGGGAACCAGGTAAATACATACATGATGCCATCATGCCTAGCAAACGCATCGCTTTACGCACCCTTATCTGACGACCGGGCTGATATTGAGGAATTTCCAGCAGTATATTCCGAATTCTTTCCTCTGATGGAAAGGCCAACCCTTCTTGAGTGTTTAGGACAGCTCCTAGGAACTGTTTCAAGGTGCTTGGCACCAGGCTTGATTTTTTCTCGTTGATAGAGAAACCCAATTTGAAGAGGTTGATAGTTCTTTGGATGTTGGAGCTGCAAATTACTGGGGTTTCCCCCGTGATGAGCCAGTCATCCAAGTAAGGGTACACTGGGATTGCCTCCCTGCATAGATGTGCTGCCGCCACCGCCAGTACCTTGGTGAATACCCTTGGAGCCGAGGCTATACCGAAGGGCAGCACCTTGAACTGGTAGTGCCGACTGTCCACCTTGAAGCGCAAGAATCTTCTGTGCGCTGGGAACATGGAAATATGAAAATAGGCATCTTTCATGTCCAATGTTGCCATGTAATCCCCTCTTTTTAGGAGGGGATTACCTCTTGGGGAGTAGTCATGCAATATTTTTGGGGCTTGACATAAGTCTAAAACTGGGCGCATTGTAAAATCTTTTTTTTTTTGGCACAAGGAAGTAAGTTGAATAAATACCCTTGTTTACCTGGTTACCCGGGACGAGTTCTATTGCGTCCTTTGCGAGAAGATTGACGATTTCCTCGAGGAGGATCTTTTGGTGGTCCAGGGAATGTATCTTTTGTCTTGGAGGGTGGTTGCGGGGGCGCTCCAGCAGTTCGAAGCAGTATCGTGCGGACACTGTGGACAGCACCCATCTGTCCGATGTGATCCCTTCCCATCTGTCCGATGTGATCCCTTCCCATGCCTGGGTGAAGTTGGAAATGCGCCCCCCTATTGAGGATGCGTGGGAAGGGACCCTGAGCGGAACGTCACTGTTTGCCGGGAGGCGTACCTCCTCTGGCTGGGCTGCCTCTTCCTCTACCACGGCTCCTTTTATTACCTCTGCCGTAACTCTGGGTAGTCTGTTGGTTGGCACCCCACGATGTACCCTGCCCCTGTGCGTAATTGGAGCCCCTCTGGGAATTTTGGCCACGTGAGCGACGAAAATTACTATTCCCCCTTTGGTTCGTGGGCTTATTAGTCAATTGTCCCAGGGATTTAAGGGTATCGTACTCGTCTTTGGCAGTTTTGAGTGCCTCCTCTACTGCTTTGCCAAACAAGACATTCAGATCCACCGGCATGTCGATAAGGGTAGCTTGGGTCTCGGGCTTAATCCCTGATTGTCTAAGCCAAACGTGCCTCTTAATGACCGTGCTCTCTGCTATGAGCCGGCCTGCATTATCTGCGGAGTCAAAGGTCGTCTTTAGAATGCATCCGGACACGGCTCTACCCTCCAACGCGATCTGGGCTAACTGGCCCTTTAGTGGTTCCGGTGCGGAGTCAATGAGAGCAGCTACCTGCTCCCACTGGTGGCAATCATAGCGTGCCCACAGTGTGGAGATATTGGTGATTCTTGCTTGGTAAGCCCAAGTGGAGGCCACCTTCCTTCCTAACCCATAAATTCTCTTGCTCTCCTTGTCTGGCGGAGCCTCAGATGCTGATAGAGGTGTCCCCGCCCTTTTCCTGGTGTTCGTGACTACTAGCTAGTCGGGCTTAAGTTGACCCCTTATGTAAAGTGGGCCTGACTGGGCGGCCCTGAACATCTTCTCAATTTTGTGGTTTACAGCCCTGGTTAGATTAGGGGTGAGGAGTGAAGGATCAATTCTGCGTTGGATGGACTTCAGAATTGGAATGGCTTGGGCAGTGGGTTTCTTGTCCCCCATGATCTCCTCTGCAAAGTCCCTCTCTTCTTGTGCCCCTTGAGTATCTATGAGGAAGTGCTCTGCAGCTCTAGCTAAGACCTCATTTAGAAGGGGCTGGTTATCTACTGGAGAGTCAGTAACCTGTGGGGTTCTTTGCGAACAGGAGAATCTATATTGTAGACTTCTGCCTCGTCTGCCTCCTCCTCACCTTGGCCCTCGTCATCTCCATAATAATCGACTCCTGTTTGGTCGTCCAATATTTCTATGTCTGGATCCTCACCATACTGCTGGTAAGGTTGGAAGTAGTAAGGGTCTGAAATCAGGCCCTGAGTTGGAGTCTCAAACCGAGGTCTCTTATTAGGAGGCTGAGGGTCCCTGGATCCTCAAGGAGTAGAGTTGTCAGGGGCACTTTGATAACTAAGAAAATAATCATTTTTTTTTTCTCGTAGAAATCAGCCATAAAGGACATTCTCCTCATCACTCTGTCGATGTCCTCAGAGCTCCATTCCCTGGTGCTGGGGATGACCACCTCCTGCTGAGGTTTCTCTCCTATTCCCATATCCTTTAGAGTGGGAGGGATAACTTTAGGTTTAGTGACAGGGACAGGGGTCTTGGATGTATCCTAATCTGAAGACTTGTGTTTGTCCTTGTGTACCTGGGGTGCACAAGTAGAGTGTGATGACCTTTTCTGCTGTTTGTCCCCTTCCCCTTGAGTAGAAGAGTGTTTTCCTGATGTTTTCACCTTCTCTGCACGTTTTGACGCCTGGCGTCGAGATCCGGGGTTGTGTAGGGTACTCTCTGAATCTTTCGAGTGTGCACGTCGACTTTCGGAGGCAGACGCCGAACGGGCTGCCGGAACCGATTCTAAGCATGCAGCTTGGGGGTGGAGGCCGGATTCATCATCCGACGACCATACCTCTGTGACTTTGGGGAGCGAGGCACTCTTCGCAACTGTGGACGGTTGCCTTGTGTCATGAGGGGATCTCGACCTGGAACGCCCAGAGGACACCGGGTCCGTGGACCGCTCTCTACATGCCTCCTTTTTCCGACACATGCTTGTCGAGTCCTGGTTGGGATTAGTGTGTTTATGTGTAGCTTGTGTCGCCGGGTGTGGTCCCCATAACTGCCCTGCCGGACAATCCTCCGAGGTCAGGGACTAACGCTTGGGTGTCTTTCGACGCCCCTGTACCCTCGCCGTCTGAAAGGGCGGCGTCGCTGCCATCACTGAAGGCACCCACCGCTTCCATGGCCTCGAGCTGCCTGGCGTGGTGGGCCCAACATTTAGTGGAGTGGTCCTTTAGTGTTTTAGCCTTAAAACGCTCTGCAGTTAGCTTCGGGGTGGTCCCTAGGCAAACAGAGATTACAGGTGGCGTGTTTGTCAACCGAAGGGTACTTGCTATTGCACTTGCGGCAAAATCTAAATGGAGTACTCTCCATATGTCACCTTATAGCAGCATGCTAGTGTATGCAGGAAATAATAGCGAGTGCAAGTATGTTTCCACCCCCACTTTCCCTACTTGCAGGGCCGAGGCCTTCCGAGGCCCAAAGTCTGTCGTGCAGTCTCGATGGTGGTTCTTTCTTCGGATCAGCGTCGATCTTCGGATCTCGACGTGGGAGTGAAAGAACAGGGAAATATATATATGATTTTTTGAAAAATGGCTGAAAGCCAGGGAACTCCGCACAATGCTTTCGACAAGTATGGTGGAAAAAAACAATCGGAGGGTCCTACACGCGTGAGGGATCATGGGTACAGTGGACGTCACACTAGGGATAGTATTGCTGGCACGCCCTATGTCGACGCCCATTTTCGAGTTTCGAAAAACAAACTGTAATACTCTGCAGCTTCCACTAGATGTCAGCCTATGCACAGCATGTGATCTAAGCAGATTCCACAAGCCTCAGAAATACTGGTTTCTGCTGGGGAAGGCCCCAAGCTGTGGGGGGGGGGGGGGGGGAGTGAGAGAGTGAGAAAGGGAGAGAGTAGAGGGGGAGAGAGAGAGAAACGTACATCAGCTGGGGAATCCCCCCGAGCTGCATAAACCTTGACAGAGGGGGATACCCAGAAGCCTGTGAGTTTACAACTCACTTACCCTCGCAATACTGTATGCCGGAGCAACAGCAAACCCTCAGCAGGAGAGGCCGGAAGGGCACGAGCCCAGTACAAAGTGGTGGAGGGACCACAGTCGGGAATACATGGTGGACAGACTGTCTAGGCACACACCAGAGGACCGCGTAACTGTGAAGAGACAGGACATCCAAGGAGAACAGCCGCCGGAAAGAAAAGACGTTGGCTGTCCATGAACCAAAAAAAGGGTCTCCAAGGAAGAAGGCTCCCAAAGACGTTCTCCTACCGTAACAAAGGTGATTGGGAGAACGGAAGGCCCCAAAGCAATCATTATACCACACAGTTAACTCATCCCAGTAAATAGTCTGAAACAGTTTGTGAGACAGGCATGGTATCAAGAAAGATGGGTGGCACAGTTTCAAAACCTTTATTCAATGAATCAGGAAGGGTGAAATGCCTATCTAGTCCTATTGCTATGGCGGGATTGCCCTGTCTAAATAAACGAAGGATCGTCAAAGTCGGTGTGTCCAAATCAAAAAGTCTGTGTCAAACCCTATGCTTGCCCTCTCAACTGAAGGAGTGAAAAACAAAGTTTGGAGCACTAATTAGGCCCCCTTTCCAAAGTCATGATACATTTCAAATAATCGGATCTTGCAACGCTCATACCCTCTGGGGTATAGTTTCTGGTTCTAATTCAAACAAGGTCTACTGGCAAAAGTTCAGTTAAAAAAAAGGTCCATGAGAAGTTCAGGCTCCCTTCCCCAAACTTAAGGTACCAGCTCATGAGGTATCCAGTTATCAAAAGTGCATAAGAAACAGTCTTGTTATATTCATTCAAGGCATCCCTTCCCCAAGCTCAATACATTTCTTGCTCACAAAACAAGGTTCACAGGTTCTTCTCGCCTTACAACTCTTGCATTGGAGCCCCCTCCTGGCTGTGGTGCAGATTTAGACTGCACGGTCCACCCATAACAGGTCGGGCAACTAGTGGCTCTTTATGCTTGGCATAACGTTGGGCTTAGGGCTTTTCTTTATATATTAGGGCTTCCCGGTATAGGCGCAGTTTTAGACCACACGGTCCACCCATTACAGGTCATACAACCAGTCACTGCAGTGCTGCCCTCAGCTGCTTCTTTCACTTTGACAACTTGCTTTTCTATAATCCTGGGGACTCCTCTGGCCTATTAATGATTCAAGCTCTTCAGCCTTTCTACAGTCTTTATCTTTCTCTTTATTCCATCTCCGGGCCCCTCTCATCAGAACCACACTTTGCTAGGCTTCACCGTCCATTTCCGACTTCCACAGCCGTTCTATTTTTCGCTGACTTTTACTCCCACTTCGTTAGCTCCCCAGTCAGCAGCTTTTCACTCCGCGGTTTCGGGAGATTCAGCCCAGTTACAATGTAACGTTACTTTCCATTTCCGGCCAGGCACTCCCTTCAGTTTCATACTTGTACAACTTAACAGCCTGCTGCATGCGACTAAGCAGTCACAATGCATCTTCAGGTTAGACAGGCGCCGGGTTTCATTCAGCCTATGAAACTCACTTTGCATCTCGATCTCTGGCGTTTTCTTTGTTCTTTGGGAAAGGTAGGGCTGCTCCAGCTGCCCCTCTGACAATCCTGGACTGGCGCTTCTAGCCAGGGTAACTAGCAGTTCTGGGTGTTCACCACAGGGACCTCCTGCAGATGCGGCTCCCTGCACTACTTCTATCCAGCTCCCTGACCACACTGCCGACTTTCCTGTGCAGAGTCTGACAACTCGCCATTCGGTTCTCTCAGGGACACTCTCGGACACCACACCCCTTCCTGCTACTCCTCACGTTCTGCCTTCCCCGTTCTCTCTGGGTTGTCTGTGTCCATTTTATTCTCCCAGCAAAGGTTGAAAGGCTGCAGGTGATGGTAGTTAGTTTTAAGTGCCTGACCTTGTTAGTGGGAATGTGTAAAGAGTGCAGGTTTGCTCCTGGCTCCCTCTTCTTAGTCTCAGTACTTGAATGGTATTTTGAGGAATTCATATCTTGGGGTGTTATAAGGAAAATGGGTGGTGTGTTTCAACTTCATCTATTAAGGTGATGGTGATCGTACTGGGGGGCTGACGCTATTTCCCTTGGTTTTGGAAACTTAACAGAGAGGGGTGACCAGATGGAAAAAGGTGAGCTCATAGCATATCCTCTGAATTACAGGAAAGAGACAAGGTTCGTATCAGGGATTGTGTAAGTGTTTGGTCTCCCGTGATGTTTTTGCTTTCTTGATGGAAAGTGCTCGGGTAGGATGGGACTTGGGTGGAAATATCCCATTATGGCTGGGGGGATGTTTGGTGGTGGAGTTTCAGAAAAAGGGAGATACCATATCTTGCCTTTGGGCGTTCTCCAGGCTATCCCCAAGGACCGCCTGCCCAGATAACCCTCCCTTGCTTGTTCGCTGCCAGAATCCAACAGTGATAGCCCTTCCCTGGCCACCTGAACAAGAAACCCACGGTGACTACTGGTGAGAACGACCTCGGGTTTCTCACAAGTTGAACTTGAAATAAAGGAAGTACAAGTGTTGTAACCTTAGAGAAAGAACTGTTCAACAGCTAAATAACAAGAGAAGAGAAGAATGAATAGAAATACCCTGGAGAAAGGGGAAGATAATTTGACATTCTGTACAAAACCAAAATAAGCTTGAAAATGACGCAAGATATGGAAAAGAGCTTAGAGAGAACAGGCAATTGAACCATATATCAAGTAAAGCACAACAAAGTTCAGTAAACGGTTATGCTGAGAACACAGATAAAAAAGGAGAATTAATCAAAGAATCCCAAGAGGGATATCCCAAGAGAAGAGAAAGCCAAATAATCCAATTAAGGAACTGAAGAGTTTGATCCAAGAAGTTATAAGAGACTATTTGTGGATTACGTACAAAAAGACTAGTACTAGAAGTACCATCAGGAGAAGGGAGTCATTCTCCATATCAAAGTTAGTTTTCATAGTGATAGGGTAAAAAGAAAAGGGTAGATTTGGACAGCTGACTGAATCCTTTTGAACATTAACGACTGACTGAGGACCAGCTTAGTTAATAACATAGGCAGCAATCTCCCACAGTGATAGGGAAAAATACGCTTTATCCGTTCACTTTATTAAAATATAAGATACTATATCCTCAATGAGTCTGTGCCCTTCTTCTGACTAGCCACAAAGCTCAAAGCATCCGCGGTGACATTCTCTGTTTGGGCAAGATGTGCAGTTGTCAACGGGCTGTTTTTCTCCAAAGCCCAGAGCCATAATCATATTGCTTCTCTGAAATGATGACCCCCCCCCCACACTACCTTGCTTGTCTGTTAGGATCAGCACACATTTCCCTCTGACAGAAAGGAGGAAGGTGACCAGGCCAGACAGATTGCTGTCAACTCTAGCAAATTGATGTGCTCCCGAGACTCAGAGACCACATTCTACTCACAGTCAGGACTGACAGGTGAGCACTTCAACCTATCAGGAGAGCATCAGCGACCACTGTCACATGGGGCCATGGTTGTCGCCCTTCAAGAGGTTGTCTCTAAGGGACCAGCATTCAAGGTCTTGAGCAAGAAATTTGTCACTGAAACTGCAAACGTTGGCAACGGAGCAACCATTGAATTGACCTCATGCCCAGCCGAGCCTCCGGAAACACTAGAATGCAGCAGACCATGAGACCCAGCAGATGAGGGAAGGCTAAGGCAGGGACTTGTTCCAGATATTGGAGGACATGTACCATCTGAGAGATGTTCACCACTATCCTCCGGCGGAAAGGTTCTGCCCAGCCGAGTGTCCAAGACAGCTCTGATTAACCAGAGGGACTGGGACGGCGAAACATGGAACTTTTTGAAGTTTGGGGAAAAGCCCAAGCTGTGCAACAGACTGTACACGAGGAACAGGTGTGACGACAACTGACCAGGGGAAAGAGCTCAGACAATCCAGTAGTCCAGTTAGGGAAAGACATGAATGTCCTCCCTTCTGAGGTGAGCCGCCATCAAAGCCAGCAGATTGGTGAAAACCCTGGTTGCCGAAGAAAGACCAAACGGCAGGTAGTGATAATGGTCTACAACAAACCTCAGGTACTCCCTGTGCTTCAGATAAATGGGCAGGTGGAAGTAGGCATCTTGAAGGTCCAGTGACACCAACCAGTCCTACAGATCAAGGGCTTGGAGGATCTGGGCCAGTGTTATCTTGAATTCGTCCTTTCATGGATACAAATTCAGAAGCCCCAGCTCCATTATTGGACGTAAGCCTATGTCCTTCTTGGGAACCAGAAAATAAGTTGAGTACAACTACTGGTTTTGATTCAAGCGTGGTAACATTTCTATCATGCTCTTTGATAGAAGCCAATGGACCTCCTCCGGGAGGAACACATCCGGAGGCAAGGTGCTGGTGTAAGGAAAGTGGTCTAGAGGACGCTGAATGAAAGGGAGACCGTAATCCTGCTGGATGATCTTTAAGGCCCATGCATTGGATGTGGTTTCAGACCATTCTGCCGTGAACAGGGAAATCCTTCTTCCCACTGGCGACTCATAGCAGAATCTGTCAGATATTTTATACCCTGGGAAGCTTAGGGAACAGTGGCTGTTGCCGCTGCACCCTTAGGGGCACATCTGCTTCTTTCACTTGGGAAGAGTCTTCCTTGTAGTCTCCCTAGGGCTGTGTGATGAATCCTGCCGAGTCATCACTGATCCCCAGCCTAAAGACTCCTCCCATGTGGCCAGGAAAAGGCAGCCGCTACCTGATCCTGACCCTGGGGGTGGCATTATGGGGAGGATCACATGGGAGGCGATGGCTGTCGGGGAGAAGTGGTGACTCCCTTAGGAGGGACGAGGTATTCTTGTGAGGATGAAGATCCTATAATCCCCAAATACCCGATGGCATGCTGTCACAGTGCACGTCCCTCCCATGTTAAAACCCAAATATTAAATGAGAAACCACCTAAACAGAATAGGTTTTACACCTTAGGAATCACATGTAATGTCCCTTGATCATAATGATTTTGTCTTGGGTAAAAGTCCCCAAGATAATATCACTACACATAATATTCACATAGCACCTTCTGCTTCTGATAAACTTAAGTGCAACAAACAGTTGAAACAAAATAGTCTTTGAAAGTTTAAAAACATTATGGATTTCAGTTCCCATAACTGCTATGGTGCTGGGACGAGGAGAGAAGAGTCAATGTGGAATAGGAACAAACATGAGTTAAAGATGCAGACTAGTTGTTTCCAGAATCATCAGCTGTGCAGGAGATTTCAAAATGGTGCGCCTTACTATGTACAGGAGAGTGAAGGAGGTGGCCGCAGTCTGAAGGAAGGGGAAGTAGCGGAAAGCCACGGAGGACACAGAGCAGAATACAAGCTCTGAAGCAAATTTGTTTTTTTTATTTATTATTTGTGTTTGGTTAATGAAAACCTTTACAAAACATAACAGTAAAAAGTGACTTACAATTAATTTACAACAATTTCATAAAAAAAGAGGGTATAGGTATTAATTTCTGTACTAACCGATACAGATTCAAAGAGGCGAGCAGTGCTGAAGGAGGCAGATGTTTCCAGGGAACGGTGTGGAAGTGTCACAGACCGGAGGAGACAGACCCCGGTTTAAGTCAGCTGTTGCAGTTCCCAATGAGACGCAGTCATGAGGATTGGCAAAGGTTCAACTGGTGGAAGCACGAGAGAACGGCGCAGGAATCCAAAAGAAACTGGCCTGGCAACGGTTCTTCATTACAAACACACGTTAAACCGGTGCGTCAGCCAAAAGGAGTTGGGGGCCCCGGGACGTGTTGTGAAGTAAAGGACACTTGGGTGGCAATTTGAATACCGAGGGAAAAATGGGCCAGTATTCTCCACACATGAGATGTCAGTTTGGCGAAACCTGAAACCCACATTGCCATAAATAAACAGGCAAATATTGCGCAATTCTCCTCATGTGAGATGTTGGTAGGCAGAAACCTGGAACAACATTGCCACAAGCAGAGAAACATTAACATTGATGTGAAGTTGAAACCAATCCTGGCAGGCGAGTAAACCAGGAAAGGAGCAGTTGCTTTAAAGGAGAAAAAAATAATTGTAAAGAATGCTGTGGAAAGAAAATATTTACTTCATCATCCTGACAAACTGTTGTCCAACAAGAGACATTTTGCTTTGCTATTCTGACCAAAGTATTCTAAGAAAAGGACTGTTATATCCTTCTAAGTAATCATGTTCACATCTTGAGAAGAATACTTTGTGAACGAAACAATTGCTTTGGTTTTGAACAAGTGTTTTGTGGAAGAGACATTTAGTTTGCCAATTTGAGGAACGTGTTGGATGAAGGAGACATTTTCCATTGAACTGGATCGAATATTGTTGAAATAAACCTATTTTATAGGGAAGGATTTCGCTAGAGATCGAAAACTACCAGAGTCAGAGGACCTGTTTGAGAAGAACTGTCACCCATTATGGGCAAAATAAAGGCAGCCTTGAAGCGCTTTGGACGGATCAGTCTCATGAATGGCGCGCTTACACTGCATTAAGATGGCGGTCCTTCCCAAGCTGCTGTTTCTGTTTCAAATGCTCCCCACAACGGTTCCGAACCGCTTCCTGGCTAACGCCCAGAGGGCTCTTGGACATTTTTTATGAGCTGGAGCAAAAGCCTGGTAGCTTATAGAAGGAGATTACTAGGCGGGTCCTGGCGCACCCCATCCTGGCAGTGTTTTGGTGTGAGAATGGGGCTACCCGTTGGGTGTTGACTTGGCCCTCGCCCCTCAGCTGTATCTGAGCGCAACCCCTGCATAATTGTATTGCAGACCCTTTAAGGTTCCAGTCATGCTATAAGGCAGGACTCACAAGGGCAGGGCAGTTATGGGAAGAGGGTGAGTTTATGTACTTGAGGAATGCCTGAGTATGAGGGCACTCTCAGCCTTCAGGTATCTGCAGCTGAAATGGGTTCTGCTGAAGCCGAATTGGGGAGAAAACCTACATAGGGATCTCAACCCCTTTGAGAAAGCGCTACTGCAGGAAACCAACATGAAGGGGCGGATATACCGGCTATATGGGGAATTGACATGGGGTAAACCCATTGGTACACTACCAACACATGCAAAATGGGCCAAAGAACTGGGAATAGACTTAGCCAACCAGCTGTGGGGCAAAATATGCAGGAGGGTTAAAATGTCCACACTGTCCCTGCAATACCTAATGCAGGCATTCAAGCGAACACAGAGGTGGCACTACCCGCCTGCAACTTTAGCAAAGATATTCCCAGGGCGGATTTGCGCTGTTGGCGCTGCAAACAATGATTATTATCATATGCGCTTTGAAACACAATTTTTTGATGTATACGTGCCTTAAAAGTGCACAATAAATATGTGTGGTGGAGCTGCCAACTTATTCGGACATACTGGGAGGATGTATTGGGATGGATGAAAGATTTGGATGGGGTGAACAGGCCGATGGAGCCAAATCTGATGCTGTTTGGAGTGTGTGAGTAGGAGGAAGATATGGGGAGGAGGGTCACATGGTCCACAGCCTATTAGTGGCAGCAAGGAGCTGTGTGGCGCAGCATTGACAGAAGCGGAGTGCACCCACAAAGAGAATGGGTACAGAAGGCAAGGTCCATATATGACATGGAGTACCTGACACATCTCTTGGACGAGGCACTAACTGACAGAGGGGATCTGGCTGACTTTCTTTAACAGGTATGGCCGATAGCCTGCCTTGGGAAAACAGAAGAACTATGTAAGAATTCCAATAGTTGAGACGGTGACATAGGTAGAGTTGGTTGTAATGCATGTAAGGGGGGGGTGCGTAGTGTGAGAAACCCGAAGGTGTCTCCCCCCCTGGTGCCTTAAGATCTGTTTTACAGGTGGCCAGGACACGGCCATCGCTACTGGATCCAGTTCATGGGGATGGACCAGTGGGGGAGGATCACCTGGGCGAGGGGTCTTCGGGAAGTGGAAGTGGGACACTGATGGTTAAAACGCAGTATCCCCTTCCCTGTAACACCTTTTACCCATCCTATCCAGTAGGATATTTAGAAGCTCTACCCCCGCCCACCTTTCCCACACACACTTTCTTACACGGTAACAGACAATGGACTAACACCAGAGCAGTTTACCTGACAGGTCCCATCTCTCGGGTCAGGCAGAGTCAGGAAATTAACAATAATCACGCACGGCTGACAGCCCTTTACCATCCCCACAGGGATAAAAGGCGGAGCACGAACGCACACTTCGAGCAAGGCCGAATGCACGAGGGGACAGCTACACCAAACCGGCAGTACAAAGGCAGGAGAAAAGCGGTGAGACCTGGAAGGACGAAGGGGGAATTGCCTTTGCCCTTTTCAATTCAGACTCGCAAAGCCTCTGAAAAGGAAATCAAAAGACAGGGAGTTCCAGTTGGCGTGCAGAGCAGCAGATGTCAATGGTACACAGGGGCCTCCCTAATTAATAACGCAGGCAGAGAGGCAAGCTGGCTACCGTGGTACTATCCTTGACTCCAGAGAGCAAAGAGGCCAACTGGTTCAGCACAGCCGGTTACTCGGAGGAAAACTGAACTGTGTTGAGCGCAAGGTTGCAAGTAGCAACAGTTTTGAGTGCAAGGAATTTACAAGAAGAACTTGTGTGTATGTTTGAACTTTAAAGAAAGCCCAGTTGAGGTCCAGCTGCAGTGGGGTCCGGCGCCATGGGCGCTCATTTGAAAGGCTCTGACCGGGACCTGTTTTTGAAGTACAAGAACCTTTAGGCCTTAGAAAAAGGTAGCATGAGGTGGGGGCATGGCTACGAGGCCATGAGCTAAGACACTGATCCCGTGTGCTCCTGTGATCATACTTTGATCCGCGTCAATATTAGGCAAAATATAAGGCTCCGGCACCCTAAAAGAGAGGTATGGACTCATGAACATACAGAGCATGTGTAGAGCGAGAATCACTGGAAATGAGAATGCATTAAAGTATTTACGGTGGCGGAAGGTTACTACAGCCGTGTCGTGAAGATGGCGCTGGCACTGGGCTCCCACTAAGCATCGAGCTGCAGACAGGCCCCTGCTACGAGACCGCAAGGTGTACGTGAAGAAGGAGCAGGAACGGTGGGATGCACACGGACATACAGACGGCGGCCCGTGGCACAGCTGGGTACCCATACCAATGGTATAGACGGGAAGTCAATGGAAACATTGTAGTGACCCACTGTAAGTGAAACATTGAAATGCTGTGCTGGGAGGAGACTGAAGTGGATGGCGGCGAGCACTGACAGAAGAGAACAAAACAGAAAAAAAATCTAGAGGTGGCTCAGGCTGGTTACGCAAGACATAATTTGCTGTGACCATACAGTGGGACCCAAAATGGCACGCGAACGCTAGGAGAACAAAGGATCCAAGGGGACCCGGTGATTACGCTGCAGACCCCAGGACAGAAGCGGCACCGGCGGGACCAACGGGCATAAGTGAGCTGAATCATACACAGGCTTGCAGGGCTTGAACAGCAGCCCTTGAGGCGCCAGCGCTGTGCGTATATAAGGCACTGCGCTGTGGATGGCCCCCTATAATACCAACGAAGGGCATATTGCGAGAAAGGGCAGGCACCGCTGAACTCACGCGTGTGCGAGGAAGAGGATATGCGACGCTGTAACAAACCCATAATACCGGGAGAGCGAGAGAAACAGTGTTGCAGTGTTGCGACCCACAGCACATGGTGCACACTGAAGAACGAGGACTATAAGTGGGGATGGAATGAAGTGTATGTAGTAGGCGGAGTGCGCTGGGAATTATATGCTACGCCACATGGCCAGAGTCACCTCCACCCGGTCTGCTCCAGCACTATCCCCTTTAAGAAACTGTACCGGTGCGGTATAATCTACTACAAATGCACTGCAAGACTCAGGATGGCGCCAAGTCGGTCATGAAGTGAGTGACCAAGGGAGCCCACTGATAGCGCTGTGGCCCCCACCAATATCGCAGAGAGACTAAACATGCAAGGAAGCTGACCACATACCAGATCACAGGTCTTGATGATAGCCCCGGGGGAGTGTGACAATGGTATGGAAAGAGGTGGACACGGGGCTAGCCAGCCCTGAGGCCCTGAACAGCCTAAGTGCAGAACGAGGTAAGGTGCCCAACCTCCCTAAAGACGGGAACCTACACAGGAGTATGCAAGGCCCCACAAAAATTACTGGTTCAGGGGGAGCACGCTGGAGCACCTTCAACCAAGACTACCAAGGCCGCTCCCCCCACTCCCCCGCAAGGCATGTGCAGCAGCCCCAGGGCAATAAGAATCTCCTGAGGAGCACGAAAGAGACAGGCTACCTGTGGCAAGTGGCGCATAGTGCGAATAGATACTGCACTGAAGGGACGCCTGATTAAACCTATGCAGGAGGGCACATGAACTCACACTATTCACCTGGGGGGGGTGAGCATTCAAGGAGCGACAAGAGAAGAACCACCAGCCAAGTGCGGCAACAAAAGCGTAAGCGCACAGAGCCCGACAGGGACAGCCGATCTAGAACCACTACGCAGGAACAGATAGCGGGAGCCCAACTCCAGAACATCAGTGAGGCTTGTCACCTGGAACTGGGGACCTGTAACTCTCGAAGTGGACATGGCAGCCAAGGGAGGTAAACCTAAAGGGAAACAGGCAACAATGGAGGACTTACCACACGGAAGCAGGAGCAGGGAAATAGACGGCGGCCCCGCAGAGAAGTAAAAGGACTTGAGCTGAGGGGAGGGTAATTGTTATACAGACTTTGGTTATGGACTAGATTGTATCCTGTGGTTAGGGGATCACAAGAGTGAATCGCATAAGTAAATGGCTAAAAGTCCTAAACTACTTAGAGAATTAAAAGGGAGCTATCAGAGGTATGTGCTAGCAACCCCAGTAGTTTGTTCAGTTAAGATACTGCTAGGACGGTATCCCCCCCCCGCAGAGTTCTGAGTATCGGCGAGATCTGAGAAAGGGACTAGATGTGGGGTAGCCTGAGATCCAGGGATGGAGCTGGACAACAGTTTGAGGGGAGTGCAGTGCAGTGGGGTAGAGTAGATGGGGAACGAGGGGGTACCGGGGGGAGGGGAGAGTTGGGGGTAACGAGGGGGACAGAGCCTGCAACTACATACCACTCATAAAAGGAAAGGAAGGTGGGGGCGGAGTCGGGCAGAGTTGGGAACGGATGAGATGGGGGACATGAAGATAGTGACTTGGAACTTGAGAGGGCTAAACAGTTGTGATGCTGGAAATGCATCGGAGGGACAGGGCCTCCGTATCCTTGTCCTTTACAGCTTTTTATTGTGTGTTCTGCCGTGTTTCCCGCGCAGGAGTTCATGTGGGACTCCTGGCGGTGCAGCTCTCTCTCTTTTGGTTTGGTGAACAGACCCATGGAATACCCTTATGGCACCCATGGGTAGGGGTATGTTTTGGGCACCTGTGTGTGACACACAGAGCAGGGTACGGGCTGGTGGCAGCTCCGTGCTGAAATGGCTGGTGCCCTGAGCGTCCTCCATTTTGGGATGCCCAGGCCCTGTCATTGGAATCGGTAGATTCCTGATGGAGACAAAATGACCCCCATGGCCTCTTGCCTTCCATCGCCTGTTACCTTGATCTTCCCGAAGTCCCGGGAAGCCCTGCCACTGTCCCTTATCCCCTGACTGGAAGTTGGGTGGAAGTTCTGTATATAATAGTGTGGGGAAGTGCCAACCAGACTGGCTGGAGCCTTCTCAACGACCGTATGTTGTGGGTACGCCTGTGGGGGGGACCTGGGTGAATGGAGTGTGTGACAAATACGCATTCTGTGCTGTGACTGTCTAGTATCTGGTTTTTGACACAATGGTTGAGACAGCCCTGCCCGAAACCGGTATGAATGCAGCTTGGAGTGTTGAATGGCTCAGTACTTGTCCCAATACACATAACTGATTGGCTGCCTGCCTGCCTGAACGCCTGTAGTCGTGATTGGAAGCTTGAATATACCCAGCGGAATGAATGGGAGATCAACAGTATATCTGGGGACCTCTCACTGCTAGGAATCGGGTTGGGAACCTGATGTCCACTACGACGACTAACTGGAGTAACTGAAGCTTAACCTTGAGCCCTGCTGGATGAGAAGAATTGCTGTTGCTCTCCTTTGCAATCTGAAAGCTGTTGTGCCTCAAGAATCGACCCAGAGAGGACCTGTTAAGGCACCCTCTTCCCGAGCTACGAGGGACCATCGTGCACAGCTGATCTTTGCCTACGCTCCCTGGTAGACAGACCTTCGACAGGCTGCCGACCCGATACGGGGATTGCTGCGGAACTCCAAGGAGAAGCGCCCGGACTGTTGTCCACCGCCGACCGCCGTCCGGAGCCGCTGTGCTCCCCTTGCCTAAGAACTTCATTGATCCAAGGACGCTCTCGTCCACATCATTGTCGCTGTATCCTGCCGGAGAAGGCCTGACTGTCGAAGCGCCGAGGAGCATCCAACGGTGGGTTTCCCACCACCCAAAGACCACAGAGATGCCGACGACTCAACACCCTTGCTGGGCCACAGTTCTTCAACTCTTTGCGGTCCAGAACTATTGACATCGAGGTGCCCCGCACGCCTCTTCCTTGCAGGACGTTTACGCTTCCCTGTCAACGGGCACCGATAGGAACGAAGCGGCCACTTCACTGTCGTAGCTCGACCTGTTTCCGTCGGACATTCGACGACCCGTGAATCCTGCCTTAAAGGGAGGGCACTCAAGAAGGGTTGTCGATATCCCCATCGAGGAACGCTACAACGCCAAGGTACTTTGGGGTTGCAGTATTATTGGAAAGTCTAGTGGGAACACTATATGGACTGGGCTTGTATCTTTCTTCTACAGGTTGCCCAGGTGGGGGGATCTCCACACAGAACTGTGTTTAACGGTAGTTACCAGTATTCTGCCAATTGCTCAACCATCTTGCTTTCCTTCCTCTCTCTACTGCTGGTTTCCTCTTTATTTTGATCTGTGTGTCATTCTGACCGTATGCACTTTAATAAGATCTAATAACGTTAGTGGTAACACTTTAGAATTGTACATATTTACCATTGGGGATTTTCGGAGTACAAAGTGAAGTTATCGTGTATATGACTTTGAATATTAATTATGTAAAGACTGTGTTTTAACCGATACAGTGTGTGGACATTCCTTTGTGGGTACTCGGGGACTACACTGTATTTAAGAACCAGCTCGCATCACCTCCCGAGAAGCTAGGCCTTGATTGCTCGACCACAACTACCAATACTAGAGAATCTTGGCAGGGGTCTCTGTGTCTCTCCTCTACCATATAGAGAGCAGAAGTACAGACCCCCCTCCCTCCTCCGGTCTTTACAACAGTTATACTTAAAAAGGCAGAAAATAGACATTGCATTGTTACAAGAAACTCATCTGACCAGGGATAAGCTAGAGGTGGTAAGGAGGAAATGGAAAGGGACTATAATGGGCGCAACATATTCCAGGTATGCTAGAGGGGTTATCACGTGGGTGGCACCACATGTCCCGTTTAAACTATTACACCGTAATGAGGAGAAGGATGGCAGAATGGCATTGCTGAAAGGGATGGTGGAAAACAAAGAAGTAAACATTATTAACATATATGCCCCGAACAATGATAGCACAATATATTTCAAGAACTTATATGCAAAGATCAGCCCATATATGGATGGAGCAGTTATACTTGGAGGGGACTTTAATTGCACACTTGACCCCAAGCTTGATAGGTCAGATGAGAAGGTTGTCAAGCCCACCCCAGTGGCAAAGGCCCTGGGGCACTCTTCCGATTGGTAGACGTGTGGAGAATACTTCATCCGCAACACAGAGTACTCGCACTATTCAGCCCCACACAACCTACACACCCGATTAGACTACATATTCGCTGCCGGCGATCTCACAGGAAATATGAAGAGTGCGGAATAGAAGGTTGCAGTTCTCTCAGATCATATGCCATTGATTGTAACGTGGCAGATCTCACCGCCCAGGTCAAGAATCCCGACATGGAAGCTTAGGGCAGAGGCATTGAGAGACACGGTGTTCAGGCAAGACCTGAGGGTGGCGATAAAGGAATACTTTGAGCATAACACGGGGAGTGTGAGATCAGCTGGTACGTTATGGGAAGCATTCAAGGTGGTGGTCAGAGGGGAGGCAATTTCTAAATCGAAGCGAGTACAAGGTGGCATAGTGCGGGAATTACAGGATACGGAAAAAGAAATAGAGGCTAAAATGCAGGAAGGATGACGGTCCCCGGAGGAGGCCAAAGATATACTTCACTTGCAGGAAAAATGTAGGAGCCATTGGGATAGGTTGTGTAACAAACTACAGGAAATACATAGAAAGGCGACACGTTGAAGGTGACAAACCAGGCACGATACTCACCTGGCTATGTAGGAACGAAACCCCTAGGCAAGCAATCAGGGAAATGAGGAGAGAAGATGGGATGGTGGAAGATACTCAGGAGGGAGTGAATGAATGCTTTCATGAATACTACCGGAAATTATATGCAAGCACTACTGGGGAAGAGGATATAGACATACTGGAACACTGACTGAGATCAATTTGCCTAAGCTCTGGGAAGCAGAAATGGAGAACTTCGAGGCCCCACTCACGCTGAAGGAGTTGGAGCGAGTGATCCAGACGCTACCCACCAACAAGCCCCCTGTGGCGGATGGTCTCCCAAGCGAGTTTTATAAGACATATAAGGCAGAATTACTTCCACCGATGTTGGCCATGCTAAAGGAGGCGTTTGACAAGGGTAGGCTACCAGAGACTCTCAGGGAAGCAATTATTATTCCGCTTCTCAAGCCAGATAAGCCGAGCACGGACTGCGGATCATATAGTCCGCTCTCGCTGATCAACCAGGATAGCAAGATACTCACTGCAGTGATAGCCCACAGATTAAGACCGGTGAGAAATAAACGTATACACCCTGATCAGACGGGGTATGTCCCACGCAGGGGTATCTCCGACAATCTCAGGAGGCTTCATCATAAACCGGGCATAGGGAAGCCCCCAAGAGATGGCAATAGTCCCACTGGATGCGGTAAAAGCCTTCGACTCGGTCAAATGGCCGTGGCTGATGGCTGTTCTGAAAGAATATGGGAAGGAACCAGGGTATTTGAAATGGGCCCAGTTGCTATATAGCGAGCCGGTAGCTCGGGTCTGAACGGGATCGATCACATCGGAATGATGGACCTTGAGCAGAAGCACTAGACAAGGTTGCCCTTGGTCCCCGATGCTCTTTATTTTGGCACTGGAACCTCTGGCGATATATCTGAGGCAACAATATGGGGAGGTAGGAATCAGCACGAAAGGAGGGCAGCATTTGATATCATTATACGCAGATGATATGTTGTTATATTTGATATATACTAAGAAAAAACTACAATAATTCTAGAGGTAATGGAGCGATATGCGATACTCTCTGGCATAACGATCAACCATAAAAAATCTAGCATATTCCCTCTAGGTAGATATGTTGGAATACCACACCATGAGCTGCCAGTGCTACAGATAACATGGACTACTGATACTTTTAGGTACCTGGGAGTGGATATATATCACAAGGTTGAGGATGAACACAAACTTAATACAGAAGGCAGTGACAAAAGTTGAATGCAGCATGGTGTTCTGGGCCCGATTACCTTTGACTATGATGGGTAAAGCGGCGATACTGAAAATGTTAGCATTACCCAGGTTACTACACTATTTTGCAAATGTTCCGTATATGATACCTAAACAGTTCTTTACTAGGGTACAGAATATTTTCAGGGGGTTCATCTGGCATAATTCTAGAAACAGAATAGCACTGTGGAAATTGCAAAACCCATATGAGCAAAGGGCGGGGGGTCAGACTGCCGAACTTCGAAGTGTACATCCTGGCTGTCCAACTTCAATATGTGGCGAGATGGTCATCAGAGGACCCTACACCAGAATCTAACTTGTTGAGGGCAGAGTTTACACCTTATTTTCTGAATGAATGGATGTGGTTGACAGAAACACCAGAAGGGAAGGGGCCCACATTACTAGATCTGGGTAGGAAGATGTGGCGTAGAGCCTGCCAAGTAATGAGGAGCCCGAACCGTGCTACTCGCAGATACCATAAGTAGCATTACAGGGGATGGACGTGTAGCTGAGAAGGACTATTAGAAAGCACTGGGAACCGGTGGGAGTAACAACTATTGGAGATGTCTGGCGAGAAGGGGAGAGGATAGAATTCGGTACATTAAGAGGATACGGGACTCCATAGTGGACAGTGTATTACGTATGCCAGGCTGGTGAAAATAATAAAGGGGATATAGTCAGAGGCAGAGCTGGCCCAACAACCTGATGCTGCTATTGAAACGTTTCAGGCCATGTCTGATGTCTCCCGCATCTATGAACTAATGATGTCTAAAGTGGGGAAGGAGGTGACCCAGACAAGGCGAGACTGGGAGGCAGACAGCGGGGAATCAATAGGAGACGGTCTATGGGTCAGAGTGCAAAGATATCATAAGAAAGTGTCCAGAAAATGTTAGGTTGCAACAGATTCAGCTATATGTCACCCACATCGCGTATTTGACCCAAAGAGGATTGCCAAGTTCGCGAATGCCAAAACACAGACATGTCCGAAATGTGGGGAGAGTGATGGTACATATGTTCTGGGCGTGCGCTGAAATAGCGAGATTCTGGAAGGAGGTAGCACACCTCTTAGCAGATAAAGGTATAAACTTGGATGTGGACTCTTAGTGGGCGTGCATGGTCGGCGGATATCCTAGACCGCGCAAACTTAAAGATGTGAGCAAACTCAAGGACCTGGCGTATTTATTGGCCAAACGCAAGATAGCGATGAGTTGGAAAGCAATAGACCGAAGGCAGAGGTCTGGTGGCAAGATCTCCTGAAATGGGCGGATGCCGAAACTGTGGTGTGGAGGGAAGCAGTGGACAGGGCGGGGGAGGAAGAAGCGGGCACACCAACAGCCTGGATACATTTGGTTGCCTCACTGACAGGGTCTGTTCAAAAAGAACCAGGAGAAGGTAGCACCTCGGATAGTGAAAGAAGCGTGATGCCCTTGGAACAAGGAGTGGAAACTGTAGTATTGTGAGACGCAAGGGGGAAGGGAGGGAAGTTGGGAGGGAAAGGGACTTATTGGGTGATTGTACTAGTGCACTGGGTTTTGGTGTAATGTACGAGTTGTTCTTTAAAATCAATAAGGAACAAGTTACTTAACTGTAACTGTTGTTCTCCAGCATGGGTCTGGCATGGATTCACATGCTCATGAATATTCCCCGTCGTCAGGCTGGGAATCCTCGGTAAAGAAAAAACCAGTATCAGTTTCGTTTCTGATCTGTCTTTCGTAGTAATAACCAATCACTGGTCTCTGCGTCATACTGACCACAGCCAATGACTGCCCTCTACCTAAGCACCGCCTCTGGCAGCCATCTTCAGATTTGGAAGCACGTGAAGTGGCAGTATGACCAAGTGAAGAGCCGCAGAGGGGTAGGCGGGAGGGTTCGCATGTGAATCCATGCCAGACCCATGCTGGAGAACAACAGTTACAGGTAAGTAACTTGTTCCTTCTCCAGCATGGGGTCTGGCATGGATTCACATGCTCATGAATAAAGAATACATAGCAGTACACACATGCACAACCACGGGAGGTGGCAAAGGCTCAACATTAAGCAGTACATCAAACTCAACATTAAGCATCTTACCTCCTCACCAGGCTCACCTCAGGCGAACAGGTTGCGCAGCACTGCTTGGCCAACCCTGGACTCCTCCCTGGAATCCCGATCGACGCAGTAGAATTTCGTGAAGGTGTGCGTCGACCTCCACGTAGCAGCCCTGCATATGTCCAGCAGGGGCACACCAGAAAGGAACGCCGTGGTAGCTGCGATCGCTCTGGTGGAATGGGCTCTCGGACGGCCATGCAGCGGTCTGTTTGCCAACCGATGACAGTACATGATACAGCCGGAGAGCCATCTGGAAATGGAAGCCTTCGAGAGAGCCTTCCCCTGATTGACAGGTCCAAAGTTCACAAAGAGTTGTGACGTCTTCCGAAAACACTTCGTGCGGTCCACGTAGAACTTCAGCGCTCTAGCCACATCCAGCGAGTGCAAAGTCCTCTCAGCCGGCGACGAAGGCGACGGGAAGAACACAGGCAACACCAAGGGTTCGTTGAGATGGAAGTCCGACGGTACCTTGGGCATGAAGGAGGGGTGCGTCCTGAGCACTACCCTCGTGTCGTGAAAAGTCAAGTACGGGGCCTTGCAGGAAAGGGCCTGGATCTCTCCCACCCGTCGTGCGGAGGTGATGGCCACAAGAAACGCTGTTTTCCACGACAGAAACTTCAACGGGGCCGAGTGCAGAGGCTCGAACGGAGGTCCCATGAGCTTGGTCAGCACCACGTTGAGCTCCCACGCCGGGGCCGGAGCCTTCACCGGCAGGAACGATCTGAACAGTCCCTTCATGAACTCTTTCACCAGACGATGAGACCACAAGGACGTCCGGCCCGTGGTTCTGGTGTATCGGGACATCGCAGCAAGATGAATCTTGATGGACGCGTGTGCCAGTCCAGCTTTGGCCAGCGTCAGCAGGTACGGCAGTACCTGGGGAGCCGTAATCCGTAGAGGGTTAATCTTCTGTGCGTGGCACCAGACAGAGAACCTCTTCCATTTGTGTCCGTAGCATTTAAGAGTCGAGGACGCCCTGGCCTTTGCAAGAACCTCTCTGCAGTCGGCCGGTATGTCGTATCCTCCAAACTCTAGCGCTGCAGGAGCCAGGCCTGCAAGTTCAGCGATTTCGGGTCGTGGTGGAGGATGGCGCCTCCTTCCCTGGAGAGTAGATCCGCGTCCACCGGCAGCTTGATTGGCGGGGACGCTGACAAGTCCAGAAGGTCCGGGAACCATATCTGCCTCGGCCACGCAGGTGGACGAGGATCATCCTGCACCGTGACCTCTTGAGCTGGTTGACGAGCCGGATTAGCAGTGGCAAAGGAGGGAACGCGTAGAGGAACAGGCCCTCCCAGGGGAACGAGAAAGCATCGCCCATGCTCCTCGCCTGGGGAAACCTGCTGGCGAACCTCCGGCACTTGGAGTTCGTCGCCGTCGCGAACAGGTCGATCTGGGGTGTGCCCCACCGTCGGAAGAGGCGATCCACTAGATCCTGCCGTAGTTCCCACTCGTGGCACGAGCGCAGCTCCCTGCTGAGTGAGTCGGCGATGGTGTTTTTTATCCCTGCCAGATGAAACGGCACCAGAAACATCCTTTGGGCGACGGCCCAATGCCACAGGTCCTGCGCCTCCTTGGACAGCGCTGGGGACCTGGTTCCGCCCTGTTTCCTCATGTAAAACATGGTGGTGGTGTTGTCGGTGAAGATCCTCACCACCTTGCCCTTGAGGGATGGAAGGAAGGACCTGAGGGCCCAGAACACTGCACGGAGCTCCAGGACGTTGATATGGAGGGACTTCTCCGTCGGGAGCCAAAGGCCTCTCGCGTGCAGATTTTCGGTGTGCGCTCCCCACCCTTCCAGGGAGGCATCCGTGGTCACTGTCTCCTGGTGGTCTGGGGTCTGGAAGTCCATGCCCGCCGTCAGATGCGCGCGGTTGCCCCACCACCGGACCACTCGGCGGAAACTCTCGTCGAGTGTGATCCTCTCCTCGAAGCCGCCCGTCGTTTGGATCCAGCGCGCGTCCAGGAACTCCTGCAACGGGCGCATCCGGAGCCTGCACATGGGAATGAGGTAGATGCAAGAAGACATCATTCCGAGGAGGGACTTGATGGACCTCACCTTGGCCGCGTCGGAAACCAACATCCGCTGTACCTTGCCCAGGATGGACCTGGTCCTTTCCTCCGACGGGGAGGCCAGAAGGGACACTGTGTCGAGCTTCGCTCCCAGAAACAGTGCGTTTTGCGCGGGTAGCAGGTGGGACTTGGCGTAGTTCGCGGAGAATCCCAGGTCCGTGAGAAGTTGGACGGTCCTTGCCGTGTGCTCCACGGCGAGCTCCCTCATCTTGGCTCGGATGAGCCAGTCGTCCAGGTAGGGGTAGACGTGGATCCCCTCGCGGCGCAGCTGCGCCGCCACCGGTGCAAGGCACTTGGTGAATACCCTGGGTGCCGACCGTAGTCCGAAGGGGAGGGCTTTGAACTGGTAGTGACGCCCTTGGACCACAAACCTGAGGAATTTTCGGTGCCCCTTTAGGATGGGAATATGGAAGTAGGCATCCTCCAAATCCGACGACGACAGGAAGTCTCCTCCCTCCAGCTGCCCCAGGACGTGCTGGAGGGTGACCATCCGGAACTTCTGCGCCTTGATGAACTTGTTCAGACGTCGCAGGTCTAGGATGGGGCGCCATCCTCCCGTCTTCTTCTTCACGAGGAAGTATCTCGAGTAAACTCCGGAGCCCCGAAGCCTCTTTGGGACGAGTTCGATGGCGCCCTTCCTGAGCATCGCCTTTACCTCCAGGAGAAGCTGAGGGACGTGAAGCTCTTTCCTGGCCACGGGGGGGACGCGCGGGCACCTTCTTTGAAACTCGAGCGCGTGGCCCCGGGCTAAGGCGTCCAGCACCCAACGGTCGGTGGAGATGGACTCCCACACGCTGACGAAGCTCGCCAGCCGGCCTCCCACCGGGGTGCTTCGGTGGGGGCCCGACCCCACGGCCGGTTCAATCCTGTTTCGACGAGGCTTTGCCGCCTTGACCTCCTTGGCGACGACGGCGGGGTCCGCCAGACTTGCCTCGTCCTCTGTAGGCCTCCTGAGACAACGAGCGGGCCGCTTGACGGTAGGTGGAGAAACCGCCGCCGGAACCTTTGGAGGCGCCCTTGCCTCCGCTGCTCCGAAAGGGCGTCCGTCGTTGCTGCAGAACCCCAAGGGCCCGGGCTGTCTCAGTGTCCGCTTTAATGGCCTGAAGGGAATCGTCCACTGTTTTCCCAAACAGGTTGTTCCCATCGAACGGCATGTCCAGGACTCTGGTCTGTACGTCTTGACGGAAGTCCGTAGCCTTGAGCCATCCACGCCGCCTAAGGCACACGCCGTTGCCCAACTGGCGAAACCCAGTGTCGGCGATGTCCGTCGCAATAGTGATGGCGTGGTCCGACGCCACCTCACCTTCCTGTAGGATCTCCAGGGCATCCGCCCTCTTGTCGTCCAGTAGGAAGTCCGGCAGGGGAGCCAGTTTGTACCATAGCTCCCTGTCGTAGCGGGCCACGATAGCCAAGGCGTTGGCCGCTTTAATCGTCATCGCTGCAGACGAGATGACCCTTGCGTCCCATAGCGTCCAATTTCTTTCCCTCGCCGTCCGGTGGGGAAGTCGATGTGGAGGCCGCACCCCCCCCCCCGCTTTCTTCCTGGCCGCCGCGGAGACGACGGAGTCCGGGGTAGGCTGCGCCCGGAGGCACAGGGGGGCCGGGTCCGGGACCCGGTACTTCTTCTCGTACCGGTCTCTTCTAGCTGGCGTCGTGGAAGGGTTCTTGAGGAGGGCGAGGCCCTCATCCCAAATGTCGTCCAGTAGAGGCACCGCGAGGACCGTCTTCCTCTTGGCCTCGCGCCGTTGATAAAGGAATCCTTCCTTTTTCTTCTCCTCAGGGCAGAGTTGGAAAAGCTCGGATGCCCTGGCGATCATGGAGTGGAACGATCCAATCTCGTCGGGCGGAGAAGCCCTGGTGGGAGGTGACGACGGTAGATCCTCGTCGTATACCTCGTCGTCCATACCCGTCGCTGCCGTGTCAGTCCCCGTATCATCCCCTCGGGTGGACGGGGAGGAGGGCTGGACGGGGCGCGACGGCTGAAAAGGAGGTGGAGGGTGAATCCTTCTTTTCTTGGGCGGGGGAACACCAGAAGGTCCCGGTTCAGGATCCCCCGACGGGAGAGGTTCCTCCGTCGGCAACGGTAGTCTCGTCCTTATCTCTGAGCATAAGGACTGTATAGCCAACAAAATGGCCGCCGAGTTGTCTTGCGGCGCTGGCAGAGGGGAATCCGACGGGCGATCAGGGGCCCCGTCGGCACCCTCGACGATGTCGTCGTCACCTGCGTCGGGATCCATCCCGACGGGCCGGTCTTCTTCCACGCCAAGGCCGTGGCTTAAGACCTCGATCAGCTCTTCCTCCGAGGTTGAAGCCGAATCTACGACGACGCCCTGCCCCCCCTTTTTCTTCCCCGCCGGGGATTTCACGGGCGTCCTATCGATGGGCACAAAAGAGGACTCCCTCCGAGGTGGCAGGGAGACTCTGAGCCCCGAGGTCGCCACCACTGGTGTAGCCTCCACAGGCTGAGCCAGGGCCGCCGCGACAGTATCGACAGAGGGCTTGGCCGGATGGATTAAGGCCTTCACCACCTTAGGTGCGCTCACCACCTTATCCTTGAGGGGGGGGACACTGCCTCGCTCCCCCACCGATGGGGCCTTCGAGCTCGACCGGGGCCTCTCCAGGAGCTTCGCCGGGTGCTCGCCTTTCCTCTTACCCGACCCAGAGCGTTGGCTCGTGGCTGATGGTGCCGGGGAGGGTGCGCCCTGCCTGGCGCCCGTAGAGCCCGACCGTTCGGCGCTCCCGGTGCCAGCGGACTCGCGGTGCTTGGCCTTGTGTTGGACCCCCGTCGCCGGGGCGTCCTCAAAGGTCTTAGAAGACCGCTCGGATTTCTTCCTCTTCTTCTCGCCTGACGGGCTCTTCCCTTCCAGCCAGTTGGCGAGACGTTGATGGCGGTCCTTCATGGTCCGCTCCGACATATTGCCGCAAAACGCACAGTCCTTCTCCACGTGCGTCTTGTCCTCATGTAAGCAGTAGAGACAAAAGGAGTGTTCGTCCTCCTTAAAGACGTTCTGCAGCTGGCATCCAGGGCAGATCCTGAACAGCTTTCCGGGCGTCGAGTCCTCCAAAAGCGTAGCTCGACGAAATCTTCACCCTTGAGGGGCGCTGACGAATCCGACACGGATCCCCGTTGATCGGATGGAGAGTCGGTGGAGCTTGAGGCTCTTTTGACCGAAAAAACGAAGTTTTTGAGAAAAAACGTGAAAAAATAGCACTAACGCTCGAGAGCAATAGCACGAGGATCCCAACACATGAACGTGCGGTAAAAATCTGAAGATGGCTGCCAGAGGCGGTGCTTAGGTAGAGGGCAGTCATTGGCTGTGGTCAGTATGACGCAGAGACCAGTGATTGGTTACTACGACGAAAGACAGATCAGAAACGAAACTGATACTGGTTTTTTCTTTACCGAGGATTCCCAGCCTGAAGACGGGGAATATTCATTAGCATGTGAATCCATGCCAGACCCCATGCTGGAGAACATTTTTTTTTTTAAAAAAAGGTAGCACGAGGCGTCAGAGTATTCCTACAAGGATACAATCGAAAGTCCAATCCGTTGTTAGAGGAAAGCTAGGGGACGGGAACCCCACTTTCCACAACGATTGTGAACTGTGAAATAAGGCAAGTGTGAACCCGACAGACGGATGCCGAAAGAAAGCTAGGAGAAGGAAAACCCTACTTTCTGATGAACTGAGCAATACATGAAATGTGTTAAAGGAAGGTCGTAGTGAACCCGACAGAGGGAGGCCCCGTTGGCAAGGAGGATCTAAGCCCGGCAGAGGGAAATCCTAGAGGCGAAGAGCAATCGTCCAAGGTGCAAGATCACCAAGAGAACTTTTGTTTGTTACTTTGAATCAGCAAACCTTCTAAGGCAAGAGACTTTTGCAGGAAAGACTTAGCCTAAGAAGGGGTTTTGATATTGTTCAACTGAACTGTGAACCTTGTGCTGCCAAGGCCCAAGAGTGTGCTGTGCTCGAGAGTCCTGCCTTGTCCTGTGCTTCAAACGTGGGATAGAGGGACCCAGCCATACCATCCTGACTTATCATTTCGTGAACACTTCTTTTTTTTCTGGAGAATATTATCCCACACTCTTTTTGTAATTTAGTAGTAAGGATTGGTAATATTTTTTTTTTTTTTAGTATAGGCCCTTTTTATTTGACAAGACGGCACTAGGACTTCGATTTAGGTTTAGATTAGGCGTTTATTTTACCCGTTTTTACCCGTTATGAAGTTCAATAAACACCCTTGAACTGTGATCACTTGCGTCTGTCTTCACTGTTGTCACCATATGTTCTTTACAGTAGGGAGGAGGTAGGGGGTGACTGCGGGAGTTAAAGGTTGTTAATTGTGATGAAAATATTGATGTTTTGAAAAAAGGGCCAATAAAATTTGATTTTAGGAGATATTAAAATTAGATATTCAAATGAATGCAAATGCGCATATGATAAGGAAACAAAGCTTTAGAGGGTAGGAAACAATTTCAAACCAAACGATATAAAGAATTATCAGAACATTTAAGCAACAAATACTTCAGTTATACATTTCAGGGGAAAAGATTTACAGTGTTACCAAGATCAGCCAAGTAAATGGAAAATCCGCTTTAGTGGAGGTAAATCAGTTCTATCCTATAGGGACAGATTCCACTGCAAACAACCTCATGGAAGGCTAGACTAGACTCCATAGAAGTGCTCTGGAGGTCAAAGGACAGCCCTAAAGTTCCAAAGGACGAAGCAGCACAGCAGGAGTGCCCCTAATGGAAGTCTATGGGAAATGCAGGAGAGACTCCCCTCCAAAGAATTCTGATCCCATTCTCACCCTAAAACCCAAAAGGCATGTACTCATGTTGGCAATTTTGGAAAAAATGGTTAAAGCAGCATAAAACAACCTGCTAAGTACATGGCTTCTCTTCCAGGTGCGATTTACAGTATCCGGTGCCCAGAGGCTTGCACCCAGAGACAGCTACAACCCAATTAGATCAGGAAAGAAATATAGGACCTTCGCATGGCCTCAACCTTCTATCCTGGGTGGGAAATATAAACGAGGAAGACACAGGAAATGTGAGGGAACACGTGATGACGGCACCCAGTAGATCGTGGACAAAAGATGAAGGCAGACAGCAGCAAACTATCCCCAGGTGGGGAGAACAGCTGGAGGCACCCACAGATGCCCTAAGCTGAATATATGGCAATGTGGTGAAGTCTAACAAGCATTCTGAACACCCGTAGCAACCCACAGCTAAGTGTAAGGTCCTGGAGAGAAACAGCCTAGAAAATCGTTACAGCAAGGAGGGCTTGACCCTGCAGATGTGGGGAGACAACAGGAGTCTTCAGGAAACCCGGACAGGACATGGAGATCATTTTTTTTTAAAAACAGGATGTCACCATGTCACTGCACTCAGCGAGCTTCACCAAGTGGGGGCTTAAAAATAAGCAGAAAATGGTGGGACGCATGGGAAAACTTCTTCGGCACATTTACAGACCTGCCACCTCCATGTTCCAGAAGCAAAGCAGCAAGAGAGAAGCAGGGGTAGGTCAAAGAAAAAAGGCACTGCTGGGCTGGCCAAGGGCCAGCCAATCAATCACTAAATAGGCCTGGAGGCAAAGTCACCCCCCCACAGGAAGTGAAAGAGATCACAGAACGCTATACTGGTTAAAATCAGTCCGAACTAATATGTAGACTGCCACTGTGGGCTCACAAAGAGCCCATGTGGTCAAAATAAAGGAAGCCTTGGGACCAAAAATTGCAGAGCGCCGTATTAAAAATAAAAAAAAAATGGTACCCCCAATGGCTACCAAAAAGGTACATTGGGCTACCAATGAGGTAAAATGGCCCAAAGTAGGGGCCACTCATTGTCCCATATTAGCCTACGGAGACAATCTAGTTATATTAGATCATACCTTTAGTGGCATACAGAAGTCTGTGGCTGCTCTCTGGCAATATGCCGACTTGAATGGCCTAATCATCAACTGTGAAAACTATGTGATGATCTTTTCAGGGAAAAAGATCGACCGCCCTCGTATGTTTGTAAATGCTCTTGAGATACTGTATACTCCCTCGCAAAAATACTTGGGAGTGGAGTTCGATGTGAAAGGGGATTACCATTCATGCATCCAGTCACATAGGGGGAAAGCAGCACAATTGACTGCTCAGATATCCCAAATTACTCAAAAAAAGAGTTGATATTCACTCTGGGCAGCCCGACAATTGTACATTCAATGCCTGGTTCCTGTGGTTGTCTATGGGCTGGAAACCCCTATTAATATCAACCTTGAATGGCTCCAAATCACAGAGGGAAAGTTCTGGAGAAAGCTACTAGGACTTCCCCAATGTATCCCCATAGCAATACTGCGGCTTGAATTTGGTCTATCATTAAAAGCTCTGGTTCTAAAAAGAGAGCAGAATTATATATAAGATCATTAAATTGTCCAACTAATCTGCTCCTAGATAGTGTGGGAGAAGGTATCCGCAGAGAAAATAAGAACTCGCGCTTTGAGAAACAAATGGTATTATTCTTTGAACATATAGGCTGGACCCCCAAATGGGGTGATGTGTTCGCTGATATGAAACATCATTTGGGAAGGAGGGTTGACCTCTGGGATCGGCAGCGTAATTACGAGCACCTTGAAAGCCTGAAGAAATACAGATCTGTTCAGTATGTGTTGCATACTTTCAAGAGATTCCAGAAAAATATGAATTTGTGTCCCTCAGCCAACCTCAGGAGGTTTATACTTTTGCTTAGAACTGACCATTTGCCGGTACTTGCTTGCATTGGCTCTGAGCGGCAAATGCCCAAGGCTCAGTGGTTTTGCAGAATCTGTAAGAATAATAAGTCCAGTGAAACAGCAAAACATATTCTCACAGAGCTCCTTAAATTGGGAAAAATCTACATAAAATATTATGATAAATGTGTTCATCATCTGGACTTCATCAAAGACATACTTTTGGCATCAATGTATTAACACGCTAAACACGGCATTACATCTATCCCTTTACAGGGTCTGGTTAGAGGCAGAGGAAAAATTTGGGTCACAGCCAATGGGACGTGTGACGTTATAGTATGGAAACATAGAAACTTAATGGTTATTGAGGATTAATAGTACTGATTATGTAACCTGGAAAATATGAACTGGGGATTTGAGTATTGTGTTAAGTATGTAAAGTAATTGTATGCAATTTGGTATGTTTTGTTCTTATTATATTGATGTTTTAAGTATAGGATTCGATTTTTTCTCTCATTTGTAATGTCATTTAATTATGTGAAAAGTTTTTCTTTGTAAAAATGTATAGCACATTAAATTAAATAAATTAAATAAAAAGGCTTGCACCCCTGGTGAAGCCAAAACTAAAGACTAATTCCCACCACCCTACTTGCTAAAACCTGTGTAGGGTGATATAATCACCCTAGGGCAAACATGGGGATCTCTTTTGGGCACCTTAGGGGTGACAATAACAATGGTGAGGGGGCTTAAACAAAATTCCCTCTGGCCACCAAAATGAAGTCAATTATCCAAAATAAAAAAAAAAATTTCATGGCCCTCAAAAAGTGGCTCTAGAATCCCCAGAAATATGTATTCTGAACAGTCTACCTACACCCCCTTCCTGAGTTAAGCCTGATCGCTCTCCCACGCTTCTACATTTGAAAAGGTTTGGCTTTCTTTATGGTTGGCTGCTCTGTCCCTTCTTAAGGTTAGTGGTTGTACAGCCCTCCCCACCTCAGCAGCATCAATGGCGTTTTCTGGATTAATACATTTTATTGAGAAAATGGTATTCTTCACCAACTTCAAGCTTAACTGCTCAGGTAACACTTTCAGGTTTTATTGGTTTATTATTGACATTCTTTTTTAAAATGATAAAATGCCAGTGTTCGTAAACATCAATATAATAGATTCCCAAGGCTGCACTTTTAAAAAAAAAATTTGATTTTTAAATTGTCGGGTGATGGCAGGGGTACCACTGCTAAATTACTCCCATTTTTCAACTCTCTTGCCTTGCATTTCTTTAGGTGGGGCGGTTGAACCCATCTCAATGTCCCTCTGTACATGCTTTCCCCTTCTGCTCTATTGAGTACTCAACAAGTAATGTTTGTTTGTGACTTACTGTCCATTTTAGCAATTCTCAGGCTTACGGCCGCCCCTGTGTCCCTCAGTATCCCCTTGCCCATTTTGGCAACAGAAACACAAATGTGTACCCCTTTCAACAATTCACATGTTTCTGCATCACAACACTAAAAAGTAAAAACAAACAAAACTTTTATGCAAATATGTCAGTTGTTTTGATTTCAGCTTATTTTCTTTATGCACCTTTAGTTGCAAATCACATACTGTCCCTTATTCAATCTGAGATATTCTCATTACTACTGAAAAAGTAAGCAGCTCAGAGGTGCGGAGTAGTGTACAAAGGATGCTCATGCGATCCAAAAAGCAGGCTCCACCTCTAAAAGCAAGCAATAATTGCATTCTCTGCTGCCCAAAGTACTAACTCATTCTTCACAAACACAATTAAAAGTTTTTGATACAATTATCCTAGTAGTGAAACGAAAGCAGTTAAAGAACTACATTCAGCAATGACTAACCTCTATTTCTGAATCGCTGGAGTCAAGCAGCGGAGCAGATCCACCTGCCAGGAAAGGTAGCATGGGCTGACCCATTCTTGCCATTCGTGAAATTAACTTTGCTTTTGCCATGTCAGGATTCTGAGAGGAGTGATGAAAAACACATTCATTTTTGACCAGATGCTTCACATTTCTGAGTAGTTAACCACTTAATAAATAATAAAAAATCACATCATATTTTAATATAGCGCTTTATGCCAGATTGCTTCTGCTTCCAAGTACTGTAATAGTTAATACAAAGTTGAGTCAGGCCAGCCGAGGATTCAAACTTGTAAAATGTTGGTTTCGTCCTTCTCCAGTTCTCGCTCATCCACCTCCAACTCTGAGGGTCAGATGCTTCTGCAAGCAGAGAGTGGGGGGTAGATTTCTTTTCTCGGCTGGGGCCTTCCTCTGGAACAGCTTCCCTGCCTCTCTCAAACTTGTGAAAAAACCACCTCCGGTTCCGGAAGCAACTCAAGATCTTCCTCTTCACCTCTGCTTTTCTCTCTTACTCTACACCTGCTCATGTCCCTGACTGCTTCGCACACTGGCCACCTGGCCACCCACTGAACTCGGGCCCAGGCTCATGCATGTCAAGTTGCCCTTGCACTGCCTCCGGGCTCCCCCAGCACTTAAGGGTCTGTATTTGCAACCCTACAGTCCCTTGACTCGCTCTACTTCTGACCCACCCTCCAGCAGCACTTCTTGAGTTACTTGCACTTGCCCCCCCAGGCTCCACTGGCACTTCTCCCCTCCCTCTTGACCGCACTTGCAAGATCTGAATGACAAGATCGCTGTTTTGTCCTCCTTCTGTGCCCCCTCTGCACTTGTCTTGTCATGCCTACAAACACTTGTGTACAGGCATGTTATAAATTACTTATATATCATAACATACCATATATATAATTGACTTTGCTAAAAGGAACCTTTCAGCCATGCAGGCTTATTTGAAGGTCACAGACAGAGACCCACCCAGGACGTGACCTGCATGGCCGAAGCAACAGTCCCAATGCCCTGCCAATCTAACAGATTGCAGTGTCTTGCAGTATGCACTGCTTGTTTATACTGCATCCCATGTAGCTATTAACGAACAAGTTACTTAACTGTAACTGTTGTTCTCCACCATGGGTCTGGCATGGATTCACATGCTCATGAATATTCCCTGTTAGGCTGGGAATCCTCGGTAAAAGCAAAAACACTTTCACTTACAAACTGTCTTTCTTCTAAAACCAATCACTGAGCTCTGCATCATACTGCCCCCAGCCAATGACAGCCCTCTTCCCCAAGCCACTCCTCTGGTAGCCATCTTCAGATTTGGTAGCACATAAAGTGGCAGTATGACCAAGAAGAGCCGCAGAGGGGCAGGAGGGAGGGTTCACATGTGAATCCATGCCAGACCCATGCTGGAGAACAACAGTTACAGCTAAGAAACTTGTTCCTTTTCATGCATGTGGTCTGGCATGGATTCACATGCTCAGGAATAAAGAAAACATAGCAGTACATACATACACAACCACAGGAGGTGGCAAAGCTCAACAGAAGCAATTACTCTTATCTCCAGACCAGGCTGACCTTCAAGCGAACAGGTTGCGTAGCACTGCTTGGCCGACCCTGGACTCCTCTGTGGAATCCCTGTAGACCTCCACATAGTAGCCCTGCAGATGTCCTGCATGGGCACACCAGACAGGAACGCCGTCATCGCAGCGACCGCTCTGGTGGAATGGTCTCCTGGACTGCCGGGCAGTGGTTGGTTTGCAAACCGGTGACCGTGTGGGATACAGCCGGAGAGCCACCTGGAAATGGAAGCCTTGGAGAAAGCTTCCCCATGGTTCAAAGGACCAAAGTTCACAAAATAATTTGAGACGTCTTCCTGAAACTCTTTGTGCGTGCCACATAGAACTTCAGAGCATGCGCCACATCCAGCGAGTGCAAAGTCCTTTCAGACGACGGTGCCGGAAAAAAACACAGGCAACACCAAAGGTTAGTTGAGATGAAATTCCGATGGGACCTTTAGCATGAAGGAGGGGTGCGTCCGCAGCATCACCCTCCTCTAGTGGAAAGTCAGATAAGGCTGTTTGCAGGACAGGGCCTGGATCTCACCTACCTTCCTGGCAGAGGTGATGGGCACGAGAAAAGCTATCGTCCATGAAAGGAACTTGAGAGGAGCTTTATGCATAGGCTCGAAGCCCCCCCCCATGAGCCTTGTCAGTACCACATTGAGCTCCCATGCCAGGGTAGGTGCCTTCAACGGCAGGAACGATCGAAACTGTCCTTTGGGTAACTCCTTGACTAGACAGTGTGACCAAAGAGACGACCATCCTGGAGACCTGGTTAGCAAGAGATAGCCGCCAGATGCACCTTGATGGAGGCGTGCACCAGCCCCACCTTAGCCAACGACAACAAGTACGGAAGGATCTGAGGGGCCATGGCCCTCAGAGGGTTTATCTTCTGCGACCAGCACCAAATCGTGAAAAACTTCCACTTGTGCCCGTAGCACTTAGAGTCGGCAATGCTCTGGCCCTGGCAAGGACCTCCATGCAGCCTGCCGGCAGCTCGTACCCACCGAACTCTAAGGCTGCAGAAGCCAAGCCTTCAGGTTCAGCGATGCTGGGTCGTGATGCAGAATTGCGCCTCCTTTTCTGGCAAGAAGATCCGCAACCACTGGCAGCTTGATTGGAGGTGACGTCGACAGATTGAGAAGGTCCGGGTACCAAATCTGCCTCGGCCACACCAGGGCGACGAGGACCATCCTGCACCGGCACCGTTTGAGTTGACCGATGACTCGTAGCAGTAGAGGCAACGGCTGGAACGCATGCAGGAACAGGCCTTCCCACAGGAAGGAGAACGCATCCCCCATGCTACCCGGCTGGGGGAACCTGCTGGTGAACCTCTGGCATTTGGAGTTTGTCGCTGTCGCAAACTGATCGATCTGGGTTCGGCCCCACCTGAGGAAGAGGCTGTCCACTTGATACTGCCAAAGCTCCCCCTCGTGGCAAGAGCGTAGCTCCCTGCTGAGGGAGTCGGCAATTGTGTTCTTGACTCCTGCCAGGTGAAAAGGAATGAGAAACATCCCCTGGGCAACGGCCCAGTGCCACAACTCATGCGCCTCTTTGCAGAGCACTGGGGATCTGGTGCCGCCCTGCTTCCTGATGTATTACATTGTGGTGGTATTGTCTGAAGAGCAAGAATTGAAGTGAGTGGGCACCACTTAATGATAAATCCACGTCTCTTTGGTAATCAAAATTGTAAACAAAAGGAGACTTTTTCAAACAATTTGTAAAAGGAGCTGGCTGCGACGAGTTTGGAGACACCCAAACTCACAATACACGTGAAGCAAAAGACCAGGTGATATACCAAGTCACGTAGCCGCTCTCTTATATAACCCAGACTGGGTGTGTGCTTAGTCGAAGTTACTGTCAGTTCGACTGGGTAGTAAAAGTTCTGTTCATGCCGGCAAGGGGAGAACTTCTCCGCTCCCGTGACTAGCACGTAATCACATTGCAGGCTGTCTTTCTGCACAGATTTCCGTCAGGCAGGTACTTTTGATCAACACATGGACTCCATTTTGCCACACTCTGCATTCAACTTATAAATCACAGACTGGCCCTGATGAAGGAAATCTATTTCCGAAATGCATTGGCAACCTTGGTCTGATTGATATAATGGATTGTGACAAATTCTTCCTCGCTAAGAAAATATTAGCGACTTCTCATTTTTGAGATTATTTTTGATAAAAATTGTTTTGAAAAACAGCAAAAAGCTTTCCGTTTGTGTCTTCTCTAAACTTGAGATATTTTTTTACTACCCAGTAGAACTGACAGTAACTTCGACTGAGCACACACCCAGTCTGGGTTATATAAGGTATTGTCTGAAGACCCACAAACCACTCTGGTGGCGATAGTGTGTGGAACAAATATCCTTTAACATTAACACCTTGCCCTTGAGGGACGGAATGAACAACCTGAGGGCCCAGAACACTGCTCGCAGTCCCAGAACACTGATGTGGACGTCCCTCTCCTCTGGCAGCCACAGGCCTCTGACGTGAAGACGTCTGGTAGGGGCTCCCCAGCCCTCCAGGGAAGCCTCTGTGGTGACAGTCTCCTGGTATGGAGGACTCTAGAAGTACGTACCCCCGTCAACGTTGGCGCGTATGCCCACCGCCTTTATCCCCCGAAGGAATTACTCGTCAAGATCAATCGTGTCCATGAAGCTTCCGGACACTTGGACCCACCGAGCATCCAAGAACTCCTGGAGGGGTCGCATCCTGCAGAGTCTGATCAGGTAGATACACGACAATATCACGCCGAGCAGCGATTTGATGGTCCGTACCGTGGCGATCTTTAGTGTCAACAGCCGTTGCACCTTGCCCAAGATGGCTGCAATCCTTTCCTCTGATGGGGCCGCCAGGCAGGAGACTATGTTGAGCCTGGACCCCAGGAACAGAGCATCCTGCAATGGAATCAAGCAGGACTTTGGATAATTAAAGGCATGGTCTAGTAAAAATGTTTATTGTCCCTACGGGTCGGCTATGTTTTTTTAAGCCTAAGTGGCTCGATTTTAGAAAACTTTCCTATGGACCTTACCCGAGTTTTCGTCCATTAAACGCACGTGAAAACAAGCACCAGGGAGCCGCCATTTTCTGATAATCCTATCTTTTCCCCGATCGCCCTGGCTGACCTGCTTTTGCGGCACTAAATCAATTCCCCCGCCCCTGAGCCTGACATTATCAAAACATTCATATTCCCCGCCTCTCCCTGTGACGTTACTGTGCTGCGTAGGCAAACGCGCCCAGTCGTCTTCTGCGCGACTCCACACAGAACCCGGAAACCAACACAGATCAACTCACAACACAGCGCGCCACAATTCAGAATATGAAACTGTACTTTAAAATGAAACAGCAACACGGTACATTTGGTAAAGTACATTTATTTGACATTAAATGTTTAGAGAATATTCAGCAATTGCCATATGAACTCCGGAAGCCATTTATTTTCTTTTATCTGTATCCGCAATAACTGTTCCGTTTCATCTTGAGTCACATGCTGTTCCTTTATGGTGCACAGGGTGTTCATTTTCGTAAAAAGAATCACTTTGGAAGCACGGTGAACCGCAAGGCTGTTCCATCAACTAGGCACTAGTCCAGCCTAAAGGTTGTTATTTTGCTTCTAGCCACTAGTACAGCGTAAGGGCATGTGGGCCCTCGGCGATCGTCCCATAATATGGTGATCGTGCTCCAGTTGTTGACACGAAGCTGCAGGTGTCTGCTGAAGAATCCATCCGCCGGTGTCTCAAACAGATGGCAGTGGCAGAATGGGATCAAATACCTGTTATGAAAACAAAAAAATGATAATTAGTCTTGCTAGCCGAACTTCATTAATATTACTCATTTTATTTATTACGGCCGATCAGAAACTATTTGCTTGCAAGGATAGTTCAATGGAGTATGTTCATCTCTAAAATCAATGCGAAAAGTAACGAGATAAATCGAGGCCAACACACAATGATAAACGACAGTCTACATGCGTGAGGAATGATATGATATGGCATTTGTAACGCGCCTATACTCAAGTGTTTCTAGGCGTGACGAGGCAGGTGGGGAACAAGGGCAGACAGACAACGATCCTACTAGGCCAGGTGTATTTCTGATCGCGCATGGGGAAGGGCTGTACATGGTTAGTTGAATACAAATTAAATAATAGGGCCAGCTGGTGGCAAGTGCAAGGTAAATGCCGGGAGAAGGGGCTGAAGGATACAGAGACAGTCCCATAGTGCAGGTAGGCAGTGCAGGGAAAAGTGGCTGGGCCAAGGACCGAGATCGGTGAGACCAGTGGACCTGCATGCCCATGTGCCCACTACGAACAGTTTTACTTGCTTTTCCTAGCTCTTCATTCATTCATTTATTCATGCATCCATTCATTAAATCTTCATTCCGGTATAAAAGCGTGTAAAGATGTACTTACATTATATTTGAAATTTCCATTGTGTCTCTTCGTAATGCAGTCTGTAAAACGGACCGTGCTCTTGACAACGATTTTTCGTATACTGACCTAAAATGAAACTCGGTCTAGTTTCTGAATTTTCTGCCTTATCGTCTCTTACGTTATTGCGCACTCCCTTCAAATGTAGTTCTTTCGGCATGGTCCCTGTCTCAAGGTAAAAAAACAATAGACCCTTATACTTCCAGTGCGACTTGTGGGCCTCATCTGGGCGCTGTTCTTCGCATTCTTTATTTGCAACATCACGTAGTATAGGCATCTGTGAGAACTTGAAGTTTAGAATCCGTCTATGTAGTGCGCCTCAATGTGCAAATGCGAACTGGCTTCTCTCCCAACTGCCACGGCCCGCTTGGCTGGCGCGTTCCAAGTGCCCAAATTTTGTCCCCGTTGTCTGCAAGCTTTGCAGCCCAAATTGAGACATTTAATTTTTGGCAGAAGGTCAGGGAAAGTATAAAGTACCACAGGAGTTGAGTTAAAAGTGAGATTTATTGTTTGTTTGTTTTATTATTTGCAATACGCAAGCCTCCCCTCCGTTAACAGTGCGCAGCATTTACATGAGATGAGACATGAGAAAAATATATACATACACATATGTGAGGTGAATAGAGAGAATTCAAAGATGACACCCAGCTTGTTCGCCACCCATGATGGTGAAGGTAGGGGTTAGGTTTACAGGTACACTGTACAATAACATTTATTTACAAAAAGACAATCGTATTGCAATTATTTAAACCGGGATTTGTACTTCACAATCAGCTGTGCTTCGGGTGGGCATGGCACAGTCGCAATGTTCGGTGGCAATGGATCACTGCTCTGCACAGAAACGTTCAAAATTCCATATCTGTGCTTCTCTAACACAGCAACAATAAGGCCTTTCACAAAGTCGAACTGCATTTCATCATAGAATGGTTTGATCACCCATTGCTTACTTAGTTTTGAAAACACCTTAGTGTAGCGAGGCATCCTTACTTTACCCCTAGTCCTAGATTGTTCACGTCCGACATTGCTGTTATGGGCCAAGACCGCTAGTAGAGTGCGATGTTTCATGCCCCGAAAGCTAAAATGCAAGCGCTTTGGCCTGTACTTTAGGCACATATTGTGGAACGCCTCCAAATCTCCTGTGTGACAGAATTCTGTCAGTCCTCTCAAATCTCGATAGAGTTTTGTCGAAAACAATCTTCTCAATGGCTTTGTGTGTCGGTGAAGATGGAATCAACCACTTCTTCTTCCGTGCCTCCTCTGGGGACAAAGGGCCATGTTCACATTGGTGGAAATGTTCATTTGCTGTCCAGCGGTGAACGTTGGAACAGTGGTGCATCAGTGACCGCCATTTTTCAAGTAGTATTTCCACTGACCCCTCACAAGTTTTTGAGCTCCACCAAAGATGGTTGGTGATAGAATGTGACCACTGCAAAATACTTTCAAAACCTTTTTTTTTCCCCCTACAGCTGAGATTTTCTTATTGATTGATTTAGCAAGATGCCATACGTCAAATTGATGTTTAATATGTGGGAACTGCTCTCTCATTGTCTTGGCAATTGAAACGTGTCTATCCGTGGCTATGAGGTCGATGTGCATTCCCCTCGATTGTAGATATTCCACTGATTTTATAAAACCTAGTTTCTCCATGGCCACTGAGGATGTACATTGTGTTACCTGCACGACCACCGAACTCACAATTTTCTTACTATCCATGTCCTGAAAGTGGTAGGTGCAGTACTTGGCAGAAAATCCAGGGCTGTCGCACTGTCCATCGCCGGCTAGCCTGAATCGTTTGCCTTCGAATGTACTTGCTAGAGACAATTGTTCAATTTTCCAAGCATCACTAATGGCCGGTAACAGATAATCACTTTGGTATATGTAATACAGCGCTTTAGAAATGAAATGGAGTCCCACAAACTGAAAGAAAGCCTCTAACTTTCTAAAACTGGAGCCACTAAAAAGTGATGCAGCTGCACACAGTAGATTGCCTGCTGGCAGTTTCCCCAGCATCGGTTGTGCAGACCATGAGAACCTATGATTTAATCTACAGGCGGCATTTATTTTGACGTTACTGCCTTTTATTTGACGAGTCACATGAATCAATGGCTTCCCACATACTTTCCCTCTAATGGAATGCACACATTTCAGCATACTTATAATTTCCATCAAACAACTGTCGAATACAATGTACTTGCTCTCTTTCATTAGACTGTCATCCTGCGTCAACGTTGTTTCGGCCTTTGACGTTGTGGAGATTTCAACACATTGGAAAGTAATATCGCTGATATCAAGTTCTGATGCGTCTATGGATGCTGCGGCTGGTTCATTCTCTGTCATTTCAACATCTATTACTTCAACATTGATGGGAGAACACAACAATGTCGACAGGTTTTTTGGTGGCAAATTTTTGGCGGGTGTAGATTGTGTAAATTGATCTGCAACTACTTCAGAGCTATCGTCAATACATTCAATAACATCTTCTTGTGGTGGTGTGGTCGCACTGTAGCTATGGTCCAATGCAACTTTGCTGTAGTCTCCAAACACAGTTAATTCATGTTCTGGCCATTGGACATGAGCATCTCGAGCCTGAACACGCCTCGCCTCAATTAATAGTTCCTCCATAGTGTACACGGTCTGGCAAGCCACATCTCTCATTCGCTTCACTGTCTGTGTGTGTATAGTTCTGACACCCACGGGTAACTGGAGGAGAGATTGGAAAAGGGATGTTCAGTTTAAACACAAGATGGAGTGTAGTAGAATTGACTGGAAAAAAACATAAAATAGTCCCCAGCACAAACATTATTTTAAAGTTATGAACTGTTTGTAAGTAACCTTTTTTTGTTTTTTTTTCTTTGCAACTTTTTTGACTCGACCTTCAACATCTGCACGCTGTAGCTCCGATTCGTTTCTGCATGTCCTCCCTTCCTCTTGCGCTGCAACGACTATATTTTCTGTATCCGCATAGACAGCACGGAATGAGGCTCCATCGTCTCCCTGAAACATAGTACTTTCATTACTATGTATCAAAATATTGTTAGCATAAAACACACGTGAGGACGAACACACAGGTACATCTCAATAGCCAAACACGATTTAAACATTGTGTGCAACAATCAAACGACAAGTATTCGACCAGTGATGATCTATTTCGATGGAACTGTCAGTATCCATTCCTCTGGCTCTGCATGGACTGCCATGAATGGTTGTATTGGAGAGGAGGCATCCGCATCTCCCTGAAACACAGTACTTGGATTAGTATGGTTTTCAATATTGGAAACATAACACACACTTGGGGTCGAACGCACAGGTTCATATAAAGAGATAATCACAAATGATGCATTGTCCAAAAGAATCAAGGAAAATCTAAATATGATCACATTTCATCGACTTATTTCTCCGATTTATTTACATCTGCATCATCTAAATTGGATGTTGTGATTGTAGTGGAAGCTTCGTCGTCTCCCTGAAACACAGCACTTGCGTTAATAAGGAAGAAAGTATAGCAAATGGAATCACGATATATGATCACGCATGATGGAGCTGTCATTATCCATACCTCGTGCTACTGAAGAATATCTATGGATGTTGCAAATGTAGTGCGCACTTCCGAAAGCTGTTGCGCCGATTCGTATACGCATGGTCCCGCTTCCACTTCCCCTGGAATTACTTGAATGTCAGGCTCTGCATCAAGTGCACGGGTTGACGCTCCATCAACTGCCTGAAACATAGTACTTGCATTAGTGAGGATTACTTGCTTCAGATTCAAGGGATAGTCAAGAAGTTGTAAAGGTAAATTAATGATTGATAATGAAATGCCAATATTAAAAATAGCTATGTAAGGCGACAGAATACTTGTAAAATGCTCAATACAGCACAGTTCCGTTCCCATATATATACATTGCGTTTGTGGGTTATGAAATCGAAAAAGAATATATTGGTAAATGTCATTATTCAAAAAACTATACAATCATATCAATATCGAAATTATTACAAGGGATAGAACACCTACAATATCAATTAATCCGTTCGGATACCTACACACTACCCCAAGGTCTAAAGCTAAATCCGGACACTTGACTCACCGGTGGCGGAATGTGGACGAATAGAGTGGGAATAGCGTTTGAGCAATTTCCGTGTCGTTCGCCGTTTATTCTTCTTTGTTACCCAAGATGTTGTGTACATGTCCAAGGAAAAGTGGCGGCTGCAGATGCGGTATCGATCCCCCCTCTTGTCCTGTAAGACTTGTTGGACTATACTTTCCATCTCATCCAGTGGATATCCGCAATGTCTGACCCATTCTCTTATTCGATCAACAGTTTTCGGCAATACATGCATTGTAGTGCCTTCAGATTTCGCATGGGTCTTCGAAGGGCAACCGCTAATCGAACAGGCAGGCATTGTTGATAAATCTGAAAAGTAAATATCGACATTATTATACAATCTTCAAGAATAAAGATTTGATACAAAAGTAAATGAATCATACAATGATCAATGCAAGGTTTGTTTTGGTCGCAGGAACTATACCAGTTCATTATGTGCGGCTTAGTATTTGCATACGTTGCAGAAATGTATAAATGATGCGACTAAAAACTGAACATGTGACTCGTCCCTTGGATGTTCTGTATTGCACGAGAAGGAAACATGCTTACATCATAGACTGGACCCCCGAAGGATGCAATTCGATGACAATTGACACAGATGAAAATAAATAGATCTATTGATAGCATAGCAATGGAAATTCAAGTCAATAGCAATGAAATAGCACTATTGGGTACTCTACTCGCAAATAGATAGAAATTTAAAAATCTGTGAAATATGACCAGGATACATGGCCTTACCTTGACCAACAAACAGTTGTATTCAGCAAGCAGAGCAGTATGTTGCGGGAGAATAGGTGGATGGCCACAGGCAGAGCACTGATGGGTATGCTCGAAGCGGTCACAGAAGTTCACGGATAGCACGACGACGAGCAGATTAGCATAGATCTCAGTGGTTCCCAGGTAGCACGTTCAGGAGTTGACTTGCAAAGCACAAAGATGTTCTCATGAGACATATCGAGTGGTTTTTAAAGTATTAGAAACTTGGGTGTGTTTGTGAATGAATGACGTATGTATGTCGTGGTATTAGGGGGGCGGCCTGCTTGAAGGGGAGGCCTGCATGGAGACACGGGGTCTGAGGAGGCCATGTGACCGATGGCCCCTTGGCGTGGGACACCTTTTGAAGTGTACATGTAGTTTGGCACCTTGGCCTTTCGCGCCCCTGACAGCCCCCCATGCCAGCGCTCATCCACTGGCGCGAACCGCCTTTGATACAGGGGGGTGGGATGGATGGGCCTGGGGCGTGCAGATAAGGCACAGGAAGACTGCTGAATGGAGACACACTTATGTGGATTGCAGGGGGGCGGCCTGCTTTAAGGGGAGGCCTGGCTGGAGACACGGGGTCTGAGGAGGCCATGTGACCGATGGCCCCTTGGGTGGTCCTTGAGGGGTGATGAAAATGCTGACAAACTGATCCCTGCTTGCCAGTCGAAGAAACTAAAGAGCACACAGGCTCTTATTTGACAAAAATCGAACTTTTAACCGAAAATGCATGAAAAATCGTAGATCAGCTACGGAGCAGAACATGAGGACTCCCAACACTTGAACTTGCAGTAAAAATCTGAAGATGGCTGCCAGAGGAGGAGTTTAGGTAGAGGGGAGTCATTGGATAGGGGCAGTATGACCCAGAGTTCAGCGATTGTTTTATAGAAGAAAGACAGTTTGTAAGTGAAAGTGAAACTGTTTTTGCTTTTACAGAGTATTCCCGGCCTGACGACAAGGAATATTCAAGAGCATGTGATTCCATGCCAGACCCCATGCTGGAGAAAATATAAGTTTCTTCCTCTGTTTGATGCTGGAGCTAAAACTAATGGCACCAACTGAAGCACCACCTATGACCCAAAAATATATGTGCTGCTAAAGTGACCCTATTAGCCAAAACAAATTGTGGTGCGAAAGCGGTTATGTATAAAGTTCACAATTTGACACTCTGGTGAGTCTCCCGAACTCTTCGCTATTTTTTTGTGATGCTCTCCCCATTCCCCTCCCAGATAGTACCACAGAGGTCTTACTGGCTATGCAACCTAATGTTTTAAATCTTAGGTAACCGTTAAGAACCCGAAGGCAGTGGAAACTTCAAAAGGTGCCCATGTGTTGACTAGTATGCCTAAATTTGGTTAGGGGCAGTGATAATTTACGGCACGGCTGCACCACCGAGCTTTGTTTAAATCCATGTGTCAGGGGGTGTGGGGGGAGGGGGAGGGGGAAGAGAGAGAAAGAAAAAGCATGTGGGTGTGAGAGAACGCGTGAGACAGAGGATGCGAGAGAGAAAATTAGACAGAAAGGTGTCAGTGCGTGAGAGCAAGAGTGAGAGTGAGAGTGACATGGACAGCCACTGGCTAAACATTCTGCCCAGCAACAGACACTCAGGGACATGGAGACCAGACAGTTACAAACCTCACATCTAGCCACATACAGATTGATGCTTCACCCAGGAAATTAGAGCTTTTGCCCGGGAAAGAGGTCTTCATATATGCCAATTCCCGACATGACCAAAAAAGAAGGAGGCCAAAAGACAATATGGCCAAAGGACAGGTGTTAGGGAGAAATCTCAGAAATGTGCTAATTCTCTCCACCTTAAGAGACCCTCAGCAAGTTTGCTGGATTTTGATGACTTGATTTTTTTAACCTGGAGAGAGTGAGACCCTTTTTCCCCACTCTCTCATGTATTTTAATGTGATTTTGAACACTTTCTTTTGGTTATGGAGTCTGTCAAACTCCATAGGCATCATCTTTTACATTGTGTCACAGCACCTTCAGTGCACTGGCACAGGGAAGTCTCTTCAGATTTCCCAAAGGTTTCAATACTTTCTCTTGGTTAAACTACTGTTTCCAAGAGCAGTAAAGTTAAATTGACTTTACTTACATTTGTAACGTTCTAGACCCAGTACACACTATCTTACAGTATGGCGCTGGAGGGGTTACCTAGTATCCCCTTTGTCTAGCTTCTCATGTAACATTTTTTATGTTACACTTTCCTCACTAAAAGGCTGGTGGCGGTGGTTTCATTTTAACTACCGTGGTGTGCATTTACCACGGGCTGCGTTCGCAGCTGCAGTAAAGCACCCAAGGGTGCAATTTTTGTCAAAATGGCCCAGTCTTCTTTTTTCGCTATTTCTTTGTTGAAAGGTCCTTCTTGAGATTTACTCTGCGTGCCAAACCAGGTTTGGTCCCATTGTTCACTTTGCCTGTATTCACCAGTGAAGCCCGCCTCTGGCTCCAGGGTGTCTGGGGTAGGCAGGATGTGAGGGAGGGGCCCGAAACTCCCTGTGCTTAATCTCCTAGGAGACCCAAATGCACTCTGTGGTGATTGGCCGGCTGACTGTCCAGCAAGGACAGCCACCCTGCTGGGTGACTGACAGCTAGGCTGGAATGAATGGTAGAGAACTGAATAAAAGGCAAGGCTTTTGGCTTGGAAGGCAGAGTCGACCACTGGATGAAGGAACCGAAGAAGAACTTGAAGAGACGCAAGCTGCAACTCCTGGACCGTTGGTTTGCCCGGTGAAGCCCTGCTGGTGTGCTGAAACTCCAAATTTGTATCAGCAGAGAAGCCCATGCAAGGACGACTTCTCCCCGTTGAGTTGGAGGGACCAATCAACTCCAAAGTAAGCCACCTGGACATCCAACTCAGAGCTGGTCGAATTTCCACAGAGTCGCTGCTCGAAAGCATATAGCCAGGGAATGGAACACCAGATTGTGTGCGTTTCTTTTAAGCTGGCCTAGATCTTCAGGAAGATCCTCCGGACTCCCAGGAAGCAGGACCGACTGAGCCTGAGCCCCCTCAACAGAGTGCGGGACACCAGAAGCAAAGAAAGTCCATCTCAACAGCCATGAACCACGGTGTTGCTATTTGCAAATGACGAGAAGTGCTGAAACACTGAACAGTCACTTAAAGTGAAGTTTGCCGGTTGCAAGTTTTGACCGTCCCAGTGCAGGAGTCCCCCGACATCCTCCCTCTTGTCCCCACGACTGAGGCCCAGGAACAGTGAGTTCTGCAGAGCTGCACAGGGACAGGAGTCATCTGCTGCATCTTTTCTTCATTTTTAAAGGTACTGTACAAAGTCTAAGAGAACTTACCTCTTGCTGTAGAGTTGCTTGCATCTTCTACTCCTCACAAGTCTAATCAGCTTGTGGCCCTACATTTGATTCTTATTTTCTTCAAAGACTTCTAAAACATCATGCAAAGCCTTTTCTACTTATCTACCAGAAGTGCTTCATCCTATATACGACGTTTGCCCATTGACTTTGGCCTAGCCTAATGTTCTGAATTACTCTTCCTGGGGGGATCCAAAAGTGTTTGCCTGCTTAAGAATATTTGTGGTGTCTTGTATGTTCTAAATAACCTTTTCCTTTGACTTATTACTTTATGATTCTAAATGCAACAGTGATATATTAATGTCCCCAGCACCCTACCAATTGAAGTCACCTGAGGGTGTAGGTAGTGTCTATAGGCCATCCCAAAAGGATATCTACTGATTTAGAGATATTAAGAGTGTAATTTCCATGAAGTGTATTTAAGTGTTACTATTATATTGCTCCCTTCTCAAGAAGGCTTATTCTAACTGACTGATAAATTAATCATTGTTTATTCAAGAAACCTTGAGTGTAAGAATGTAAGAGTTTATTTGAATACTTATAACTGTAAATCTCTGTACAACTCCACTACAGCTCATATTGACCCCTCTTGAGATAAGTCTGGCTGCTCAACACGCTACCAAAACTGTGTAGTACAAGCTTATATCAAAGGTTGAGTTTCCTATACCTGTACTCTGAGTTGTCTGTCGTGTTCCCAGAGGGTACTGCATACAAACTTTGCCTAATAGGCAAAAATATTGTGGCACAGCCATTTTAGAATATATGGTACACCTTATGGCTTTATGCGGTAAAATGCAAAAGTGCACGAGTAAAAAGTCCATCCTGGACAAATTGCATTTGTAAACACAAAATTACAAAAAGAAAATCTTTCCTATCCGCACTTCACTTTAAGGCGATGTGTGCAACTTTAAACTAACAAAGTCACTAAGTGAGCCATAGTCTATCTGTATGGATAGTCTTAGGGGCTGAAAAATGTGCACAAAACAAGGGAAGTAAGGCATAAGGCTTTAAATACTCCCATAAAGTCAGGTCATCAGTGAAAATAGAGTAAAAAGAAAGGGTGCCCCATAGAAGTCTACGGGAGGCAAGCAGCAATTACAAGGAGAAATTACTTCCTGTAAAGTTCCTTCTATGGATTCTTCTCCTGCAGATTCCTCATCAGATCGATATCCATTCCAGCGCCAGCTGCTCAGAAAACATTTCGACAGTGGACGTAGTGCACCTTCACTTGGCAATCAATCCTTTTTGCCTCAATGCATCGGTCGTCAGACTCCGGACGCGACGTCAGTCGTACATATACTGTATCACTATGCGCCTGTACCTCACTTCCCCACCTCTCCCCGCCCCCGAGCTCAGCCGCTGCAGAGGAAGATGACACTGATCGGGCTATAACAGCTGCAACGGTTAAGAAGAAAGAAAAACAAACCTAGTTTTTTATTCGAGGAACGGTACTGCAAATAAAATGCAGCACCCAACAAAGAAGCGAACAGTAGCCCTCGAAACAAGAGCCCACTGCTTTACCCCATTAGAGAAGAAGCCATTGACTGCAGGCACTTTAATAGCAAGTAAGATGGGAGGGTGATGTGGACTCTGCGGGAGAAGAATCCATAGAAGAACAAGTTACTCTCTTACCTGGTAACGTTCTTTCGATGGGATGGTCCGACGACATATTCCATATCTATGACATAAAAATCTTTGGCGTCTGCGTCCTACGTCGATGACGTCGATACGCCGCCCTCGAGGACCTCCTCCGACGGCCGACGTCACTGGATGTTATAAGTAGGACGCACGACACCCATAGCCTCAGTTGTAGTTTTTTCCCAGAACGTGTGGCACCAGTCTTCTGCCAGTCTGACACACAAAGCCTTGCGGAAACGTAAGCTTCAATCGCATAAGAAATTCTGTAGCGGGGAAGGCAGGGAGGGAGCGATATGGAATACGTCGTCAGACCATCCCATCGAAAGAACATTACCAGGTAAGAGAGTAACTTGTTCGAGGGGATTGGGTCCTCCGACGTATTCCATATCAATGACAGACTCCCAAAGCAGTACCAATGCAAGGAGGTTGGAAAAGAATTTAGAAAACAGAAATTTAGAATGCCCAATCAAATTGCGGAGTAAAGGACCGCCTTGCCAAAGGCCAGATCCTACCCACAGATGGAATCGAGGGAGTAGTGACGTACAAAAGTATGTACCGAAGCCCAGGTGGCTGCATCACAGATGTTACAAATAGGAACACCCCTCTGTAGGGCAGTAGAGGCAGCCATACCACTGATAGAAAGGGCCGCAAGCCGACCGGTAGGTCCTTACTCGCCAAGCGCTAACACTCAGAGATAGCCAAAATAATCCAGCGAGACAAAGTCTGTTTCGTCACAGCTTGTCCCAAACGCTTTCCAGCATAACCAATGAAGAGTTGATCGTCCACTCTGACCCGGGACATGCGTGAAGTATAAAAGCTTAACGCTCCTCTTAGGATCAAGCCTATGGAGCCTCTCCTCTTCCTTACCAGGATGTGGAGGAGGATAAAACGCCGGAAGAACAAACTTCTGGCCTAAATGAAATTCCGACACCACCTTCGGAAGAAAGAAAGGACGAACTCTATGGACAACCCTGTCCTTATGAAACACAGTGAAGAGTGGCTTAACTGAAAGTGCCTGTAACTCACTCAATCTGCAAGCGGAAGTGACCGCAACCAAAAATACAGTTTTAAGAGTTAACAGTCTCAAAGGGCATGAATGCAAAGGCTCAAACGGAGCACCCATCAGAAACTTGAAAACAAGGTTCAAATTCCAACCAGGCACCTGGAAAGGTGACGGAGGGAACACATTAGTGAGCCCTTTCAGAAACTGAGAAATTAAAGGGATTTTAAAATAGGAACACTCTTCAGACGAGTGCTTAAATATCGACAGCGCCGCCAGGTAACCTTTAACGGTACCCACGTGGCAAGCCCCTGTGGGCCAAAGAAAGCAAAAAAGACAGAACCATGGGAATGTCACATGCAAAAGGATCCACATTCTTAACCCTGCACCAGTCGCAGAACTTACGGCAACGGTACAGGGACTTTGTTGCGGGCCGTCTGGCCGAGAGCAACACCTCCATCACGTCTTCAGGGAGGTCCCAATCCTTATACCTGAACCTTTCAGAAACCAAGCGTGAAGGTTGAGGGATCTGACCTCTGGATGGAGAACCCGACCCTCCTCCCGTGAGAGAAGATCGTCTCGGTAGAGAAGACGACATGGAGGTCAGATGGACAAGTCGAGAAGGTCCGGTAACCACGTCCTTCGGGCCCACGCCGAAGCAATGAGGTTCGTCCAGGAACCGAACCTCCGTAACCTCTGCAGTACTTGCGGGATGACAGGGACTGGAGGAAACGCGTACAGCAGTGGGAATGACCACTCCACCACGAACGCGTCTCCTGAGGCTCCTTTTGGAGGAAATTCCCGCGAGCAGAACCTCTCGCACTTCCGGTTGACACTAGAGGCGAAGAGATCCACTTGAGGGGTCCTCCAAAGGGTGAAGATCTCCAGTAGAATCTCCTGAGCCAACTCCCACTCGTGAGAGATCGCGCTCTGCCTGCTCAGAGCGTCCGCCGTCTCGTTTTCGTCTCCAGCCAGATGAACTGCCGAGATCGGAACTTCCTGCTGGATTGCTCAGAACCAGAGCTGCATCGCCTCCCTGCACAGAGGAAGTGACTCTGCCCCCCCCTTTTGTTGAGGTAGTGCATGGCCACCGTGTTGTCGTCAGGATCAGGACATTGTTCCCTCGCACAGTCGTCGAAAAAGCCTTCAGGGCTAGCCTGATGGCCTTCAGCTCCAACAGATTGATATGGAGTCTGGACTCCGACGGAGACCAACGACCGCTGACTGTCAACTCGTTGGCATGAGCTCCCCATCCCGTGAGGGATGCGTCCGTCACGATCGTCACCTCTGGCCAGGGTAGCCAAAATGGAGCCCCCTTCATCAGATTGTCTTCGACGGCCCACCACAGAAGGTCCTGGGCGACCGAGGATGGCACCTGAACAGGGTCCGACAACCTGCCAGAGGACAGACCACTGGAGCTAGAGTGCCCATTGCAAATATCTCATCTGCAACCAGGCCTCTGGCACCAGAAGAATGCAGGATGCCATAAGGCCAAGCAATCTCAAGAACTCGAACACTGGGAGAGTCTGGGCAAGCTGAAACGTGTACCCCATCTGCTGAATGTGATGAGCTCTCACCTGGGGAGGAAAACACTGCCCCAGGGACGTGTCGAGCACTGCTCCGATGTACTGGAGCCTCTGAGTTGGTGTCAAATGGGACTTCTTTAAGTTGAGGGAGAAGCCCAGCTTGTGGAGGGAGTGGCAGGTGACTGCCATGAGCTTGGTGAAGACCGTCAGGGCGGAGGTCAATCCGAACGGCAGGACCCGAAACTGAAAGTGCGAGTCGCCAACCGCGAACCTCAGGTACTTCTTGTGCTTGGGATGGATCGGCACATGAAAATAAGCGTCCTTGAGGTCGAGAGAGACCAACCAGTCCTGAAGTTCAAGGGCCTGGAGGACTTGAGAGAGAGTAACCATCTTGAACTTGTCCTTCCCGAGGAATTTGTTCAAACCGCGGAAGTCCATGATGGGTCTCAAACCCCAGTCTTTCTTGGAAATCAAAAAATAAGGGGAATACCATCCCTTGTTCCTCTCCGCTGCAGGCACCAGTTCTATGGCGCCTTTCTCCAGCAGGGATTGAATTTCCTGCGCAAGGAGCAGATCCAAACTCTTCAAAAAGAGATTCCGCGGTGGATTGTCTTGAGGCCTCTGCGGAAAGGAAGACAGTAGCCGTGGGTTATGATCTCCAGAACCCACACATCTGAAGTAATGGCGCGCCACTCTGCAAGATGCTGCGCCAGCCTTCCCCCAACCGGCGAACCATGGGACATGGCCTCATGACTGAGCTGAAGCGGCTGTGGTGTTGCCTGAGGGCAAAGAGGCAACAGCACGAGCGGCCTTGGCACCTCGAGTACCTTGTTTTCCACGTCTGGCACTCCTACGGTGGCCCCTTTGACTGGCAGCTCCTCTCGCTTTACCAACGGATGAGTAATAACGAAAGGAACCTCCCCTCCATTGCTGTCCCCTAGGACGAAAAGGCAGAGGTTGGCGAAGTGCAGCGCCCAACGACTTCGCTGCAGCTTTTGAGATCTGCAACCTCTCAAGGCTATCGTCAGCCTTGCTGCCAAAAAGATGTTCACCGTCAAAGGGCATGTTGAGGAGCCGGGCCTGCACATCAGGAGCAAACCCTGACTTCCGCAACTACGCAAACCTGCGTATTACGGTGCTCGCCACCATGGACCGGCTAACGCAATCTGCCATGTCCAACCCCGACTGAACAGCCTCACACATGGCATCCTTGCCATCCTGAACCATGGCAAGGAAACTATCCCTTTCATCCCCTTCGGGAATATGTTCAGCCGCTAAGGAAAAACAGTTCCACAAAGTGTGCGTGAAACGCGACAAGGCACATACAGAGTTGGCCACCTGAAGCACCATACCCCCTGAAGAAAACACTTTCTTCGCCCATCCGTCAAAACGCTTGTCGTCCCTATCAGGAGGGATGGTAGGATACGACGCCTGCTTTGCCGGGCCCGTAGCCGCCTGCACCACCAAACACTCTGGAGTGGGGTGTTTGGTCAAGTAGCAGGGGTTGCTACTGGCTGGGCAGTATTTTCGCGGCAAAGACTTGCCCACTGCCGGGAGACTCTCCGGAGCAGTCCAAGCCGCCACCCTCCTCTGTAGAGCCATATGGAATGGCAGTACCGGGTCAGTTGGTGGACCTTGGTCGAGGATATCCGTAAGGTCATCCTGAAGAAAATCCCCTGGGGGAGCAGACCATCCCAAGTACTGGTGACCCTGGACATAAGGCACTGGTACAAGGAGTCGGCATGAGTGCCAGGCTCAGGCCTACAAAACTCCACCTCCGCAGAGGTGTCCAGCCCACTGGCATCGTGCAGGGACTGCCGCAGGTCCTCAATTCGGCTATGGCCCGAGAGAATCTCGTCTGGCACCGTATCAGGAACCATGCCATCATCAGAGCCCTCATCCACCTCTGAAATAAACTCAAGATGGCGGTAAGAAGGCACAGAATGTGGAACAAAGCCATGCTTGACCTTGGCCAGAGCCTTTCTAGGGGGTTCCACCGAGCCCTGGGGTACCCCAATCGAAACAGCCTCAAAAGGCGTCCAGTGAATCGGCGTCGACGCCGAACACGGCGCCGACAGCATCGATGGCGTCGACACAGGCCTCGAGGCTGGAGCCCCGAGTGTGTACCTCGACTGCCTGGGCGCCGATGGTGTCGACGACTTCTTCGGAGGCGGGGCCTCGAAAGAATCTGTCGACGACCTTGGCGCCGATGTCTTCCTCGAAGACACCACAGGTGCACACCGTCTCGAGCACGTCGAGGACCGGGACCTGGACGGGGCATGATGAGAACGATTCCCCTTGTCCGAGCGGGACCTCTCACGCGAATCGTGCCAACCACCCAAAGGCGTGCGAGTGGTGTCTCTCGACCAATCACGACCAACGCCACTCAGAGGCGCAGACGGACCAGTGCCCTGCGATGCGAGAATCGCTAACATTTTCTTCCCGAAGGAAGCCCATTCCTCCGACGTCGCATGCTTGGTGGGATAAGTGACCCGCCGACGGGCAGAGTCCTCTGATGAGGACGGGGAAGGCGACCGATGACGGCGCTTCCGGGAGTGCCTCGAAGAGGCAGAGGAGTGGCAGGACCAACTCCGGGACCGAGACCCACTGGACTTCCGACAACGATGCGGAGAGTCGCCCCTCGAAAGCCCCGCAGACCTCGACTTCTGTGTCCTGGACACCTTACCTACCAACAACTTCTTGCGCTCGTGCAAGGCTTTGGACGTGAGCGACTGGCAGTCAACACAGTCATCCGTGTCATGCGTCTCCTCGAGGCACCAGAGGACGGTGTCGTGCGAGTCCGTCACCGACATCTTGGAGCCACAGTCCCCGCACTTCTTAAAGCCCAGACACAGGGTGGAAGACGAGGTAGACATCTTCACGAAGAAATTCTTCACAATAGGAACAGGTTCGAAGAACCGAGGAACAGAAACTCCAAAGAGTCGAGGCGCGCCGAGATCTCCGAAGCGAACACGTTCGCGGAAAAAACAGAACTGAGGCTACGGGCGTCGTGCGTCCTACTTATAACATCCAGTGACGTCGGCCGTCGGAGGAGGTCCTCGAGGGCGGCGTATCGACGCAGGACGAAGACGATTTTCCGAAGCATCACAGCTGTGGTGATTACATGTCATAGATATGGAATACGTCGGAGGACCCAATCCCCTCAAAAGAACATTACTGTAAGTAATTTCTCCTTCAATGGATTGCCTTTCTCACGCAGATTCCTCATCAGCTAAGACTCCCAAAGCAGTATCCGTGATGGAGGCGGGATGAAAGTCTCTTAAAGGAGGACATTTCACAAAACCACCCTCCCAAATCCAGTGTCAACTCCATGGGCTACATCCAGGCAGTAGCGTTTGGTAAAGGTTTGCAGCAAGGACCAGGTTGCCGCCTGGCAGATGTCCCTCACTGGTACTCCCCTTTGCAGTGAAGTGGGCTCTGATGGCCGGAGGTAATTCCTCCCCTGCATTTTGGTAGCATTCCGAAATGCAAAGTGTGATCCACTGTGATCTGCTGTGAGATGGTTTGCTTGGAAACAGCCAAACCTTTTTTAGCCATGGAGAAGGCTACCAAGAGCTGGTCCACCTTCCTAAACTCCGCCGTCCTAGCAACATAGAAACTAAGAGCCCTTTTCGGAGCTAGACTATGGAACCGCTCCTCCTCCTTAGAAGGGTACAGTGGCGGGTAAAAAAACAGGCAGGTCAATGGCAGCTTGCATGACCAGGCCTGCAGCTCACTGACCTGTCTGGCTGAGGTGATGGCCACTAAGAACGTAGTCTTCAAAGTGAGCAGGCATATGTAGCATGAGTGCAAAGGCTCAAAGGGAGCCACCATAAGGCAGGTAAGAACCAAATTAAAGGTCCCAGTATGGAACAACAAAGGGAACAGGTGGAAACATATTGACAAGGTCCTTCAGGAATTGGGCCACAACTGGGATCGTAAAGAAAGACCCTTAATCCGGAGACCTTTTGAATACAGACAAAGTCACAAAGTATCCTTGGACTGTTGTGACCTGAAGGCCTGACAAGACCAGTGACAGAAGGAACTCCATCACTGTAGTGGTGGGGAAAGAGATCAGGTAAATCTGGCGTTCCCTGCCCCAAGCCTCAAATCTTCTCCACCTATATGCATTCAGTGATATTGTTGACAGTCTACATGCAGCCAGTAACACTTCATGTACCTCCTGCGAGAGGCCCCAGTCATCATTCCTCATTTTTTCGAGAGCCATGCATGTAGGTTGAGGGATTCTGGGTTTAGGTGGAGTACCAGACCTTCGAACTGAGATAGGAGATCCGTCCAACGAGTCAACCGGTGAGGTGGGCAGACGGCCAAGTCCAGAAGCTCAGAGTATCACGTTCTCCTCGCCCAATACGGGGCGCTCTAGATCAGGGTTGCTCAAAACCACCTCAACCTCTGGAGAACGCATGGAATGGCAGGAATCGGAGGGAAGGAGTAGTGGAGATCGAAGATCCACTCCATCAGAAACACATCCCCCAGTGCGCCCTTTGCTGGGAATTCCCTCAAGCAAAACTGTTTGCACTTCCAGTTGGACTCTGTGGCACAGCTCTGATACCCCAGTGAGAGAAGACCTCCTCTAGGACTTCCTGGCACACTTTCCACTCAGGCAAGACCGTGCTCTGCCTGCTCAGAGCATCCGCCAATCCATTCTCCGTCCCTGCCAGATGTACAGCTGAGACCAAGATCCGATTCTCCAAAAGCCAGAACCACAGCTGCATCAACTCCCTGCAAAGGGGTAGGGAGTGCACGCCACCCTGCTTGTTCAGGCAGAGCATAGCCACCATATTGTCCATCTTAATCAGGACATGCTTCGCTTTCAGAAAGGGCATGAACGTCTTCAAGGCCAACCTGATGGCTCGCAGCTACAGCCTGCCGATGTGCCATTGGGCTGCCATTGTGGCCCAAAGGCTGCTCACCTGCAAATCTTTGCAGCGAGAGCCCCAACCTTTCAAGGATGCACCCATGACTACCCTGTCTTGGGGCCACGAAGGCCAGAAAGGTTCCCCCACCAACATGTTGCTGTTGCTGGCCCACCAAGAGAGATCGTTAGCCACCGACCTGGAAACTTTGAGGATGTCTTTTAAAGTGCCAAAATAATGGGAACCCGGACCGCGCAGGAGCCATTGCAGGGACTGCATCCGCAGTCTGGCCTCTGGCACCAGAAAAATGCAGGCGGCCATGAGGCAGAGAAAGACACAGCTGGACCATCTGTCTGAAACTGGCAACCCTCTCCTCAGGGGGAAAGGCCGTCACCACCAGAGTGTCCAAGATTGTTCTGATAAATTGAAGTCTCTTTGCTGGGGTCGTATGGGGCCTCTGCCAGTTCAGGGAGAAGCAAAGCCTGTGGAGTAGCAAGCAGGTGACGTTGAGATGGAACAACACTTGCTCCGTTGACCCTCCCTCCACCCCGCCCACTCGGATTAGCCAGTCGTCCAGGTATGGGAACACATGGACACTAGACCTCCTGAGGTGAGTCGCAACTACCACCATGAGCTTGGTGAAGACCCTCGGGCGGAGGTCAACCCAAAGCGGAGAACAGTGAATTGGTAGTGCTCGTCCTCTATGATGAATCTCAGGTGTTTGCTGTGCTTTTGATGGATCGGCACATGGAAATAAGCGTCCTACCAGTCCTGAAGCTTTAGAGCGTGGGGAATTTCTCTCATTGTCACCAACTTGAACTTGGCCTCTCTCAGGAACTTGTTCAAGGCCCTGAGGTCCAAAATGGGACAGAGTCCTCCCCCTTTCTTAGGGTACCAGGAAACACCGGAAATACCAGGCAAATACCCTCTGCTCGGGAGGTACCTCTTCCACTGCACCCTTCAAAAGCAGGGCACGCAGTTATCCCTCAAGCTCCAGTTATGGTTGTTGAGGAGGTGGTGACCTGTCCAGTGGCCTTTTTAAGAAAGGCAGACAGTAGCCCCACTGGACAAGCTGAACAGCCCAGGCATCTGAGGTAATCTCCTGCCATTGGGCCCCATGCTCACCTATCCGTCCTCCAACCAGGGAATCGTGGGGGGAGAAATCAAAGTGGCTTGGAGGGCAGAGCTGCCCCCGCCGCTGCTGTCTGCTATTCCCTGGAGGCTCCCTTGCCCCTTCTGGTTGTGGGAGCAGAGCGTCCCCGTCAAAGGAGATGCAATGTTTCTAGGCTCTACCCTTTATGGTGAAGCAAAAGGCAGGTTTGGCCGGCTGTTGGACAGCTAGGCCTAGCGACTTGGCGGCCAGCTTCGACTCCTTAAATTTCTCTAAGAACTCGCCATTAAGGCGGTGTCGAGTAGCGTGTTCTGGACATTTGGCGAAAACCAATATGTATGAAGGTAAGCCTGCCTCCTTATGTCACTGACCTCATGGATCTGCCGACGCAGTCCGCAACTTCCAGGCCTGCCTGTAATGACTACCGGGCCACATCCTTGCCATTATTCACCAGTCTCTGAAAGTCCTCTCACATCTCTCCTTCGGGAATATACTGGGCGGCTTCACCAACAGCAACAGCAGACCACACGCCAAACAAATACTTGGCAAATCCACCAGAGGCGTTAGCCACTTTCAGGGCCATACTGTCAGAAGAAAAGATCTTTTGGCTAAAGCGCCAACATTTTTCCCCTCCCTTTTGGTCGGGTGAATAGACGTGGATGCAGCCGATCTGGTGTTGACTGTGGCTGCCTGCACTACTATCCCCTCTGGTGTTGGTTGGGTGGAGAGATAAGGCGAGTCTCCCCTTGCTAGCCTGTACTTCTTGGCAAAGTCAGAGTTAACTGGGGGTGTGGTGCATGGTCCCTGCCACAAGGGTCAGCAATAGCCCATTAAAGGGCATGGCCCTCTCATTAGAAGGTACTTCGTCCAGGATATCTGTAAGGTCATAGCCTGACAATGGCTTGGCTGGAGCACTCCATCTCCGGGTATCAACCACCCTATCTACCAGGGCACAATGTTACATTATCATGGCTATAAGGGTGGGCCTGCTGCGTCTCCAAGTCCGGAGATGTGTCCAGTCCACTTCATAAAGGCCCTCAGCCAGGTTGACCAAATCTGACTGGTTAGTCAAGTAGTCTGCCGCTCCAGCACCTGGATAAGCAGGGTCGAAGCCACTTGACATTTGGTCAATGTCATCGCCGAAAATATCGGACATTGCCCCAAGAACTCAACCCTCAATTTAGGAAATTATGACTGCTCAACATTTTTGCGCTGAAAGGTGCTTCGACACGAAGGGCAAACTGTTTGATATTGGCGCCGCAGGAGCCACTGGAACCTGCTGCATCGAGGGATTACCCATGCCTGCAGCTGCCTTTCGGAACTTATCAAGCATTTGTTCCTTGAAAGCTTCCCACTCAGCCCTGGATGTCAGCCCCCGCCGATGACCAACTGGGGTAATCCGATGAGTCAGACCCATGTCTGCACCGATGGTACAGCTTCTTCTTATGGGAGGAAGGAGTGAATCAGAGGGGGTCGGGGAGGAGGTGCGGGGGGGCAAACACTTCTTGGTTTTCTTTCGGTGTCTATCCTCCTTCCGATGACCAGACAGTGGACCACACCGGAGACTTCGAAGGTCGTCGACCCACCACAGGTTTTGCTGTCCTATCCCCAAGAAGCATTGTATACATTTTTCTACAGGAACCACATCCCTTGGTCTCGTAACCGGCAGAGAGGCACCAAAAACAAACATTGTGCATTGCTGTAATGGACATCATGGAACTGTGCAGCGTTTGTCGGAAGGATTTCTGAGCAGCTAACAATGGAATGGCTATCTATCTGATGAGAAATCTGCAGGAGAAAAGCAATCCAATGAAAATCTTTTCCAACATTAGTGTACGAGAACATAGGGTAACGCAGAATTACTCTGAAAAAGGAATACTGTGAAGCGATACACAGACAACAGACTTAAGTTCAAAATAAGATGGTTTATTAAATCAAATGTGAGAATGGTAGAAGGCCCAACTTGCCCTATGCTTAGATGGGATTTCCCTACCTAAACAAAACTAAGGAAAGTCTAAGTTCAAAGAGGTCAACTTAAAAATCTGTCTGTGTCCAAAACATATCCTTGCCCTCACAACTAAAGCTAAACAATATGCAGGGATGTCAATAATAAAAGAAATGTCGATTAACACAAAGTTCAGAGCTTCTTCCAGTTCCTAGCTTCCTCTTCAGCTCCCCTTCCCCAAGTTCAAGAAAGTTCCACAAATCCTTGAGGTTCCCACTCATAAGTTCAAAGCAATATAGTTCTACACAATCCTTGGGGTACCCTTCCCCAAGTTTAAGTCAACATTTCAAAAGAAAAAGCAGTCTTGAGCCTCCATCCTCAAGACAGTACGGCATTTCATCAAGTCTAAGTCAGGGTTCCCTTCTGTAATGCGTGTGCGAAAATGAGCTAAAACATGGCGCCGGTACATGCCCATTTTGGACATACACTTCCAAACCGCAATGAAAGTTTGTTTCTGCGAGCTCAGTTAGAAGGCAGACATGAATTCTGCAACGATTACAATGAACAATTTACTCTTACCTGGTAACGTTCTTTCGATGGGATGGTCCGACGACGTATTCCATATCTATGACAGGTAATGTCCACAGCTGTGCAGCTTAGGAAACATTTTCGGCATCTGCGTCCTGTGTCGATGACGTCGATGCGCCATCCCCGATGACCTCCTCCGACGTCACCCGAGGTGATAAGTAGGACGCACGACGGCCGTAGCCTGAGTTGCAGTTTTTTCCCCCCAGAACGTGTGACACCAGTTTTCAGCCTGTCAGACACACAAGGCCTTGCGGGACGCAAGCTGCAATCGCATAAGAAATTCTGCAGCGGGGAAGGTAGGGAGGGAGCGATATGGAATACGTTGTCGGACCATCCCATCGAAAGAACGTTACCAGGTAAGAGTAATTTGTTCTTCGAGGGGATTGGGTCCTCCGACGTATTCCATATCTATGACAGACTCCCAAAGCAGTACCAAGCAAGGAGGTGGGAAAAGAATTTAGAACACAAATTTAGCATGCCTAATCAAAATGCGGAATAAAGGACTGCTTTGCCAAAGGCCAGATCCTGCCCTCGGATGGAATCGAGGGAGTAGTGACGTACAAAAGTATGTACCGAAGCCCAGATGGCTGCATCACAGATGTGACGAATAAGAACACCCCTCTGTAGGGCAGTAGACGCAGCCATACCCCTAGTAGAATGGGCCCGCAAGCCAGCCGGAGGGACCTTACCCACCAAGCGGTAACACTCGGAGATAGCTAAAATAATTCAACGAGACAAAGTCTGTTTCGTCACAGCTTGTCCCAAACACTTTCCAGCGTAACCAATGAAAAGTTGATCGTTGTTAGGCAGAAACCTGTGCAGTTCCCTTAGGGAACACTGCAAAAGATTTAAGGCTACAGGTGTTGGCAGTAAACCCACTTGGTAGCAGTCTGTACAACCCAGATTTACCTGGTAGCTGTGGCTGAGCAGTCAGACTTCCCTCAAGAAGAGTTAGGCAGTATGCAAAGTATACACAATAGGTACCCAGATACAATAATACAAGCAAACACTGACCAGAGCTTTGGTATCAAAGTATATAATTATTTATTTAAAAACACACGGTTTCAAACATTCCAGCACTCTTGTTGTAAAATATTCTAAACACAGTTACTATTGTAATATGTACACCCCTTTTTCCTTATCAGATAAGTCACAGTAAACACCACTTATTTTCATACAGAGGTGAGCGCTTAACTAGATGGCACTCCAATAAGTTTGTGAGAAAGGGAGGGAAAAAGACAGAATATGGAAAGGTACACCACTCTAAGATTCAGGAACACTGTTAGCAAGGCAGAAGAGCAAAAGTCACTGGTGAGCCAAAGTCCAAAGGCTGGGCCCACTCTTAGAGAGAGCAGAGCACAAATGCGCCCAAGATCACACAGTTACACTAGGCTTAGAAAGTCTTGCAGAGGGTTCAAAAAGAGTTTAGAGAGGCTTAGGAAAGTTTAGCCAGGGTGTCCCAGGCTAACCCAGGTTCGAAAGCCGGGGACTAAATCTACCCCGTACAGTCGGTAGCAAGGGAAGCCAGGCGGGACACGGTACCTTAAGTGGGAAAGATCCTCCAGCGGTGGCAGTTGTTCCTGGTAGTGGGTGCAAGTTGCGTCGTCGTCCAGGGGAAGAGAAGATCTCGACTTGGAGGAAAGATGAAGGTTGTTGCACTACCAGGGAAGAAACCAGCCGTGGAGTTTTCCGGTTAAAGGTGGTACCTTTGTTTCGCGGTCGTGGTAAAACGTGGTATCCGGTTGCTGGGGTGCTTGGCACAGGCAAGGCGGCCACGAGGTACGTCGGGAAAGCGAAAAGACGGTGAAACTGGTTATCCCCACCAGTCAAAGGAAGAAGATTCTCTGGCGGGAGATCTCCTCTGTCGTTGGGAAAAGTGGTGAGACAGTCCAGCAGGGCTCCACCGGTGGTGGTGTCATGGCAGGTCGGCTCAGCTTCTCCCTCGTTGGATTCTTAGGTCCTGTGGCGACTTCTGAAGTTCCAGTCCCCAAAGCCCTGCTTTTATGCAGAAAACCCCTATTCACTCAGCCTAGCTGTCACTCAAACATGCTAAGTGGTGAGCCGGCCGGCTCACCCCTTGGGCCAATCAGGATGGAGTGCGACTTGAGTTGCCTAGGGAAATCAGTCCAGGGTGCCTAAATTCCCCTCCACCCCTCCTAAGTACCCCAGACAGAGTGGCACCACTTTGGAGGGCTTCTGTGGAGAAGCCCACCAAAAAGTGGAACAAAGGGCTCGACTTGGGTTGGAGTCACAGAAGAGAACACAAACGCCATTTTAGAATCAAGTTTTGGCAAAAAATACCAACCGGAGAATTAATATTAATTAAATAACCGGCGGTATGTTCGAGGCTACCGTAAATAATTAAATAAAGATAGTAGCCTAAAACAATGGGAAATCCCATAGGAAAATATTCGCGGTTGAATATAAAAAGTAGCATCCACTGCCACCAGCCAAAACTCGATCAGGGGGGGATGGAGACGTGCCCCCTCGACTAACAAACCCTGGGGCAATTGAATTGCCCCAGCCAGTAACGTCCACAATATGATGGTTTGTACTGGTTCTGTTCAGAATTTAAGACTAGTAAAGTCAATGGTGACTTTACATGCCCTGGGAGACAGTAGTCAGTCCCAGGGTATGGAGTCTATACTGGGGGGTCACTATGACACCCCTGTTCACTGCACTGACGGTGCTGTGTAAACACATTAAACCCTATGGAGTAAAAGACCCCATAGCCCATTAAACACATCTAGATTCAAAGAAACACACTCAAATCATGCCCAAGAGTGAGGGTAAAAGAGTCTCACTTTTGGCAGGAGAAAAAAATAAACCCCAAAAATCCAGCAAAGCTGCTGGGGGACTCACTAGGTTAGGAAATTCAGCCTAAACAGAGAATTCTCCCTAACAATCGTCCACTCTGACCCAGGACATGCGCGAAATATAAAAGCTCAACGCTCTCCTAGGATCAAGCCTATGGAGCCTCTCCTCTTCCTTACCAGGATGTGGAGGAGGATAGAACGCCGGAAGAACAACCTTCTGGCTCAAATGAAATTCCGAAACCACCTTCGGAAGAAAGGAAGGACGAACTCTAAGGACAACCCTGTCCTTACGAAACACAGTGAAGGGTGGCTTAACTGAAAGTGACTGTAACTCGCTCTGCGAGCGGAAACAACGCCAACCAAAAACACAGTTTTCAGAGTGAACAGCCTCAAAGGGCAAGAATGCAAAGGCTCAAACGGAGCACCCATAAGAAACTTAAGAACAAGGTTCAAATCCCAACCGGGCACCAGAAAAGGTGACGGAGGGAACACATTAGTGAGACCTTTCAAAAACTGAGAAATTAAATGAATCGTAAAATAGGATTATTCTTCAGACGAGCGCTTAAACATGGACAGCGCCGCCAGGTAACCTTTAATGGTCCCCACTTGCAAGCCCCTGTGGGCCAAGGAAAGCAAAAAAGACAGAACCATGGGAATGTCACACTCAAAAGGATCCACATTCTTAACTCTGCACCAGTCGCAGAACTTTCTCCAACGGCAACGGTACAGAGACTTTGGTGCCGGCTGCCTGGCCGAGAGCAACACCTCCATCACGTCTTCAGGGTGGTCCCAATCCTTATACCTTAACCTTTCAGAAGCCAAGCGTGAAGGGTGAGGGATCTGACCTCTGGATGGAGAACCTGACCCCCTTCCTGTGAGAGCAGATCGTCTCGGTAGGGAAGACGACGTGGAGGGCAGATGGACAAGTCGAGAAGGTCCGGGTACCACCTCCTCTGTGCCCACACCGGAGCAATGAGGATCATCCGGGAACCGAACCTCCGTAACTTCCTCAGTACTTGCGGGATGACAGGGACTGGAGGAAACGCGTACAGCAGTGGGAATGACCACTCCACCACAAACGCGTCTCCTAAGGCTCCTTTTGGAGGAAATTCCCGCGAGCAGGACCTCTCGCACTTCCGGTTGACACTGGAGGCGGAGAGATCCACTTGAGGGGTCCCCCAAAGGGCAAAGATCTCCAGGACAATCTCCTGAGCCAGCTCCCACTCGTGAGAGATCGTGCTCTGCCTGCTCAGAGCATCCGCCGTCTCGTGTCATCTCCGGCCAGATGAACAGCCGAGATCGAAACTTCCTGCTGGATGGCCCAGAACTCGAGCTGCATCGCCTCCCTGCACAGAGGAAGTGACCCTGCCCCCCCTTTTTGTTGAGGTAGTGCATGGCCACAGTGTTGTCCGTTAGAACCAGGACACTCTTTCCTCGCACAGTCGGCAGAAAAGCCTTCAGGGCAAGCCTGATGGCCCTCAGCTCCAACAGATCTATATGGAGTCTGGACTCTGACGCAGACCAACGACCGCTGACTGTCAACTCGTTGGCATGAGCTCCCCATCCCGTGAGGGATGCGTCCGTCATGATCGTCACCTCCGGCCACGGCTGCCAAAATGGGGCCCCCTTCATCAGATTGCCTTAGACAGCCCACCACAGAAGGTCCTGGGCGACCGAGGGCGGCACCTGAACAGGATCCGACATCCTGCCGGAGGACAGACCACTGGAGTGCCCACTGCAAAGATCTCATCTGCAGACGAGCCTCTGGCACCAGAAGACTGCAGGATGCCATGAAGCCGAGCAGTCTCAAGAACTCGGACACTGGGAGAGTCTGGGCAAGTTGAATCTTGTGCACCATCAGCTGAATGTGAAGAGCCCTCACCTGGGGAGGAAAACACTGCCCCAGGGATGTGTCGAGCACTGCTCCGATGTACTGGAGCCGCTGTGTTGGTGTCAAATGGGACTTCTTAAAATTGAGGGAGAATCCCAGCTTGTGACGGGAGTGGCAGGTGGCTGACAGATGATCCAGGACTTGCTTGGGAGAGCTACCCCTGATCAACCAATCGTCCAGGTAGGGGTAGACGTGAATCCCCCCTTTCCTGAGATGCGCTGCCACCACCACCATGAGCTTGGTGAAAACCCTTGGGGCGGAGGTCAATCCGAACGCCAGGACCCCAAACTGAAAGTGCGAGTCGCCAACCACGATCCTCAGGTACTTCTTGTGCTTGGGATGGATCAGCACATGGAAGTATGCGTCCTTGAGGTTGAGAGACACCAACCAGTCCTGAAGTTGAAGTGCCTGGAGGACTTGAGAGAGAGTAACCATCTTGAACTTGTCCTTCCTGAGGAGTTTGTTCAAACCGCGCAAGTCCATGATGGGTCTCAATCCCCCGTCTTTCTTCGAAATCAAAAAATAAGGGGAATACCATCCCTTGTTCCTCTCCGCTACAGGCACCAGTTGTATGGCGCCTTTCTCCAGCAGGGCTTGAATTTCCTGCGCAAGGAGCGGATCCGGACTCTTCAAAGAGAGGTTCCCAGGTGGATTGTCGTGAGGCCTCCAAACCTGCGTATTACGGTGCTCGCCGCCATGGACCGGCTGACACAATCTGCCATGTCCAAACCCGACTGAACTGCCTCACACATGGCATCCTTGCCATCGTGAACCATAGCAAGGAAACCATCCCGTTCGTCCCCTTCGGGAATATGTTCAGCCGCTAATGCAACACAGTTCCACAGAGTGTGTGTGAAACGAGACAAGGCACATACGGAGTTGGCCGCCTGAAGCGCCATACCCCCTGAAGAAAACACTTTCTTCGCCCAGCCGTCAAAACGTTTCTCGTCCCTATTCAGAGGGATGGTAGGATACGACGCCTGCTTTGCCGGGGCCGTAGCCGCCTGCACCACCAAACTCTCCGGAGTGGGGTGCCTGGACAAGTAGCAGGGGTCGCTACTGGCTGGACGGTATTCTCGCGACAAAGACTTGCCCACTGCCGGGAGACTCTCCGGAGCAGTCCAAGTCGCTGCTACCCTTCTCTGCAGAGCCATATGAAACGGCAGTACCGGGTCAGTGGGGGGACCAAGGTCAAGGATGTCCATGAGATCATCCTGAACAAACTCCCCTGGGGGAGCCGACCATCCCAAGTACTCGGCGACCCGAGACATGAGGCGCCGGTACGAAGAATCGGCATGAATGCCAGGCTCTGGTCTACAAAACTCCATCTCCGGAGAGGTGTCCAGTCCACTGGCATCATGCAGTGACTGCCTCAGGTCATCAAACTGGCTATGACCCGAGAGAAGCTCATCTGGCACCGTAACCGGAACCAAGCCTTCATCAGAGCCTTCATCACCCTCTGAAATGTACTCCAGGCGGTGAGAGGAAAACACCTGGGGACCAAAGCTATGTCTGACCTTAGCCAGAGCCTTTCTAGGGGCCAACGCTGTACCACGGGGCCCCTCCGACCCCACCGCCTCGAAAGGCGTCGAGGACGCCGAATGAGTCGGTGCCGAACGAGTCTGCGCCGAGAAAATCGGCGTCGACTGAATCGGCGTCAGCTGCAGCGCCGCTGGCGGTGACACAGGCCTCGAAGCCGTAGCTACGAGCGTGTCTCTCGACGACCTAGGTGCCGACGACACCCTCGGAGGCGGAGCCTCGAGAGAGATCATCAACGACCATGGCGCCACAGGCGTCGACGTCTTCCTCGAAGACGGCACAGGATCACGCGGTCTCGAGCGCATCGAGGACCGGGACCTGGAACGGCATGGCGAGAACGGCTACCATTGTCCGAGCGGGACTTCTCCCGCGAGCCGTGCCGACCACCCGAGCCCAAAGACGTACGGGCGGTGTCTCTAGACCGGTGCAGAATGACCCCACTCGGAGGCGCGGACGGACCGGTGCCCTGCGATTTGAGAATCGCCAACATGTTCTTCCCAAAGGAAGCCCATTCCTCCGGTGTAGCTTGCATGTTAGGATAAGCGACCCGCCGACGGCGGAGTCCTCGGACGAGGAAGGCGACTGATGCCGGCGCTTCCGGGAATGCCTCGAAGAGGCGGAGGATTGGCGAGACCGACTCCAGGAAGGAGACCCACTGGACTTCCGACGATGACGCGGAGAGTCGCCTCTCGAGTCATCCGTCGAAAGCCCCACAGACCTCGACTTCCGGGGCTTAGACACCCGACCTACCGACAACTTCTTCTTGCGCTCCCGTAAGGCCTTGGCCGTGAGCAACTGGCAGTCGACACAGTCGTCCATGTCGTGGGCCTCCCCGAGGCACCAGAGGCAGGTGTTGTGCGAGTCCGTGACCGACATCTTGGACCCAAAGTCCCTGCATTTCTTGAAGCCCGGACGCGGGGTGGAAGACGAGGTAGACATCGTCGCGAACAGACTTTTTTCACAAAAATCAAACAGGTTCAAAGAACCGAAAAGTACACAACAAACTCCAGAGAGTCGAGGCGTACCGAGATTCATGAAGCAAACACGTTCGCGGAAAAAACGGAACTGAGGCTATGGCCGTTGTGCGTCCTACTTATCACATCGGGTGACGTCGGCTGTCGGAGGAGGTCCTCGGGGACGGCGCATCGACGCAGGCGCCGAAAACGTTCTGAAGCAGCACAGCTGTGGACATTACCGGTCATAGATATGGAATACGTCGGAGGACCCAATCCCCTCGAAATCATATTATGAAACAGAGGAGCCCACTATGAAGCATAGTAGTTGTATTGTTCGCTCAAGGACGAGCCGAGAAGGGAGTCAGATGTGCAGGTGGCATTGATAAGGGGTGCTGGGAAAGAGCGCGCAGAAGACAAGCTGCTTTTTTCCACTACTGTCGATTTTTCTGCTCTTTGCCACCCATGCTTGCTGTCTGTCCTTCGGCTGGGGACAGTTTGCAACCTATGAGGGGCGGGGATTTGTCCCTCATAAGAAGAGAGGTATCCTGATGAGGAGACAGACTTGGAACCCTGGGTGATTAAGTCTCGCTGAGAGGGAGGACCCTCCGCTCCAGACCCTGTTAGTACGTGTGATCTCTCTGCCTACCTGCCTCAGGACTGGGTAGTGTCGTCATGGCTGAGATGAAGTTTTCTCCTACAACTGCACCAACAGTGATGTACACTGTTTTTGACTATTCTTGTTTTTATGTCTATGTATAACCAATTGCATTTATTCCAATAGTCATTTACATGTATGTATTAATGTATTATTGCCTTCCTGAGTCCAAGAACTTTTGGTTCATTGTAATAGGGCGAGTAGTTCTAAGGTCATTACACACGTCCGAAAATCAAAACATAATGGAGCTGTTAGCAAGATTTTTGTGCTGAAATTGATGCCAGAGACCAATCGAATCTAAAGCTTGGACCCAGGAAGGCAATTTCATTACGTTTGTAAATTGTGCGATTGTGTTTGAGGTATTTGTGGGAAGGGACGTGAAACATCCGTTCATGCGATGAGTTCCTTGTTTAGGAAAAAGGGAAGCTCAGCAGGTGGTGATTGACCCGAAGTGATGATCCCAGGGTGGACCAAGAGTCTGTATGATAAACTGGCACAGACTTGGGCGTGTGGTGCAGGTTTGAGTGAGACCTGGGACACGAGTATAGGAGAGGCGAGTCTGGCCGAGGTGACGGCTTGCTTGCAATAGGTACTTGTAGAAAAGGGAAAGGAGTGCTCAGCTTTGGGTTGACAAGGTTGGATTTTGTTGCTTGCATTCATTCAGAAAGGCGCATCAACAGAATGTAGAATTGCAGGCGAGTTTCTTAAAATTGAAAAAGGAGCTTGCTACTGAGAAACAGATTGCATTAAGGCAGCAGCTTCAGATGAAATTGTATCATAAGGCCGACAAATATCAAGCAGTAGCCGAGCGAGCTGCTGTGAGAGTTGCCCGATACAAATATCAAAAATGAAGGGGGAGAGTCAATACCCACAAGTAGCAACAGTGATTGCCTCTGCAGGGGTTGATTGGAACCCCGACCAGTGGGGCAGGATGTGTTAGACGGTACTAGTTCAGAGAGTGGTTCGCATAGGGAGATACCGTCCAAACTAGAGCCTGACAGGAAAGAGGTGACCGCTAAACCAATTACGCGTAGACAAGCAGGACCAAAACCAAATAATCCCAGAGGTGGCTTAATGGATTTGAAAACTTTGGCAGATAATTCGCAACAAGAGGTTGGGTAAATAATTAACCGATTGAAACAGAGGGCCGATTCTACCAGGTTCCTGCCGTTGTCCCATGAAACCCATATTCAAGAAGAATTATGTGCAAGGACGCCTCCCGATGCCCAGGGGAGAGATTCAACACTGTCTTTGTTACAATTAGCTGCTCATGGAGGTAAGCGCAAGTATCCGATTACATCAGACTGGCTTAGCGATGAGAAAAAGTGGTACACAGAGAGGCGATTCAAAGACTAAGGGAGCATGCTATGAAAGAAGCCACCCATATGAGGATCCAGAACATATGGGGGTAGTGGCATTGTCGGTCTCAGCACGAAATTATTCAGACTGCTCCACCGGCAGCATACAAAAATGTCATTATGACACTGCTTGTGGGGATGACCCGTAAACTAACAGATGAGGTGGTAGATGCTATTAGACAGTTAGCCGACCTAGGGGAATGGGACAAGACAGAAGAAAGGCCCCGAGAGATCGAGAGAGAGAGAGAGATCGAGAGAGAGAGAGAGATCGAGAGAGAGAGAGAGAGAGAGAGAGAGAGAGAGAGAAGGGGGAGGGTGAAGTGACAATCGGAACCCTGGAAAGAAGTTTGATAGTAGAGATTCACGTGTATCTAGAAAATACATGTTTTGACGCTACTAAAAGATGGAGTGCCACGCGAAGATATTGATGGAATTGAGACTGGCAAAATGTATCAGCTGTATAACAAGCGAGAGCTTGAAGGGAAAGAGCAGTATGAACAAGTGAAAAGGCAGGATATGAACAAGCAAGGTGGGGATAAGTCACCTTCTGCACCTCCTGAGGAGGAGACAGATGGTGGCTCTATGGGTGTAACGCTCACCTGGTTCCCACGGGGGCGCTGGTCTAGTCTGGATTGCTGTGGCCTCTTCTAGCATGATGCGCAGGAACACCGATTGGACAGGACCTCCAAATCGTGCTTGCCTGGCCCGTAGGAATATCCTTCTGCAGATGAGAAAGGGGATTAACAGTCTGCAGAATAGTGTGCTAGCTCCCCCCTTTCCCCCTTCCCCCTTTGTTCCTCTCTAACTTCCTCCAAACCCCGGTTTAAGCTCACCTTATGGTTTGGAAGGATGAACTCTCCATCCTGCTTCTGGTGCAGGGGCGCGTGTTCGTCCAGTTACTTCACTGGTTTTCAGAATGGCGCTGGCAAAATCCACTTGACTTTCCTGAGCGATGCGCCGTAAGTATGAAAAATCAAAGTTCAAGTGAGGCCCCCTTTATGTTGTCTTTCTAACCTGTGATCTGTCCTTTATTTCAGGTGCAGAATGAAGGCGATGCGTCAAGGGGTTAAACTGCCGAGGTGAGTAGTGATGAGGGCGATCCCTCTAAATGTCCTTATCATTCCCCAGAAATCTCTCTTGTCCTTTCCCCATAGGGGCCGGGGTATGGTACCTGCCAACGGGGCAGCGCCGACCCGAAATGTGGAAGAAAAGCCGGTATGTATTATGGCTGTTAATCAGGCTTTCCTTCTGTGTTCCTTCTGCTCACCTTTTGTTTCTTCCTCTCTCCCCTAGGTGCAGAGATGTGGCGTCCGATGCTGACAGCCGCGATGGAGCCGGGAGATGTCTCGAGGACAGGTGAGTGAAGCGTGGCGCTGCAGCGAGCAACGCAATGCTTTTAAATGGAAGTCTTTCTTCAGGGATGCTGGCGAGAAGATTCCGGATGCAGGTAAGAAGTTTGAAATAGTCCTTGGTTTTCACCTTTCTCTTCTCTTCCTTCCTTGCAGGTCTTCCAGGTTCGAGGCGGGCGTGGCTGGAGTCCAGGAGCAGGAGCAGACACGGTGAGCGTTAAGCTGCAGGAAGCAGAACCACGCGAAGCATGAGCTGCTGTCTGGGCGTGGCTTAAATAGCCTCCAAAGAAGTCCCAGGTATGTATCCTTCCCCAACTAGGTATGTATCCTTCCCTGGCCACGCCCGAGTGAAAAAATAGTCCCTATGAAAAAATAGTCCCTTTCAGGTGTCAGGGAGGCCTGAAGCGTGCAGCATGGTCTGCATCAGGTAAGTGCACAAAACACCTCCCTTTATGAGCCTGGAGCCTATGGCGCCAGGACTGATGTCCAACATGAACCTTGGCGCCAAAGGCGCCAGGACAGAGCCCAAAGCGCCCCTATAAGGAGCCGCTGGGCTTTTACCCGAGGGCATGATGCCTGCTTCCGGGGGTGCTGGGCCTGGCCTGGTGCTGCAGGGGTAGGCATCATGACAATGGGGATGCCTTCACCATATCAGCCGACCTATGCTGATTTATGGAAAATTGTGATTGTGATGTTGGAGACAAGAGTGCAAATACACGCAGTCGAAATATGAATAGGATTATGGTCAAACTCCGGTAGCGTCTGCCCAGATTAAGGTAGACAGACAACCTCATGTGAATGTGAAATTATTTTGGCAATCAAGAAATACGCGAGCTTTGATTGATACCGGGGAAGAGGCCTAATTCATTCATGAGAATCCATCAAGATTTAACAGGCAGACATTTTACCATTACGGGACTGGGAGGGAAAGAGACTCCTGCAGTCCCAACAAAAGTTGACATGAAAATTGGTAATTTAAAAAGGAATAAACAACAAGTGTTAATTGTTCCCATACCTGAATATATTATTGGTTTTGATATTCTGAAGGATTGACTTTAGGACTAGGAGATGAAATGTATCAGTGCGGGGTGAGTGCCTTGGCGTGTACCCCTGTCATTGTGGGAACATTGAAAATGCCCCCTGTACAGGTTCCCTTAGCCACAAAACGGGTATCTATAAAACAATATCGTATTCCTGATGGCATAAGGAGATTTCAGACACTATTAAGGGGTATGTTGAAGCAGGCGTGCTATGTCCTGTTACCACAGTTTGAAACAATCCAGTCTGGCCAGTTAAGAAGTCAGACGGAAGCTATAGGATGACTGTAGATTATCGTGAGTTGAATAAGTACACTCCTCCGTTAATACCAGCAGTACCAGATGTGGTTACGTCCATCGAAAATGTGCAAAAACTCGAGGGAAGGATTCCAAAATGGCTGTCGAGGTGGGAGCATCGTGATCCATGCTACTCCTACCCTCAGCACCGGTGCAGGGATAAAATTGTCATTTTCTGCCCTCGCCAGGCATGAGAAGCAGTGAGCAAACCCCATAGGAATAGACCCCTGCATGGAGGAGATGGTATCCAGAATGCGCAGCTGACCCGCACAGGCTCCGAGGCGGTGGCAGACAGGAGTTTCGGAAGAGACAGCCGGCCAGCCGAACAGCTGACAAGAGGGCGCAACCCTCAGTGGTTCAGCAGGGTTCCCGTGGAGCCAGCGTAGAGGAGCCCTACGGAAAATCACCAGCTAACTCAGCAGCACACCAAAGCAGCCTGACACTCCGGGAGGAGTACCGGGACCCCCTGGCGAGGACCCACTACAAAGCCGAGGAGATAGTGGACTGTGGATCCCACGGCTTGAGGCAGAGCGGAGATGTGCCTTGGCCCCGAAGGCAGCGAGGACAGGAAAATAAAGAATACGCCCTCCCACGAGGGCGCCGTACAGCGCTACCCAGGACCGTGTTAGTTGAGCGGGCATTAAGCCCCTCTGCTGAAACCCACGAAGAAGGTACGTGAAGACCCAAGAGGGCGGCGGACCTACGGGGAAGGGGCCGGATCGAGTATAAAGCTGTGTGGCACCTGGGGGGACCCTCCTGAATAACCAAATAAGGGTTCTGCAAGCAGGACACCCCCCTTCCCCTGAAGAACAGCAGACTGGCGCCCCCGCCCCCTGGGCCTGGTACAATTGTTGCAGCACTAAAGGAAGTAGGGGGAAAGGGGAAGAAGGGGCCCCACCAATTGGGTACTGGGCCTGGGGGCCAGACTCTGGAGGGCCTCGCCCCAGTTGATGGTGCTGACGGGGGCCCAAAGAAGGACTACATCGCACCAAACACCTAACCGCGTGCACAGACGAAAGACCTGGGGACACAGGTACAGGCGCAGGGGAGCCACATGTGCCTTAGCCAGCCCTTGAAGAGGCCAGCCGGCCCATCCACCCTGGGGCCAGGAAGCAGAGGACAAGCGGCCCACTAACGGTCCAAGTGGTCAGAAAGAGCAAGGGTGCACATGTCTATGCACAGAGGGACAGAGCAGAGATAACCGGAGCGAGAGAGCGAAGGGTGAGAGCCGGACGAATTCGCCCCTGGAGCTAATCCAGCTAAGGCAAAGGATGGGGCCGGAACTGCAGGCCCAAGGGAACTAGCAGGGAGAACAACAGAGCTACCCAACAACACAGAAAACCATGTCCAAGGCAAAAAGGGAAAGACCCCAACTCAATAGCAAAAGGGGCCAGGAAGCCCCAAGACTCTAGCCTGTCCAAGCAGTGGAGCCGAGACACGGGGTCCCACCGTCAGGGAGAAGAAGAGGATGACCAACTAGGGAAAGGGGACTCGCAACCACAAGAAGCCGGGACAAAGAGGTCATCACAACGCTCTTCAAGCAGTTCTTCATGGAATTCAGTGACAAAATAACAGACAGTCCAGAAACAGATGGAAAAGATGAGAGAGGACCTAGCAGAGGCCCTGCAGGACGTTAAAAGAGATCAAGTAAGGTGGAGGAGAGGGTGGACACAAACGAAAGGGCGATCCAGGACCTTGCTCACAACGCAAGAAAGGTGGACATTCTCGTGAAGCAATTGGCCACGGCTCGAAGCGGAGGACCAGGAAAACAGGTCCAGAAGGACAAACATACGAATTAAAGCCCTACCAGAGGAAGTAACAGATAAGGATCTGAGAGGAGTGATCTTAAGCAAATTGACAGACCTTCTGGACCCAGAAAGCCAGGAGGAGGTCCATATCGACAGGGTACATTAAGTTTGACTGCGGAGACTAGAACCCGGAGCCAGAGCGAGGGTTGTACTAGTGGCGCTCCACAACAACTCAACCAAAGAAGATTTTACAAGCGTCAAGGAAAGCTAGTCAAATATCGTACAACGGGGCCATCATCCTGTTATTCCAAGACTTAGCCCAGATAACACTGATTAAGAGGAGGAAGATGGCACCAATCCTAGAGGTCGTGAGGGACAGGGACATAAAATATAGATGGACTTACCCGTTTGGGCTGGTGTTCGACTGGCAAGGCGAGCAGAAGAGGATAGGATTCTACGAGGAAGGCACAAGCTGGTTGGGTATTGAAGAAGGGGAAAGCAATCCAAGAGAGCAGTCAGGCGGGGGCAAGGATCACCCCAGGAGTTGGGAGTGGTCATTGGTAAAAGGCAAGAAGAACAAGTTACTTACCAACAGTAACGTTCTTTCGACTGCATGTTCCTCCCACGTATTCCTCATCTTATGATATTCGTATCAGCTAACTTTGCTGCTTCGGAAAAAGAATTCTCGGCAGAGGGCGCTGTGCACGAGGTCGTGGCGTCGATGTCCCTCGACATGCTCTGTACCGTGTCAACGTCACCATCAGTATAAGTAGCTCATGCCACTTCCGTTGGCTTCAGTTCTGTTTTTTCGAGGAAATATACAAGGAACACCCAGGCGTGCCTCATTACAGAAAGACCCTTCGTGAGAGAGAAGTGCAACTAACGTAAACTGTACTGCGGGTAGGATGGGAGGGGCAATGAGGAATACGTGGGAGGAACGTTACAGTTGGTAAGTAACTTGTTCTTCGAATGGATTGTGTCCTCCCACGTATTCCTCATCTTATGATAGGCTCCCATAGCAGTGGTAATTTTGGAGGTGGGAGTACAATTAATTTTTGTCATGGACTGAATGGAGTACCGCTTGGGCAAATAAACCTTCATTGGAAGAAGCATCTAAGTAATAATGCTTGATGAAGGTATGCATTAATGCCCATGTTGCAGCTGAACAAATATCTGCTGCAGGGACTCCCCACTTCAGAGCGGCAGAAGTAGCCATCCGCCTAGTAAAATGGGCTCGAAACCCATCCGGTGGGACCTTTCCCGCCAATCTGTAACACTCAATTATAGCCAAAATGTTCCAGCGTGATATAGTCTGTTTTGTCGCCGCTTATCCCAATGTATGGCCAGTATAACCTACAAAGAGTTGGTCATCCTGACGTAATTTTGACATTCTTGGCATGTAAAAACTGAGAGCCCTTTTAGGGTCCAGTCTATGCAATCTCTCCTCTTCTTTGCCCAAATGAGGAGGAGGGTAGAATGTTGGTAATATGATTTTTTGTGACAAGTGAAAGTCAGAAACTACTTTTGGTACAAAGAGGGTTTAACCTTAAGAACCACTTTGTCCTTGTAGAAAGTATTATACGGAGGTTTGCGTGAGAGCCTGTAACTCACTAACCCTGCGGGCTGATGTTAAGGCCACAAGAAGGACCGTTTTTAATGTTAGAAGCCTCAAGGGACAGGAGTGCAGAGGCTCAAAAGGTATACAAGTTAGAAACTTAAGTACCAGATTTAAATCCCAAGTTGGGACATGAAAAGGGACTGGAGGGTACACATTAGTAAGCCCTTTCAAGAATTGAATGATTAATGGAATTTTGAAGTAGGAATCCTCTTCAGAGGAACGCTTGAAAATGGACAGCGCAGCTAGATATTCTTTTATTGTCCCGATCTGGAGCCCCAGATTGGCTAGATGCAATAGGAAACCATTGGGGTGCCACATTGAAAAGGATCCACATGCTTATCCCGCACCAGATACTGAATTTATTCCAACGACATCGGTACAGGGATTTAGTTGCTGGCCTTCTGGCCGAAAGCAAAATCTCCATTACGTCATCCGGAAGATCCCAATCCTTGCATCTCAACCTCTCAGAAACCATGCATGAAGGTTGAGTGTTTTGATCTCTGGATGGAGAACCCAACCTTCTACTTGCTAGAGAAGATCCTCGTTTTGCGGTTGACTTATTGGAGGGCAGATGGCAATGTCAAGAAGGTCTGGGTATCACGTCCTCCTGGCCCAATCCGGGGCAATTAGGATCATGGTTTTCCCGAACTTTCTCAACCTCCTGATTACCTGGAAACTTCCAGTCCACCACGAACGCGTCTCCTATAGCGCCTCTCTGAGGAAATTCCCTTGAGCAGTACTGTTCGCACTTCCGGTTGACCGTGGTCGCAAACAGATCCACTTGAGGGGTTCCCCAAAGGGCGAAGATCTCCAGAAGGACTTCCTGAGCTTGCCCCCACTTGTGGGAGACTTCTTTGCCTGCTCAGAGCGTCTGCCGCAGTGTTCTGCTCTCAGTGGTAGTGATCCTACGCCTCCTCTCTCGTTGAGGTAGTACATGGCCACTCTGTTGTCCGTCATCATCAGGACATTCTTTCTCTGTACAAAGGGCAGGAAGGCCTTCAGCAGTAGTCTGATTGCCCTCAGCTTCAATAGGTTGATGTGTAGTTTGGACTACGATGGAGACCAACGACCGCTGATTGTCAGATCGTTGGTGTGGGCTCCCTACCCAGTGAGTGAAGCGTCCGTCACTACTGTTATCTACGGCCAAGGTTGCCAAAAAGATTCTGCCTTGAGGATGTTGTCGTTTTAAGCCCACCATAGTAGATCCTGAGCAACTGTGCTCAGGACTTGCAGAAGATCCGACATACTCCCCGAGAATTGGGACCACTGAGTTCTGAGGGGCCATTGAAGAGATAGCATCCTCAGTCGAGCCTGTGGCACCAGAAAAATGCAGGATGCCATGAGGTTGAGCAACGTCAGAAAATCGAAGGCCAGCAGATGCTGGGCATTCTGGAACTTTGTTACCATCTGCAGAATGTGGAGAGCTCTCACCAAGGGAGGTGAGGCTTTGCCCGAGTAAGTATCCAAGACTGCTCCTATAAATTGGAGTTTTTGGGATGGTATCATGTGAGACTTCTTGAAATTGAGGGAGAAGCCCAGTTTGTGAAGTAAGTGACAGGTGATCGACAGATGTTCCTGAGCTTGTTCAGGAGAACGCGCTCTGATCAACCAATCGTCCAGGTAAGGGTAGAGGTGAATCCCCCCTCTCATGAGACTCGCTGCCACAACCGCCATCAGTTTGCTGAAAACCCTCGGGCGGAGGTCAGCCCAAATGGCAGAACTCGAAACTGATAGTGAGAACCACCAACCGTGAACCCCAGGTACATTCTGTGCTTGGGATGGATTGGCACAGGAAAGTAAGCATCCTGAAGGTCCAATGATACCAACCAGTCTTGGAGTTGAAGAGCCTGAAGGATCTGAGAAAGGGTTACCATCTTGAACTTGTCCTTCCTGAGGAACTTGTTCAAGTATCTTAAGTCAAAGATGGGTCTTAATCCTCCGTCCTTCTTTGGGATGAGAAAGTAGGGGGAATACCAACCCTTGTTCCTCTCCGCTACATGCACATGTTCTATTGCACCTTTCTCTAGCGGGGTTAAAATTCTGTGCACAAAGAGCGGATCTGGAATTTTGACAGTTGGTTCCCGGTGAATGGTCCTGAGGCCTTTTTAGGAAGGGAAGGCAGTAACCTTGAGCCACTGTCTCCAGTGCCCAAACATCTGAAGTAATGCCCGCCATTCTTTCAGATGCTGTGAGATTCTGCCTCCCACCGGGGTTTTGTGTGATAAGGCCTCAGAGTGACTTGGAGGCGGCTGCAGGAGCGGCTGAGGGCATAGATGCCGTTCCTGAGGCTGGTTTTGCACTTTTTCCTTGTCCACCTTGAGCAACATTTCTTTTACCTCATACCCTTTGTATGGCCTGTCCTCTTCCTCTACCAAAAGAGGAGTAGCATTGAAAAGAACTAACTCTCCAGGAAGATGAGCCCGTATAAGGTTTCTGAGGCTGTCGCATAGAGGCGCTAAATTATTTAACTGCCGCTTTTGAGGTCTGCAGTTTTTCTAAGCTTTCATCAGCTTTACTGCTGAACAGCCTCAAGCCATCAAAAGGCATGTTGAGTAGCCTGGCCTGCACATCTGGTGCAAATCCCCGACTTCCTCAACCACGCAAATCTGCGTAACACTGTGCTTGCAGCCATTGATCTGCTGATACTATCAGCAGTATCCAGTCCAGACTGGAGACATTCCCCCATTGCCTCCTTTCCGTCTTTGACAATATTCAGGAAGCCTTCCCTTTCCTCGCCTTTCGGAATATGATCAGCTGCTGCCGAAAATGCAGTCTCACAGGGTATGGTTGAACCTGGCCAGGGTACAGGTGATTTGTAGACTGGAGAGCCATGCTACACGAGGTAAAGACCTTACGGGCCCAAGCATCCACCATCTTACCCTCTCTATCCAGGGGGATAGATGGATAGGCTGTTTGTCTTGACAAAGTTGCTGCCTGAATAACCAGAATTTCTGGAGTGGGATGCCTCCTTAAGTAATCAGGGTCAGAACTAGAAGTTCTGTACTTCTTTGGAAAATTACTGTTGACTGCAGAAGTAGTATCAGAAACCTCCCCGTTTTTTTCCACTGTCCTCTGAAGTGCCTAATGAAAGGGGAGAACTGGGTCCTTCTGGGGGCACTGGTCGAGTATATCAGTCATATCATCCTAATCAAATGTGGGTGAGGATCTACCCCAGCCCATGTTTTCAACAACCCTATTCATCAAACTCCTGTACCCTTAATCTGCATGTTCTGCAGGGTCAGGTTTTGTAAACTCTAGCTCTGGTGACGTATCAATGCCACTAGCAGAGTGAAGGGTGTTACACAGGTCTCTCATTTTCGATTCTGGATTGATTAATTCTTCTGCAACCTCTCTGGTACAATATTGCACTCCAAAAGGAGAAACGTCTTCTTCGGCACTTTCTTCAAATGTAGAAGACAGACTTGAAGTCTGACTTGGGTAAAGGAGTAAGGAACAAGTTACTTACCTGTAACTGTTGTTCTCCAGCATGGGTCTGGCATGGATTCACATGCTCATGAATATTCCCCGTCGTCAGGCTGGGAATCCTCGGTAAAGAAAAAACCAGTTTCAGTTACGTTTCTGATCTGTCTTTCGTAGTAATAACCAATCACTGGTCTCTGCGTCATACTGACCACAGCCAATGACTGCCCTCTACTTAAGCACCGCCTCTGGCAGCCATCTTCAGATTTGGAAGCACGTGAAGTGGCAGTATGACCAAGTGAAGAGCCGCAGAGGGGTAGGCGGGAGGGTTCGCATGTGAATCCATGCCAGACCCATGCTGGAGAACAACAGTTACAGGTAAGTAACTTGTTCCTTCTCCAGCATGGGGTCTGGCATGGATTCACATGCTCATGAATAAAGAATACATAGCAGTACACACATGCACAACCACGGGAGGTGGCAAAGGCTCAACATTAAGCATTACATCAAACTCAACATTAAGCATCTTACCTCCTCACCAGGCTCACCTCAGGCGAACAGGTTGCGCAGCACTGCTTGGCCGACCCTGGACTCCTCCCTGGAATCCCGATCGACGCAGTAGAATTTCGTGAAGGTGTGCGTCGACCTCCACGTAGCAGCCCTGCATATGTCCAGCAGGGGCACACCAGAAAGGAACGCCGTGGTAGCTGCGATCGCTCTGGTGGAATGGGCTCTCGGATGGCCAGGCAGCGGTCGGTTTGCCAACCGATGACAGTACATGATACAGCCGGAGAGCCATCTGGAAATGGAAGCCTTCGAGAGAGCCTTCCCCTGATTGACAGGTCCAAAGTTCACAAAGAGTTGTGACGTCTTCCGAAAACACTTCGTGCGGTCCACGTAGAACTTCAGCGCTCTAGCCACATCCAGCGAGTGCAAAGTCCTCTCAGCCGGCGACGAAGGCGACGGGAAGAACACAGGCAACACCAAGGGTTCGTTGAGATGGAAGTCCGACGGTACCTTGGGCATGAAGGAGGGGTGCGTCCTGAGCACTACCCTCGTGTCGTGAAAAGTCAAGTACGGGGCCTTGCAGGAAAGGGCCTGGATCTCTCCCACCCGTCGTGCGGAGGTGATGGCCACAAGAAACGCTGTTTTCCACGACAGAAACTTCAACGGGGCCGAGTGCAGAGGCTCGAACGGAGGTCCCATGAGCTTGGTCAGCACCACGTTGAGCTCCCACGCCGGGGCCGGAGCCTTCACCGGCGGGAACGATCTGAACAGCCCCTTCATGAACTCTTTCACCAGACGATGAGACCACAAGGACGTCCGGCCCGTGGTTCTGGTGTATCGGGAGATCGCAGCAAGATGAATCTTGATGGACGCGTGTGCCAGTCCAGCTTTGGCCAGCGTCAGCAGGTACGGCAGTACCTGGGGAGCCGTAATCCGTAGAGGGTTAATCTTCTGTGCGTGGCACCAGACAGAGAACCTCTTCCATTTGTGTCCGTAGCATTTAAGAGTCGAGGACGCCCTGGCCTTTGCAAGAACCTCTCTGCAGTCGGCCGGTATGTCGTATCCTCCAAACTCTAGCGCTGCAGGAGCCAGGCCTGCAAGTTCAGCGATTTCGGGTCGTGGTGGAGGATGGCGCCTCCTTCCCTGGAGAGTAGATCTGCGTCCACCGGTAGCTTGATTGGCGGGGACGCTGACAAGTCCAGAAGGTCCGGGAACCATATCTGCCTCGGCCACGCAGGTGCGACGAGGATCATCCTGCACCGTGACCTCTTGAGCTGGTTGACGAGCCGGATTAGCAGTGGCAAAGGAGGGAACGCGTAGAGGAACAGGCCCTCCCAGGGGAACGAGAAAGCATCGCCCATGCTCCTCGCCTGGGGAAACCTGCTGGCGAACCTCCGGCACTTGGAGTTCGTCGCCGTCGCGAACAGGTCGATCTGGGGTGTGCCCCACCGTCGGAAGAGGCGATCCACTAGATCCTGCCGTAGTTCCCACTCGTGGCACGAGCGCAGCTCCCTGCTGAGTGAGTCGGCAATGGTGTTTTTTATCCCTGCCAGATGAAACGGCACCAGAAACATCCTTTGGGCGACGGCCCAATGCCACAGGTCCTGCGCCTCCTTGGACAGTGCTGGGGACCTTGTTCCGCCCTGTTTCCTGATGTAAAACATGGTGGTGGTGTTGTCGGTGAAGATCCTCACCACCTTGCCCTTGAGGGACGGAAGGCAGGATCTGAGGGCCCAGAACACTGCTCCAGGACGTTGATATGGAGGGACTTCTCCGTCGGGAGCCAAAGGCCTCTCGCGTGCAGATTTTCGGTGTGCGCTCCCCACCCTTCCAGGGAGGCATCCGTGGTCACTGTCTCCTGGTGGTCTAGGGTCTGGAAGTCCATGCCCGCCATCAGATGCGCGCGGATGCCCCACCACCGGACCGCTCGGCGGAAACTCTCGTCGAGTGTGATCCTCTCCTCGAAGCCGCCCGTCGTTTGGATCCAGCGCGCATCCAGGAACTCCTGCAACGGGCGCATCCGGAGCCTGCACATGGGAATGAGGTAGATGCAAGAAGACATCATTCCGAGGAGGGACTTGATGGACCTCACCTTGGCCGCGTCGGAAACCAACATCCGCTGTACCTTGCCCAGGATGGACCTGGTCCTTTCCTCCGACGGGGAGGCCAGAAGGGACACTGTGTCGAGCTTCGCTCCCAGAAACAGTGCGTTTTGCGCGGGTACCAGGTGGGACTTAGCGTAGTTCACGGAGAATCCCAGGTCCGTGAGAAGTTGGACGGTCCTTGCCGTGTGATCCACGGCGAGCTCCCTCGTCTTGGCTCGGATGAGCCAGTCGTCCAGGTAGGGGTAGACGTGGATCCCCTCGCGGTGCAGCTGCGCCGCCACCGGTGCAAGGCACTTGGTGAATACCCTGGGTGCCGACCGTAGTCCGAAGGGGAGGGCTTTGAACTGGTAGTGACGCCCTTGGACCACAAACCTGAGGAATTTTCGGTGCCCCTTTAGGATGGGAATATGGAAGTAGGCATCCTCCAAATCCAACGACGACAGGAAGTCTCCTTCCTCCAGCTGACCCAGGACGTGCTGGAGGGTGACCATCCGGAACTTTTGCGCCTTGATGAACTTGTTCAGACGTCGCAGGTCCAGGATGGGGCGCCATCCCCCCGTCTTCTTCTTCACGAGGAAGTATCTCGAGTAAACTCCGGAGCCCCGAAGCCTCTTTGGGACGAGTTCGATGGCGCCCTTCCTGAGCATCGCCTTTACCTCCAGGAGAAGTTGAGGGACGTGAAGTTCTTTCCTGGCCACGGGGGGGACGCGCGGACACCTTCTTTGAAACTCGAGCGCGTGGCCCCGGGCCAAGGCGTCCAGCACCCAACGGTCGGTGGAGATGGACTCCCACACGCTGACGAAGCTCGCCAGCCGGCCTCCCACCGGGGTGCTTCGGTGGGGGCCCGACCCCACGGCCGGTTCAATCCTGCTTCGACGAGGCTTTGCCACCTTGACCTCCTTGGCGACGACGGCGGGGTCCGCCAGACTTGCCTCGTCCTCTGTAGGCCTCCTGAGCCGACGAGCGGGCCGCTTGACGGTAGGTGGAGAAACCGCCGCCGGAACTTTTGGAGGCGCCCTTGCCTCCGCTGCTCCGAAAGGGCGTCCGTCGTCGTTGCAGAACTCCAAGGGCCCGGGCCGTCTCGGTGTCCGCTTTAATGGCCTGAAGGGAATCGTCCACTGTTTTCCCAAACAGATTGTTCCCATCGAAGGGCATGTCCAGGACTCTGGTCTGAACGTCCTGACGGAAGTCCGTAGCCTTGAGCCATCCACGCCGCCTAAGGCAAACGCCGTTGCCCAACTGGCGGAACCCAGTGTCGGCGATGTCCGTCGCAACGGTAATGGCGTGGTCCGAAGCCACCTCACCTTCCTGCAGGATCTCCAGGGCCTCTGCCCTCTTGTCGTCCGGCAAGAAGTCCAGCAGGGGAGCCAGTTTGTACCAGAGCTCCCTGTCGTAGCGGGCCGCTTTAATCGTCGTCGCCGCAGACGAGATGACTCTGCGTCCCATAGCGTCCAATTTCTTTCCCTCGCCGTCCGGTGGGGAAGTCGATGTGGAGGCCGCACCCCCCCCCGCTTTTTTCCTGGCCGCCGCGGAGACGACGGAGTCCGGGGTAGGCTGCGCCCGGAGGCACAGGGGGGCCGTGTCCGGGACCCGGTACTTCTTCTCGTACCAGTCTCTTCTAGCTGGCGTCGTGGAAGGGTTCTTGAGGAGGGTGAGGCCCTCATCCCAAATGTCGTCCAATAGAGGCACTGAGAGGACCGTCTTCCTCTTGGCCTCGCGCCGCTGATAAAGGAAACCTTCCTTCTTCTTCTCCTCAGGGCAGAGTTGGAAAAGCTCGGATGCCCTGGTGATCATGGAGTGGAACGATCCAATCTCGTCGGGCGGAGAAGCCCTGGTGGGAGGCGACGACGGTACATCCTCGTCGTATACCTCGTCGTCCGTACCCGTCGCTGCCGTGTCAGTCCCCGTATCATCCCCTCGGGTGGACGGGGAGGAGGGCTGCAAGGGGCGCGACGGCTGAAAAGGAGGCGGAGGGTGGATCCTTCTTTTCTTGGTAGGGGGAACACCAGAAGGTCCCGGTTCTGGGTCCCCCGACGGGAGAGGTTCCGTCGGCAACGGTAGTCTCGTCCTTATCTCTGAGCACAAGGACTGTATAGCCAACAAAATGGCCGCCGAGTTGTCTCGCGGCACTGGCAGAGGGGAATCCGACGGGCGATCAGGGGCCCCGTCGGTACCCTTGACGATGTCGTCGTCACCTGCGTCGGGATCCATCCCGACGGGCCGGTCTTCTTCCACGCCGAGGCCGTGGCTTAAGACTTCGACCAGCTCCTCCTCCGAGGTTGAGGCCGAATCTACGACGACGCCCTGCCCCCCTTTTTCTTCCCCACGGGGGATTTCACGGTGGTCCTATCGATGGGCACAAAAGAGGACTCCCTCCGAGGTGGCAGGGAGACTCTGAGCCCCGAGGTCGCCACCACTGGTGTAGCCTCCACAGGCTGAGCCAGGGCCGCCGCGACAGTTTCGATAGAGGGCTTAATTGGCCGGATGGATTAAGGCCTTCACCACCTTAGGTGCGCTCACCGCCTTATCCTTGAGGGGGGGGGGCACTGACTCGCTCCCCCTCCGCCTTCGAGCTCGACCGGGGCCTCTCCAGGAGCTTCGCCGGGTGCTCGGCCTTCCTCTTACCCGACCCAGAGCGTTGGCTCGTGGTTGATGGTGCCGGGGAGGGTGCGCCCTGCCTGGCGCCCGTAGAGCCCGACCGTTCGGCGCTCCCGGTGCCAGCGGACTCGCGGTGCTTGGCCTTATGTTGGACCCCCGTCGCCGGGGCGTCCTCAAAGGTCTTAGAAGACCGCTCGGATTTCTTCCTCTTCTTCTCGCCGGACGGGCTCTTCCCTTCCAGCCAGTTGGCGAGGCGTTGATGGCGGTCCTTCATGGTCCGCTCCGACATGTTGCCGCAAAACGCACAGTCCTTCTCCACGTGCGTCTTGTCCTCATGTAGGCAGTAAAGACAAAAAGAGTGTTCGTCCTCCTTGAAGACGTTCTGCAGCTGGCATCCAGGGCAGACCCTGAACAGCTTTCCGGGCGTCGAGCTCCCCTTCTCCTGGGCCATGACCGGGCCTGAGAAACTTCTGGAGTCCTCCAAAAGCGTAGCTCGACGAAATCTTCACCCTTGAGGGGCGCAGACGAATCCGACACGGGTCCCCGTTGATCGGATGGAGAATCGGTGGAGCTTGAGGCTCTTTTGACCGAAAAAACGAAGTTTTTGAGAAAAAACGTGAAAAAATAGCACTAACGCTCGAGAGCAATAGCACGAGGATCCCAACACATGAACGTGCGGTAAAAATCTGAAGATGGCTGCCAGAGGCGGTGCTTAAGTAGAGGGCAGTCATTGGCTGTGGTCAGTATGACGCAGAGACCAGTGATTGGTTATTACTACGAAAGACAGATCAGAAACGAAACTGATACTGGTTTTTTCTTTACCGAGGATTCCCAGCCTGACGACGGGGAATATTCATGAGCATGTGAATCCATGCCAGACCCCATGCTGGAGAAATCTCCTTTCCTGTGCTTGAGTTTGGGTCGAAGGAATCTTCAAAGGCACCGATGACGTCTACGCCAAAAGGTGTCGAAAACACTTGTGGCTTCGACGACTTATGTTTTTTAGTCGGTGTCGGGGAAACACTCGATTCTCGATTAATCTTCGACGATTTGACGTAGACTTGAGATTTTCGAGGTTCACCTTTACTACCAGATCTTTCCACAGTAGTTCCTGACCTCCCTGTGTCATCCAACGGAGCGACCGGTGTCTGGCTCTTTTGAGGTTTCTTTGAGGGGGTCGAGGCCGCATTCTCAAAGACCTTCATCACCTTCCTTCTAAATTCATCCCATTTTCTCGGGCAATCCGACTTGGTCGGACATTTTACCAATTCAGTAGACGTATCAGAGGAAGAGGAGGGAGATCTATGTCTCCTCTTAACCTTCTTTGATGAAGAAGATGAAGAATGTCTCAATCTACTGCGTGATCGAGACCTCTTAGAATGTTTACGGCGATCCGACTCCTTCGAATCGCTTGACTTTCTATGTTTTTTTGACAAGGCCTTCGGGGAGGCCTTGGAACCTTCCCGCCCCACCGCCAGTTAACCTTTTCTCTCACGAAGGACCTTCTCCGTCATCGACTGACAGGAGCCACAGTCGCCGGTTCCATGGTCTGAACCTAGGCACCAAAGACAAACGCGGTGAGGGTCTGTAATCGACATTTTCGATCCGCAGTCGATAAATTTTTTTAACCTTGTCTTGGGAGTAGAATTTCGAAGCGCGCCGTTTGGAGCGAAGCAATCGGAAAAACTGAAGCCAGCGGGCACAGCACAAGCTACTTATACCGATGGTGACGTTGACACAGTACGGAGCCAGTCGAGGGACATAGACGCCACTTTCTCATGCACAGCGCCCTCTGCCGAGAATTTTTTTTCCAAGGCAGCGAAGCTGGCGGATACCAGTATAATAAGATGAGGAATACATGGGAGGACACAATCCATTCCAAAGTGGGCCTACACCCACAACTAAAAGGCCCGAAGCCCTGAAAAGACAGAAGGGGGCGATCAAAACAAGTAGGAAATGCATAGCGGAGAGGGGGCATATTCAACCTATACCAAAGTCAGAGTTCCATGGGGGCCTATAATGAACAGGGAAGCCTGGGGAGGGCCTTGTATGCAGGAGCACAATAGGGTCTCGGGGGAAGGGTAGGGAGGGGGTTACATCTTGGAAGGGGTATGGAGATACCTGCTGGAGCACTCACTGGGGACAGAAAGCGGCTCAATTCTCGAGGAAGAGGTTCGAGGGGGGTCAGAGGCCGGTTGAGCACCCTTGGCCGAAGGGGGAGGGGTGTCAGTGGGAAGGGGATGGAAGGGACGGGGGAGTTCGGAGGTGGGGTCCCATAAACAAAGCACGAGACAGGTTACCCAAGGATGACTGACAAGGGGAGGAGGCTAAAGATTATCTCCATTAACATAAACAGCATCAATTTCCCAGTGAAGCAGGGAAAATTAGAGAGATACCTAAACTGTGAAAAACCAGACATCTTAACCCCCAGGAGACACATGTCTGGGCCCGTGATAGGATTAGGGTGCGACTAATGGGGTTCCATAGAATATGTCAGGGAAATGTGAAAACCAAAAAAGGAGGGGTCCCGATAGCTCTCCGGAATAATTTAGATCTAGAAATAGAAGGTAGAGTGAAAGACCAGTTGGGAAGGTATGTGGCACTCAATCTTAAAGTGCACGGCGAAGGGTACACGATCGCCACATTATACGCCCCCAACCAACACCAAGACAGCTACCTTCAGGCGACCATGAATAGAATAGAGACGTTCGCTAAATGCCCAGTACTACTGGTTATATACTAATTGACCTTTTCACAATTGACCTCGGGAGAATTGACCTCGGGAGAATTGACCTAATTTAGAAAGTCAATTAGGACATATATGCAGGGTGAAAACCTGCAACCTCCCACCCAATCCAAAACCCCCTGCAACCCCCACCCAATCCCCTTATATTATTTATAATCCAAAACCAACCCAATACATATATAAAATAACTAAAATAATATAACGGTCAACTGTGCAGAAGGTCAATTAGGACCACTATAATTAGGTCAATTGTGCAAAAGGTCAATTGTAAAAGGTCAATTTGGGTAATACCGTACTACTCACTGGGGACTTCATATTAGCATGGGACCCAAGGATAGACAGAAGCAAGAGGGGTCAGGGACACAGGGTGGCCCGTCAAAGGAACAGGTGGCAAAGGTGGACAGGCTGGGGCTGGTGGACGTCTGGAGAGAGAGGGAGGGGCAAAGAGAGGGATTCACCCACTACTCACATGAGCACCGTACATCATCCAGGATTTACTACGCCTGGACGTTGCGCTCATTGTTGGGCCGGGTTACGGGGTTGGAGGTGGGTACCATGGCGCTCGCTGACCACGCACCCAGCAGATTAGGAGGAAGGGGGGTGACCGGGAATGTGGGCTTGGGGATATCTAGCGCAGCTACAGAAAGACAGAGTGCTGTGGGAAGAAATAAAGACAAGCATAGAAGAATATTTTGGGGACAACAAGGAGGGGGTACTTTACTTCAGATTAGATGGAATGCACTCAAGACAACCATTAGGGGGGAGATCATAGCTATGAAAGTAAGGAGAGACAGGGAGATACGATGGGCAGAAGAAGAGCTTGAGGAGAGACTGAAGCAGGTAATGTCCCAAAAGTGGGCTGGAGCGAGTGGAGGGGTCAGGAGGGAATACAGGGCAGTGCGAGGGCAACTGGAGTTGATCCAGGCGAGAGCGGTAGAGTGCTCCTTGTTGGCTCTGCGGCAGAAGTACTAGGTCAAAACAAATAGGGCAGACAGGCTGCTGGCAAGGATGTTGAAAAGGGAGGAAAAAGCCAACACCATCTTGAAAGTGCAGATAGAGGGAGAGGGGACGAGCAGAGACAGAGGACATCACCAGGGAATTTGCAAGTTCTACTCAAACCTATATACATCTGAGGGGGTGTCGAAGGAAGACCAGGGTGACTACTTAGAAAGATGAGGCCCGCTAGCACAAATCTCCCACCAGGAGAGGGACGAACTAGAACAGGAGATAACTGGGGATGAGGCGAGAAAGGCTATCCTTTCTCTGCCCATCAATAAGTCACCGGGCCCGGACTGGTTTACTACAGAATTTTACAAGGCGTTTAAGGAGATGTTAATCCCGCACATGGTATCCCTCTACAATGAAATAGGGAGGACGGAGACTATTACACCGTCAATGGAGGAGTCAGGGTAGTTCTACTACCCAAACAGGGCAAAGACCCCCAGTTATGTGCCTTGTATAGGCTGATAGCCTTGATTAACGTAGATGCTAAGATCTACACCAAAATGTTGGCGAACCGCCTAGAAAATATTCTACCCCAGCAGATATCACAGAACCAGTCTGGTTTTATAAAGGGAAGGCAAACGAGCGATAACACTAGGAGGGTAGCCCATCTTATCGACAAGGTCAGAAAAAGGGGAGCACCCGCGTTGCCGATTGCCCTCGATGCCAAGAAGGCCTTCGACAGGGTAGAGTGGCGATTTCTGTTTCTAACAATAGCGAAGATGGGATTCGGGAGGAGGTTTATACCCAAAATTAAGGCTAACTACAAAAATCCATCTATGCGCTTAGCCATCAACGGCCATCTCTCTCCCGCCATAAAAGGTCCAACGGGGTACAAAGCAGGAATGCCCCCTATCACCTCTCTTATACGCGACCCACCTTGAGCCACTAATGGAAACAACGAGGGCCAATAGCAAGATAAAGGGAATAACCTTTGGGGGGGTGGAGCACAAAATAGCTGCCTTCGCGGACAACATGTTTCTAGCCATACAGGAACCAGAAGCATCTCTCAGAGCCCTAGAAAAAGAGCTGCAGGCATTTCGGGCAGTGGCAGTCCTGAAAATTAACATCCACAAGTCGGAAATATTAAATGTGACCATCCCCCACACATACAGAGCTAGAGATCAGAAAGGAAGACCCCTACAGATGGGTCAAAAAGGGTTTAAAATACCTATTGGTCTACCTCACCAACTCCATAGACACTCTGGCAGGAGTTAACTACCCACCCCTCCTGGAGAGCATAAAAAATAAGCTAGTGGACTGGGGCCCGCTTAACATCACGTGGTTAGGCAGAATCAATGTGCTCAAGATCGTGGTGCTGCCCCGGCTCCTATACCACTTCACAACCCTCCTAATACAGGTTCCCAGGCCCTTCTTTCGTGCTCTACAAAAGCAAATTGGGAAATTCGCTTGGAATGACAAGAAACCAAGGGTGGCAAGGCAAGTCATGATGATGCCCCGTAATAGAGGGGGACTGGGTCAGCCAGACTTAAGGGTTTACTACCTGGCCACCCAGACAAGAGTCCTGAGAGATTGGCTGAGGAACGATCAGGGCAATCTATGGAGGGCAATGGATGAGGCGGTGGTGGGAGGTCAACTAGAGGAGGTACTATAGAAGCCTAATATAGACAGACCACCTAGTATGTACCAAAGCGCCATAGCAGCGGGAGTAGGGGAAGCATGGGACAAGCTAGTGGGGAAAGCTCGATTTACTACGTACCCGTCCTTGTGTACCCCTATATCCGATAAGCCACATTTTAGGCCAGGGATGCGACACAAAAGATTCCATGCCTGGAAGGAGGGAGGGTGCCACAAACTTCGAGACATGTTTGAAGGAGCCGAAATCAAAACTTTTAGCCCACGAAAGGAAGACTTTGGACTGAGAGAAAGGGAAAGGTTTAGGTATAGCCAAATACAGCATTGGGCGAAGCAGGCCACAGTGACGGGGGGGGGGGGGGGGAGTGGTTAGGGCCCTGACCCAATTTGAAGTATTTAACTACAGAAACAGGGAATGCTCACACAGTGGGGGCCATCTATTCACAGGCCAAACAGGGGGAGGTGGTAGGGGTGAGAGCTTACATGAATAAATGGCAGGAATCAATGGCCCAGGCGTTCGAGGAGGCAGACTGGCTCCGGCACTGTAGACATATTCCCAAACTGACCAGAAACCCTTCAAACGCAGAAAATGTGGGTGAGGTTGATGGTCCAGTGGCATCTAACTCCAGCGAGGCTACACAAGAGCTACGAATCGGTCTCGAAGATGTGTTTGAGGGACTGTGGCAGCGAAGGGACGTGGGGCCACATTCGGTCGGAATGACCAAAGATTGCGAAGTTCTGGGACATGATTCACGAGGCACTAGAGGCTACCCTGGGGATAAATGTTAGGGGGAACAAAGGCCTGGTCTTAATGGGATTGGGAGCCCACTCAGAGGCTTTTCCCACTAAAGCCGAACGGAAAGTATATATGATAATGCTGTTAGCTGGGGCACTTACCTTGGGCCATAAGTGAAAATCCAAAGACTCCCCGCCAGGAGTGTGATTGGGGGGGCAAGATGTGGAACTTTGCAGCGCTTGAATGGGTCCCATACTCACTACAAGGTGACCACAAGGGGGTTTCTATCGGATTGGTCAAAGGTGCTGGGCTACCTCCAACAGGGAGCAAGGATGGTCTGGTGCCTGAGAAGAATGAAACTGCTGAACTTAATTTAGGAACCTTTGTCGATATCACAGGAGTTAATCAGCCCGGAATTACTGAAGGGAAAGGGGGGACCATGTTGGCTCATCAGGAACGAAAAGGACATGAGGTCAGACCACGGCCAAACCCGGGTAGAGGGGGGAGAAATGTTGTTTGTTAAAGGTTCTGCCAAATGTTTGGTTTTGACAAAAATATATAAAAACCTATGTGAAAAATAAAAAAGTTTGAGGAAACTTGGTATGCAGTGATAGATTTGGCAAATGCATTCTTCACCGTGCCGAGCAGTTTGCATTTTCTTGGAATGGGAGGCAGTATACATTTCAACATTTGCCCATGGGGTACATGCATAGTCCGACCATTTGTCACCGGCTGGTGGTGGAACATTTGGAAAAAATCCTGTGCAAACCAGATGTACAGATATCGCACTACATTGATGACATTCTGATACAGGGAAAGGAAGAGCAGAGGGTGCGGACGCACCTAGATACCATTATTGAGGGTTTGAGAAATGAAGGATGGGAAATTAATGATACGAAAACCCAAGGTCCAGCGGAGACCGTGATTGTTCTGGGAATCCAGTGGCATAATGGGCATCGTGAGATCGTGCTCAAGGCTAAACAAAAGATCTTTGAGTTTGCTACACCGGTGAATACGAAACAAGCTCATCAGTCCATAGGGTTGTTTGGGTTCTGGAGACAGCATTCACCACAATTGGGGCAGATTTTAGCACCCCTCTACAAAGCAACACAGAAATAATCAGATTTCGAATGGGGCGAGGAGCAAGAGAAAGCCTTTCAGTTAGCGAAATATACCACTCAGAGAGTACTTGATTAATGGCCGTTAAGGGCAGGTGAAGTGGAATTAAATGCATCTGTACATGACAATTATGCCAATGGAGTGTGTGGCAGAAACAAAATAGGAAGAGTGTTCCTTTGGGTTTTTCAAGTCGTAAAATTACCTGAGGCTGGTGACCGATGCACTCCCTTTGAGAAGCAGTTGTTGGCATGTTATTGGGCTCTTGTGGATACAGAGCAAATGACAGTGGGTCATGATGTATCGATCCAACCAGAAATTCCGATCATGCAATGGGTACTGAGCTCTCCTAAACCACATCGAATAGGACATTCTCAAGAGACTAGCATCATTAAGTGGAAATGGTATATATAAGATCGTGCCAAAACAGGGAAGGGTGGAATTGCAAAATTACATGAAGTAGCTGGTGTTCTGCTGGTTGATTTGGAGCCCTCAGGATGAGACCCACATTTTGGAGTACCCTGTAAAATGGGGAGTCCCTTATGGGGATTGGACGAGTGAACAAACTGAACATGCTTGGTTCACTGATGGTTCAGCTAAACATGTAGGGACTGAGCGACACTGGCAGGCAGTGTCATGTAATCCAAAAACGAAGAAAATGTTGACAACATCGGGGAAAGGGAACAGTAGCCAATTTGCAGAATTGTATGTAGTTTATCAGGCATTAAAGCAAGAAGCGCATGGCTGTTATATATACACTGACTCGTGGTCTGTCGCAGATGGACTAGCTATGTGGCTGCCAGCATGGCAGAAGAATGGATGGAAGATTCATGCAAAAGAATTATGGGAAAAACAACTGTGTGGCAAGATGTTGCCGAAATGTTGATGCATAGCAAGGTGACCGTGTATCTTTTTTTTTTAAATTAAAATTGTATTTGATGCAAGCATCTTTACAATTTGTAAAAATCATACATTGATACATCATAACTACAGTAATACAAACTCATAAAACAGACAATACAAATGTTCAAAACCATCAATATAAAATAAATCATAAAAGATCAAAACAAACTTGTAAGCATAAAACAATTTGACACTTTGAGAAGACGACAAACATTTTCAGATTTCAAATCATAAGCGAAAACAAAATGAACAAATAAAAGATGATATCCAATATCTAATATTAATATCCATCATTAGGAATCCAGCCAAGTTGCAGTCAACCATACAAATTAAATAAGAGCAGCCAAACAACACCCTAAATCCGCTATCAAGCTACAATTATTACACTCCGTTATTCCCCCTCTTAGACAAAACAGAATACAAGTAATACAATATCATAAGAATATACCCTGTACACAAAGCAAGGAAGAACCTTCTATTGTATTATGAACCTCATAGTCACATTAAGAGTCAAATGCATCTAATTATGTTTGAATACGGAATAAGTAACGTGTTAATGCTAAAAGTAGGGTACTACTGTCCCCCCACATGCAAAAGCACCATAATAGTTCCAATGAGAAGGATGAATTGGTTAAAAAATATTTGCTCAGTATAGAAGAGCGTAGAGATTCAAGGCCATCACAATAGAGTATCAGGTGTTTCAGTGTTTCAATCTGAGTGGGAATTAGACAGAAACAACATCCTAAATCTGAGAGGTAAATTTGGCTATTGTGCCAGTACTTGGTTCGTTCCTTGGTGTTAAAAAGATTAAATCTAAATCTCATGAACATTTGTCTGGTTTGTTCAGAGGGGCAGATTTTTAAGTAGTGCATCCTGGGTGTTTGCTTGTGTCTAAACTTGGCATATTCAGACAACTGCGAATAGCGTGCCAACTGATTGGTGGTTACAGCCCAGTCAAACTGCAACAGTTTTTATTTTACCTGTGCTCGTCTATACGCAAGATCATACTCAACCATTCCCAGTTCCGTTAAGGCGTCAAACATCTGCGTTTTAAATCTGGCCATGGAGAGTGGACTATCTTTGTGTATCATTTCCACCAGATCCTCATATAAAGAATTAGAAGGCGGTAATAGAATTTTAAAGTTGTTAAGTCTACACCACTTTAACCGACTAGCCAAAGAAGATAATCCTAATTCATGCCTGATACAGGCATTAGGGAGACTTATGGGTAATGCAAGGACCTTTTTCCAAATAAGCCCCTGTATCCTATTAAGCTGCATGTCCAGATTTAATAAACACGTGTCAAGACCATATAACAGAATTGATTCCACTTTAAGTAAGACGAAATCAATTAATGGTAATAATGAAAATTTACAGTTTATTGAGAATAATTCTCATTTGCGCAATCAGCGGAGCTGCTTTGATGTTGAGAGCATTATACCACGTGATAAGCGAATTGGAATTAGTTATGTTATATCCCAAATATATGAGACTTGATTTCGTTTGAATAGGAATACCTCTTAGAAGCCACTTAAATGAACAACCTTTTTTACCTTGTTTTTTGTTGGCAAATATGAGAATATTAGATTTCGATGCATTTATAGACAAATTATGTTGACTACAAAATTCAGCAAAGATGTCGATTTTTGTCTGGAGGCCATAAGGCGTTCTATCAAATAAAATCACGTCATCTGCAAAGGCCATCCAGCTTAGATTTAAACCACCTAGTTTAACAGGAAAACAATTTTGACCAGGCCATAGATCATCAACGTCTGCCAAATAATGATTGAATAGAACGGAAGCCAAGTTGCACCCATGTTTCACACCTATTTCAGTGGCGATTTTATCGGTTAAGGAACCAGCTTGGTCAATTCTGATTTTATAATTCGTTTCCTGATGTAAAAGGGCAATGATAGCTATCAGGTGGGCCGGAATTCCAAGTTTGGCCATCTTTGCCCATAAGAGGCTTCTGATAACACTATCAAAAGCAGCGGCAAGATCTAAAAATGCCATATAGATGGGACCTTTGATGGCCTGAGTTGAGACAGCCAACAGATGGGCTAGGATGGTTGCATTCAGCTGAGTGCCCAAATGCTTACTAAAACCAGTTTGACAATGAGAAAGACAATTATGCATATTGATGTAAGAATTCAGGTCCAGTAGAATGAGTGAGGCAAAAACTTTGGCAGCAACATCAATAATTGCAATAGGACGATAATTAGATGGCACGTCCATTGGACCCTTTTTATAGAGCGGAATGATAAGGGACGTGAGCCAGGAGTTTGGAATGGTCCTGTTTTGAATACAATATCAAATCGCCTTTTGAGAACTGGGGCCCAAAAGTGAGGATCGTCCTTAAGGACACAAGGGGGGAGGCCGTCTGGCCCAGAGGCCCTGGAACTCTTTAGTTTGGTTAAGGCACAATAAATGTCATTAATTTCCCATGGACAGTGCGGTAAGATGTCCTTGGTAAAATCTTTAATATTGAGATCCAAAAATCTCAACACCACAAATACTTAGGTGTAGAAAATTGCACCCAAGTATCCCCTGAGATGGAGGATTGAAACTCAGTGAGCGGACTGCCACAAGGATTTTTGATCATCTTCCATGTCTGCCTGGTATTCCTAGTGCAGATAAAATTAATCATTCTCTGATTATTAGCCAGAAAGGCTTCCCTGTGGATTCTTTTGATCTCATTTTTATATGCTAGAAGAATAGTTTTCTTCCTCAATATAAGCTCCCTAGCCTTAAAATTCGATTTGCTAAGCTGCCGCAAAGCATAATTCTTTTTTGTTTTTAAAGCACTAATTAGATGATTATGATGAGGTTTTTTCTCAACTATAGGCTTCGTAGAGTTTGCGTACGCTATGCTGCCCAGATGCAATTGGATCATATTTAGATTCCATCTGTCAATTAGAAGAGCCAGTAGTTCACCACTGAGATTACAAGGAGGAACCCATAAATCACGATTCACTAGGCTATTAAGTTTCCTGCAAGTAGCAAGATGCCATTGCACCGGCAGTAGCTGCCTGTCAATAATAGGCAAAGAAAGATTCACATCAACTTTGTACTTATCAATACTTATAGCGAGTGCGCACTCCAACAACAGATGGTCACTATTCCCTGCGCGGACTAAATTAAGTGGACCTGCTGTCCTAGCTACACCATTAGACAGAATGATATAGTCTATATAGGACCTCATCCGGCCTCTCTGCCAGGTGAAGGGGTTGATGTGAATGTTATCAGTAATTACATGAAGGTCCAAATCTTCAAAGAATTGGATCCAGGAAGAAGCCTTGAGCTGTGAAAGAGTCCCACTGAGCGTCCCAATGACAGGCCCACTGAGCGGCGAATGCAGCGATGTATTAAAGTCACCTCCTAAAATAATTTCAAGGTTAGAATTGAGTAATAAAGCATCAGTCAGTATGGCGTTCAGTTTAAATATAATTTTTTCAGTAGGAATCGAATTTGGATTCCAGTAGAGTGAAATAATCAAAAAGAATCCGCGCAGATTCATAGATAAGGATAAGTGAATGACTAAAAACTGAGGAGAAGCTGCCAAAATATATGCAGAGCCATCAATGTCATTTTTAATCAAAACAGCCAGACCACCATATGGTCTACCCACCGTTCCTTTTTCAGCATTGTGAGAGAATGCCGTATACCCATCTGACATAATATCCTTCAAGGCCATTGTTTCTTGTAAAATAATGATGGAAGGCAAATCACTACATTTTAGATAATGGAACCATGTGTAAAAGTTTTTGAAGCCACAACAGTTCCAGGAACTAACAGAGAAAGAAGTATTTTATGATTTGTTACTCGACATATTGGCATTCGTGTTTGTTTTTATTAGTGGTTCCAGCCAAACCAAACCTTTGACTATGTTTGAAACAGAATCCAGTTGCTCTTTTAACGCAATACTGGCCTGCTGTGTATTAAATTCTAGATTTGTTAGGTGAACAGATGAGGATTCTGCCTGCGGCTGATGTTCAATAAAGGCAATAGATTCATCAATAGATGTAAACAAACAATTGGTACCCAAGCGCGAACAAGTCGGATTCATGCTCCAAAATTAATTTGGCAATAATATGTGATTGCAATCTGCAAAGCATGCGAGTATTCTTTATACAAGGAAGTTTGATCCATTCCACGTCCTCAGAAATCAAACTACGTAAGGCCGGAATCTGATGGAACAGTTTCATTAAAGGAGAGTTCCGGGACTTTTTTTTTTATTGTCCCTACGGTTCGGCCATGTGTTTTTAAGCATAACTCGGTAGATCGTAGAAAACTTTCCTATGGACCTTACCCGACTTTTCGTCCATTAACGCACTCGAAATCAGCCGCCATTTTCTGATAATCCTATCATTTCCCCCCATCGCCCTGGCTCACCTGCTTTTGCGGCACTAAATCAAATCCCCCGCCCCTGAGCCTGACATCAGCAGACGCGTACCGCCCATTTCCCAACGCCAAAGCACGTTTCGTGTCAACAATCGCTGCGCCTCAGCTAATGAAGTGTCGCCATGGAAATGGCAGGACGCCTCTTTCCTCAATAAGTATAAACACACCGTTTCACAACACACAGCAGCAGATTTTCGATTCCATTACTCTCGCTGTGTTACTTTGAGTATTCTGTGACTCGTTTCTGTGCTCTGGTCAGCTACATTCGCCGCTTCTAGGCCTTGTGAACACCTGTACCATCTCTGTAAATTATTTTACTTTCTTTACCACACAATGGCTACAATAATGCCGTATATGTACGAGCCCGAGTACACCGAGGAAGAACTACTGGAAAGGCAAGCACGCGAAAACGATGGGGATTCGGACGGCAGTTGGGAGGACCAGTCAACGGATGAAGAGCCTGGACCATGTCGCATGGACGGCGTCTCCACCTGGTGCACGTGCAATCGGTGCGAGCTAATGCCAACTGAGGAGGAGAACTGCTGCTGCCGTGAAAATTCCGGGTGCTTGGCCTACATTTCGGAAGGTGAGCCAAGTCCGCAATGCATCACCGAGCTGCCAGAGTTCAGGGAAGCCTGCCTCTCACGGACCGTGTTGAGGATGATGATGGTGCTTATGCACGAACTTCGCGGCACTGTTCGTCTGCGTAATCCGAGTAACGAGTAAGTATACTCTGGTTGTGATGTCAGTGATGCCACTACTATTTCATGGTCGTCTCCCACATATAAAATTACATCTACATATCATTCGAATGCATGTAAATTGGTTCCATATTGTGCATTTTCTAGATAGAATTTTTTTCAAAGCAGAATGACATTTTTTACCTGAATCGACAGTGATAAGAATGTTTTGTCATTTTAATACAGTTTGCATCTTTCATTTTCACAGGTGGTACAGGCTGGTGGCCTATCGTTGCTTCACTTGGTGGCTTCACGGGAGGCTTGGACACCGCGTTCGGAGAGTAATACCTGCCTGTGCGGTACTTGCCATTAGACAACATTTCCCCAGCGACAGTGGACAATACCGTGGATTTTCCCTGGATGTGCTGCAACCGGAACTTTACAATGTGTAATGTTTATTATTTATGTTCTATTGAAATTAAGATCTAAAATAAAACCCAACATATATTTTAACAATGGTTGTTTTGATTTTTTAAATGAATCTAGTGTGTCTCCATTGAATAGTCTTCCTGTGCCTTGTCTTGTCACACCACATGTCTCCGGCCAGCATCCTCCCTCACGCTGGCCGCCCACCTTCAATCCACATAACCGTTGAACCCATATGCAGCAGACATACATATGTTATTTTGCGGGTTGGCATCAAGCCTCCCGGCCTTGCCTCCTCCCCCAAAAATACTTACCACACCACTTTGTTCAAGCGTTGGCAATAAAAGGAAGGCCGTTGGATTTTATTGATACAAAACATGGTTATAGGTAAATAATCCATATGGTTGATCATAATAAATCATCCTTTTGGTCACCGGGTACAGAGATGACCCCCTCTGGGCCGTGCCGCCTTGCCACCACAGGCCAGCCTGCTGCTGACTAACTGCCTAGGCATCCAGGGTCTCCAGGGTGAACTGCACCCATATATTCTCCTGGGAGGCTGAGGTATTTATAAACTCACCCCCCTGCCTTCCATGTACTAGATCCTGCAGCCTGCCTCTTACATGCAGTTAGATGGCCGCTCCTTGGTGAGGCCCTGCGGCAAACGAGTCTTGTCTGCACGACCACCGCCCCAATCCACCCCCCACCCTATCAAAGGCAGTTCGCACCGGGGTACTTGCGCTGGCAAGTGGAGCTGTCAGGGAGCGATAAAGGCCAAGAGGTGCCAAAGACCATGTACACTTGAAAGTGGTCTATAGAGCATGGGTTGTTGTTCCCATGTCTACCTCCAGACCCTGTGTCTCCTGCCAAGCATCCCCCCTCACGCTGGACGCCCCCCTGCAATCCACATAAGTGTGTCTCCATTCACGAGTCTTCCTGTGTCTTGTCTGCACGACCACCGCCCCAATCCACCCCCCGCCCTATCAAAGGCAGTTCGCACCGGGGTACTTGCGCTGGCAAGTGGAGCTGTCAGGGAGCGATAAAGGCCAAGAGGTGCCAAACACCATGTACACTTCAAAGTGGTCTATAGAGCATGGGTTGTTGTTCCCATGTCTACCTCCAGACCCTGTGTCTCCTGGCAAGCATCCCCCCTCACGCTGGACGGCCCCCTGCAATCCACATAAGGGTGTCTCCATTCAGGAGTCTTCCTGTGTCTTGTCTGCACGACCACCGCCCCAATCCACCCCCGCCCTATCAAAGGCAGTTCGCACCGGGGTACTTGCGCTGGCAAGTGGAGCTGTCAGGGAGCGATAAAGGCCAAGAGGTGCCAAACACCATGTACACTTCAAAGTGGTCTATAGAGCATGGGTTGTTGTTCCCATGTCAGAGCATGGGTTGTTGTTCCCATGTCTACCTCCAGACCCTGTGTCTCCTGCCAAGCATCCCCCCTCACGCTGGACGGCCCCCTGCAATCCACATAAGGGTGTCTCCATTCACGAGTCTTCCTGTGTCTTGTCTGCACGACCACCGCCCCAATCCACCCCCGCCCTATCAAAGGCAGTTCGCACCGGGGTACTTGTGCTGGCAAGTGGAGCTGTCAGGGAGCGATAAAGGCCAAGAGGTGCCAAACACCATGTACACTTCAAAGTGGTCTATAGAGCATGGGTTGTTGTTCCCATGTCTACCTCCAGACCCCGTGTCTCCTGCCAAGCATCCCCCCTCACGCTGGACGGCCCCCTGCAAACCGCATAATGCCACGACATATACACGTCATTCATTCACAAACACACCCCTGTTTCGAATTCTTTATAACCCACTTCATATTTCTAATGAGCACTTCTTTGCGCTTTGCTAGTCAACCCGTGAAGGTGCTGGTTATCTGCTCTTCGTCTCAGTGAACTTCCGTGAACACTTCGAGGAAACTCCTCAGTTTGCAACCTGTGAACTGCTCCCTGTTCTACGACAAGAAACTACTCTGATCCCTGCATCTAACTGTTTGTTCGTCAAGGTAAGGCCATGTACCATAATCATTTTGCGTCCAATTTCTTTTCGTTCAAGACAGTACATGCAAGGAACTAGTCACATGTTCTGAGTTTACATTGGTATTCATAGAGAATTGTTGATCTTTACTTTTCAGAACTTTCCACAATGCCTGCCTTTTCCATTGGCGGTTGCCCTTCGAAGACCCATAATAAATCTGAAGGTACTATAATGCATGTTTTCCCTAAGACAATAGATCAGATAAGAGAATGGGTCCGATATTGCGGATATCCACCGTCTGAGCTTGAAAGTAGAGTCCTAGAAGTCTTTGCGGACAAGAGGGGTGATCGATACCGCATCTGCAGCAGGCACTTTAGCTCAGACATGTACTCCACATCATTGCTAATAAAGAAGAACACACCGCGAGCGAGGCGATGTCATGATCTCTGCTTCCAAAAGGTCAGGGTTTTCCCAACTCCCTTGGAAGCAGATCCATAACCCAGGTTCCGAGTGCCAACCAGTCCCAATTGGGACCTTTTGGACCCAGTCCTGGCGCCAGTGGCACCAGGCTCATAAATATGCCCAGTCCCAGCGCTGGAAGCGCCGGGCTCATAATGCTTGGGTGGACTTACCTGCAGCAGACCATGCTGCTTACTTGCCTGCCAGTTGAGCCTCTGATCCCCTTCTGTTTGGAACTACTTTTCCTGTTGGGTGGGGCTGGAGCCACTCCCTAGATTCAGAACACTGGAACTCTTCTGGAAAGCAGGAACTCTTTTCTTACCAGGAACTCTTTTCTTATCTAGGCGTGGCTGTGGAAGGAGACACCTAAGCACTACAGGAGGCTATTTAAACCACACCCGGTGGATGAATCTTGCTTTGCGTTATTCTGCACCCTCTGCAGCAGAACGCTCATCGTGTCTTCTGCATCCGGTCCTGGGCCTAAGGAAAAAGGCTTACCATCCTGAATCCAGTCTTCAGCAACACCTATAAAGACAAGAAAGAACAGGTTAGCATTCCGGCATCTGAAAGGCAAAGGCTTACCTACTCTTCGTGCGCTCCGGAGGTCTTCACACTGCATTCCGGCATCTGAAAGACAAAAGCTTACCAACTCTTCGCACGCTCCGGAGGCCTTCGGCGCTGCATCCCGCATCTGAAAGACAAAACAAGGTGCGTTTAAAGACATTGGGGAACTTTAATACTCACGTGCCATTACTCCTTTCCACATCTAACCCAGTGGGTATTCCGGCACCCTGCAGCCGCTCCGAACTTGTACCTGCAAAATAAAAAGACAGTTAGAGCGCATCGTGAAGCAGGCAACAAGCGCTTACTTACGTGCTTCCCGGCGCTTCTATTTATCACACGGGCTCCATCTTCAACTCACTTCAGCCTGTCATCCGCCATCGCCGGAACCCTGCAAAACAAGAGACATCATTACTAAAGACTTTAAAGACATTTGAATTGCTCGAAAACTTACCGTTCGTGCAGTAAACGACGGACAGCAGTCCTCTGAAGTCAAGAGGCCTGCGCTACCTATCCAGTGAAGAAACTGGTTACAGCACCCTGCCCCGAGGCAGATGGAGAGCTCGGCATTCACTTACCTAAGGTGAGAGCGTTAACCTTTGGGGGTCTACAGGAGAGGAGAAGAGGAAAGAGATAGGGACACCCCAATAACCCCATATTTTCTATCTGCAGACATCTTACCCTTCACGTCAGGCATACAGTGCACAGAGGTCCAGCCCAAGGAGCCAACCGGGTGCTACACATCACCTTTGAAGATACGGTAGTCGCCCAGTCAAGACCGGCGCCTCTGCGAGAACCAGGTGAGCGTTACAGGCGAAAATTGCTCTCAACCGCTATTCCCACTCTATTCGTCCACATCCCTCCACTGGTGAGTCAAGTTTATGTATTTATCTCTCGGCCTTGCGGTAGTGTGTAGCATTAGCTAACAATAATTTCCCCATTTATGTATCCACTCAATATGAAGGCGGAAGATTCTCCATCCGTGTCGTTATTGCAGTCATCAGCCACTTCAAGCGCCTATCGGGTAATCTTACTTAGCTATTCTGCCACTGACTTGTTTTAGGCATGTAAATCAATAGTTTTAATTTATCGTGTGATTATTTTACCTAATGGTACACCCTTGTACTCGTCCTCTAGTCTTTGTTTTCAGATATAATTATTGTTATCCAAAATAATGCAAGTACTGTCTTTCAGGGAGATGCCGAGGAGTCCAACGTATTGACGACAACCGTTGAAGTCACTCAGATGCTCGAGGTACGTTTCCGGACAATTCCATCGATGGAGATCATCAGATCTTGCATTCTTGTAGCGTGATTGTTACACACAATGTTTCTTTCGTTTTTAGCCATTGATATGTCCTTCTGTCGTCGCCCTCCTATGTGTCTTCTTTTTTCAATATTGTGTTCATTACTAATGAAAGTCCTATGTTTCAGGGAGTCGATGGAGCATTAGTCCAAGAAGAAGGGGGAGCATGCAGTTACGGGTCGGCGCAACAGCTTGCAGAAGTGTGCACCGCAGTTACATCGTCCCTTGATGTTCTTATGCATTTCGAGGTATGGATACTGACAGTTCGATCAAGCGAAATCATATGACGTGATTACATCCGCTATACTTCCTTCTTTATTAACGCAAGTACTATGTTTCAGGGAGATGACGGAGCTTCTTCTACAAGAACATCACCCCTAGTAGTTGATGCAGATCTCTGGGTGGTGACACTTCCAACGATCGAGCAAATCGAATCATATTTACATATCCATTATTTATTTTAGACAACTGATCATTTGTGCAGGTGTATTTAGATGAGCCGTTGAAGCCTGCACAAAGTTTATGTTCTTTTTAACAAAATAGAAAACCATACTAATGCAATTAATGTGTTTCAGGGAGTTACTGAAGCATCATCTTCAATAATATCATCAATGGAAGTCTATGAGGAGCCCGAGGTATGGATCTTGACAGTTCCATCTAACTAGATCAACTATGCGTGAATAATTGTCGTTTGAATGTTCTACACAAAGCGTTCATTCGTGTTTTGCTATTGAGATGTACGTGGGTATTGGTCCCCAAGTACATTTTGTGTTTTCAATATTATTATACATACTAATGAAAGTTCTATGTTTCAGGGAGTCGATGGAGCGTCAATGCGTGATGGATGTGCTTATCATGAAAATATAGTCGTTGCAGCGCAAGAGGAAGTGGAGACATGCACACACAAGTCGGAGCAACAGCGTCCTGATGTTGAAGTTCGAGGCAAGAAAGTTTCAAAGAAAAGAAAGCAAAAGAAGGTTAGTGTCCTGGTCACTATATTATGTTGTTTTTCACTGTTAATAGTTCAATACTGTAAGTTGTGTTTAAACTGAACATCCCTTTTCCAATCTGTCCTCTAGTTGCGAGTGGGTGTACGAACTAGATCTACACAGACAGTGAAGCGAACGAGAGATGTTGCTTGTCAAACCTTTTGGCAGGGACTTGAGACTGGAGATGCATCGTGCCAATGGGAAGAATATGAAGTGATTGACAACGGAGCTATACCACCACCAGCCATTGATAGTGAATGTCCTCCTGGTAGTTCGGATGCAGTCGGAGATCAATTTACAGAATCCACACCCGCAAAAACTAAGACCGCGAGAAAGTTGAAGAAATTGTTTTATTCACCCATCGCCGGAGAAGGAACAGATGTTGCAATGGAAGAGAATGAAGTGGACGACAATGAAACACCATCAATGTCACTGAACATAGCGGAAGACGATATCAGAGATTCTACCTTTCATGTGAGTGACATGTCCTCAACGTTACAGGCCGAACCAGCTGGGATGCAGAGTGACAGTATAAGGAAAGAGGCCAAATTCATTGTATTCGATAGTTGTTTGATTGATATTATTATTCGGATGAAATGTGGGCATTCGGTTGGTGGGGAAGTATGTGGGGAGCCATTGATTAATGTGACTCGTGCAATTCGAGGCACTAACCTTAAAATACATGCCACCTGTACAAAATATCATCCTTTCTCATGGTCTGCACAACCCATGCTGGGGCAACTGCCAGCAGGAAATCTACTTTGTGCAGCGGCTGCACTTTTTAGTGGTTCAAGTTTTAAAAAGTTAGAGTCTTTCTTTCAGTTTGTGGGAATCCATTTCATTGCGAAAACTCAGTTCTACAAATACCAAACCGATTATCTATTTCCAGCCATTAGCGAAGCTTGGAGAATGGAAAAAATGTCTATTGATCGTACATTCGCGGGCAAACGGTTCAGGCTAGCCGGTGCTGAACAGTGCGACAGCCCAGGATTTTCAGCCAAGTACTGCACCTACCACTTTCAGGACATGGAAAGTAAGAAAATTGTGAGTTCGGTGGTCGTGCAGGTGTCACAAAGTACATCCTCAGTGGCCATGGAGAAAGTTGGCTTTGTAGCATCATTGCAAGAACTACAATCGCGGGGAATGGTGATCGACCTGATAGCCAGATATGCAAGGTATTTCACAGTGGTCCAAGTCAATCAGCAACCATCTTTGGTGGAGCTCAAAAACATGTGGAGGGTCGTTGGAAATTCTACTGGAAAAATGGCGGTCAGTAATGCTACTCTGTACCAACGTTCACCGTTGGAACACAAACCAACATTTCCACAATTGTGAACATGGCCATTTGTCTACAGAGGAGGCACGGAAGAAGAAGTGGTTGATTCCTTCATCACCCACTCACAAAGCCATTGAAAAGATTGTATTTAATAAAACTATAACAAGAGATTTGAGGGGACTCACGGAATTTTGCCACACAGGAGATTTGGAGGTGTTCCACAATATGTGCCTAAAGTACAGGCCAAAACGATTGCATTTTGGCATGGAGGGCATGATAAATCGGACTCTTCTAGCGGTCTTGGCACATAACCATAATGTTGGCCGTCAACAAAGTAGGACTGGAACTTTAGGGACGCTTCGCTACAATAAGGCCTTCACTAAAAGAAGTAAACAATGGGTGATCAAACCAGTGTTTGAGGATATGCAATATGAGTTTATTGAGAGACTTATTGTGGATGTCATAGATAGGCACATACATGGAGTTGTGAACGAACCTGTGCAGGGGACAACTGCATTGCCACCCAACATTGCCTCTGTTCCATGTCCACCTAAAGAAGAGCTCATTGAGAAATACACATCACGGTTTAAATGATTGTAATTTGATTGTCTGTTCTCTCGAGTCTCCTCATGTCGCAGGCCCATTGAATATGTGTAGCTATGTATTGTGTAAATAAAAGTGATTGCTCAGTGTACATGCAATGTGTCTATCCAACCTTGTTCATTTGCGCATTAAATTAAAACAAACAGTAATATAAATCATTTTTCAAAAAATATAGAATGTCTCCGTATTTATGGTTCTCTGGGGCTGCAAAGCACGCATACAAAATGCAAAGATGGAGTGTAAATTTCAAGTCCTGTGAGATGGCCTTACACTGAATGTAGCTAACTAGGAATGTGTGCTCGTTCAAAGTGAAGGTCAGCTGCTTTGATTTTTTGCTCGGGTGCCGGAATGGCCCACGACTCAGTATAAGGTTCTATTGTTATTTGACCTTGACAGGCCGGGACCATCCCGAAAGACTTCTTTTTGGGGGTGTGGTGCAATAACGTAAGAAACGATAATGAATAAAATTTCAGAAACGATAGCCATTTAATGTTCGTTCATTAGAAGAAATAACGTCGGCATAGAAGGAGTGGTATTTCGGGGCTGCCCTACGCACAGACACAATGGAAAATGCAAATATAATGTAAGTAACTCTTTAGATGAGTTTATACCGCAATTTAATTACTATACAGTAACTTTAAAGACGGGTTAAGTTGTACTTGTTCGTTCAATGTGGCATATTGTTTTGTACCGCGCACTATCTTGAGGAGAACAATCTCCTTTTACGGAAGCACCTCAAAACCTTACTCTTTGCTTCTGCTTTCTCTCTCCCTCTCCCCTGCTACAACTGGTCCACTGTCTGCGACCTCAGTCCTGGGCCCTTCCACTCTCCACCTGCACTGCCTCCCTGTCAACCCCTGCACTGGGGGACTGTCTCAGTATCCTACAGCCCCCCCTTCCCAGCACTTGTTCTGCACTTACCTTGCACTCGCCACCAGCTGGCCCTATGTATTTATTATTTTATGCTACTTACCTTGTACTCCACTTCCCCCCTCCCCTTCCCCTTGCACTTTTACCTTCCCCCTACCCCTGCACTTGCGCGATCTGAATGACACCTGGCCTAGTAGGATCGTTGTCTGTCTTCTCCTTGTTCCCCCCCCTCCCTGCCTCGCCACGCCTTGAAACACTTGTGTATAGGCGCGTTGCAAATGCCATATTATATCATATCAGTGACGAAGTGGTCCACTGGCACTCAGGCGGCTGTGAAAAAGGCGGAGGAGAGGGGGTGGGTTACTGGAAATGACGTATAATACCCAGTTGCACTGTCCTAGCTATGAAATAATTTCCCGACCTAATATATAAAATGAATAATTTTAATAAAGATCTGATGCTGAGACTAGTTTCATTTTTTATGTTTTTAAAACAGGTACATCACTCATTATTGTGTGTGTCACGAGTACCAGACACCGGCGGATGGGTTTTTCAACCGCCAGTTGCTTCTCCGCGTGAACAACGTTACCACCCTGACCATTTTATGGGACGATCGCCAAGTACAAGCATGCCCTTACGCGGTACTAACGGCTAGATGCAACATACAGACCGTTGTGGTGGCCTAGTGCCTCGTTGTTGGAACAGCCATGCGATTATCAGTGCGACCGAAGAGCTTATTTCATCGTAAACCAACACCCTGTGTACTGCACACGAACATCGCTTGCCTCAAGACAAACTATTTTGGATCGAGAGCAAAGAAAAATGCAAATCGCTGAATATTCTCTAAACATTTGATGTCCAATAAATGTACTTTGCCAAATGTACAATCTTGCAGTTTGCTTTTAAACCACAGTTTCATATTCCGAATTGTGGCGCTGTATTGTGAGATGATCTAAGACCCTGTGTACAGCAAAGGAACATTGCGTGCCTCAAAACGAACTTTTTGGAACGTGAGCAAATAAAAATGAAAATCGCTGAATATTCTCTAAACATTTGATGTCAAATAAATGTACTTTACCAAATTTACAATCTTGCGGTTTGATTTAAAAGTACAGTTTCATATTCCGAATTGTGGCGCGCTGTGTTGTGAGCTGATCTGTGTTGATTTCCGGGTTCTGTGTGGAGTCGCGTAGAAGACGCCTGGGCGCGTTTCCCTACGCAGCACAGTCACGTCACGGATAGAGGCGGGGAATATGAATGTTTTGATAAAGTCTGTTTCAGGGGCGGGGGATTTGATTTAGTGCCGCAAAAGCAGGTGAGCCAGGGCGATGGGGGGAAATGATAGGATTATCAGAAAATGGCGGCTGATTTTGAGTGCGTTAATGGACGAAAAGTCGGGTAAGGTCCATAGGAAAGTTTTCTACGATCTACCGAGTTATGCTTAAAAACACATGGCCGAACCGTAGGGACAATAAAAAAAAAGTCCCGGAACTCTCCTTTAAAGCTGACCTATTAAGACAAGGAGGAGCGTTATTGTCTGTAGTTACAAACCATCCCATCAGCAATTTTAGTTCCATCGGTAAGTGCTCGAGCATGGAAACAGAAGTCACGACTTCGTTTCGAGGTTGGGTACCCATTTTTCTATCAACAACAGTGTCCAACACGCTTGGAATTGACGAGGCAATCACAGCACGAGACTTCTCACTTCGTTGAACAGCAGAGACATTCTCTTCGGACACCATGCTACCTTCCCCAGACTGATCTATGAGAGGGTTTATCTTGTTTAAGGATGTCTCTTGATCCTTAGTATGTTTACAGGATAGAGTCTCCTCAATAACAACTCCTTTAGCAGTCTCATTCATAGCCATGGCCAGGGTGGAAAGCGAGGATTTTTTGTGGTCAGTCAACGGAAAATAATTAATCATTTGCGTTTGTGTAGCAGTAGTAGTAGCACTACAAGTTTTCAATGGATCTTTAACTCGAATATCTGTAGTTTCCGTAACCATTGAAGTTGTAGCAGACTCTTGATAAATGAGCCAGATCTGCAGCTTTTAGATCAAGATGTAACTTACTTTCAATGTCTAACTGATTCAAGTCTATGATTATGTCTTCTTCTGGAGAAGTTTCAATTTTTTTGATAGGTGTTTTAGGCCCTTTATTTTTTTTTGATGGTTAATTTTTTGATTTAGAATCAGAAGGAAGCATAGATTGAGATTCTGCTTTAGCTCTAGCCTGTGCAGTTTTTCGCCTTTTAATTGATCTCATATATGATTTTCTCACTTTACGCGACATAAATAGAGTATTTTTTTTGAAGTTCATTCTGACTGGCCGAGTCATCATTAGATTCAGCAAGTTCAATACATTTAATGTAGATGCACACTGCGTGACAGACTCATTAGAACGTTCGTTCAATTCTGTTGCAGATGAACATGCCAAAATTTCAGCTATGGATACGAGGTCTGAGGAAAATTATCTGGAAGGGATTGCTAAGTGGGCACATCAGAAAAGTGGCCATCTTGGAGAAAAGGCTACTATCAGGAGGGCACACGATCGAGCAATTAGCATTACTTTAGAAACCGTGAAAACTGATTTTACAATGTCCAGTGCGCCAACATCAGAAACAGAGATCTATCCCACATGTCATTTGTGGTACACTGAAACGAGGTACTTTACCTGGCCAAATCTGGCAGAACGATCAGATCGGCCTGATGCCAATTAGCAGGGAATGTCAGTATGCTGCAGGATTGTGGACACGTATTCAGGATACTAGATGGTGTTAGTATTCAATTGCTTGGCTCTTTTGCATGCTATCACATTATTAGACCAAGTGGCAGTATATTATGGAATACCTTTACAGATTCAGATTGACAATGGGTCATATTTTAAGGGAAAATTGATTCAAGACTATTGTCAGGAAAAGGGGGGGTCGAATGGATTTTCCACATTCCATATCACCTAGAGGCTTCGGATTGAGAGAATGGTTTGTTGAAAGAACAGTTGCGAAAGACTGGTGATGGTAACCTAAAAGGGTGGTGTGAACGCATCCTAGACGTGGTGCAAGTATTGAATAACAGATCAATTGCCAATGGTGAGACCCCATTGATGCGTATGTTAACGCAAGCCTTACAAATGAAACCGAATAGAGCATTTGAAACATTGATGTATTGGGAAATAGCACAATGAGCTTTGGCCCCTTAACGAGCAACAACAGAGTCTACAGGGGTGGATCTATATGCTAGGGAGGAGATTTCACTTGAACCCATAGGAATCAGTATTATTCATACAGGGATTGGAGTACAAATTCCATCAGAACAAAAGGGACTAATTGCCTCTAGATCTGGATTGGCGTTAAAAGGAATCCAAGTACTGGAAGGGATTGTTGATGCAAGACTATCAAGGAGAGATAAAAGTTATCCTGATCAATAGTGGGGAGAACATGCTACCTATCTATAAAGATGATAGGGTGGCCGCAGTTAATTATTGTACCTGTAAAGTTGTCTATGGTAAAGGTAGAGCCACCCACTGTGATTACTAAACGTGGGGATAAAGGTTTTGGCTCATCAGACAAAATGGTTCCGGAAGCAAAATTTTGGGGTGAAAAACCTAGTGGTCAGCCAGTTCCGCAAATGTAATTGCAGCAGGGGAGGACCAAGTTGTTCTTGTAATGGAACCAGGGAAGAGAAAATTGAGTCATGTTCCCGCTGACAAATGTTATTTACGTGAGTGATGTACTTTACTGATATCTTGTTTTTTTCTGGGTTTTATTTTCTCCAGACCCTGAGTGTGATGTGTGCGCTTATGGATTTGTGTGGAGGCCATTTCGGAGGGTCCGGGGATGTGCGAGAACATGAGGCAAATGTCTCCATTGAGCAACTGAATCCGATGATCTGGATGACGACTGACAACTTTGATGTTGCCGTATTGCCTGATGCCAGATCGACTGCTTTGTATAGTGGCTTTTTGAGGAAACTACGTGGACCTGGGCGTGATGTATTGCAACAGTCTGCGGCTTCCATGTCTTTTGTGCGGCATGGCTATGCTACAATTGTCGAGCATCCTGGGAATATATGGGTCTTCTTGGCCCGTCGTTTGTTAAACATCTTGCACTTCTGCTTGGCTGACGTTCATGATGCTGCAAACTTAATTTCAATGTGCCTTTTGGCCGTACCAACGCCGTCCCCTGTGTTCCGGGACATTTTCGGAGTGCTACATATGATTCTCTTGTGCAGGATTCAGATGTCAGAGGTTCTTTTTAAATCTATGTTTGTGAGGATACTGATCGCGGGGTCATCTTCGACTCTCTCCTCACATCTCTGATGTCTCTAAGAAGTCACGCTACCAGCTGCACCTCCTCAGAGGTATTCTTCCCTTCCTCTCCTTCCCCCAGAAGCTCACTGTCTCCAGAGCTCTGGTTCTCTGTAGGCTGGACTACTGCAAATGCCTCTTTCTAAATCTACCTGCTTCTACTCTCCGCCCTCTGCAACTCATCCAGAACAGGACTGCGAGACTTGTCCTTGGCCTCAAGCTCCAGGACTGAAATCCCTGCACTGACTCCCAGTGGCTGCGAGGATTAAGTTCAAAACCCTCTGCATTGTCCACAAAACCTTCTGGGGGCCTGAGGCCTCAATACCTCCAACTCAGACTTCCTAAATATCTTCCTTCTCGAGTTTTTCGCTCATCTGCCTCCAACTCCCTCAGGGTCAGTCGCTTCTCCAAGCAACAAGTCGGTGGTAGATTTCCTTCTTCGGCTGGGGCCTCCCTCTGAAACAGCCTCCCTGCCTACCTGAAACTTAAGGAGAACCATCTCCGGTACCAGAAGCACCTCAAGACCCTTCACTTTGCCTCTGCTTTCTCTCCTCCTCCTCCTCCTCCTCTCCCCTGCTGAACTTCTGACTGAAACAGCACTTGTCACCTGGCTACCCTCTGATCTCGGGCCCAGGTCCCACGTCAGCTGCACACCTGCACTGCCTACCGGGCAACCCCAGCACTTGGGGGCTGTTTCTTTATCCCTACAGTCCCCTGCAGCTCTTGACACGTGTTGTCTGCACTTACTCCTGCACTGCCACTTGCTGGCCGCACTTTTATCTAGTGTTTGTTTATTTTATTTATTATTTACTGTTGATCCTATGTATTGCTGTGCCCCCTTCTCCGCGCACTTACCCTTTTCCCCCTGCCCTGCATTTGCGCTATCTCAATGTCACCTGGCGTAGTAAGATCGTTTTCATGGTCTTCCCTCTGTTCCCCCTCCCTTGCCTTGTCACGCCTTGAAACACTTGTGTATAGGTGCGTTATAAATGACATATATCATCATAAAGGGAGAAATATGGCCCAAATTGTCACCTACTTCATTGCTCCTGCTGATGTTTGTTAATTAATGACATGTGATCCTCAGCGCATTACCAAGTGTCAGCAATTGGACTCAACTAATGATCAGGCTATGACTGGTTTTGAAAAGCGTGTATGTGCACAACCTATGTGTGTGTGTACTGATGTCTCTAATGCTATGTTTTGTAATTTTACTGTTTTAACTGCCAGTCATCTTCGACATATTAAGCTTACAACGGGTTGGTTGTTTTCGTGTGGTAAGCTTACAAACACCTACATTCCTGCTAATATTTCTGGTGGCCCTTGTGCTTTGACACACCTCAGTTTGATGTTGTTTCCCTTGCAGCCTGCTGTTCGTCGTTCTACGTGTTCTGTTCATCATATTGGCCTGTCTCCTGATTGTGATTCTAATGTGCATTTGTTGTCCGAACCTGAAGTTTTAGCTTTTGCATTTTCCTTTGGGATTTAGGCTGGGGGCTATACATCCTTAATCAGATTGGCCTTTGTAGTAGTTAAGGGGCTTAATGAAACTTCTCAAGCTTTAACGGAACTGTTACTTGATAGCAGGAATTGTAGAAAGGCTATTTTGCAGAACAGAGCTGCTATAGATCATTTTCTTTTAAGCATAATTTGGGTTGCAATGCCGTTGAAGGGATGTGTTGCTTTGATTTGGATGACCGTTCCCATTCAATCGAAAAGCATATTAGTTGTTTGAATTACCTGATTTCCCAAGTTACTCAAGATCAGGCAGGGAGCTGGTGGGATCAACTGTTTTCTTGGATTCCTTGAGGCGTTGAGATATGCTTTTACTTGTGTTTTGATGGTTATTTTTATTTTAATTGTCTGATGTTGCTGTATTTCTTGTATTCACAATTTGGTGAGGATGTTTCGTCAATTTCAAAAAACGTCTTGTTTCATTGGGATATGGCAGTTGATTGTCCAAAGGGTGGAGTGTAATGCGTGTGCGAAAATGAGCTAAAACATGGCGCCTGTGTGCTGCCATTTTGGACATTCACTGCCAAACTGCAATGAAAATCTACGTTTCTGTGAGCTCAGTTCGAAGGCAGACATGAATTCTGCAATTATTACAATATTATATTATGAAACAGAGAAGCACACTATGAAGGATAGTTGTATTGTTCGCTCAAGGACGATCCGAGAAGGGAGTCAGATGTGCAGGTGCATTGATAAGGGGGGCTGGGAAAGGGGCGCGCGGACGACAACCTGCGTTTCCACTACTGCCTGGATTTTCCACTCTTTGCCTTCCATGCTTGCTTGCCTTCTGTCCTTTAGACGGGGACAGTTTGCAACCTATGAGGGGCGGGGATTTGTCCCCCATAAGAAGAGGTATCTTGATGAGGAGACAGAATTGAAACCCCTTGTGATAAAGTCTCGCTGAGAGGGAGGACACTCCGCTCCAGACCCTGTTAGTACGTGTGATCTCTCTGCCTACCTGCCTCGGGACTGGGTAGTGTCGTCGTGGTTGACATGAAGTTTTCTCCTGCAACTGCACTAACAGTGATGTAGAACCTTTGTGACTATTCTGGTTTGTGTGTCTATGTATAATCAATTGCATTTATTCCAATAGTCTCATTTACATGCTTATTATGTGTGTGTGAATAAAGGGCCTGTAAAGAGCCAATTATATTCCAATCATTGGTCTCTGTGTGTATTATTGCCTTCCTGAGTCGAAGAACTTTTGGTCCGTGTAATTGGGTGAGTAGTTCATTACATGTGTCCGAAAAGCGGAACATCATCCCAAAACGTCAATGTAGCAACTAACACTGGTCTCAGTCTTTCAATGTTTAACAACTCCAAGTCAACTTGACACACCTTCTGGATTACATTAACAGTTCTTTCACAGTGCTCTTTCTTGAATTGTTTCACCAGCTGTTTCGTTTTCAGAATGCAAGGTTCCCATGTCTAGGCGCAGTTGTCAGACCACACAGTCCACACATTACAGGTCACCTAACCAGCAACCTCAGGCCCTTCAGCCCACACAGTTTCTTCTGTAACTGATCTGTGTACAGATTCACATTCACTCAACAGCTTCTTATAGGCCTCTTGGCTTTATGTGCAACCTTTACACTCTTCTGGCTTCTCCCGATTAGCCTCTTTGCTTTGCCACAATAGATCACACCTCCTAAGCCAGCATGGGGTCTGCAATGTATTTGTTCATAAAGTTCACTTTGCGGTGGTCTTGTTTTATTTCCCCCCTTACTGTCATGCTCTTTCACCCTTGCGTTCATATTTTGTTGCTTTGAAACGGGTGCTTTCCCATTTAACTTGCATTAACTCGTAGCTTTGCCTTTAAAGTTTTCATTCAGTTCGGTATTCAATATTGCAAACTTTTCATTCTTATTTACTTTGCCGCTTAATTTCCATGCCAACCGTAACTTTGGTTTTGTTCTAACTCTGTGCATGCTTTTCGGCTCACTCGGCATTCAGTCTGCTTACAGCCAGCCCCTTTGGAGCGCCCCAGTCTCAAGTGAGGCTCCTTTCACTCACCGGTCTCCAGTGGTCCTGATGGGTAGCTGTGCTGGAATCCTTCTGCTTCTCTTGCCGGCTTGCCTTCAAATTGCGAGCCCTGATCACACTCGTAATGCCTCTCTGGGATCACTGGCAGCTCTGCTCTGCTTTCGCCGACGGGATCAGTGTTTCATGTGCTTTTTCCTTGTTTGCAGCTCCAGCTGCTTTTCCTGGACCAAGGAAGCTTCCCGCCCGAGGATTTCCAACAGCCCAACTTCTCCTGGGCGCCACAGGTCTCCAGGGTGGTCTGCCTGTGTCCTGATGTCATTGCAAGACCCACCACAGCTGCCTCCTCACGGGCAGGGTACCCTGCTGGTTTCTCCCATGCCGGCCTCCTGTTGCTCCGTCCCACACCGGCCCGGTTGATCCCTTAGCTCTGCTCTCTTGGTCTTCTTTTATACACCTGCAACTCTGACAGGTTGCAGGTTTGAGCTGCTAATTAGACTGGCCTGACCATAGAGGGACATGCCCAACCTTCACAGTACTCTTCAGCCATCTTCTTTGTCCTAGTACTAGAGTGGTGAACTGAGTTACTAGTGTTCATCACACCTAGTCGCTTCTTTCTCGCCCCATTACTGTCATAGGAGAATTGTGGTAAAAGGAGGGGAGATCCTTTATAATAGCTCATAGATGCTGGGGAGGGTTAGTTTGGTTTTGACTAGGGAAAGGGGAATACCATGTCTCACCCTTGACCCTTCTCCTCTTCACCCTCTTTCTGGTACTTCTAGAGTGGTAATCTCTCTGGGTATTTTAAAGGCTAGTGAGCCAGGGATAGCAATACCCCATAACTGCCTATGGGATAGAGGGTTCTTCCTGAAAGGGAAAGGCGGAATATTGTGTCTCGCCTGAGGGCATCTCATTCCCAATCCCCAAGGACCCTCCACCCAGGTGATCCTCTCTCGCTTCTCCGCCCACAGGGTCAGGATCCAAAAGCAATGGCCTTTCCCTGGCCACCTGAGGAGAGGGCCCATGAGGAGTAGATGCGAGGATGCCCTCAGGTTTCTTACAGTACCCACATAGATGATTTAATGAATATATATATATATATTGGCACTTTATTTGGCACACTTTGTGGATATTCGGAATAATACCATTGTGCAATTTGGTAGATTATCTGACAAACTTTTATATTGATCAAGCGAAAATCGTAAATGGATTTTAAAATGAGCGCTTACAGAAATGCCACGTACTATACTAGTTTCCGAATACCAGCACTTTGCACTGTATATACTAATTATGCACTTTATGCATCGCACTTTTTCCAGTCAAGCTGAGCGGATTAGATTCAATATATGACATTATTCCTTAGTTTGCCCGGACGCCCATTGATAGATTTGATCGTATGCCCACATAAACCGCCCAGTCATACCATCTGGAACATTGGTACTAATGAGATCAAAGCATCACATCATGTATAACATCAATGCAACTAAATGTTTCAAGAGATCAAGTAGTGCAGTAACACAGCTTAGAAGCACCATGCACTAGTCACTTTTTATATATAATTTATTGACTAGGCCCTGCACCCCATTAGGGAGGATTTTTTATCCAACTGGAATTGTGTATACAATTATGTATGTATGTATTAACAAATTGCTCCCTTAATCCACTTGGGTGAACACTTTTCTATTTTCTCTCTTAGTTGCTATGATACAAATACGCACATTTGGGAATACATAGTGGTAGTATACAAACATATTATAGTGTTGAAAGAATTGCGGCAAATATTCGTAGGGTTTCATATTGGATAGCCTTTTGCATTTATCAAGAGGCATTTATTTATCAATGATTCTTATATGTTCCTTACTATTTAAATCGGAATGGACCACTGTTCCCCATTTAAAATAAAATATTATGTCACTTTAAAAATATTATGCCACGTCACAATATGCCTTTCTTTTAAATTAACAAATGCTTATTAGAAAAAATCTAGTATTTCTATGTATTATATTCTAAGGTGCTTTTTAGCAATCATAAAATGCATGTTAGTCAAATACATTGATGTCTTTTTTGCACTATGTTCCAAGATGAAAAGGCAGTAGCTTTCTCCAACACAACATAAAAGCAGGACTACATACCTTTTCACCACATAAATACTCAAGTCCTCTCTCTATTATGTTAGACCCGACGAAGCCCGCAAGGGTGAAACGCGTTGTCATTTGCTTTGCGTTTTCTGCTGTCATGGATATATGAAAAATAAAGGACTGTTTTGCAGCGGATTTTCCCATCTGGGATTTGCCTTGGTGTCATCTTTCATTGCCTGAGTGTTGCTGCTATTTTTGGACTGTCAGATATATGGGATACATTACTCACCGTAATCGTATTTCTGATGCTTGTATCTGCTTAGATTCACATGCTGTGCATAGGCAGACATCTAGTGGAAGCTGCGGAGTATTACAGTTTGTTTTTCGAAACTCGAAAATGGGCGTCGACACGGGCGTGCCAGTAATACTATCCCTAGTGTGACGTCCACTGTACCCAAGATCCCTCACGCGTCTGGGGTCCTCAGATTGTATTTTTTCTGACATGAGGAAGCATGAGGAGTAGCGCGAGTACAGATAATCCAAGCAGATAGACAGAAAGGTAAGACTACAAGCAATCATGCGCCTTCTCTCGGAGGGGAGGAAGGGTGGTCGCATGTGAATCTAAGCAGATACAAGCATCAGAAATACGATTACAGTGAGTAATGTATCCCTTCTGAGGCTTGTGGAATCTGCTTAGATCACATGCTGTGCATAGATTAGCGAGCAGTACCCGAAGAAGGAGGTGGGATGTGAGAAGGGTCATGAGCAAACAGGTGTCTTAGAACCGCTTGTCCCACTTGTGTATCTGTCTTGGAATGAGTATCAATGCAGTAATGCTGAGTAAAAGTGTGAATAGAGCTCCAAGTAGCTGCTTTGCAAATGGTGTCGAGGGGAACATTTGCAATGAAAGCCAGAGTGGCCCCAATGCCTCTAGTAGAATGGGCCCTTGGCGTAAAAGGCAGAGTTTTTTCAGAAAGAGAGTAACACAGCTGTATACAGTTGATAATCCACTTCGAGATCGCGCCTTTAGAGGCGCGATCCCCCTCTCTGCCTGTAGCTACGGAGACAAACAGTTGATCTGTTTTCCTTAGCGGTCTGGTTGTATTTACATAGTAGAGGACCGCCCTACGCACATCAAGGGTGTGTAGTTTCACCTCAGCTGAGCTTTGCGGGTTCTGGAAGAAAGCCGGAAGCTCGATGGACTGGTTTACATGGAATTTAGATATAAATTTAGGTGAGAACCTAGGGTGTGTGCGTAAAACCAGTTTGTCTTTGTGGATAGTAAAGAAAGGATCCTGCACTGACAGAGCCTGAATTTCACTGACCCTTCTTATAGAGGTAATGGCTACTAAGAAGGCCGTTTTATAAGTCAGGTGTTTGAGACTACTTTTATGCATGGGTTCGAAAGGGGGGCCCATGAGCTTAGCTAGCACCACATTGAGGTCCCATCCTGGCGGTGGGTTCGAAATAGGAGGGTGAAGTCTCTTTACTCCTTCCATGAAGGCTTTAACTACTGGTACTTTCCACCACGATACTTTGTTATGGGATGTGGTGTAAGCCGAGAGGGCTGCCAGGTGTACTTTCAGAGAGTTAAAAACCAAACCTGCGTCCAGCAGGTGGAGCATGTATGTTACAACGTTGGAAGGAGTGCAATCAACTGGGTTGATTTGTTTATTCTAGCACCAAATAACGAATCTCTTCCACTTGTCAAAGTAACAGTGCCTTGTGTTTGGTTTCCTGGATTCTTTTAGGATGTCCATACACCTCTGTGGTAAATTGAGATGCCCAAACTCTATGACCTCAGGAGCCATGCTGCCAGGTTCATTGAGTTGGGTTCCTGGTGCACTGTTTGACCTTGTTGCTGGGACAGTAGGTTGTACCAGGCTGGGAGTTTGATGGGCTCGCACACCGCCATCTTGCGTAGGTGTGGAAACCATGGTTGTCTCGCCCACATGGGAGCAACTAGGATGAGCGTCATCGATTCCTTGTTATCTTGTACACCACCTTCCTGATGAGGAGTTGGTGGAAAAGCGTACGCAAACATCACTGACCAGTTCATCCACAGGGCGTTCCCTTGGGAGTCTGGCTGGGGGAACCTGGATGCAAATCCTGGGCATTGTTTGTTTTCGCTTGTGGCGATTAGGTCTATAGTGGGGAAACCCCACTGAGAGAAGAGATCTTCTACGATATCTCTGTGAAGGACCCATTCGTGTTCTTCTGGGAGGGAGTTTCTGCTTAGGGCATCCGCTAGGGAATTGAGCTCCCCAGGAACATGTTGTGATGACAGGAAGATGTTCCGTCTGAGTGCCCATATTCAGATTTTCTGGGCAAGCTTGGACAGATTTGGCGAACGAGTCCCTCCTTGTTTGTTCAGATAGAACATGGCTGTCGTGCTGTCCGTCCGGATCTGCACCGACAAGTTTAGCAGATGGGGCTCAAACGCCCGAAGCGCTCGGAATACTGCCAGAAGCTCTAGCAGGTTGATGTGGTTCTTGGCTACTGAGTGAGACCAGAGACCCTGAGCTGTGTGGTGGAGATGGTGAGCTCCCCACCCAGTCAGGCATGCATCTGTAGTCACCACTGCCTGTACTTCGGGATCGTAAAAGGGTTTTCCCCTTGCGAGATTCTCTCTTGTCCACCAGTGTAAGCTCTGTACGAGTGTTGGCGAAACGACCACTAGATCGTCCCACTGACCACTTGCCTGAGACCACTGTTTCGCCAACCATTCCTGCATGGGACGCATGCGCAGACGCGCGTGGGGGACCAGGTAAATGCATGACGCCATCATGCCCAGTAACCGCATTGATTTGCGTACCGTTATTTGTTGACCTGACTGATAATGTGGAATTTGCAGTAGTATATTCCGAATTCTCTCTTCTGAAGGGAAGGTCAACCCTTTTTGAGTATCTAGGATTGCTCCTAGAAACTGTTTTGAGGTGCTTGGCACCAGACTTGACTTCTTCTCGTTGATAGAGAAGCCTAATTCGTGGAGGAGGTCGATAGTCCTCTGAATGTTTGACCTGCAAATTCCTGGGGTTTCCCCCATTATGAGCCAGTCGTCCAGATAAGGGTACACTGGGATTGCCTCCCTGCGTAGGTGTGCAGCTGCCACCGCCAGTACCTTGGTGAATACCCTTGGTGCTGAAGCTATCCCGAAGGGCAGTACCTTGAATTGGTAGTGGCGACTGTCCACCTTGAAGCGCAAGTATTTTCTGTGCGCTGGGAGCATGGAAATATGAAAATAAGCATCTTTCATATCCAAGGTTGCCATGTAATCCCCCATTTTTAGGAGGGGGATTACCTCTTGTAGCGTGGTCATACGGAATTTTTGGGGCTTGACATACTTGTTGGCAGGCCGTAAGTCCAATACTGGGCGCATTGTCAAATCTTTCTTTGGCACAAGGAAGTAAGTTGAATAGATACCCTTGTTTACCTGGTGTCCTGGGACGAGTTCTATCGCGTCCTTTTCTAGCAGAATGGCGATCTCCTCGAGAAGGATCTTCTGATGTTCTAAGGAGTGTATTCTTTGTCGTGGAGGGTGGTTCCGGGGACGCTGCAGTAATTCTATACAATATCCTGTGGACACTGTTGACAGCACCCATCTGTCTGAGGTGATCCCTTCCCAAGCCTGGGTGAAGTTGGAAATGCGTCCCCCTACTGGGGTTGCGTGAGAAGGGACCCTGAACTGAGCGTCACTGCTTTGGTGGAGGCGTGCCACCTCCCTTGTTGGGGCTGCCTCTGCCTCTTCCACGACCTCTCTTATTACCCCTGCCGTAACTTTGGGTAGACTGCTGGTTGTTGTTCCATTGTGTACCCTGTCCTTGGGCATAGTTGCCTCTTTGTGAATTTTGGCCGCGTGGGCGACGAAAATTACTGTTCCCCCTCTGGTTAGGGGGTTTGTTGGTAAGCTGGCCAAGGGATTTGAGAGTCTCGTACTCGTCCTTGGCATTTTTAAGTGCGTCTTCGACCGCTTTCCCAAACAATAGATCGGGTTCCACCGGCTTGTCTATTAATGAAGCCTGGGTTTCTGTTTTGAACCCCGACTGCTGTAACCACGCATGTCTCTTGATAACAGTACCTTCTGCTATCAATCTTCCTGCGTTGTCCGCGGCGTCGAAAGTTGCTTTTAATATGCAACCAGACACGGCTCTCCCTTCTGCCGAGATCCGAGCCAACTGGTCCTTTAACGGTTCAGGAGCAGAGGCTATGAGCGCCGCAACCTCTTCCCATTGATGGCAGTTGTAACTTGCCAACAGGGTGGTGGAGTTTGCAATCCTTGCTTGGTAGGCGGACGTTGAGGCTACCTTCCTGCCAAACCCGTACAGTCTTTTGCTCTCCTTGTCGGGAGGAGCTTCTGACGACGATAAGGGTGTCCCAGCCCTCTTCCGAGTGTTGGTAACCACTAGGGAGTCTGGTTTAAGATGTCCTCTTATATAAAGAGGGTCAGACTGGGCTGCCCGAAAAAGTTTTTCGACTCTGGGGTTGACGGCTCTGGTGAGGTTAGGATTCACCAGGGATGGATCTATTCTACGTTGGATGGATTTAAGGATAGGGATGGTCTGAGCGACCGGCCTCCTCTCTCCCACCAACTCTTCTGCGAAGTCCCTTTCCTCCTGTACACCGTGGGTGTCGATGTGAAAATGTTCTGCTGCGCGAGCGAGAACTTCATTAAGGAGGGGCTGGTTATCAACTGGGGAGTCGGTAACTGGGGCTTCGCTCTCTACCGGGGAATCTACTCTGTAAATTTCCTGCTCATCTTCTACCTCCTCCAGGTCCTCATCATCCGCATAGTATTCAGTCCCGGTTTGTTCCTCCATAATTGTAAACTCCTGGTCCCCTTCAGGGAAAGGCTGTCCTTGGTATCTGGGGTGTGGAGTAGAGTATGGAGTAGAGTAAGGCTGCACCTCGAAGGGTTCAGGTCTTTCGAACCGGGCCTTTTTACTGAGGGGATAGGATCAGAGGAGCCTGAGGGTGTGGCCCCTTGAGGGTCATACGAAAGGAAATGTTCTGGGTTTTTGTCATAAAAATCAGCTAAGGAAGACATCCTTGACATGACCCTGTCTATGTCTTCACTGGACCATTCTTTGGAACAGGGTATGACTTTAGTAGGCAACTTAGAGGACTTATCAAGGGTACCCTTGCTGGATGTTGATGTCCCAGTAGATTTATGTTTGTCTGTCTGCTTAGGGTGGAAGGATGGTCTTACAGGAGTGGAAGGCTGTGCTTTCCGCTGTTTCCCCCCCTCCCCGTGCGTGGAAAAATGTTTTCCCTGCCCCTTGGAGGCACCAGGGACTTTCGACGCCTGGCGTCGAGGGTCTGGAGAGGTATCTTGTTTCGAGCGTGGGGCCTCGCTGATGTTAACTGCGGCCTCGGTCTCCTGGATCGCGGCCTGGGGGTGAAGGTCGTCTTCGTCTTCCGACGATCGAACTTCTGTTAATCTAGGGAACGAGGCACTCTTGGCAAGAGTGGATGATTGCCTTGCGTCATGAGGCAATCTCGATCGATAGCGCCCAGAGGACACCGAGTCGGACCGTTCTATCTGTGCCTCTTTCCGAGAAGTCGACGTCGTCGAGGTTCGGTTGGACTTAGTGTGCTTAGTGTGTGTAGGGTGTGTAGCGCTTGCGTCGCCGGGGGTCTTCCCCATAGCCGCCCTGCCGGACAACCTTCCGAGGTCGGGGACCTGCGCTCGGCAGTCTTTCGACGCCGTAATGCCCTCGCCGTCCGAAAGTACGGCGTCGCTGCCATCACTGAAGGCGCCCTCCGCTGCCATGGCCGCCTGCCTGGCGTGGTGGGCCCAACGCTTTGTCGAACGGTCCTTAAGTGTCTTAGGCTTAAACCTACTACACGCTCTGCAGTTCGCTTCGGGGTGGTCCCTCGGCAAGCAGAGATTGCACGTGGCGTGCCTGTCGACCCAAGGGTATTTGCGGTTGCATTTGGGGCAGAATTGGAAAGGGGTACCCTCCATACGCACCTTGAGGCAGCGGGCTGGTAAGTGTAGGAAATATATAAGGTGTACCTATATACCAAGAGTGAAGAGTATGTACCACCCCCCACTCTCCCTACTTGCAGGGCCGAGGCCAGCGGCCTACTAGGCCCGGGCCGAGGCCAGCGGCCTTCCGAGGCCCAGATCCGTCGTGCAGCAGCCGACGGTCGATGTCTTCTCCAGCCGTCGTCGAGTGTCGAGGGTCGACGTTGGGGTGGGGAAGGATGTCAATAAATAATTTTAAACTTCTATAATTAGCAAAAGTATGGCTAAGGCCAGGGGACTCCGCAAGATGCTTCCGACCAGTATGACGGAAAAAACAATCTGAGGACCCCAGACGCGTGAGGGATCTTGGGTACAGTGGACGTCACACTAGGGATAGTATTACTGGCACGCCCGTGTCGACGCCCATTTTCGAGTTTCGAAAAACAAACTGTAATACTCCGCAGCTTCCACTAGATGTCGGCCTATGCACAGCATGTGATCTAAGCAGATTCCACAAGCCTCAGAAATCTATATATATACAAAAAGACAAAAAGGTCATGCCTGGTGTTAAAATGGATTTTCAGAACGAGCCCTGTGGGAGGGTCCAAAGAGGCAACCCTAGTTAGTGACCAGATTAACACTTCGGACTAGTCAAACCACCATGGTATAATACGAGTGAACAATAAGGCGGACTCAGGTGAAATGAAGGTGGTGTTAACAGTGCAGTTAAGCACACACAAAGCAATCAACTAAATGTCAACACAGAACTATACCTATTTTTTGGCCCTTTATCTCTATACAAGTAAATTAGAAGTACAGCAGTCATCACTAATACACACTTGAATACGCATATATGCGCACAGTTGGTGATCTCAAAGCGAGATCATTCACTTTACAACTGAAAACAGTGGAAAGAGGTCAAATCGATGAAACAAGAAAAACTAAGATTAAGTGAAATGCATTTAAATGAGTGCAAGCGGAAAGCGAAAGTGCAAGCAGAAAGTGTTTGACAGTGTTGGTAGACTTTGCTATCCTGCCACTTTAACAGATTTACCCAGGATTCCCCCTGGCTCTGCTGTCTTTAAAAACGCCTGCTCCAGCGAATGCGAGGCGAAAGTGCACGCAGAAAATGTTTGGCGGTGTTCGGCAGAGGGCATCGGAGGACTAACTATTTTGAGAGGTACGTCGGGCCTGGGGCTGAGTCAGCCTTCTGGGACCAGTCTAAGGAAGACCAATCCTGCAGAATTCTAACAAAGCTCTAAGTGTAATTAAGTTTAACTCAGAGCGTTGTGTCCCGCACCTGGCCTTTTAACTAAGGGGCACACTCCTTCTACAAAAGCGCACTGCAGGCGTGTCGGTGTGCGTGCCGGAGCCCGTGGCAGAGTGTTCTGTATATTGTGGCGTGGCCCGTGTGTTGCAGGGGACTCCCCCTTCCTCTTCAATCTAGATAATAGGTTGTTTCCTTTGCTTCCATTCTTCGACACTGTTCTTTCGTTACAACAAGTAACGCAAAGCCACGCTTCATAGCGCTGCTGCTAAAAACCCACGGGCAGTAAAGAAGAGAAACGCCAGGCTCAGTGACAGTATAAAACAGAGCAAGACTCTGAAAGCCCCTCGACCCCCTTCTCAATCCGAGATCACGGCTTTCTTTGCAGCAAAATCCACTTGTAAACCCCGTCACTCATCTATATTAATTAATGACTCTCCTGACCAGTCTATATCACATACAATTGACAATAACAATTCTCTGTTGAAACTGGTTGTAAATCTGAAACGCACTTCCTTGGGAGGAGAACAGATCTTATCTGATCAAAACATTGTGGATGATGCTATTGACATCAACTTATCCAACTCGCCTGACTTGGCCACATTCGCCTCTTTCTCAGGGTCATCGGACAGCCAGAGTCATGTACTGATGGCGAAGAGCCCATTTTTGCATCTGGGTTTACGGGCAGAAATGAATTTAAAAACATCAATACAATTATTTCAAAAATTTAAGCACATACTTCTTTTTTGGCATCAGTTGTGAAGGGACAAGGTGAAGCCAAAATAGTTTAGGCACAAGAGCTTGATATTGTTTCCGCTTTGGCCAAAAAATAGACGGCTGTAATGGAGCAACATAAAACACAAAAGTCGGTAAAAATACACAGAGCGTTAATACATCCTGCAATGGTGTTGTCAACCAAGCTGCTAACACCACATTGCATCCTCTGGAAAAACATACTAAAGCTAATCCGGTGGGGTGGGACTACAAGTACAAGGAAATTCACCCCCCCCCTCCCCAAACCCCCCACGCAACTAAAGAACACTCCAAAAAACAAACGGCAACCTCAGGCTTTACAGCCTCTTTCTCAGTGGCAAAAGGAGGTTGTTAGAGCTGCAGAATTCAAACAACGAGGCTCTCCTCTACCAATTAAGGTCTGTCCTCTAAAATACACTCTAGTGGATACCAGTATGCCCGAAGGTAGCACACTGGCATGGTCCACTGTAAGATTGGGGGGGGGGGGACTGAGGACCAACCGTATGGGGCTGGTCCACAAACTAAGAAAATAGACAATCTTTCCAGCATAGTGGCACATAACCAGCCTTATTCTCAAAAAGCCTCCACTGATACAAGGTCACCCATAAGCGTGCAGAAGCCAGAGAATAAACCTCAAATGGGATTACCAACAGGCAGCCCTGCCGCTGATTTACTGATGATTGCTCCGAATGCTCTTAAAGACTTGGTCAAGTGGATTATTCTTGAGGAGACTCACCCCACAGCATCTAGCCCGTTCTTGAATAGAACTTGTCTCTTGGCTATTTTTCAACAGCTGCCGTACTTAGACATAATCCAATCATCTGACATTTTGTAAATCGAATTACCGGAATGCAACAGTTATACAAATTTGCCATCGTTGAATTTGCTTCTCCTTTGACCGTTGCTCTGTTGAAAACTCAGGCATACATATTTATCAGATTGGGACTTTCTTTGATAGCATGTAGAAAGGCCAAAAGAAGCTGCAAAGGCTCACAGGAGCATGAGTTACACTTAAATGGTTACTTTGACTCCAGAAATTCAGAACAGGAGGTGCTTAGAGCCCTTCAAGTCGAATGTGCAAGAGCCAGAGAGTGTGTGCCCGAGGTTGAATACTGACTGCCTGAGTGCACTCAAGACGGGGCAAATTGACCAACTGTTCCTTCCAAACGACAACAGTGGATCTCATGGAACACTGGGGGCTTACGCTCTTTCTTGGTACACCCTGAAGGTCAAAAACTACTGGAGGCTGTGGATGCCTTCATTTTACAAGAAACCTGGTGCATCAAACCAATTACTATTGATGGATTTCACATCCTCTCCCATAAAGCAATACACTCAAAAAAGGGCGGGCCAGTGGCAGTCTAGCTATTGGGGCTAAGTAACATTTAAATTTGTCCCCTTTCCAACACTCTCCAAATTCCCCATATGTAATGACAGGAGTTTTACACTCTTCCACTTCTGAATCAGAGGGGATGTTAATTATCAACCTATACGCCCCGTGGGTGGTTCTCAGACGAGCACGATTCAGGGGATCTTGGAAAGTTCCATCTCTAAATGGATTGAAATCTCCCCTGCAGGTCATGGCGTGATAGCCACGGATCTCGATTAAAGGGATCTACATTTGGCATTCATGACTGGTTCCCCTGCCTCAGTCACTGTCACAAAAGACCTGGAAAAACGGAAATAATAATATTACTAAAAACATCTCCCCAGTCGATCCCGTCATAGATGACAAAAAAAGATTACTTCGAAAGAAGCGTGCTGAAGCCAGAGTACATTTTAACCTGATAATCGGGGAAAAACAAAAAGCTCTTACAAATCTGTCCACCAAATATAGAAATTGGCTCAAACAACATAAGTCCTCTATTAGAGGTTCTAATTGGCGGAGAGTGTTTAATTGGCTAAAAACACATAACACAAGCAAATTCTAGCCGCGATATAACGACTTTTGTATAAGCCCCATCTCCGTACGAATTGAATCATATCTCAGGAGTTATGGTTTAACATATCCAGGAATTAGATCACATCCCGGCTCAACCGAATCCTGATACCCTGTTCAACGGAAATAGAGCTCCATCAACTGATGCAATTGCTACACAGCGTCTATCCAATCTCGACTTTAAAGAGAGTAATTTAATTCGATTAATTTGTAAATCCAAAGCTTCACAGGCTCCTGGTCCAGATGGCATTCCCAATATAGTTTTCACTGATCATCCGGAACTATAGGCAAAAATATTGAAAGCCCTTTTCATACACAAAGAACAAACTGGCACTATCCCGGAAAGTTGGCAAAGACAGATTGTGGTGCCTATTTTAAAAAAAGGAAATCGACTAGAGCCGTCCAATTATCGCCTCCTGGCGATGATGGACTTGGTCAAAAGACATTCACCAACATCATCCTAGAAAAACTTACCATCTGGCTAGAAGACTGAAAAATGTGTAGTATTTCACAAACAGGATCTAGAAAAAACTTTAGTACGATCACTAACATCACTACTCTCCAATTCCTTGTTGCAGAATATAACAACAAAAAGGGTTGCAATCAGTTCTGCTGTTACGTGGACTTCACCAAGGCATTCAACCTCGTTTCTAGATAAAACAATGGGGAATTGATCCAAATGTGCAGCACTTTATTCAGCGATTATACTCAAACACCTCCATCTCCATACGGCTCCGCTCTGAAGGTTATCACTCCAACTACTGCCAAACAAATTGGGGCTTAAAGCAGGGTTGCGTTCTGGGCCCCATTCTCTACAATGCCTACACTGCTGATTTGGAACCCATTTTGCATCATGTCTGAAATTTGCCGCCACAAATAAATGGTACAACGATCGTCAGCTTGTCATACACTGACAATGATATACTTTTCGATCAAGCTCGAATTGGTTTACAACACTCAATGACTGCGCTGGCATGCTTATGCTAAGGAAAAAGACATGTTAATCAATAATTCAAAGACAAGGATAATGTGCCTAGGAGGGGCCACACAACTAGAGAACCATTTAAATGTAGAATGGTTAAAACTCAGATGGAAAATATACAGGAATTTATTTACTTGGGCTTCACTGTTAAAATTCGTCCACCCCCTTCTTATTTCAAGGCCAACACCAACAAGAAAATATGGAAAGAATGGCTCGTAATAAATCACACTGAGCATCACGGGGGGGCCTAACATCAAGGGGTGTGTTGAGATATATAAAGTGAGTATTATCCCTTCAATACTGTATGCACTGGAAGCTCTTCCAGCAGAGCAAGTCAAATGGTTAGGAAGCTCGAGGAAAAACTATTGCGCTCTATTATCAATCTCCCTTAGGCCGTACCAGTTGAAGCATTAAGGCTTGAATAAGGAACAAGTTAACTTACCTGTAACTGTTGTTCTCCAGCATGGGTCTGGCATGGATTCACATGCTCATGAATATTCCCCATCGTCAGGCCGGGAATCCTCGGTAAAGAAAAAATCAGCATCAGTTTCGTTTCTGATCTGTCTTTCTCAGTAGTAACCAATCACTGGTCTCTGTGTCATACTGCCCCCAGCCAATGACTGCCCTCTCCCTAAACCCCACCTCTGGCAGCCATCTTCAGATCTGGTAGCACGCAAAGTGGCAGTATGACCAAGTGAAGAGCCGCAGAGGGGTAGGAGGGAGGGTTTGCATGTGAATCCATGCCAGACCCATGCTGGAGAACAGTTACAGGTAAGTAACTTGTTCCATCTCCAGCATGGGGTCTGGCATGGATTCACATGCTCATGAATATAAGAATACATAGCAGTACACACATGTACAACCACGGGAGGTGGCAAGGCTCAATATTAAGCATTACATCAAAACTCAACATTAAGCATTTCTTACCTCCTCACTAGGCTCACCTTAAGCGAACAGGTTGCACAGCACTGGTTGGCCGACCCTGGACTCCTCCCTGGAATCCCGGTCGACGCAGTAGAATCTCGTGAAGGTGTGCCTCGACCTCCACGTAGCAGCCCTGCAGATGTCCAGCAGGGGCACACCAGACAAGAACGCCATGGTAGCAGCGATGGCTCTGGTTGAATGGGCTCTCGCATGGCCAGGCAATTGTCGGTTTGCCGACCGATGACAGTGCATGATGCAGCCTTAGAGCCATCTGTAAATGGAAGCCTTCGAGAGAGCCATCCCTTGGTTCACAGGTCCAAAGTTCACAAATAGCTGTGATGTCTTCTGAAAACTCTTTGTGCGGTCCACGTAGAGTTTCAGCGCTCTAGCCACATCCAGCGAGTGCAAAGTCCTCTCGGCCGGTGACGAAGGCGGCGGGAAGAAAACAGGTAACGCCAAGGGCTCGTTGAGGTGGAAGTCGGACGGCACCTTGGGTATAAAGGAGGGGTGCGTCCTCAGCACCACCCTTGTGTCGTGAAAAGTCAAGTATGGAGGCTTGCAGGATAGGGCCTGGATCTCTCCCACTCGTCGCGCGGAGGTGATCACAAGAAACGCAGTCTTCCACGATGGGAACTTCAACGGTGCCGAATGCAGGGGCTCGAATGGCGCCCCCATGAGCCTGGTCAGCACCACGTTGAGCTCCCACGCCGGGGCAGGGGCCTTCACCGGCGGGAACGGTCGGAACAGTCCCTTCATAAATTCCTTCACCAGGCGATGGGACCACAAGGACGCCCGTCCTGTGGTTCTGGTGTATCGGGAAATCGCAGCCAGATGTATCTTGATGGAGGCGTGAGCCAGTCCAGCCTTGGCCAGCGACAGTAGGTACGGCAGCACTTGAGGGGCCGTAATCCATAGAGGGTTAATCTTCTGTGCACAGCACCAGACAGAGAACCTCTTCCACTTATGTCCGTAGCACTTGAGAGTTGAGGACGCCCTGGCCTTTGCAAGGACCTCCCTGCAGTCAGCCGGGATATTGTACCCTCCAAACTCTAGTGCTGCAGGAGCCAGGCCTGCAAGTTCAGCGACTCCGGGTCGTGATGAAGTATAGCGCCTCCTTCTCTAGAGAGAAGATCCGCGTCCGTCGGCAGCTGGTGGGGACGCTGACAAGTCCAGAAGGTCCTGGAACCAGATCTGCCTCGGCCACGCCAGTGCGACGAGGATCATCCTGCACCGGGACCTCTTGTTGAGCTGGTTGACGAGTCGGAGCAGCAACGGCAACGGAGGGAACGCATATAGGAACAGGCCGTCCCAGGGGAACGAGAAGGCATCGCCCATGCTCCTCGGCTGGGAGAACCTGCTGGCGAACCTCTCGCACTTGGAGTTCGTCGCCGTCGTGAACAGGTCGATCTGCGGTTTTCCCCATCGTCGGAAGAGTCAATCCACTTGATCCTGACGTAGTTCCCACTCGTGGCACGAGCGCAGCTCCCTGCTGAGTGAGTCGGCGATGGTGTTCTTTATCCCTGCCAGATGAAAGGGCACTAGAAACATCCCCTGGGCGACGGCCCAATGCCACAGATCCTGGGCTTCCTTGGAGAGGGCTGGGGATCTGGTTCCTCCCTGCTTCTGGATGCAGAACATCGTGGTGGTGTTGTCGGTGAAGATTCTCACCACCTTGCCCTTGAGGGACGGGAGAAAGGACCGGAGGGCCCAGAACACTGCACGGAGCTCCAGGATGTTGATGTGAAGCGGTTTCTCCTCCGGAGCCAAAGGCCTCTAGCGTGAAGTTCTCCGGTGTGTGCTCCCCACCCTTCCAAGGAGGCATCTGTCGTCACTGTTATCTGGTGGGATGGGGTCTGAAAGTCTGTGCCCGCCGTCAGATGAGCGTGGGTGCCCCACCACCGGATCGCTCGTCGGAAGGTCTTGTTGAGCGGGATCCTGTCCTGGAAGCTGCCCGTCGCTTGGATCCAGCGGGCGTCGAGAAACTCTTGCAGAGGGGGCATCCGAAGCCTGCACAGGCGCACGAGATATATGCAGGAGGACATCATCCCGTGGAGGGACTTGATGGACCTCACCCTGGCCACGTCCGTGGGCTAGCAGACGCTGCACCTTGTCCAGGATGGCTTTCGTCCTTTCCTCCGACGGCGAGGCTAGACACGCCACTGTGTCGAGCTTGGCTCCCAGAAACAGTGCGACTTGCGACGTGACCAGGTGGGATTTGGGAAAGTTGATGGAGAATCCCAGGTCCGTGAGCAGCTGGACGGTCTTCGCTGTGTGATCTACGGCGAGCTCCCTTGTCCTTGCTTGGATGAGCCAGTCGTCCAGGTAGGGGTAGACGTGGATCCCCTGCAGGCGCTGCCGCGCCGCCACCAGTGCGAGGCACTTGGTGAACACCCTGGGTGCCGACTTCAATCCGAACGGGAGGGCCTTGGACCACGAACCTGAGGAACTTTCGGTGTCCTTTTAGAATGGGTATGTGGAAGTACGCATCCTCCAAATCCAACGACGACAGGAAATCGCCCTCCTCTAACTGTCCCAGCATGTGCTGGAGGGGGACCATCCAGAACTTCTGCGCCTTGATGTACTTGTTCAGTCGTCGCAGGTCCAGGATGGGGCGCCATCCTCCTGTCTTCTTTTTCACGAGGAAGTACCTTGAGTATACTCTGGAGCCCTGGAGCCTCTTCGGGACGAGCTCGATGGCACCTTTTTTGAGCATCGCCCTTACCACCAAAAGCAGTTGAGGGACGTGATTTTCTTTCCTGGCCACGGGTGGAATGCGGGGGCACTTTTTTAGAAATTCGAGGGAGTGCCCCTGGGCCAGGGCGTCCAGCAACCAACGGTCGGTGGAGATGGACTCCCACATGCTGACGAACTTCGCCAGCCGGCCTCCCACCGGGGTGCTTCGGTGGGGGCCCGACACCACTGTCGGTTCAATCTTGCTTGGAGGACCCTTGCCGCCGTGGCCTCCCTTGCGTCGACGGCAGGGTCCACCCGACTTGCCTCATCCTCTATAGGCTTCCTGAGACGAGGAGCGGGCCGCTTGGCGGTACATAGAGGAGCCACCGCCGAATCCCTTGGAGGCACTCTGCTTGCCTCCGGTGCTCCGAAAGGATGGCCTTCTTTGCCGGAGAATGCCTAGGGCCTTAGCTGTATCTGTGTCTGCCTTGATGGCTTGGAGGGACTCATCCACTGTTTTCCCAAACAGATTGTTCCCGTCGAACGGCATGTCCAAAACCTTGGCTTGTACGTCCTGGCGGAAATCCGTCGCCTTGAGCCACCCTCGTCGTCTAAGGCAAACGCTGTTGCCTAGCTGGCGGAAACCGGTGTTGGCAATGTCTGTTGCCACCGTAATGGCGTGATCCGACGCCACTTCGCCTTCTTGCAAGATCTCCAGGGCTTCAGCCCTCTCGTCATCCGGTAGGAAGTCCAACAGGGGGGCGATCTTGTACCAGAACTCCCTGTCGTAGCGGACCACGATCGCGAGGGCTTTGGCCGCCTTAATCGTTGTTGCCGCCGACGAGATAACTAGTCATCCCGTTGCGTCTAGCTTCTTTCCTTCGTCGTCCGGCGGGGAAGTTGACGTTGAGGCCAATGCCCCCCCGCTTTCTTCTTGGCCGCCGCTGAGACGACCGAGTCAGGGGTCAGTTGTGCCCTAAGGCACAAAGGGGCCGTGTTGGGGACCCGGTACTTCTTCTCGTACCAATCCCTCTTGGCAGGCATCGTAGACGGGTTCTTGAGAAGGGTCAGACCCTCGTCCAAGATGTCATCCAGCAGAGGCACAGCGAGGACTGTCTTCCTCTTGGCCTCGCGCCGTTGGTAAAGGAAACCTTCCTTCTCTTCGGGGCAGAGCTGAAAAAGCTTGGATGCCCTGGCGATCATTGCATGGAAAGGTCTGATCTCGTCGGGCGGGGAGGCCCGGGCTGGGGGCGATGGGAGCTCCGTCCCGTCGTCACTGCTGTCGTCATCGGTACCCGTCGTGGGCGTGTCCGTTCCAGTGTCATCTCCAGGGACGGGGGACGTGGGTAAAGGCCGAGCAAGCCGCGAGGGCTGAAAAGGCGGGGCTGGATGGATCAGTCTTCTCTTGTTCTGGGGGCTTTCCGCCGGGCATGGTTATGGCTCTGGCTCTTCCGTCGAGCCTGGTTCCGGATCCTCCGTCGGTGGTAAGGGTAGTCTCATCCTTATCTCCGAACATAAGGATTGTATCGCCAACAAAATGGCCACCGAGTTATCCTGCGGCTCCGGAAGCGACGGGTCACTAGGACCCTCGCCGGTGCCGCCGTCACTCTCGTCGTCACCTTTGTCGGGATCCCTCCCGTGGGGACGGGCCTCTTCGACGCCCTCACCGAGGCCCTCTAAGACTTCTACCAGCTCCTCCTCGGATGCTGTGTCCGTGTCCACAATGGCCACCGGCCCCCCCCTCTTTTTCCGCCGGGGTCTTCACAGGTTTTTTTTTTTGTTGATGGGTCTGAAAGAGGCTTCCCTCTGCAGAGGCAGGGAGACTCTGGGCCCCGAGGTCGCCTCCACTGGTGTAGCCTCCACAGGCTGCGCCAGAGCCGTCGCAACTTCCTCGATAGAGGCCTGGGCCGGGTGAATCAAGGTCTTTACCACCTTGTGTGGGCCTGTGGCCTTCACCTTGGGGGGAGGGTCACTGCCTGGCTCCCCCTCGGCCGGATCCTTCGAGCTCGACCGGGGTCTCTCCAGAAGCTTCGCCGGGTTCTCAGCCTTCCTCTTCCCTGAGCCAAAGTGTTGGCTCGTGGTTGATGGTGCTGGAGAGGGTGCGCCCTGCCTGGCAGCCAAGGAGCCCGACCGTTCGGCGCTCCCGGTGCCCGCGGACTCGCGGTGCTTTGCCTTCTGTTGGGCCCCCGTCGCCGGGGCACCCTCACAGGATTTAGAAGACCACTGACTTCTTCTCATCTGACAGGCTCTTTCCTTCCAGCCAGTTGGAGAGACGACGGTGTCGGTCCCTGATGGTCCGTTCCAACATGTTCCCGCAAAACGCACAGTCCTTCTCCACGTGCGTTTTGTGCTCATGAAGGCAGTAGAGACACTTCGAGTGCTCGTCCTCCTTGAACACATTCTGCAGCTGGCACCCAGGGCAAACCCTGAACAGCTTTCCGGGCGTCGAGCTTCCTTTCTCCTGGGCCATGTTCGGGTAGGCCGCAGAAACTTCTGGAATCCTCCAAGAAGCGTAACTCGACGAAATCTTCACCCTTGAGGGGCGTAGAAAAATCTAACACGGATCCCCGTTAATCGGATGTAGAGACGGTGGAGCTTGAGGCTCTATTTGACCGAAAAATGAGAAATTCTCTTTGAAAAAGCGTGAAAACGCAGTAAAAGCTCGAGAGCTAAACATGAGGACTCCCAACACTTGAGCGTGCGGTAAAAATCTGAAGATGGCTGCCAGAGGTGGGGCTTAGGGAGAGGGCAGTCATTGGCTGAGGGCAGTATGACCCAGAGACCAGGGATTGGTTACTATTGAGAAAGACAGATCAGAAACGAAACTGATACCGATTTTTTCTTTACCGAGGATTCCCGGCCTGACGACAGGGAATATTCATGAGCAAGTGAATCCATGGCAGACCCCATGCTGGAGAAAGCCTACCATCTCTCAACTCGCTGCAGTGCACTCTAAGAGTAATGCTTTACGCTAAACTGCATAAATTCGATCCCAGCTCAAATGCATTGTTACAGTTCTTGGGAGAAGGGTTGGATGAAGAGCATAACAATTCATTTATAGAAGAGTTTCAAATCTTCACTAAAAACCATCTAGTATAACTAGGCATCGAATTAGAAATCTTCGATGACATTCCGGATTATGAAAGGATAATTAAACTTAAAACCAAACAGTGGGACGTAGCCTTGAATATTGAAAAACTACACAAACATAAAAGATAGACAATATTCATATCAGGGCTGTACAGGAAATAGACTGCATAGCTAACTAAAAGCAGTAGCATTGAACTAAAGCGATTTATTATGCATCTTCGTTTTAACATCAATCCAACTAATGAATATGTTAGTTTATGGCAAACTTCTACATTGCAAGATATCTCATGCAGACTTTGCCAGACAGATGTCGAAACTTGTCGTCATGTGCTCACCGTCTGTCCGGTCATGAAAGACTGTTACTTGAAGATGTAGAGGGACTACGTTAGCTTTATAGATAACATACGCAAAGACCAATTCTGGTCAACATTATTTGGAGCTCAATCTGTGGTGATCACTGCGGCCGCCTTTGCAATATGGAATATTGCAATAAATAAGATCGAATTGCGATGAATTGCTGCAATATTAATTTTTAGTATCATTGATTGTCAAGTTATGTACCTTTTATAAAGTTGAAATTACGTTTTTAGTTCCAATTTGTGTATGTCTATTATCTTATCTTAAGGTGTACTAATGTAAAAATGTTTTTAATAGTTTTGATATAAAGATATGTGCTTAAAGTTTTGTAACTAAATGCACAATAAAAAAATAAAAAATAATTAAATGAGTAACTATATACCCAGCGATATATTTATAAGGCCTCTATAACTTCAGTGGTCCTTCCTTGCCACATAAATAGGCCTGGTGTCCGCGGAATCGAATTTTCAGATAAGCATGCGAGTCAGGAGCAGGAAGTCTTTAAAGCCTCCGTCCCCCAGAACAAGCTTTGGCAAAGCCAAGAGGGTGAATGCAATTGCAGAATAAAGGATCTTTGGAGTTTAGAAGGTAGGTTTATGTTTTGAGGGGTACTCTCGCAATCCCACCCCACTATGGTCTATGCTAGCAGGGGTGGGAGAAAATCCTTGGACAAGAATTCACTGATGATGACTAGGGAAGCAACAGTTTGGGAGTGCACTCATAGAAATCATTTGGCAGGATGCGGAGGTGAGGTAGGGCACACCATGGGACGCTTTTGTAGTAGCCCTGCCCTGACAGTTATTTGTGCTACTGAGGGCAGAACACCAAAACACAGTTGCACCTTTCAGGGTGACCTCTACTCTCAGTCATCAACAAAGAAGTAAGGATTCCAAAAATGCAGCAAAAATTTAAGAGAAGTGTTGAGGTACTCGCACAAACCTTCTGTGCAACCAACTAGCCTAATGGTAGAAGAGTGTAAAGTAAGACCAGACTCTCGCAAGGAGGTACAATTAATCCCAATAAACATCATAACAAAGATACACCAACCTGGAATTCTGAACAATACACAGTTTATTTATAAGGTCACAAATAAAGTATTTATTTTAGGAAAACGAAGTGCTCCGGTTACACAGATCAGAGCATAGTGTAAAGGAAACAATGCCCAGTAAAGGCTTAACTCATTTTTTACCCTAAAATGCAAGTCCCATACCTGGTGGTAGACACTATACATGTAGACTTTCCAGCGGTAGGTTAAGAAAATATCGCTGGACAATAGTACACATAATTAGCAGTCTGGATCCAAAGGTACAACACAGAACATATTTACAGTGTTCCTGCTACACTCTGAGTACAAACATGTTTCATAACAGATATTGTGACAGGGACATGGATGTCAGGCGTTACAGGAACCCCTCCAGACCTGGGGCAGAGGTCCTACACGGCTGAAAGGCAGAGCCAGCCATATCGCAGAGGCAGGGAACAGAAAGTGGTGGGGGGAGGAATCCCCAAAACCCCCTCAAGTGCCTTGAATGTTAATGGTGTTACCACCCTCTGTCACACGATGCATCCCAATATTCGCTCTGGCCAGAGTACTTGTGTCTTTTTCAGGACAGCAACTACCAGAATGCACAAGGGCACAACCAAGAAAGCCTGAACCGGAACCAGGAGGAATGGAATAGAAAACAGAAATGAAATGAACTGGGTTTTTTCTTGCTCGGCAGAGACAGTGATCCAATACCCCAACATACCAATCCCATATGAACACCGGGTGAATAGTGGGGCAACAGAAAAGGAACAGTGCTAGAAAGGACTAAAGGGGAGAAGGAGAGACGCACCTCCCTAAACTGAACTGGAAGCAGAACACAGCAGCACACGAACACGCCACAAGAAAAACAAGCAGCCTGAGCACCTGGCTGCTACCCTGCAAATGAGTTCAAAGAGGGATGGTCTAAGAGGTGCTTTTAAAGCTTTGAGTGAGAGAACAGTGCAGGGTGTCAGTTACTGGCACAAACAAACCATCATTTCCTGCTGAAAACCTGGGGAGTGTTAGGTCAGGGCACCCCTAAAACCTCAGAGGAAGCCAGATAGAGAAGGCTTTTTTTCCTTTAGGCATTCACCTACAGCCAACCTTAGATAGTAGAGACAGTAGGTGCTAGTGATCACTAGCTGGAAGAACTGGCGGTTAGGGACCCCTGTGTTAGGGGAGACCCCTGGAGGCTGAGTGAGGAAATCCCATCAGAGTGCCCTGCCCGCACATTGACCAGAATAAAGCCGGTGACTTACTGTTTTGAATATAAAAACCCTTGAAACATCCTTCAGACTCTGGGAGTTATTGAATCCATCAATGACAACATGCACACAAGACATTAATAGCTCTTACAGATGGAGCACAGGGGAGCACAACATCCAACACAGCCAGAAGGGCTACCAAAGTCCAGGATATATTTTAGTTACAGTCCCTAGGTCCAGAAGCACACATTACAAATGAAGGAGGGAAGCAGTAGCACCAAAGTGAAACAATGTATTTCCTTACACCAGCGTGTGATACACAGATTAAAAAAATAAAACTATTCAATCAGGAGAAGCCTCAAATTCCAGGGCTTAGTGGAAAACTCCAGGGACACAATGGGATCCCCCAGAAAAATGCCACATTACAGGTAAGTAAGTACCTTTTAGTGTAACGTGTAGGCGTTCTAATGTTGAAGAAGGTACCCTAACTGGAATCAATAGGATAAAGTCGGTAGACTGACCTGCAGTTAAGATGAAAATTCTGTTAAGTCCTGGTTCCTTCCCACGGGTACCCAGAAGAAAGCAGTTAACCAGCGGACACCCAGAAGAAAAGATCCAGTGGAGGGTTCAAGACCCAGCCGCCCAGGAGCAGAGCAGGATTCAGCCCCCAATGTTAAACAAAGGCAAAATATGGTTGAGGGGCCCTGCAGGGCCCGATGACCAGTTACCACGGGAACCCCTATGGGCGAATATCTTACTTAATCCACCAACCCAGGGCCCATAGTTAAATACTCATGTTTTTTATTTCCAGGCAGAATGTATCCAGAAGGCAAAACAACATGGCACGTATGGATCGTCTTTGCATGGCGAAATGAAGGATACGATCACTCACAGACCATAATGATGTTCCATTGTCGACCCAAAGGCCCAAAAGAAAAATAGTCCTACACAGGTGTGGAACCACCATTCAGAAGCAGAATCAGTGACTGAGATGACTCCATGAGGAAACTGCAAACGGCAATCCCCCACCAGCTCAGCAGGCAAACATGGTTGGTACACCAGCAAACACAGCCTCTGCAGCAGGACAGTGGTGCTAATGACCAAGAAGGCCCAAATAAGTATATATGGGGTGCTGTTGGGGTTCCAACACCCTTCCAGGCAGCAGAACATCTAAAACCAGGGTGTCAGACTCCGGCAGCATTCAGCAGTAAACTGCAGTAAAACGGTCTGGAAAATGGTCCCAGGCAGGAAGAAAGGAGGTACTGGACACCAAAGACACTATTTAGCTACAACATCTATTTATAAATTTATAACTATAAAATATCATATGTGGTGAATTGTGTTCGGTGATGGTTTAATTTTGCTTTAAAAAATGTTTTAATACATTCCAATATACATTTTGTGTGTATTTTGTGGGTCTTGATGTTTTGGGGTTGGTGATGCACCAAATCTAAGGAAACATGACAATCCAGCTTCTTTTAACATGAATGATGAGATTTTATGGTGTGTACATATAACACGTAGATATTGTAGCTAAATAGTGTCTCTATTGTCTCCTTTCTTATCGTATGAATGTTGGCCACCAAGTCAGTGAGAGCAGACTAGTTCTATCCCAGTAATACTGGTTTCCCTGTTTTGTGTTACATATCCAGCCTGGAATGCCTAGCCGAAGCAGATGAGGGGGATCAGCAGCAGGACAAGGAAAATTCTGCAAGGACCTCCAACAGCCAAAAGCCGAAAGCAGAGCTAGGCCCATTCAAATGCAAACAGCCAATACAGCCAGTCAAGGGCCTACAAATACAACCACAGTGGTAAATGGTGGGAAATCCTCCAGCAGGTAAGCGGACCTGCTAATTTTTCTGAAACCCAGCAGGACTGAGTGTTGGAAGAAAGGTTCCTCTATTTTGGCCTTTACTCTGAAGGCCTGGTTTCTGCCAGCCCAACAAAACCAACAGGGGATTTAAAACAAAGGTATTGGCAGACAGACAAATGGGTGCACCACCCCAGCAGGCAAATCCCCACACCCGTGAAAGTGTAATGGCCTGGCACAAAGCCAAGAACTGGTCTAAACCAGTTCAAACCACTATCAAGGCTGTCATCTTGGTCTCACAAAGAGCCCAGTGTGCAGAACAACAATTTTAGGACTGCCTCGTAGTTGCCCCGAACAAAGGAAGGCACTAAAACAAAACAGCTGCCAGGAGGACATAAAAACCTATTAGTACTTGAATGGGTACCATAAAAGAACATTGGACTGTTAAGCTAAATAGGCTTGCAACCCTGGTGAAGCTAAAACCAAATATTTGCTGACACCAACCTACGCCCTAAAACCAATGTAGGGTTATATAAACCCCCTGGGGCAAAAGTGGGTGCAACCCACAACCATATAGCATTAAGGAGAAATAAAATGGTGGGGGTGTAGTGGCACAGGGCATCCAGCAGTCCAAAATAAATTAGAAAATCAAACAAAAACAAGAGGCGAAACGCAGTAGGAGACCCATAAAATGAGAATGCATAACCCCCACAAAATGGAATTCTGTCTTAACAGGGACTAGGAGTTAGCAAAAGGAGAGTGAGGAACCTGAGGGCATCCTCGCATCTTTTCTCCCGGTATCCTCTTCTCAGGTGGCCAGAAAAAGGCCACTGCTTTTGGATCCCGACCCTGGGGGTGGATATGCAAGGGAGGATCACTTGGGTGGAGCAGACGTGGGGAAAGGACGTCCTTTGGGGAGACATGGTATCCCCCGTTTCCCTTTAACCATGAACCCTCTGTCTCTCAAGCCTTTATGGGCTTTGTCAACCTTTTTTGTAGGACTCCCCTAAAATATGCTCTAAATTGTACCAGTATGGTACTGGGACGAAAAAGAGGACAACTAAACCAACACATCCTCATGTCTTACAAACATACATTTATGAACCCCAAATACTGGGTACAGGAGGACCACCACATGAGTAAGGCAGGACTACCGCTTTGCTGGTGAGTGGTCTAGTCCTTTCTGTAATGGAAATGAAGGCGGGAACTAAGGTGGAAGCTGATCCAAATGGAGGAAGGAGTGTCCCTTGGGAAAGCACAATCAGCTGTGGAGGCAGAGTCAGCCGTGTGCAAGTGGACCTCTCCGGTGTGGTGTGGTGGCGTGGCGTGGCAGGATGAGCAATCAGGACCCATGAAGCAGTCCAGAGCATATGCAGCAGGAAGCAAAGGAATACCGAGCTAGAGGCAGGTGGCAAGCCGTGAGAAGGACGACGGCGGGACCGGGAGAAGCGGTCAGGAGTATCCTGTTTCACTGAGGAAGCTCTGCTGGGTGTGCGTGATCCACAAGAAGACCGCCAAGGGAAGACACAGGTGACCGCATGGAGAAACAGGAACCGGGGTGGCAGAGGACCTCTCGAGGCCCCAAAGACCGACCGGTGAGTGCAACCAGGAAAGGGGGAACAACCAGGCTGGCCGGCGTCGATATAATTAAAGCGAAGCAAGGCATTTTTGAATACTGAGCGCCATGAAAGCATGTTAAGACAAATGAACAGCACTTTTCAATAGTGAATGAAATGAAGACAAAACATTTTTACATACCGAACTAAATGAAAACACATTGGGAAACTTCTGACATATTAAGAAGAACGAAAGATTGTGAATCCTACTATGCAGAAGGTTGTGAACGAGCAATTGAACTGCATGACTTGAAACAAGTGCTAGCAGAGCCAAGAGCGCACAGAGTTGTATGCAGGATATGGTAAATCCAACATTGATCATAGACAAAAAAGTGCAAGGAATTGTGTATCTTAAGGAAACTAGCATTGGCAAGAGCCAAGGAAACCTCAGAAGGTGCAACGAGCGCAAGGTGGTTAAACAAGCCTCTATACAGTGTCAGAAGAGTGTGACACATAGAATGGAGGCAAACCTCACTACTGAGAAGCACTGGACTGGTGTGAAAGGAAAAGCAGTCAAAGGAAGGGTTCCGGTTGCGTGACCTGTAATGGGTGGACTGTGTGGTCCGACAACTGCGCCTAGACTGGGTGGACCTGAATAGAGAAGCCTCTGAAAGCACCTATAAAGAAGCTTGTGGTAAACCAAGACCTTGTGATATTAAAGTGAAGTGTTTGTTTGAAAGCTGGAAGATTTGAACTCTAGGGGAAGGGAATCCCCTTTGTTTGGTGAACTATTGCAAACTTGCGGAAGGGAACTACTGCATTTGATGAACTACTTTGACCTTGGGGAAGGGTAGATGATTACCAACCCAAGAGCTAGAGGAAACTATGATCTTTACTTTGAACAATTTCTTTTTGATGCTGAAATCCCTACACATTGTATACGGTTAGTTGTGAGAGCAAGTATAGGTTTTGGACAGACAAATATTTTACTTTGGACTACTGACATAGACTATCCTTAGTTTTCTTTAGGGAGGGAAATCCCACCTTAGCATAGGGCAAGTTGGGTATTACTTTTTTTTTTAAAGTCAGCAGGTGCCCCTCTCTAGAAAGAACATGGCATGAAAACCTGTTCTGTGGTTTTTTCCCCACTTTCACAGCCATTGCTTTTTGTTCACTGTACCTTTCACAGCTGGGAAATAACCCTTTGCATATCAGTTAAAATAAAGTTTTGTTGAGAAAACGTCAACCTGTTGTCTGTGTCTGACTCATGAGGTCTTCACAAGAGCCAAAAAGTAAGTGTCTGCCATAAAATTCATCCATCAACCACACTACAGCAGGAAGACATGGGTAAAATACATCATTAGTTTGCATAGGTTTTGTGACACAGTGCGAGAATAAGCAGTTGGTATCAAAGATGGCTGTGACTTAAAGTGGGAAAAAAACGCAGAACAAGTTATCATGCCTTGTTCTTTCTAGAGAGGAGCGCCTGCTACCTTTTTTGTATCAAAGTATTATAGCTGCCTGGGACACGTGTTTCACTCAAAAAACGAAGATTATGTCCATTGGAAACATCAGAAGCAAAAAAGATAAAGGCTTCAGGTGGAAAATTGCTGAAATCAACTTAACAGCTATTGATTCAATAAAATATCTGGGGATACAATTTAACAACTCCATTTGTGAACATCAATGGGTTGCAGAATTAACATCCAAAATGACGAAGTTAGCATTGCAAGCTGTAAAAATCAACAAAATATTTGGAAAATTCTCGTTGGAACCCGTACTCAAATTTTACTTACGAAAAGTAACCCCAATAATAATCTTTGGGGCTGAGGCGGGCTGCAATATAAGTGTGCAAACTTGTCATGCTTTGGAAGGTCGCTTTTGGCGGAAAGTTCTGCGGCTGCCACAGGCAACGCCGATAACCACTTTGCGACACAAACTAGCGATTAACTCTATTTATATGAGAGTGGTTTGGAATTCAATCGCAACAATGCGAAAAATGGCCCTAGTATCATCGCCTCCGGCATATAAAATCTTTGCCAACAACAGTATTCCAAACAATTGTGACCTCCCCAGTCTATGGTTTTGCAAACTGTCGCCTTTCCTTACGGCAGCAAAAATAAGCAATCAAGAGCTGCTAAATCACCCACAGCTTGCAAAAAAGAAGTTCGATAACTGGGCATGATTAAAAAAATTAAAATCGGCAGAAGAAATGGGAGGTGTTCACAGGAAATTAAATGAACCAGCGCGGTATCTATTGCACTGTCCATCTCGTCATCACCGAGACCAATTTTTAAGGTTTCGAGTCAACGCTTTAAAAACCAAAGAAATTCTTTGGCAAAGAAAGGACAAAACCATTGATGACAATCTTTGCAGATTTTGCAGACAATCGACTGAAACAGCCAAACACCTGCTAATCGAATGTACTCAAACTGTTACTCAACGCTCATTACATCTGGGAAACGTTGCACCTCTAGATGAAGATATGGAGACTTGGTGGGGTCGGATTATTTCAGGATGCAATACAAGACTTGTATGTGCAACCGTGAATTACTTCGACTCGATCCTGAAAGCGGACATTCAAAAAGCGGACATTCAAAAATAGAAACATCAGTGGGAGATTGCTTCAGAAGACTGGTGGAGACTGTTTTTGTATACCAGATTGCTTTTTCTGTTTTTTCTTTTGGTTGGTTGGTTGTTTATCTTGTGATTTACCTTTTGTGTTTGAAACAAATGTTTGTCTCTTGAAGTCAAACTGTAGCTTTTCAAAAAAAATAAATAAATAACTCAAGCTATATCCAGAGCACAAACATACATAAACGCATAGACTACCTTTAAAGCATGAGAAATTAACATCTGCTTAACTCAAAGGTCAAAAACTACAGTCAAATAATCCCAAAATGCATCACTGACCGGAGGATACATTTCTCAAATTAAGGTTTTCACATATTGCTTTTATTTATTTTACGACATATGTATGTACCTAAAAATGCAAATACCAGAATGGGGCAGAATGAGCATTGTCAGCACAAGCTACCTCACACATCTATTGCTTAACCTAAAGCTCAGAATCCAGATCGGACTGTCCAAGAGAGAACAGTTCGGACCTTTTGGCATCTTGTGAGTAATATGGTTAGCAAAGAATAATTTCTAATAAACCTGCATTACAGGTTTTGCAATAGGACTTGAAAGAAGGTACTTGAAAACCAGAAACAGTCACATTTCCTCATCTCCCCGTTATTTAATTATGCAATTTATTTACCTTAATTGCATGACTCAAAGAGGAGCTGTGACAAATTCTGAGAGTGTTTGACACAAGTACGGATATATTCAGTAAAACATGCTAGATAAGAACTACCAACGTAGGCAGCCCACCAAAGGGACCAAGAGATTGAGGATCACACACCATAGCAAACCTTCTCAGATATGTTGCTATGTCCACCAACTGTGGCAAAGCCTCCAAAGCAGATCTACCAAGCCTTGCAGCTTCTTCAAAAGGGTGGATAGAACACTAGGTCAACCATATGACCCAATTCGCCTGTGACACAAGGTGAAGGATCTCATATTATGCAAACCCACCGACCCACACAGCTCCCCATCAAAGACAGTGTTGACAGAATCTGCAGTTTATGCCCAGGAAGGGAAGGGTAGTGTTACTTACTGCAAGTTGTTCACTGATGGAGTTTGACTTGACCCGAAGTGCTGGCTCTCTGTAAGAGGGAAGAAAATAGAGGACAATAATCATGTGTTACAAAAGCTACATTAGATACCAAGCACTAACTATGAAAGGAGTCAAAAACAGGAAGAGCCATGAGATAGGGATGCAACAAGTAGGGCAACAGGGGGAGGCAAGAGATGATACAGGGCCATATAGAAGCTGAAAGATGACAATACTGGCAGGAGTTGGGTAACAAGGCAGTAGTAAGAGGCAGGGAATGAGGAAAGAACGAAGGACTGAAATGCTCCAGGCAGGAGCTTGGAGATGAGGAAGTACAGACAAGAGTTGTGTGATGAGGCACTGTGGCCATGAGCCTGGATTGAGAAAGTGTATGTTGGAGCTAAAGAATGAGGCATTGCAGACAAAATAAAAGGGATGAATAACTGCAGCTGGGAAGTGCTGCTTGGCACAGGGTATTTGGGAGATAATAAAGACAGTAGTTCTTGATTATGGGTATCTTCATTAAATTATAAATAATATCTCCGCCTGTGTGGGAGATGGCAGAACCCTCCTGTTTTTCATTTTAAGTCAATTGATATTGGAATATGCTTACTCTGAGAAGCATGTGTTAGAGAGTTTTACTGAAGCCCACCTATGGTAGGACTAGAGAAGACTCACTCTTAGGTGTACAGGGTTCCAATTCTGGGGGTTGGCCTGAATTACCCAAAGGTTTCATAGCAGTGGACGAGCAGCCAGGCTTAGCCTAGGAGGGAGAAGGGCTATAGGTAAGTACAAAGAACGCAAGGCAAACCTATAGTCAAGAATTGGAGGGGCAAACTACAGCAAAGGTCTTTGGTAGCAACTTTATTGACCTTAGAGCAAGGGGTACGCTTCCTCCCTACGTTTCGAGATTTCCATGTAGATTTAAGCGCCAGAAGTTTTTAGAGTTAGGATGAACTTATACCCTACCAAGGAAATCATTGAGGTTAGGAAGCCACCGGATCAAAGATTCTACAATTGTAGACTGTGTGACTCTGATCAAGAGACATTAAGACATTTGATAATAAACTGTCCAGGTGCAAAAGATCTCCGGTCTAAATGGCTGGCATAGCACTTTAATATTTATTCAACCATGTCGGATGAGGACTGGTTGCACAGACTAATGTCGAGCACTCAAACCTCCCTAACTTTAGCCTTGCTGGCCTTTTTGAAGGAACGTTTTGAGCAAATTGACCATCCTCTGATTAAGCCACAGAAAGAGGGGTTGGCCGCTAAAGGGGAAGCGGCTGACCCATAATAAGTGGACTTGGCTTGGTAGGTGTAGCCCAAAGTCGGCTGACGGAGATCTGTTCTGATTTTACCTGTTTTGATTGATTTGATTTAATGTATATGTATTCTGGTTTTAAATGTTTGTTTTTGAATGGTGTTGTAAAGCTAAGGTTTAAGTCTTTTTAACCAATTGCTTAAATAAACAAAATAAACAAATAAAAGAAATAGTCAAGAATACACTTATGCACAGTAGACTTATACAAAAGATGGTTATTATTAAAACTAAGGCAACTAACACAATCTTTGATCACAGGTAAGTAAACGTATTCACATTTATCCAGTAAGACATTTAAGCAATAGTACACTTGATGAATACAGGCAAGTAGTCAAAGTAGCAAATCAATTCTTGTAACCAACATTAAGTAACCCAACACAGACACTGGTAAGTACTTTTAAGCAGCCTACATTTTAAAAAGTCCAACTCTATCTGGGGATAAGAGTCTCTGAGTCAGGAGGCACTGGGGAAGCAGGGCCCCTGGACGGCAAAACAATGGAAGGAAGGCCAACACTGTCATTGTTGTCAAATATAGCCAGGTTCTTCTGTGCTGCAAGTAAGTAAAATGTTTAATTCAAAGGTGGTTCAGGGAGGTCAGTTAGACCCTCTTAAGGACTGCACACCAAATGACCGGTTGTCCTTGGGCCTGGGCTAACACAGTTGAGTTGTCCATCCCATGTGTCTCAAAGTTCAGGAGGAGTCAGATTTAACACACCTAGGTGAGTACCTAGGAGCGAGACAGTACCTTTTCTTTAAGAAAGGTAACAGGGCCACCGGCAGGTCCCCAGGGGAGGCGACGGGAGCTCTTGTTCGGATTCTTGGCCTGGAGGCTGAAGAAGGAACTTTTGGCTTGAGCAGACGATCAACTGCTTGCGATGGGACGCCCAGCAGACTATCTTCACGATACTGGCTCATTGGGACTCGACACAGGCTTTGGTTCAGCAACCTTTGTCAAACGGCAGGCTTCTCTGTTTCTCGGTCCCAGACTTGGAAAGGGAGACATCTCAGAGGAGGAAAGGGTCACTGGAGGTCCAACAGGCCCACGAAGTTCTAGCTGAAACCGCGCTTCAGGAGACAATGCACAGCAAATTGGTCCTGGTCCCGCGGTATTGCAGCCCAGGACTGTCGCAGCTCTTTGAGGGACAGCTCAAAATGCAGATGGTCTCGAGACTAGTTGTCCCACCAGTCCAGAGGAGGAAGTTGTCCGGTCTGGATCTGCCTTGTCAATCGGAAGATGAGACTGGCACTGTAGCTGTCAACCAGTAGTCATTGGCGGTCCCTGCAGATGTACTTATTCCTCGGATTATTTGATCCATAGGCCGACTTTCTATTGTTGTTCCAGGACCCTCACCTTTATGCAGGAAAATGGGCTGGAACATCCAATCACCATTCAAGCCAAGAAGGACAGCCAGCCTTCCAGTTCGAACTGGATAAAGGCAGCTACAATGCAGGGCAAAAACCAGGGGAGTTTCTATCACCTCCACCCCCTTCCTGTCCATTCAGACACTCAGAGAGCTTTGGCAGGCTTTTGCATGGAAGCCCCCCAAGACAAAACTATTAAGACTTCCTCCACCCAGCTAGGTAGAAGAAGGCTCAAGAAAGGACAAGTCATCAAGAGTTGTGAAAAAAGAAGACAGGCACCATTTTAGTACAATGGTGATCCATGTGTCCCTTATCTTTTTAAAACTTTTTTTTTATTTTCTTTTTTATAAAGCGCTTAATACCCAAGTTAGGTTTCTAAGCGCAGATCCAGGATTCAAACCTCTGTTGCTCTGCATGTAAGTTTCACAAAAATCGGTAGAAAACATCCACCGCCACCAGCCACTCAGATGAACGTGTCACCGTAAATATAAAGTTACAGGAGAAAAGGAAAAAGGGATACATTGTACCCCCTCAGAAATCCACATAAAGCGGGGTGTGCCGATTACACAAAAGTTACACGGGATAGAAGGTATCCCCCTATACTTGGAAACAGTAGTTATCACAACGAAAATAAAAAAGGGCAGCTCAAAGAGCTCCCAGCAACACTGCACATAAAGTGCTGCGTGCTGCAATAAATTGCAAATGCCTTAAAAGTTGGCGGAAAGCATTACTCAAAAAGATACAACCAACACTCTAAAGAGTAACGTGGGGAAAAACATGCTCACTCACTCAGGAGAACTGATAAAAGAATCCAAGAGTCCAGCAAAAAGTGCTGGGGGACTCACAAGTGGGGAGAATTATGCACAAAAATGAAATTCTAAATAAAATAATTTCTTTTGCATTTCTTACATTGAAAATCGGGGAAAATATCTCCGAGTAGGACCGAAGAAAACATTTGTATACTTCTTTGAAGTGAATTTGTGTTTTCATGCATATTTCTAAGACACTTGCCTTTAATCTAGATTTTCAGATTTAACAACTTTATGAGAATGCTTTTTGGTGGTGGTACTGTTTTTAACACTTGTTTCTCCACAGAGAGTCTTCCTTTCTCCCTCAGGATGTCACTTTTAGACCTCATGCAGAGGCAGAAAAATGTAAACATTTTAGAAAAAAAATAAAATAAAGAAGAGGTATACAACTTGTGCAAATGTTTTCATCCCGATAGCCACACAGTTGAGGAGTGCCCCATGTGTCAAGAAATGTCTTTCCGTGGTTGAAAGACAGATGAGGCATCAGACTCTAGGGTAAATAGTTTTCAGCTGGGGTGCTGACACCACTAAAAAGCAAAAACACCAGATTGGAGGACTTCTTGCTGACTGGTTTATAGACTTGGCCATATTTATGTGCAATAAGTCCTTTTCAAAGCTAAATCATGTTTTTCCTAGTAGTCCATAAGGCTATCAGAAAAGGGTTCTTGTACCCCTTTTCGTGTCCCTGGGTACTCTCCTGGGTAAGTCAACCAGACAGTGCGTTCAGTGCAGGCTGGTAGCAGCTTTGCACGTTTTAATTGGTTGCACTCTAGTGCAGCCATTTTAATAGTGAACTAGCCTTTTGACCTTTATTGGTGGCCAAAACAGCAACCTGTTTTTCTAAACACTGCAGACTGAAACAATGGCTTTGTTGGTAGTCTTCCTCCATTTTCCTGGCAGGAACGAGCATACATAGCCATTCACCTTCATGGGTTCAGCGAGCAAGCGTGTGTGCTTGTTTATGTATATGTGTATTGTGACAATCTAGAGTATTCGTCCCTTCTCCCCAAGAGGGAACCTCCCCCTTTGAGGCTAGGGAGGTGAACCTGCTCTGCAAGACCCTCCCTATGGTTTTGGGCAAGTAGGACCTCAATGCGAGAGACTACCCCTTAGGTGACAAGGACTCCTGTTCTTGTGAAGAACTCCTCAAGTCACATACCATAGTAGCATATATGGGACTATCTGCTACAAATAATAACACAACCTCTGCATGTGTGGCTGAAAGTAATGCTGAAATAAACCAACTGGAAAAAGAAGCTGCATCTTTAAGACCAGACAGTGTACTTAACTGAGATGAGTGGAGTACCAAAGAGGAGGCCAGAGTATCGTATGCAGGGGAAGCCCCCTGATGTGATCACGTCTTGGAGAAGCGGACCGGAGGCAAGCCGCGGAACCCACGACTTGCAAGAAGACACAGAACGGCAGTCTGAGACACCAGAGGCCTGGTGTATCCAACAACGGAGAAGCTGTTGCAAGCAGGAGAGCGGAATCCTGTACCATGTGATGGCGGGACGACGTCCATATCGTGGTGGATAGAACACCCAACGAACCGCACCAAGACCATCAGAGAAAGAAGCGCAAACAACTTCCTAATGCCAGCACCGTACACGGCAGACGCCAGACGGGAAGCCGAGAATGGGGGACTGGCGAAACCGAGGAACGAAAAGGCAAGCACTGAACAGGAATTTCCGAGTGAAGGCTATGCCCTGCAATGTTCCCCTGAATACAGAGGTAAACAGGGAGAACGGGAAAAGAGGGAGGTCACAGGGACAACATTATATGGAGCGAGAAAGGGGGCGTGGCCTGGAGCTCATGGTGGACAAAGGCTGAGGCGCCGAGCTCCGGCCAAGACACCGCATCTTGATCCTTTTTCGCCGTAAGCAGGCATACCTCTGGGGCCACATCGGACCACGGTGGTGCGGAAACCGAACCTCATCAAGAGACAGTGCCTCCGATAAGAAATCGGGACGCAGAACGTCCACAATCTCGCCCGTTGTGCCCTAGCCCCCCCCGTCCCCGCCGACATCTAAGATGGCGGCCATTCCATGACGCCGCATCAACTCGAGACCAGGCAGTCAGCTATTCCCGCCGCAGCGCCTGCAGGAGGAGAGAGGCGCCACGGCCGCGGTCGAGGCACGCACGAACCCCGCTGAGGCACTGAAGACCGCTGCACTTTACCGCCCCCTACAACCCGTCCCCGTGAGGGGGTGAGACTCCACACGAAACGCACCGGGCATCGGACGGCCGGACACAGCTTTTTCCCCCCCGAGTCCGACCACGGGAGCCCGAAACACGAGACGTGAGGGGGAAACCGTGAGGAGACACAGCATCGGCTCTCTGCCATCTACGAGACCACTATGTTGCCGAGTTCCGTGGAGAGCGGAGCCAAAGTCACTGAGGTGAGGAGACCTGGGGGGCACGCTACCAGACTAAGGGGGCTATTTGAATCACCACACTGCCCCGTGGCACCCGGACCACAAGCCCACGGCGAACCACTTGAGAAAAGAGGACAATAATCCCAACCCGCTGTGCGAGACCCCAGGCCCCCAACATTGGGTACTCCCCAAAACACTCATTAGCAACAAAGACGCCAAAATCATTTGGAGCACTCACGCTACTGCGCCACAGGCGCCGCAATTTGAGTGGAGCACGCGCCTCTCCAGGCAACTGCAACAGTACAACCCCCACGCACCTACCGGACCCTGAGACTCAGCATAAGGGCCATAAGCGAGAACTGAGGCACAAATCTCACTAGACAGGCCCAGCGCTAAAGCGCCAAGACTTTAACATGTCCTCCAGGAGCCAACCGAAACCCTCCACAATGGACACGTACGACACCACCAAGTCAAAAAACTCAGCCACCCCACACCTTCACACTCCAGAACCCACACAATCAAAGGGTGCTGATTCCGCCGAAAATCAAACCCAAGTACTAGAAGCCATAGCATCGCTGCACACATTTATGGATTCCAGAATATACGAATTCAGATCAGACATCCAACTGATGCGCCAGGATGCTAGAAACTTAACAGAAAGGGTGACGAACTCCGAAACAGCCATTAAAGAGACGACAGAAGAAACAGTCGAACTGAAATCCAAAGTCGCAGACCTTGAAAGGCAGGTCGCCATCCTCGAGGCCAGAGCCGAGGAAGCCGAGGGACGTGCCAGACGGGGCAACAGCAGGATACTGGGAGTGCCAGAAGGCGACGAAGGCCTGAACCCAACAGCATACGTAGAGGCCTTCCTACAACAAGAAGTAGACGCAGGAAAACTTACACAAGGCTTTGCAGTTGAAAGGGCACACGGGTCCCTCCAGAAGAAACCCCCCCCCCCCAGGATCCCACCCTCGCCCGATAATCGCCAAAATACTTAATTTCCAAGACCGAGAAACCATATTGAGGCACTCCAGGGAAGAGGGCCCCATAGAACGTGGCAACGCTAAAATCTCTGTCTACCCAGACTATACTCCAAAGGTGCAAAGGGAGAGAAACTCATTCGTACCTATCAAGGCCAGACTCCGGCAACTGAACCTAAAATATAATAAACTGTGTTACTTTAACTTGTATCACGCGCCCTTGTCATGGAGGAGAAAAAGAAAGACAAACACTGTCTTTTGTTCTCCAAATTGTAAACTTTTGGGTTTTTTAAGCCAGGTATCTCTGTAGTTACTCAATCGTGACTTGTAAGTCAACAATTACCAAAGAGAGGGCGCTGAGGTCCACTTGGGAAAAGCACCCAACAAAACAGGCTCCTCATTTTTAAGTGAACCTAAAATATATGTTACTCTATCCATCGAGACTAAAGGTCATCCACAAGGGCCGTGTGATCTTCCTAGAGTCCCCAGCAGCCGCCAATATGTGGATGGAAGACAACAACCTAGCAGAAGACGGGGACACCTATCCCAAGGGCAAATGAGGAAATCCACTGATCTACGCACTTGACACATAAGCGCATACCGCATCACAACCGTATGACAACCAAGGAGGTAACCTACACCACTATTTATCAAACAGATGCGGCCCTCGCTTGGCCTCACACCAGGCACAGGACCTAGCCTCCACGAACAGACCAGGACAGGCTAGTTGCCTGCCCAACCCAACTCGAGCCTGAAATCCGGATGGGTCCTGACGGCACGAGAGCGCCTGAGCACTGCAAGAAAAACACAGTCGCTGGTCGCACCAGTTCCAGTTTTGTTAAATGTTACTCTAGTTACACAGTCTTCACACTAGTGCAACCAACAAGGCAGAGGGCAAGACCACAGCAGATCACAAGCAAAACCAGAACTAAGAACCGAGATCTGGGAACCACCGAGGAGGATCAACAACCGATGAGAAACACAGGAAAGGGCAGACGCACGGATTCCACCACTCCATCCCAATGGCGACACAATTGAAAGTGATCACGTGGAATGTACGTGGTATGGGATCATACTTCAGAAGGAATAGGATCCAATCCTATCTCCGCAGAAAGAAGGTATCCATTGCACTACTCCAAGAGACCCACCTGTCGAAGGAGTCCTCGTCCAAGTTAGCTGAGCGGTGGGGAGGCACCGCGAAAGGAGCACCATACTCTAGCTATGCTCGAGGAGTTTTCACGTGGGTGAACCCGAACGTGCCATTCTGCCTACTGAGCTCGGAGGCAGACCCTGAAGGCAGGTATCTAATAACATGGGGAACCATTGAACATACGGCGGTCTGTATAGTGAACTCCTACTTTCCACAACACAGAATTCCCTCACACCTTAAAACGCTCTGTGCCAAAATGACGCATCACAGGGAAGGGACCTTCATATGGGCTGGCGACTAACTGCTACAGAAACGGAAACATGGATATATCCACACCCCCCCAGCAACCGAGAAACGCCGCCACTCAAGCACTCAACAATGCGCTGGATCACCTCAACTTGGTTGACATTTGGAGAGAACAACACCCCACTGAAAGAAGCTACTCATATTACTCGTCCCCTCACAAGATTCACACAAGGATCGATTATCTGTTCATCAACAGAGAGCAAACCTCAATGGTAAACGCAATAGCATACCTAGGCAGATCGATCTCTGATCATTCACCATTAATTATGTAATGGAAATTAAGGGGACCCAGACCACCGATTCCGACATGGAAAATGCCCATTGCAGCCCTTACGGATCAAGAATTCAGGGAAGCCCTCGGCAACAAACTTGAGGACTACATAGACAACAATAAAGGTTCTGTATCAACCTGGAGCACGCTTTGGGAGGCGATGAAGGTAGTGATAAGAGGAGAGGTGATAGCGGGGGCTGGAGGCATCCGGAAACACCTGACGGCAGCCCTAGAAGAACGAGAAGCTGAAATAACACGTCTCAAGGCATGCACTGTCGCCACCCCGGAAATGGAAGAGACCCTACAAGAAATTCGCGAAGAATGTCGCACAACCTGGGACAGGCTAGCCAAATTTGTGTTTGCAACAAACACCGCCAAGACCCACAAAGAAGCCGATAAACCAGGCAGGATACTAGCCTGGTTATGCAAACAAGAACAACCAAGAGACACTCCTACAGAGATCATAACCGAGAATGGGACAACATGCAGGACCCAACAGGATATTAACAACGCCTTTGCGGAGTTCTACTGTAAACTATACTCCCACAATAGGCAAATATCCAGAGACGAAATCAAGAACACCCTGGAAGAGATTGGGTTACCGAGACTATCCGAGGAACAGAGAGAAGCTTTGGAAATGGAGATCACTACAGAAGATGTTAAGGAAGCTATCAGGTCGCTGGCCACCTGTAAGACTCCTGGCAGTGACGGCCTCCCGCCTGAATTTTATAAAGCTTACGAAGATATCATCACTCCGATACTACATGAGGTGAGGTCTACACGGAGGCATACGAAGTAGGCATACTCCCTAACATTATGAAAGAAACAATCATAATCCCCATGCTTAAGCCCAACAAACCACCCACGGACTGATTCATACCGCCCATTGGCAATGCTAAACTACGACAGTAAAATCCTAACCACTATCCTAGCCAACAGACTTGCAAAGGTGGTGGGAACCCTGATTCACGACGACCAAAATGGCTTCGTCCCGGGACGCAACACCACGGCCAACCTAAGAAGACTTCAACACACTATGGCGGAGACCACCCCGAGAGACAAGGATCTTGCGGTACTCTCACTCGACGCCGTCAAGGCCTTCGACTCCATATTCTGGGAATGGTTGGTGGAGGTGCTATGGGAGTTTGGATTTGGAGAGGGTTTTGTGAGATGGATCAAGGTGCTCTACAACTCACCAATGGCAAGAGTGAAAACTGGAGGGACGATCTCGAAGCCCTGGGAGATTCAGAGAGGCACTAGGCAGGGATGCCCGCCATCACCGATGCTATACATCTTAGGCTTGGAACCAATTGCCATCTATTTTAGACAACAGTTCTTCGGCGCAGGCATTAAACTGGGCGACCAACACTCCATAATATCCCTGTACGCTGACGATGTACTCTTGTATGTGAAGGACCCACAAATAAATGCACAAGTCATACTAGACGTTCTCGACAACTACGCACTTTACTCAGGAATCAAGTTTAGCAGATCGAAATCCCGTGCATTCCCGCTGGCAAGACTCAGAGGCCTAGTAAAAACTGATTTACCAGAAGTGGGGATAAAATGGCAACCCGAAGCATTCCGATACCTGGGAATAAACATCCATCACACCCCAGAACTCACACACGACCACAACACCGAAATGGCGCTGAAAGGACTCTGCAACTCTATGAAATTCTGGTCAAAACTGCCACTTGCAATGATGGGTCGGGCGGCCATTACAAAAATGATAATTATCCCCCGCTTCCTATACTTCTTCACGAACATTTGTTACTATATCCATCCCACCTTCTTCAAGACACTTGAAATATTAATCAGAGACTTCCTATGGGGCCCCTTCCAGACACAAACTACCCCTCTCAGTCCTCACGCTACGACACAAAGAAGGCGGAATACAACTCCCCGACTTTCAGATGTACTACTTAGCTGCACAGCTCAGCCACGTGACAAGGTGGCTTCAAGACGAACAAAACAATGAATCTGCGCTACTGAGACAAATACCCTCCAATCTCTTCCCCAAGGAAGTACTCTGGAACCCCAGGATAGCGAAATTAGGCAGACAGCTCTGGACCAGAACTCGCTCCATTCAACAATCGAGCCATCCATATTCACCCAACTCTCCGATCCTAGCGGATGCATGCAAAACCACGACGGATCTGAGGGTAGCAAGAAGCTGGGAGAGTGCCGGGATCTATGTATGGGGGGACATGTTCGAAAAGGATACATTCAGAGACTTTGAATTAATGCAGGAGGTTGAAGGACTCCCCAGCGGCCAATTTCTATGGTACCACCGATGCAAACAGATTGCCAGAAGCAAATGGGACAGCTGGCCCGAGGAACCCACTCCGGATCCGTTATTACAGGAGATGTACGAGCTAGCAGATGGCTGGAAACCGGTAACCCGGCTAACCCTAAAGACATAGCACTCAAGGAGAGATGGGAAATGGACCTGGGCATCACACTAACTGACAAAGAATGGGAAAGAATTTTATTGTACCCAAAAGAGGTGTCCCGCAATGCCAGATTCAGGCAGATACAACCGAATACCTTATACAGGACGTACATGACCCCACAGCGGGTGGCTAAATTCAACAAGAAAGTTCACCGAATTGCCCCTGGTGCGGCAACGTCACAGCCGACATGATCCACATGTTTTGGACCTGCAATAGGGTACAGACACTCTGGTCCAGAGTTAGGCAGACTTGCACAACTGCTGGCATAACCAGATATGAGTGGGACTCGAAAGTCTGCTTATTAGGAGCTCACCCCAAAATAAACAAATCCAGACACGTAATCAAACTGATGGACCTATCCTGCATCCTTGCGAAAAGAACCATAGCTATGGCCTGGAAGTCCCCGTGGGGCTAGAGATATGAACGCTGGATTAAGGAACTAGAAAGGTGGTCCGAGGCAAAGACCAGAGCATGGCAGGAAGGGGCCAACTATGGAACAGACGAAGCAAACAACACCCTCGAATCGTGTAAGGCCCTCCTAAGAGATGTGCCCTTTACTGCAGACCACAAACCCCCCTGAAAGGAACCCCAGAAACAACATAAAGCCAGGAAGAGGTACACCTAAACTTGCAAAGACGCCCGACTTGACCCAACCTCGGCACCCAAACTCACAAATTTACCTACCTCTGCCCCTGTATAGACACTGAAGATACCACAACATCTAATGAAGACTGGTTTGTTTAACACCTCATTTTTTGTTAAATGTTACCTATATTTAAATGTTAATAAAATACGTTTAAAAAAAAAATGGAGAGAAAAACCTGTCCCAGTAATAACGACTAGATATTAAATACCAAACTGTTTAACTGGAAGTGTGCAAAGCAGATAAAGACAGGGAACAAATATCAGTGAAAGAAGGGAAATTACCCTATGAGTGCAAAGGTGCAGAGTGGAAAAACTATGGGATAATGTAATAACGAACAGGAGATAAGACTATCAAGTGAACAAGATAGTTATAAAAAGAGAACCCAGGAGAAGGGGATATACCAAATTGGATCAAACAACATCCAAGCTGAGAAAGCTTGGATTAACAGAGAGAGTTCTACACGTTTAAACAAGAATGTGAGAAAATATTCGAAGGAAAGTTGTCACAGACACATCACTAAAGAGAGTGCAAGAACCAAGATTATTATTTAAGAGCTACAAGAATTAAGCAGAAATCCAGAGACTATTATAGAAGATCAGTTGGACACTAACACAAGAAAGAGCGACATTAACAGAGACTATTAGAAGATCACATAAGAGGAATGGAGCCATTCTCCTGGCCTCATTTAAATTGCTTAGATTAGTAGTAGGGTCAGGTAGAATTAGGTTTGGACTGAGGAGATTCCTTTCTTTGGGACCTCCTGACAACAGTCTAGGACTGTTAGTTCCTTGAGATAGGCAGGGAATTCCCTCTAGCACTAGGGAAAGTGAGGCCTTCTTCTTAGAAGTTCATTAAAAGCAAATTAGAATGCCCTTAATCTGTGCAACTCCTCCTTCTGACCCACCACATATGGTGTCAGAGTGGGATGTCAACCAACCGATAGAAGTTGGGGACCCGTGCTGTTTACCAAATTGAGTCCCAAAGGTAATACTGTGGCAACTGAAGAATCCATAGTGTTTGACTTACAAAGGGCAGAGGAAATCTTGATTCCACCCGGTGAGAGCGCGCTTGATACCCACAGGACTTCTGTTGGGGAGTTTTACTAAAGTCCACCTGTGGTAGCACTTCAGAATACTCACTGTTAGGTGTACATGGCTCCAACTCTTAGGTTTGGCCTGAAATACCCAAAGGTTTTAGTAGCTATGGTTGAGCAGCCACGTGTAATCTAGGAGGGATGAGGGCTGTAGTTGAGAACACACAGCTTTGAGTACTGTGATGAACCCTTTCCCAGTGGTGACCTCTCCCCATGTGGACAAGGGACGGCAGCCGCTACCTGATCCCGAGGATGGCTATAAGGGAAGTTCACATGGTGGGAGGCAACCCTCAGGGGAGTGACACGACATAATCGGACGCAACATGGTATCCCCCTTTCCTTCTAGGAATACCCCCTCCATTCCCCATGCCTTAATGGTACATTGTCATGACTCCCTTCACTCACCCATGAAAGCTACTCAGCTACTAAGATTACCTTCCCATACTCTGTATATAATCATCAAGAACTAACTTCCCTTTCCCTGGATGTAAAAGTAATGTGTTGAGGAAGCTCGATAGTGGACAGAAGCATAAGCTGCGCTCTACTGGTTGCAAGTGCATACTTGATGCCAGGACATTTAAACCATGAAACCAGCTGACAGGAGAGAGATGCTGGCTGAGAGAATCAAGTCCTCTTGGTACCGACTGAAGAACCACTGTGCTGTTGAGATGTCTGTGCAGCCAAACGACTCACAGAGAAGGCTGAGGAGAGCAGACTGCAGGAGCTGGTCCGCTGCGAGGATGTCATGGGGAGAAGGGAAGACTTCCTTGCATATACAGGTACCAAAAAGCAGCATCCACGCTGCTTGAGCACAGAGAAACCCAGAGCAGGCAAGCCGGAGCCACCAGGTAAACAGAAGCCACAAAGCAGAGGCAGCAAACCCAGAAAGAAGGAACGGGATACTAAAGAGCCACTGAATGCTTACCACGGGAATACTGACACATGCCACAAAGAGCCGGTGAATCCACCCAATGGAAACTGGGACACCCGGGCAGTTCGGCAGCTCTACCAAAGGCAAATAAGAATAAATGAAGCGTATGAGAAAGATTGGGAGACTCAACACTTTCTTGAGACATAATGGAATGAATACTAAATATTGTGACATTTGCAAGTGTGCCTAATGAAACCTATGCGAAAGTCCTGGCAGGAAAGTATTCCAGGCAGATTCAAGGTGCAAGTGTGAAACACCAGAGAAAGCCCTGGCAGGAGAGTATACCAGGCAAAGTCAAGTTGGACAGGGTGTAAAGTAAATCACATGAGGGAGTCCTGTTAAGACACCATCAGGTATCGCCAACAACTGTGTTGAAATTATATTAAAGAGGAGAAGAAACCTTGCAGGAGAGTACACGAGATATCCCAGCAAAATTAAGACTAACAACGAAGTTGTTTTGCATACAGGTTGTTTTGCTGACCAAACAAAGCACAAGGAAAACTCATTTCTTGAAAAATGTAAAGTGCAGTGAAGAGAAATCCGGGGGAAGGGAGCCATCCTCTGGAACTGTGAACTATATCCATTTCAAACTTGTGTGGAGTTTCCTTTTTGAACATGTGTACACTTTAAGGCCAACAACATTTCCCCTTTCACCTTCGAGTTAATTTTTAGAGTGCGAGGGCCAGAATAGTATTTCGAACACAGGACATTTTTGCTTTGGACATCTTGACATTGGACAGACACTTAGTTTTGCTTTAGGAAGGGAAATACTTCATAGAATAGGGATAGTGAGGCCTGTTCCAACCCCTTTTTGTTTCAAAAAAAGTGTATGGCCAAAAGCATGAGTCCTCTGTGTCCGCATCTCATTCCTGGCTCCTCACAGTAGACCTATAGTCCAGGAAACACTTGCACACTGTAGTTATATAAAAATAGGTTTATGTATACACTAAGGCAATGTTAAACCCAAAATGCAATTCAGGCAAGTAAAGTTTCACATATTATATATATATATACACATATACACATACAGTAGGACATTTGCTGTAGCAATGCTCAGTTCAATAGACCTTTAGATGAGAAATAGGTAAGTATCAAGGGTAGCTTTAGGTTAACAATTCATTCAATAACTAACATTTACTAAATAGCAATACTGATAAGTTTAGATACATGTGTGAAGGCCTAAATTTTAGAAGTCCAACCCTATCTGGGGAATGAGAGTCTTAAAGGTTAGATAGGGCACTAGACCACCAGTGGCCTGTGGGTGGCAAAACAAAGGAAGAAGTTTTCAAATTCACAGATGATGCTTTTCATGGACTAGGTAGGCTACCCAAAGGATTTCAGCCTAACAACGGACAAGGTTGGGTCTTCCCCCACAACATGACTTTACAAGCTCAGGATGAGTGAACAGCAACACAACTGGCCAGGTAAGTACCAAGGAGTGAGACAGTACCTTCTTCGATGAACAGAAATGTCCATAGCAGGTCGCCAAAGTGAGGAGACAGCAGCCCTGGATCAAGATTCTGGCCTTGGTGGCTGGAGAATTAACTTTTGGTGGAAGCTGGTGGTCAGACTCAATCACAGGAATGCACAGCAGACCTTCGCAGCAGTTGGTGGTGGAGGCTCGACACAGGCTTTGTAGCAAACTTTTTTCCTTTCTCTTGGTCCACGACTCAGCTGAGAGAACAGCTCAGAATGGAGTCTATAGGCCAGGACAGATGCCATCAAGTTTAAGTTTGTAGCTGGAACTGCGCTCGGCGAGACGATGCACTGCCGTAGTGCCAGAGAACACAGGGTATTCAGAGATCGCAGGCCTGCAAGGTCGCAGCTCATCGTCGGATGGCTTAAACTGTAGCTTGTCTCGAGACTGGTTAGGCCCACCGGTCAAAGGGAGGAAGTCATCCGGTCTGGATCTTCCCTTTTGCACAGACGAAAGGACTAGAGCAGCAGCGGTCCATCAGTCAGCTTTGGCAGTCACTGGAGGTAGCTGCAGGTGTCCTTTCTTCTTCTCGAAATGGATCTTCATGTGGTCAACTCTCGCTTCAGCATCAAGACCTTCGCCTTTTATGGAGGAACCCAGCCAATCAGCATTAATGCTACATTCAAACTTTTGGGTGGTGGCTGTCCAGAGGGGACAGCCAGGTAAGCAGTCACAACTGGATCCAAGCAGACACACTGGAGGTCAAAGATCTGAGGAGTTTCTGCTAACTCCCAGAAACACTGGTGCCTTCGGGCAGGCTTCCCCATGGGAGCCTGGAAAAGAAAGGAGTGAGCATGACTTCGCTCACCCAGGTCGACAGACTAAGGCTCAAGAAAGGACAGGTTGTTGTGAGTTTGTGAAAAAAAAGACGACAGGCCCCATTTTGGAACAAGGGTGCCGCATGTGTCCCTTACTGCAGCTGCGAATGTAAACTGCAAAGTACGTTTCACAGAATTGTTAGAACATCATCCACTGACACCAGCCACTCAGGTAGACCTGTCACTGTAACTGGAAAGTTACAAGGGAAGTGAGAAAAGGGATACAATGTGTCCCCCCAGCACTCCACATAAGGTGCAATGAAGAAAAGCATAGCTAGGGTAAAAAGTATCCCCCTATCCTGGTAACATTAATTTTGCACAGGAAAATAAAAGAAAAAACCAAAGCGGGAAGCTCAAGAAGCTTCCAGCAACACTGCACAGAAGGTGCTGTGTGCTGCAATAGGAAAATACAGATGCCATCAAGAGAAACCGAAAAAAGGGTTCCCAGAGCCATTGAAAAGAATGGGTGAGTGAGGAAAAAGGCTCCCACTCGGGGGAGTCGGACATAAATCCTATTGTCCAGCAAAAAAGTGATGGGGGAGAATTACACACAAGATGGAAAGTCTACCCAACAACTTACTCTTGCTCCCCCAAGGTACTTATATTAGGCTAGCCTCAAAATCAGGATTAGCCTGCAGATATGGGTTGGATACTATGGCAGTGGTCATAGATCCTGACTTTAGGGGAAACATCAAAATTCTACTACCCAATCACAGGAATAATTCCTATACAGTGAAAGAGGGAAAGAAAATAGTACAAGGGATCCTGGAAAAGACCATATTTCCAGTACCCCAAGAGGTAGTCTTAAAAGAAACCGAGGTTCGAGAGGGTTTGGAAAAGCAGACATTCTCAGAGTGGATACCCGCCAAGAAGAAGCTGAGGAGGCCCTGCCTCTCTCAGACCTGGCCTTTCTACAAACACGAAGGAAGCTGGACTCATCCAGGTGAGTCCTTTCTTCTCTATAAAGAAGGGATTGTTATATTGAGGTGATGTATCCGAGATGGCATCAAATTAACCCAGTTAGTGGTCTCTCAAAGCCATTAAAGAATTGTGTTAGAGTTGGCCCATTCACATTTGACAGCAGCTCATCAAGGGGTAGGTAAAACCCAGAGTCAGGTAATCCCCAAGTTCTACTGGCCAGGAGTTTTCTGACGTAAAAATATGTTAAAAGACTGAAACTCCTGTCCCGGTCGCCCCCTTCCCACCGTTACCAATTATCGAAGTCCCGTTCTCTAGAATAGCGATGGACCTAGTAGGTCCACTCAAAATATTTTAATTAGGATCCTGATTTACTCTAGTGATTATGGACTATGCCACCTGCTATCCTGAAGCATTTCCCCTTCGCAATAACACTATCCAACAGATATTAAAACATCCATTGCCCTTTCTGTCCCGAGTAGGATTTCCAAAGGAGTTCCCAACAGACCAAGGCACTACATTCATGTCCCCTAATGCAAGAAGTAAAGGAGTTGCTTAACATCAAAACCCTATGAACATCAGACTACCATCCCCAGAAAGATTGTTTGGTAGAACGATTCAATCAGACATTAAAAAGAATCTTGCAGACGTTGGTGGAAAAAATTGGGATACCATGATACCAAGGGTTTTATTTTCAGACCAGAAACCCCCTCAGGAATCCCTGGGGTATTCCCCTTTTGAGTTACTCTATGGGAGTGAACCTCAGGATGTTTTGGATATGCTAAAAGAAACCAAAGAAAAGAGAGAGGAGGCCATTTTACCAATTTCCCATACTGGGCAAACATTCAAAACCCATATGGCAGTGGTAAGAGAAATTGTAAAAGAACACCAAGGCCACGCCCAAGAACAGAAAAATGCAGTTTATGTTATGTTATAGTGCATCTGTATAAAGCTTCATGCACCACTGGTATGAACTCAAAGCGCTGTGGGTTGAACGCCCTCGGGGACTACGGTCCGTATCTGTTGAAAGAGTAGTGTAGCATATAGTGCTTGTGTGCACTTTGTATGTGATCAGCCAGAGTGGTTTTCGCGGGTTGGCTGCATTCTAATGCTAAGTGTGGTGCGGTGGATGAGAGAGATCAGTGTAATGTGCGCAGCAAGGAGGGTGGTCTCCGAGTCTGCATTCTCGCTGCAGTGAGGCATGTGTCGGAGATTAAGTGTGCTGCTAGGCGGATTTATTTTGTGGGGTATAGCCGTGTTCTACCAGGTTGTTGAGGTGTTTTATGAGCGAAATACTTGTGTGCAGCTAGGCCGAATTGATCGAGGGGTGTAGCTGCATTCTATTGTTTGTTGATGCAAAGAGGAGAGTGACCATAATGATACGAATGAGTGTCTGTGGTTATCGGTGGGTGGCTCCTGGCCGGTGAGGGTATGATGATTTATTTCGGACGGATAGTCCTTTTCGAGATGCTCTGTGGTTGGACTTGAAGGGGCCATTTTCAGGGTCCCTGTAGGGATGACTTGGGTTGTTGGATGCTTCTTGGGATATTCTGGAGTGATGCTTTGTTTCAGGTTAGTGCTGATTCTAACAGGATAATGGCCATAAGGGGATGGGTATGACCATGGGCGGTCTTTTTCGAGAGGCTTTGTATTAGTACTTGGAGGACCCATTTTCAGGGTACCTTTAGGGATTTTGGGTTGGGTTGTTGGGTGCCTATTGGGATATTCTGCAGCAATGTTTTTTTCTCACAGGGCAATGGCCATCAGGGCATTGGAATATGGCCATGAGCTGACCTTTTCAAGGATTTGGGAAAAGCCATGTTTTTACCACTTCACGGAAGGCCATGTAGTCCTGGTTGTGCCGAATATGAGGGGGTAGCGAATTGGTGCAAGAGTAGAGTAGGCTGACCCTCCAAGTCCGACATGATTGGAGGCTGGGATCATAAGTAGGAGAGCTGTGCTTGACCTTAGGCTGCATGTTGGGTGGTAGCGCATAGTCTTCTCTTGGAGTTGTGATGGGCTGCACTTGTGCACTGCTCTGTGGGTGATGCACAGGATTTTGAAGGTGGCACTTCGTACAATAGGTAGCAAGTGGAGGGTACCAGTGTCATGATGCCTACCTCCAAGGAGCCAGGTCCGACCCAGCATCCCCAGAGGCAGGCATCATTCCCCCCAGGGAAGTGCCAGCGGGCCCAAGCTGGGGCCCTTTGGACACAGTCCTGGCGCCTTAGGCGCCAGGCTCATGTTGGACCCCTGTCCTGGCGCCTTAGGCGCCAGGCTCATAAAGCTAGACATGTGTTCAAGTGTTTTAATGTGCACTTACCTGATGCAGACCATGCTGCTACATCCAGGCCCTCTTGAGGCCTGAATGGAACTACTTTACCTGTGGGACTACTTTCCACCTGGGTGTGGTCGGGGAAGGATACATACCTGATCGGTGGAAGGATACATGCCTGGAACTTCTTCCAAAGCTATTTAAACCACGCCCGATCAGCAACTCACGCTTTGCGTTGTTCTGCTCCTCGCAGCTGGACGCTCACCGTGTCAGCTCCTGCATCTGGACTTCAGCCACGCCTGTCAGCATCCTGGGTTGCCTGCAAAGGGAGATAAGAGAGAATGGGAAAGAAAGAAGACCTTACCTGCTAAAGCTGCATCACGGGGACATCACACCGACGATCCTGAAAGAGAAGACATCATTTTAAAAGCATTTTGCTTCGATCGCTGCAGCGCTGCATTTCACTCACCTTTCCTGGGCGCCTTCATCTTCAGCAGCGATCATCCGGATCCGCACCCACTTCCCAGAGACTAGAGAGAAAAGACAAGATAACAAGGTGAGAGAAGGAAGGGAAATAGGAAAAGCTCAGTTTCCTTCTAAGACTTACCTGTTGGGTCATTCCCATTTCATTTCGGGTGCTTCCTGGCATTCCGGACCCCGGCCCCAATGGGGAAAAAAGACAAAGACATTGAATGAGCGAATGCAAAGACATTACCTGAACGCTCATCCAGAACTTACACTTCGGGTCAGCGCCATATCTCCGGTATTCCGAACCCAGGCCCCTAAGGGGAAAAAGACATAAGCATTAGCGCTTGCTGCAATAAGACAATGAACATTATTATTAAGCTTGAACTTTTGAACTTGCAACAGAACTCTTACAGCGCCTCACCTGAATAGTCAAGCTTATTTTGAACTCCCATCAAACCTCAATCCAGTGAAGTAACTGGGTTTCAACGTGCCCCTGCATCAGAAGCAGGATGGAGAACTCATCCTTCCAGAACCTAAGGTGAGACTTCACAGGGAATCGTGGAAGGGTATCGAGGAGGGTTGGAAGGGAGTGGGAGGCTTGAGCATTATTCCGTCAGTAGGTAATACTCCCTTTTCACGCACAGGGGAATATTCCTGCGAGCCAGAAAAGCCAGAGTAGAGGGGCCCTTCCTGTCCATCATCAGAGTCCTGCGCTTCACCATTGAAGAAGCATCAGCACTCGAAGCCAGACCTGCGCCTCCGTGGGAATCAGGTGAGCGTGACAGCCAGTCATAACTTGTAGGAGGCAGTTTACAGAACATAATCATATACTGATTGTGAAACACACAAAAAATAGAGAAATCTCTGAGAATAGACCGTCTTAGTAAACCTTTTGAATAATCAATATCAAGTCTACCTCAGATAATTTTTTCATATTCTGTTTTTTAGTATTTAATTAGTTTGTATCCAAAAAATGTTTTATCCACTGTCTTGTATCCGATTTTTGTGTTTGAATAATTTAATTTTCAAGCTCTGTTTAATTCACGGTTTGTGTTTGACTGATTTATTTTCAAGCCTATGTATAATTCATTGCATTTGTTTTTTAAATCCTTGTAAATTTTGTATATATTTCATTCATTAGAAAATGGTCAATATCTTTCCAGCTGTACTTCTGGTAATTTTCCTACTTGTGACTCTTTATATGAGCACAAACATTTTTTGGCAAAAATAACTAAAAATAAGACATTCATTTCTATGTCTAAACTATAGTGTGGATTGCTCCTTTTCGTTTGTTCTGCATTTTGCCCCAAATCCACACTTAACACTTCAGTGGCTACCCTACCCTTTCGTACAACATAACTTGTAGGAGGGCCTAGAAACAATATTTTTACTCAGGGGGACCTTACCATAAAAGTGTTTGAATACCACTACGGTAAATGCAAATAAATGGAAAATGCACAGTACAATCCGTCATAAAGACTAGGAACTGCAGTCAGCAGTTGTAAGCTTCACTGCCCATCTCTGCATGATTCTCTAGGTCGAGCAAGCACATTTTGGCTGAACCCCTGGCGTGCCGACCCTTAGGGATTTACCCTGGCAGGTTGCTAGTGTAGAATTGAGCATTTTGTGGCATTGAGGTTGGAGAGGCAACAGCCCTTCAAAGAAAGACATTGACCAAACAAACTATGGCCACTTGCTGCGCATGGTAATGGGAAGAGGCGGGAAAGAGAGGGGGGGGCAACCGAGGGCAGCTTGAGTTGAGCAGTGAGCTCTTGCTGGGGCTGTGGGGCACAATGATGCACAGGGGAATGGGCATCCAGAGGGTAGGGCGGTAGAATCAGGGGCATTAGGAATCTGTAGCAGCGTGAGGGAGGGAGCAGTGACACTAAATGGAGGGCCTCAGCATGGGTGAGAGCAAGAGGGGTGGATACAGAAGGGGGAAGTAGGCGGCTGCAGAACACTGCGAAGATGGAAAGTAGGAGCAGGATGCTGCAGGGAGAAAGCTTACTCGTAATGGTGCCTATGGGGATTCCAGACTGAAATGATGGTGCTCTACATGCTGTGGATGGACTTCACAAGATAGGGCTAAAGCCGAATACAAGCATGAGGAAGTGTGCCATTTATTTCTGGACATCATGCACTGGAATTCGGTCACAGTAGCAAATGGGTGATGGGAATGACTATTGTCCGTTAGAAGGTTTTATGAGGTTTAGATGTACACCATTTAGAAATGGATGGTGTGCATAAAGCTGCATACTGTGTGAAATAATGAGAAACGGGAGAATATCAATTTTCTTTCAGTATGTTCCTTTCAGTCTTTCTAATACAGTTTAAAACCATAATACCATTTATTTAGGCTCACATTACTCTGCATGATGGTAATTGTAGGCTTCCATTCAGGATGAGGGAAATGCAGCTGCCATTGTGTTTCTTACACGTTTCAAGTCCCGTCTTTAAAACAAAGTGTTCTTTTTTTAGCCCTATGTTTTTTACAGGCCCGAGTCACTTTGTCACGGGAACAATAATACAGCATTTACTATGCCGTATTCCCATGAAAGCGAGTGGGTTCGGTCAACTAGCATGTGTCATGGGGAGGCGGTATAACCTGGGGGTAAAAAAGGGGATTTAAAAAAGCCCAATGTTCCTAACACGCTGTCCTCCATGGAGGAAAGAAAAAATAAATGAAAGGAGCAGAGATGCAGAATCAAGTATGTGCTAGGAAAGATTTCATAATTGTATGTAATTTCCCCTCCATGTGTCAATACCCAAACTTTTTGCTGCTGTTTTACACCATTGACTAAACTTTACCAGTGAAGCACAGCCCTCAGCTGCACTCCTTTGGGCTTTCGTATGGGGAAACTGACATGCCCCTTAAGACAGTCAGTACTGGGAGACTGTTTCCCTTAGTCCTTTCCTCATGTTGCAACTTTTGTGCAACATGTAACAAGTGTGCAATGTAACTTACCTTACAGTACACTTGGGTCTCTAGTCATTCCAAAGGCCCTAGAAACTCTCACTGGACTTTTTATGAACTGTGCAGATGTGTCATGGACAGAACTGGTGGCAGCTATCGTTTTTCTTATATTTTAAACCCTTTCTTGCCATGTTAACCGCGTTTGGCACAAATAGGTGGCCTGGCTCCAAAATGGCCATGCCACGAGGTTCTTTGTCCTGTCCTTTGCCCATCTTGCCCCTTCACCTTCCCCAGGTCGAGTCGACCCGGGTCAGTCCTTATTTGGTCATGCACTTTCCCGCGAAACCCAATACTTTTGCGGGCTTCTGCATGCCTTGTGTGTGTGCCTCCAGGATGTGGGCTGGGATGTCTGTTCCCAATGCACATCCTGGGTGCCAGAAAGTCTGGAGTGTCCTGAATGCCTGGGACCACTGTGGTCCGTGATTGGTCCACGTATGGAGTGAACGTTTGTGAGCAGATCTCCCATTGGGTCGTCTCCGTTTTGGCGTGAAGGGAACTTTGGATAAGTGGAGGCTGAAAACACCACTACCATGTCGATCTCCTGAGTTCGCAAAGGATAAGGAGCCAAGTATCATGCAACAAGAAGCCGAGTCAAGGCACCGCTGGTGACCCGCTGGAAGGTTTGGCACCCTGAGCCCGCTGTCGTCCCGTGGGACCCCTCTGCATCTGATCGTCCTAGAAGGTCTGCAAAGACGCTTCTACCCATTGGAATAGTGTGATCAACTATTCTCGGCACCTTCAACAAACCCTGCTAGTAAGCCTCTTCGGAAGTGTCCCTGGGCCAACCAGTGGGCTGACCAGCTTACAGGAGACGTTTGCTCTGTTACCGCCGCTGTTTAGAGGAGGCCCTCGAAACTTGGTATACTGCTTGCTCTGTGTCCACGGCACCCTCACACCGGATTTCGTACACTTGGCATTCCCAGGTCTGAAGTGAGACTAGTGCGCCCGGACCGGAGTAAACACGGTTACCGTGTTGCCCTGCTGTGGCAACGACCTGTGCAAGTTCGCTGCATTTGTGACCACCTTGACCATATAGCCTGCTGCAGTGGAATTGGGCCGATTCCTCCACCCAGAGTGGAGAAATCGCCACTGTCCCATTTGGGAATCCCCACTGTATCTCAGAAACTACACTGTGTCGAGACGTCCTGATTGTCGCATTCGAACCTGCCAGCGAAGTGGACTGTACTGGCGAAGTTTGGATCTACCTGCGTCGGGGACCGGTGAGTAGTCCTTACCCCAAATGGTGGCCCTTAGTGCAGGAGCCCATTTTTATGCACAAAGTGGCCCCTGAGGGCCCCTTTCCTTTCCACAGCTATTCCGAAATAGCGACTCCATCCCGCACTCTCAAACTGCCTCTGCCCCCAAGTGGCAGTCCTTGCTGAATAGGGGAAACTTGTTCTTCATCGCCTTCTCCACCTTCCTGAGCTGCTAGAGACCCGTGAAGAGACCCTATATTGTCCATTGGCACAAGCGCGTGCATGTACTTTTGAGCATAAGACTCCTCTCTTCGTAGGGCTTGGACTGCCTCTTGGGTGTATCTTTGATGTTGAACCGGGTCTAAAGATTACCTGCACTGCCCGTTTTCCTCCCCAGCTAGGTGGTCTACATATTTTGTGCTTTTTAACCCCTTAGCCCCCCTTGGTTTTATAGATATATTTTGTATTGAGTGCGATGTATTGGTTTACTTTAGTGTTACTGTGATTCTTTGCTATGGTCTATGTTACAAAGGCCTTGTAATAAATGTGTCTATATTTTTAATATAACACCTGTCTGGAGTAATTTGTAAGTGTCCTTGCTTTGTGTGCTCATTGAGGTCTTTGTCACCCTCACCCCTCTTGAGACTTAGTCTTGACCGCCTGCCATAGCTACCCTGATTGGTCTGGCGTGTCCAGAGGTTACCCTGTTCCAAGAAACTAGGCTGGCCTTCTGAACCTCTGCCCCTCCAGGTCAGAGTTCAGAAATCCTTCTCAACAGTATGCACTGTGACTATAGGGAAGCCAGGACACAGCTCCCCCCACCATCGTGAGCGCAGTGGTTATGCCCAAGAGAGAGGCATAGAAGTACCCAGAAGAAAATAGGAAAAAACGTTTGCAAAAAGCAAAAGCAGACTGGGGAGGGCCAAGGAGAAGGGGAACAAATGAGAGGTGGGCCAGAGCAGCAGGCAATAAACATCCATGTGCTACCATGATTAACAACTGACACTATCTGTGGACACAGTAATTATTATGTTCCTAATGACATAACAAACAGTAACACTCCTTCTCTTCAGGCATTGCCTTTCTCAGAGACGGGCGCCTAGTTGCTGTATTCTGTTAGCCATCTTCCAAGGTGCCAGTACCTTGAGAAGGTAATATTTTAAGTTTCCACACACATGACACTCTAAAACAACTCTAATTGGAAACTATAATGTAATCCCAATGGTTTTTACATATTGTAACTCTAGTCATATTGAGGTATAAACGGATCCGGTGGGAATTATCTAGTAGTGCGTGCCTTGAGGATCAAGTGCATTGCACAAGTGCAGAAATGCATAAAGAATATTGTGAGAATGGCATAGGCTCAAAAAGGGGGAGGCATGGCGTGGGGTGCATTTCAGAGCATGTTATGAGATACCAAAGAGGAGGGGGCTCCAGTGAGCTGATTAGTAGAATGGTTGTTCATTATGACATTCCCGATTTGCAGGAAATGGATCGACTTAAGAAGTAAGAGGAAACTTTCACCAGAGCACACATGCTGAATAAACAAAGTCAACATGTCCACAAAAGGTATAGAAGGCAAGTCATTGGTCTGGATGGTAGAGGAAGAGTGCAAACAAGATCAGTTTAGGCACACCTGAGATCCAGACGCAGCTGCAATGACTTAGAGAAGAAAGGGCGAAAGGGATATATATTTCTCTAGGTAGTTATATGAGGCTGTGCCAAGGAATTGCCATCCTAGAGAGCTCCAGAATTCCTGGAACTTGCCGCCCTCCAATGGCTGTCCACCTATGAAATGAATATCTTGAACACTCCAAAAACTGAGGCCCAAGATAGAATTAGGTTACTGCCAAATTGTAGATTGCCTGGTGAAGATGGAATAGGGAATTACATATATAAAGCATTTTCAGAGTTATCGATTACGCATTTTCACAAACTGTACTATGGATTGGCAGTGGATAAGCCCTGCTCTAACTCTTTTTGCAGTGGTGCATTAAGTGTTGTTTAAAACTTGGCAAAAGACCCCCGGGAATGTAGTTATTATGCCAACAGTTTGCTCAATGTGAAACATATCTGTTTTAAAATCCTTGTAAATTGGCTAAAGTTTTACAGTCTTTGATTATGGAAGAAAAAACGTGTTGCCATATAGGCATTATGCAAGTATTTCCTACCAAAGCTAATACAATCGCACTTGCAATTACACGTTTGAATGCACAAGCATTGTGCCTGGTGCACTCTGAATTTTGATGAAGATTTGGAAAGTGTTGGGGCTCCATCCCAGTTTTCCATGGTGATTAAAAAACTGTACCAGGGCTATCATGGAGCCTTGCCCATTCTGCCCTGTGCCTGGGTAAGTGGAATTGGTAAGACGCCATCTCATTTCAGAATGCCACCTCATAACAGAAGAACTATTGAAGCATTGGCTTTAAAAGGCCAGGTATAATATAAAACCTTGAATGAGATAAGCAAAGCGATTCCTACATTTTTTTAAATTGGTTTAGTTGAAATTAATCAACCTTTCATTACATTATATACATTATATCCTGTGAGGATATATTAAAATATGTTTAAGTATAGGTAGCAAAGATAGTATTGTGATACATGCTTATGGGCAGTACAGACTGCAATACTTAAACCAGCAACTGATACTCAAAGCGCTTCAGTTCTGAAAAGGCTCGTAGAGGCCTATATTCACTTTGTAGTGAAAAACAGCTATATAGCAATGGAGGTTTAGTAGCAATGTCTCAGACACAAAGTAGTATGTTTTTGAGTTAGCATTCATTCATTTAGGTAACCATTCAGCGCAGCAAGGCCCTAAGCAGCTCACCCATAATATTATCATATCATATATGCATGAATGCTTACATGTGAAGCTTAGTTGGATCGAACAGTCCAGTACATTCATCCCTAAGCAAACGTATGTTATAATGAGTAGGCAGTGGAACCAGATCCACTCCATTTTCTATTAAGCAAAATATACAGCAACTCGCTTAGGACCTTAGAAGAAGCATCATTTGAGGTTGAGGCCTTGGGCATGTTAGATAGATAAACCCTCTTGAAGTCTTTACTGATAATTCGGCTTGGGGACTGTACTGATAAAAAACCAGGAATCCAAATGGTGTTACCAGCTGATATTGTTTAGCAGTCTCCAAAGGAGAATGGAATGTACTTTCTATTCAGATACAAGAAGCTGGGGGATTCGTCTGACAGTGGGGGCATTTTTGGTAAGAGGGGAATTCAAGTGGGAAACATGAATACGCCTTCAGCCCACAGACCCGGGCTGCAAATGTCATACCAGGAATGCAGGGAGTTGTGGGTTCAGAGCCTTAACTAAATATCATAGTTGATTTGACCTTTGAAATGCTTGACTGAATAGTGTGCAATTCTGGTACTGTGGCATTGTGATTTGTGTTGCTTCAAATATTTAAATTCACAATATTGTTTCTTTGAATTAAGCATTTTGGTTTGTTTTATAAGTAATAGAAATAGGTTTCAGAACCTTTAGAAGTGCTGTGCCTTTGCTTAGAAAACAGAGTTAGTGATCAGAAAGTGAATTGATGAAACCAGTTAGCTAGGTTAAAGAGAAGTGACTTGAAACTCATCTCATGTAGAGATGGGAGCTCTGGTTATTTTAACATTGAAAATGACACAAATGTGTTTGAACCCAATGTAGATTTAGCGAAGAGAAACAGAGGGACTTTGTGACTGTAAATAAAATGCTTATTTTTCGCACATCAACGTTGGTCGTCGTCTCTGGTATTTCACTCGCACAGTGAGTATTAGGAGGATAGCTTATCAGAAGCACCATGTTATTTGTTCATTTTGCCTCTCTCCAAGTCTTTGCATCTCTTTCTCTCCCTGTGTGTGCATTAGGCTACGTCAAGACAATTGACGAGGAACGGTTGCTGCACCCCTGAGTAAAATATCAGGTTTTGAGGGCTGCAATATTTTAATGCTGTGAGGAAGGAAAGCGAAAACAAACCTTGCGGCACACACATCTAAATCTAATTATTATTGCAAGAGCACAAATCAGCTTTTGACTGGCCTGGAGGAGACTTACCTCTTGCAGTCCTGTGGCCGATTGCTCCCTCGGTTTGCAAAAGAAAGATGCTAGTCCTCCTATCTGAGATGAGCCGAGATGGCTGGGAGCAGAGTCTTTACCTAGTTGGAGGATCTTTAATAGGATATGCGACAGGGCAAGTGGACAGCAATAAGAATCGTTGGAAAAACTGAAGGGAAATTCCCTTGCATAATAGCATGTAGCCCCTTTCCTCCCCTACTGGTACCATTACACATAGAACCATTGACTAAAAGACTTAAAGCAGGGAATCAGATCAGAGGGCACAAGGGACTGGCTCAAAGCTCAAACACTATGCAGACAAAATGACAAAGAAGCTGTGGCTCGATCCTTCTCTGTTGGTCAATCAGTCTTATTCCCCCTCCCAACATCTAAGAATAAGATGATTTCCAAATGGCAAGGACAGCAAAGTGCTAGGGGAAAAAAGTCCCCTGAATGTAACGATATCCCAGTCTGAAAGACAGAGGACCCAAGTCTATCATGTTAACCTGCTCAAAGAATGGAAAGTAGGCATTAGCGAGACAACCACAGTCATTATGGCCGCTCTCCTTACAGACTAAAAATTGAATACCAATTGATTACCCATGACTTGTCACTTTCCCACTACGAAGATCTTAGCGACTTACTGTCTCAGTTTACCGAAGTGTTCTAGGAACAACCAGGTTGAGTAGCTAATTTCTTCCATTACATCCGAACACTGTCTGGGAAAACGATCAACCTAAAACCTTAAAGGATCCCGGAACCAGAAGAAAAATCAATGAACAGGAGATGGAGGAGATGCTCAAGGCTGATATCATCAAGCCCTCTGAGAGTCCTTGGTCCTCCCCCTATTGTCCTGGTGGGTAAACCTGATCAGTCCTGGCATTTCTGCATAGAGTTTAGAAAACTGAATTTGATTTCCGTCTTTGATAATTACACAATGCTATGGATTTAATAAAAAAATTAGGTTCATCAAGTACATTTCTACGCTCAACTAGACAAACGGTTATTGGCAAGTTCCATAACATCCAGCAGATAGGAAAAAGACTGCTTTTTCAACACCACAAGGCCTCCTTCAATTGAAGGTCCTACCCTCTGCGTTAAATGGAGCTTCTTACACTTTTCAACGGCTAACGGACTAATTGTTAAAACTGTATACTGCTTTCTGTGGGGCCTTGCTGAATGGCATAGTGGTCTACAGTAACAGCTGGCAAGATCACGTACACCACCTCTATTCGATCACCCATGCTCTTAGAAAAGCAGGCTTAAGAAGGAAACCACAAAAGTGTCACTTAGCCCAATCCACTGTAAGATCTCTGATACTTTGTTGGGAAATGGCCTAATTCAACCCCAGGCTGAGAAAGTGAAGGCGGTGCAACCAACACCCAAGACCAAGCCCGATCTGCGAACCTTCCTGATACTAACTGGTTATTATAGAAGGTTTATCCTAAATTACTCCACCCTGGCAGCAAATCTCACAGCCAAGTTAAAGAATGCACAAACCCAAAAATTAGCTTGGGATGAGAAAGATCAAGCGAGCTTCGAGGGTCTGAAAACCATCCTCTGTCAGGAACCAGTCCATAAGCTACCGGACTTCAATAAACAGTACATTTTTACAGTCTAACGCCTCTAAAGCTGGCTTGGGGAAGTAATCTCTCAAGAGTATGATGGGATTGAGTATCCAGTACTATACACCAGTAGGGCGCTCTTCCCCCAAGAGCAGTCATATGCCAGGGTAGAACTCGAAGCCTTAGCAATTAAGTGGGTTATCATGCATCTGAGTTATTACTTAACAGGCCGTGAATTCAGGACGATTACAGTCCACTCACCATTAACCTGGATGAGCCTGAGAAAAGACACTAACCTGAGAGTGATGAGATGGTTCTTGGACATACAACCATTTTGTTTCACCATGGAACACCGAAAAGTAAAGGAGCAAGGAAATGTGGACCTTCTGAGCAGATTCTCCATCAATAGAGATGGTGACGCCACCAATGTAAGGGGAGGGGTATGCGACGAATCAAGAGTATTTGTCCATTTTCCCCACGGGTGGCCTCCCCCTTCGAGGCTAAGAAGGTGAGCCTGCTCTTCAATGCCCTCCCTAAAGGTCAGGGCAAGTGGGAGCTCACTGGAAGAGCCTCCCCCTTAGGGGACAAGTACTCCCATTCCTGCGAGGAACTCCCTAAACCACTTAGCATGTGCAGGACTATCTAATACAAAGTATAATGTAACCTCTGCATGGTTGGCTGAAAGCAATGCAGAAAAAAACAACCAGGAAAACAAAAGCTGTCTCTTTAAGAAGAGAGCTGTACTTAACTGAGATGAGTGGAGTACCAAAGAGGCGAGAGTATCATACACAGGGAAACCCCCTGAAGTGATCACGCCTTGGCGAGGCAGACCTGGGATGAAGTGCAGACCTCGCGAATTTTGAGAAGACACAGAATGCCAGTCAACCGCTGGACTAGCCCGGAAACACACAATAACAGAAGCAGGAGAGCAGAATCCTGTACCAGGTGATGGCGGGACCACATCCATACTGTGGTGGGCAAAATGCACAAAAACCGTGCCAAGACCATCAGAGGAGTAGTATGCTGCTCACCTGTAATTCCTGTTTGCCAGCATTGGTATCTTTCATGGATTCACATTCTTTGAATATTCTGTGTCATCAGGCTGGAATTCCTTGGCAACCTCAGATCATATAATAAAGAAACAATGGTTCACTTTTGCAACCCATCATTGTCCTTTTGGGTGTTTTGTGCCACTGACAATAGGACGTAGAGTATCTAGCCCCATCCTAGAGGCCATTTTCAAATTCTAACACCGGAGGGCTACTTATATTGTGGCCTTACTCCCCCAGGGGCGGACGAGGGCGCATCTGAATCCATGAAAGATAACAATGCTGAAGAACAGGAGTTACCGGTAACGGCATACTCCTTCTCCAGCATTGGATCCACATGCTTTGAATAGAATATACAGCAATTGGTGGAGCAATGGAAGAAAGGCCTACCTTATTGAAAGAGGTGCTGTAACACTGCTCTTCACACTCTTGCTTCCGTTTTTGTTCTGGCCTTCCATGCAGTTGTGTTTCACAATGGTGTGTGGCACTGCCCAAGTAGCTGCCTTGCAAATGTCAGCCAGCGAGATTCCTGCCCACAACTCTGCCGAAGACCCCATCATTGCTCTTGTAGAATGCACCCGGATTGTCCCTTGTAGTGGTCTCTTTGCCTCTGCATTAGCCTTTGAAATCGCAGACATCACCCATCTGGCTATGCCTTGCTTGGAGATACGCTGACCTTTGTTCGGAGAACCAAAGGCTTCAAAGAACTGACATATGCCTAAAAGATTTTGTTCAAGGCCCTGCACAGAATCCAATGAGTGCAGGTTTTGTTCAGCCACAGTGGACGGATTATCAAAGAAAGCCGGTAGTATTTCCGTTTGTAAATGAAACTAGGAGCACGTTTGGGATAAAAATGCGATTAGTTTTAAAGATTACTTTGTTTTGGCCTGACACGCAGGTATGGCTCTTATTTATAAAAGCCTGTATTTCTGATGCTCATTTGAATGACGTTACTGGTAGTAGAAAGGCCGTTTTCCATGATACATACCTAATGTGAGCAGTGGATATAGGCTCAAACAGCGCTTCCATAAGTGCTGCGAGGACCGTGTTTAAACTCCATTGTTGTGGCTGCTTTCATTTTGGTGGGGAGTGTCAGAAACCTGAGGGTATCCCTACTCCTACCCCCCCTTAGAGCCTCTTCTCAGGTAGCCAGGGAAAGGCCATTGCTCTTGGATCCTGACCCTGGGGGTGGAGATGTGAGGGGGGATCACCTGGGTGAAGGGGCCTTAGGAATTGGGAGGTGCCCACATGCGAGACGTGGTATCCCCTTTTTCTATTGAACATCAACCTAGCCCTCCCCTGGCAAGCTGGCATATGAGAGAGTGAGAGTGTGAGAGAGTGAGAGAGAGAGAGAGAGAGAGAGAGAGAGAGAGAGAGAGAGAGAGAGAGAGAGAGGGAGAGAGTGAAGAGAAGCTGCGACCGAGGAAGGAAGAAGAAAGGACGCTGTACGCAATCCATGCTGAAGCAGCAGACCCGCCGGCATGTAGAGGACAACCTCCACAAAGCGAGCAGGGCTTGCTGAGGCCGGCCCATCGACTTGGGAGGCAGAAGAGGAGAAGTGGAGCCCGGAGGACCAGTGAGTGTCAGGGAAAGTCACTCGGCACCGGGCCACTGCAAGCGGGCCACGCATAGGCAATCAAGTGCTGTATGCATTTATTGCATACCAAACTGAATGAAACTTTGAAACAAAGCTAAATTAGATATATTGAATATCCAACTGAATTAAAGCCTTGAAACAGAGTTCACGTCAGTTTATTGCATGCAGAATTAAATACAACTTTATGGGCAAAGCTAATACGGATGAAAACCAAACGGGAAAGTGCTCATTTGCAAGCAACTTACTGAAAAAGAGTGCAAGTGTGAAAGAAATGCAATGGAAAGGTGGGGCGTGAGAAAGACCACCACAAAGTGAATTTTATGAATGAAACAGTGCTTCAAGGCCAAACACTGACAAGAAGTGCGTAACATGTTGTGTCAAAGTCGAGAGTTTCACCAGGAGAAACCAGGAGGGTGTGAAATTGCACACAGAGCCAAGAGGCTGATAAAGAGAAACCAAGTGAATGTGAATCTGTACACAGGGAGAAACACAATACAGAAGAGCCTGTGTGGGCTGGAGACCCTGGGGCTCCTGGTTGCGCAACCTTTGATGGGTGGACCGTGTGGTCTGACAACTGCGCCTAGATGAGTGAGTCCTAAATGGTCAAAGACATTGTAAAATAAACCAACCAGGAGCACTGAGTGAAATGGTAAAGCAAACCAGAAGGAGGATCAAATGGACCTAGATTTGTGTTGCACTTTGAAAGATTGAAACCAATACAACTTGCTTCGTTGAAATCTTGCGGAAGGGAACGCTGAGAGTTGAACTATAAATAATTGAGACTGAGTGTGAGAAACCGGAGGGTGTTCTCCAAATTAGACCTTGAGAATCCCTTATTCAGGTGGCCAGAGAAGGGTTGATGCTCAAAGATCCCAACCCTGGAGGAGGACGAGCGAGCGAGGATCACCTGGATGGGGGAACCAGGGGTTGTTTGGGGGAATAACCCAGGTGAGATGCAGTTTTATACAGGGGAAGGAGGAGATGAGGACAGGATCCATAAGACCTTTGTAGGTGTACCACATCTGCCTCCTTTCCTCCCAATGAATATTCCTAATGACAAATCCCCTGGGAATCCGAACCCTGTTGCACTCGGAAACTATCTCTCCCAGAATCCCTGTTTTTGTGTGTCCTACCTGACTACTCCCAGTCATTCTCCTCCAAGTCCCTCTGATTATTTCCCAAACTCCCAGTTTGTTTCAGCAAAACACTACCATTCCCATGGCCTCCCCTATTCAATTCACAAAGCTCACCTTTCCGAGTTATCCCATCACCTCCTTCCCTATAAACCCTTTTTCCCCATCCTACCACATAGGATATTCAGAAATTCGACCCCCCCTTTTCCAACACCAACACTTTCCTACACCATGACAGACAACGCACTAACACCTGAGCCGTTTACCTAACCTGTCCCAACACAAGAGTCAGGAGATTGACAAAAAAAACTACCCACAGGGATAAAAGTTGGAGCACGAAAGCACATTTCGAGCAAGGTCGAACACATGAGGAAAAAGCTACACCGAACTGGCAGTTCAAACGGAGGAGGAAGGCGGCGAGACCTGGAGGGACGACTAAGATGGAACTGCCCTTGCCCTTTTCAACTCAGACCCCCGAAGCCTCCGAAAGGGAAATCATAAGACCGGGAAGTCCAGTTGGCATGTGGTGTGACAGGTGTCAACGGCACACAGGGCCTTGTTGAACAAAGAACTTGTGTCCCGGGAGGATAGCTCAGCAGCAGCGTGCTAGCCTTGGAAATAAGACGACACGAAGCAACAGAGTTTCGATCCCCGGGTCTGCGCTTAGAAACATGCGGATATTAAGCGCGTTATAAATACGTAACTAAGAGACATATTCCTGTAACAGCGCCTCGCTGCCCCCGGGCTGTGTGAGCGCTTTAAAAATGCAAATAAATAAAATATAAAAATTTAACTGTAATGAATCCTGAGTAGAAGGCTTAGTAGCAGAGTGGTCAGGTGTCACGGGGAGCTCATTCGAAGGACTCCGACTGAAGCCTTTGTGGGTTGTGTTTGTTGAAACCAAGAGGCCTTAGGTGAGGCCAGTGTGAAGTGTCAAAGTGGTCCTACGAGGTTCTTGCAAAAACTCTCATACACTCGAAAGTCTTTGACACATTGGAGAACACTGATTGGATTGTGAATGCGTGAAGCCTTACTGGGGGCTGAGAGAAAGCTTGACTGGGGGCTGGAAAACCAAGGGAAGTGAATTCTGCATAGTGTTAAAACACCTATGAATGTTGTGGTAACAAGTGTGAACTCGGCTGAGGGATTCCCACAATGAATAGTTGGTACAAAGGACACAGATTGTTAAGCAATACGTTTTTGAGTGAAAGGCCGCAGTGAACCCGATTGAGGGAGGCTGACTTTGCAAGAAGGATCAGAGCCTGGCTGAGTGATGCAAGGGGTGAGGAAGCAGTCACCCAAGGGGAAAAGATTACCAAATTAACTTTTGTTTGTATATTGTTTTGATACAGCCGGCCTTCTAAGGCAAGAGACTTTTGCAGGAAAAGAGACTTGTCCCTGGAAGGTTCTGGCATTGTGGAAAATAACTGTAACCTCTTGCTGGCGAGGCCCAGGAATGGGTGTCCAGTCAAAGTTTCTAATACATAGTTGCGAAATACAATACTTTCGAAACAAAAGGATCGGAAAAAAAAATGTTTGAATGCATTTTGTTTAATGTACTTTTTTTTGGGTTTCGTATAGTAAAAATAGTGTTTTTTCCTCAATAAACAGGTGTTTGGGCCTCCCTCTGCCCTCAAAAAAGGTGCATTCAAATTTTTTTTTTCTCGATGCTTTTGAGTCGAAACTGTTGTATTTCGACACTATGACTGTCAAAACTGACTATAAACCCCAGGAATGTGCTGTGCTCAAAGGTCCTGCCTTGTCCAGTGCTAAAAACTTGGGGAAGGGAGACGCAGCCATATCATCCCGACTTATCATTTGGTGAACACTTCTTTCTTTTCTTGAGAACATTATCCAACACTATTTTTGCATCTTAGTCTTAAGGATTGGCAAAAGGTTTTTTAGTATAGGCCCTTTTTTATTTGACAAGACGCCACTAGGACTACTTTCTTATTATTTGATGGTCATAGCTTGCTCCCATCTTAGATTTAGGTTTAGATTAGGCGTTTTTCTCACCCATTGTATAGTTTAATAAACACCCTTGAACTGTGATCACTTGTGTCTGTCTTTACTGTTTCCACCTTAAGTTCCTTACAGGAGCCTTAAGACCCCTTTGTTATGCCAACTGTGTTGCCTTAAACTTGGGGAAGGGAATCCCGAGGATTGTGTGGAACTGTATTGCCTTGAACTCGGAAAAGGTAATCTTGAGACTTTTGTGGAATTTTCATGATCTTGGGAAAGGGGAGCTGAAGAGTACACAAAGAGCTGGACGAAGCTCAGAACTTTGTGTTGATCACCGTTTCTTTCATTATTGCCATCCCTACACATTGTTTAGATTTAGTTGTGAGGGCAAGGATATGTTTTGGACACAGACAGACTTAATATTAACTCTTTGACTCTGACTTTCCTTAGTGTCGTTCAGGTAGAGAAATCCCACCTTAGCATAGGGCAAGTTAGGCCTTCTACCATCCTGACACTATTGAATAAACCCTTTTCTTTTGAACTTTGAATCTGTTGTATGCGTCTTGCTTCATGATGCCTTCACAGTAGGTACAAAAACGTCCTCTCAAAATATTTCACAATCCACTACAGATGAGAGCTAGGCCCTCTTATTTTATCTGGAGATTGCGGGCCAGATGCACTTTAATGGAGGAGTGCGACAGATTCTCCTAGGCCAGCTTTAACAAGTATGGTCAAAGATGATGTGGTGGGGGTCCCGCTACAGTTGAGTGTACCACGCACAGAAACTGGCACACTTGCATCCATAGGATTTTTTTAGCAGAGGTCGCTCATGGCGCATCTAGAATTTCTCTACAATCTTTTAGGATTGGAATGTGACCAAATTCTATAAAATCAGGAGCCATGCTTTGAGGTTGCGGGATCGTAGATCATGGTGAAGCACCTGTTGATTGTGTAGTGAGAGCATGTCTGGCGCCAACCTCCGGGAGATGGGACGGTCATGAGCTAGATGTAGAATGTCCGAATACCAGGCTTGCCTCAGCCATTCCAGGGCTATGAGGATGATTTTGCACTTGTACATCGACATCATCTGCAGGACTTCGCGTATTACTGGTATCGAGGGGGAGGGCTAAGGGGGGGACCACCAGCAAACATCTCTTCCTATGACAACGTGAAGGCATCCCCTAGAGAACCCTCTTGTGGGTATCTGCTGGCAAATTCTAGATATCTCTTGTGCCGTGTTGCAGAGAGGTCTATTGAAGGCGAGCCGCACGGTTTGAACGCCTTGTTCAGCTGCAGGCTTCTTCGTTGCCAGTTGTGGCTCAGAATCACTGCTCTGCTGAGCTGATCTGTTTCATTCTGCTAGCATGGCAGGTGGAAGGCTTGTAACATTATTTGACTACAGTTTGACCCTTGCCATAATGCCTACGCCTCTGGAGACAACACCCCCAAGCGAGTGCCCCCTGGTTTTCATAAATAATAGGTGGTGGTGGTGGTGGTGTTGGTCAACAACCTGACCACCATCCCCTTGAGCACTGTCTGGAAAGACCAAAGGCCTTGGAATGTGGCCCTTAGTTCTCGGACATTGATATGAATGTTTCTTTGATTCCTCTATACTCCATTGACCCTTGATGGACAAATCTCCCAAATAGGTGCTCCATCCTGTTAGAGACACGTTCATTATCACTGTTTGTTGAAACAGGACCTCCTGAAGGGGCATCCCTTTTATTATGTGCAAGCGTTTTTCCCACCACTGAAGCTGGCGAACAAGGTGTGCTGTGACCGTTACCTTGTCGTTCCATGTTACGCTTGTTTGAGACTAGCGGTCTGATAGAAATTCCTGCTATGGTCTCATTTGGAGCCTGCATTAATCGGATGCATGACAACGTTGTTCCCAGTAGCTGCGTGAATGTTCTCACTGACATGCTTCTTGCTGGATCTGCATATGTAGACTGAGGAGCCTGAGGGCATCCTCACTTCTTTCTGCAACATATCCTCCTCCCAGGTGGCCAGGGAAAGGCTGTCGCTATTGGATCCTGACCGTGAAGGTGGATATGAGAGGGAGGATCCCTTGGGTGGAGGAGACTTGGGGAGTGGGGATGAGGCACCCTTGGGTGAGACACAGTATCCCTCATTTGCCTTTTCTGATGAATCCAATGTCACCAAGGCCTTTATAAGCGATTAGCAGTCCCTTCCCTATCTTTTGCATGACTTATCTCCCAGTGAACACCACTTTGGTACTGGGACGAGGAAGATGCAACAAAGACTGACAAAAGACTACAGAACTAACAACTGTGCAGTCTAGTTGTCGGGTTCCTAATCCAGCAGGTGGGATATTTTAAGGCCAGTGCTGGAAACAGATAAGGGTTTTGCAGAGAGCAGTTGTGTGGAAGCGAGACCCAGAGAAGTCCAGAGAAGCCAGAGCGGGATGCAAAGCAAGTGCAGTGGAAAGCCATGTGGAACGCAGGCCAGCGCAAGAAAGCTCTGCAGAAGAAAGCTGGTGCTTCCCTCTGAACAGGAGAAACATCTGGGGAGGCCGGGTGAGAGCCAGAGGAGTACTGCAGAACAAACCACAGCAGAGAAGGAGCTGGTGGTGTCATGAGGCAGTGAAGTGCATCAGCTATACCAGCGGGCGAGAGAGAAGCTGTCCACAAAGGGGTAGGAGGACCGGCAGGACACAGCATGCTTCCCAGAGACACAAGTGCTACAGTCCCACACCACACATCAAACACACCAAGCAAGAACGGCGAGTCTGCCAAGAAGCGCTGGGAGCATTGGGGTGTACAGACATGGGGAGATTTGCTATATATGACAAGCGGATAAAGGAAAGAGACTAAAATATGTCAAATCCCTCATTTAAGTCAATTTGGGAAAACTACAGACTAAGTACAACAATGATTATAGGAAGCATTACAAAGAGTCAAGCTGATATTGCTGACAGAAATGAAGGGTTGAGAAAAGTAAACCTATATGCGAGAGAAAACTGGCCAAAGGGTGTCACAGGTTGTAAGAGAAGACTAGAAAAAACGAATATGTTTCCTAGCAGGATAGTAGTGGGATGCTTATGATGAACTAGGTAAGTTTATTGCGAAGCCTATGTGGATCACAAAATGCCTGAAACAGAATACGTTTCCTAGGTGGAGAATGTACTGGGAAACTGATGTTGGTCATTGCAAGTGAAAGCTACTATACCAGTGAAATGTGAAAAGAAGAAACAAAGCTTCAAGGACAAGTCAAAAGGAATAAGTTAAGCCGTACTGTGAAGCTGGAACAGTGGCAAAATACGATGAAGCAGTTGCAAGTCAGGTGTGTCGGTTGCGTGACTTAATGGGTGGGCCGTGTGGCCCGACAACTGCGCCTAGACTGAATACACCTAACAAAAGCCACGTTGCGATTGAATAAAGAAAACCGGTGCTAATTGAAACTGAGGAACTGAACTTTATAAACTGGTGAAAGGTAAGTAACCAAACTGAAGAGCTGGGAAGTGTCCCAAGGAGTTGTGTTATTTTAGAACATTGAATATCCAGAAAAATTGTGGTGTTTTGGAACTTTGATAGACTCGAACACTAGGGGAAGGGAACCCCTCTTTTGGACAGTGAACTGTTTGAACCATGGGGAAGGAAAAACCCTTTTCCATCCAAGAGCTGGAAGAAGCTCTGAATTTAATTTGACCACTTCTTATTTGATGCCAACATCCCCACACATTGTATACAGTTAGATGTGAGGGCAAGTATAGGTTTTGGACACAGACATTTGCTTTGAACTTCGTGACACAGACTGTACTAGGGTACACGCGATATCCCGCCCCCCGCAAGTATGCTGCCACTGGGGCTAGACACTTTATGAAAGTCAGTGGGGCTGATCAAAGGCCAAAAGGCAGCACCTGGAACTAATAATGGTTGTTTACGGAGTCCACCAGGGGGCGCAGAAGGCAATGGCTGCCTGAAGCGCTACTCCGGGAAAGTGATGGTGGCGGCATAGAGGAGCTCGGTGTTCCACCTGAAGAGGAGCCCCGGTGCACAGGGACATCAGGCGAGCGGAAGAGGAGCAGGAGCTGCAACCTGGCCATACGCGCAGCACTGAGGAACTCGGTGAAGAAAGGCACCGGCGCATATGAGAGTGGCGGACCCCTCCTCCCTCCCCTCGGGCGGAGAACTGGAGGAAGATGTGGAGCAGAGGAGAGGGAACAGCGCAGCATCTGTGCCATTGTGGGAAGCCACCAGAGGAAGCGGTGCAGAGCTAAGACTGCAGCGGTGTCCCCCGGAATAAGCGTGCCAGTCGGGAAGCTGATGGTGGCAGCGTAGAGGGGCTCACTGTACCGTCTGAAGAGGAGCACGACTGCGCGAAGAAATCAGGCGAGCTGGAGCGGATCAGGAGCTGCAACCCACCGTACGCGCAGGCCAGAGGCACTTGGTGAAGATAGGCAGCGGCTCACATGAGAGTATGAGAGTGGAGGATCTGCCCAGGGCCGAGGATTTGCAGTGGACGTGAAGCAGATGATAAGAAGCAGCATGGTGTCTGTGTGAGACTGATCTGAGAGAGAGCTGCTCCACGGACAAGCGAGAGCCGAGCAGAAGGATTGAGGCGGTAAGCTGCATAGGACGTTACAGGTTTAAAAAAAGACTGAGCACTCGGTAAGGAGCGGGGGCTGGCGCAGAGGGACCGCCTCTCCTATGTAAGCAGGTGAGGATTCTCCAAGGGGGCCCCAAGTAACAGTGAACAACCCAAAACTGGTCTGGAGAAGAAGGGAAGGAAAAGGGGAGGACTGGTGAAAATGGGTGAAGAGTGGCAAGGTTGCAGACCTGAAGAAGCTGAGCAAGGTGTGGGGAAATATCAACGTGCATGCAGAGAGATCGCTAAGAAGAAGAGGGGCAGCAGGGGATACCAGAGGCGATAAGACATTAAGGGAACCTGCTGGTAGACAGGACCCGGCGCATGAGAAGGAGAGAGAGACACAGACAACAAGGGCAGGAGAAGTAATGCGTGAGGAGAAAGGGCTGGTGCCAAATATGGGGAGACAAGATAAATAGGCTCCAGCACACCCGAAACTAGACTGAGAAAGATCAATCCAAGTCTGAAATAGTGAGGAGCTGCAAGGATCTGGTCCAGAACGCGGCAAAGCGAAGAGGCTGGGGTCAGATAAGCTCCCAGGTGGCTGTAAATAAGCTTGGTGTTTGACTTAACTACGGCAGAGAGCGCTTTGGAAGCCCTGGCCACGAGTGAAAAACGGACAGAGCACAAGAGGTGTCAGAGCAAGAGCGGAGGATAAGAAGGTGCGCAGCCTATTAGTGAGAGACAGAAGGGAAAGAGACAAATATATGCAAAGCCCAAATCGGGAGGGAGGGGTACAAAGACTGAAAAATATAGAAGAGAGCAGCCAGCTGCTTCAATATTGCAACTAGCGGCTGTAACAAAGGAAGACATTGCAGTAATTTTGGCAGAAATAAAGGCCCTACGGTCAGACATTCAGACGTCCATATCCGAAATAAGGGGGAAAGTGGATCGTATTGAAGGAAAAGTTGAAAATCTTGAGAACAACCAAGCCAATGTCGACCTAACAGAAACTCAATGCAAGAATGACGGATATTGAGCTGCGAGAGGAGGAAATCACATTGAAAATGGACGACTTGGAAAACAGGGAACGGAGATCGAATCTACGGATTTTTGGTCTGGCGGAGAGGGAAACCCCACAGCAAGTGGAACGCAAGGTACAGGATATTATCAATCTCTTGTATGAAGACAAAGGAGGAAAGTTGGTAGCAGTGGAAAGGGCCTATAGAGGGGGGAAGAGCATTTGGAAGGGGCCCACAATCTATTGTGGTCAAATTCTTGAGCTACAAGGAGAAGACTGAAATTTTGACCAGAGCCAAACAAAGACAGGAAATTGAATATCAAGGATCCAAAATTAAGATATATCAGGATCTCTGAAGCATGAACCTGGCGAGGAGGAGGGCCTTTAGACTGCTCACCATATGGCTCACAGAACAGAAATTCTGATACAGATGGGGATACCCGTTTGACCTCACCTATCAAGGAGAGGACTACAGGGTCACCACTGCTGAGGAGGCCAGCCGGGTCCTACAGGGGCTGAGAGAGACCATGGACGTGCGAGGTCTGATGGGACCACAGGAGGCTTCAAGCTCACAAGTGGAGGGACAAGGGAGGCGCCCACAGCAGCAAAGGGCGAAAGTAGGAAGGAAATACTTTAAGCCGAACCCGGTGTCCCCAGTGAAGCCATCATAAGGAAAATATGAACATGGAGAAAGGAAGGAACAGGACCTTCAGAGCTTGGGGTATGAAATCCTGAAGGAAAGCGTGAAATGGGTAGACAAAGGTAAATTAAGGCTTCCCATTAGGAATGTGGCAAAGAATCCCTGATGGCCCTCAAGTTGGAGGGGGCCTCTCCAAGGAGGGACCTAACACAGCCTCTTCTGGCCTGGCTGTGGTTCTGTTTTTCTGGTTCACTCGGTTTATCCAGTTTGTTGCTGGGGGGGGGGGGAATGGGAAGGGGGAGGGAGGGGGATATGAATGGAACTACTTGAAAGGCTATGAGACAGCCAATTGCGGGGAGGAATTAGGGAAAGCAACAAGGTGCAAATGGATCTGACATAGGGATGTCGCAAGAGGCGGATCAAAGAAGGGGGAGGTCGGTATTGAAGGTGGGGACCCTTAATGTAAAGGGACTTAATTCCCTGGCCAAGAGATCCCTTGTGAGCAAGGAATTTGCTAGAGCAGAATTGGATGTCCTCTTTATTCAGGAAACCAGACTCAAGGCGGGGGAGGAGAGGCCTACAAGGGGCAGAGGAGTGGGTCAAATATTCTGGGCGTCAGGGAGCCAAAAAAAGGGGGGAGTGGGAATACTCTTAAGTAAACGACTCAGGATGGAAAATCTGACGGTGGAGCGATCACCAGAGGGCAGAAGGAGAATACTCAGGGGGGAGTGGGAAGGGAGACGAATTGCGTTGGTGGGAGTATAGACTCCTAATCAGGGTCAGGGGTCAATGAGGGGGTCCTTGCAGCATTGGGAGGGAGGAGAACCTGGTGGTGGTAGGGGTGGATTTTAATACCTGGGCAGATCCATTAATGGATAGACAGCAGACAAAGACCCAAATTCAAGGAGTCCAACGGGGGGAGACCAATAGGTTTGCAGCCACCCTAGAGAAAGAGGGGATGGTTGACATCTGGAGAGAATGCAACCCAGGGGAAAAAGGTTATACCTTCAAATCAGAGGTCCATGAGACCTTCGCGTTAATTGATTACCTGTCGGTAAATAAAGAGCAGAGAGCAGGGTACAGGAGGCGAGTATTCGCCCAGTGGGATGGACTGACCATGATATGGTCGTGGCGAACAGAGGTTGAGGGGATTGGCCACAGAAATACCAAATGGAGGTGCAATGAGTCCTTATGGCTGGATAAGCTCTACGATAGGGAATTAAGGGGAGAGATGGAGGAGTACTTCCAAATTAATAATAATGGTGAAGTGGACACGACCATGGTATGGGAAGCAGGCAAAGCTGTCTGGAGAGGCCACCTCATAAGGGAAGGAGCGAGGCGAAAAAGGGAACGTAAAATAATTGAAGAGCGGCTGAAAGGGGAAAAAATGGCGCTTGAGAAGAAGCTGCATGCCCAAGGGTCATATCATAAAGACCACCTATGAGCCCTTAAAGAAAAGCGGGAGGAGTTGAGAAAATTGGAAAATGGAGAGTTAACAAGAAAGTTGAAATTTCTAAAACAAAAATTTTGCGAGAAAGGGGACAAAGCGGATATGATGCTTGCTTCCAGGCTTCGGGCACAAAGAGCAGAGAGGTGGGTGGAAGGCCTTCAAATGGAGGAGGGGGGGGGGGGTTAGCTAGAGCATCAAAAGAAATAGCGAACCAATTTACCAAATATTATGAAACTCTTTACATGTCTGAGACAGGGCAGGGGAGAAGGAAATGAGGGAGTATATAGCAAAGTCAGGTCTGACTCAGCTATTGGAGTCTGAGCGAGCCCGTTTGGAATCAGACATAACTCCAGAGGAGGTTCTTGAGGCCATAAAGAGATTACCACCCGGGGGGCGCCAGGGGAGGATGGATATGGCATGAGATTCTACAAACACTTTGGGGATATCATGGCTCCACACCTAGCAAATTTATTTAACACCATACGGGAGAAGGGAGTCGTGCCGCAATCATTTTCCGAAGCACGGATAGTAGTTATCCCAAAGGGAGGGAAAGATGCCACGATATCACTCCTCAATACGGATGCTAAAATTTATACAAGGGTATTGGCCTCACGAATGGAGGGTATTATGCCACGACTGGTCCACCCAGACCAGGTTGGTTTCATAAAGGGTAGACAGGGAGCAGACGCAATGCGAAAAACCCTGGACATAATGGAATATACGATGGGCGAGGAGGGTGACCAGGCGCTCTTAAGTATGGACTCCGAAAAGGCGTTTGATCGAGTGGAATGGAGCTTCCTGTGGGTGGTAATGTGGGACATGGGATTCGGGGAGACATTCCTAAGGGGAGTTCAGGCATTGTATAGGGCTCTGAGGGGGAGGGTTGTGGTGAATAGTCAGACATCGGAAGAGATTAGTATGATGAGAGGGACGAGGCATGGATGTCCCATGTCGCCGCTCTTATATGCACTTTACATGGAGGCCATCGGAAATAATATAAGGGGAATCAGAATATTAGAGGGATAAGGGCGGGGCAAATGAATACAAATTGGCAATGTTTGCCGATGATATACTACTTTATTTGGCGCATCCGCATCAAGACACTCCAAATGTTATTGAAGTTGTTCAGGAATTTGGGAAATGGTCTGGTCTTAAAGTGAATGTGGATGAATCCACTATTTTTTTTTATACAAGAAAAAGGGTAATGAAGGCAGTAGCAATCTGTTAATAGGGGGAATCCCAACAAATTATAAGACTCTTAGGTATCTGGGAATTAATATCGCGAGAACCACAAAGGGGCTAAATGAGGCTAATTTTCCGCAGTTGGTGAGGGAACTAAAGAAGGAAATGGGAAAGTGGACGCGTTTAACCATATCGTGGATGGATCGAGTTAATGCCTTAAAGATGGCGGTGCTCCCGAAACTAATGTATCTTTACCAAATGCTCCCTATTACTATCCCAAAAGGGCATTTCCTGGAAATAAAGGGGATGATTAATAGGTTTGTCTGGCAGGGCAAAAAACAAAGAATAGCATATGAAGTCCTAGCCAAGCCGAAAGAGAAAGGGGGAGTGGGTCTGCCTGACATGTATGAGTACTATCGGAGCCTCCCAGTTCAGGGCGCTAGGGCCTCATTTGAGAGAGGAGAACCAAAAACAATGGGTGGCGATTGAAAATTATAGAATGAGACCAGTTTCGCTGGGGAAGTGGCAGTGGGTGCCAAAAAATGTTTTCACCGAGCAGCGTCATTAACCATTTTGCTATGGGTACCCTTCTGAGGCTTTGGTGGAATAAGAGGGAAATGAAATGGCTCACAACATGGCCATCGCCAATGAGCTGTATATGGGCTCCCCCGATCCGAGATGAGGTAAGAGACCAATTAAGGTTCCAAAGTTGGTATGAGGCAGGGTTGATGAGAAGTGGACAAATGGTAAAGCAGGCGGGATGTATATCGATACAAGAGCTAGAGGCTGGCCTGCAAATAGGCCCACTGGACGTATTTAAATTTCTGCAACTGAAAGGGGTCCTGATGGTGGGGAAATGGAAGGAACAACTGAAGAGGGATCTCAGCCCTATGGAAAAGATATTCAGTGAGTGGGTCAACACGAAGGGTTTTATATCCAGGTTATACGCAACCTTGATGGAAGCAAAGGTTACTAAAGTAGAGGGTCTAAGAAAAAGAAGGGAAAAAGACATGGGGAAGCCGATCTCCGACGCCTTGTGGTCTCGAATGTGCACCGCAGCGCACAAGACATCTATCTCAGTACAATACAAAATGCACGGGTTGAAGTTGCTGCACAGATGGCAATTAGACCCTAAAAGACTTTCCAAGTTGTTTGCACAGACAAGTCCAAAGTGCTGGAGGGGATGTAATGTAGAGGCAAATTATTGCCACATATGGTGGTCTTGCCCTACAAGACTATTGGAGGGAAGTTCTGGGCTGGATCAGAAAAGTGGAAGGGGTCTCGAGAGACTGTGATCCTAGACTAGTTCTTTTTGACCTGGAAGAGCGCGGTAATCGATGGAAGAGGGTACCGCATATGGTGCATTTTCTGCTCTTGGCTACAAGAGCGTGCATAGCAATAGGATGGAAATCGGAAGCCCTCCCGACGGAGCACATGTGGTCTAAAAAGGCCGAAGAACTCTATGAGATGGAGAATTTAACAGCTCAACTCCACGACATGGCAATGAAGCCTACAAATAATTGATGAAGAGGGTTTGTTGCTGTCTTCCTTTTGTGAATGGCCAAATGGCGTGGTCTAATTCCAATTGTTCCTTGGTTAGAGATGGGATATAGAGAGGGGTCAGGGGGGAGGGGATGATGGGGAGACTGTTTTGTTGGGGAATGGGAGATTTATGTTATTGATGAGATATTGTTTCACTGTTGAAGTAAACACAAAATGATAAAATCAAAAAAAAAATTATAATAATAATAATGGTTGTTTTCTACAGTGAACCTGAGAAACCGGCTGTGGGGATTGGCATGTGGAAGAATGCAATCTTTAGGTCTAGTGATGCAAAGAAATCACACTTTTGCACTGCCATGATTATATCGGGCAGTGTGATCATTTTGAATTTTTAGTTTCTTGATGGACGTGTTGAGACCCCTTAGGCCTAAAATTGGCCTCCACCTTTTTTCCACTTTTCTTATGACAATTGTGTTTGCCATTCTGTGGAGGCCCATGGTTTCTTTGAGTCAGGCATGCTTTTGTTTACTCCCTCTCTGGGAGGTTGCTGGTGGTCGTCTTCTTTGTGGTGCTGTGTATTCCTTAGCTTTGTAGGTGTACGTTTGATAGGGTTTGCCATCCCTGGCTGAAACTGGAGATCGTCCCAAAGTGCCTCTTAAAGGTCGAAAGGTGCACTTTGATTGAAGTGACATGAGAGATGTCGCTGTAGCAGTCTGTTTTAATTGCCTTTAAGCCTCACCTATTTTTCATCCAAAGAGTTGATCCCCTTCAAAGGGCATGTCAATGACCTTAGACTGCACATCAGGTCTAAAGTCGTTGCATTTTAGCCATGCTTGCCTGCGCAGCACTACGCCATATGCGATTTGTTTAAATCCGGTCTCTGCTAATACCTACTGCAAAGTTAACTGCGTGGTTCAATGTTTTTTCCCCTCGTATAATATAAATCAGAGCCTCCTTGTGTTTGTCATCCAATAAGTGCTCTAAAAGTGGTGCCATCCTCTTGCGCATTTCACAATCATATTGAATCATGATTGCCAACTAAGTTGCCGCTTTTAATGTGCTTGCTCCAATCGCCAGTATTCTCTTTCCAAAGGCATCCCCTTTTCTATTTTTGTTTTCCAGAGGGATGGCGCATTTGAAGGCCTGGGTGTTGGTTTTCCACCCTACTGTGGTCGAGACTGATTGCGGATTGGGCTGAGAAGTCAGACATTTGGGTGATTTGTCTGGAGCCCTGTATATCTTTTCAAGCCTGCCTTTGAGCACTGGCTCGGAGAAAGGCTTCTTTAAGAGGAGTAAACCCCTCCTCCCCTGACATGGTCTAATATAGGTATAGGTAAAGACATGACAGATTTTTGCTTTTTGTGCATAAGATAGAACCGAAAACAGTCCTTTTGTTCCAACAATTTAAATTCCTCACATGCCTTTGACATTATGGCATGAAACGCTCCCACTTCTTTGGGAAGAGACTGTTTTGGAGGCACATCAGTTATGGGATCCATGCCCGTATCCCAGTCATCCCAATCACCATGAGGGGGAGATTGGGTAGCAGCTGAAGTCGTGTCAACTGCATTCCAATCTGTATCTGTCGTTCCCAGTTCCCCTTCTTCTGGCTCTTGAAGCGGGAGCTGGCAGGTTTAATCAGCTCATTTGTGTGAGAGTACAGTGGCCGCTCCAGGGAGCCCTTAGATCCAATTATGGATGGTGCTGGAGACACCCTTATTGGTTGCAAGGGCGGTCTGTGTGGAGACCATGACTTTGTGTAGGAAGACTTTGACGGCCTTTGTTTAATACCCCAGATTATCTGGCTTACACTGTATTCCTGATGGTCCTGGTACATCCTGGAAGAATGAGGCCTCTGGTAACCTTTTGTCCAGTTGTGCTACTTGTGTCTGAATAGAGGACAAAACCTGTACAGACAGTAGCATCTGTGGATTACCTGCATCTGGGACTGCAGGTGTTGGGTTTGGAACAACCCGCATTGGTGTCGGCTGCAGGGCTGCTTGTGTTGGGGTCCCTTGCCTTGGAGGAGGTGGAAGGTTGGAGTAGTCCTCCTCATCGGAAAAAAACTGAAAACCCATGTTCGAACTTGTCTATCTGGTGCTCCAGAATTTGGTCCGGTAAAATGGAGGGCACTGGAGAGAGAGAGAAGGGGACTTCATATTGTTTAAACAAACTTTTTCCTGGAGTGGTTGCTGGAAAGCGGTTAGAGTGATTTAAATGACTGAACGTGTCTCCTCACTCCACTTATGAGCTGGTTGTTTAACCGGTTGTTCCAGTTGTTGTTGCCCCACTGCAGCCTTGGACTTCTCTTTATCCATTTGATCCACTCTTGGTTTCGTGGACGAGGTGTCCTTCCGTGATGTTTTTGATGTCATAGGCAGTGGTGTGTGGTTTTGCCGTCTTTTTCTTCACCGCCAACGAGGTAGTGGACATCGTTGTCGACGATGTGGTCGAGGGGACACCCTGCTTTTCTGTCGTCAATGGCATTGTTGGCTGGTGTTTTGTCGTCGACGAGCATGCCCTTATTGGTGACATTCCCTGTGCCGTTGACGACCGTTCGGTGGTCAGCGATCTGCTGTGCACCATTGACAAGACTGTCTTTATTGTCGACAGGGTTGCCATTGACAAGAGGTTTCATTTTGGAGCGGTTAGCACAGTTGACGATCCCACTAATAGGGATTGCGCCATCGGTGCTCCTGCGGCTTTGGCTGTATTGTCCGTCATCGACATACCTTTACTTGGTGTCAGCAAGGATTCACTAGAAACCTCTCTGCACTGTATTTCGCCCATAGGTGTGATCGTTGGCGCTTGCTTTTTTGACGAATGAGCAGAAAGCATGGCATGGCACGGAATTTCCAGCACTTTCTTCTTAAAATAATAACAAGTTACTTACCCCTAGTAACGTTCTTTCGACTGGATGTTCCTCCCACATATTCCTCATTTTATATCTCTCCTTACAGAGTCAGCTGCTTTGGAGACATATTTGAGGAAGAGGGTGCTGTGCGTCAACTAGATGTCCCTCATGGGCCTCTGTCCCCTCTCAAGGTTGAGGTCATCGATAGTATAAATAGCACGTACTGCATCTGTTACTTCATTTGGGTTTTTTCACCTTCCTCCCACAGGATAATCAGCATTGGTGAGGTCAAAAGAAGACCAGACGCTCAAGGAACAAAAGGTGTAATGCACAGAAATTCTACTGCAGGGTAGGATGAGACAGGCAATGAGAAATACGTGGGTGGAACATCCAGACGAAAGAACATTACCCGGGGTAAGTAACTTGTTCTTCAAATGGATTGTGTCCTCCCACGTATTCCTTCTTATGGTAGCCTCCCAAAGCAGGATGACACTGAAGGAGTATGAATTTTGAGAAGCAAATAATCAATTTCAATGTTTGTCATGAATGCTGTCGAGCACAGCCTATCCAAATCACGCCTCCTGTCCTGACACAGAGTCTAGACAATAGTACTTTGTGAAGGTGTGAACAGACGACCTGTCCTCAATCGGCACGCCTCTTTGTAAGGCAGATGAAGTAGCCCTGCCCTTTGTGAATTGAGCTTGCAAGCCGACCAGGGCTTCTTTCCCAGCTAGCCTAAAGCATTCTGTAATGCATAGAATGATGCACCGGGATAAAGTCTGCTTACTAACTGCTAGACCCAATGTACCCGGTGTAACCAACAAAAAGTTGATCATCCTGTCTTAGTTTACCGAGACATGAAATGTAGAAGCTTAAAGCTCTTTTAGGGTCTAGCTGCGCAGTCTTTTTTCTTCCTTACTAGGGTGAGGTGGAGGGTAGAAAGTTGGCAATACTATCCTTTGTGAAATACAGTGCGGGAGGGGTCGGGAGCGGTGCTCATCTACTTTTTTAAATTACCTTTTACAGCTCCTATACTTTTATTTTAAAAAGAAACCGTTCCGGAATGGTTTAGTTTAAAATAAAAGTGTAGGAAGAAGTTGAAACTTGCACTCAGTGCACTGCACTGAACGTTCCCTTATACAGCAGGTGCAAGTGTTTGGGGGTGTGTATTGTGTGTCTGAGGGGACGTGGTGATGGGATTTGTGGGGAGTGGGTGCAGGCCAGCAGGGAACAGTTCCACTACTTCTTTTCGTACACTTCGACCACTGGTGAAATATGAAAATAGGAAACCACTTTCAGTAGAAAGGTAGGTCTGACTCAACACAACTTTAACCTTGTAAAACGTCATAAACTGTGGTTTGCACGAGAAGGCGTGTAATTTGCTCAAACTGCAGGCGGATGCTAAAGCCGTTAACAGGATTGTTTTTAATGCAAGTAGTCTCAATTGGCAAGAGTGAAGTGGCCCAAACGGAGCACACATGAGATGAGAAACTTTAATACTAGATTCAAATCCCAAACAGGGACTACAGAGGGTACTGGAGGGAACACATTAGTGAGCCCCTTTAAAAGTGGACAACCAGAGGCATCTTAAAATACGATGTTTGTTCAGACTTGTGCTTAAAAATCTAGAGTGCTGCCAAGTATCCATTCACAATGCCAATATTGAGCCCCAGATTAGCCAGATGCAGTAGGAATGATAACACAACAGATTTGTCGCATTGGAAAGGGTCGACTTTCTTCTCTCTGCGCCAGCTGCAGAACTAGTTCCAACTGCAGCAATATGTGGACTTCGTTGCTGGTCTTCTGTCCGAAAGAAAAATTCCAATCCTTGTATCTCAACCTCTCAGCAGCCATGTCTAAAGGTTGAGGGTCTTGACCTCTGGGTGGAGAACCCAACCCTCCACTTGCGAAAGAAGTTCCTCCCTTTGTGGAAGATGAATTGGAGGGCAGATGGACATGTCCAGAAGGTCCAGAAGCCACGTCCTCCAGGCCCAATCTGGAGCAATTAGGATCATGGATTTTCTGAACTTCCTCAACCTCCTGATCACGTGAGGACTGGAGAAAATTCCTACAGGCGTGGAAACTCACAGTGCACCACAAACTTGTCCCCTAGAGCTCCTCTAGGTGGAAATTCCCTGGAGCAGAACAGCTCGCACTTCCGGTTGAGACCGGATGCAAATATATCTACTGGAGGGGTTCCCCAAAGGGTGAAGATCTCTTGAAGGACTTCCAGCGCTAGTTCCCCGCCCCTGTGGGAGACTGTTCCCTGCCTTCTTATACCATCCGCTGTCGTGGTCTCCTCTCCGGCTAGGGGAACTGCTGATAGGGCGATTCCTTCTTGAACTGCTCAGAACCAGAGCTGCATTGCATCTCTGCACAGTGGTAATAACCCTAGACCTCCTCCTCTTATTGAGGTAGTACATGGCCACTGTGTTGCCTGTCATTTTCAGGACATTCTTTCCCCGTACAGAGGGCAGGAAGGCCTTCAGCGCTAGTCCGATTGCCCTCAGCTCCAAAAGGTTGATGTGTAGTTTGGACTCCGATGGAGATCAATGACCGCTGACTGTCAGATGGTTGGCGTGGCCATCCCTGCCCATGAGGGAAGCATCCGTAACTACTGTGATCTCCGGCCATGGTTGCCAAAAGTTTTCTCCCTTCAGAATGTTGTCGTTGCAGGCCCACCACAGGAGATCCTGTGCAACCCTGCTTGGAACCTGAAGCAGACCTGACATCTTGCCTGAAAACTGGGACCAATGAGTTCTGAGGGTCAATGGAGGGATTTGATTCTCAGACGAGCCTCTGGCACCAGAAAAATGCAGAATGCCATGAGCTCAAGCAACCTTAAGAAATCGATGACCGAGAGACGCTAGGCATTCTGAAATTTGGTGACTGTCAGCTCAATGTGTAGAGCCCTAACCTTGAGTGGCAAGGCTTTCCCAGATGAAGCATCTAGGACTGCCCCGATGAATTGGAGCTTTTGGGATCTATCATGTGGGACTTCTTGAAATTGAGGGATAAACCCAATCTGTGGAGAGAGTGGCAAGTAGCGCTAAAATGTTCCAGGATCTGTTCGGGTGAAGGGCCCCCAATCAGCCAATCGTCCAGGCAGAGCTAGACATGAATCCACCCACCCCCCCCTCCTGTAACTTGCTGCCACCAATGCCATCAATTTGGGGGAAATCCTCGGGCGGAGGTCAGCCCGAACTGCAGAACACTAAACTGATATTAAGAACTGCCAACAGCGAACATACAGGCACTTACTGTGCTTGAGATGGATAGGCACATGAAAGTAAGCATCCTCAAGGTACAATGACACCATCCAATCCTGAACTGGAGGGCTTGAGGGATCTGAGAAAGGGTGACCATTTTGAACGTGTCCTTCCTGAGGAACTTGTTCAAGTATCTCAAATCCAAAATGGGTCTCAATCCTCTGTCCGTCTTGGGGTTCAAAAAGTAAGGGGAGTATTACCCCTTGTTCCTCTCCGTCACAGATACTGGTTCGGTAGCACCATTTGCTAGCAGATTTGAAATTTCCTGCAAGAGGAACAGATCCAGAGTTTTGCGAGAGTGGTTCCTCTGTGGATGATCCCAAGGCATTCTTAAAAAGGAGTGGCCATTAGCCTGGGCTACTGTTTGCAATGCCCAACCATCGGAAGGAATGCCCCGCCATTCTTCCAGATGCCGACTGAGCCAGCCTCCCCATTGGGGTCTTGTGGATTAAGGCCTCAGAGTGGTTTTGAGGCAGCAGAAGCAGCGGCTGAGGGTAAAGAAGCTGTTGCTTGGGCGGACTTGGCACCTCTTCCTCTTCAACCACAATGGCATTTCTTTTGGCCTCTGACTGGGCAGTCCCCTCATTCTTCCAAATGAGGAGTAATAGCAAAAGGACATACCCCACCAAGTTGGTGCAGTGGGGTGCAAAGGTTGTGGTTGTCTGATGGCGGCACTGAGGGATCTGGCCATCGTTTTGAGGTCTGCAATTTATCAAGGCTCTCATCAGCCTTGTTGCCAAATAGTTGTGTGCCGTCAAAGGGCATGCTGAGAAGCCTAGACCGCAAACACACACAACCACGCAAATCTGCGCATAACTGTGCTTGCCGCCATGGCTCTGCTAATGCTATCATCAGAGCCCAAATCTGACCAGAGAGACTCACACAGCATCATTTCCATTATTCACAATGTTTAGAAATCCCTCTCTCCTTCAGGGATATGCTCTGCTGCCACAGAGATGCAATCCCACAAAGTGTGGGTACATTTTGCAAGGGCACAAGTGACATTGACACATTTCAAAGCCATACTACCGGCTGAAAATACTTTTTGTGCCAAAGCGTCAAAACACATGTTTTGAAAGATATTCTAGACACTTCTTAAGGGCCTACACTTTTTTTGTGAAGTTTTTATTAACAGCTGGGCTTGTGACTCCCAGTTAGTCTTTACCCTTTTCTGAAGGGTTGCAAGGTCATCTTGGTCTGCCCCATACCAAGTACTCAGTTACTTTGTTAATCAGCTGTCTGTAAAACGCGTCAGTGAGCTCAGACAGATCAGGTTTTCCAAATTCCAATTCAGGTGAAGTATCAAGGCCACTTGCACTTTGCAGATTGTCACATAAATCTCTCATCCTTGATTCCTCAAATATCAAGGCATCAGGAACACCATATTCCAACCCAAAAGGTTGTATATCCTGATCTGAGGGCTCATGTTAATCACAAATAGAAGAACAGGATTTGAAAAACTCTTCTTCAAGGCTTCGACGCCGATGGTATTGGCTTTGAATGGAACGACCTGCGACTCAGTCTTCAAAGGACGAGGCCTGAGCCCGTCCTTGAATCGAGGCCTCGAGGGCTCTCGATGGGTCGGCGGCTTGTCACCCAGGCTTGAGGGCACGCCAATCTTAGCCTGATTTGCCTCCTCCTCGGCCTTGGAAGGCGCGACAGGGTCATGGCTCTTCACCTTTTCTTTCAAATGGGGTGGGGGCCGACTTCTTGAATATTTCTAACATCTGAAGCCTAGAGGCCTCTCATTCAGCTTCAGTTGCTGATTTACCTGGACTGGGTATTCTGTGCTCACGCAAGCAGTCAGATGATAAGGATGGCTACCTGTGGGGCTGTTTCTTCGCTCTCTTTGAAGAGGAATGGTGAAAACCGCTTTGTGAATGAGAACGTTTCTTGGAATGTTTCCTCAGCAGTGACTCAACCCTCGATTCCTCCGACAAACGTCTTTTAAACAGTTTCATGGAAGGTGATTTCGGAGGGGGGCCTACCGGCAGTGAGCTTCCCCTTACGTTCATTGAGCACCGTTCCTTTCATTGATTGGCAGGATCCAGAGTCAGCCGTCCTGTGGTCGGTGCCAAGGCAACATAAATACGATGTGGATCAGTTATGGACATTTCAGATCCACAGTCGCCATTTCTTGAAGCCGGTCCTCTGGGTACAAGAAGACATTTTCAAGTATAACAAAGTTTCGTGAGAAACAACTGCCCCATAGTGAAGGAGAAAGCTTTAGCAGAAAAACGGAACTGAAGTAACGTGCGCAGTGTGCGCTATTTAAACCATCAATGACGTCAACCTTGAGAGCGGACGGATGCCGTTGAGGGACATATAGTCGATGATGACACAAGGCACCCTCTGCAAAATAACTTCCGAAACAGCTGATGCTGGAAGGAGAGATCATAAAATAAGGAATACGTGGGAGGACACAATCCATTTAAAGTAGGCAATCTCTCCTCAGACCTGGCCCTTGTTTAAGCTTAGGTCGTATCCACACTACTGCTGGCCACACGCTTTTAGATGACTCAGATGGGGGTACTTCCCTCCATCTAGCCAACATACCAAGCACCTGTGCCTATCTTAGTGTTTTGGTACAGAAAGTGCTGCATCTCTCGCAGACTTCTTGTATACGGTTGGGCTAGAAGCTATAAATACTTTCAGAGTGTCTATCGACCCACATGTACATTACAGGTCGCCCATGGCTCAAAATGGGATTTCTTCACTTTTCCCACCATGGGAATCACTCGCCCACTTATCTGAAGAAGCAGAAGATTGCTGAAAACCTTTGTTCAATCTCTCTGTTATGATCTTTAATTTCATATAACTATTTAAATCCGACAGGTCATAAAAGTCACGTACAAAATTAAATCACATAAACCAGTCAACAATGAGTAAAATTGGCGATAGTAAAATACATGTTTAAAGGAATTAAAATATAAGAAATGTATTATCCAAAACTAAAACATCAGACGTCACACAGCTAATATGCTTTAGTCTCTTCTTCCATGCCTGTGGGTCCCCATACAATAAGTCGCTAATTCACCACCCTAACCCCCTCCCACCAGGCACAGATGTAAAGCCTCACTTAAACTTCATGTGCAAGAAGGTTGTCAACAAAGAGTCAGATATTTCATTTCTAATATAAAGATATTCCAGACAAAAAAAAGATAAAGTGCACTGCTTTCAACAACGGTTGGACAAAATGGGCAAATTTCTGAGTTGCCTGAACTCCATTTATGCTTAAGACTGGCTAAAGGCAGGATGCCAAAACACAGCTTTTTGTATAGAACTCTCATCAGGTTCGGCCACATTTTATCTAAGTAACATTCAAAGCCAGGCTTTGGCTTCCATGATGCATAGGAAGTTAAACTAATCAAAATTGATAGTTTAACAACAATTTAATTCACCCATCTTCTCTCGTATAACTTTTTCAGTTGTATCGTAAACATTTTTGGGATTGAATCAGGGTCGATCCAGTAGCTTCCCAACCTCATAGAGAAGAGTGTGTTTCTTATGGCCACCAGGTAAGGCAAGTTTGAGCTTCCATACTGGGATAGACCATCTTTTAGTGCTTTTCTGTAGTTGCCCAAGTTAGGATTGGTCCATAAATGAACCCATAGGAACAAAGGCTGCGCTCCACAAATCCAATGCTCTGCAGATCCATGTCCCATAAAACTGGGGAATTAGGACAATTTACAGGCAGTCCCAAAATAGATTTGAAAAGGGTATGTTCCATCCACAACCTGCAACATGCTCATGTAACACCTGCCCCAAAGCTCTGCCCCACATAGGGCCGCTTTTCTAACTTGGCTCTTCTAAAACTGCAGGATGGAGCAAACCGGACCAGCCTCATGGTGCTGGATGAATCTCGACACAGCTCCACAATGCCTTGTCAACTTAAGTGCCACCCTATTTACCTGGTTAGTCCACGTGCAACTGGCCATCATTCTGACACCCAAACATTTGTACTGAGTGACCTGCTCAATTGGACCATCTCTGAGGCTTTTTGTATGAAATGATTTGCTCTTCGCCCTGCTTTTAGTAAACACCAATGACTGAGTTTTCTTAACATTTATAGTCAAACTATTTGCCTCACAGAAATGTTCAAAAATGATTAGTTGCCTCTGGAGACGTTGGGGGGTAAGGGAAAGCAAAACTGCATAGTCTGCAAATAGTAAAATTGGGATTCTTTTCATTCGCCAGAGATGGTGCATCAGTTGGCTTGGCCAGCTATGAGTCAATAACCCCATTAAACGGGCAAAACAAACTGGGGGCAAAGCCGCTGCCTTGCCGAACTCCCACATCAATTTTTATTTTCCCTGTTGTTTGGCCATCCAATACGTATCTAACTACCACCTCATTATTAGTATATAAGGATTGAATGGCTCACAGAATACCAATTGGAATGCCCAAACCCGACAAAGCCTCCCACAGTCTCGCCCTAGGCACACTGTCAAAGGCAGTTTTAAGATCAACAAATACAGAATAGGATTTCATGCTCCTTAGCGTAACAAACTTCTCCAGGATCAGGTAAAGTCTCATAACCTGATCAATTGTGCTAACATTATGCTGCAACCCAGTTCAAGGCTCCCACTTCCAGAGTCCAAGCCTCCAAATGACCCAGTACTCCCTTTGCAAACAACTTGCCACTGGAATCCAGAAGGGAGATTGGTCTATAGTTGGAAGTGGACACGCTATCTCCCTACTTGAATATGGGAACAAGTACTGCTCGTGTCCATGAGTGTCGGACTACGTGTGCCACTAGTATGGCATGGAAGAGTTTCAGTAAATAAGGGGTCCATATAGCCACTTCCTGCCTATACCAGTCAATAGGGACCACAACAGGGCCAGGCGCTTTTCCCAGTTTTTGTGACAAAAGTCCCACTTCCACATCTTTAGCGGAAAGAACCATAGGAGTAAAATCCTCCTGCCCGGTCTCTGCCACAGTGGTGCCATCAATCACACTTGGGGCACGTTTAACATCTTTATAAAGATTTTCTAAATGGGCGAACCAGGCAGCCTCTGGAATGGCATCCAAAATAAAATGTTGGTCCCTACTTTTACCAGCCCATACCCATAGCTAGAATCCCCTAGAGTCTCCCATTGATGGAAGCCTGAAGGAGGCTATCCCATAACTGGTTGGAGTAGCCAAACATCATCAGCTTTAACAGCTTACGATATGCAGCTCTAGCCACAGTCAAAGCCAGTGCGCACCCACCTTGTGCTCCTTTAGCATGCTCAACCAATACCTTCTTTGCAGTATGACATTCGCCATCATACCATGGATATTTATACACAGCCTTTACCCTGGCGGCGCACTGAGGCCTGCTCACACAATCTCCCAACATTTTTATCAGTGCTTCATGGACTGATAGCAAATGCTTAACATAAGTCTCGTCCCTCTCGCTAAAAGCCTCAAGTAATGGGAGAATACCGGAAGTTTAGGCTCCAAAGCAGCTGAACACCACTTGGTGGCAAGTCTGGCTTCACCCTTGATCTCAATCGGGACCACACACTGATCCTCAATGCCCCTCCCCCCTCAAACCGAACAATGACTCCAAGGCTGTTAATACAACAGAATTACTGCCACTTTCCGGTCTTTTTCAACACTCTAAAATCCCTTATAGTTTTCCACGATTCGATGTTTAGCAGAATGTAATCAGACTATTTTTGAGGTCCGAGCCAAAGGTTGTTCTAGCAGGCCAGTCACTCAAAAATATTGCATTACACGCCCTAAGACCTAGGGTTACAAACACACTTGCCGCCACCTGGGCCTTTCCGCATTTCCTCTTAGGGCGTTCCACCATCAAATTGTCAATACCCAATCTTGAGTCTTCCTCATCAGTCATGGTAAAAACAAATCGTTGAGATCAACCATTACAATTGTTTTTACCACACCTTTTTGATTTTCCTTCCATTTAGCGAGTCTTTCCTGCAGCAACAAAAACAAGGAACTACCAACAACATTTTTCTTTTGGTTGTACAAGTTAATAAGCAGGAGGTGATTCCCATCGGGGCATTGCAAATGAATTTCCTTGTAATCCATCGAGTAAGTAGGATAAATACATATTGGTGTAAATAAATGTACCCAGAGGATGAGGCCACCACCCGACCACCTCTCCCCTTTACTGAAGTCTTCTTGTATACGGTTGGGGTAGAGGCAATAAATGCATTCAGAGTGTCTATCGACCTTCATGTACATTCTTTATGCCATGAATCTCCCATGGCTTAAAATGGGATTTTTTCGCTTTCCTCTCCACGAGAATACCTCGCTCACTTATCTGAATAAGAAGCAGAAGATTGCTGAAAATGTTTGTTGATTGGAGAAGAACAAGTTACTCTCTTACCTGGTAACGTTCTTTCGATGGAATGGTCCGACGATGTATTGCATATCTATGACAGTAATCACCACAGCTGTGCTGCTTCGGAAAATCTTTTGGCGTCTGCGTCCTGTGTCGATGACGTCGATACGCCGCCCTCGAGGACCTCCTCCGACGGCCGATGTTATAAGTAGGACGCACAATGCCCGTAGCCTCAGTTGTAGTTTTTTCCCAGAACGTGTGGCACCAGTCTTCTGCCAGTCTGACCACACAAAGCCTTGCGGAAACGTAAGCTGCATTCGCATAAGAAATTCTGTAGCGGGGAAGGCAGGGAGGGAGCGATATGGAATACGTTGTCAGACCATCCCATCGAAAGAACGTTACCAGGTAAGAGAGTAACTTGTTCTTCGAGGGGATTGGGTCCTCCGACGTATTCCATATCTATGACAGACTCCCAAAGCAGTACCAATGTAAGGAGGTGGGAAAAGAATTTAGAAAACAAATTCAGAATGCCCAATCAAATTGCGGAGTAAAGGACCGCCTTGCCAAAGGCCAAATCCTGCCCCCGGATGGAATCGAGGGAGTAGTGACGCACAACAGTATGTACCGAAGCCCAGGTGGCCGCATCACAGATGTTACAAATAGGAACATCCCTCTGTAGGGCAGTAGAGGCAGCCATACCCCTGGTAGAATGGGCCCGTAAACCGACCGGTGGGTCCTTACCCGCCAAGCGGTAACACTCAGAGATAGCCAAAATAATCCAGCGAGACAAAGTCTGTTTCGTCACAGCTAGTCCAAAACGCTTTCCAGCGTAACCAATGAAGAGTCGATGATCGTCTACTCTGACCCGGGACATGCGTGCAATATAAAACCTTAACGCTCTCCCAGGATCAAGCCTATGGAGCCTCTCCTCGTCCTTAAAAGGATCTGGAGGAGGATAAAATGCCGGAAGAACAACCTTTTGGCCTAAACGAAATTCCGACACCACCTTCGGAAGAAAGGAAGGACGAACTCTAAGGACAACCCTGTCCTTATGAAACACAGTGAAGGGTGGCTTAACTGAAAGTGCCTGTAACTCACTCACTCTGCGAGCGGAAGTGACCGCAACCAAAAATACAGTTTTAAGAGTTAACAGTCTCAAAGGGCATGAATGCAAAGGCTCAAACAGAGCACCCATCAGAAACTTGAGAACAAGGTTCAAATCCCAACCGGGCACCTGGAAAGGTCAAGATCACCAGGAGAATCTCCTGAGCCAACTCCCTCTCGTGAGAGATCACGCTCTGCCTCCTCAGAGTGTCCGCCATCTCATTTTCGTCTCCGGCCAGATGAACTGCCGAGATCGAAACTTCCTGCTGGATTGCCCAGAACCAGAGCTGCATCGCCTCCCTGCACAGATGAAGTGACCCTGCCCCCCCCCCTTTTTGTTGAGGTAGTGCATGGCCACTGTGTTGTCCGTCAGGATCAGGACATTCTTTCCTCGCAGTGTTGGCAGAAAAGCCTTCAGGGCTAGCCCAACGGCCCTCAGCTCCAACAGATTGATATGGAGTCTGGACTCCGACGGAGACCAACAACCGCTGACTGTCAACTCGTTGGCATGAGCTCCGCATCCCGTGAGGGATGCGTCCGTCACGATTGTCACCACCGGCCAAGGTAGCCAAAATGGAGCCCCCCTCATCAGATTGCCTTTGTCCTCCCACCACAGAAGGTCCTGGGCGACAGAGGAAGGCACCTGAACAGGGTCCGACATCCTGCCGGAGGACTAAGACCACTGGAGCTTGAGTGCCCATTGCAAAGATCTCATCCGCAACCTGGCCTCTGGCACCACAAGAATGCAGGATGCCATGAGGCTGAGCAATCTCAAGAACTCGAACGCTGGGAGACTCTGGGCAAGCTGAAACTTGTGCACCATCTGCTGAATGTGATGAGCCCTCACCTGAGCCTCTGAGTTGGTGTCAAATGGGACTTCTTTAAATTGAGGGAGAAGCCCAGCTTGTGGAGGGAGTGGCAGGTGACGGACAGATGATCCAGGACTTGCTCGGGAGAGCGCACCCTGATCAACCAATCGTCCAGGTAGGGGTAGACGTGAATCCCCCCTTTCCTGAGATGCGCTGCCACTACTACCATGAGCTTGGTGAAGACAGTCGGGGCAGAGGTCAATCCAAACAGCAGGACCCGAAACTGAAAGGGCAAGTCTCCAACCGCAAACCTCAGGTACTTCTTGTGCTTTGAATGGATCGGCACATGAAAATAAGCGTCCTTGAGGTCGAGAGACACCAGTCAGTCCTGAAGTTGAAGGGCCTGGAGGACTTGAGAGTAACCATCTTGAACTTGTCCTTCCTGAGGAGTTTGTTCAAACCGCCCAAGTCCATGATGGGTCTCAATCCCCCGTCTTTCTTGGAAATCAAAAAATAAGGGGAATACCATCCCTTGTTCCTCTCTGCTACAGGCACCAGTTCTATGGCGCCTTTCTCCAGCAGGGATTGGATTTCCGGCGCAAGGAGCGGACCCAGACTCTTCAAAGAGAGATTCCCCGGTGGATTGTCTTGAGGCCTCTGCCGGAAAGGAAGACAGTAGCCGTGGGTTATGATCTCCAGAACCCACACATCTGAAGTAATGGCGCGCCACTCTGCAAGATGCTGCGCCAGCCTTCCCCCAACCGGCGAACCATGGGACATGGCCTCATGACTGAGCTGAAGCGGCTGCGGCGTTGCCTGAGGGCAAAGAGGCAACTGCCCGAGCGGCCTTGGCACCTCGAGTACCTTGTTTTCCACCTCTGGTACGCCTACGGTGGGCCCTTTGACTGGCAGCTCCTCTCGCTTTACCAAAGGATGAGTAATAACAAAAGGAACCTCCCCTCCATTGCTGTCCCCCAGGACGAAAAGGAGGAGGTTGTCGAACTGCAGCGCCCAACGACTTCACTGCAGCTTTTGAGGTCTGCAACCTCTCAAGGCTCTCGTCAACCTTGCTGCCAAAAAGATGTCCCCGTCAAAGCGCATGTTGAGGAGCCGGGCCTGCACATCAGGAGCAAACCCTGACTTCTGCAACCACGCAAACCTGCGTATCACGGTGCTCGCTGCCATGGACCGGCTGACGCAATCTGCCATGTCCAAACCCGACTGAACGGCCTCACACATGGCATCCTTGCCATCCTGAACCATGGCAAGGAAACCATCCCGTTCGTCCCCTTCAGGAATATGTTCAGCCGCTAAGGAAACACAGTTCCACAGAGTGTGCGTGAAACGTGACAAGGCACAAACGGAGTTGGCCGCCTGAAGCGCCATACCCCCTGCAGAAAACACTTTCTTTGCCCAGCCGTCAAAACGCTTGTCGTCCCTATCAGGAGGGATGGTAGGATACAACGCTTGCTTTGCCGGGGCCGTAGCCGCCTGCACCACCAAACTCTCCGGAGTGGGGTGCTTGGACAAGTAGCAGGGGTCGCTACTGGCTGGGTGGTATTTTCGCAGCAAAGACTTGCCCACTGCCGGGAGACTCTCCGGAGCAGTCCAAGCCGCCGCCACCACCCTCCTCTGTAGAGCCATATGAAACGGCAGTACCGGGTCAGTTGGTGGGCCAAGGTCGAGGATATCCGTAAGGTCAACCTGAAGAAACTCCCCCGGGGTAGCAGACCATCCCAAGTACTCGGTGACCCTCGACATAAGGTGCTGGTACGAGGAGTCGGCATGAGTGCCAGGCTCAGGCCTACAAAACTCCACCTCCGGAGAGGTGTCCAGCCCACTAGCATTGTGCAGGGACTGCCTCAGGTCCTCAAATTGGTTATGGCCCGAGAGACTCTCGTCTGGCACCGTATTAGGAACCATGCCATCATCAGAGCCCTCATCCACCTCTAAAATAAACTCAAGATGGCGGTAAGAAGGCACAGAATGTGAACCAAAGCCATGCTTGACCTTGGCCAAAGCCTTTCTAGGGGGTGCCACCAAGCCCCGGGGTACCCCCGTCGACACAGCCTCGAAAGGCGTTGAGTGAATCGGCGTCGACACCTAACGCGGCGCCGACAGCATCAATGGCGTCGACACAGGCCTCTAGGCCGGAGCCCCGAGCGTGTCCTTCGACAGCCTGGGCGCCGATGGCGCTGACGACTTCTTCGGAGGCAGGGCCTCGAAAGAGTCAGTCGACGACCTCGGCGCCACCAGCGTCGACGTCTTCCTCGAAGACATCACAGGTTCACACGGTTTCGAGCGCGTTGAGGACCGGGACCTGGACCGGGCATGACAAGAACGATTCCCCTTGTCCGAGCAGGACGCGGGACCTCTCCCACGAATCGTGCCCACCACACGAGCACGAAGGCGTGCGAGCGGTGTCTCTCGACCGATCCCGACTGACCCCACTCGGAGGCGCGGACTGACCGGTGCCCTGCGATTCGAGAATCGCTAACATTTTCTTCCCAAAGGAAGCCCATTCCTCGGACGTCGCCTGCTTCGTAGGGTAAGCGACCCGCCGACAGGCGGAGTCCTCGGAAGAGGATGGGGAAGGCGACTGATGACGGCGCTTTCGGGAGTGCCTCAAAGAGGCAGAGGAGTGGCGGGACCGACTCCGGGACTGAGACCCACTGGACTTCCGACGACGACGCAGAGAGTCGCCTCTCGAATCATCCGTCGAAAGCCCCGCAGACCTCGACTTCCGTGGCTTAGACACCTTACCTACCGATAACTTCTTGCGCTCCCGCAAGGCTTTAGACGAGAGACTGGCAGTCGACACAGTCATTCGTTTCAAGGGCCTCCCCGAGGCACCAGTGGCAGGCGTTGTGAGAGTCCGTAACCGACATCTTGGACCCACAGTCCCCGCACTTCTTAAATCCCGGACACGTGGTGCAAGACGAGGTAGACATCCTTCACGAAGAAGAAACTTCACAAAACGAACAGGTTCGAAGAACCGAGAAACAACAGAAACTCCAAAGAGCCGAGGCGCGCCGAGATTCCCGAAGCGAACATGTTCGCGGAAAAAACGGAACTGAGGCTACGGGCGTTGTGCGTCCTACTTATAACATCCAGTGACATCGGCCGTGGGAGGAGGTCCTCGAGGGCGGTGTATCGACATCATCGACGCAGACGCCGAAAGAATTTCCGAAGCAGCACAGCTGTGGTGATTACTGTCAGATATGGAATACGTCGGAGGACCCAATCCCCTCGAAGCTCTCTTATGATCTTTAAGTAGAATAAAGTTTTCTCTCAGGTGAAAAGGAGGTGGAGGACTCCTCATCATGACGTGTGTTAGGCAGAATCCTGTGCAATTCCCTTGGGGAACACTGCAAAAAGATTAAGACTACAGGAGTGAGCAGTAAACCCAATTGGTAGCAGTCTGTACCACCCAGATTTACCTAGTAGCTGTGGCTGAGCAGTCAGACTTCTCTCAAGAAGAGTAGGGCAGTATATAGAGTATACACAATATGGCTAAAAACACAGCAGAGCAAACAAACACTGACCAGAGCTTTGTATAAAAAGTATATAATTATTTATTTAAAACACACTTTAGGCAATATACTAGCACTCTAAATCAAAAGCAAGTTAAAACACAGTCAGGTAAAGTATACACACCTCCCTTGATAACTATCAGACAAGTCAAAGTTAAAACACCAAGATTTGTTAAAACAGATGTGAGCGCGTAACCTGATGGCACTCAAATAGTTCAGTTAAAGGGAGAGAAAAAGGCAGAGCATAGAAATAAAACAGGTCCCAACACTTTAAGGAGTTCTCAGCAAGGGAATAAAGGCAGTAAATACTGTAGAGCCAAAGTTCATAGGCCAGGCCGACTTTAAATGGAGCAAAGCGAAACGTGCCCAGGATCACACAGTTTAAAATGCACTAAAAGTCTTTGCAGAATGTTCAGAAGAGGTTGGGGCGATTCAAGAAGGTAAAGTTAGAAGGTCTGGGGCCAACCCAGTTGGAAAGCCAAGGATTTGAGGGTCACCTTTGGCAAACCGAAGAAAGGGAGGCCAGGCAGGTCACAGTACCTTAAATAGAGAGGAAGCTCCAGTGGTGGCAGTTGTTCCTGGCAGTGGTTGCAGTTCATGGTTTCGATCAGGGGAAGAGAGGATCTCGTCAAGGAGGAAATGTGGAGTCGTTGCACTGCACAGGGATGAAACCATCGGCGGAGTTCGTCGGTAAAAGGTGCGTTCCTTTTATTCGCGGTCAAAGTGGTGAAGCTTGGCTATCCGGCCGCCGGGGTGCTTGGCACGGGCAATTCGACCAAGAGACGTCTTTGGAAGTCCAGCAGAAGATCTTCGCTTGTCATTGGGAAAGTGGTGAGTTTGTTGCAGCAGGACTCCACCGGTGGTGTCGTCGTTGCAGATGGCTCAGCTTCTTCCCTCTTCGAATTCTTAGGTCCTGTGGCGACTTCTGAAGTTCCGGTCCCAAAGGCCCTGATTTTATGTAGAAAAACCCCCATTCAACAGCCTAGCTGTCACTCAAACATGCTAAGTGGTGAGCCGGGCGGCTCACCACTGGGCCAATCAGAATAGAGTGTGACTTGGGTTGCTAAGGCAACGCAGTCCAGGGTGCCAATTCCCCTCCCCACACATCCTGTGGAACCCAGACAGAGTGGCACCATTTGGAGGGCTTCTGTGGAGAAGCCTGCCGAAATAGTGGAACAAAGGGCCCGACCTTGGTCAGAGTTACAGAGACGGACACGAAAGCCATTTTAGAAAAGAGTTCTGGCAAAAAGACCCAACTGTGAATTTAATATTAAATAAATAAAGCGGCGGTATCTTTAACATTGCACCAAAAAGTGGTGGGTTTAAAATCCATGGGAAAATCCCATAGGAAATATTCCGGTGGAATATTTTGCATGGTAACCACTGCCACCAGCCAGAAACTCGACAAGGGGGGACTGGACAGTGCCCCCTTGAAAACAGACCCAGGGGCAATATAATTAACCCCTTCCAGCACTTCCACAATATCATGGCTTGTACTGGTTCTGTTCACAATTTGAGACTAGTAAAGTCAATGGTGACTTTACATGCCCTGGGAGACAGTCAGTCCCAGGGTATGGAGTCTATGTTTGGGAGTCACTATGACACCCCTGTGTTACTGCACTGAGGGTGCTGTGTAATACATACACAAAAAACAGATGATACCCTATGGAGTAAAAGACCCCATAGCCCAAAATCACAAATAATCAGACATATCTCAAATCATGCCTAAGAGTGCGAGTAAAAGAGTCTCACTCTTAGCAGGAGAAAAAAACAAACCCCAAAAATCCAGCAAAGCTGCTGGGGGACTCACTAGATTTGGGAAATTAGCCTCTTAAGAGAATTCTCCCTAACACTGTGCAGTTAGAATCTAAAAATGGCCTCTAGGGTAGGGCTAGATACTCAACGTCCCATTGGATGGGAGACAAAATACCCAAAAGGACTGAGATGGGTCGCAAAAATGAACCATTTCTTCTATATAATATAATCAGAGGTTACCAAGGATTCCCAGCCCGATGACAGGGAATATTCAAAGCATGGGAATCCAATAAAGTTCCAATGCTGGGGAAGGAAGCGCAAACAGCTTCCCAACGCCAGCACATGTATTGGGAAGCCAGAAGATAGGCCGAGAACAGGAGACTGAAAACTGGGAAACGAGAAGGCAAGCACCGAAGAGGAATAGCAGAGCGAAGGCCATGTCCTGCAACGTTCCCCTGCATAGATAGTGGTAATGGGGAGAATGGGTGAAGAGGAAAGCTGGCGGGACAACATTATACAGAGAGAGAAACTTGTCCCAGTAAGAACGACAAGATATTAAATACCAAAATGTTTAACTGGAAGTTTGCAAAGCAGATAAAGAGAATAAGAATTAACCCTGTTTGGGAAGTAGATAAAGACTGGAATAAAGATTGTGAAAGAAGGGAAATTACCCTACGAAGATGAAGACTGGAGAAGCTATGGGATAAGACTATCAAGTGAACAAGATAGTTAAAGGGAGAACCCAGGAGAGGGGATATACCAAATTCAATCAAATCACATCCAAGCTGAGAAAGCCTGGATTAACAGACCGAGAGGCCTACAAGTTCAAACAAGAATGTGAGAAAATATCACAAGGAGTTGTCACAGACACATCACTTAAGAGAATACACAACCCAAGAATATTGTGGAAGAGCTACAATAATGAATCCAGGAGCTATCCAGAGACTAATACAGAAGATCGTGTTAGGAAACAAACAAGGAATTAAGCCATTCTCCTGGCCTCGTTTAAGTTGGTTATATTAGGGGTAGGATCAGGTAGAATTAGGTTTGGACTGAGGACACTTCTTTCCTTAGGACCGCCGGACGACAGACAAGCACCTTTAGCTCTATTAGATAGGCAGGGAAGATTTCAAAATGCCCACCGGCACCGAATAGACGTGCCGACAGCTCTCCCACGGCTCAGAACTGGACTGGGCGTCCCACCACTCCTCCAGAGCCCTTATAACACCCTGCTAGCTGCTGCGGGAGCCGTGTGACGTTGGAGGTGCCCGCAAGACACTGCGTGCTATGGGGCGTTAGCGCAGTGAGCGGCCCATCGTGGAAGCGATCGGGCGGGAAGGAGAGGGGGCGGTGAGCTACGGAAGGCAGCAATGCGAAGTCCGTGGGCGCGGGGAAGAGGTGTCTTCCTGACACCCAAGGAGGAGCACCGGACGAGGGAGACCGGGACCTGCGCAGAGCTGAGGAGGCGCGGGCGACCAGTGGAGCGAGGCGAGCATAGGAGGGGCAGCGCGGCGCAGAGCCCTCGAGTTCTCGTGGAAGACAGCGCGGGGAGCAGGTCGCCTAAGGTGGAGGTGATGCGGAGAGCAGCTGAGTTCCCGGCGTGCTACAGAGCAGCCGGCCCGGCAGTGTCCCGCAGCGGGGCTGCGCGGACCCACAGAGAGACGGGAGGAGATCTGGCGAAAAGGAGGTAAGGGGCACCCCAATGAGGCTGGAGGGAGGGCCCCACCTTTTTTTTGCTTCACGGGAGAGGCGGCCGCCACTATCATATAAAAACGGACTCCCTTGCAGTGGGGAGCACGGGAGGATGAGGCACTAGAAAACATGTCCCCCCTGGAGGCGGAAGGGAAGAGGAAAAAGGACTTTAAGCCCCCCAGTGGGGGGAGGAGGGTCACAGGCAGACCCGGGCCCGCGGGCACAATTGAACAGAGATAGGAGGCCTTCCCATAAATTAAGGAAGCCAAAGTTTGAGGGGCCTAAGCAGGGCACTGATGTGTGTGGTCTCCCCTGGACCTGGGCCCCAGGGGTCCTTTGAACTGAGCGGCCTGCCTGGGTCACCAGGAGTCGGCATCAATTCTCCTTTTGCATGCGCCACCCCCGAGAGGGCTGCTCAGAGCAGCTGGATAAGGGGAGAGGCAATCCCACGTTGCAGTGCAAGGTAGGTCGAATGAGGGAGAGAGGGCCCAGGAGGCTCCGGCTGGCAGAAGAAGAGTGCAGTGGGAGACAGAAAGCAGAAGAGTATGACCACTAAAACAAAAGAAAAAGGAGGGAAGCCTTCCCAAGCCTCAGGAGACACATCGGGCACCCTTCACGGAATGTGGTCTGCGCAGAATACCAGGGAAGGGGCTGGAAATAGCCAGGAAGTGGTCGGGGAGGGCACTCCTCAAGGAGGTACGGAAGGTTTGACTCCGATGTCTCGACAGGATCTCTTGGGTAAATTACAGACTCTGCAGACTAATTTGGCAAAGACATTCCAGAATCAATTTCAATTTATGCAAGCTGATCTGAATGAGGCCCTTGGAGGGATCAGACAAGAGTTGAGGCAATCAGGTGAGAACAGATCTCTTGGAAAAGGGTCTTCAGGAAGTGGATAAGGAAACCACAGCAAATACTGAAGCTATTGAGAGACTCGATGTAGCAACACGGAACCTGGAAATACAGGTCAAAGATCTGGAAAATAGATCCCTAAGGGCAAACATAAGGATAAAACTGCTGCCGGAATCGGTGATGGATAACGAACTAAAGACAGTGGTCCAAGAAGTGTTTGCAGAGATTCTGGAGGAAGAGAATCTGAGCAGGATTGAATTGGATGGAGTACACAGAGTGGGGAGACAGATTAAGGGGCGAGCAGCAAAACCAAGAGATGTCCTCGCAGCATTCACCAGATATTCCGAGAAGGAAGCAGTCCTTCTGGCGGCGAGAAAACAAGAACCCATTATGTAGAAGGGGCAACAGATCACATTGTATCAAGATCTGGCGAGTATTACGCTCACAAAAAGGAGGCAAATGAGCCCAGTACTAAGAGCGCTGAAGGAGAAAGACATCTGGTACAGATGGACCTTCCCGTTTGGATTGGTTGTTGAATGGTGCAGCAAGGAGTGGACATTTTGCACATAGAGTTCGAAGGTACCGCCTCAGGACCCGGCTCGCAAAGTGTGAGCATTCAGTCCAGACCGAGGCCATGGGAATGGTCGACGGCTGGGGAGAAAAGGAGACAGGCTTAACAGGAGAGAGGAACAAAACAAAAGGAAAACACAGAAGAGGTGGCAAAGGGAATACAAGAGAGCCCCTGATGTAATATGGTGGAATAAGGGGTGGTGGGCCTATAAAAGGAGTAATGAGGTTTTGGGCTTTGTGGGGGAGCAGCCATTTTGAAACAGAATGGGTGGGAATGCCCGAGTTAGGAGTGGAGGAGAAGCGGGAAGGAAATGTACTTCCAGGGGGGGAGGGGGGACAGGGAAAGTGGGGGGGAGTGATGGGGGAAAAGAGGGGAGGGGAGAGGAAGGGGGGCAAAGGGGAGGGGATGAGGCAACTTCCAGAAAAGGTGAAAAGGAGGGACGGAAAGCCAGGAAACAAAAGTGGGTTGGTGATCCTTCAAGTGGTTAACGCATAATGTACGAGGGCTGAACACCCCTCTTAAAAGGAAGAAGTTGGAACAGTTCACAAGGAAAGACGGGCTGGATATTCTGGGGCTTCAGGATACTCACCTATTGTTCAAAGATCAGGGGTGCTTGAAATTGCGGGGGTTTGATCAGATCTTTCATGCAACTAGTATTAGCAAAACAAAGGGAGTGGCTCTGGCTTTTAGAAATACGGTGGCCTTTAGGATTGGGGATGTCATACGAGATAGGGAGGGGAGATATATTATAGTCAGGGGGAAGTTTCAGGACCTCACCTACACCATAGCAGTAGTGTATGCACCAAACTCAGGGCAGGAGCAGTTTCTACAACAAGTGTTGGGGATATTGGACGAGAGAGCCTGGGGCCAAGTGATCCTGATGGGAGATCTTAATATTGCTTGGGACAAGGAATGGGATAGATTTGGGGGTCAGGTAAGAGGAGGGGGGGCGGTAATGTCAGCAGATTTGTAGGATAGTATTGAGAGGATGAGATTGCGAGACATGGGGGGGGAGGAGGGGTATACGTTTCTGTTGGGGGTCCATGGGTCGCAGTCCAGAATTGATTATATCTGGATCTCCGTGGGACTGGCGAGTGGGATTCGGGAGGTGAATTCCCTATAGGAATAGCAGATCACAAGACAGTCTCCATCATTTTGGACTTAGGGCGCAAAGAAAGGAGGGTGTGGGGATGGAAATACTCTAGGGCTTTATGAAGAGATCTGGTGATTAGGGAAGAAATGGAAGAAAAGATCAAAAGTTTCTTTGCTCTTAACAGGGAGGGATATACGAGTGAAGAGGTCAGATGGGACGCGTTTAAGGCCACTCTTAGGGGGGGGGGAATTAATAGCGGCAGCCACCCTATGGACAAGACAACTAAGGACACTTGAAATACAGCTGGAAGCGGAGGTAGAGGTAGCTAGGCAATAAATGGGCGTGACTCTGACCAGGTCCGCTATGAGGGAATTTACGAGGGCATTAGGACAATTAGAGGTTCTACAGACCAAAAAAGCGGAAGGAGCACTGCTTGCGGTGCGCCAGAAATATTATGCAAAGGTGGGTAAAGCTGACATGCTGCTGGCACGCCACCTTAGAGGAGCGAGATCGAGGAATGCAATCACGGCGTTAAAAACAGGGTGAAGGGAAAGGGTTACACGCCTAGAGGAATTACAAGAAACGCTCGCAGAGTACTACGATTCACTGTACGCCTCGCAGAACTTTCGGGCTGACCTACAGGAGAGGTTTTTGGGAAAGGTGCAGTTGGGGAGAATAGGGAGGGAGGTACGGGAGACCCTAAATCTGGAAATTACAGAGGAGGAAGTAGGGAGAGTGATTAGGGGATAGCCCAGGCCCCGATGGGTATACAAGAGCCTTTTATAAAACATTTGGCACACTGCTGATACCACATCTGACCTCGCTCTTTAACACATACAGGCAGAATAACTCCTTCCATGGAGGAGGCTAAGTTGACCCTTATTCTCAAGCCTAATAAGAATCCAGAGGAAAGAACGTCCTATAGGCCCATCGCACTGATTAACACCGACACCAAGATCTTTACTAAGATCTTGGCGAACAGACTTGAGAATTGTCTGCCGGATTTGATACACCCAGATCAGGTGGGCTTCGTAAGGGGCAGGCAAACGGCGGATAATATAAGACGGGACGCTCATTTAATAGAAAAGGTGCAGAAAATAGACACTCCAGCGGTTCTGCTTGCTTTGGACGCAGAAAAAGCATTTGATCGCGTGGAGTGGTCCTTTCTGTTCCGGGTTTTGTGGCAAATGGGATTTGGAGAGGAATTTTTAACGATGATACAAGCCAACTATCAGGCCCCGTCCATAAGGATAACGGTAAATGGAGTGATGTCTAGAACCGGCAGATTGTACAGGGGTACGAAACAAGGCTGCCCCCTCTCCCCAATGCTTTATGCAATTTATTTGGAGCCTCTTCTCCAGGCGATAAGGGAAGCAGGGGAGCTACAGGGCATTCCTTTTGGAGGGAGGCAACAGAAGGTAGCAGCATTCGCTGCTGATATGCTGCTCACCCTGACAGAGCCAATTAATTAAATACGAGCTAGTGCAAATCTGCTACAGGAGTATGGGGAGATTTCGGGATTAAAAGTTAATAGTAACAAGTCCGAAATTTTGAACCTCACGCTTAGGGGAGGGGAGCATGATACGTTAAAGGTAAGTACTCCCTTTCTGTGGAGACCGGGGGGCATTAGGTATTTGGGAGTCAGGATTACGGCATCCGTTGGGGGCTGGTATATGGCTAACTACCGGTTTATAGACATAATTTCGAAATCAAAAATTTCGAAAGTCAAAAAGTCGAAAAAAAAATGTCGAAAAAAATAATGTCGAATTTATTTTTTATGACGTTTTTTTTTCGAAATGGGGGGGTTCCCCCCCAACCCCCGTTTTTTTTTTTTTTTGTTTTTACCTTTTTTTTAACTATAAACTAGAGCCCAAACAAAAATATCGAAAAAAAAAAAATAATTCGCCTTTTTTTTTCGACATTTTTGATTCGACTTTTTTGACATTCGAAATTTTTTTTTCGATATTATGACTGGACACCCTAACTACCCCCCTCTCCTGAAAGAAATTAAGAGGGACTTTCAGAGGTGGAGAAATCTCAGGGTTTCGTGGTTGGGGCGGATCGCAGCGGTCAAGATTGTCACGCTCCCGAGACTGCTCTACTTATTTCAGGCGATTACGCAGACAGTACCTTCAGGGTTCTTTAGGGCATTGGGGACACTAACCAATGAAATCCTATGGGAAGGAAAGAGAGCTAGAGTCAGCAAGCGCCTGCTAATGGCGCCCAGAAAGGAAGGAGGGTTGGGGCTACCCAACTTCAGGAGGTATTTCGAAGCGGCGCAGTTGCGAGTGATTAGGGAATGGTTAAAGGGGAACGAGGGCCCGCAAGATAAGCTATGGGTAAAGATGGATAGTGTGGTTGCTCATCGTAATTTGACAGAAGTTCTTTGGTTGCCTAAGTCCCACAGGCCTACATACTTATATGAGAGCTCAATAACTAAGCTTATGGCGGACACCTGGGATAAACTGTTGGGGTCCCAAGGAATTACGACATTCCCTTCACCTTTCATACCGATTTTTGGTAATAGGGATTTCACGCCAGGAATGGAAAAAGGGGCGTTTCAGCAGTGGCAGGATGGAGGTTGCAGGAAGTTATGCGATATGTTCCGAGGAGGGGGGGGGGGATTGTTGACTTTTGAGGACTGTAAAAGGGAGTATGCGATACAAAAAGGGGAAAGGCTAAGATACGCGCAAATAAGGCACTGGGTGTTGCACCCGGTGAACAGGAAGGCGGCAAACAGGGAGCCAACAAAATTAGAAGTCTTTCTCCTATCCAATGCTGGGGTGAAGGGTCTGATCTCAAATCTTTATAAGATTTTGGATAGTGAGAATGCAGGTCAATGGTGGGGGTATATGCAAAAATGGGATCATATCCTGGGAAGAGAATTAAAAAGGGAGGAATGGGAAAGGTTATGGAGGAGGGTTCCCAAGCTGGTGAAAGCTTCCCAGCTGCAGGAAGCTTGGTACAAGATTCTGATTGGATAGCATTATACACCAGCTCGTCTTCATAGAATTTATCCGGGAACCTCGGGAAGGTGCTGGAGGGGATGTGGGCTGGAGGGCACATCAGACCATATCTGGTGGGAATGCCCAAAAATTGTACGGTTTTGGAGGGAGATACAGAGGGCGCAGAAGCAAGTTTATGGTATGGGGGATGACAGAACACCTGTTCAGATCTTCCTGGGAATCGGAAGAGTTCTGTGTGAGGCGGAGCCCAAAGCGAGGGAAAAAGCGAGACTGATATTAACATTAGCGACTATGATGATAATAGCGCATAGATTGAAGGGTTCAGAACCCCTCATGATACAAGATTGGCTGCAAAAGGTTTGGGAAATAGTATCTCTTGAATGGGCGACATATTCCATGGACAACAAGGTTCAAAACTTTGCTGCGGACTGGGGGGATATACTAACCTTCCTTCGGGACAATTTCAGAGTAATGTGGTGTCCGCATCGCTTAAGACTGCTTGAATTGCAAATGAGAAGCGATGAATGGACAAGAAAGGAAGCAAGTTGGGATGGAATGGAAGTTGCCTTGGGGGGGTGGGGGGGTGTGGGAGGGAAAGGTGGGGGGATTGTTGGGAGAATGGTTGAAATATGTTGTAAAACTTAATAAAAAAGAGTTTTAAAAAAAAAAGATGGGCAGGGAAACCTCTCTAACAGTAGGGAAAGATGGGCCTTCTTATAGGTTCATTAAAAGCAAGTTAGAATGTCCTTAATGTGTCTGACTCTTCCTTCCGACACACCACAATATATATATGGCATACATTACTTACCGTAAACTTGTTTCTGATGCTTGCATCTGCTTAGAGTCACATGCTTTGCATAGGACATCTATTTGTAGGTGCAGAGTATTGCATGACTTGTTTTTCAAAGTTCGAAAAGGGACGTCGACTGGGCGCTTGTAACAGTGTGACGTGTACTGTACCCATGGTCCTTCACGTGTCGAGGTCCGTCAGATTGTTTTATTTCTGACTCTAGCTTAAGTACCTGGCTTCACCCGGGATGTCCATTCTCTGTCATATTCCACCAAAAAAGAAGAAATATTGTTGTTTTCCACAAAGGAAAAACGCGTTACATGTTAATTTCACAAATTAATTGAAAACCACATTTTATGCATCTCAGATTAAAATTCACACATGAATAAAATATTTGTATGCTTAATCTGATTATTTGCAGTGTTAGCAGCGGTGGCCAATTTTCGCTGCTAAACACACACTGCAAATAATCGGAGTTAGCATACAAATAAGATATTCATGTGAGAATTTGAAATCGGAGTTAAATAAAAATGTGGTGTTCAATTAATTAGGGAAGTTAACATGCATAAAGTTTACACTACTCAAATGTAGTGTTCGCTAACAGCACGTGTGTCCTTAGAACAGTTTTAAGTTGCCTGCGCACAGCACGGACTGAAGTACTATCCTTATGAGACCCCTCATTTTCAGAACTTGCAAACATCCCGGACACGGCAGGCATGGCGAATACATCATTAACACCTGCCGCCTTAAGTACAGTATTTCACCCATGTCTTACTCTCTGGACCTCCTCAAACACTGTAGCAGACCAAAACAGTTTTCGAAACAGCATTTCGTCTCTGGTTGTGACCGTGCTGTCGTCAGATCCAAGATGTCGGGCGCATCCACACATTCTGACGCACATCACGGCTCGCTGCAGCCAATCGACGAAGACGTTGTGTGTCTGCGGTCATGACACCAACCCCTAGCCAATCGGTATCTTGTCCACGGAGCGAACAGGGAAGCGTGACCGCGGAGCGGACATAGATATCTGTAACGCTCACCTGATATCCACAGGGACGCCACTCAGCCGGTCCGGACTTCCGACCACTTTGAACCCTTCCCTGGACTTGCTCAACCAAGCACTGGGCCTGAAACACAGTATTATCAGAGGTCAATTCCCTATTGGTCTTGCTTGTCTGGACCCCCTTTTCTTCCCTGGGTCCCAACCTTCTCCCGGGCCTCTCCTCACCTTGTTTTTTGATGTGGGGCGCTCTCCGTCCTGCCTTCGATGCAGGGGTGCATTGGGTGATGCAGGCTGGAGGGTGCCTAGTTGCTTCACTGGCACGGGCCCGGCGAACGGGGCTTGCTGCAGCTTCAGTCTGACCGGTATTTGGAATGAGTCTTACAAAAGTTCTGATGGCTCTAGTCCCTTTAATACTGTGTCTTTCTTTCCTTAGGTGATGAAGGTCTTGAGGATGGTGATGCGCTGCTGAAGTAAGTAGGAATGCAGAGCGTGATGCTTATTGGCTTCCTTAGCACTAACCAATGTTCGTCTTTTCTGTGTCCTTTTAGGTGCCGCAGTAACCTAGCATGGAAGCGAGCTGAGGAGATGAGCTGCGGTGAGAAAGCGCGATGTGCGGCGCCTCTTAAATGTTTTGCGCTAACCTGATGTGTCTTTTCCCCTTTTTCAGATCGGCGGGATGCTCCGGAGCAGAAGTTGTCCGATTGACGGGAATTCAGGTAAGGATTAAACTCTATTTGCAAATTCGAGAGAGCTAAGAATTGCAGAATGCTTACTAAAGTCTTTTCTTCTATTCTTCTCCCCTTTGGTAGGGCGCGGCGTGCCGAGATGGAGATGACTCTGCCGTAGGAATCCGCAAGACTGGGAAGAGCTGGACAGAAGTTGGATGCTCTTCGAGGTGAGTATTGGCAACAAAGTTCTTATTCTTGCAGGTGCGCTGGCGCTGAAGAAAGAAGTGGGCCTCTTCAGGAAATCCGAGCACTGTGACTGTCACGCTGCAGGTGCAGAGAAACGCAAAGCATGTTTCGCAGGCCGGGTGTGGTTTAAATAGTCTGTAGGTATCCCAGGGCTGAGCCACACCCGAAAGACTAGACCGCTCATCCAGTTCAAGGAACTGAATTACATGGGGGCATCCATTGCCCCATAATACATTGCAAGTCCAATACTAAGTGGATCTCAGGACAGTGTGTGAGCTTGGTGCCAAAGGCGCCAGGTCTGAGTCCAAGTAGGTGTCTGGGGAGATGGAGAGGCCCTTAGGGGCCGACTAGGTGGCCGTGACCTGGCTCCAGCCTGATATGCCGGGGGGCTGGAGGCAGGAATCGTGACAGCATCACTAATTTTTTTAGACATATTTTTTGGTTGTTTTAAAGGAAACTACTCGACGTATTCTCACCAAATGTATAAAAGCACGCTTTCGGGACCAAGCCCCTGCCCCTGCTGCAAATTTGGTGAAAATCCGTCCAGTGGTTTGACCTGTAGGCGTGCGCAAAGTTTTTCAGTCTATGGGGAAAAAAAGATGTTTTAGAATCCCCCCTATAACTTTTGCCCCCCTGGACCAAACATCACCAAACTTTTCAAAAATTCAGAGTGGCCCATATTCTTTTTTTTGCAAAGTTTGGTGAGGATTCGTCCAGGGGGAGCGGAGTTATAGGCCGCCCAAAAAGTGTTCTTCCTATGGAAACAGCAACTTAACCATAACTACACAGCCACTACTGTGGCTGTGTAATTAATATATATATATATGACAGAGCATAAAGTGTATGCATAAGAACAGAGTACAGAGAAGAAAAAGAAAGGTGTAAGATGTCTATGTGCCTTTAACTCCAAGAGGGGAGGAAGGGTGGGCGCATGTGAATCTAAGCAGATGCAAGCATCAGAAATAGGATTACAGTAAGTAATGCATGCCTTCTGAGGCTTGTGGATCTGCTTAGAATCAAATCCTTTACCTAGACTAGCAAGCAGTACCTGGAGAAGGTGGTGGGTTGTTTGAAGGTACAGCAGCAAAAAGATGTCTTAATACTGCTTGTCCCACATGTGAAACTTGCTTTGACTGACATCTTGAACAGGTGTCAAAACCATGTTTGAAGAACCCATATTGGCACTATTTGATTAAGTTCTACTTCTTCCTGGTGCATCTTGTGGAATATTTTGTTCATAAGTGGTTTTGGGAGGAAAAGCATATGCAAATCTCCCTGACCGGTTCATCCACAGAGCACTCCTCTTGGACTCCGTCTGGGGAAAACTGGACGCAAACTCTGGGCATTGTGCGTTCTCTTGTGCTGCAAAGCGATCTATGTCTGGTTGACCCCAGTTTGTGAAAACATTGTGAATGCTGTCTTTGTGCAACTGCCATTCGTGCTCTGAAGGAAGCTGTAAGTTCCTGATTAGTATGTCGGCTAGACAGTTGTGTTCTCCTGGAACATGTTGAGACAGTAGGTATATGTATTGACGAAGTGCCCAAAACCATATGTTCTGGGCTCGTTTGGACAGACATGGAGAGGGTGTTCCCTCCAGTTTGCTGATGTAGTACATCGCAGTGGGGCTGTCTATCAAGACTAGAACTGTCTTCTTCTGAAGCTGGTGTTGAAATGATTTTAAGGCCTTGAACACTGCCAATAGATCTCGTAGGATGAGGTGCTAGTGTGCCAATGTTTGTGTCCACACTCCATGTGCGGTGTGTTGGAGATAGTGTGCACCCTCACCCTATGAGAGATGTGACTGTGGATTGAGTGGCTTGTACCTCGGGAGTGTTGAACAATTTGAACCGAAAAATGGTTTCACCTGGCTTGGGACGAGACCTTATTTTTTCTTGTTGATTGAGAAGCCTAGTTTGTAAAGCAGATTGATAGTCTGCTGGGTGTTTTGTAGACAAGCTTGTGTCGTTTCTCCGGTTATCAGCCAGTCATCGAGATAAGGTACACTGGGATTTACTGCGTAGGTTTGCTGCCAACGCTGTGAGCACTTTGGTGAATTCCCTTGGCGCTTAGGCTATGCCACGTGGTAGCACGCTAAATTGGTAGTATGTTGTTCGTAATTCGGTATTTTCTGTGTGACGGCAACATTGAAATATAAAACCACGCATCTTGCCATGTAATCCCCTTGTTTTAGAAGTGGGATTACTTCCTGTAGCATAGTCATCCTGCATTTTTGTAGATTGACATACTTGTTTGCAGGAGTCAGATCTAATACAAGGCACATGGTTAGGTCCTTTTTGGGTACAAGGAAGTACACTGAATAGATACCCTTGTTTACCTCTTGGAGAGGGACAAGTTCTATTGCTCCTTTTTGTAGTAAAATCTGTAATTCCGCTTGTAGGATGAGCTGGTGTTCTCGTGACATCTGACTTGCTCTTGGCAGATGGTGATGTGGTTTTTAAAGGATTTCGATGGAATATCTGTTGGTTACTGTCGTTTGCACCAACTTATCTAAAGCTACCTCCTCCCATGCGTGGGTGAATTGAGTAATACGGCCTCCTACCGGGGAACGCATGGGAGGGTACCCTGACGGATGAGTCATTTGCTGGTGGGGGTATAGAAGCCTCTAGCGGCTGTACTTCTATCCCCACCATTCCCTCATCCCTCATCTAAAACCTCGCTTTTGGGAGGTGAGATGATGCTCCCTGTGAAGAGTATCAGGGAAAAGATCAAGAGAAGAACCAAGACTGCCTGGGTCTTGAGAAGCCTTGGGAACGAAAAGACTGGTGGGTATTGAATACCCTATGTTGGATATATGGTTTGTTGGAGATCTGGTTTAAAGTCTAGAATGTTTCTGTTCTTTTTTTAGCTGTTTCTAAGGCACAGTCTACAGCTTTACCAAACAAAACTGATTCTTCTACCAGCATATTAATGAGGGTGGCTTGGCTTTCAGGTTTAAATCCAGAATTACAAACCCAAGAATGCAGTTTTAATAAAGGTCCCTCTGCAATAATTCTGCCTGCGGTCTCTGCAGAATCAATAGTGCCCTTTAATATATTGTGTAGGACCCGTCTTCGTTCTTTAACAAACTTTTGTAATTGAGGCTTTGTTTGCTCATGGACATTGTCTAAATTGTCTTAAAGGAACCCCCATTGTGTGCTATTTTAACTAGCTAAAAGAGTGGTATTATTAGCAATGTGTGTTGAGTAAGCAGCAGATGTGGTTACTCTTTCCCTAACGCATAAAGCTTTTTACATTCCTTATCTGAAGGTGCTTCTGCGTTTGATAAATGGGCACCTGCACATTTCCAGTAGTTGCAACCACTAGAGAATCAGGTTTAACATGGCCTGGATGTAAAGAGGGTCTGAAGGTGCGTGTTTGAATATTTTTTCCACCAGAAGGTTAACTGCACGTTTAAGGGATAGAGTAAGCAGGTAAGGTGTAATTCTCTTTTTAATGGAATTCAACAAAGGAATAGATTGGCTGATGGGCCTTTTTTCTTTTGGGATGTCATCTACAAAGTCAGAGTGTGGTACCGACTGTGGAGTCTGATTTTGGAAATGTTAAGCTGCCTTTTTAAGCAAGTCGTTAAAAAGAAGCCAATCTATATGAGATGTGCCGCTGGGCTGATCTATAGGATCATCATCCCCAAAAATGATATCTAGCTTATCTGCATCCTCATGAGTCGAGTACATGGCCATGTACCTGGCCATGTACCCAGACCATCATTCTCCTGGTCTTGTTACAATTTTTGTTAATTTTTTTATTGCGTTTTTTAGTTAAAATCAAACTTTACACACTTACAAAAATTCATCACATAACAACAAACATCTAAATCAAGTGAACATCATACAAAATTAAAAGCAGCTTGAAGAAAAACAAAGCATTAACATTCTGTCATTAGGATCATTCAACACATTACACCACACATGATACCAAGATAAAAAACGGGCAAGTACTAAAATATCCTTTGAAACTATCCTCACAGAGCTCCGACAGAGATTGACAATCAACAAATAAATGTCTCATAGTTTCAGCTCCCAACCTGCAACAACGGCATACACGGTCAGCTTGTGGCAACTCAGAATGACTTCCTATGACATCATTGATTAAACCGAGATTCAGTTTGATTTGCAACCAAAAGTGTCTAAGAAAAGGTGAGGGGTAGCTAATCAACCATCGCTGAAGCACATAATACGGTTTAATGTCTGTTATAAAATGTTTTGAATTTCTTACAGCCCACCAGCTTTGCCCCGTTACTGATCCAATCTCCCTCAAAATGCACCTTATTTGGGTTAAACTCTAGCTCTTCAATCCGTTTGCTAACAAGTAGCAGAAAAACAGAGTTCACCCACTGCTCAAAAACAACACACTTTCCCGCTAGAAGCAAATGGTTAAAAGCCTTAAAGAGAGTAGATGCAGGAGGGAACAGTAAAGAGCCAGGAGCAGAATTATTTTCCATTCCATCTTCGAACTTCTAGACAAAATGCCCAAAATATGTCTTATAGCAGCAAACGGGGTACCGCCTGGCAGCCTCAACATGCGGTTTCCAAAGTAACACCTCCTCTTTACCCAGTCTATTTTTGCCTCTTTAACTTCGGCCCCAGAAGTCAATCTTGGGACAATCACTTGATTATATAGTTTGAGGACAGGAATCAAAGAGAAGCGCCCATGCTTCCTGTTCAATATGTGTAATTGGGTTACTGTTGTGGTCGTATTCAATCTCAACGCATTTGACTCAAAAAGCTTAGACCGTTTAGAGCTAATCATAACTCCCAAATATTTAAAAACTCTGAGACAACCTGTAGCCTTACCCCCTGTATGTGCCATATAAAATGAAATCCCCCAGACACACTTGTTACGGTTCAGGATCCGAATTTTTGATTTTTGGACACTAATTTCCAAACCCAGATCCATAAAAAATGTATTGGCTATCAGCAATGACCTCTGCAGTCTTATGGGGGTGTAATCAACGAAAACCAGATTGTCTGCATAAAGAAGGTATTATGTAACAATATGGCCCAGTCTCAGGGGATTTACCCCTAAGCCTTCTAATGCAGCCCTAATTCCAAAAATATTCAAATTAAAAAGAAAAGGGGCAAGGACACAGCCTTGTCTTAAGCCGCGTGCCACAGGGATCCAGTATGAATAAGAATTCCAATTTTCAATTCTGACCTTTGTCCTCGGATCCTGAATAGAAATTTCAACATCAGTATGAGGTCCTCCGGGCAACCCCACATCCTAAGCATTGGCCATAACTTGTTACGATCGACACAGTCGAAAGCTTTTTTTTAATATCAAGAAAGGCGAGATTAAATGGTGCGCTTGGTCTGGAATGCCTGATTTTTTTTGAACTGAAGAATTAACCTGTTGAGGTATGTATTAGTGCCCTTACGAAAACCGTACTGGTTAAAGTCCAGCATGTTTGCAGAGCTCGCCCATTTCTCCAATGCCCACAGTAAAAACCTTGAAAAGATTTTGTATGAAGAATCCAAAAGAGAAATTGGGCGATAATTGCATGGGTTAGTCCTATCCCACTTGTTATAGACCACAACGATCGTGGCTTCTTTCCACGTCTCTGGGCAGACACGCCATTGTACCACGTTGCGATAGAACTGCAGTAGGACAGCTGCCCATAGTAGGAGTTCAGATTACTAGTTCTGCCGGAGCCCGGAATGTTCGATGATTTAGCCTTCTTAATAGCCAAGAGGATACCCTCTAAGTCAATATCCAACAGGGCCCAAAGCCCAGGCCCCCAAAGGTTAGCGCATTTGCTAACTGAACCCCCCCCTCTTTCGGGACCAGTCTAAGGCATAGAGTTCAGTAAAGAACTCCTCCCAAACATGAGCAGAGATAGAATGATGCTGCAGCAAGACTTACTGAGCCCCCCCCCGAACCAACCTCCAGAAGTTAGCCGACTGAGAAGATGTCAAAGAATTCAGCATCTGATTGTAGCAGAAGTGCTCAATGTTCCCTCATCCAATTTCTATAAGTAAGTTTGCATCTAGAAATTTTACCTTGAACATCGATACCAATTCTAGTTATTGCCCTAATCTTACCACGCAACTCTCTTCTTATCCCGCACCTCTATGTTAAAGCTGTGTCTAAAGACTCTCGGGCAACTACCAACAGAAAGCTTGGAAGATGGTATCGGGCCAATTAATTTGGACTGAAGATAATAAGAAAATGAGTGAGGGCACATCTCAGCAAAAAAGTTCTGCGCTAAGCCGTGTTCAACAGAGGCGTTACATTTAAGGGTATATTTGGGGTACAATGCGATTTCATCGCGGGATTAGCCCTCGCTGGGCTTTTCTCCGCGGAAATTCTATCGGAAAAAAAAAATCATCAAATTTTTGGGGGGTACAAATAAATATATATGGGGTGTGGATATTTGGGTATATAAAAACCTGAGAGAGGATGGGGGATGGGGAGGGAACCCCCCAAAAATGACAAAAAAAATTTTTTTCCATGAGTTTTTTCCATGGAATTTTCGCACCGAAAAACCCAGCGATGGTTATTCCCGCAATTAAATGACATGGAAACCCCAATAGGGGTACAACGTCCTTTCATTGCGGGATGTTTTTTTTGCGGGGTTTTTTACCGCAAATCTTTTTACGAAAAAACCCATCAAATTTTGGGGGGGATTAGAAAATTATACATATGGGATGTAGGTGTTTGGGAATAGATCAAACTGAAAGGCAATCAGGGGCTTGGTGGGACCCCCCCAAAAATAAATTGAAAAAAAAATGTAAAGGTTTTTTTCGTGAAGAAATTTGCGGTAAAAAAACCCGGGAAAAAACATCCCATGATGAAATGACATGGAACCTTAGGAACCCACCTAACTGCTTTATTACGTAGATTAATCATTAAAGCATTAGACACTAAGTCCCGCCCTGATCTGCCAATGGCCCCAAAGCTAAGAGTAAGCCGAGCGTGGTCACCGGCTACATCAGGCTCAACACTGAAACTGTCAACAAGAGAAAGGAAAGGAGAGGATACAAATATAAAAAAAAGGGTAGATCAAAGCAGACTACTCGCCCAAGTATAACTGGGTGGAATACTCATCCCAAAATTACCTTTGAGGGGGGCAAAATCAGAAGCCTCAAAACATTCTCGGATCAGTTGCCCTCGAAGTCTAGCAGGCTGAGGGAAATGTCTAGTATCTTTTTTTTAAATATTTATTTTTTATTTTATTATTTTCAAACAACAAACAACTTCTCACCCACATTAGGGTGGAATTAGCCTAGCCATGTCCCCCTCTACCTCCCCCCCTACCTCCACCCCCGCCCCCTATATTGTGTATACTCCACCAAGTCTATGAGTATGCAACCGAGTCAACGGTTGGTATGAGAAGGGAAACTTCCCTTGTTGTCACTAACGAGAAGATACTGCTTCTACTGAGAAATGGTCGGCGAGGCAGGAGCCCCCACTGATTCATTCATCAAAAAGGTTACTAAGGGTCCCCAGATGTCGGGTGGGCGTGCATGTTGTGGCAGCAGCTTAATGAAATCTGTTTCAACATCTTGGCAGTAAAGAATATCTCTGCGCCATGCGGTGACTGTTGGGGGAGGACCACGGCTCCATGCCATGGCGACTCTTCTGCGAGCCAGTGTCAGTAGAATGCCTGCTAGCTTTCTCGTAGGGGCCTTTAACAGTCTGGTCATACCCAACAGCGCTGCTGTGTTGGCTGGGAGAATCGGCTCACCGATTATCTTACTCGTGATTTCCAGCACCTGGGGCCAAAATGAGGCCAGCTTAGGGCAGTCCCATGCTAGATGAAAGAAGTTTGCAGATGTCAATCCACACCTCTCACATTCGAAGGATGAATTTGGATGCTGTATTTTTGCTTTGGCTGGTGTAAAGTACGTTTGGTGCAGGTAGTTGAAGTGGATTAACTTGAGGCGGGTATTGAGGGCAATCTTCTGTGTCTGTCTAAGGATAAAGGACCAATCGGTGTCGGAGAAAGTTATGTTTAGGGCCCTTTCCCATCTAATCTTGGCTCGGGTCACAGTGGGAGATGTGTCTGTAGTGATGGTTCTGTAGATCTGAGAGAGGGGTCTCCCTACACCCTGAGACTGAATTACTGAGTGTAAGAGTTGCCATGTTTGGGGTTGTTGTGGAAAGGTAGGAAGGATTGCTCGCAGAGTGTGGCGTACCCTGAAGTAGATAAAGATGTCTAGCGAGGTAGTGCCACCTTTTCCCTTCGCTTGATCGGGGGTCAGGAAACTGTCATCAGTGAATAGGTCCCCAAGGTTCTTAATTTGAAGTTTCTCTAGCCATTGGAGGTACACTTTTTCGGACGTCAGCGAGATCCCCGGTATGAATTTTGCAGGTAGGAGTGGAGAGTATCGAGTGACGATGTTGTGTTTCTGCGCTAAGAGCTTCCATATCTTGCACGTTATTAAGATTACATTCATCGTGTCGTTGGGGACCAGGATTTTCCCGAAGATGACTGCTCTCAGTAGATTCGGTGAGGCTAGGGCCCTCTCAATTTGGACATGTGGTCTGACAGGGTTTGTGGCGTACCAGTGGCTAAGAAATTGCGCCTGGGCCGCCCAGTAGTACCTCTCCAAATCGGGGAGCGCCAAGCCACCTTTCGTTACTGGGAGGGTTAGCGTGGAGTGAGCCACTCTGGCGGGTTTACCGGCCCACAGTAGCTCCAGGACCAGACTAGTTTTTTCAGGAAGGGTTGTGGAAGTAGGATGGGAATGTTGGTGAAGAGATAAAGAAGTTTCGGAAGAATCACCATCTTGACAAGAGAGGTTCTTCCCCATAGTGTTAGGGGTAGGGATTTCCATCGGGCCACCTTTTCTGTTAGGGACTTGAAAACCACCTCGTAATTGTCCCGGAATACTTCTTGGTGATTTAGTGACATTTGGATGCCTAGGTATCGCACCTTGGATGATTTCCAGGTGAAATGGAAGTCGTCATGAAATGGCTGAGTCGCCGGGGTGAGCGGGAAGACAATTGATTTTGTTTGATTGATCTTGAGGCCAGATGCTGCCCCGAATCTGATCACTTCGCGCATGATGGGGTTCAGATTGTCGATTGGGTCTCTTATGTAAAGAACCACGTCATCCGCGTACAGCAAGATGATGAGTTTGTGTGGGCCTATGACCAGACCTCGGTGTTGACTATGCTCGCGAAGATTGGAGGCAAGGGGTTCCATTACTAGGGCGAATAGTAGAGCTGACAGTGGGCAGCCTTGCCTGGTACCCCGTTGTAAGTTGATGATGGACGATCTAGCTGTGCCGACTAGTATGTTGGCTGTAGGTTTAGAGTATAGCAGGGAAACTAGTTTAATGAAGCGAGCCCCCAGGCCCATCCTGGCGAGTACGGAGAATAGAAATGGCCACTCCACCGAGTCGAACGCTTTTTCAGCATCAAGAAGAAGAGCAATGGCCTGTTGGGCTGGGTCCAGTGCTCCCATCACTCCGAACAGTCTCCTAATGCCGAATGTGGTATTGCGGCCCGGTATGAACCCCGCCTGGTCAGCAAGAACTAGAGCAGGCATTAGTGGCATCAGTCTGTTCGTTAGGATTTTTGCTAGAATCTTGTTGTCTAGATTTAGGAGGGAAATGGGGCGGTAGGAAGCACATTTGTCCGGTGGCTTGTCTGTTTTGAGCAGGAGAATCACATTGGCTTCACGCATGGTCTGGGGTAGGGTACCGTTCTCTAGGGCTTCCTCGTATACATCGGCCAGAAGGGGAGCAAGGGTAGGCGCGAAGGCTTTATAGAATTCCCCGGTTAAGCCGTCAGGGCCGGGGGCTTTGGTATTCGGGAGTGATTTAATTGCCTCAGCTATTTCTTCTGGGGAAATCAGTTCATTGAGGGGTTCCCTTAGTTGTGCCTCTGCCCAGTATAATTCCGTCTCCCTCAGGTATCTCAGTGGGGCATCAGAATTTTCGGGGTGTTGGGAACTATAAAGCTCCTGGTAGAAGAGCCTAAATTCCTCTGCCATGTCGACATCTGTGTTCGACGTTCTTCCCTGTTGGCTGCGAATCTCTAATAGGCGTCGGTGTGTGGTCAGCTCTCAGCAACCTCGCCAGGAGAGCTCCAGGCTTTTGCCCCTCACCGTAGTGTCTGACTACCGTGCCACGGTGGAGAAATTTTAGTTCGCGTTCGGCGAGTGTATTAAACTTCAGCAGTTCTTCTTTCAGGGTAGCTTTCGTCTTGGGTTCGTCCGAATCTCTGGTTTTGCGTTCGAGATCTTTGAGGCGGTCCTCGCAGGTTTTAAGTTCGCGTCTAATAAGTTTGACAATGCCATTCTCCTTGGCTTGGCATACGCCTCTTACGAAGCATTTCAGAGACTCCCATAGCACTCCGGCCGAGGAGACCGACCCCACGTTGGCTCCGAGAAAGATTTCGATCTCCTCTTTTAGCTCTGCTGCGAAAACCGTGTCCAGCATGGAACCTGTCTTGAAGCGCCAATTCTGTAGTCTGGGGACAGGCTGGGAGGGGAGGAGACAAAGGACCATTGGCGAGTGGTCTGATATAGTCCGTGGAAGGATGTGACAGGGACCGGGCTGTAGGGGGCCTGTTCTGGATGTGAACAAGTAGTCGATGCGAGAGCTGGTATTATGGACCGCTGAGTGAAAGGTGTAGTCCCTCAGATCTCCGTTAACTGTTCTCCAGGCGTCCTTTAAGTCAAAGGCGCGGCAGATTTCTGTTATTTGCAAGCTGGCTTTAGAGGTCTGCTGAGACGAGGGGTGTGATCTGTCTTTGGCCGGGTCCATGACCGTGTTCATGTCGCCACCCCAAACCACCATGGAATGTTCAAGTGAGGAGAGCTGCGACATCACCCAGCCAAAGTTATCTGGACCATCTACATTGGGGGCGTAGGAGTTAATGAAGGTTATCGCGTTGCCTGCAATTATGCCCTTGACCAGTACGGATCTTCCTATGGAGTCTTTTGCAACGTGTGTGAGACGGAAATTGGTTCTTCTGTGTACTAGAATAGCCACTCCTCTAGAATAGGAGGAGTAAGATGAATAATATCTATGGCATCCCCACGATTTGGCCCATGTGCGTTCTTTCACGGGTGTTAGGTGGGTTTCCTGTATCATTGCCACGTCAATCTCATGTCTCCTTAGGTATTGTAGGGTTTTGCGGGTTTTAGAAGGGATGTTACCTCCCCTTATGCTCCATGTCGCAACCTTGAGTGTTGACAGGAGAAGAAAGTTTGGAATTGCGTTGGGAGTTCCTTGGTCCAACGGTCGTTATATAGTTTTGGGTGGAATGGTGGGCATGGAGCATATCGAGGTACATTACAGGGAGCACGACGACAGGAAGCGGAGAGCGAGGAGCGAAACCGAGGGGAGGCAACTCAGGAGGGTGCTGGTCTCTCCTAATGAGAGATTTGCACTTAACGAGATCTGGCGGTGCCAGAAGGGTGGTTGTTAACCTGACCCTGAACAAAAAACAATAAACAGTCCAACAGCCCTTAGAACTATTCCCATTTCGCGGACAACCCCCAACATGTCCGACGGGATCCCCCTCAACCTGAGTGAGGAAACAGATTCTGTGCTCGGGGCGCTTGGGGTCCTTCCAAGAACTCTGCCCAGATGTTTAATGGTGAGTGAGCGTGTTCCGGCAATTTGGGTATGTTTCGGAGCCTGGCTTGGGTTTTAAGGAGGATTCCTGGGGACCCTCTCTCTTCGTGCGTGGGGTCGTTGAGGATTGTGAGCTGGGCAACCGTTACGGTCCAGAAATAGATGGACTTCCTCAGGTGAATTAAAGGAGTGAGTCTTTTCGTTGTATTGTACCCTGAGACGAGCAGGGAAAATCATGGAATATGCGAGCTTCCCTTCACGCAGTCGTTGTTTGGCGCTGGTGAACGCTCTCCTCTGGGTCTGTACTGTTGATGAAAAATCGGGATAAATATGGATTTTGTCTCCGTCGTGGTGTAACTCTCCCTTCTCCCTTGCCAGTCGCAGGATGGTGTCGCGGTCTCTGTAATTGAGCAGCCTCGCTATGATGACTCTAGGAGGTGCGCCTGGGGCTGGTCTGGAGGTCGGGGTACTGTGGGCCCTTTCAATCATGAACATTTGCGAGAAGGAGTCTCGGCCGAAGAGGGAGAGGCACACGGACTCCACAAAGTCCTCCATCTTCCCTGGGGTAGCGTTTTCCCCGACCCCAACGATTCGGATGTTGTTCCGCCTAGAGCGACCCTCCAGGTCCTCGCACTTGGCCATTGTTGCGGACATTTGGCTTTCAAGTCGCGCGACTTTGTTGGAGAGGGATGTGGCACCGTCATCGAGGCTCGAGATTCTTTGCTCAGCGTCGTTTAGCCGTTCTGTATGTGTGTCTAGGCGATGTTGCATCAGATCGACTTTGGAGGATAGACCATCCATCTTGTTATTTAGACTTCATTTGCCTGCTTTTAGATCTAGAAGGAGTTCTTTTATTTCCATCGGATAGCTTTCGGCTACTGGTTGACTAGAACTGCACGGTGACGGGTCATCCCCTTGTTGTGGGTTTGGAGTTTTGGGTGCAGTGTTGCTGTCGAATGTCAGCTTCTTTTGAAGTTTATCTACTTTGCCCATCTTGGCGGGTGAATGTATGCAGTCTTGGCGAAGAGGGTCAGCGGTGGCGAGGTGGCTTGTAGTCGCCGCCGTGACTGAGGGAGAACTGGCGTTAGGTCGGTGGAGGCTCGACCCTTAGTCGAGGCCGGGCCCCTGGTGTCTTATGGGCTTCTTCGTGGACCGGAGGGAGTTCAGCCCCCCGAGCCGCCGCCACGCACGGTCAACCGTGCCTGTGGCCACGTTTGGGGGGCGCAGCAATCTATTCTCGGGGCTCTCGGCGAATCCGGGCACGTACCTCAGGTCTTCATCTGTCGAGCGGATGTCCTGGTGTTCCCCCGCTCACGTCGCTGCCTCCCGGTTCGGTGCGGCCCTGCACGATGGCTCCGGGGAAAGCGGGAAGGCGCCTCTGTGGCCGGACTGCAGGTGTCGCACTCAGGTGGGGGGGCTGTCCAGGATCATGCTGGGGCCTCCGCCGGCCCGGAGCCGCCCGCGGGCGGGGATCCGCCGGATGGCTAGGTGATGACACCCCTCACCACGGGGTCTGTCGGCGAGGCGGTCCCAGGAAGGATGGGGGGCAGCTGGCTGCCTGCCGGGCCCCGGGCGGTCCCACCAGCACCGGCCCGGGCCCTATGTCCGAAGCGCCGATGCCCCGATCCGGAGGGGGGGGGGCTCCGCAGGCACGCGTCCGGACCCACGTCGGCCCCGAACCAGGGGGGGGGCGGCGCTCCCCGAGGGCCGCCGGTGTCCGTGGGCGACGGATCTCCGGAGCAAGGAACGACCGCTCAACGGTCTCTGCGAAGCCGCGCCCCGCCCCTCGGCGTCCGCCCGGCGCTCGGGGAGGCCCCGGCCTTCGCGCCGATGTAGTGGTGTGGGGACTTGGACTGGCCGATTCTCCCCCAAATTTCGGCAGGGAGTGTGCTGTGCAATCAGAAGCAGGGAGAAGCCCTCTGATTTCCAGTATGTAGCCGGGAACCGCAGGATTCAACAGGATTTATTGCGGGCAGAGCGGGAGCTCAGGTAAGAGCGGCCATCTTGGTTGGCCCTCTAGCGCCCCCTCGGGAAATGTCTAGTATCTAAACATTCTGAATTAAAATCGCCCAATACAATAAAGAAACAGACAGAAAAGCATATTCTTCAAAATCAATCACTGTTGCAAGAAAATCAGTTAAATCAGCTGTTTGTGGGTTAAAATAAACATTTAAAAGAATTAATGTTCGAATTTCATTCGACCCGTGATCAGACCATCTTATTTTACAACCTAACATGTCTGGACGGGCAACTTGATTATTAGTATTTGAGGAAACATGCTGAGCACAATTTAAGCCTCAATATGGGCGACCCTTAGTGCCTTTCCTTGCTGGCTCATGTACAACTGTAAACCCATCAGGCAAAGGAACATCTAACATAAGTGATTCCTGAATACAAATTAAGTCTGCTTGGGTGCCAAGTGTCAGATTTGTGCTGAAATGAGTGAACTCACGTGTGTTTCATGATAAAAGTCTTGTTTTAGGGAAGTTCATCAAGGGTGACTTTTGGCTGGATTGGGTTGATGTAGCAAATTAATAATGTGGGACCAATCATAGGTCACCTGCCGCTTAGTTGGCAATTGAAATTCCTCGTTGCAAACTAACCCAACATTTGTTTCAAAGTTCATCTTTAGTGGTTCACATAAATTTGCACCAAGTCCATCCTCCAAGTAAATTAGGGTTGGCCAACACCACTTCCAGGCTATCCATTGAAAGCAGGTAACCCATATTACACAAGCGGTCACCTTCTTCCATGACCAGGTTATAAACAAGTTTTGAGTAGAACCCAATTTTAACCATATCGACTCGACGAAAATCTGAAGAAAATTCTGGCAATGTCTTTTGATGTTAGAAATTGGAGACTAGGTATTTAAATATACTGTCTGTTTAAAGGATAGAGATCCTTAACCTTAACCGATCGACTCATACAGACTTAGAGAATCTACAGAGGAAGCTGGTTGGGAGGAGGACTGACACCAACACTGCCTCACTACGTACTGGGAGTTGAAAAGTCGAACCCCCTGTTGGGCCCCTAAGGCGTCTGTCGGGCACTGGCAGCAGACCAATCAACACAGCTCCTGGAAGCAACTGCTTCCTTCTCTCCTTTAATGTCAGAAAATTCAAAGGCGCCGTAGGTGAACCAAAAGTTGGCTTTGCATAAGGCAGAAAGGAGCACACTGTTGGATCAAGATTGGTAGAAACAGCAGAAAACACTGGTAGAGATACTGGGGCCATATGGCTACCCCCGCCTACGGCCATAGGTGAGGTAGAGAGGCAAGAACCAAACCCCTTTCTTGATGTTCAACAGTCTCAATTTCAGCAGATGCACGAGTTCTTCACCCTTAACATCAACTTTCTTAGGTTTTAGGTAGGCAGTGATTAGAGACTTCGTATTTACTGTCACTGGAACAGTGGTCAGACACCCCTCAGATGGATTAGGGCGCCTGTTTTTACGTAACCCCTTTCCAAATACACCGCCCTCCTTCAGATGGCCAACCAATTGAGCAAGACGAGGATCCTCCTCCTCCGAGTAAACTTCTGTCTGAGCTTTCAGAGATCTCAGGAATTTAAGTGAACCTTTATTATTTCTCACAGGAGCCTGTTTTGGCTTAACTTTCTTCCTTCTTCTCCGGCCTACCATTGTTGATGCTAACTAAGCTTCCCCGCTCACGGGTTCAGAAGTAGATAGCCCGTTTGTAATAGTTTGTTTCGAATGAGCAGAATCAGCACCAAAGCTGCACTTACCAATGGACTGAGGACAGTCGCTGGAGGCTGTTCAAAAACTACCATACCCTTATCTAGTACTCCCATGTTGTTGTTATCAAAGCCAAATACAACAGTTTGAGTAGCAGCAGAAACTGTGCACACAATATTCAATGAAGGAGTTTTCTCAAGTGACAGTGGGGCATTCAATGCCATAACAAAACCTTCCAAAAAGTTCAATTTGCCAAGTAGTTCTTTCACACAAGTTTGAACTTCTCTGAGTTCGTACATGTTCATTGCGTGGCCATGGTCCATGGTGTCTAATATATGATTCAAGACAGGGAAAGAATAACTATCTGCTCCTCATGAATCTCTAAATCAGGAGATGACACCCTATGTTTGTGCTTAATATCCAAAGAACTACCATCTAACTGTGAAGATGAGCAGGCTGACATTCCTGGCCCTAGTTGATTGAAGAAGGAACGTGCCTCCACCAGTGGAGGAGAGCCATGATAAATGATGGCCAGCGTGTCCTCCTCCGGTCGAATGTCTAACGTAATAACGAGGCAGGATTATACAAGATAACCTCATCCTTGCAATGTGTACAAGAAGGCGACCCATGCAGACACATGCATTCGGTCCACTCAAGGAAAGGCAAACTCTCTTTGAGAATTCGGAAGACACTACCAGAGCCAAAATGGACACATCTGAGATTGTATTGGAGCCCACACGGTTAATGAGGTCCTCTGAATCAGGGTGCATTGGAGAAAAAGTAACAGCTGAGGTAAGAGGTGTGTCCAAAAAAATAGATTGCTGTGTAGGATTACAAAAGGCCACGGTGATGCTGGAAATGCATTGGAGCGACAGGGCCTCGCTGTCCTTGTCCTGTAGTCCTCTTTCATTTGTGTTCTGTATTGTTTTCTGCCCAGGAGTCCATGTGGGACTCCTGGCAGTGCAGCTCTTCCTGTTTTTGGTTTGGTGTACCCATGGGATACCCTTATGGCACCCATGGGTGGGGGTACAACCCTGTGCACCTAGTGTATGTTTTTGGGCACCTTTGCGTGGCCCACAGAGCAGGGTATGGGTTGGTGGTAGCTCCATGCTGAATTTGACAGGTGCTCTGACTATCCTCCATTTTGGGATACCCAGGCCCTGCCATTGGAATCAGTTGATTCCGGATACGAAACAAGATGGCCCCTGTGGCCTCTTGCTTTCTATTGCCGGTTACCTTGTTTTCCCAAAGACCTGGGAAGCCCTGACTGTCCCTTCCCCCTGACTGACTGTTGGGTGGAGGTTCCATATATGGTATTGTAGTGAAGTCCAGGCCAGACTGACTGGAGCCTTCCCAGTGACTGTATGTTGTGGGTACACCCTGTGGGTGGGACCTGGGTGAATGGAGTGTGTGACCAATATGCACTTCTTGTTGTGGATGTCTGGTTTCTAGTATGAAACACAATGACTGAGACAGCCCTGTCCGAGCTGGTATGAATGCAGTGTGTAGTGTTGAATGGCTGGGTACTTGTCCCAATACACATTCCTTTTTGTGAGTGTCAGAGGGAGGAGAATGGCCTGAATGCACTGTATGCCTGATTGGCTGACTGACTGCTGAATGCCCTTCTGAGTGATTGGTTGCCTAAGTGTGACCCAGCAGAATGAATGGGAGATCAACAGTATAACTGGCGGCCTCTCACTGCTAGAATTCGCTCAGAAGCTGAAGTCGAAACTGATGCTTGATCTCGAAGCTGAACCCAAAGAAGAAGGTTGACTGCTGTTACCTTCACTGCAATCTGAAAGCCGCTGTGATGTGGAGACTGATCCAAGAAAGGACCCGGTTAGGTGCCCTTTTCCTGAGCTCCGAGGGACCATCGAGCACCGCTAATCTTCACCGAAGCTTCCTAGAAGTCAGACCCTCGACAGGCTGCCGACCGGAGACGGGGACTGCCGAGGAGAAGGAAGATAAGCACCGGACATTCCGTCCACCGTCGTCTACCAGGGTTCGCAGGTTTGCTATAACCGCTGGAGGCCCGTCGAAGCCGTGTTGCCCAGAAGGGGGGACCGCTTGATGCTGTGCCATCAACGACCGGAGCGGCACACTCCATTGATTAAGACATTTGATTCCCGGACGCGCTCGTCCGCACCGCCGATCGCCTTATGCCACCGGAGATGGCCAGGCCGTTGAAGCGCCGAGGAGTATCCGCCGGTAGGTTTCCCGCCACCCAAAAACCATAGAGACGCCGGACGACTTGACGCCCTTGCTGGGCCAAAGTTCTTCACAAACTCTCGGCGGTCTGAACTATCGACATCGAGGTGCCCCGCATGCCTCTTCCTTGCAGGACGTCTTTGAATCGTCATCGACGAGCCCTGTCGGGACCGAAGTTGCTGCCTCGACGCCAAGTTCACTTTCTTCGAGGCCCATCGACGATCTGTGGCTCCTGCTTTAAAGGGAGTCACTCAAGAAGGATCCATCAACGCCTCCTCGAGGAACTCTGCTATTCCAGGTACATTGGGGTGGTAGGAACATTTTAGAAGGGAATAAGACTCATTAAACAATATATGGACTGGGCTTGTAGTATATCTTTGTTTTACAGGTTGCCCAGGTGGGGGAATCTCCACACAGAGCTGTGTCTAGTGGTAGGGGCCAGTATTCTGCCAATTGTTCTAACCAACTGCTTTTGCTCCTATGTCTATTGTTAGTTACCTTTATTAATTGATTTGTGTGACATTTGACCAGAATACAGTTGATGCACTTTAATGAAATCTGATAATAATTGTGGTACCACTTAGAACTGTATATATTTGCCATTGTAGATTAACTGAGCACAAAGTGAGTTATTGTGATTGTGTATATAACCTTGAACCTTAATTATATAAAGACTGTTTTAACTAATACAGTGTGTAGACATTCCTTTGTGGGTGTTTGGGGACTACACTGTACTTCGGAACCAGCCTGCATCAGCTCCTGAGAAGCTAGGCTTTGATTGCGCGACTACGTTACCAATAATAAAGAATCTTGCCTGGGGTCCCTCTTTGCCTCTCCTCTGCCATATAGCGAGCAGGAGTACAGACACCCCCCTCCAGTCTTTACAGCCACCTTTGTAGGCTCTTCAATCGGCTGCGCCTCCATAAAATCCAAATTACAAGAGGTAAATCTCCCACTGTGCAGACCCAGCATGGCAAAGAAATGGGCTCTTTCAATCGAGCTGGTTGATATGTTAAGCACTACACGGTCAAAGCAATGAGTCAGAGTAAGGATCCAACACAGTTAAGACCAAGGCCACACAGGAAACTCCTTACAGCAGTGATGAATAATTACTTTTGTGGCAAGACTGGTGAAAAAAGATCAGATATAGAGCTCAAAGGCAAGCATCCCACAGTCGCTCTCAGTACGATGAGCCCAAAGCAGACTTTCAAACAGCTCCTTACAGCAGTGGTAGATAAATGTTCTTATAGCAAGATTGGCGTAGCAAGTTCCAATCGAGAGCTCAGAGGCAAACAGCCCACAGTCACTCGTTATAAAGAATCCAAAGTGCTGGTTCCAAACCTGTTCTTGCCACAGTGATGAATGAATGCTGTTAAACCAGGCTTGGGGTAGAAAATGTGGATAGAGCGCTCACGCGCAATCCACCCACAGCCACTATCAGAGACTGATAAGTAACCCTAACACTAGTATCCCAGGTTCTTTACAGTACTATTTGGTAGTAGCATTAGGTGCAAAATGAAAGTAAAACTGTCCAGACAAAAAAAACTCAGAACATTAGACTCCAGACACACACTGTAGAATTGTTGCAGGAATGTGATATAAGGATCCGAGCAGAAAAGCTCAGACACTCGAGCCCACAGACACACATTGTAAGGTTATTGGAAAGTAGCAGTTAGCAGTTCCAGGCAAAAGAGCTCCGAAACTCTTTAGCTCGCCAACACAGTTTGTAGCGTGGCAATGTACACACAGATTACCTCACCCCACCAAATAAAAAAGAAAGTGCCCACGATATGTCTTACCAGCATATATCCGTTTATGTCAATATTGGGAATGTAGAAGCCAGGAAATAGAAAGCGAGAGCAGGCGCCCGGCCACCCGCCAAACACCAAACACTCTGACACTCCAATCCTACAATTCTGTTATGAAGAGGAGGATGGAAATGAAAACAGGATTCATACGGTAGTGCCAAGTTTTACCGATGCAGTGCAAAAAAGTAGCACAGAGTCTCCTGATCCTCCACAACATCAAACACTCTGACACTCCACCTCCGGTCTTGTTACAATTGGTCATGATAAAGGTCAGCCTGAAATAAATTGGATGGCTGATCTGAGATATCAATAACAATGTCTCGGAGACTACTGGAGTCTAGGTGACTTTGGAAGTGGGTTACCCTCTTCTAAAAGAAGTTATTTCTGTTTAACTGGGAATGTATCCATAAATGTGTCAAATTCAGAAGCTTTCTCCATGGTTTGCTCAAACCTATCTCTAGTCGATGTACCTGTTCTAGGGATATCTGGAAGGGGAAAAACGTCCCAAAATGTTTTTTTCTATGAATTCTTCTCCCGCAGATTCCTGTTCTGATAAATATCCCATCCAGCTTTGCTGCTTCGGAAACATTTGAGACTTGGCTTTCGATCGTCGTTCCGTCTTGCTCGGTGCTCGATCGTCGATCCGTCTTGCTCGATCGTCGGCCACAGACGCGCCGTTCGCCCGTTGTATATAAACTACGCCCCATACCTCAGTTTCCCCCTTTTTACTCCAAGCTTGCAACGCTGCATAGGAAAACAGAGATAACAGGCTAATAAGCCGACCAGAAGTTACAATAACAATAAGGTTCCAACCGAAGGAAGAACCTTGTGTAAGACACCACAATGCATAGCATCAGAAAAGAGATGTATATATTTTTTTTAATTAAAACAAAGATGAGGCATGAAAGACAGAAAAACGGTCACCAAAGTACCATCACCAAGTCACAACCCAAGAGAAGATGTGCACCAACCACTGACTTTCTGAGCGGTGCGGGAGGGGAGATGAGGAATCTGCGGGAGAAGAATCCATAGAAAGAACATTACGGTAAGTAATTTCTCTTTCAATGGATTGCCTTTCTCCCGCACATTCCTCACCTGATAAGACTCCCAAAGCAGTAGGGCAAAGGAGGTGGGCAGAAAGTTAAATTAACAGATTTTGCAGCACCACCCTGCCAAACATTCATCAGCTAAACAGGCAACATCTAGACTATAGTGTCTGTTAAAGTTAGGAAGAGAGGACCGTATTGATGCACGACAAAGGGACCCTCCTTTGTAAGGCAGTTGATGCAGAGACCCCTCTAGTCAAATGCACCCTGACACCTGACAGTAGTTCCCTGCCTGCAGACTGGCAACACTCCGCTATGCAGAAGATGATTCAACTGGATAATGTCTGTTTTGTTATTGCCAGACCTTTACGGGCTAAAGAGAAGGCTACGAAGTGTTGGTCAGTTTTTCTGAATTCAAGCATCCTTGCGATGTAGAAGTTTAGGGGCCTCTTGGGATCCAGCTGATGGAAACGCTTCGCTTCCTCAGAAGGGTGCGGTGGCGGGTAGAAGACTGGAAGATCTATGGACTGCGACAGATGGAATTCAGAGACCACTTTCAGGAGAAATGCAGGTCTTACCTTGAGAGACTTTCTCCCGAAGTAACTGCAGGAAAGGTGGTTTGCAACCTAAGACTTGCAATTCACTTACCAGCGTAGCGGATGTTATTACCACTAGAAAGGCTCTCTTTAAAGAGAGAGAAGCAAAGAGCAAATGTGCATAGGCTCAAAAGGACAGAAATATCAAAACCAGATTCAGGTCCCAATCTGGAACAACAAAGGGAGTTGGCGGAAACTTATTTACAAGACCCTTCAGGAATTGCGCCATCACTGGGATCGCAAAATATGAACCTTGATACAGGGACTTCTTAAACACAGACAAGACAGCCAAATATCCTTTGACTGTGGTGACCTGAAAGCCTGCTGAGGCCAGCGACAGAGGGAACTCCAGTAGTGTAGTGGTGGGGCAAGAGATGGGATCAATCTCTAGTTCCCTGCACCACGCCTCATATCTTCTCCACCTGTACGCGTACAACAATCTGGTAGATGGTCTGCGTGCAGCCAGCAACACCTTGAGTACCTCCCCAGAGATGTCCCAGTCATCATATCTCATCCTCTCAATAGCCATGCATGTAGATTGAGGGACTCTGGGTTAGGGTGAAGCACCCGGCTTTCCGACTGAGTTAAGAGATCTGGCCGCCGAAGCAACCGAAGAGGTGGGCACATGGTTTGATCCAGAAGGTCCGAGTACCATGTCCTCCTCGCCCAATGTGGGACGATCAGGATCATGGTTGCTCGAAACCTCTTCAGCCTCCTGAGAACCCAAGGAATGATGGGAATCGGAGGGAAGGCCTAGTGGAGAGGAAATTTCCAATCTGTTCTCTTCCCCACCAGATGAACTGCCGGGAGAGAGATCCGGTTCTCTAATAGCCAGAACCACAGCTGCATCGCCTCCGTGCAGAGGGGGGAAGGAGTGCACACCACTGTGCTGTCTGTCAGAATCAGAACATGCTTCCCCTCCAGAGACTGAGTGAACGCCCTCAGGGCTAACCTGATGGCCCACAACTCCAACCTGTTGATGTGCCACCTCGCTTCCATTGAAGACCAAAGGCTGCTCACCTGCAAGTCCTCGCAGTGAGCGCCCCAACCATTAAGATATGCATCCGTGACCACTCAGGCCTGAGGCCAGAAGGGTTCCCAAGCCATGATATTGCTGCGGTCTGTCCACCAGATGAGGTTGTTGACCACATGTCTGGACACCTTGAGGAGATCCGAGAGAGCTCAGAGGTGCTGTGACCACTGCCCTCTTAGGAGCCACTGTAGGGATGTCATACGCAGGCTGGCCTCTGGCAATAGAAAAATACAGCAGGCCATGAGACCTAAGAGGCGGAGGAAGGAATGCGCTGGTAGATTGGAGTGGTTCCGGAACAAGTCCACCATCCGTGCCATGCTGTTGACTCTCCTTGGGAGGGAAGGCCGCCCCTCCCCGGGTTTCTAGGACTGCTCGGATGAACTGAAGCCTTTGGACTTGTGTCACATGGGACTTCAAGTTCAGGGAGAAGCCCAGCCTGCACAGTAGCAGAACGGTGTCCTCCAGATGGGACAAAAACCTGTACCGCCAACTTGCCTCGGATCTGCCAGTCGTCCAGGTAGGGAATACGTGGACCCCTGATCTCCCGAGGTGAGCCGCGACTACCGACATGAGCTTGGTGAAGACCCTTGGATTGGAGGACAGCCCAAAGGGAAGCACTTTGAACTAATAGTGCTTGTCCCTTATGAGGAACCTCAGGAACTTCCTGTGCTTTCGAGGAATTGGCACCTGGAAATAAGCATCCTGCAGATCAATTTACACCAGCCAGTCCTCAAACTTGAGAGCGTGGAGAATTTCTCTCAACGTCACCATCCTGAACTTGTTCTTCCTCAGGAACTTGTTCAAGGCCCTGAGGTCCAGAATGGGACGGAGACCTCCTTCCTTATTGGGTACCAGGACATACCAGGAATACCAACCTGATCATCTCTCCTTGTGAGATACCTCTTCCAGGGCACCCTTGAACAACAGGGCTTGCAGCTCTTACTGGAGCTCCTGTCCCGGTTGGATTGGAGGTGGTGGGGGGGGTCTGTCCGGTGGTTTTCGTAGACAATAACCCCACCAACCGAGCTGTAGGGCCCAGGCATCGGAAGTCCTTTCTTGCCACTCGGGCCAATGCTCCGCCAACCGGTAGGTTGTGGGAGGGGAAATCAAAGTAGCTTAGTAGGCTGGGTCATCCCTGCCACTGTCGCTGCTTGTTGACCCTTAGAAGCCCCCCTGCTACCTACCGGAACGCGAAAAATGCATCTGCCCATGCCTGGCCGGTGGGAGCTGCGCTTTCCTGCCATAAGGCATATATCGCCTGTAGCCTCTGGCACTAGAGGCGGAGCTAAAGGCAGGCTTGGCCTTCTGCGCAGCTAGGCCCAATGATCTTGCAGCGATTTTAGATTCCCTACATTTCTCTAAGGAATCATCAGCCTTTTCACCACACAGGAATTTGTCCTCGAAGGGCATGTCCAGTGATCTGCTTTGGACATTACATGAAAAGCCTGAAGACTTTAAATAGGCCTGTCTCCTTAGCGTTATGGCCGATGCCATTTAACGGCCCACACAGTCTACAACGTCCAGGCCTGTTCACAACATCTGCCTGGCCACCTCTTTCCCATCCTCCACCAGTTGTAAGAAAAGAAGCCTTTGGCGCATATCCCCCTCAGCGATGTACTGCGCTGCATTCTCCACTGTCCAGAGACGGAAGGAACATTTTGCAAAACCGCTAAATACGTTTGTGACCTTGAGAGCCATGCTGCCGGATTTGAAAAACAATGTTCTTTGCTTCTCTGTCAGGCGGTAGATTGGAAGTTGAAGAAGCTGAACTGTAGCAGCTTGTACAACAAATACTTCAGGGGAAAGGTGGGAGGAGAGGAATGAAGGGTCCCTTCTAGCCGGCCTATACTTCCCGGTCATGGTGGAGCTGACCGGGGGCATGGAACCGGGATGCTGCCACAGAGAGGACACAGGATCAACAATCGTCGTATTTAGAGGCATGCTGCATTCCATAACCGGACCTTCATCCAGAATATCTCATGTCGTACCCCTGTGCTGGCACTACTGAGGACCGCAAACCGAAGGAGTCAATGAATCTTTCCAGCAATGCCCTGAACATGGTTATGGGTATAAGGCTGACTTTGTTGGAATTCTAGGTCTGGTGAAGTATCCGAACTGCTGGTCTTGTGGAGGACCAGTGCCAGGTCTAGTAGTTTGGCCTGGTTGTCAAAATAGTCGACATCACCTGTTCCCATGAAAATGGGGATGACCTCCCCCTGGTCCTGCGTGTCATCGGTGTCGAAAATGGTCGACAGTGGCGAAAGAAATCAGAGCGGGAGAGAGGGGCGAAAGATTTCTCGCCGAGCGTCTGCACCAAGGGCTTGTCCTGCAGCACTGATAGCGTGGCTGTGAGTGTGGTTCGAGGCCGTGAAGTACTGTCACCTTGAAAAGCAAGGGAAGAACACGGTATCGAGGGCATTGACGTCTATGGCGTTGGTACTGGGGCTTGTGAGGGGTCGGTAACGCAGAGCGCTGCTCATACCTCAGAGGCCTGCTGCATTGAGGAGAGGGTCAGCCGCGCCTGCAGCGGCATGCTTTCTAGACATTTCGAGCATGGAGGTTTTGAAATCCTCCCACTCTTGTGGAGTGGTAGGCCCAGCCGCTGGCTTACTGACTTCCATCGACGAATCGTCGGGGTCCCGACGATGGCGGTGAAGCCTCTACTTTTGGGACGAGGAAGGATGGCTCGAGTGGGACCTTTTCTTCTTTCGCTGATGTTCTTTTTCGGGGGTATGTCCCTCAGTCTCCGAGGACCGGACCGTGCCAGAGATTTTAAGGGCGGTCGGCCTACAGCGAGTTTTGCAGCCCAATCGTGCTAAGATTTCGGTTGCATTTTGGTGCACAACGCACACCCCTCGGTATCATGACCCGTGCAAAGACACCAGAGGCATAACTCATGTGAGTCGGTAACGGACATCTTGGTGCGACAGTCGGTACACCGCTTGAATCCCGGAACCCAGGTGATGGACAGCTCACGTTGAGGAAAAGAAAAAAAATCCTATGATTTCTGACGAAAAACATCAAATAAGTCAAAGACTCGACTGTGTTCCCAAAGCAGCATGAAAAGCGCACAGGGAAAAAAGGAACTGAGGAATTGGGCGTATTGACCGAGTTTATATACGACGTCCGAGGTCACGTCCAGGGCCCACGATCAGGCACCAAGCAAGATGGATTGACGGTAGAGTTGAGGTCCACTACGCCCCCTGTCGAATATGCAGCAAAGCTGGATGGGATATTTATCAGATGAGGAATCTGCAGGAGAAAAGCTATCCATTGAAATGTCTTCTGGGGCCACAGCTTTTTTCATGTGATGTAGAGACTGAGACATTGTTTAAGTAGCTTTAGTATACCCAGGAGGAGTCACTGGAGCAGTGACGGCTATGTTTTAGGGGACCCAGTAGCCTCAACACATGTAGGGAGTTGTTGAGGTTTATGCAAGTTTTTCCCTTTCTATGTTGTTTCGACAGGTCTTTCGGCGATACGAAAACAGGAACCATCAAGATTTTTGAGGCAGCAATGTGCATTTCCTTTGTTTTAGAGCTATGCGCTGGACGTGAGTGCGGAAGCGCAACGGGCTCAGAACACGATGGTTCTGTAGATTTTGACGTATGTTTTGACAAAATCTGAGTTGCGGTTAGAGACTTTTTGACAAAACGGATGAAAATTGGCATGGGATTGTGTGCTTATCATGAATGCCCCCTTGTGTAGTAAGCAATTGAGTGTCCGGGGGGGTAGCCAGCAGCGATGTGAGGCGGACGTGTTGCTCTCCAGCTCTCTGAAGAGATCCTGCGATTAAAGATTAGTGTATAAATATCGTCCTTCCACGTGAGGCAGGGTGCTATCCCTGAGAAGATCTATGGACGAAAGAAAAACAAAGATGTACCCCACTGAAAGAGAAAATTGATCACAAAACGTTTACGCCTGCCGATTCCAAAATGGCAGGCGCAACTGGCAAAAAGTGAAAGTGCCGATTTACTCTGTTTCTGGAAGACTGGGAGGCTGCCAACCCGATTGGCAAAGCCTCTAGGACAAGCGGATGGGAGCGGACTGGGATCGATAGGATAGATCCTTCGGCACAAAGGAAGTAGGCAGCAGGAGACACCGGGGAGGTGTGTATGCAGATGCACAGAGCAGAGTGAACGGTGGCAGGAAGAACGAACAGCTGGAGCCCAGCCACACCACGCGGTTCAAGAGAAACTAGCTGACAATGAGACCAGGGAAGATTTTGAAGGATTAATACGGAGTGCCCGTAAGAGACTAGCCAACCCTGGGTATTTAAATGTAATCAGACCTCCTCGATCTGACGGGGAGCCCGCTGAAGGAGGAGACAATACACTGAGTAGAGCTAACCTGCAATGTATGGCAGTCACAGAAGACATTAAAGAGGTAGCTCAGTCTGCGGTGGTGGTTAAGCCTCAACAGGAATTTTCTGATGGGCAGTTGATTTATAGTTATGTCTACGTTAGACAAGGTTGGTTTCATTTAATACACAGCCTAGTTCGAAGATGGGGTATAATACTGATAAATGTCAGAAGACTTGTGGATAGGGAGACAGGGTTTTCAGGACGCACAGAAGAGGCGCAGGGAGGTGGGGGAGAACTGTTCACTAACAATGGCTGAAGTGAAAAAAATCTCCTCCTGGAATGTGAAAGGTTCAAATACTTACATAAAGAGAACAAGAGTGGCAACAAACTTACACTGTAAGGGAGTTAAAATAGCACTGCTCCAAGAGACACTTCACGGCAAGTAAACAAACACAGGTGGCTCGAAAATAGGGAGGGAAAGGATTTGGATCAACATACTCCAATTATGCGAGGGGAGTATTCACTTGGATAGCCCTGACTTTTCCCTTTAGAAAGGTGGGAATGTACACAGATAATGAAGGTAGAATGGTGGTAGTACATGGATTCCCGAAAAAAAGGGAAGTCTGCATAATAAATACATATGCACCCAATAATGGTGCAGCACCCTTCTTCTGTTCCTTATATAAGAGATTGGCCCCTTTAAAAGGAATGATATGGATCTGGGGAGGGGATTTTAACTGTATGATTGACCCAAGACTGGATAGATCAGATGGTAAATTTCCAACAACACCCCCCCCCCTCCCCCTGCAGAAATCCTGCTAACACTCATGAGCAATATAGAATTACAAGTGGTCTGGAGATGGCTGAATGGATCCTGGTCTGAATTTTCATTCTTTTCCGGAGTACATAAAATATACACTCGGATAGATTACTTCTTGACGGATATAGATCAGGTTGGAGAGTTTGTGGGAGCCTCATATGAAGGGCAAACGCTGTCAGACCACTCACCTTTGATGGTGAACTGGGTTCTTGCCAACCAGCCGGCTCCAATACCTACATGGAGACTCTGAGCTGAGACTTTACCTGATGTTCCATTCACAGAAGATATTAGACTGCAGCTACAGGAATATTTCAACCTAAATGAGGGTACTGTGACATGGGGGCAGGTACTTTGGGATACCTTTAAGGTGGTGATGCGGGGGGGGGCAGATGTAGCTATGGCTGAAGGGATCCAGAAGGAGTTAGAACAGGTAAAAAGTGTGTATGGGTGCGTACCCTTGAGAGTGCGCTTTGACCACTATAATTTATAAATAGTGGCGAGCTGAACAGGAATATGAAGCAAGTAAGATTCCAAAGCCCTATAGTGCAAAATACTACAACTCAGAACACTGCACCAGGAAGGGGGGGTAAGCGAAGCTCAGACGAGGACCCACTGGCATTCTGACCAGATCCAACACGAGGAAGCAACTAGGCAAATGAACACCAATGATCTAGTTGTGAATCTTTCTAGTAGAATACGAACCAAATCAGAACTGTCAGTTCTTAATAAAGGATTATCATTTGCACCTAGTTCAAATACCAATGTTGTTGACTTCCAAATCGATATGTTCAAATTTGTAAGAAAATTGAAATACATTTTTATTTCCCCAGCTCAAGTGCAGACATTTGTTCCAAGACCATTGCTCAACCCCTTGAGTACTCTCACTATGGGAGACATTGAAGGCACCAACCTTTTGATGTCCCTAGAAGATGGCATTTCAGGACCAGGTAACGGTTTGCTCAGAATTAGGAGTGCAAGCTAGACATCTCACAATGGAAGAAATGAAACCCAAATCCAAATTTCACTCCACAATTGAGCAATGAAAATGTTAGAGACATTCCATCGAGCTATAACACAGGAGCTCCACTCATATCTAGACAGGAACTCTGTCCGGAAAAAGAGGTTGAGAATGAATTTATGTGCAGAGGAACTTAGAGCATTGGATAGGTTAGCAAGAGACAACACTATTGTAATTAAGGAGGCAGATAAAGGAGGCAATGTGGTTGTTCTCAACACGCAGGACTACATAACTGGGTAAGAAGCATCTGGCCACACCAGGCTGCTACAGAAGCATAGCCTCCAATCCAACCAAGAAGAATGTTCAGGATCTGCAGGCTTTGATCCATGAATGGTATACTTTAGGGTACTTTACTGATGAGGAAAAGGTGTTTGTGCATCACTGAGCCAATAATGCCTACCTTATATTTCTTACCGAAGATTCACAAATCTTTTCAAGCCCTTCCTGAAGTCAAGCCCATCATGAGCCGTATTGGTTGGGCCACAGAAGGCATTTCACAATATTTGGACAATGCATCAAAACAACACATACTGAGGACGCCATCTTATATCAGAGACAGCACACAGGTATTGCAATTTTTATCGGACATTCATTGGCAAGAAGGATACCTCCTGGCAACTTTAGACGCAACAACTCTCTATACAAGTATTTATGAATTGGCAATTAAAGCAGTGGATTACACCTATCACAGTGTTTCTGCATCCTACTGCATGCATATAGAAATGCTGAAAATGTTTTTGAGATTCACTCTACTCAACAATGTTTTTGAGTTTGATGATTCATACTATGTCCAATAAAAAGGGGTGGCCATGGGAGGGGGCAAAGTATGCTCCATCCTTGGCCAACTTATACATGGCACAATTTGAGGAGACACATGTTCTTAACAGTGACTTTTCCAATAACATTGTATCATGGAAACGTTATATAGATGATATTTTGATCATGTGGCATGGCTCTGAGGAATGCTTTGAGAGATTTGTATCCTAGACTAATGATAATGCTTTTGTCATTACACTAAAAGGCCACTGTGACGCTACCAGTGTTGACTTTCTTGATCTCCATATTGCCATTAGGGATGGCAGGATGGAGACGAAGACCTTTCGAAAGCCTACTGAAGTGAACTCCATGTTACATGCTCAAAGTTGTCATCAGCAATCCACCATTAATAATATTCCAGGTGGTGAATTTTGTAGAGCACGACACAATTACAGCAATAGCACAGATTTCCTGCATGAATGTGACCTTCTGACACAATGATTCCTTGTGAGGGGATATAAACAGGACACCACCAGCAAATCATCTTAGAAATACATATCTGTTGATCGTGCAATCATGCTGCATCCTGCGCTTAAGAAACCTAACCCAGCCAGGAGCTTGAGCATAATTACCAAATTCTCACAGGATGCACTGCTACTGTACAAACGTTTGTGTAAACATTGGAATATCTCTTTTCTTAGATAATGATTTACACACTTTTCTGGCAGACAAACCCAAGTTTGTTTTTACCAAAGCACAGACCATTAGGCACAAACTGAGCCTGTCATTCTTGGATACAGGTAACATGAGGCGATCAAAAGGGAGCAATTGGGGGGCGTGGCCAGCATGCGAGCAGCAAGGACGTGAGTCCCGTGAGCTCCCTCTGGCCGCCCGCGATATCCTGTTTAAATATCCTTTGGACAGACCGAATCGGCCTGGAAAGACACCCGAGCTGACCTAAAGCGGTATAGCACAACTGGAAGAAATCCTGACTTCCGGATGAAATCCACTCAGCATCTACTTCGACAAACCCGGAGGCCCCCTGGACGCGAGGAAATGCCTGCCAAAATGTCCGCAGCGGCCAACGTCTGAGGAGGACACGGGCCGCCGAAGCACTACGAGGAGGGGAGGAGGGACCCAGAGCCAGCTCCTCCGTGCGGGCCTGCGGAACAAGCACTGACCTGGCGGGACCCTAGATTGCCAGTTGGACCTCCGTAGTGCCGGAGAGACACGCACGACTGTGTCGAGGGGTGAGACAAGCGCTGGTGCCCCGGACACATCCTGCTGCACCGCAACCTTGTAAGGTGCTTCCCCACCGTGTGAGACGAGCAGGGGGCACCATGGGCAAAGATAAAACAAAACGGGGTACCACGCAAAGCACCATGGACCAATACGCAACTAGCACCCCCACCACTGCAGTGGAGGTGGAACCACCGACGGCCTCCCCGCCTGAGGCTGGAGACCTGACGTTAAAGGACGTGATGGCCGCCATCGCTACTTCTCGCTCCTCAATGGAGAAAAAAAATGGACGGCATCTCAGCAGAGGTCTCATTCCTCTGACACGACCTCCAAAAGCTGTCCTCTCGCACAGGGGAAGTAGAACAGAGAGTCTCGAACGTGGAGGATGATCTTGGCGGGGTCCACCTGCAGGCAATCGCATGTCTAAAATCTCTGGAGGCACGAGTGGAGGAGGGAGAGGGCAGATCATGCCGTAACATTATTCGCATTTTGGGACTGCCGGAAGGAGCAGAAGGTCCCAGTATGGAGCTCTTCCTCGAGCAATTGCTAGCGGACCTGGCGGCACCAAAATCCTTCTCCAATTTCTTTTCAATAGAGAGAGCCCACCGAGTACCATCAGGGCGTCTAATACCTGGGGCCCCTCCGAGGACCGTCATCGCAAAGCTATTGAACTACCGAGACAAAGACGCGATACTGCAGATGGCCCGATCCGGAGGCCCGACTACATACAACGGCTCCAAAATCGCGTTCTTCCCGGACTACACCCGGGAAGTGCAAAGAGCCAGGCAATCCTTTGAAAATCTAAAGAGGAAACTGCACTCTATGAACGTCAAATATGGACTGCTTTTCCCGGCACAACTCAAGATCCAGCACAACGGCACCACGGTGCACTTTATGGACCCAAAAGAGGCCTGGAAATGGGCCGAGACACACATCGCCGGGAATTGGGATTCGGGGATCCCGGACACTGGGGGCAGGCCCAGACTCCCGGGAGACAGAGGGCGACGAGGACGGCTCCCCCTCGAACGGAACCGAATGGTCCGGCTCAAGAAATAGAAAATTGACGCATTAAACCAGGTAGGACAACCTACACCCAGGTTGTACTCCCAGCGAGACTACACCAGGGCACGCGCCAGACAAGCATGCAAGGGTACTGTAAAATCCTGTTCACACTTTGCCGTAAATCCGTCAAAGGGACATGATGTAAGCAGCGGGCCCCTATGAGCCACCACCTACGATCCCGAGCTCCGTGAGGATTGTGAACAATTTGGGTGGTGTGGCAGAACGAGTAGAGAAAAGAACATTAGGTAATAGTTATTAGTTAATGAGTTGACTGTCCTTTTGACAGTGTGTTGAATTTGTTATATTGGGCGACAGATGCTTCAAGTTGGGTGGAGTATGGGGTGGGGGTGGGGGGATCAAAGTTGTAATGTTAAGCACCGCACCAGTTCCAGCACACGCATGGCAACAGCTTCCTTACTAATAAGCAACGCAAAACACAGAAGTACATATGTCCCGACAGATAGCCACCTTACGCACAACCATGACCAATCCCTGAACGGGCCGCTGTATCACGCAGCATCTCTAGACACCCAACACAGCGTCACTATAGTCACACAGCTCAAATGGCAGGGACCTCCAACATGAACAGAAATAGAACCATCCGGCTGATGACATGGAATGTAAACGGGCTTGGTAATAGCATCAAAAGGCGACTGGTCCTGCAGGCATTGAACCGAAACTCCCCAGACATAGCTTTCCTAACGGAGACGCATCTCGCTGGTACAAAGTGCACACTATTTAAACGTTCGAACTATAGATTGGCATTACACGCCGGTTTCACGATGGGATCGCGAGGGGTATTAATCCTAGTACACAAAAGACTTCCATATATACCCATCACTGTTACACAGGAGGCAGATTTGTACACACAACAGGAACCCTCTGGGAACGCACTATATCCATGACTGCTGTATATGCACCACCCAACCTGCTAACCTCTCTGAACAATGACATTACGCCCCTACTTGCTACCAACTCTACAGATCTTACACTAATTGGGGGAGACTTCAATGAAGTAATGAATATAGACATTGATAGAACACATGTAAGGTCCAGAAACCCAGAAACACGCACTAAACTCGCCACATTCACTAATGCTCTGGGGCTGCAAGACGTATGGAGATCATTGCATCCCAACGAAAGAGAATACTCGTATCACTCTGGAGCACATGCCTCACTTATTTTTTCCTACCATTAAGCAATATACATGAAGCATGTGAGGCACACCTACTCCCCCAGAGGCATATTGGATCACTCTCCACTCCCAATAACGATTAAGACCAACAGATCAACTCCCCCACCCAGTTGGAGATTAAATGGTTACTACCTAGGATTCCCAGAACTGGTAGAACATATTCAAAAGGTCACCAAATCGTACTTTGAATTGAATATTGGCTCTGTAGACAGCCCGGTAACACTATGGGAGGCTCTAAAGACGGTATTAAGAGGTGAGATCATAGCCTGGACCTCAGCCCACAAAAAGAAACATCTAGAAGCAATACGTGAAGCCGAAACAAAGGTACAGAATGCTGAAGTTGAGCATATAACCCACGACCAACCCGCGACGCACCGTACGCTACAGTTAGTGCAAAAACAGCTGCAAAACATAACTTTAGATAACGCTAAACAAGCACACCCAGCGATGCGAGCAAGGGTATACGAGACAGGGGACAAGGCCGGAAAAATACTAGCATGGCTAGAACGTAGGGAGCTGGGCCTTACCCAAGTCAGGAAACTGATGACGGAAGGACCAGATCCACTGGTAACAGACCAGGACATAGCCAAGGGGTTTCGCAAACTACTACACAGAACTGTACAGAGCACCATCCTCACTGCTATCAACTGACATTCTGGATGAAATCACTCTCCCTACTTTAAGTGTGCAACAGCGCAACATATTAGAACAAGAAATCACTGAGGAAGAAATAACCCAGGCAATGTCAGAACTCCAATCAGGGAAAACCCCAGGTCCAAACGGCTTCCCAGTTAAAATATGGAAGAAAATTGGCACAAATGTAATCCCCCCGCACCTGCTACGCCTTTTTCAACACTCACACATTCACTTGGTTGCCTCCCCCCAGACCTTAGAAAAGCGACGATAATAGTTTTACCAAAAGCGGATACACCACCTGACAAGTGCAGCTCCTACAGACCCATCTCCCTAATAAACTGCGAGGCCAAGATACTTGCAAAGGTACTGGCCAACCGACTACAGCAAGTTATACACAAACTGGTACACCCAGACCAGTGCGGGTTCATGCCAGAGAGATCCACTAGACAGAATATATACAGATTACATACAGCACTGGAAAAAGTACCTGGGCTGCAGAGCCCCCTGGCCTTGCTAGCCATAGACTTTGAAAAGGCTTTTGACTCTGTTTATTGGGAAGCAATTTGGGCAATTATGCAACAAAGGGGCATGGGACCGTACTTCATGAGCTGGGTCAAGCTGCTATATCACCTTCCTGAAGCAGTAACCAAGGTAAACGGGCATGTCTCAAATCCTTTCCGGCTGGCTAAGGGCACAAGACTGGGTTGCCCCCTGTCAGCTTTGATATTCGCATTAGCGATCGAACCTTTAGCAATCCTACTAAGATCCACACAAACATGGAGTGGATTCAGATGGGCAGAAGACTGGGAGGACAAGGTGTCCTTATACGCAGATGACCTACTAATATACCTACAGGACCCATGTGACTCTTGCCCTATCGTGACACAGTTGCTAAAAAGATACGGCAGGTTCAGCGACCTTCGTGTCAACTGGTCCAAATCCATACTGTTCCCAGTGAGGCAGATAGACAATGCAGTACCAGACAAATGCCCATACCGCATTGAAAGGGAGCAATTTAGATACCTAAGCATACAAATTACACATAAATCAACAGACTACGTGCCCAAGAACTTACTCCCTATAACGTTAAGGTTCAAAGATGACGTGCAACATTGGATGTCCTTAACACTTACACTATTAGGGCGCGCTGCACTTTTCAAAATGATGGCCCTCCCCCGCTTTCTCTATATATTGCAAAATGCTCCACCGCCTGTTGCGCCCAGTGAGTTTCATAGAATAGATCAAATACTCAGGAAATTGCTATGGAAAGGGGGGTGCCCACGTCTGGCACTCACGACCCTACAAAGATCCATATGGGAAGTCGGAATCGGACTCCCCCGGCTGCAAACATATTACTGGTTCAGTCAAATGGCAATAATAAATGATAAACTACACGGGGACACCACACTACCGCACAATAGAATGCCGGATTCCAACCCACAAGAAAGACCCTTCATGAAATACCTCTATTGCCAAAAAGACCGGGCTGCAGCCCCATCCATGCAGACATATATAACTCTAATATGGTCAGATACTCATAAATACTAAGGCTGGGATGGGAAGCTAACCCCAGCACAACCACTGTGGAATAATAAACACCTCCCGGAAGTGAACAAACTCCCTAATTGCCGCTCCTGGTCCCAACTAGGCATTACGAAAATTGGGGACGTAGTGAGAGAAAACAAAATAATACCATTCGAAGTTTTAGCCACCACTTTTACGCTTCCCCCCAATGAACAGTACCACTATGTTAAAGATGTGCTACAAGTCCATCTCCCCGATATGATAGACATGCCAGACTACTCCCCGCTGGAACGCAACCTGTTCCCAGAAATGGTTAGACACAAAGTCACGTCTACCTTATATAGTGCCATAACTTCCTTCGCCACGAAAGAACTATCAGGTTTGAAGGCCAAATGGAAAAGGGATGTGGGCGCTATACTTCCTGAGGACTGGGTGGCTGCACTAATGTTCCCCAGAGAGGTGGCTATCTCCTCCAGGTTCAGGTTAATACATCTGAAGATAATGCACAGAATGTATTACCTGAGTGTAGCACTATTCAACCGGGGGAAAACCACCGACCCTCACTGCCTGAGATGTAAAAGGGAGGAAGGCTCCTACTATCACATACTGTGGGAATGTGCCGTCATCCAACGATACTGGCAGCAATGCTGCAGCGAACTGTCAAGGGTAATGGGCAAAATAATTCACATGAGCCCCAAACAATTACTGTTGGGAATAGAAGAGGATATCGAGCTAACACGTTATGAAAAAGCATTTTTATCTACCACCTCTGCAATACTGAAAAGGAATATAGCGCACCTCTGGGGCTCTGCAACAGCACCGACTTATGAGCAATGGTTAACAGATGTGGACATTTGTATTGCAATGGAAAAAAGAGTGTATACAGCCCGGGGATGTCCTGAGAAAGCTCAGAAAATATGGCAAAAATGGGAAGATGCACACTGAACAGTAACCTGCATGGACAGACTGTGCTAAAACCCAAGGACTCGTAAGGGAACCAGCAGTGCTAAAAGTAGGCCGGGGCCTGCCGGGGCCGGGCCCCGCCAGTCTCCAAAAAGTGAGACTGGGCCGGGGCCCTGCCGGGGCCCCCCCCGATCCCACCAAGCCACGGCGGGTGCATCTCCCGCCACAGACGCGACGGAAGATGAGCCCGCCGGCCGCCCATCAAGAAGTCAGGCATGGCAGAGTCAGGCAAGCCTGTGACTGACAGACTTGCCAGCCAGTCACAGCTTGAGCGACGCTGTGACTGGCTGACACTTCTGCCAGTCACAGCTGCCTGCTGCAGTGCTGCCGGAAGAGCACCTTGGAAACCCCTCACGAGGGTTACCAGAGGAAGTTAGAGTCCCGGGAAGGAAATTAAATGAAGGAAAATGCGTGCGCCTCGCACGCATTTTCTTTCATTTATTTTCCTTGTTCCAAACATTCTGCTGTTTAGGGAACAAACAGCAGAAAGTTTGGAACGGAGAAAATGAATGAAAGAAAATGCGTGCGAGGCGCACGCATTTTCCTTCATTTAATTTCCTTGTTCCAAGCATTCTGCTGTTTGTTCCCTCGCATGGGAGGAGGATCGCATACTTGCCAACATTCTAATGCCAAAAAGATGTGTAGGATTTTTCGAGTTTCAAAAATAATAATTGCCATAACAATGACATCACAGGGAAATACAAAACATGCAAACAGCACAACATAGAAAGATGTTGAAATGTAAAAATTGAATAATTGTGAATGGTAACTTAACACCAAATTGTCAGCAGATGCTGTGTGATGGTGTTACACTCTGCCACTTGCTTTCACTGGTGGTTCACCTAAGAGTTGTCCCGGCAAGAGTGCTGGACAGAGTCAAGTAGCGGTCAGTTCAGTGGATTGGTCTGAGTCCAATTAAAGTAATCACCTACCAGTCCACTGTATAGACAGACTAATGTGTTGCATGCTTTGTCCTGAAGCCTGCCTTAGAGTCACAAAAATTACATGGCGCCACTGTAAAAAGCAGTAGGATATGTCCCTGAAATCTGTAGGCGGTAGGACTGCTTAAAAGGCAGTAGCCTACTGCCTAAATCTGTAGGTTTGGCAAGTATGGGATCGCATGCATTTTCTTCCATTTATTTTCCCATTGCACCATTTGTTGCACCGAAGTCGGCAGTATCCTCATGGTGGCTCTGTGAACCAGCCTGGTGCGCCCTGATATTCAGTTGTCTTTGGTCCTCTGGACTATCTTGGTTGTGTGAAGCAACATGGGCATTATGTTGGGTAGTTTTCCTTTGCCTAGCACAAATATGAAGCATTCTCCTGACCCTTGATGATCATTTTCTTTCATTTATGTTCCCCTGATTTTTATTCCTGGTGCTAATTACTGCATTTGGCATGCCATACCGGATTTGATACCGGATTTGTTTCACACAATGCTGGCCCTTAACACCCTGATCTTTATTCCTGGTGCTAATTACTGTATGTCCATGAGCCGACATTCCACTTTCCCAATATCCATTCCAATGTACAACCCATTCCAATGTACAAAGCACCTTTCGTTTTTGACTCATGGTTGGGACTTTGCTGTATTCTAATTTCATAACAAAATGGGAGAGGGGCTTCAATCGGGTGTTGACAAATCCTACCCTTGTTACTTGAGTGTGGGCCAATACACCAGATAAGGCCTTGGCCCTGGGCTATAACATCCCACTATGGCATTAGAATACTGCCTTTGTCACTGCCTAACTTTTCAATATTCCTGAAAATTCTAATTGTCACAAGTGGTTTGCGGTGTATTTAACTGTTGCAAATGAGCATTTTAAAATGCCACCTGGCAAATAAATTTTTTCTTTTTCTTTTGCAATGTGACTCACTAGCAATGTGCCCTTATTGCCAATTTTTGTTCTATAAAAAATGCATGGGCACAGCATAAGTGGCAAGCATGGGTAGCATAAAATCTGGTTCACAAATAAGATAAGCTATGTTCAGTGCAGTAAACCACAAATAAATAATCACCTTGAGCTTTGATTTGTTACACTTTAAGCCATGTAGCAAGCAGTCTGCTACACAATATGTACTTAGTAATGTAGGCCCGACCAGTTTTACAATGTCGCATTTAGGCCCCGCCCACCAATTAGACCATGCCCATCACGTCTTAGGCCACGCCTCCAAATGAGGGCCCCCCTTCAGTTTCTTACCCCACTTAAAGCACTGGGAACCAGTTTGCGCAATATTAATGTGGTTAAATGTCCGATTGTACTAAGCTCCTCTGTATGTGGAACAAGATGTGGAACTACGAATGGGCGGGAAAGGGAAGTATTGGTTACCCCGTTGTTCGGGGCTGTATGTTTTCTTTGTGTTAACAAAAAACAATAAAATGTTAAATTAAAAAAATAAAAGGGAGCAATTGGCTAAGAACTGCAAAAGGCTTTCATAAGTGTGACACATGCAGCATGTGCAAGCATGCGCATGGGGACTGATGAATTTTCTGATCTCAATGGTACACAAGTTATGATTAAGGACTTTATTAATTGTCGAACCACTTATGTTGTCTATGCACTGATTTGAGTTTGCGGCAAACTGTACGTGGGCAGCACAATTAGGCAGCTACCTGTCAGAATAAGGGAAGACTTGGCCAGCCATAGTAGCCAAGATCAAGTTCATTGGCAACAAAATCATCAATTTGCAGATAAATCCGGCCTCCAATTTATTGGCTTAATGAAAGCGAAGAGGGTAAAGAGGGGCAGAGATGTTAAACTTAAATTAAGACAAATGGAATCAATATGCATATGCTACTTACGCTGCACTCAAGTTGGTTTGAATACAGACCATGAGATGAATGTTTTTCTGTAACACACTTTTTAGCGTTTGAACAACGAGCAGGAATGTTATACAAGAGGACCTTCAGGTTGTTTAATATCTAAGCAGAATGGCCTTTTGAATGTGTCAACCATTTATATATGACACACTGATAGGTGGCTTAGATGGTGTGTACACAGCATGAGTCATGCACCTCACTTGTTCCTACATGGCCATTGTATTCTCAGGCTCAACCCTTTTGTCATGCTTATTTTTGCGATTACCTTAATGACAAATACATGAGACACTACCCATACCCACAGTGTGGACATTAGTGATGCAATGCATTTTTCACACATGTATCTTTCGTTTTAGACTTTAAATCAACCTCACATGGTCTATTATTGCATATCATAACGACTACCTTGTAGGCCATCAGCCATCGCAGTATACATTAATTGTTCCTCTACATAGAAATTGATAAGGAACTCTCAATCCTACCCTTCTACGGAGTGGATACCCCTGGATAGCATACTATGACAGGGGGACATTGGCATTTACAGATGTCATACTTTCTTATGGCTGCACACAGCACACACACCTATAGTGACATTTAGGAAGTGAAATATCCAAACCAGCCAGGAGCTGCCGATCCATCCGACCAACTGTGCATCATTTACGGTATTCAGTACCAAATAAGGATACTATCTTTAAATTCATGTTTTTGAGCCTTGAGCATACAACATCACAGGCAATATGTCATGATGCCTACCCCCGGGGACCCAGACCAAGTCCAGCAATCCCAGAAGCAGGCATCAAGTTATTCCAAGCAAGCCCAACAACCCCAGCTAGGGGCTATTTGGATGCAGTCCTGGCGTCTATGGCGCCAGGCTCATATGGAGAGTCAGTCCTGGCGCCGTAGGCGCCAGGCTCATAGATTAAAACTTACCTGATGCAGACCATGCTGCAAAACTTACCTGATGCAGACCATGCTGCAAGATCTCCAAGCCAAAAGAGGCTTGGAAGGGACTACTTTACCTAGGGACTATTCTTTTTACTCGGGTGGGGCTGGGGAGGAATACTTACCTGGGACTACTTTGGAGGCTATTTAAACCATGCCCGAAGAGCAGCACACGCTTCGTGTTATTCTGCATCCAGCAGCGTAACGCTCACCGTGCCTGCAAGTCTGCATCCAGTCTTCTGCCACGCCCGCCTCGAGCCTGGAGCTCCTAGAAAAAGGGAGAAAGAAGGAGAAAAGGTTAGAACAAGCAATACCTTTGATCCTTACCTGAATTCCCGATCCATTGCGCCTTCGAGCTGGAAGAAAGAAGTTATTTTATGTCCGTCGCTCGCCTGCTGCAGCGACGCACTGAACTCACCGGCTTTCGCAGCATCTTCACATTCCACCGCATCCTTCTGCATGTTCCCGCAGCACTCCGGCACCTAAGGGGAAGACGAGAACAGCAAGGTGAGCCAAGGGAATACACAGAGGAAATATAGTTACCCCCCATAGACTTACCTGATTTTACCACCGGGGGTACTATTCCTCTTCACGGGTCGGCGCAGCTTCCACTGCATCCTCACCGAACCCCGGCCCCCTAAGGGGAAACAAAAGGACAGCAAGGTGAAACAAACGGACAAACAAGGGGAAACCTCCTCACCACAATAGACTTACCTGATTTACATACTTTCTCTCAGCGCCTGAATAAGGGAGAAAGCAACAGGTTACATATTGACATTATTATATCGAACTGTGTTGGATAATACAAATCTTTACCTGAATATTACCGGTTGCCACGAGGAACTCTTCGCTAGGGTCAAGCTGCAACCTGCAAGGAATCGGACAAGAGTGAAAGTCAGACATTTGAACTCTTACGAACTACAAACTTACGGCGTCTTGCCGGGAATCTCAGTCAATATTGTTCTGGAACTCACCAATTCGCTCGAGCCAGTGAAGCAACTGGTTATCTACGTGCCCCTGCGCTCAATGCAGGATGGCGAGCTCATCTTTCCAAACCATCAGGTGAGACTATAAGAGGGGACATCAAAGGTGATCAGTGGGGAGAACAGCAGGAGTGGGGGGGGTCAACGCTCAACTCCACGGGTGGTTAATTCCCTTTCTCCATTTGCAGAAGAGTATTCCGACGGGCCAAGCAAACGAAGCTAGATGGGCCTGTCCAGTCCGTCATCTCGGCACCACACGTCACATTGATGGAGACTGCAGCTGTCCAGTTCAGATCGACACCCCTGTGGGAGCCAGGTGAACATAACACAATATTCTATGCAGAATCATACCCCAATAACCGCTAATATGCAAATGCGGGTATGTTTGGGTGACGTCATGCACGTCGGGGGTTTGGCGTCACGTGCTCGATTGCGCTATGCTAAACAAATATGATGGCGGGACTATGTGTCAGGCGCGGCGCATCAGGGTTACAACCTGTGGACTAAATTTTCAGGATTGCATCGAAGGTAAGCTGTACCACATAGGTTACTGTATGAGGGCTATATATTGTCAACCTGGTATTTGCACTAGGTTAAGACATGGGGACATTAAGTACATATACTCAATTTTGTTAATTTATAGGTAAAATAGATGGTTTAGGAATTCCGATTTGGGGAACCAATCCAGGATGTCCAAGCATCACTAAAGACTTATTAACACAACGTGCCAGCCATTGTTAAGGGTTTTTTACTCAAATAAACAGTCTTTTAATTATCAGTGCATTTAGGACTTTGTAGCTCATAGATTCCATTACTTTTCACCGAAAGGTCTCTCGGAACTCAACCCTTTATCATCAAGTACTATCAGAAAATTGTTTCAAGATATTTTCACAGTCAACTTCAACTTCCAAACCTGGTAGGCTAAAATCTTGTTACAGTTATGGATACAACGCTCATACTGTTCGAGGAGTCATTCCAGTATAAAACCATGTTTCACTTTCTTCATTAGGTCACAAAACCAAGTGTTGAATTTCAAGGGCAAATCTAGAATATTCCCCAAGACACCCACACCTACCAGTGATGACATAAGATTGGTGCATGGCATACCAAGCACATAAGACTCACAATTTTTATACAATTAATGGTCCAGTCCATCACACTAGGTATTAGATAACCACACACATATTATGAATACTTACCACCAAACACTTATTGGCGCGAATCACGGCCAACACACTTTTCTCTACAAGTATCAATTCACGGTATGTAATCACTCAGTGGCCATGTGCAGATGAGATGCATCACACGTTTTTCTTGCCCCTGCATAACCTTGCATCGGTGACTTGACCTTGGGTATGTAACTCTTGGTTCAACCATTTCAACATCTGATCAATTACTTTGCATTTATACTTGTGCTTTTTAACTATCATGTACAAACTTCCTATATAACTTTTTTCTTTTTGCTTTGACCTTTCATATACAGTCACCAATGTTGGCATGTCCCTCGTCCATAAACTTTCAATATCTGTTCACAATATGTTGTTTATGGCTCTATGGTTTTTATGTCAGCCTTGAAGACGACTAAGGTCGAAACCCATGTCGGCTGACTTTATGGGAATAAATTCACCTACAGATTAATAATCTGATATTGTTTTTCTTTCATTCGAAAACACTGTATCCCTAACTTTAAGGAGTTAGAGAGCGACTCGCCAATACCAATCCATTGTCTGAGTTAGAACAGCGGATGGCAAACATTGAGGTGGAAACAAAGCAGAAAGAAGGTGAAGGGAAGTGAAGTGAAGGTACAGAAAGAAGGCTCATTGTACTAAGACAACAATGTCTGGCGAACTCGGAAAGACTGGGGAAGTACAGTTTTTTTTTTTTTTAAATATATTTTTATTTTATTTTAAGTAAACCAAACAACAATACAACAGAACATAAATAAAACACACCAAACAACAACAAAAATGCAATCCCCAACCCTCCCCCCTATGAGCCTGTGTGGTGTCCGCCATCGGTATCCGCTCCGTGCGGTGGGGCCTCATCGCCCTCAGATCCAGCCGAGGCCGACCCTGTCCCAAACAGCTCGGCTATCAATGACTTCCATGCCGTGAGGGAGCCCGTTTCTTCCTCCTCCCCTGCCATACAGGCATCCCGCCACGCCGCTGTCTCAGCATCTGCCCATTTTTGGAGATCTCGCCACCAGACCTCAACTAGTGGCTTATGACATTCCTTCCACCCCATGGCAATCCTACGTTTGGCAAGCACATAAACCAGATCTTTAAGTTTCTCAACGTGCGGAGCTTACGCGCTCTGGGATACCCCCCCAGCAGACAGGCCCAGGCTGAATCCACTTCGAGTATAATACCCCTTTCCGCCAGCCTCTGCGCCACTTCACCCCAATAACTTGCGATCACTGGGCACGCCCAGAACATGTGTATCATGTCCGCATTCTCTTCGTTACACTTGGGGCACGCCTGGCGCCCAGCATCCCGAAATCTGGATATTCTCAGGGGGGTCATATATGCCCTGTGCGTAATATAGAGCTGTATCTGCTTAAACCTGGCGTTCCTCGATACCATTTTGTGGTACCCCAAGGCGCGCTCCCACAACCCATCCGCCATCGGGGCCCCCATCTCTGCTTCTCATTCCAGTCGCAAGTGCCCCAAATCCTTCCCAACCTTTGTCATTAACATCTCATACAACCTGGAGACCTCATGCCCACCCTCCGATGTGTCGTATATTATCTCCAACATAGCATCCGGTTCATCGGCCAAGGTAGCTTCAGGCCACATACTCCGGATCTCCCGCACCACCCTAAGATATGTTACGTATTGACCCGTGTGCAGCCCCGACACCGCCTCTAGTTCCTCGAACTCCATTAGGGCCGCGTCCTGCCAGATGTCTCCCATGGTGACCAACCCCACTGATTCCCAGTATGTCCGAAGGATTGCTCTTAGCTGCCCGTCTCCCTTCGCCAGTGCGACCAGTGGTAACTGCGGCACACACGGCGAGGGGTCGCCCATCATCCGGCAGACTCGCCGCCACAGGTCCCTACCCAAGGCCAGCATCTTAGGACGCTCCCTCATACAGGCATTGGCCACCCAGATCACCTCCCGCAAATAAAAGGGGGAACAGTCCCTCCCAAGCAGCCTGTGTTCAGGGGTCTCGTCATCCGAGAGCCACCTGGCCACATATTGCAATTGCGCAGCCACATAATAGGCCTCGAAGTTCGGCAGTTTCACGCCACCCTTCTCGTAAAAGTTCTGCAGTTTCCACAATGCAACTCTATTGCGTGTTCCGTGCCATAGGAAATCCCTACATACACTATGTAACCTCACAAAAAACTTCTTAGGTATCATATAAGGGATGTTATTAAAGTAGTGCAAAAGCCTGGGCAGCACCACCATCTTGAGCATAGCTCCCCGGCCCATCATCGCTAAAGGCAATCTTTCCCAGAACCTCATACACTTCTCAATCTTCCCCACAGCTAATTCGGTATTGTGCTTATGTTCCTCCTCGGTCGTGTGATACACGTCAATACCCAGGTACCGGAAGGAGCACGTTGCCCACGGGATCTGCAGCACCGGCAACCTCTCCACGGGTGTCCCCACATAACCGCCCAGCGGAAATAGTATGGATTTCTGGGGGTTTACTGCTATGCCGGACAGCCAGGCGTACCTCTCCATTACCTCCAAGACATACTGCAAATTCTCTTCCGGGTATTTCAGGTATAGCAGCATATCGTCTGCATACAGGGATATAAGGTGACACTCCCCTCCCACCTCAATACCCACCGGGTCATACTGCTGCCGAAGGTAAATTGCTAAGGGTTCGAGGGCCAATATATACAACATTGGGGACCAAGGACACCCCTGCCTAGTGCCTCTGCCCAACTGCCATCTGTCTGACACCACTGCGCCCGTGCGGACCCTGGCCAGAGGTGCACTATATAACATCTCGGCCTACCTAATGTAGCCTGGTCCCAGTCCAAACCGTCCCAAAGCCGCCAGCAACCACGGCCATCGAACAGAGTCGAACGCTTTAACCGCGTCCAACGCCACTATCGCCATTTCGCTCTCGTCACTACATCCCCCCTCCACCACCCTGTGAAGGCGTCTATGATTGTGAGTGATATTCCTGTTCGGACATAGCCCGTTTGGTCAGGATGGATCAACTTGCCGATCACCCTCCGCATTCTGGCCGCCAGGACAGCTGTTAGGATCTTTCTGTCTTGGTTCAGCATCGACAAGGGCCGATAGGAGCCGCAACTGCGTCCCGGCTTATTGGGCTTGGGGAGCGGTATTATAATCGCCTCCCTGAGCGATTCAGGCAGCCGCCCCACCTCGAACGCTTCATTAAGCATCTCCAGCATGGGCGGGAGCACCTCCTCTCCATACGCTTTATAAAATTCACTGGGGAACCCATCCGCCCCTGGGGCCTTGCAAGTGGGTAACTGCCTCACAATCTCTTTCAACTCTTCCAGAGTGATCGGAGCATCCAACTCCTCTCGCTCTTCATCACTTATCCTGGGCAGACCTATGTCTTCGAGTACTTCATCTATCTCCTCCCGGCTCCCCCCCTCACGATCCTCGTATAATGCCTGATAATATTCCGCGAATGCCCCATTTACACCTTCTTGGGTATCCACCTCTTCACCCTTTTCAGTGATCACCGATCGGATCGGGGACCTCGGGGTCTCGCTCTTATAAAGCCAAGCTAGAAGCCTGCCCGTTTTGTCCCCCCCCGCATGTAGTCTCTCAATATACTTTCTGTAGTTTAGATTACAGAGCCTGTCCCAATGTTCCGCACACCTCTGCTGCAGGGTAGAGACCGCCTCCGTATCGATTCCACCCTCCTCCAACTCTCTTTCCAACTCAATCTCGGCCATATGCAGATCGGCCAGGACTCCCCCCCCCCCCATCAACCCCTTGGACTTCGCAATGGCGACCCCCCGCATTACAACCTTAAAGGCCTCCCATAAAGTACCAGCCGACTTAACACTCCCTGTATTCACCTCAAAGTAAGCAGTTATCTCCTCCCTCATATCCTCTCGGAAGACTGGATCCTTGAGCGCTTCCGCCCTAAGGCGCCATGTTGGAATGCGCGCTCGTGGGGGGTAAAGCTGCCATCGCAAGACCAGGGGCGAGTGGTCCGAGAGGACTCTCGTCCTGTAGTCTATCTGGTCGCACTCCGCGACAACGTCCGGAGTGACGAAGTAATCCAGCCTCGTGTGCAGTTGATGCGGGGCCGAATAATGCGAGTATTGCCTCACGCCAGGGTGACTCGCTCTCCAAACATCTACCAGGCCAAAGTCCGCCAGCAACGTCTGCAATACTCTAGCCGCCGGGCTGGGCTTGACTATCTTGTCGTCCGACCTATCCTCCCTGGGGTTCAGAACACAATTGAAGTCCCCGCCCCAAATCACCGTACCCCCCATCCCATCGCTAAGTCTCGTGCACAGCGTCCTAAAGTATGTCGCCGTGTCCTGGTTGGGAGAGTTTATAATACACACTACTTTGTTCTCCACAAGCCCCCTTACCATGACCAGCCTCCCATCAGACTCCACAACTTCCCCAAGCAGCTTAAACGGGACATGTGGTGCCACCCAAACCAGCACACCTCTAGCATAGGCAGAATATGTAGATCCCACTACTGTCCCCTTCCACTTCCTTCCCACTAGTTCCAATTTTTCCCGTGTCAGATGCGTCTCCTGTAACAAGGCCACATCTATCTTTTGCCTCTTCAGGTACAACATGACCTTGTTTCGCTTTAGGTAGCTGTTAAGCCCTCTAACGTTCCACGTTAGCATTCTAAGGTCCTCCATGGTCTATCAGTAGCTCCCACCTCCCTTCCAGGGATTCTCGCCTCCCCCCACCTCGCAGACACCCATTCCCAGTTCCACCCCCAGGCTCATACAAAAACTAACACACCCCACTGGGGAAGTACAGTTATGCAAAGTATACAGAAACGTTGCACGCTCAAGGAGATAAGCTAGGGAAAATATTAGCATGGTTGTGCAAGGATAAGGATGATTGTGAAGGCATTCTAGAAATAGAGGATAAATGTGGGTGAAGTGTGGAAATCACAGAAATAAATCAATGAGACCTTCCAAACATTTTATAAACGGCTATATGAAGATACAGGGGACACAAAGCTAAGGGGAATAGAAGAGACATTGACTCAAATAGGTTACCCACCTTAAATGTAGATCAAAGAGAAGCATTAGAGTCTCCCCTCGCTTGAGGAGGTATGAAGTGTTGTAACAATGCACCCTACGGGTAAAAACCTGTGAGGGATGGCTTACATGCCGAAATTCTATAAAGAATTGATTGACGAAGTGGTACCGAAACTACTACAAACATTAGATGAGGCATACGAGACGGGGATACTGCCTCCAAGCATGGAGGAATCTATGATTATCTCTGTCCTGAAACCTGGGAAAGCAGGGAAGCACAGATTCATATCGACCAATATCACTAATGAGTCATGACACAAAAATCCTCACTGCAGTTCTGGCAGAGAGATTGAAAAAGAGTCATAGAAACCTTGATCCATCCCGAGCACACGGCATATGTCCCAAATAAGGCGACAGCAGGGAATTTAAGGTGTCTGCATGCAATCATTGATAAAAACAAGAGACTGGCCAGAAGGATGTGCAGTGGTCGCATTAGACGCCGTCAAAGCTTTTGATTCCTTCTGGTGGGAATGGCTAACAGCCTCCCTGAAAAGCTCTGGATTAGGTGAGAGGTTCATGAAATGCGTTCAAATATGATATTCTAGGAGGGTTGCAAGAGTGAGGACGGGTAAATCCCTTTCGAAGCCGTACCCGATACAAAGAGGTACAAAACGAGGATGCCCTTTGTACCCTATGTTGTATATTTTGGCCTTATAACCCCTAGCAGTGATTCTGAGGAAGGAATTTTAGGACACAGGACTTCAAATAGGGGGGACACATCACGTAATATCATATGTGGATGCTATGTTAGTGTATGTGTGATACCCAGAGGAAGATTAGAAGTATTTGCAAAATTTGAAGGGCTCTCAGGAATAGAGATCCGTAAGAAGAAACCCTGTATATTTCCATTGGGGAGCTGGGTTGGAGTCGACGCAAGCAGGCTCCCGTGCCTACAGCTTCAATGGAAGGTCGACACATTTAAAATATCTAGGTATTTATCATGATACGCGAGAGCCATATCGTCAAACACACTACGGGCGAGATTGGGGTAAGAAAAATCTTTTAGATTCTGGGAAAAGTAACCTTTCTCTGTAACAGGAAGAATTGCGCTCATGAAGATGGTTGCCCTTCCCCGATTGTTATATCATTTTGTTAATGTCCCATATCTCATACCTATGTCTTTTTTTAAGAGATTGGAATACTATGGTGGGGAGGTTCACATGGAAACAAGGCAGATCTAGCGTGGCCATAGATGCAATGCTTGGGGACCATGTGGATGGAGGAATGAGACTTCCACACTTTGAATTCTATTATTTGGCTGGACAACTACAAGGGGGTGGTTAGCAGATTTTGAGAATATAGAACACACTCTGATAAGCGAAGCGATGACATCCTTCTTATTGAAGGAAGCATTATGGATGGGTAATAATAGAGATGTGGATCCCTCAGCACTCTTGAAGCTAGGCAGACAGGTGAGGACTAAAACAAAAGTAATTTAAAAAGGGGAAGATCCCTGCTTGCCTCAAATACGTTGGCAGCCATGTATGGGAACAGTAGTACTGACCTAGCACAGATAAGAACTTATTGGGAAAATGCAGGATAGTCACATTCAGAGACTTGTTCCTCTCAAATACACTGCTAACGTACTGAGAATTGGTGGACAGATTTGGAATACATCAAGGGCAATTTCTAACATGCACCAGAATAATACATATATTAGGCAACAGATGGCCAAACTTCTTAAAATCTGTAAATGAAAACAAGGAACTGGGTTTACTGTATGATGCATTGGAAGGGGGACATGGGGTGTCCAGAAAATATCAGAGCCTATTAGAGGCAATTCCTAATGGTACAACTAAAGGGAAGAAAATATGTGAATTGGATATAGGAAGGTAGTTAACGGATAGTGAATGGTCCAAGGCGTTACTATACCCCAAAAAAATATCAAGGGATGCTACATTCAAACAGATCTAATTTTATATTCTTCACAGAGCTTACATGACACCTAAACTGTTGTCACGCTTCCCAGGTTCAGACACCAAGGAGTGCCCACGTTGTAAGGAGAATAAAGCAGATATAGTGCACATGTTTTGGAGCTGCACCGTAATACGGGTATTTTGGTAATATATGGAACAAAGATTAAGAAACGGGGGCATAACCAGATATGCATGGACACCAGAGGCATGCCTCTTATGAACCTTTGTGAGACCAGAGACAACTAGGTCAGAAAATAGGTTGTTCGACTTGGCTTAGGTCCTGGCAAAGAGGAGGGTTGCCATGAAATGGACGTCGCATCAAGGTCCTCGGCATAGATGGTGGGATGATTTGAAAAGATGGTCAATAGCAGGGACAACAGTCTGGCATGAAGTTATCAGAAGAGGGGGGAGGGGAGAAGGTACAGAAGATGTTATGTCTTGGAACACTCTGGTACAGACACTATTCAGTTCACTTGATGAGCCCCCTTGAACTCCCTGTACACGTTATATATATACAGTAAAAGCGGTTAATCTGAATGTCAAAGAGAACATCTGGGACTAATTATGATGAAACAGTCCATTGTAAACTCTGTAATCTTCTAAGAAGTGTGGGCAGTGGCCTTAGGTCATAGGTTGGGGATAGGGTGGGAATGGGGAAAATTGGGAAAGTTGAGGGTCGTGGGAAATACGTGTATTAGGAGAAATGTTGGAAATTATGTCACACGCGGATGTTTAATATAAGAAATGTTTCACAATAAACAAACACAGTTAAAAAAAACAAAAAAAGCAACCAAGTGTCCTTATCGCCAGATCATTTCCTAGTAGCAGAGCATTTGTTTTGCCATGTGGGGCTGAGGACGGACACGCAGTAGTCTACCGACTCCTCTACTATGTCATCGGCTTCCGAAAATGGAGCTGTCGCTGCCTTGTTGTTAGTCTTCCTAGGCATCAGCAGGAGACATGCATTCGGCGTGCATAGTGTAGGCCGCCCACCGTTTCATTTGTCGCACCAGTAACATCTTAGGAAGAAAAAGCCTGCACGATGCGCAATACTCTTCAGGGTGATCACAGGGAAGACAGTGGTTACAGACCCGATGGGTGTCTTTTCCACAAGAACTTTGTTACAGGACAGACAACATTTAGAGGGAGTCCTTTCCATGATGGTGAGTGAACATTAAGGCAGTTAGACCTGTGTAAAATAAAGTGGGAAGGGAGTAGTTTCTTACCTGTAACTCCATTTCTCCAGGGTTGATATCCTTCATGGATTCACATGCTGTGAATATTCCCCCTCGTCAATCTGGGAAAACCCTGGTAACTTTAATATAGTCGTTTTCCTATGGAAAAAACACTGACACCTTGAGTGTCCTATCAATGTCGTTATGGGTGCTTTGGACAGCACCAATGGGACGTCAAGTGTATAGCTCTGCCTCTGCAGCTTCCCCACAGATTTAAACCTCTTCAAAAGGAAGGAAGACCTAAGAAGGCCGTTTGCCTGAGGGGGGAGGGGGAGGCTGGAGGGCACATGTGAATCCATAAAAGATACCAACGCTAGAGAAATGGAGTTACAGGTAAGAAACTACTCCCTTCTCCAGCATTGGTTCTTTCATGGTTTCACATGCTGTGAATAGACTTTGTAGCAGTAGAAATAATTGGAGGTGCATCTCAGGCAAACAGGATGCAATCCTTCAATAATACGAAAATAAGACAAAGCATATAGCTTAAAAAGTAAACAGAAACAGGAGCAGACAGAAATAATCCCTGGGAGCTTCAGGGGTTACCTTACTGGAACAGGCGTTGGAGCACTGCCCGTCCCATTTGTACATCTTTGGCATGTTTATGTAGTCAGTAGTACCTGGTGAACGTGTGGGGCACTGCCCACGTTGCTGCCTGGCAAATGTCTCCGATTGGTATGCCCGTCCATAGAGCGGCTGAGGCCGTCGTTGACCTAGTAGAATGAACTCTGGGAGCCGATTGTAGTGGTTTGTTGGCTTTTGCATGGCAGAAAGATACATTAGCAGCCACCCAGCGTGAGATGCCTTGCTTTGAAATCAGCCTACCTTTATTGGAAGGCCCAAAAGCCACAAAGAGCTACTTGGAAGATCTGAACTATTTTGTGCAGTCCAGGTAGTACGTTAAAGCTCTTTTAACGTCCAGAGAATGTAGAGCCTTTTCAGCCGGAGTAGAAGCATTATGAAAAAAGGTTGGTAGAGTGATTGCAGTGTTTTTATGAAAATCCAATGGAATCTTTGGAATTAAATCTGGATTCGTAGAGAGAAGCACCCTGTCCCTCATGAAGCACAAATATGGTGGATCAATGACCAGAGCCTGCAGTTCTGATACTCATCTGGAGGACGTAATAGCCACTAGAAAAATTACCTTCCAAGTGAGAAATTAGAGGCCAGCTGTTGACATAGGCTTGAAAGGTAGTTCATGAGGGCTGTTAAAACTAGGTTGAGGCTCCAAACGGGGGAAAACCTTTTCCTTGGGGGAAAGGTTCTGAAAAGGCCCTTCAGGAAATACTTTATTAATATGTCGCTGTAAAGCAGGGAAGAGGATCTTTTTCACGTGAATCTTGATATCGCGATAGGTGAAACTTGATAGAAGATACTGCAAGACCATCTTTTGCTAACAAAAGTTAAGGAAGGAGTTGTTAAGCTGTCATGCGCAAAGACTGCAGGTTAGGTTGCTGCGCACACCAAACGCAAAACCTTTTCCATTTACAGGTATATGTTGTGTTGGTAGATGGAGCTCTTGCCGCAGCCAAAATGCTGCGACAGTCCTGAGGTATATTTAGGTTTCCAAACTCTGATTGGTCAGGAGCCATGCAGCCAACTTGAGGGAGCCTGGGTTGTGATGCCATACCATTCCCTTGTTCTGAGATAGGAGATCCGGCTGAGATCCCAGGTGAAGAGGATCGTCCACTGCCAAGTGAAGCAGGTCAGAGAACCAGGTCTGCCTGTGCCAGAATGGGGCCACTAGGATGACTTTTCAGGGAACCTTGCAAATCATTTTAACCGTTTCCCTTATTAGAGGAAAAGGGGGAAACGCGTAGGCGAACATCCCGGTCCAAGGAAAAGAGCATGCGTCCCCCTGGGAGTTTGGATGAGGGATCCTGATGGCAAATTGCTGGCACTGTTTGTTTTTGGGGCTGGCGAAGGTCTAGAGGGCAAGGCCCCACTTCCCGAAGATCTTTGCCACCTGGGAGCCGTTCAGTTGCCACTCGTGCGTCTGGGAGGAGTCCCTGCTGAGGGTATCTGCCTGTTTGTTCTGAATCCCTGACAGGTGGAAAGCCAGGATCTGAATCTTGTGCTGAATGGCCCAGTGCCAGTTGGTTTGAGCTTCCTGGGATAGGATCTGCAAGTGTGTCCCTCCTTGCTTGCACAGGTAGAACATGGTAGTTGGGTTGTCAGTGAGAACCCTCACTACCGAGCCCTTGAGGGGGAGAAATGATTTGAGAGCCCAGTGTACCGGCCTCAACTCTAGGATGTTGATATGTAGAGAGGTCTCCGTGGGTGACCACAGGCCCTTGACTTTAAACTGGTCCAGATGAGCACCCTATCCTATATGTGAGGCGTAGGTTACGATAGTGGGAAAAAAATCCAGCTCTACCAGGGGCTTGCCCTGTTTGATGTTGACGGGATGAGTCCACCACTGTAGGACGTCTGCCAGGGCCTGGGAGATTACTATTTTGTCTGACCAGGAGCCCTGGATCTGGGACCATCTGGATGTGAGAAATTGTGCTGGGCGCATATAGAGGGGACAGCTTGGAATGAGAGGGATGCAGGCCGACATGGTGCAGAGGAGACAGACTTTCCCGGTGTAAAAGAGCATGCTATGGTCAAGAGTTCCTCTATCCTCTCTTCCGAGGGTTTCACCTGATTGTGGGTTGTCTGGAATTGTACTCCTAGGAAGACCAAATTCTTTGAGGGCGTCAGATAGGATTTGCTGAAGTTGATGGTGAAGCCTAGACGTTGTAGAAGGAGCATTGTGATACTGAGAGACTCCAACGTCTGCTGGTAAGTTGTCCTCCTGACCAACCAGTTGTCCAATTATGGGTAAACGTGGTGGCCGTTTCTCCGGAGGAAAGCTGCTACAAGAGCCAGACACTTGGTGAAAGTCCTGGGAGCTGACTTTAGGACAAAGGGCAGAACCCAAAACTGGAAATGGCTGTTGCCCACTGAACCTGAGGAATTTGCTGTGCCTAGCGTGAATTGGTATGTGAAAGTAGGCGTCCTGGAGATCTAGAGATGCTAAAAACATTTTGGGCTGTACTGCCCTTATAACGTCTTGCAATGTTAGCATCCTGAATTTTTGCTTTTTTATGTTCTTGTTGAGCAACCGCAGGTCTAGAATAGGGCGCCACTTTCCGTTTGGTTTCTCGACCACGAAAAAACCTGGAATAGGTGCCCTTTCCTCGTGCTGATGGGGGAACCCTCTCAATGGCCATTTATTTATTTTTTTACCATGAGACAAACCTCGACGTAAGATGTGACGGTGGGATTGAGATGTTTTTACCGGAAGAATGGGGAATTGTGGACGTTTGAACTCCAACAAGTGGCCGTATTGCATAGCATCTAGTACCCATATGTCTGTGGATATTGAACGCCACTCGCTGAGGTGGAACGCCACCTTCTCTCTTATCTGACTGCCCCGGTTGCAGTCATTGTTGAGCTTTGCTTTGATGGCCTCTTTGTGAAGAGGAGGATTGCCGTTTCCTTTTTACCTTGGTAATCCTTGTTGCATTGGGCTGTTTGAAAAGAACGCCAGTAGCCTTGGGAATAGTAAGTGGATCGATTGTATCCATTGTTGTCTTGAGAACCGGAAAATCTTGCGTTTCCTGAGTATCCACGAAAAGAGCGAAAGGGGTGAAAAGATATTCTGCCCTGAAGAGCTGTAAGGGACCTTGCTGTATCCAAATCCACTTTCATGGTCTTCAAAGCTTCATCGATATATTCGCCGAAAAGATTCTCACCCTCACAAGGCATGTCTACAACCTTGCATTGAACTTCCTGGCAGAAATCCCTGCAGCAAAGCCAAGCTTGATGCCTGAGAACCACCCGTTGTTAATTTGTTTGAAGCCAGTCTCGGCTAGGTCAACCGCAATGTTTATGCTATGGTTCGATGCCTCCTCCCCCTCTCGCACCAAAAGCATAGCTTCTTTCCTCTGCTGCTCTGGAAGGTTATCCAACAGTGGTACTAGACGGTGCCACATCTTGTGGTCATACCTTGCAACGATGGCTAAAGAGTTGGCAGCTTTCATGGTAGTCACTCCTATATTAAGGACTTTCTTCCCAAAAGCATCCAACTTACGGATATCATTATCTGGTGGAGCCACAGACTCGGGTGTTGGTTGCGATGTTAAGCACTTCGGAGTGGATTCAGGAGCTTTCAAAAAAATTCAAAGCAGCCTTTGATTGGGTGTTTAATCGTACGGATACCCTCCTGCTATACATGACCTAGTATTGGGTTTGAGAAAACAGCCTTTCTTCTTTTCCCCATATGATCGAACAAGAAACAGTCCTTTTCTTCTTCTGGGGTGAGGCCGAATTCCTGGCAGGCTCCTTCCTCCTGCTTCCTGCATCGGGGATTAAATGCCCTAGGAGATGGGGGAGGAGGTCTAGCTGGGGATTGTTTTCTGGGGCGAGTGACCTGGTTTCGTAAAGTATCGGAAGTATCCTTCTGGCGAGGAGCAATCTGTGGGCTTTGCAACAGCGGGACTGATGGAAGCCTAGCATCTAGTTGTCCTAGGAGGGATTGCAAAGTGGTGAGTACTTTAATAGAAACCAATTAATGAGGATTAATAAGAGGATATTGAGGTGGAATAGGCCCCATGTCCATTGTTATTCGCTGCAGGCCCAAGACAAATGGATCTAGAAAAGGCGGTTCTGAACCTCCTTCAAGATCAGACTCAAAAACTGCCTGCTTGTCATAGGGAGGTGCCTCAAAATCAGATGTGATTTCATGTTGAAGGATGTCCTCTGGTAGTATGGTCGGAGACCTTTCTAAAAGAGGCTGTTCCGTAGGCGCAGCTGTGTGCTTTAATCTGTCCTTGGGAGACAGATCTTCTGTTGCCAATGCGGGCTGGGCTGGACTCGTAGAGGAAGTACGTGTCGACAGCGATTTTTTTCTTTGTTGTTGTCGACGAGATTGTCATTGATGGAGCGAGCGTCGACGGGACAGTGGTGGATAGGGTGGTCCTCCATGGTATGGTCATCGATTACCCAGTCGTCGTCGATTGAGCCGTCAACGGGAGACGAATCGTATATGTGAGCAACTGGGACCGACCCTGCTTAGCTTCAAAGTGAGGAAGGGGCTGGCCCTCTCAGGCCATGTTGCCTAACAAATGAGCACACATTACAAGACCACTATTCAGTGGTCTTGTAACTTGTGCTCATTTATTAGGCTGCAAGGCTGATGTGTGAGAAAACCTTATACTGGGTGTGCGCAAACCACTCTGAAGTATAGATTAACAACCTATACAATGAAGTGTGCTTCAGTGATGAGGAAAGGTAGGTGACTTCCCACCGTCACCTATAACAAAGTAAATGTAAAGAGGGATATCCTCACATACCGCGCTCACTTCCAAATACGATAAACCAGTTTTGTCATAAATGTGCCAAATGGCTAAGTTTATTAGAGATTCAAACCACTCTGAGTAATTAGATTGAACCTATAGTTAACTCCAAATACTGTTTGCACCTGTGAATGTTTAATCAATTTGGATATAACAGGAACAATTAGCAACTTTTGTACCCATCAGATAACTGTTTATGCATATGATGTATAATCACAACATTTTATTTTTATCGTATTTGGAAGTGAGCACGGTATGTGATATCCCTCTGAACATTTACCCAATTTATTAGGCAACATGCCCAGAGGAGGCCAGCCCCTCCCTCACTTTGAAGATCAGCAGGGTACAGTCCACAGTCCCAGAAGCTCTGTTTCCTTAGTTTTAACTATCTCAAAGAAAAACACACAGCATCCACATTATTTTTTTTTTTAAACCATGCTACTGTCAGTCCCTGAAAGTATTGCACTTTAAAGGTCAAACTGTCATGAGGCCCACATGAAAAGAGCAGCTGTTTCTGGGTAAGGAGCTGCAAATACATGGAGAATTGCAAATCTAGCTTGCACATGTTAGGCGTTCCCTGTGCTCTCAGACAATTATTTTGCCTTTTGCTGAATTGCATTCTGGTATTTGTAGTCTCTCAGTCAACATGGGGGGAATGCCAGAATTGTACACTTTTTGCCCAACATAGTTCTAGAAGGATTTATATATTTGAGTCATATTATGGTATTTGTACTTTTCATGTTATCTTTATTTTTTAACTAGTTTATTCAATTTACCATCTTACACACATATAATAAAATACATTTCAGTTAAAGCATCCTATGCACAAGAATTACAATACATTGAAAACAAGCGATAAATCTTCCCCCATCCCCCAAAATACAAACATAAATCTAGAAGTGAAGACAAGAGGATGAAAAGAAGAAATATTTGTCTTTTTAAACCACACCTACCCCCTACACCACCCTGAAAGTAAAACCCACCAAATACATTGTTAAATACACATTTCAAGCTATATGCTATATAAACATGTACTTATATTAATATCCGTCATATCTTCTCCATCTTTACCAGATTAATCCGGTTCCAAACTCATGAAATGACCCCATATTTTATCAAACAACATCTCCTTCTGCAGCGACATTACAACTCTTTCAATGTTACATATTGAGTACATTTCCTCCATCCATAATTCCGTTGTTGGGAATACAGCTGATTTCCAATTAGGAAGAATTATCCTTTTTTGCAGCCAAAGAACCTTTCAAAATCCATGTTACTTGATGGTACCGTAGATCATCTAAATCGGTGCCCTCTTCCAGAATCAAGGGTTCAAAATGAAATTCCTTCTCTTCTTTCAAAACTCTATTCATCACCTCAGTAATTCCTTTGCAAAATGCAGTTACTTTGTAACATTACAAAAACATATGTTCAAGAGCGCCTCGTGTAAGACTGCATCCCCAACATGCATCCGTTAAACTCAAGCCTTGTTTGTGCATATGGTTCGGAGTCCAAAATACTTATTTAATAGTTTCACTTGTCGTGCTCTTACCCCAATATTTAATGACATTCTTGGAATGTTTCGACACAGGGCTTCCCATCGGTGTGTCATTTAGTCTTGTAGGCAATGCCACCAGGACGCCAAAATCTTGTCATTCCCTGCTGAATTTTTTTAGCAGATTATACATTTTGGATGCCATATGTTCTTGGCCACCTATAATCTTAATTGTAACCATTAAATCTGAAGAATCAAGTGCTGGCAAGTTCACTGCATTTCTTAGTTTCCGATACTCCTCATAGGTGCATTCATTTAGTTCAAACTTTCTTTTCAGATCATGAAATGATCGCCACTTTCCTTCTTCAAATAAATCATCAATCCTTCTTACTCCTGCCAGAAACCAATTTGGCAGAAAATTGTTTTATTCTTGATCGTGATCGCGGGGTGAAGACATATTGAGGAAGAATTCATTAGGCCCGGCACCATATCTAGTGGCGTGGCCACGTTTCTCCAGGTCGATCTCAGAAATTCAGTCAATGCAGACCTCTCACCCCAATCTTTGTTTGTAGTTGACAAGACTGCCGAAGTGTTTAGGGGGCCCACCATGCTTGCTTCAGCAACAGCCCACAAATCCAAATTCACAGATATGAATGGTAGAAGGTGTCTGACCGTGAAAGCCTGATTGTACCTTTCAAAATGTGGAATATTTAGTCCTCCTCTTTCATTTTGGAGTTGTAATTTCCATAACTTTAATCTAGGTTTTTTAATTTCCCATAAAGATGATTGGATCAGACTATCAGATTGTTTCAGTAGAGATTTCTTGGCAGGAAGCGGGATCATGTTCATAATAAGTTATTTTTGGAGTTATCGTCATCTTGATGGCATTCACTTTGCCTCCCAAAGATAGTTTGAGATTCCCATTGCTCAAATTCTGCTGATATCTGATCTGTTAATTTGAAGTTCAAATCCATCATTTCACGATGTGTCTTGTAAGCCATATTCCTATATACTTCATCTTTTCAGGGCACCATTTGAAGCCTCAATTTTGTAGCATCAAACCGCTACTCACATGTGTGCAAGGCAAAGCCTCAGACAGACCAGTTGATTTTATATATCATTCGAAATGGAGCTGAATGTTTCAATCAGATCCATCAATGCAGGTATAGATGATGTTAAATCCTGTACAACGAAAAGATGATCATCTGCATAAAGCCATAGCTTTTGTGTAATTCCATAAAAGTTAATTCCAGAGATTCTGTTATCAGGTCCGATTACCAATGGCTCTATTGAGAGTACAAAAAGCATGGGCAACAACGGACAACCCTGGTAAGTCTCATGATGCAACTAAAATTTTGATGCAATTCTTCCATTAGTAGTCACCTATACCGTAGGGTTTTTATAGAGCAATTTTACCTAGTATTCAGGGCCAAAATTCATTTTCTCCATTGTCCAGAATAAAAACTCCCATCGTACCCAGTCAAAGGCCTTTTCTGCGTCTAGAGATAAAGCAGCCAATTGTACTTTAAATGTACTTGTCTTTGTTAAGGTTAGCAAACGTTTCCTCATATTTGATGCCGATACGCTCCCTTTTATAGATCCTGCCTGATTTGGGTGAATCCGCTTCAGCAGTACCTTCTCCAATGTGCCAGCCAGTATTTTAGATAATACTTTACAATCAGAATTGATTAAACTGGCTGGTCTGTAATTGCCAGGATCCAGAGGAGGCCTCCCTGGATTCAGAATTAATGATATTGTGGCGTGCCCGAGTTGGTGGTAGACTCTTTGACCTTACAATGTGAGAATGTATTCCTAAGTAATCCAAGCTCTTCCAGCATAGCTCTGTAAAATTCTGCCAGTAAGACATTCGGTCCTGGACACTTTCCGATATTTAGATCCCAAATTGCTTTCCTAATCTCATCCAATGAGATTTCATTTTCTAAATTAATTCCCCCCGCCCCCATCTGTTACACACTCTATGGATGATTTGCTAAAAATGTGCCTATCTGATTTGGGTCAACCGTCTGGGACTCACTGAATAGGCTCTCATAAAAGCCTCTAAATTCATCATTAATGTCTTGAGGGTCATAAGTCGCTCCACCTTTTTCCCTTTTAATTGCACAGATCGCTCTGCTTGCAGCACTCACTCTGAGATGATAAGCCAACAGATGATTACATTTCCCTCTCCCTCATAATAAGTACATCTTGACTTAAAAAGTACATGTTCAGCCTTTTCACTTAGGTTTTTATTCAAATCATATTTCATTTTCAATAACTTCAATGTTTTCCTCTCATCAGATGAACCCATCACCTTTCTCCAATTCTTTTACACATGCACTTAGAGCCATCAATTTTGTGTCCTTTTTTTCCCTCTTAATTCCAGAAAGTCTCATGAGCACCCCTCTCATGACGCATTTGAAACTCTCCCACACTATCAATTTCCACCTCTCCATTCAAATGATCCTTAATGTACTGTTCTGCCTCTCTCACCAAAATCTCCCTCAGTTCCTCATCTTTTAATACTGTTGTATTCATTTTCCAAATATGTGTTTTACCTGATGAATAATCAAGACAAGTCGCATCTTAATTGGAGCATGATCTGAAATAATACTTTCTATTTCGCAGCTCTTAAAATTCTGAGTCACTAATCCTGAGGTCAAGATGTTGTCTATTCTTCAGTATATGTTATGTTCCCCCAAAGTAGAAAGTATATTCCCTCCCAGTCGGGTGCTTTAATCTCCATACATCTAATAGGCCAAAGTCCTGCATTTCCTGCCATCTCTGAGATTACAGCTACTCCGGTCAAGAGCAGGATCCACGACCAAATTGAAATCACCCCCTATTAAGAGATTTTTACCACCTGCATCTAATAGATGATGTCTCAAATTGCTTACAAAAGGTCCACTATTTACATTCGGTGCATAAATATTCCACTTCATCACCATGTCTTGGACACGTATGGAAATTATCATCCGTCCCTCTATTTTATTTGGAGCTTAATATTATACCTGGAAAGTTTTTGTTAAATGGGATTATGACACCTCTTGAGTTTGATGAATAAGAGGAGTGGAACACCTGACCTACCCAACCTCTAGCCAATTTATCTGCCTCTTTATCTGTTAAATGAGCCTCCTGTGACATAGCAATGTCGCCTTCAAGTGTTTTAGATGTGAAGGTATCTTTTTCCCCTTTATTGGATTATTAATCCCATTTACATTCGATGATCCACATTTAAAGAATCTGTACAGATTGTTGTTGGAACCGCCATCTCCTTTGTGTTTTCCTCAATATCTCCAAAGCAGAGTGTATTAAAGTTTAAAAAATAATAATAATAAATATATATGATACATTACTCACCGTAATCGTATTTCTGATGCTTGCATCTGCTTAGATTCACATGCTGTGCATAGGCCGACATCTAGTGGAAGCTGCGGAGTATTACAGTTTGTTTTTCGAAACTCGAAAATGGGCGTCGACACAGGGCGTGCCAGTAATACTATCCCTAGTGTGACGTCCACTGTACCCATGATCCATCACGCGTCTAGGACCCTCAGATTGTATTTTTCCTGACATAAGGTAGCATGAGGAGTAGCGCGAGTACAGATGATCCAAGCAGATAGAAGATAGATAAGATAAGATAAGACTACAAGCATCCATGCGCCTTCTCTCAGAGGGGAGGAAGGGTGGGTCGCATGTGAATCTAAGCAGATACAAGCATCAGAAATACGATTACGGTGAGTAATGTATCCATTCTGAGGCTTGTGGAATCTGCTTGGATCACATGCTGTGCATAGATTAGCGAGCAGTGTTAGAAGGAGGTGGGATTTGAGAAGGGTCATGCGCAAATAAATGTCTTAGAACCGCTTGTCCCACTTGAGTATCTGTCTTGGAATGGGTGTTGTTAGGGAGAATTCTCGGTTTAGGCTGAATTTCCTAACCTAGCGAGTCCCCCAGCAGCTTTGCTGGATTTTTGGGGTTTATTTTTTTCTCCTGCCAAGAGTGAGACTCTTTTACCCTCACTCTTGGACATGATTTGAGTGTGTTCCTTTGACTCTAGATGTGTTTAATGGGCTATGGGGTCTTTTACTCCATAGGGCTTCATGTGTTTTTGTGATGTGTGTTACACAGCACCCTCAGTGCAGTAACACAGGGGTGTCATAGTGACCCCCCCCAGTATAGACTCCATACCCTGGGACTGACTACTGTCTCCCAGGGCATGTAAAGTCACCATTGACTTTACTAGTCTTAAATTCTGAACAGAACCAGTACAAACCATCATATTGTGGACGTACTGGCTGGGGCAATTCGATTGCCCCGGGGTCTGTTAGTCGAGGGGGCACGTCTCCGTCCCCCCTGATCGAGTTTTGGCTGGTGGCAGTGGATACTACTTTTTATATTCAACCGCAAATATTTCTCTATGGGATTTTCCCATTGTTCGAGGCTACTATCTTTATTTAATTACGATCGCCTCGAACATACCGCCGGTTTATTTAATTATTATTAATTCTCCGGTTGGTATTTTTTGACAAAACTCGGTTCTAAAATGGCGTTTGTGTTCTCTTCTGTGACTCCAACCCAAGTCGAGCCCTTTCTTCCACTTTTTGGCGGGCTTCTCCACAGAAGCCCTCCAAAGTAGTGCCACTCTGTCTGGGGTACTTAGGAGGGGTGGAGGGGGATTTAGGCACCCTGGACTGAGTTGCCTAGGCAACTCAAGTCACACTCCGTCCTGATTGGCCCAAGTGGTGAGCCGGCTGGCTCACCACTTAGCATGTTTGAGTGACAGCTAGGCTGAGTGAATGGGGGTTTTCTGCATAAAAGCAGGGCTTTGGGGACTGGAACTTCAGAAGTCGCCACAGGACCTAAGAATCCGACGAGGGAGAAGCTGAGCCGACCTGCCACGACGACACCACCGGTGGAGCCCTGCTGGACCGTCTCACCACTTTTCCCAACGACAGAGGAGATCTCCCGCTGGAGAGTCTTCTTCCTTTGACTGGTGGGGATAACCAGTTTCACTGTCTTTTCGCCTTCCCGACGCATCTCGTGGCCGCCTTGCCTGTGCCAAGCACCCCGGCAACCGGAATACCACGTTTTCCCACGACCGTGAAATAAAGGGTAATACCTTTAACCGAAAAACTCTGCGGCTGGTTTCTTCCCTGGAAGTGCAACGATCTTCCGCTTTCCTCCAAGTCGAGATTTTCTCTTCCCCTGGTCGACGCCGAGACTTGCACCCGCTGCCAGGAACAACTGCCACCACTGGAGGATCCTTCCCACTTAAGGTACCGTGTCCCGCCTGGCTTCCCTTGCCACCGACTGTACGGGGTAGATTTAGCCCCCGGCTTTCGAACCTGGGTTAGCCTGGGACACCCTGGCTAAACTTTTCTGAGCCTCTATAAACTCTTTTCGAACTCTCTGCAAGACTTTCAAAGCCTAGTGTAACTGTGTGATCTTGGGCGCATTTGTGCTCTGCTCTCTCTAAGAGTGGGCCCAGACTATGGACTTTGGCTCACAAGTGACTTTTGCTCTTCTGCCTTGCTAAATGTGTTCCTAAATCTCAGAGTGGTGGATCTTTCCATATTCTGTCTTTTTCCCTCCCTTCTTCATGAACTTATTGGAGTGCCATCATAGTTAAGCGCTCACCTCTGTCTGGAAATAAGTGGTGTTAACTAAGACTTATCTGATAAGGAATAAGGGTTGTATAGATTACAATAGTAACTGTGTTTAGAGTGTTTTACAATAAGAGTGCTGGAGTGTTTCAAACAGTGTGTTTTTAAATAAATAATTATATACTTTGATACCAAAGCTCTGGTCAGTGTTTGCTAGTATTATTGTATATGAGTGCCTATTGTGTATTCTTTGCATACTGCCTAACTCTTCTTGAGGGAAGTCCGACTGCTCAGCCACAGCTACCAGGTAAATCTGGGTGGTGCAGACTGCTGCCAACTGGGTTTACTGCTAACACCTGTAGTCCTAATTCTTTTGCAGTGTTCCCAAAGGGAACTGCACAGGTTTATGCCTAACAGGTGTCAATGCAGTAGTGCTGAGTAAAAGTGTGAATAGAGCTCCAAGTAGCTGCTTTGCTAATGGTGTCAAGGGGAACATTTGCAATGAAAACCAGAGTGGCCCCAATGCCTCTTGTCGAGTGGGCTCTGGGCGTAAAAGGCAAAGTTTTGTCAGAAAGAGAGTAACACAACTGGATACAGTTGACAATCCACTTGGAGATGCCACCTTTAGAGACGCGATCTCCCTCTTTGCCTGTGGCTACGGAGACAAACAGTTGATCTGTTTTCCAAAGCGGTCTGGTCTCGTTTACGTAGTAAAGGACCGCCCTACGCACATCTAGGGTGCGTAGTTTAACCTCAGCCGAGCTTTGTGGGTTTTGGAAGAAAGCCGGAAGCTCGATGGACTGGTTTACATGGAATTTAGAAATAAACTTAGGCGAGAACCTAGGGTGTGTCCGTAAAACCAGCTTATCCTTATGAATAGTAAAGAAAGGATCCTGCACTGACAGAGCCTGAATTTCACTGACCCTTCTTCTGGATGTAATGGCTACTAAGAAGGCAGTCTTATAGGTCAGGTGTTTGAGACTTGTTTTATGCATGGGTTCGAATGGGGGGCCCGTGAGTTTAGATAGCACCACGTTCAGGTCCCATCCTGGTGGTGGGTTAGATATAGGAGGATGAAGTCTCTTTACTCCCTCCATGAAGGCTTTAACCACGGGTACCTTCCACCACGACACCTTGCTATGTGAGGTGGTGTACGCTGCCAGTGCTGCCAGGTGTACCTTTAGTGAGTTGAAAACCAACCCTGCGTCCAGCAGGTGGAGCATGTATGTCACGATTGTGGAAGGAGTTCAATCAACTGGGTTGATTTGTTTATTATGGCGCCAGATAACGAATCTTTTCCATTTGTCAAAGTAGCAATGCCTCGTGTTCGGTTTCCTAGACTCTTTTAGGATGTCCATACACCTCTGTGGTAAATGAGATGTCCAAACTCTATGACCTCAGGAGCCATGCTGCTAGGTTCATGGAGTTGGGTAGAGGATGCACCTTCTGACCTTGGTGCTGGGACAAAAGATTGTACCAGCCCGGGAGTTTGATGGGATCGCACACCGAAAGTCTGCGTAGGTGTGGAAACCACGGTTGTCTCGCCCACATGGGAGCAACTAGGACGAGCGTCATCGACTCTCTGTTCATCTTGTTCACCACCTTCCTGATGAGAGGAGTTGGTGGAAAAGCGTACACAAACATCCCTGACCAGTTTATCCACAGGGCGTTCCCCAGGAAGTCTGGTTGGGGAAACCTGGATGCGAATCCTGGGCACTGTCTGTTTTCGCTTGTGGCCAATAGGTCTATAGTGGGGAAACCCCACTGAGAGAAGAGATCTTCTACGATTTCTCTGTGTAGACACCATTCGTGTTCCTCCGGAAGGGGATCTCTGCTCAAAGCGTCTGCTAGAGAATTGAGATCCCCTGGAACATGGTGAGATGACAGAAAGATGTTCCGTCTGAGTGCCCATATCCAAATTTTCTGGGCAAGTCTGGACAGATTTGGCGAACGAGTCCCTCCTTGCTTGTTTAAGTAGAACATAGCTGTCGTGCTGTCCGTCCGGATCTGCACTGACAGGTTCAGTAGGTGGGGCTTGAACGCTTGAAGTGCTCTGAAAACTGCCAGAAGCTCTATGTTAGGCAGAAACCTGTGCAGTTCCCTTGGGGACCACTGCAAAAGATTTAGGACTACAGGTGTTGGCAGTAAACCCACTTGGTAGCAGTCTGTACCACCCAGATTTACCTGGTAGCTGTGGCTGAGCAGTCAGACTTCCCTCAAGAAGAGTTAGGCAGTATGTAAAGTATACACAATAGGCACTCAGACACAATAGCACAGGCAAACACTGACCAGAGCTTTGGTATCAAGGTATATAATTATTTATTTAAAAACACACTTATTGAAACACTCCAGCACTATTATTGTAAATCACTCTAAACACAGTTACTATTACTATATATACATCCCTTATTCCTTATCAGACAAGTCTTAGTTAACACCACTTCTTTCCAGACAGAGGTGAGCGCTTAACTATAGATGGCACTCCAATAAGTTAACGAAAAAGGGAGGGAAAAAGGCAGAAGGTAGGAAAATACACCACACTAATACTTAGCAAGGCAGGAAAGTCAAAAGTTACTTGTGAGCCAAAGTCCATAGGCCGAGCCCACTCTTGGAGAGAGCAGGGCACAAATGCACCCAAGATCACACAATGACAACAGGCTTAAAAAGTCTTGCAGGGAGTTCAGAAAGGTTTTAGTTAGGCTCAGAAAAGTTTAGCCAGGGTGTCCCAGGCTAACCCAGGGTCGAAAGCCGGGGGCTAAATCTACCCGGTAGAGTCGGTTGCAAGGGAAGCCAGGCGGAACACGGTACCTTATGTGGAAAGGATCCTCCAGCGGGGGCAGTTCTTGGCAGCGGGTGCAAGTCGCAGCGTCGTCCAGAGGAAGATCTCGACGTGGAGGAAAGATGAAGGTTATCCCCACCAGTCGAAGGAAGAAGACTCTCCGGGCTGGAGATCTCCTCTGTCGTTGGGAAAAGTGATGAGACGGTTCAGCAAGGCTCCACCGGTGGTGTCATCGTAGCAGGTCGGCTCAGCTTCTCCCTCGTCGGATTCTTAGGTCCTGTGGAGACTTCTAAAGTTCCAGTCCCCAAAGCCCTGCTTTTATGCAGAAAACCCCCATTCACCCAGCCTAGCTGTCACTCAAACATGCTAAGTGGTGAGCCGGCCGGCTCACCACTTGGGCCAATCAGGACGGAGTGTGACTTGAGTTGCCTAGGCAACTCAGTCCAAGGTGTCTAAATCCCCCTCCACCCCTCCTAAGTACCCCAGACAGAGTGGCACCACTTTGGAGGGCTTCTGTGGAGAAGCCCGCCAAAAAGTGGAACAAAGGGCTCAACTTGGGTTGGAGTCACAGAAGCGAACACAAACGCCATTTTAGAACCGAGTTCTGGCAAAAAATACCAACCCGAGAATTAATATTAAATAAATAAACCGGCGGTATGTTCGAGGCTATAGGAATTAAATAATTAAAGTTGGTAGCCTCGAACAATGAATCCCATAGAGATATATTCGCGGTCGAATATAAAAAGTAGTATCCACTGCCACCAGCCAATACTCGATCAGGGGGGACGGAGACGTGCCCCCTCGACTAACAGACCCCGGGGTAATCGAATTGCCCCGGCCAGTACGTCCACAATATGATGGTTTGTACTGGTTCTGTTCAGAATTCAAGACTAGTAAAGTCAATGGTGACTTTACATGCCTGGGAGACAGTAGTCAGTCCCAGGGTATGGAGTCTATATTGGGGGGTCACTATGACACCCCTGTGTTACTGCACTGAGGGTGCTGTGTAACACATCACAAAAACACATGAAGCCCTATGGAGTAAAAGACCCCATAGCCCATTAAACACATCTAGAGTCAAAGAAACACACTCAAATCATGCCCAAGAGTGAGGGTAAAAGAGTCTCACTCTTGGCAGGAGAAAAAAATAAAATAAACCCCAAGCATCCAGCAAAGCTGCTGGGGGAATCAAAAGGTTAGGAAATTCAGCCTAAACAGAGAATTCTCCCTAACACTCTAGCAGGTTGATGTGATTATTGGCCACTGTGTGAGACCAGAGACCCTGAGCTGTGTGGTGGAGATGGTGAGCTCCCCATCCTGTCAGGCATGCGTCCGTCGTGACTACCGCCTGTATCTCGGGATCGTAAAAGGGTTTCCCCTTGGATAGATGGTCTCTTGTCCACCATTGGAGGCTTTGTACAAGTGTTGGCGAAACGACCAATAGATCGTCTCACTGACCACTTGCCTGAGACCACAGTTTCGCCAACCATTCTTGCATGGGACGCAGGCGCGCGTGGGGGACCAGGTAAATACATGACGCCATCATGCCCAGTACTGTTATCTGGCGATCGGTTTGATATTGCGGAATTTGCAGTAGTATATTCCAAATTCTTTCCTCTGAAGGAAACGCCAACCCCTCTTGAGTATTTAGAACAGCTCCTAGGAACTTGCTTGGAGGTGCTGGGCACCACACTTGATTTTTTCTCATTTATGGAGAAGCCCAATTCGAAGAGGAGGTCGATAGTTCTTTGAATGTTTGTCCTGCAAATTACTGGGGTCTCCCCCGTGATGAGCCAGTCGTCCAGATAAGGGTACACTGGGATTGCCTCCCTGCGTAGGTGTGCCGCCGCCACCGCCAGTACCTTGGTGAATACCCTTGGAGCCGAGGATATCCCGAAGGGCAGTGCCTTGAACTGGTAGTGCTGACTGTCCACCTTGAAGCGCAGATATTTTCTGTGCGCTGGGAACATGGAAATATGAAAATAGGCATCTTTCATATCCAATGTTGCCATGCAATCCCCCTTTTTTAGGAGGGGAATTACCTCTTGGAGAGTAGTCATGCAAAACTTTTGGGGCTTGACATACTTGTTTGCAGGCCGTAAGTCCAATACTGGGCACATTGTCAAATCTTTTTTTTGGCACAAGGAAGTAAGTTGAATAAATACCCTTGTTTACCTGGTGTCCCGGGACGAGTTCTATCGCGTCCTTTGCAAGAAGATTTTCGATCTCTTCGAGTAGGATCTTTTGGTGGTCTAAGGAGTGTATTCTCTGTCGTGGAGGGTGGTTTCGGGGACGCTCTAGGAGTTCTATGCAGTATCCTGCGGCCACTGTGGACAGCACCCATCTGTCTGATGCGATCCCTTCCCAAGCTTGGGTGAAGATGGAAATGCGTCCCCCTACTGGGGTGCGTGAGAAGGGACCCTGAACGGAGCGTCACCTTTTTGGTGGAGGCGTGCCCGCTCCTTTATTGGGACTGCCTCTACCCCTACCACGACCTCTTTTGTTACCCCTGCCATAACTCTGGGTAGACTGCTGGTTAGTGTTCCATGTAGTACCGTGGCCTTGGGAATAGTTTGAGCCTCTGGGAGTTTTGTCCGCGAGGGCGACGAAAATTGCCATTCCCTCTCTGGTTAGGGGATTTGTTGGTTAGTTGCCCTAGGGACTTGAGTGTCTCATACTCGTCCTTGGCATTCTTCAGCGCATCCTCGACCGCCTTTCCAAACAATAGATCCGGCTCCACCGGCTTATCTATCAATGATGCTTGGGTCTCGGCCTTGAAACCAGACTGCTGTAGCCAAGCATGCCTCTTGATGACTGTGCTTTCAGCAATTAATCTGCCGGCGTTATCCGCGGCATCAAAGGTTGATTTTAAAATGCAACCTGACACGGCTCTCCCCTCTGCCGAAACTCGTGCCAATTGGCTTTTTAAGGGTTCTGGGGCGGAGTCTATGAGAGCCGCGACTTCTTCCCACTGGTGGCAGTTGTAACTAGCCAGCCGGGTGGTGGAGTTGGCAATCCTTGCCTGGTAGGCGGAAGTGGAGGCTACTTTCCTGCCCAAGCCATAAATCTTCTTGCTATCCTTGTCGGGGGGAGCTTCGGACGATGACAAGGGTGTTCCCGCCCTCTTACGGGTGTTTTTAACAACCAGGGAGTCCGGTTTGAGATGTCCCCTTATGTACAGTGGGTCAGATTGGGCTGCCCTTTAAAGCTTTTCAATTCTGGGGTTTACTGCCCTAGTGAGATTGGGGTTAACAAGGGAAGGGTCTATCCTCCTTTGTATTGACTTAAGGATAGGGATGGCCTGAGCAACAGGTCTCTTTTCTCCCACCAATTCCTCTGCAAAGTCCCTCTCTTCCTGAGCACCTTGGGTGTCAATGTGGAAGTGCTGTGCCGCTCTGGAGAGGACCTCATTCAGGAGAGGCTGGTTGTCGACAGAGTCAGTAACCGCAGGCCCTTTTTCTACCGGGGAATCTACCCTCTATGTATCTGGGTCGTCCTCCTCCTCCTCCTCCTGGTCCTCGTCATCCCCATAATAGCCTGTCCCAGTTTGTTCTTCGAACATGCCCACGTCTGGATCCTCACGAAAGGATGGATCGTCCTGATATTGAGAATAGGGCTGTGTATAGAAGGGGTCTGAAGACTGAGTTGGTGCTTCACCCCGGGACTTCTTACTTGGGGGTATTAGATCCTTAGAGCCTGAGGGAGTTGACCCTTCTGGGGTATAAGAGAGAAATTGTTCCAGGTTTTTGGCGTAGAAATCTGCCAATGATGACATCCTTGACATTACTCTGTCTATGTCATCACTGGACCATTCCCTTGAACTGGGAATAACTCTTTCCTGGAGTGCTTTCCCTGTTTTATCCTGACTAGACCTACTGGCCTGAACAGTGGCCTTAGGGACAAGAGACTGAGACTTGTCCGTCTGTTTAGGTGGAGAAGAATGTAGTTTAGGAGTGGAAGTAGGCTGGGACTGCTTACTTCATTGTTTCCCCCCCTCTCCCTGCAGGTGGAAGAGTGTTTCCCCGATTTTTGGGCCCTATCAGAGCTTTTCGATGCCTGGTGCCGAAATTCGGGGGTAGAGTACGTGTCTCTGGAGAGTGTAAGGGATTCGGTAGCAGCCTTCGCGCTGCCTGTAGACGCTGACTCCTGGAGTGCGGCCTGGGGTAGAGGTCGGCGTCGTCCTCCGACGACCGAACCTCAGGCACTCTTAGCAACAGTGGAGGGTTGCCTGGTGTCATGAGGCGATCTCGAACGCGAACGCCCAGAGGACACTGACTCGGTGGACCGTTCTCTACGTGCCTCTTTCCGAGAACTCGACGTGCGCGTCGAGTCTCGTTTGGACCTTTGTTTGCTGGAAGTGGTGTGGGTAGTGCTTGTGTCGCCAGGGGTCTCCCCCATAGCTGTCCTGCCGGACAACCTTCCGTGGTCGGTGACTTGCGCTTGGCTGTCTATCGACGCCACATTGCCCTCGCCGTCCGAAAGTACGGCGTCGCTGCTATGGCTGAAGGCACCCTCCGCGGCATCGCCTCTTGTCGCCTGGCGTGGTGGGCCCAAAGCTTTGTCGAACGGTCCTTAAGGGTCTTCGGTTTAAACCGACTGCACGCTCTGCAATTCGCCTCGGGGTGGTCCCTCGGCAAGCAGAGTTTACACGAGGCGTGTCTGTCAACCCAAGGATACTTGCGGTTGCACTTGGGGCAAAATTGAAAAGGGGTACCCTCCATATGCACCCTGTGGCAGCGGGCTGGGAGTGTAGGAATATAAGTAATGTACCTATATTAATTAGAGTGTAGGATATGTGCCACCCCCCACTCTCCCTACTTGCAGGGTAGAGTCCAGAGGACTTCCGAGGCCCGGGCCGAGGCCAGAGGCCTTCCGAGGCCCAAATCCGTCGCTGTAGTCCGACGGTTGAATTTTCTCCGATCCGGCGTCGAGTGTCGATGTTCGGAGACTCGACGTATAGGTGGAATAAACGGGGAAATATATAACGATATTTGCAAAATCTGACTAAGTCAGGGAACTCCGCTCAGTGCTTCCGACCAGCATGGCGGAAAAAAACAATCTGAGGGTCCTAGACGCGTAAGGGATTATGGGTACAGTGGACGTCACACTAGGGATAGTATTACTGGCATGCCCCGTGTCGACGCCCATTTTCAAGTTTCGAAAAACAAACTGTAATACTCTGCAGCTTCCACTAGATGTCGGCCTATGCACAGCATGTGATCTAAGCAGATTCCACAAGCCTCAGAAATATATATACGAACCAAATACTAAGAAATAAAAACAAGTTAACTTTAAAAACATGTTGCAACTTGGAGCTGAGTGTGAGGGCAGCCTCTCAAATGTATGCTACTGTTAGTCCAATGAGCATTCCCCTCCCTGTATCCTTAGTTATTGTTCAAAACCAGATCGTAGTCATTTACTTTATTATGGTGCAACATCAAATGAATTCATTTGCTTTCTTTCTTGCCCTTAATAATAAATTCCCCCTTTATATTGGTCTTAACTTCTAAAATTATATATTAAAATCACTGGGTCCCCTTTCCAATCCATCCCATCTTTGGTAGTGTGTTGCTTATAAATCCCCATTCCCACACCAGATTCAGAATTCTGCACAATGACCCCTCTTTTCCATTTTGGAAGAATGAGATGGCTAAGATGGTCAATGAACTAGTTGTGTATCTTAGAGACATCTTCCTTTACCTCTTGGATCCTCATCAATCTCCTCTGCCACCTTAACCAACCAGGCCTGACAAACACCAGAGCTGCAAGTAGCATCTGTGCTCGAACCACTTTTCCCTTTATCTGCCTGCACCTCCCCATAGTCTCCTTAACATTGCCTACAATTCTTTTATATTCCAGGTACTGAATGGAGTCCCTACCTCTTATCTCATGTCTATCTTAAGGACTAGTGCCACAAGAGGTCTATTTACACATTTATTTTGCTAGAATTTTTCATGGGATGAATGTCCCTTAACAACCCAGAAATATATGTTCTTAACAATAAACAGTAATGGCTCAGTATATTCAGCTGCTCAAATAGTCCCATTTAAATAGTGGCTGAAAATCTCAGGATACTTCTAAATGGTGGCCATGGCCACTGGGTTGTATACAGTGGCCATGGTGGAAGGGCCATGGCCAGTGGGTTATAAGTATTTTAAAATATACAGTATAAAGTAGCACTGCCCTCTTAGACAAAGAATTTCCTAGAGAAAAATGTTTGCATTTGAGCTAATTTGCATACCCACAATGCCTTGCTGTAATGGCTCAGAACTGGAGGTGAACTTTGTTATATAGTGAGCCAGAGACAGAAAGGAGTGGCAACATATATTTATTTAATTCCAGCAGTTATCACAACGCTCAGTTAAATATGTCACTTATTTCATAAGGCAGAATCAGTAACACAGGACTTTCTCCATGATTTTAAACGTTCTTCAATAAAGTTCGTCAAGGGCAAACCAGAGCGAGCAGGGTTTCAACTTAAATGCAGTCCATAAAGCCTTTCCCCAAAAAAATGCAATTTGCACCTTAATAATATGGATGGAAAACCTCCTTGAAGCCAAACGTACTTCGTACTAGATTAGAGCATTTTCTCCGCACGACTTCTACTCCAGTGCTTGTTTCATAACCTTTCCCCAGCTTGCTGATGGCTCTCCTGGATGCAGTCGTTCCTTGCTGGCCTCGGGCTTGGAATCACTTAAACAAACAAAACGTCCGGTGTCTGTTTTCACACTGGAATCTCCTTGTACTCAGGAGCCTTCATCCGCTGAGCCTTCGGTCTGCAAATCAGGTATGGGGCACTTCGGTGTGTTTTTCGTTTCCTTCTAATATGCCCACCGATATGGGGAACTGGCCTCATACCAGTCCGAGTTCGCTCCATCAACCTCCTTCCACTCCTGCAAGGCGAGAGACCAGTTGAGTTGTTTTCACCTGTTTTTAACTCCCGTGGACCTCCTCCCCAGCAATTAAAATCGGGCGTTCCCAGCCATGTGTTTCTCACCCCTGAGGCTAATTCTCCTCCTCCCTGCTTAACCCTCGCATAGCCTGCCTTGTTTTTAACTCCTGCCTGCAAGCGTTCCTCGTTATATGGAAACGTGGTTTTCCGTCTTCCCCATCTCATTTCTTTACCCCTTTTCACGCTTTTATTTTGAAACTGCATCGGCTCGGGCATTCTGCGATATGTAGATTGGGTCTTTGTTTGTTCACTCGTGTCCCTTCTATTTTTCCTAGTAGTTGGCTGGTGGGGCATACTGGGATATGTAGCTTTTCCACTTTTGACTCTTATACTTTGTATTTTGGTGTCTTGTGGGACAATTGGCTTGTCCTCTTCACTGCTGTTTTTCCCCGCCATGCTGGCCGCTACTGTTTCCCCCATCACAAACTACCAGCGATGGCTACTAGGCGGCATTGTGGAATCTGTGACTTAGCTCAAATGGACTTTCACATTTCAGGTGAAAGTTTTTTTTTCAAACCTTTTTAAACCCATCATCACTTTCTTGGTGTTGTGAATAGATTCCTGGGGCTCAACTCATAGAAAGAGCACTTTTTAGGCGGCGTATAACTCCCTGGACGAATCCTCACCAAACTTTGCAAACAAAGTATATAGCCCCCTCAGAATGGTTCAGAGAAGTTTGGATGATGCAATTTCATCAAGGGTGGTAAAGTTATAGGGGGGGGCCAAAATGTTTGGAATTCCTGAAACAAGATTTTGCTCACACCTACAGCCCAAACCGCTGGATGGATTTAAACCAAATTTGCACCAGGAGCGGTGGCTTGGTCCCGAAAGTATGTTTTTGTAAATTTGGCGTATATCCGTCCAGAAGTTTTTTTAAAACAGCCAAAAAGTAGGTCCAAAAAAAATGTGTGATATCTGGATCCAGTCTGCGGACTCCCTTCCGTATTTGGCCTGCGGAAACCCTCGTGGAGCAATCGGGGTCCAGCGTAATATTCACGGACAATGGAGGTACCCGCTGATTGGATGATGAAAAGTGGGAGTGTCATATTTTTTTCAACAGTCGCCATGTTGGATGCCTGGCCAGCCGCCAGTGTCTGCGGATAGCGCAGTGGGAAAGTCTGGAAAGCACATTTGGGGTTATTTGGTGTTCGAAAGAGGGGCTGGAAAGGGTCGGGGTCGAATACAGATAATATGGGGCTGTTTTTATAGGTGAAAAAAGGGCATGCAAGTGCCACGATAGTCCACAGCCACTGCGGTAGTCCGTGGACAGGGCTGTGAACAAACAATTTGAAAAACACATTTGGGGTTATTTGATGGCTGAAAGAGGGCGTGATAGGTGAGTGGAATAGAGAAATGGAGCTGTTTTTATAGGTGAAAAAAAGGGTTTGAAGATGCCGCCGAATCCGCGGTCAATTTCAGTGTCCACAGACATGATTTCAATTTCAGGGGGGTGGCGGGGTTTTGTGTGTTGGCAGGAGGGTTCAGGGCGAGTTTTGTTATTTGAAGGTGTATTGTACGTACTTGTTATATGGTTTAATTATATTAATATCTGGCCACGCACCATATATGTGTATAGTAATTATAGGTACTGTACAGGGAGTATACAGTATTTGTAATAAGGTGGAATGATATAAATGAAGTGTATATGGTATTTATGATTGTAGTAGAATTGAGGATACTAATTGCTTATAAAAATATGTATTTGTTTATACTTGCTATGGTTACTTAGTTGCATACCGTAATAAAGCTGGAATCTCTAGCTCTTTGTGAACATTTTTTATAATTTGTTAAGCAGCATAGTTTAAAATGTTTAATCACATACCATTTTACATATACATTGACTTTTATTGACCCTCATAAACAGTACGTTCTATGTACTATGTTTGGTACAACATTAGTGTGTGCTACACTGTGTTGTATTGACATAAAATAATCATTGGGTCATTGGGAGATAAAAAAAACTATTATAATTATGTGAGAGTAAGTGTGATAGTATGTTTGTTTGAATTGTGTTGTAATTAAGGGAATGTTTAAAGTAGTTTGATACCTGTTGGCGTATTCTAACTATATTGGGCGTGAGAAGAAGTTTTGTAGTAACAAGAACTGTGATGGCGTATTTGAAGTGTATGCAATGAAGGGTACTATTGCTCTTCAACATATACCTGGCTCCCCTAATCAAGCTCATTAAAAAACACGGCCTCACATGCTACAACTACGCCGATGACACACAAATAGTCTACAAAGTACAAGACACACAGGAAGAAAACACAAGAATCAAGAAATGCTTCTTCCTCCTACGCGCAGTAAAAAGGATCCTACCATTCCTCTCTTTCACCCACAAAACGCTCACCATCATCGCTCTCATGTCCAGAGTAGACTACGCCAACAGCCTATACCTATACCACGCATCGAAAACGCTGTGGCCAGACTCCTGCTCAAACTACCATGAAGAGAACACATTACACCAACACTGAAAATGCTACACTGGTTACCAATAAAACAACGAACAAAAATTCAAATCAATGTGCATAACGCACAGCGCAATCCACGGCCAAAGAGCAGAGTTCCTAAAAGAACATATACCACCCAACACGACCACTCAGATCAAGCAACGACATCCGCCTAGATCCAAAACCATAAAACAAAAGAACATTCAGAGGATCGTCTTTCTCTCACCGGGCACCAATAACCTGGAACGAGCTACCAAAAAACATATTTAACACAAGAGATCATCTTCAATTCAGAAAACTACTTAAGACTTGGCTCTTTGCCCCAGAACCAGAAGGAAACGCCTCGGAAGCATATACGCAGCAGGAAAGAAGAATCCCAGAGAGGGAACTCATCATCTATAACTTATCTTCCCTTACCGGAGGGCGGGGGGGGGGTGCCATTACTGCACACCACTATGCCAAAGAGGCAGCGTAGGTAGGTTAGGATCTCACTTGGGAATGGGCAAGGAGAGACCAGAAGGGCAGTGGGAGGACGCCATATACATATATCGCTTGTCCACAGAGGAAACATAGGCAGGTAAGGACGTGGATGCAACAAGAAAATGGGCAGGAAGGGAGCTGAATCCTGTAAACTATAAATCGCAAACACCAGGGTGGGGGGGGGAACAAGCATTCTTCAACCAAGTACACAAACCACTAAAGTAGCACAGAGGAAAACTGCCAGCCCATCACACCTGCCAACTAGATGGACAAACCACAATATCAAACTCACAGGATAACCACAGATGTGGAACAAAGAAACGAAAAGACTAAGAGGTAAGAAAAATCCACTAACCCCAAATAGAAAACCTCAACTTTCCCCATAGACTTCTCACACAGAAACCCACGCAAACACTTCTCTGCATTCAAATTCTTTAAGTAGTTAGATACCTGTTGGCATATTCTAACTGTATATTGTGCTCCAGTTTAGTGAGTACATTTGGGTTGAAGGAATATTGAGAGTTGTTGGTAACCTATGTTTTGGAGTAATGGAGGTATTACATTCAAACCAACCACTTTTGAGATATGCAGTATAGTGACCTGATGTGGTTGTGGCACCAGTGTGGTATATTATGCCTACTGTTGTGAAGGTTTTCTTGCCAAAAGGTTCTATTAAGCCATCATTGTAGAATACATTGTTGAAATTGAGTGTAAACCGCCCACCCTTTCAAATGGACATTCTGTCCTTGGGCACTGCAGTAGTTTCCCAGTATGCTCCCTTGTGCTGTGCTAGCATGTTGTAGGGGCATGAGAGATTGATTGGGTCGCACATTGCCAGTTTGAGCAGATGTGGAAACCAAGGTTGACTCGCCCATATAGGAGCAACCAGGATTAGAGTCGCTTGTTCCTGGTGCATCTTGTTTATAATCCTGCTGAGGAGTGTCGGTGGAGGAAAAGCGTAAGCAAATCTCCCTGACCAGTTCATTCATAGGGTGTTCCCATTGGAGCCTGGTTTGGGAAACCTGGACGTAAAGTCTGGGCACTGCACGTTTAGACTTGTTGTGAACAAATCCAACGGGGGATGACCCCATTGGGAGAAGAATCCGTCTAGGATATCTTTGTTGAGTTGCCACTCGTGTTCTTCTGGTAGAGGGTATCTGCTTAGAGTGTCTGCCAGAGCATTGAGCTTCCCATGAACGTGTTGAGAGGTTAGGAACATGTCCTGCTTCAGTGCCCACTTCCATATTTTTTGGGGTAACTTGGACAGAGTTCGAGAGTGTGTGCCTCCCTGCTTGTTAAGTAGAACATGGCAGTGGTGCTGTCTGTGAGGATGTTCACTGTTTGATTTGAAAGATATTGCTGAAAGGCTGGAACAGCCTTGATAACTGCCGAAGGTTTTAGGCTGTAGCGCATGTGTACTGGCCGTGGGTTGTGTGGTGAAGGAAGTGAGCCCCCACATCCAGCGAGTGAAGTGTCTGTAGTTAGGATCACTTGTGCAGGTGGAACGCAGAAGAGTTTCCCTTTAGCATGTTGCCCCTGGACCACCAGCGAAGAGCCTGTACCAGGGTTAGCGAAGCAACCACTAGATCGTCCCACTGAGCGCTTGCCTGGGCCCATTGTTTGGCTAACCACCTCTGCATTGGGCGCAGGCACGTGTGTGAAATCACGTGAATGCTTGATGCCATCATCCTGAGCAAGTGCATTGCGTATAGTTATATGGCTACCGGCCTTGTAATGAGGTACTTGCAACAGCATATTTGTACTCTGACAGAAAAGCCACCTCCTCTTGTTTTTAAAATGGCTCCCAGAAACTGTTATTTGGCTGGGAACTAGACTTGATTTTAACTCGCTGCTGGAGAATCCCAAATTGAAAAGAAGGTTTATAGTTCTTTGGGCGTTTTGTTTGCAAATCTGAGGCGAACCGCTGGTAATTAGCTAGTCGTCTAGATGAGGGTGCAAAGGGATCAACTCTCTGTGAAAGTCTGCTGCTACCACTGCGAGCACTTTCGCGAACACTCTTGGGGCTGAGGCAATGCCAAAGGTGAGCACCTTGAACTGGTAGTGTACTGCCGCCATTTGGAAACGCAGGGAATTTCCTCTGCGCTGGGCATATTGAAATATGAAAGTATGCAGCTTTCATATCTAATGTTGCCATGTAATATCCCGTTTTAAGAGGGGGGGTCACCTCTTGGAGCGTGGTCATGCAAAACATTTGGGTCTTGACATAAGTGTTCGCAGATCTAGTACTGGACGCATGGCCAGGCCTTTCTTTGGCACAAGGAAATGCGTTTAATAAATACCCTTGTTAACCTGATTTGCTGGGACGACCTCCATGGCGTCTTTTTCCAGCTGAGCCTTTACTTCCTTCAGTAGTATGCGCCGCTCTTCTGGCGTCATCTGTCATGATGCCTATCCCTGGGCATCCAGACCAAGTCCATCAACCCCGGAAGCAGGCATCATGTTACCTGGAGCAAACCCAGCAACCCCTGTTAGGGGCTATCTGGGTACAGTCCTGGCGGCTATGGCGCCAGGCTCATATGCGCCATCAGTCCTGGCGCCATAGGCGCCAGGCTCATATGTTAAAACTTACCTGATGCAGACCATGCTGCAAGGGATCCAAGCCCATGTGAGGCTTGAAGGGACTATTTTATCTTAGGGACTATTTTGTTACTCGGTTGTGGCTGTGGAGGAATACTTACCTGGGACTACTTTGAAGGCTATTTAAACCACGCCCGAAGAGCAGCACATGCTTCGCGTTATTCTGCATCCAGCAGCGTAACGCTCACCGTGTCTGCAGTCAGCATCCAGCACCCTGCCACGCCTGCCTCGAGTCCAGAGCGCCTAGAAAGAAGGGAAAGAAGAAGAAAGGTTAGAAAAATAACTTTTACTGGATTTCTTACCTGATTTCGGATTCAGCGCATCTTCGAACCAGAAACAGACTTCATTTTAAACGCATCGCCAGCAGCAGCGCCGCGCCATTCTCACCATTCCTCGCAGCATCTCTACGATCCGGTGCTGTCTCCATCACCTTGTTGTCGCATTCCAGCGCCTAAGGGGGACAAGAAAACAACAAGGTGAGCCAAGGGAACAAACAAGGACAATCTCTTGCCACCATATGCTTACCTGATTTACCGCAGGGGGTATTATTCACCAGCACGCCAAATCTTCCTACGCTGCACCTGCAAGAAAAGAGAAAGCAGCGAGTTAAACCTTGGCATCATTTACCGGACAGTGTTACAAAACACAGACTCTTACCTGAACGCTTTCAGCTGCCACAAGACAATCATCTTTTGGGTGTAAGCTGCAAAAGAAACAAGGAATTGGACAAGAGTGATTAATCGGACATTTTGAACTCATTAGAACTATATACTTACGGCCTTCCGCCCGGAGGTTTGGAGCCAAGATTTGCCCAGAACTCTTCCAATATCCTCAAGCCAGTGAAGTAACTGCCCATCAACGCGCCCCTGCAATCTTCAAAGGGTTTGGCGAGCTCATCATGCAAAACTATAAGGTGAGCTTTGTGAAAGGGAATGTCAGAAGTGATAAGTGGGGACGCAGTGAGGTGTTAATACTGAAATCCACAGGTGGCTAATTCCCTTTCCCCGTCTTTAGGAGACTACTTCTACGGGTCAAGCAGACGAAACTAGGTGGGCCAGTCCAGTCAGTCATCTCTGCACTACGCATCACGTTGGTGGAGACCGTGGCTGTCCAGTTCCGCTCGACACCCCTGTGGGAGCCAGGTGAGCGTAACATCATCTTCCTGTGTCTTGGCGGGCGGTTGGGTGGTTTTTGCAAAAGTTTGCTGCAATACTCACCTGCAATGGTGGACAACAACCACTTGTCTGACGTAATCCTCTCCCAAGCGTGGGTGAAGTATGAGAAGCAACCTCCTACTGGAGTGGCATGGGAGGGGGCCTGAAGCGGTGCATCATTGCTTGGGAGGTGTGGAGCACCTCCCAGGTGATTCTGCCTCTTCCTCTGGATCTCTTATGCCCTCTTTGAAAATTAGAAGAGGAAGATTGTACTTGTGAGGGGCTCCATATCGAAGACTGGCCACCCAGATTTTGTCTGTAAGAGTGTTGCGTGCCCTGTCCCCGAAACCTCCTGGAGTTTGAGGAACCCTGTTGGACATAGGGTTTGTTGGCCCGAGGGACTTAAGAGTATTATACTCCTCCTTTGCACTTTTAAGGGCATCTTGTACGACATTTCTGAAGAGGGCATTAGGTTCCACCAGCATGTTATGCAGGGTGGCTTGTGTCTCCAATTTAAATCCAGACTGTCTAAGTCGGGCATGGCGCTTGATAATTGTGCAATGCTTAGCAGTACCGTTATTTGCCCTGAAGTCCCTCAGCGGGTCCCTTCCTTAACGTGTGGTCTGGCCACACGTTAAGGACGGGACCCGCTGAGGGACCTTGTAGTATGGCGCTAAGGGATTACCGGCACCGGTGCCCTTACCGGTGCCGGTAATCCCTAAGCGCCATCCGTGTAATGAGGCCCATGGTATCCCCTTTAATTTGTCAGAAGTAACACTTTGGTTACTTTCCGTGCTTTTCCTGAACAGGTTTATGGAAGTCGATACCTTTTTTTGGAGGTATGCATCCTCGGGTACAGTCTTTTTAGTCATAATAATGCATTAAGGAGGACCATTTTCTCAAAATGGCTACTTCACGTGTTTGAGGTCCTGTTAAAGATTGAGTCCATTGTCATCCTGCTGCCTTTCCAGGTTGGGTGAGTTGGGGGAAGGGAGCTTTGTGCAGCTTTGCAGGGAGCAGTGTTAGGGAGACTTTTGCACAACCTTCTGTTGAGGGTTGTATAATCATCTAACCTAATGGTAGGACAGTTTTACCCAAGAAGAAAATACCGGACTCTCCAATGGTAAGTGTAGCAGAGCAACACATTCACATTCAACAACCTCTGGAGTTGATTCTCACACACTCTACACCAGGTATGAGTCTTTCTAATAAATTCAATTCTTTAATGCCGTTCAAACAACATTTTCCAAGCATAATCAAATATGCTTTTAATTCATTTTCTGAAGATACTAATCTTTTATAATAACTTACAATGTTATGGTCCCAAAATAATTCCTTTCATTCAAGATTCATATCATGCTGCATAAAATTTCAATAGGTGTAATTAAATTCCCAGACTTCTTCAAAGTTATTAACAGACAAATACAAATTCAAACAGATAAACAAAATCTTTGTTTACATTTCTTCTCTTTTATGTGAACTTTCACCAATCTAAATGGATCCTGTTTTTTATATCCAACGTGTTTCAAATACCATCATCTTCATCAGGGAAAATGCTCCATTTAAATATCCAGAAAATGGACAAAACTATTTAAATGTCTTGTCTAATAAAATATACTATGCCTCTAAACCCTATCCTGAATCTCAATGACCTTTTAATATGATCGTAAATGTTCTTAGTGATGATCAGTGACCTCAGTGTTACTATGTATGCTAAAATGAAATGGCTGTAGAGTAAATAAAAAGCCAAAATGTAGCTTCTTAGTGCATTCCTGCCAGTGTTCAGAACCCTAATACTTCAACTTACTTTTAACAGAACATGGCATCTGCATGTTGCCTTTCAGTTCCAATAGTGCATCAGAGGGTATCTGTGACAAAAGGACAAAGAGTCCTGTACATATTTAGCTAAATTAAGTCCATTATTTATGAAGTTACAAACCACATGATTTTTACCCGATTGTCTTATCTCCTGTCTCAAACGTCTGCATTTATTTGGCGACAAACTACATCCTCCGTTTTCGATGAGTTTAAAAAGTCCAGTGATGAAGGTGGGCAATTCATAAGTTTGTTGCGTCTTTGATGTTAAGTGCATCATCTGATCTACATCCCGTGCTTTACACCTATCGCAAAAGTTCGGCCATTTCTAAACGTGTTTCAGCCTCCTGAGATGCTTTAAGTAGTGCTACATGTCATCTCTTCACCTCGCCTTTAGTTTCACAGACAGTTCAAGGTATCATAACTTATCGAATGTATACATCTTAGGTGGTTTATTCACAGGAAACCTGATAGTAATATTTCAAAATGTGTGATAACGCTGATGAATATAAAGATCATCTTTTAGTGTGTAATGAATCAAGAGGCTAGGAAGATGATCCCGCTCTGCAACACACTCCCTAGGGGTTGAGGCAAGTGGGACATTACATGGAGAAATTCCTCCTTAGAGGACAAGAACTCCCTGAACCATTCCGCATGATGGCATACATGGGACTGTCTAAGATACAAAAACCCTTCCCAAAACTTGGCTGAAGAGAAAACTGCCTTGTGTCATTGCAAAGAAGATACATTGTCTCTTTAAACAAATATCTCCAATTGACTGCGACAAGTAGGGTGAAGAGGGAGTTTACACCGAACGAAGGAGAGAGAGAGCGCATATGCAGGCAAAGGAGGCCCATTGAAAGTGTAACACCTAAAAGAGGCAGATCTGAAGAGGGGCACGGAGCCCGCTACATTGAGAACTGCTCTGGCGACAGAGAGTAACGCTGAAGAGCTGGCGAGAAACCGAGATGCCTGGAGCTCGAAGCTTGGTGGTGGCATGACCGCGAGGACTTCGTAGTGGACAGGCTGCCCCTCCAACTACAGCAATACCACCCTGCGGAAGAAGCAGCAAACGGGGCTCTTACCCAAAGAGATACCGAGATGCAGAGAGTGAGCAAGAGAGCCACGAGAAGCTGACGCCGAAGAAAGCAAGCAGAGAACGAAATTGAACAAAACAGGTCCCAAGTCAAGACAGGCCGGGTAGACGTTCCCCTGCAATATTGAAGGTAACAGGGAAAACGAGAAGACCGGGAGGCCAAAGGGGACTCGTTATACAATCAAGGAACTGACAGTATAAATGACGAGACCTGGAAAACAAAGTTGATGAACTTGAACTGTATTAACGAAAGAAAGAGAACCATAAAAAACCCAGAAAGGGAGATTAATAGAGCCTGTATACCAATACCCTGGAAAGAGGGGAAGTGCCCAGACATTCTAAAAGTACAGAGTATAACCGCGGAGAAAGAACACTATGAACTTCTAACAGTGTGAAGCACTATTTGCTGTATAGGCGCTTGATAAATACCCAATAAATACAAAATAAATAATACCCTATGAACTGAAAGCAAGAGAAGCCCTTAGTCTAAACAATCTACAAGATAGATCATACCAGATATGGAGGAGCCAAAATCACACCAAAGATAAAATACACTTAGAAAAAGACACTACAAGATTACTCAGAGCCCATTAACAAGGATCAAAGGATTCACCCCCAGTCAAGAAAATCTGCATAGAAAGAGAGATGATAAAAGCCTTATAAGAGAGTTGCATGAACTGATATGGTAAGTAACAAAAGACTATTTAAAAATCGTATATTAACAAGAGGACAAGTTCAAGAAGCCACAATCGGGAAGAGGGAGTCATTCTCCTGACCTTCGTTTGTTTCCTAACAGTGGTAGGGTCAGTTATGTTTGTTTTGGACAGTGGACTTATTCCTTTGTAACATTTTCTGACGACTGACAAGCACCTTATTTGTTTAGATATACACCATAGCCATCAAGAAAGTTAGGTCTTATTCTTCAACAAACTCATGTTTGAAATGTCTTCCGAGTGTCTGTGTCCTTCGGACAGGCCACAAGTACCAATTCACATACCAGTTCACATATAAAGTCAACCGATATTTTAGCTCTTTGGTTACTGCCTTAAACTGTCCAATTCATTCCTACAAGATATTCACAATATTAAATTAATTCAACCTATTTTTATTATGTTTTTATTGTTTATGGTTAAACAAATATCTTAATATTTCATCAACAATTCCAATATTCAAAAAAAAGAAAACATAATTAAAAGAAAAATAAATGTTACAATGAGACAACTCACTGAAGTATTCAACTCATAGAAAATCAAATTTAAAAGGGAAAAAGATGTGCTTAAAATATCATCCATAGTCCTATTCAATGATTTCAAGTAACGTAAAACTGCAATAACTACAGAGTTTGAATGCCAGCTCAATAAATAGGTCCATAGCATTTCACAAGCGATAAAATCAGTTCTGTAGATAAAATATCTAAAATAAAGCCAACACTTACATTTTAAGAACAGGCAGTATATTACATGTTTTAAAGTTTCTATAGAAGTTGGATTTTTGCAAAACGTACAACAGACATTACTCGGCCATACATTTCGTCTAATTAAAATCTCACATGCAGGCCACAGATTAAAACCAAATCTAGTTAGTTCATCTCCAACCTTCTTATGATCATTTTTTAAGCAAGCAAAGGAATCCTAATTATGAATCTGATCCATTGTAAGCCTTCAATGTTCAGCATCAAGAGTACGCTTAATAATCATAAAACTATTAGGGAGATCATCAATAGCATAACCCAGATGACTTAATATATCTGAACAAACATTTACAAAGTTATTCAAAGTTGTTAAAAGTTGTTCCCTTCTTCTCATGAATTAAACTACTCCATGTTACAATATAATGAATTTGCAGACAGACAAAGAAATGTATACATTAAAGATAAATACTTCAAATTTGCCTTAGCCACTAAGGACTTCAATCCTAATTCATTGGCCAAACTAATGTGCATAATCTTCGTTTTAGAAGAGTTAATAATCAAGGAATTCTTTTCAGAGAAAAATGCAAATGCAGTCCACAAATGCTGGAGGCAACATTGAATGCAATCAAATAACAAAACCATCTGCATATGCCATCCAGAAATATTTAGCTATATTAGGGGATGCAAAAGCCACTAAAAACAATTAATCTTCAATATCAAACCTATACAGTTTAAAGAGGCAGGATGCCAAAATGTAACCCTGCCTCAAATCTGCGTTCATATACATTTTCTAGACAAAGAGCCTTGGTAATCTAATCTGACCTGTATATTTGTATTCTCATATAAGTAGTTTTAATAATCCAGACGGAATTCCCCATTTCTTTAATTTGTGGCACAACAGATTACCATGTAAAGAATCGAAAGTGGCTGATAAATCTATGGACACTATATAGACATGGTCATAGGTTTTCCCCCAGGGCAAGTACTGTAAGCACCACAACAGAAATCTATTAACAGAGGTTCCGTGTTGTCTTCTAAATCCCATCTGGAGTTTCTTCCACCTACCAGTCTTCCAAATGTTTTAAAAGCAATGAAGCAAATACCTTGTTGTCCGCGTCATTATCATTATGGGTCTATAATTAGACAGACTTAAGATCTCCACATTTGTATGTGGGTAGCATGTAGGACGTTTGCCAGGACGATAGCAACTTATTGGAGACAATATGCATAAACAGAATAAATAAAATATTGGCCCACTTCACTGGAGCGCCTTAAAATGTGATTAGTTTGATTATATAGCCCAGCCACCCTAGATGATCTGGCCATCACAATCATATCCTGAATAACTTAATGAATTGTATTAGGGGTCCAATCGGATAAATCTGCAAACTCAAAATGAGTTGTACCCAAATTTGGACCACACTTTGTATACATGTTTTCAAAATGTTGTATCCAACAAGACCGGTACTGGATTTAATTGCGCTATAAACTTTCATCCCATTAATAGTATGGAGACACTTTTTTTTGCAAGAATTGGTAGCATTTTTTCTCCCCATCATTTTGCAATAACATTGAACGATGACTAATCATTCAATTTTTATAATAATGTTTTACACTTGTGTTTCCTAACAACTTTGTCAGAATATCCACAGGACTACGCTTTATTACTTTAATTGCATGTCTCATTTCTTTCTTACGCCCAGCAACAAGAATATTAAATTGATGCAAATATTTATCAACTTTGGTGCTACTTAAGGTTCTATATTTTTACAGGATTTAACAAAGAGTCACAAGTCTCCCTAATGTACAAATGGAATAAATTGAGGTTAAATGTGTATAATTTCCAGTCATACGTACTAACATTCCAATGTTTGATTATCGCTGCATTACACCAATTTATCTGTGAAACATTCAACCTGATCTTACTGCAATCATTATTCACAATCAATTGTTCTCCACCCATTTGTTCACACTCCCCAATTCTAAGCTGAAACTGGGCCATCAGCATGTTATGATCAGTGAATACAGATTTAAAAATGTTAAAATTCAGACAATACTAAAATAATCGGTGATTAACATAGGAAGTCTTTAATTGACTCTGAATTACCCCGCTTCCAAGTACAGTAAGGGGGTATATACCACCCCTCAAATTACCATTCAACATGTGCAAACCTAAGGCTGTCAATTTACAATGCCACAGTCTTCCATTTAATCGCTTTGGCGAGATCAAGTTTACATCAATCAAATCAGAGTTCTTGCTAAGGATGTCGAAGTCCTAGCATGTTGAGTTTAAATCACCCACTTTAATAATAAAACCATTCTGATCATAAAAAAGCGCTTTAAACCTGGCTATTTAATCAATACTGTGGGACCATGACCTCCCACCTGCATCCGGCCCACACAGGTCGACTCTCATTCCTTTGAATTATACAGGGCCTGCCAATAACAAGTAACTAATTGTAACTAAACCACTGCTTAGAGCCATGTTGGCCATATCTTTTATTTGTACAAGTGTAACATTGTTTAATTAATGCACAAGATGTCTGTAACCTCGCCGTGATACCCAAGGGTCTCGGCGATTAACAAATGAAATAAATAAAAATAAATCCGATTTTGTAAAATAATACCCCAAGCTTGCTAAAAAACATGGAGACATTGCAAATGCCCACATGCCAATACACATTGACAACAGTTTAACCGGGCACTTTTTAATAAAAGAATCCCAGACCACCCCCAGCAATCCTCTTTGAATATTCAAGTCCAGACTATTCTTCACCATCAACTGTGATTTAACGGCCATAAGAAGACCATGAGAAGAACTATCTCCCCTACTTCTTCCGGCTGTTTGATAAAAACTAAAGCCATTCAATATTGTCAGAGTTAACAACCACGTTTTTTGCAATAAAACTATGGCATAACTGAACAACAAAGCTCCCAAATCAACATTCGTGAACAAATGTACATTCCCCCGTGAGTTCCATGAAACCATCTTCACATTTTCACTAAAAACAAGTCTGTTTCAATGTTGAATTTGTGACCTTATTATTCAACACTTGAGACCCATAACCAATTATCCTCCTTTGAATGATTATCTTTAGGTATAGGAAGCAGTTTAATATACCTCCCTGAATCCATTTGGTCTTTACCGAAATCATCACATCTATAGATTTCCTCAGGCTAGATGCAAATGGTGTAATATTGAATCGTAACGGTCTTAGTCGGGATGATTCTCTTAGGATCACATCATATAGTATCATAGAGGTAATAACCAAGCTAACAAAATCTGCTCTTTCGGTGAACTCAACAATGGCAATATCTCTAGTGGATATCGCCATAAGATTAGTTATTTCGGAAAATACATCCAATATATTTGTTCGATTTAAGGATACTGGGCATCTATCCCACAATATGTATTCCAATAATAACCTATTAGGGCAAGCTACTACAGGTAATACTTGTTTAAGTCCAAATGTGCAATTGCCACCATAATTCGGTGCTTTCCATTTATCATTAGTTGAGGAAAGTGAACCCTGCAGCACACTGAACAGTTATTCAAATTAGATTTTACTCTATTATGTTTTAGTAATATGATCACAAGAGTGAAAAGAACCTGACACAACCTTTCAATCAACATTAGTAATTAATACGTTATTAGATAATGGCAATAGGGTTTTTCTCAAATTCGTTGTCTTGAAAACATGACATTGGCACACTAACTTTAGAAATCAGTGCTTTCCATATATCATTAGATGAGGAACGAGCACCCTGAACAATGTATTCGTATTAGATTTTACTCCATATACATTTCCAGTAGTGTGATCACAAGAGTGAGAAGAACCCCAACACGCTGGTTAGTTTCACATTGGTAACCAATATATCATTAGATACTGGCAAAAGGGTTTTACTCGTAATCCCACTGTCATGAACACATCACACTGGCTCAATCACTTTAGAAGACACACTTGTGCCTGTACCCACATTTTGCAAAGATTTAGACAAAAGTCTTATGTTGGCCATATTGGCTTTCCAAAGATAATGCCAATTCAGATTGTAATTTTCCCCACTTAGACATTGTATTAATAAGTTAACATTGTGAAGAATCCTTAGATTTCGTCAGTTCTCCAGAGAGGGGAGCCCCTTCCAACGAGGCCAGGGAGGTGAGGCCGCTACCCAATAGTCCCTCTAGGGGTGGTGCACAGTGGGAGGATCTCACAGGGAGTTTCCCCCCTCTGGGGATAGGGACAGATATCTAGGGAGAACGCAGTACGACCCGCCCCCCCTACCAATCACCTCACTTCAACCTACACCTGTGGTACACTCCCGTGATATATCCAACCGCCCCATGTACCTGTGTAGGGCAAGTGACATAAGATCCACTGAGACGAAGAAGAGCCCAGACTACTCAAGTAAGACTTGCATGACAAAGACTGGGACGAGAAGGAGTGGAATTATGAAGATCACTACCAAAAGTAGGTAGGAACATTCTAGTTCTCCACTAAGGCCCACTACCAACACAACATAAAAACAGAAGATGGACTAGGAAGTTTGTCAAGCCATCCCTGGAGGAGCAGAGGACCGAGCGGCAGTCAGGCGCAGGATGAAGTGAAGGCTGCAGACTGGGATGCTGTTGGAAGAAAGCAGGAGTCTATCCGGTCCGGCGTGGAAGAATCTTTCCGGTGGCTGGCGGAACAGCAGCCGACTGGAGAAAACAGAAGGACCACATGGTCAAGAGCGGGCAAGAACGCTGGAGGAAGCCAGCAAATGTGGAGCCTCCGATCAAAGGGAGAAACATGTGGAGGTAGGGTGAAATCAGAGAACAAGTCCCAGGACAGACCGGAGCCTGCCGAGACGTTCCCTAAAGTTAGGGAAAGAAACCGACCAGCTGGTGAGGAACAAAGGGAATGTTGACACATAAGGGGAAGTGTCAGAGAAGCCCAATATAAGAAAAGGGGTGAAACTCCTGAAGAGGGGACAGTACATAACCCCACAATATATGAGAGAGAGAGAAAGAGAGAGAGAGAGAGAGAGAGAGAGAGAGAGAGAGAGAGAGAGAGAGAGAGAGAGAGAGAGAGAGAGAGAGAATGGACTTTGTAAAAAATATCGACTCCTTCGTGACAGTTCATTGGACAGACTTGGTTCACTAACCTGGCAAGTACTTAGAACGAGTCAAGAGAACTTTCTAAATAATCTTCTTCATGACAGTACTTGGTAGGCTAGTGAACCAGGTCTGTCCAACAAACTGAATAGAGAAATACAGGTCTGGGACCCACGAACAAAGAAGTTGAGAGAACAACCCTCTTCCTTGTGGCAGTACTTGGCAAGCCAGAAGGGTAAGTGGGCTATACTGGGGCTATACTGGGGAAACCTGGGTCAAGGATCATACTTGTACATGAACAGTTGGGAAAGACAGAAAAGTGTGAAACAAGGATCAACAATCCTTGGTAACAGAAAAAAGTTGTTTTGTTTCCAAACTGTCTTTCTCCTATAAACCAATCACTGAGCTCTGGGTCATACAGCCCTCAGTCAATGACTGCCCTCTACCTAAGCCCCTCCTCTGGCAGCCATCTTCAGATTTGGTACCACGTAAAGTTGCAGTAGGACCAAGAGAAGAGCCGCAGAGGGGCAGGCGGGAGGGTTCGCATGTGAATCCATGCCAAACCCATGCTGGAGAACTATTACAGGCAAGTAACTTGTTCCTTCTCCAGCATGGGGTCTGGCATGGATTCACATGCTAATGACTAAAGAATACATAGCAGTACACACATGCACAACCACGGGAGGTGGCAAGGATCAACAGAAGCAATCTCTTACATGCTCACAAGGCTCATCTTCAAGCAAACAGGTTGCGCAGCACTGCTTGGCCAACTCTGGACTCCTGCTTGGAATCCCCGGCGATGCAGTATAATCTCATGAAGGTGTGAGTCGACCTCCAGGCCGCAGCCCTGCAGATGTGCAGCAGGGCACACCAGACAGGAACGCAGCAATTGCTCTCGTAGAATGGGCTCTCGGACGGCCAGCCAGCGGCCGGTTTGCCAACAGGTGACAGTGAGTGATACAGCCAGAGAGCCACCTGGAAATGGAAGCCTTGGACAGGGCCTTCAGATGGTTCACAGGACCAAAGTTCACAAAGAACTGAGATGTTTTCCAGAAACACTGTGCAGGCCACATAAAACTTCAGCGCTCTAGCCACATCCAGCGAGTGCAAAGTCCTTTCAGCCAGCAACGAAGGTGTCGGAAAAAATACAGGTAACACCAAGGGCTCGTTTAGATGAAAGTCTGACGGCACCTTGGCCATGAAGGAGAGGTGAGTCCGCAGCACCACCCTCGTCTCGTGGAAAGTTAAGTAAGGTGGTTTACAGGACAGGGCCTGGATCCCACCCACTCGTCGTGCAGAGGTGATGGTCACAAGAAAATCTGTCTTCCACGGCAGAAACTTGAGCGGAACAGAATGCACAGGCTCGAACGGAGCTCCCATGAGCCTAGTAAGTAGCACATTGAGTTCCCACGCCGGGGCCAGAGCCTTCACCGGCGGGAACGAACAGAACAGTCCTTTGATGAATTACTTAACTAGACGGTGCGACCACAATGAGGACAGTTCCAGAGATCTGGTGGAGCGGGAGATAGTCGCCAGATGAACCTTGATGGAGGCGTGAGCCAGCCCTGAATTAGCCAATGACAGCAAATATGGAAGCACTTGAGGAGCCGTGACCCTCAGAGGATTGGTCTTCTGCGAACGGCACCAAATTGCGAATTTGGTGCCAAGGTGCCCCCCCTGCTTCCAGATGTAAAACATTGTGGTGGTATTGTCCGTGATGACCCTCACCACTTTGCCCTTGAGGGACGGCAGAAACAACTTGAGGACCTAAAATACCACCGTAGTTCCAGTACGTTTATGTGTAGTGTCTTCTCTTCCTGCAGCCACAGGCCTCTGGCGTGAAGACGTCCGGTATGGGCTCCCCACCCTTCCAGAGACGCATCTGTCATGACAGTCTCCTGGTACGGGGGGGGCTCTGGAAATCCATGCCCCCAGTGATATTAGAGCGCACGCCCCACCATCTGATCGCTTGTTGGAACTCTTTGTTGAGCATGATCCTGTCCTGGAAGCTTCCGGCCACCTGGACCCAAAAGGCATCGAGAAACTCCTGCAGCGGCCGCATCTGCAACCTGCCGTGCCGAATCAGGTATATGCATAACAACATCATGCTGAGCAGAGACTTGATGGTCCTCACCATGGCGATCTTCAGTGCCAACAGCCGCTAACACCAAGATGGCCGATATCCTTTCCTCCAACAGTGATGCCAAGCATGACACCGTGTTGAGCTTGGATCCCAGGAACAGAGCGTCCTGCGATGGAGTTAAGCAGGCTTTTGCATAATTCATGGAGAACCCCAGATCCGTCAGTAGACGGATCGTCCGCTCTGTGTGTTCGACAGCGATGTCCCACGTCCAGGTAGGGGTAAACGTGGATCCCTTGCAGTCGCAGATGGGCTGCCATGGTCGCCAAGCACTTGGTGAAGAGTCTGGGTGCCAACTTCAGTCCGAAGCGAAGAGCCTTGAACCGATAATGCTTCCCCTGAAAGACAAAGCGCAAAAACTTGTGGTGTCCTTTGTGTATGGGGACGTGGAAGTACGCATCCTCCAGATCCAGTGACAACAGAAAGTGCCCCTCCTCCAGCTGGCCGAGCACATTCTGCAGCATGGCCATCCTGAACGTCTTGGCCTTTATGTACTTGTTGAGCAGTCGTAGGTCGAGAATGGGCCTCCAGCCCCCAGTCTTCTTTCTTACAAGAAAGTACCTCGAGTATACTCGGTAGGTTCTGAGTCTCCATATAACCAGCTCTATCGCCCTTTTTCGTAACATGACCCGAACCTCCAGCAGCAGCTGAGGGATGTGGTTTTCCTGCCGGGCCACCAGTGGTATTCGCTGACACTTTCAATGAAACACCAAGGTGTGTCCATGGGCGAAAGCGTCAAGCACCCATCTGTCTGCGGGGATGGTCTCTCACACACCGACAAAGTTTGCCAGCTGGCCTCCCACCGGGGTGCACGGGTAGGGGCCCGATGTCCTGGCTGGTTCAATCCTGCTTGGATGTTGACGGGCCGCTTTGCGGTCCCTGCCGACGACAACGTCCGCCCGCGAAGGACTTGCAGCGACCCCTGTTGGCTTCCTGTATCAAGAAACGGGAGGGCTGGCGGTAAGAGGACGAGCCCCCACAGAAGCCCTTTGAAGGGCAGATAGACTTCCGTCCTTTTGTTCCTCAGGAGGGTTGTCGTTGCTGTAGAGTGCCTAGGGCACGTGCCGTCTCCGTGTCCGTCTGGATGGCCTGGAGAGATTCATCCACAGCCTTCCCGAACAGGTTGTCCCTGTCAAAGGGCATGTCCAAACCCTTATACGGACTTCCTGTCTAAAGTTGGTGGCCTTGAGCTAGCCTTGACCGTTGTCGCCGCTGAGTAGATAACCTTTCTACCCATCCGACGAGGGAGAAGCTGAGCCGACCTACCACGATGACACCACCGGTGGAGCCCTGTGGAGCCGACTCACCACTTCCCAACGACAGAGAAGATCTCCCGGCTGGAGAGGCTTCTTCCCCTGACTGGTGGGCACAACCAGTTTTACCTTCCTTCTTTGCACCCCAGACCGGTTTGTGGTCGAACTGCCTGTGCCAAGCACCTCGGCGGCCGGATAGCCACTCACCACTGAACCGCGAATCAACGGACCGCTCCTTGTACCTGAGAAACTCTGCGGCTGGTTTCTTCCCTGGCAGTGCAACGGACTCCTGTCTACCTCCACGACGAGATCCTCTCTTCCCCCGGACGAAGCACCGACTTGCATCCACTGCCAGGAACAACTGCCCCCGCTGGAGTGTTCTCACCACTTTAAGGTACCGCGTCCGCCAGGCCTCCCTTTCTAAAGATTTCTACAAGGTAATAATAACCCCTTAACCTTCTGGACTGGGCTGGCCGCCTTGACCCTCTAACCGGTCCCTTTCTTTGGTCCAACTCCTTTTTGAACCGTTATAAGACTATTGTGCACTGCAAACCGTGTGACCTTGGACACATTTCATTTGATCCTCTTATAGTGGATCCGGCCTATTGAACTCTAACTTCACGGTTTTACTTTGCCTTCCTCTCTTGTTAGGTTCTTGTAAAAGTGTTGGGATCTGTTTCAACTCATTCTCTGCTTTACTCTCCCTTTTAAAAACAAACTATTAGAGTGCCATCTACGTTAAGCGCTCACCGCTGTCTGAAAATAAGTGGGGCTTTACTTAAGACTTGTCTAATATTCTTTTAAGGGAGTGTATATCTTTTAGTGCCTGTGTGTTTTTCTAGGTGTGGTTTTAAATAAATAATTATATCTCTTTTACACCAAGCCCTGGTCAGCGTTTACTTGTTCTATTGTGTTCTCTTGACCTATTGTGAATACTCTGTATACTGCCTAACTCTTCTTGAGTTAAGTCTGACTGCTCAGCCACAGTTACCAAGTGAATCTGTGTGGTACAGACGGTATTACCCAAATTGTTCGAACACAATTGTTCGAATTACCGAATTGACCGAAAGTCGAGGGTCCGAATTGACCTTTGCACAATTGACCGCACATATATATATATATATATATATATAAATAATGGGGGATTGCGGGGGTTTCCCCCCGCATATATGTAACAATTGACCTTCACAATTCGGTCAATTGTGCAAAGGTCAATTGTAATTCGAACAATTGTAGTTCGAACAATTCGTATACATCCGGTACAGACTGCTACCAAGTGAGTTTACTGCCAAATACCTGTAGTCTTAAATCTTTTGCAGTGGTCCCAGAGGGAACTGCACAGGTTTCTACTAACAAGTATGTCCAATGAAAGGTCACTAGGCGGTATCTGGTGTTGACGCGCTAGGTTCAGGGCCCTAGTCGTCACCTCCATAGATTGTAACCAGGTCGTTGTTGCCCCAGTCGTGACGTGAGTCCCCAGCATTTCCCTCATCGTCATCACCCTCCTGGACGGTGTGAACGGAAATGATCTCATCCTCATCAGCCGAAGAAATATCCGTTCCCTGAAGGCCTTCAATACCCCCCACCCCTTTCTTCGGGTCCTGAGGGGTCAGACTCGGGCGGAGGTCTGGTATCCTCTTCTCTGCGGGTCCTCTCAACTGGTTTGCTCGAGGAAGAGACACCCTGGCCGGCGTCGGGGTACCCTGCGGATCCACACCTATGGCCTTCGAAAGCGACGCCGCTGCCACCACCACGACCACCACCTCAAGGGAGGGCAACGATTTTGTCTGGTGTACCTGGGCCCTAACGGAAAGGCTGGGTCCCTTGTCCTGCTTGGCCTTCTCTGTCGCGGGTGGGTCGGGCACCGTTCCCTGCCTGGCCTTCTCCTGTCTGGCCTTCTCCGAATTCTCTCTCTGATTCCCTGGGGTAGCCGACTTTCTCTTGGACGACAATCCAGAGTGGTGGCTGGAGATAGATGCCGATGGGGAGGACAATCGCGTCCTGACCGTCGCGGGACCCCGGCGGAAGCGGAAAAGCAGTGCTTGGCCTTGTGGTGTGCCACCATGGGTGGGACGCCCTCAACAGACTTAGGAGTCTGCTCAGGTTTTCCGGATCCTGGAGAGGCATGCCCCTGGGTGCCAACCAGGGCAGAGGCCTTGGACTGCAGCCACGACTCCAACCGTTAGTGTCGATCCTTCAACGTGCGCATCGTGAAGCCACGGCAAATGACACAATTTTCCTCCTTATGCGTCGGGTGCAGGCAGTACAGCCACTGGGAATGCTTGTTGTCCATGTACACATCCCGCAAACTGCAGTCGGAGTAAGCTTGAAGAGGGAAGTGCGTCCTTCTCGTCCGACATGATCCACGCCGTGTAGGCCTAAAGAATCTTCTGGAAGCCTCCAAGAAGAATACTCAACAAAAACAACCCTTTCAGGGCGCTGAAAACCCCCCCCCAAAAAAATGGGTCCCCGTTAGTCAGAAGGATGACCGAAAAATAGAGTTTAACTCTCAAAAAGCGGAAAACGCAGCAAAAAGCTCGAAGAGGGTCAAATTGACCCAAAAAAATAAGAGTAAACTCTTTGAAAAAACGCAACACGCAGTAAAAGCTCAAGAGCTAAGCACGAGGACTCCCAACACTTGAACGTGCGATAAAAATCGGAAGATGGCTGCCAGAGGAGGGGCTTAGGTAGAGGGCATTCATTGGCTGGGAGCAGTTATGACTCAGAGCTCAGTGATTGGTTTATAGGAGAGAGACAGTTTGGAAACAAAAAATGTTTTTTCTGTTACCGAAGATTCCCAGCCTGACGATGGGGAATATTCATGAGCATGAGAATCCATGCCAGACCCCATGCTGGAGAATTTCCCCTGGTATAAGAACTTGCAACCAGAACTGTCCAGAAGAAGGGAGCCATTTTCTTGGACCAAGAACATTGACGCAACCTTCTAGTTTAGTTATAAGTGTAAGGGGCAGAATGTGAGATTTTGACACATGACAGTAGAATCTTTAATTTACGAAGACATTCTGACTGACCCATTAGCACTTTAGTTGAAGGGAAACCCCTCATAGAAACAAGGAAAGTGAGTGTTTCTCTTTATTTTCTTGGTGAATAAAAGTCCATAGTAACCACTATGCCACTATGTGTGTCAGTCGCCTCCTTCTGCACCCTTACATCATTCACATCAAAAACAACTGACCGAGAGGATGTATTCTCCAAATGAGCATCACACCCAGAGGGCCCAATGTAATAGTCTGAATTACCCTTCAATTGCCCTGCCTCAATTGGCTCAGTATCGGGACTAACAACCCTTGCCAGTATTTAAGTTTTCCATAAATGTCCTCGATGTACAAACAAGCCTTGATTTTTTTCATCTTCATATTTTTTGTTTTCTTAGTTTGCTTGACTGATAGCTTATTCTTACAAAGCAATACTGAAATGGACGATGTGGAATGGAATATATCCTATACTGATCGTCTTTTGTGGTTCTCGCTCATCCTTTTGAGTATCAGTCATATCAATAATAGACCTCAAATCCATTTGAGTTGTATTAACGTCAATAACGGACTCTTATAATTATAGGCAGACTCTCCTGTTCTCTCACCAATATAGCATGTTTCAAATTCACCAGAAAGAGCCCCACTGGGCCAACTGAAGACTCACTTCCCATAACATTCTTATCAAAAGTCCCTGAATTATTTGCATTCAGAGTTAAAGCCACATTTTGTGACCCTACTATTAAAGTACATTGTTCACCGACCGAACATTCAACTATGGATTTCTCTGCTTTTCCAGATTTTAATAATTTTTCAAGCTTTTTAGTAATTGATCCCTATTGTAGCGAGTGTGATTTTACTTCTGTATACATTTTCTCATATAGTACAACAATCTGTTAAGACATGATTCAAGGCAACTAATGCGGATGAATTAGGATCACTATTTTGTGGTCGTCTCAACAATGATGTCAAACCACCTCCACAATAAGAACAAGCAGAAGAAACAGAAGAGCAGTCACTATCCTTGCTGTCCATTTCTTTAAAAACAGGAGAAATGTCAATATAATAATCATTCTTCTGACCCAGTATTCGACTTGTATTTATATCCAAAAGGTCTGTATCTGAAATGGATAGTTCATTAAGCAGCTCCTCCCCTCTTTCCCCATTATCATCATTAATTCCTGTTTCCTTAGATGTGGACTCGAAAAAGGAGGTAATCTTGGTTTGTCCTTTAATTTTCCCACCATCATTTTTTCACAGTATTCAGTCCACTTGTAGATGGCACCTGGCTATCATTTATCAAGATGCCTAATTCACTTGCGGCCATGGCCATAATAGGGGAGATTGGCAAAGGAAGATCATGTGCTCTTTCAAATTGTTCAGCAGAAAAAATAAGCAGTAGTAGACACACTTGGCTGCTCGATCTTTACTTCTCAATCAATACATAATATGGTAGAACCCACTCCTATATATAAGAAAGCTGGCAAATCAAGAGGATCACAAACGGTTACTCTCCCCTTATTCTGCAGAACTGCACATCTGCGCGCACCGGGTTTAAAAAGGGCTCCCTGCTGCTTCCAGACTGCCATGTGATGCGCGGACGCCGAAACAGAAAAGGGACTTTCAGTGGTCCTTAAGACACTGGCACTCCGAGTATCCAAGGCATAGAATTAAGCAGTAAGACTCTGGAGGGGGCACTGTTGCGCGGCTAGAAAATAGCCACCGCCTGAGAGAGCTCCAGCGAAGGATGTAAATCCTTTATAAATATCCTGTCTTCTGAGGACCTGACCTGTCCCGAAAATCGATGTACATCCGTCTGAGGGTTGAGGCAGTGGTACGTTGAGGTCTTGGACCATACAACGCGCTCCTCGCTCGGCAATACACCGTACCCGAAGGAAGCGTTTGCCCGCAGCAGCACCACAAACCCGCCCACAGCCGAGGACATTACACCGCTGGCGTTTGAGAGGGGACGATGTTGGGCATATTGAGGTACGTGCCTGACTGGTCCCCCGTGCGGAGGTGGAGATGAGAATTCCGGCTGCGACGGGGACTGCTTACGGTCCGGGCATAGCAGGTGAGAGACACGCGCTGGACGGAGAGGCTACTTGGTCTGTGCCGCAGGATTACGGCTCCAGCAGAACGATTCTCCATTGGCCTTGCTGGGAGGGTTGTAGGGGGTGGGACTGAGGTCCCCCGGCCGTCTGGTGGCTGAGCCCCAGCCTCGCAGCTGCCGCTCTGATGCGACGGCCTGTATCGGGGCCTGGTCCCAGTTGGGTCCCAGTTGTGGTACGTAGGCCGACCTTGCTGGGCTCGCGGGCTGCGGGTGGGGGTGGGGGGGGGCTCTGTGCCAAATCGGCAGTGCAGTTCGGCCCACGGAACTGGAATGGATCCGGTGACGACGATATTTATTTTGCCGACCCTATTGCTGATCGTGCCCCTGTGTTTTCGGTGGAGCGATATAGCAGGCGGGCCTGCTCCACCGTGTGCCCCATGGGCCTGGCGTACTATCCTCTTGGACACAGAGGCCTGGGTAATAAGTGTGGGCTAAGCCCTCTGATGCGGCCCTGGGCCTGACACTCCTTCAGGGTCGACAATCTGAATCCGCCTGGTGTGGGACCGGCACTTGGGAGCTGTGTTGAGCTGATCCCTGTGCTTCACCTTATAGACTGCTGCTTGTCCGTGACCCAACCTGGGATGTGGAACTGGCTCAATTTAGCAGGGAAAATTGAAGAATTACATGGCCTTGGTCCGGAGAGGCCGTCCCGCACTCTTGGCACACTGGGTCCATAGAACATCTCACTGTGTGCAGAACAGCGGGACGCCTGTGGTGCACTTTGGGCCCAGCCACACCGGATCTCGTGAAATGGGCAACCCTAAAAAGCAGGCCAAAATAAACCAGTTTGCTCGACCTGATCAGACGCAGGGCCCCTCATGAGATGAGCCAGGGCCCTTCCTATCAGGACGTATCTGCCCTGAACCAAACACTGCTGGCCCTGAAAAGCATCACTGACAACCGTGGTGCCAAAATTGACAGCCTAACTTGTAAGGTCGACGTCTTGGCTATCCAAATCGACAAACTCTGTGGCTGTATGACCGAGGCAGAACAGCAAATCAATGATGGTGAGGATCTAGTGGCCATCCTGCAGCGAGAGGTTGTGGCACTCCAGCAAACAGTCAAGAAGGTGGCAGCAAAAAATGAGGACCTCAAGGGCAGATCCAGACAGAATAATATTCGTATCTTGGTGGCGCCTAAGTCCACACCCATGGACAATATGGAAACATGTGTGGAATCATTGCTCATAGAGGTGCTGAAGAGCCCCCCAGTCACGACTAGGTTTATGGTGGAGTGGGCACACAGGTCCCTAGCACCAGGCCTCCTCCTGGGCACCGGAGCGGCCCATTATCGCTAGAATATTCAACTACTGCAACAGAAATATCCTGTTTCGTGCTGCCAGAAACAAGAAAGAAATACGGTGGTGGACTACGATTATCTGCCTCTTCCCAGAGTACAAGACCAAAGAAAAACCTTTCTAACTGTTACAAATATCCTACGGAGGAAGGAAGTGCGCTATTCAAAGTTATACCCGGCCAAGCTTAGGGTGGTAAAGCGATTCTTTTCACTTCTCCTGACACTGCTGAGCGCTTCGCACGGGGTCTTCCAGACCCCGATGGAACACCTCGTCAATCATCCAGTTGATCCTACTGCTACACCTTGATGGATTTGATTACCACAGTGCTTTTATCCTTGTGGTAGATCTCAGATGTAACTGATAATGAGGCAAATATGTCGGGTAACGCCTTCTGTCGCAAGGAGCAAACCTGGCCGCCAACGGCTCCCCATTAGACATTGTTTGGTGTTAATTGATGGGGATGTTATGGGGGTGGGGGAAGAGAGACTTGGGTCCTGGAAGATGTATGTTTCTTGCGAGGATGGGGGGTGGCAAACAAGTGGGATTTGGTGTTATATGTTGCAATGTAGTTGTGTTTTGTAAATGGGATGCAGGGAGGGGCTTAGGCACAGAGCAATAGGGCAATGTTGACCTTTGTGTGACATGGCATTGATCTACTTCGCCAACTGGATATTATGGGGGCCAGTGGGCAGTACAAAGGGTTTTGAGAGACTTCTCTAATTGTTCACAACATGGGGACACCTAAGGTGGGGGATAGGTCGGACAATGTGATCTCTGATTACTTGGAATATACGTGGGTTTACCAATCGGAAAAAAAGTATGTCTAATTTCGAACTATGTCAAGAACCTTGGTGTAAATATTCTATGTTTGCAAGAAACACACTTGGCTCGGGATGGGGCCCTTCCTAACATCGCGGGATGGGGCATACATAGATACTGCTCCACCGACACTTAACACTAATGGGGGGTGGCTACATATATTCACCGATCACGAGAATTTAAGCTCCACAATCAAGGTCCCTACATCTTGCTGGCGGGTGAGATGTCGGGTCCGAGAGTTCTTTTGGTGAACATGTACGCACCGAATACAGAGTGTCCAGAATTTTTTCAACACTGCTAACCACCTCTGTAAATTCCCTGAATACACGGTTGTGTTGGCAGGCAGTTTTAACATGGCAATTACCCGTGGTATAGATAGATCAAACACGGCGCAACTCACCCTCCCTCTGGTGGCCCAGAAATGGACTGCCAAAGCAGAGTACCGTGGACTATATGATGTGTGGCGCATGGCACACAATACTGGTAAGGAATACGCTAGTGTACACGATAGCTCCTTTAGAATAGACTGTCATAACAGATGACCTGGCTTGGAATATAATTAGGTCAAGTATACTCCCCCCCCCCAGACCATTATCTGATGTTAATCCATATTACAGGGCCGATTAGATCTCCGAAACAACTGCGCTGTTGCTTTAGGTCCAGCGCGCTGGATGACAGTGTTTCGGGAAGAAATTGTACAAGACATACAAACCTATTTTCAGGCTAACGTGGGCTCGGTTCCTGAGTCTGGGGTGGTATGGGAAGCCTTCAAGGTATATATTAGGGGATGCTGCATTTCCAAAGAGGGAGGAGTCTTGAAGGCTTTGCATAGGTCCATGTCCACACTAGAGACTGAAATTAAAGACTTGGAGACACAACAGGGATCTCTTTATGCCCCAGTTGTACATACTAGGATGAGGGGAAAAAGGGAGGAGACTTTGTCAATGGTATCTTCCACGATTTCTATGAGCGCGTGTACACGTCCCAAAAGGACGTGTACAGGCCCAGATGTCTTTGGGCCAGGCACGCTCTACAAATAAAACAAATACATATACACCGGGCACGGCTCCATAGCGCAATATCTAGTTAGAATAGCTTTAGGTTGTTTAGATTCGACTCAGGGGGAGAGTCTGAACGCTCCTCCCACGGATGAGGAACTCCGCAGGGCGGTCCTCTCTATTCCCAACGAAAAAGCCCTGGACTTAGATGGGATAAATGCAGAGCTTTATAAGGTCGATGTAGATGTAGACGAGTCAGGTCGTGGATCCTTTTACCTATCTCTCTGGCCGCTCAGATATCCATGGCCAAGATAGTGATCCTTCCGAAATTGTTATACATATTCAACAATGTACCCACCTGGCCCCCAGCGAGTTTCTGGTCGCGTCTTAAGAGTCTGATGGTTCGACTTGCCTGGGCGGGTAAACAGGCGAGAGTATTGTATGACACCCTAGCCCTTTCCTATGAACGTGGTGGGCTGGAATACCCAGATATGTATATTTATTTCCTGGCTGCACTGATACAGTACTCTGGTGGTGGTCCCCCACGGTGGAACTCCCCCATATGCACCTAGCAAAAATGATCAACTACCCAAACGATTTGAGGGGATTGTTGTGGGGGAATCCAGAGAAAGTAGAGCAGTCGGAGATCCACCCAGTGGAAATCACTTTTCAAGCCTGGAGTCAGGTGTGCTAAGTGATGGGGGAGGGAGCTGGTTATTCCCCAAATCTGCCCATATGTACAGTCTGTGGTGTCCCACTCACCCATGAAAAATATTCCTGACTCTCATTGACAGATTGGGGGTCCTAACCCTGGGAGATCTCATGCAGGAAGGGGAGTTCATCACATGGGACGCCTTGAAAGCTAAGGACGTATGGACGGCGGGTACTATGTTGCTGCTGTATTTCTGTTTAAGGGAGGTACTCAAATCCAAATGGGCAGATTTCCCGCAAGCCCCTATGGCCTCCCCAATACTTCAGTTTCCTGGTGGATGGCAGAGCGGTAACAAATTGGTCTACTCTATCTAAAAGATTATTAGAGCACAGAAAGTAATTAAAAGGGGGACACAACCGGGTTAAGTGGGAACTGGCGCTAGGGAGGTTGATAGCTGAAGAACAGTGGAAGGTCATATACATGCAGACCCGCAACCTGTCCCTGAACAGTTGGTTCCGATTAATCCACTTTAAATTCCTATACCAGGTGTATTACTCACCCGCCCGTTTGTGCTGGTTCTTTCCAAACAGGCGCCCTCTCTGTATAAGATGTGGCTAAGACCAGGCTGATTTTTATCATGTGGCTTGGACCTGCCCAAATATCAGACGGTTTTGGAAAAGGGTGGAGGATGCCATGATTCAAATGTTAACGACTAAGGCATTACCACCCCCTGAGTTGTGGTGATTGAGGGCGGCTCTCAAGCGGAAAGGAAACTGATGGGGATGGCATCAGTGACTGCTAGATCCCCAATTGCTAGGACTTGGGGGAAGCGCAGAGCACCCTGCTTTCAGAGATGGCTGAATACCATGAATATGTGTGAGAAAAGAATCAAAATATGCAGCATTGCTGCCAAGCAGCAGCAGACCAAAGGACTACTGGGCCCCTTTAAGAACTACATGGCCGAGATGGTGGAGAACTACCCCGCTTCAGGAGGGAGCCCTGGTACCGGGGGGACCTCCCTCCCAATAAAAGTGTACGGAACCATGTGCATTGGAAAGCTCAACATGGACAGCCGTCAGGGCCTGGCGTGCTAAGGGTTTACGAGTGGTATGCCAAACTATTATAACAATAGGGGGGGGAGATTTATTGCTGTTAATATCTGTGCTGTATAGGAGATTACTGTCACATATTATGCTTAATTGTTGTATTTAGAATGGCCAAACATATTGCGCTGTATTCAGTTGTAAAGGGGTGGACGCGTTTTTGTTCCGCTTGGTGTGTTATTAAATGCTATATGAAACCAATAAAGAAAGTTGAAAATAAAATTTAAAAAAAGCAGCAAGACTGTGCATACACTCTAAACAGTATCCAGTGCAGAACTGCACTTCTACGCACTTCCCATTCAACCTATTAAATGTACTTATTTCAATGTTTCAGGTTGTAATGATTAAATGCTCACAATATTTATTAAATATTTAAATCACAAAGCAGGAGTAATAGCATTCTTGGTTCATGCCTCCAGATGACATGGAGTACATTTTCTTAATCCAAAACAATTTGCGTTTGTATAGAATTTGATTAGATTGCCACCTCTTTTGTATTGTGAACCTGTTCCAATATCACAAAATGTAAATTGTGAAATATCATGACCCTTTTCCCTAAAAAGATGTTGTAATCAGTTATGTACAAATCTCAGTCCATAAACTAGGGACCAAGTCGCACCATTTTATCTTTGCTTTTCTTGAGGTCATCCCAGTGTATTTATGCGTTAAAAACTTTGAAGAATGGGGTAATTTAATTACACCTATTGAAATTATATGCAACATGATCTGAACATTGAATGAATGGAATTCATGAAACTATTTTGGTTAAATGCATCAAATTAAAGCCATCGAAAGAAGATTTGGAAAATTTACTCTAGCACCCTGCATTCAATTTTATAGGTTGAGAATTATTACAATTTTAACTTATGGCATAGAATTCTTGCCCAAATCTATGGTGCTTTATTTGAAACAGCTGGAAGCCACAATATGGCGCAAGTTATTATTTTTCACACCAAACTGTATACCCTTTGAAATGATTCGGTATGAGTTGAGCTTAACATCGATCGTCTGCATTATGAACATCAAAAAATTAGCACTGCTGAGAAAATGTTTAATGGCAAAAAGTGACTCTTTGTACAATTACCTGAAAGCAGACAAGAAGAGCAACTTCATGCTGACCCTAAATGAGTCTTGTGAAAAAACACTGGCAAGTGTGGGTTTGTCTTTTCAGACCCCGATAAGCAAGCCAGTAAAAGTAAAAGAAACAGTAAAAGCATATGATTGGCTAGAAAATAATGTCCTACTGCTGAACTAGAAAATCTATGCACAAGTGGTATCTTACTGGAAATGGTTTCCAAAACCAGAGAACTATTTGATAAAATACCCTTCAAGGATGTTTAGAAACAGGACGATGCGTTTTGGATTTGACGTCCTGAACTGCAATGAAATACTAGTAGTCAGAGGACTAAATGCTCAAGGTACTGTTGGTTGTAGATTTTGCAAACAACCAGAGGTTAAAGAATCCCTGTCGCATTTGTTACTGGTGTGCCCTAATTTAAATCACTAAAGAATTAAATACTTTTTTAGGTACGTATTGGATACATCTAATGTTGATCGAGATAAACTATGGTATGATATGTTACATGGTAATTCAACATCTTTGAAATTGAAAGTACATACATTCCTAAACACCATATGTTCCCTAGAATTAATCTTTAGGATGGTTGATTTGTCTAGCTGGCTATTACTAATGTGACTTGGCCAGCCACAAGTTCAAGAAAAAAAAATCCATAATATGCAATTCAGAATAGAAGCTGAAAGTATGCTGTGAGGGCCTTCTTAAATGTTCTAGCTGTATGTTTACAATGAATTACTAGTTTGAGGTGAAAGCAATCTGAATAATTAATGCATCGAAATAATTTGTTTTAATGGAATTTTTAAAGATGTTTTCGCCTGTTACAATTTTCGTGGATGTAAATATGTGAATTGTTTTTGTAAATATCTGTAATTTTGTAAGAAAATGTTGCTATATTGTAAAAGGTTTATATAAACCAAACAATAAAAGATCATAATAAAAATAATATAACATTGTAAGTTATTATGAAAGATTGGCACCTACAAGAAATCAGAACATGAAAAGCATATTTGATTAAGTTCAGAAAATTTCATTTGAGTGGCATTAAAGAACTGAACTTATTTGAAAGGGTCATACCTGGTGTAGAGTGCGGGAGAATCAACTCTGGGGAGGTTGAATGTGAATTTACAGATTATACAATGTGTATAGCTGGTTTCCTGTTTTCTTCCAACACCAGAAATAGATTGACATACAGTAACTGTATTCAGCAACTGAATTGCACCTTGATATATTGTAGAAGTGTAGCAGAGCACTCCGGCCTAAATTCCGAAGTGAAGAATGCCAGCAGGGAGGTACAACTACTTCCAATAGTCACCACAAAAGAAAATACATCAACCTGGTATACTGAAAAATATGCATGATTTCTAAGGTCAAACACAAATACTAATGATAGGACAAATATGTACTCTGGTAAAATAAAAACCATAAATCATATAAAATTGCCACTTAAGGCCTAACTTACGTCTTAAACTAAAATGCAAGTCCAATTCCTTGTGGCTGACACTACACATATAGGCTTTCAGAGGTAGCTTAACGTGTAGATCCTTCGACAATATTACACACAGCAATTACCATCATGGTTAGTGTTCAGATGTATTGTCAGAATCAGCCCTGTTGACAGGACGCTGCCCTATTTTGACGAAAGGGGACAAAACTAATGTCTAGCCGAACTATCTGGATAGTGTGACTGAACAGCAAAGCTTAGACCTAGGAGCGTAATGGAGTGGTGAAGGGTTCATTTAAGCACACATTGAGCACTCTTAATATTATATGTTAGGCAGAATGTATACAAATAGTTATTTATGTAAGTCCTAGACAAACTGTTTTCATTGAAAAACCACAGTAACACAAACATTCACTACCAATATATGCACATTCACCTTGGCGGGCTCTACTAAGAGCACCAACACTTGAAATTTAAATAAAGTTACATTCACATTTCAATAAAATGTAAGTGTCACCAAGCAAACAATAGAACCAGGTAAGTAATCAATACTTTGAGAACTGATAGGTTAAGAAAAAAGAACTTGGAATTAAGTTCTAACCTCACAATGTCCTTCCTCTAGGTAGGAAAGAAGGGGCCTAGTGCCCTTAGAGTCAGAGTTCCCAATAAAAGTTTTATTTTTCGTGAGGCCAGGTGTCCCTTTAGGAAGGTTGAACAAGTAGTTTTAAGTGTTCCAATGTTTAGGAAAAACATGAGGAACGTTTTTAACAGACTCTCTTCCAACTCATGAGTGCATACCAGTCCAGAACATCACTGTTTAAGGCTAGGTCAGGGAGATATAGGGCTAAGACATTACACCCATACAACCCTATGGAGACAGGTGCCAAAACAGGTATGTTCACTCAACCCCCCTACTCAGATTCACTCAGGGGGCGCACCGTAGGAGTTCCTGAAATCACTGTGCCTTCTGGATTCCTGCCGTAGTTTTGTTGGATGAAGCCCAGGGGCCTGCAGTGCAGAGGTCTCTTCAGGTGTTCGGTTATTGGGTCCAGCTAGTTCATGGTTCCGTGCTCCGATGGGCTGGACACCAAGAACACACAGACTTCAGGACTACCACTCCGGTGGCTACCTCAGAGAACTTTCAGGATGCAAGGGGCAACAGCGATGACCATTTGAAAAAAGCTGCAGAAGGCAACCCTCATGGCGAGAGCACAAAGTCTTGCAAGTCCCCTCTTGGTGGCAAAATTGTTCTTGTTGAACTAGGGACACTGACCATTACAGTAAAGCAGCCCGGGATGACGACTGGCTATCCCAAATGATAGTTCCAGGATTGTTCAAACATTTTCAGCAGCTCAATCTACCAGTAGAGGTAGGGACTGGTTGTTCACAACCAGGGCTTTAAGTGGGCCGGGGCCTGCCGGGGCTGGGCCCCGGCAGGCTCCGAAATTTCGTTTTGAGGCGGGGCCCTGCCGGGGCCCACTAATCTCTCCTGGCAGCCCCGGCCACCACACGAAAAGGCATTTTTTTCTACAGCCTGAAGCTCTCGCTCGTGTGCGAGAGCTTCAGGCTTCAGAAAAAAATGCCTTTCAGCCACAATGGTGGCGCCGCACCTGCGAGGCATCCCTTTAATCAAGTGATGCACGTGGGCCGGCGCCACCATTATGGAGAAAACGTGAGGCCGCTGGAAGCAGAGGCCTTGCTTTCTAAATACTGAAGCTTTTTAGTCTTAAGGAAAAAGGCCTCTGCTTCCAGTGGCCTCACCCTTTCAGCCTTGATGGTGACGCTGCCCCTCCCCAGCTGGCGAGGGGCAGCACCACCATTAAGGCGGAATAGGGAGGCGTTGTCCCCTGCCAGGCAAGCCTATAGAATATAAATGCAGAGATCAGCACCCTTTCCCCCATAGGGGAGAGGGTGCTAATCTCTACAAAAGGCTGCCTGGCAGTAGCCCATTGAGCCAGGGCTCGTCAAGGGGGCGTGGCCTAACGGGCCATCAAGGCCCCTGCTGTTAGGCCACGCCCCCTCAATGAGCCCCGGCTCGATTTGTAGTGCCACTTAAGGCACTGTTCACACCATTCCCAGGGTATATAAGCACCGATGAAGGTCTTCTGAAGATCTGCAGGGAGACAGGGCTTTGCTGGGCAAGTGAAGAAACAGCTGCTAGCAATCTCCCAACAACTAGTTCCAGGTCGTCATCACGCTTCTTCCCTTCATAGGGGTCTTGGCTCCAATGATGATCTGAAGAATGGCTGCAGGAGTACCCCTTTTAGCCAGGATCAGGCTGGAATTGCCCCAAGCACACAAAAGGCAAGGATCTGGACTGCTGAAACTTGCAGGAGTTGTTGAAACCTAGACAGCCTCTGGCCTCTGCATCTGCATCTGCCCATCAACAGACAGCTCTGGCATGGATTTGAACTAGGTTCAGACAGAGGCCCCAACATTGGCCACACAGAGTCCAGCACTTTGTGCCGACGAAAACTGGAGTTTACCTGAGAAAGGACTTGGAAAATCTGAAAATGTATGGAAAATCTGGGCGCTCCAGGTCAGGAAGGTCAAACTACAAGATTGGCAAAGGACAGGCAAACATCCAGTGGCACAGCCATGTTAGAGTATATGGTACTATCTTGGATATTAAGCGTTGAAATACAAAGAAAACACAAGACTATAAAAAAAGAAAACGCTTCAAAAATATCTGCTGCCAGAAGCCCGTCCTGGACACATCATGCTAGTAACCACAAAGCTGCCAAAAATAAAGCAACTGGAAGTGTCCATACCGTACTTCACATAGGGTGGAGTGCAGGAAAAATAAAAACAGAGATCTTTACTATGGAAAATAAAGTTTGGCTTAACTGATAGCCATAGGGACTGATCACTGCTACAAAACAGAGGCGCCTAGCAACGTAAGAGGAGCGAAAAGGCTTCACTTAACTCCAAAAGTAAGGAAAGGTTCAACACAATAGCAATAAATAGGTTGTCCCACTTATGTCTACTCAGGGAAAGAAGCAAAAAGAAAAAAACGTTCCTAACCTGCCCACTCCTCCCCCTATGGCTCCTCCCACACTTACCAGAAATAAAAAGAGCATCACAGAGGATAAACTTATCCCTGCCTAACTCCCTACCCTTAATGCACTTAACGCTGACCCAGAGAGCCTGGTTGAGGAGTTCAACAAAATGATGGCCTCTTCCTTTGACCAGATTGCCCCTCAGATAAACTCAGACCAAGTAAACCAAAAAGCCATCTGAACAAATGGTTCACACCCTTCCTAAAAAACTTAAGGCAACAAAAAAGAAATTGCGAGGCTACCTGGAAATTACTACCCTCGGAAACCAACACATTAAAGCTCACTAAACTCTCATCCCTTTACAAAAAAGAAATCTGCCTAGCTAAGCGAGCATCCTACGACACTCAGATCTCCCAAGCCAATTCCAATATGAAATAATTATTCACTATTCTCAAAGAATTAGAGACCCCCATCGCTATCTCAGACACATGTAACAAAGATAAAAAATAGTGCTCTGACATCCAACATGCACTGGCTAATAAAGTATCTACTTTACAAAATAAAATATCCCCAAAGAAAAAAAAGACTCCTTAAAGAACCCACCATCTCCCAAAACAACTGGGAACGCACCTGAAGCCCAACCCACCCGATTCAACTTCTCCAAAGTATCTATCCTTGAGGTGGCAAGAACTATTCTGTCCCTCAAACCATCCAACTGTCAGGGCGACCTTTGCCCGGCAAAGCTCATCATCAAGACCTATGACCCTTCATATCTAATCTTATTAACGCCTCCTTTACCACTGGTACTATACGTACTAACCTCAAACAATCATGGGTACTTCCACTCTTACAAAAACCAATGCTAGATCCCTCAACACCTACCAACTACAGGCCAATCACAACAGTCCCTTTTCTTCTAAAAAATATTAGATAAGGTGGCCTACATGCAAATACAAAAATATTTGGAATTACACCACCTACTAGGAGCTAGACAATCATAATTCCGCCCACAATACGGTACGGAGACTGCCCTCATTGATCTCAAGACCCAAGTCGATGAGCTCAGAGACAATGGCAAATCAGCCATGCTCCTCCTCCTGGACCTCTCAGCTGCGTTCGATCTAGTGGATCATAATTTACTATGTAACCACCTCGACACAGCAGCACACTTCTCCAAGGACTCTGTAACTTGGATCTGATCCTTCTTAAGTGGCAGAACCATGAAGGTCTTCTCACCCTCTGCAGCTGCAGACCCCATACCCATCACTTGCGTTGTTCCACAGGGATCCTGCGTTTCACCCACACCACACTGTACAACATATTGACCAAGCCCCTTTTTGATGATCTGGACCATCTTGGTATCACCTACACCAACTATGCAGATGATACCCAGATCCTCCTCCCACTTTCAGGGGATTATGACAAGAATTTGGCCTTGGTGAACAGAGTGTACATTATCATCCAGGCATGGATGGCCACGCATGGTCTATGCCTGAATGATGATAAAACAGAACTCATCATCCTAGAACCCGTATTAACTTAAAAAAACTGGGACCTGACTACTCTTCATTCATAATCGACGGCAACCGCATCAAGGGAGCGCAGGAGATAAAAACATTAGGTTTTTAATCTTGATTCCACGTTCTCATTCTCCAAACAGGTCAACACGCTAGCGTCCTGTATGTGCAAACTTATAAGAACAGGTAAGCCATTTCGAATGGATTGTGTCCTCCCACGTATTCCTCATCTTGTGTTAATTTGTTATCCCCAGCTTCGCTGCTTTGGAAAAAAAATGTCTCGGCAGAGGGCGCTGTGCTCGAGGCCGTGGCTTCGATTGTCCGACGATGGACTGCGTACTCTGTCGACATCACTGATGGTATAAATAGCTCGAGCCGCGCCCGTTGCTTCAGTTCCGTTTTTCCGATCGCTTCGCTATCGAGAACGGCGCGCTTCTATTTTCTGTGAAGAAAATGTCGTCATCTTCAACGCCTTCGACACCCAGGACTGGATTCAAGAAGTGTGAAGATTGTGGATCTAAGATGTTGATCACCGATCCCCACCGGATTTGTCTCTGGTGTCTCGGTTTCAGTCACCGAACCGACGACTGCGGGTCCTGCCAGTCTATGACCGAGAAAGCTCTTCGTGAGAGGAGAGGTAAACTGTCGGTGGGGAGGGAGGCCTCAAAGAAGGCTACGTCAAAAAGACAAGAAACCGACTGATTCTAAGGAATCGTATCGCCATAGGCACTCAGAGATCTCGATCTAGGAATAGATCGAGACACTCTTCGTCATCATCGAAAAAATGAAGAGGAGACATAGATCTCCCTCATCCTCATCTTCCTCTTCAGTGTCGACCGAAGAAATTCGTTGTCCGACTAAATCGGATTCTCCCAGTAAGTGGGAAGAATTCTGTAAAAAGATGGAGGTTTTCGAGAATGCAGCCCGACCCCCCTCGAAAGACCCTCGAAAAAGCCATACCCCTAAAGTCACTCCATTGGACGACAAAGGGAAGTCCAAGGCTACCATGGCAAAGACCGGTAGCGTCGAGGAATCCAAAAAAACTCGAGTTGACGTAAAACCGTCGAAGACTCTTCGAGAGTCGAGCACTTCTCCAGTGCCATAAAAGAAACACAAATCGTCGAAGACTTCGACGACTTCGTCGACGCCTTCGGCATCGATAATTTCGGCTCCAAAGCCGAAAACTTCCTTGACGCCATTATCGAAGTCATCTTCGAAGACCCCTTCGACAACTTCGAAGGATTTGCCAATTCCTTCGATGCAGATTGAAGAGGAAGAAAGGAGATTCACTCCTTTGCCCAGGTCAGATTTTTTTAAATCTATGTCAGCAATTTATGAAGAGTCTGCTTCAGAAGAAGACGAGGTTACTCCTTTGGGAGTTACTTATGGTAAAAGACAAGTTCCTGAGGAACTTATTGACCAGGAATCTAGAATGAGAGACCTGAGTGATACTCTACATTCTGCCAGTGGAGTTGACACATCCCCAGAATTAGAGTTCGCCAAACCTGATCCTGCAGAGCATGCAGATGCTGGTTACAGGGGTCTTATGACCAGGGTAGTTGAATATATGGGTTGAGGTAATACTTCACCCATTTTTGAACAAGATGACATGACGGATATAATCGTCAAGGGACCTCCGAAAGATCCCGTTCTCCCTTTTCACAGGGCCCGTCAAAGGACTGTGGAGAAAAACTGGGAGAAACCAGAAACTATTGCTGCTGCAGATAGCACTTTTCCAAGAAAATATAGACCAGCTGGAACGGATCCTGAATATTTGAATAAACCTCTGACTCCAGAGAGTTTAGTCATTCAGGCAGCATCTACTTCAAAACAAACTGCTTATCCAACTATCCCTCCAGATATAGAAGATAAAAAAATGGATGCCTGGGCACGTAAAGTTTTCACGTCAGGCAGTATGGCACTTAAGTCGGCAAATGTCACCTGTACCCTAGCCAGGTTTACCCATACCCTGTGGGACTGTATTTCGGCGGCGGCTGATCATATTCCGGAAGGCGAGGAAAGGGAAGGCTTCCTGAATATAGTCAAAAACGGCAAGGAGGCAATGGGGGAATGTCTCCAGTCTGGACTGGATACTGCTGATAGTATCAGCAGATCCATGGCTGCAAGCGTTGTGCTACGCAGATTTGCGTGGTTGAGGAAGTCGGGGTTTGCACCAGACGTGCAAGCTAGACTCCTCAACATGCCCTTTGATGGCTCGAGGCTCTTAGGCAGAAAGGCTGATGAAAGCCTAGAAAAACTTCAGACCTCGAAAGCGGCAGCTAAATCACTTAGCGCCTCTTTGCGCCAGCCTCTAAAACCCTATACCGGCTCTTCTTCCTGGAGGGGTCGTTCTTTTCAATACTACTCCTCTTTTGGTAGAGGAAGAGGACAGGCTTCTCAAAGGGGCAAAAGAAACTTCCCTCATGGAGCACGAGGAAGAGGTGCAAAATCAGCCTCAGGAGCAGCATCTGTACTCTCCGCCACTCCTGCAGCCGCCTCCAAATCCCTCTGAGGCCTTGTTACACAAAACACCAGTGGGAGGCAGGATCTCTCAACATCTGAAGGAATGGCGGGGCATTACCACAGATGCTTGGGCACTGGAAACAGTAGCCCAAGGTTACTGTCTCCCCTTTCTAAAAAGGCCTCAGAATCATCCACAGGGAGCCAACTCCGCCAAAATTCCGGATCCGCACCTGTTGCAGGAAATTTTAACCCCTGCTAGAGAAAGGTGCCATAGAACTGGTACCTGTAGCGGAGAGGAACAGGGCTTGGTACTCCCCATACTTTCTCATTCCAAAAAAGGACAGAGGACTGAGACCCATCTTGGACTTGAGAAACTTGAACAAATTCCTCAGGAAGGACAAGTTCAAGATGGTGACTCTCAGATCCTTCAGGCTCTCCAACTCCAAGATTGGTTGGTATCATTGGACCTTCAGGATGCTTACATTCATGTGCCAATCCATCCAAAGCACAGAAAGTACCTGAGGTTCGCGATTGGCAATTCTCATTATCAGTTTCGAGTTCTGCCATTCGGGTTGACCTCCGCCCCAAGGGTTTTCACCAAACTGTTGGCGGTTGTGGCAGCAAGTCTCAGGAGAGGGGGTATTCACATATTTCCCTACCTGGACGACTGGTTGATCAGAGCATGTTCTCCAGAACAAGCTCAGGAACATCTTTCGATCACCTGCCACTTCCTCCACAAATTGGGCTTCTCCCTCAATTTCAAGAAGTCACACATGATACCATCCCAAAAGCTCCAGTTTATCAGAGCAGTCTTGGACACTTCCTTGGGAAAAGCCTCGCCTCCCGAAGTGAGAGCTCGCCACATCCAGCAGATGGTAACGAAGTTCCAGAATGCCCAACGTCTACCGGCCTTCGATTTTCTCAGGTTGCTCGGCCTCATGGCATCCTGCATTTTCCTAGTACCAGAGGCCAGGTTGAGAATGAGATCTCTTCAATGGGCACTCAGAACTCAGTGGCCCCAGTTCTCAGGGAATATGTCGGATCTTCTGCAAGTCCCGAGCGCAGTTGCTCAGGATCTTCTATGGTGGGCTTGCAACGACAACATTCTCAAGGGAGAGTCTTTTTGGCAACCATGGCCCGAGATAACAGTAGTGACGGACGCCTCACTCACGGGGTGGGGAGCACACCCCAACGATCTGACAATCAGCGGTCATTGGTCTCCATCGGAGTCCAAACTACACATCAACCTTTTGGAGCTGAGGGCAATCAGACTAGCTCTGAAGGCCTTTCTGCCCTCTGTACAGAGAAAGAATGTCCTGATAATGACGGACAACACGGTGGCCATGTACTACCTCAACAAAAGAGGAGGAGTAGGGTCACTACCACTGTGCAGAGAGGCAATGCAGCTATGGTTCTGGGCAATACAAGAAGGAATCTCTCTATCGGCAATTCACCTAGCCGGTGAGAAGAACAGGGCGGCGGACGCTCTGAGCAGGCAGAGCACGGTCTCTCACGAGTGGAAGATAGCTCAGGAAGTCCTTCTGGAGATCTTCGCCCTTTGGGGAACCCCTCAAGTGGATCTGTTCGCCACCGCGATCAACCGGTAGTGCGATGAGTACTGCTCAAGGGAATTTCCTCAAAGAGGAGCTCTGGGAGACGCATTCGTAGTGGAGTGGAAGTTTCCACTGCTGTACGCATTTCCCCCAGTCCCTGTGATTCCTCAAGTAATCAGGAGGTTGAGAAAGTTCAGGAAAACCATGATCCTAATTGCCCGGATTGGGCCAGGAGAACGGGGTACCCGGACCTTCTAGACATGTCCATCTGCCCTCCAATACGTCTTCCGCAAAGAGAGGATCTTCTCTCGCAAGAGGAAGGTCGGGTTCTCCATCCAGAGGTCAAGACACTCAACCTTCACGCATGGTTTCTGAGAGGTTGAGATACAAGGATTGGGATCTTCCGGATGACGTAATGGAAATCTTGCTTTCGGCCAGAAGACCAGCAACAAAATCTTTGTACCGATGTCGCTGGAACAGGTTTAGTAACTGGTGCAAGGACAAGGATGTGGACCCTTTTCAGTGTGGCACCCCAATGGTGCTTTCTTTTCTGCTACATCTAGCTAATCTGGGGCTCCAGATAGGAACAATCAAAGGATACCTTGCTGCGCTGTTCATTTTCAAGTGCTCCTCGGAAGAGGTTTCATATTTCAAAATACCATTAATCATTCAATTCTTAATAGGGCTTACTAATGTATACCCTCCAGTACCTTTACATGTACCAACTTGGGATTTAAATTTAGTACTAAAATTCTTGACTTGCATACCCTTTGAGCCTCTGCATTCATGTCCATTGAGGCTTTTAACTTTAAAAACTGTCCTTCTTGTGGCCCTATCATCAGCCTGCAGGGTTAGCGAACTTCAGGCTCTCTCATGCAAACCACCATATACTATTTTTTATAAGGATAAGGTAGTCCTTAAAGGTAAACCTTTGTTCTTGCCAAAAGTAGTCTCGGACTTCCATTTGTCACAAAAAATAGTACTACCAACTTTTTATCCTCCTCCTCATCTGGGCAAGGAAGAGGAGAGATTAAACAGACTAGATCCCAAGAGGGCTCTTAGTTTTTACATCTCAAGGATGGCTAAATTGAGACAAGATGACCAACTATTTGTGCGTTATACTGGTCATAAATTAGGCTTATCTGTAACAAAACAGACCATTTCCCGATGGATCATATTAGCCATAGTTGAATGCTACAGATTATCGGGAAAAGAACCACCAGATGGGCTTCGTGCCCATTCTACAAGGGGAATGGCTACTTCTGCGGCTCTAAAGAGGGGAGTCCCGGCAGCAGACATTTGTGCAGCTGCAACCTAGAAAACAATGCATACTTTTGTTAAACATTATTGTTTGGATACTGCCTCCTCTAATGAGGGTTTATTTGCCAAGGCAGTTCTGCGTTCTGTCCACGAAAACCGAAATTAGTACTCCCGCCTCCAAAATTGATACTGCTATGGGAGCCTATCACAAGATGAGGAATACGTGGGAGGACACAATCCATTCGAAGAACAAGTTACTTACCAACTGTAACGTTCTTTCGACTGGATGTTCCTCCCACGTATTCCTCATCGACCCTCCCATCCTACCCCACAGTACAGTTTTACGTTTTCTTACACTTTCCTCTCACGAAGAATGTATTGGTCAGGGGGCACGCCTGGGTGTTCCTCCTATATTTATATTTCATCGAAAAAACAGAACTGAAGCAACGAGCGCGGCTTGAGCTATTTATACCATCGGTGACGTCGACAGAGTACGGAGTCCATCGAGGGACAATCGATGCCACGGCCTCCAGCACAGCGCCCTCTGCCAAGAACATTTTTTTCCAAAGCAGCGAAGCTGGAGATAACGAATTATCACAAGATGAGGAATACGTGGGAGGCACATCCAGTCGAAAGAACGTTACAGTTGGTAAGTAACTTGTTCTCCTCTCCAATAACAGTTGTACCATCCTGGCCAGAGCACTCATCCTGTCCCGCCTGGATTTTTGCAACGCCCTGTACATAGGTTCCAACAAATCCATCATTAGTAGAATTCAAACCCTACAAAACAATGCCCTTAGAGTTACATTAGGCATTTCCAAGTGAAACCACATCTCTGAGTATAGACGACAGAATAATTGGCTCAGAACCAATGACAAAATTCTTCTAAAAACTCTGTCCCTCACCCACAAATCTCTCAATAACGCCGCCCCTATCTACCTTTCTGAGAGATTCCACAAACAGACCTCCATAAGACCCACTAATCAGCAAATAGGGACTGCTTGTCCATCCCTAAATTCAAACTAACCACAATTGGAGGTAATAGTTTCCCCGTTAAAGCGGCTAAATTATGGAACTCCCTGACTCCTACACTGAGAATAGACCAACCCTATCTCAACTTTAGAACCAACACCCTCCTGTGGCTGAAAGCCAATGACTTAACTCACATGAAGTCAACTGAATTGTAACTAACAACGCTCATCCCTAGTTGCAACCTTTATCTGCTCCTAGCATAGAACTTTTGTAAATATTTGTAAATTCTGCCATTGTAAGAAATGTATTTCGCTGTCATGACCTAACATATGTTACCCTGTGGGATTACCACAACACTATACATAATGCCTATATTATCTGTAAATTGCAATTTAACCTGCTCTGTAATTTATGCTTTACCCTTTGACTCCCTGTAACTAAGCTTTGCATTACCTTGTAACTGTTGCGCCCCGATACCTTTGGGTCTGGTGCGAATTATAAATAATAAACAAATCCCTCAGGATCCAAGGAGACCACGTAGAACGTAGATGCAGGTTTCCAGTTACATTTTTTTAAAATGTATTTTTTTTAAACTTTGGTTTTTTATTGATTGAATACAGAAGAACCAAAACAAGCCATGTCATTACAATCATTCCCCCAAAGTATTTTCTCCCCAGTTAACCCTCCCCTCAACACAATTTGCCCAACAAAGCAAGCAATTTCCAACACATATTACCCACAATATGTATGGGTCTGCCAGTGCGCAAACGTAGACCATAGAAAAAGTCAACCTCATTACCTCCCATTAATTTCCCTCAAGTCTTTGTGCCTACCTCTGCTCCAATAGGACATCACCATGATGAGTTCCTCCTGCAATTCCCTCACTGTCCCTCATACAGCCACCACCCCCAAAAACCTCTCCATCCCTTATTCCTGACCTTCGCATGCTAGTCAATTAAAATCCCAGCCCCACTTCTGTATCGCTGGTCCCCATTCCTCCCAGAAAGTACCTGCGTAGTCATGGATCAGAGCCGTCAATTTATCCATAAGAAACATTTCTCCAAGTTTCTGCAACCAATTTGCATGTCTCGGGAGATCTTTGCACTTCCACTTCTGGGCTGGGGCCACCCTGCCGGCTCTGAACATGGCTTCCCACATTCTGGGGTATCGAAAGAATTACTCATCGGCCGGGGGAACCCCCAGAAGCATCTGAATGGGCTCCATTGGTAGAAACTCTCCTGTAACAGCGGACATCCATCCTAATAGATCCTTCCAGTATCCCTAAAACTTTGGGCAATGCCACCAAATGTGAGCGAGGGAGCCCACCTCCCTGCATCCCCTCGGACGTAGTGGAGAGGCTCCCGTGAACATTTTACAGATCTTCAGTGGATCCCGGTGCCAACTGTGCCTTAAAGTTGTGCTCAACAGACACTGTAAACAAATTCCCATGAAACACAATCTTAAAGATCCAACCTCCTCTTCACCAATCTCATTCCAATATTTCTTGAAATGTAGCCCATCGGCCATGTCCGCCGTGATCAGTACCCCAGAGAGTCTGGAGAAAATACCTTTCCTCGAGACAGAATCATCGAACACCTTGTCAAAGGGAGTAAGCGACCGCACAAAACTATTTCTCCATTTCTGGTCTGTAAGGATTCCTTTGAGGTGTAGATAAAGATCGTGATCGTATCCCTGCCTAAAATGTCATGGACCGAATCATAGTCCATAAAGATTTCCTCCCTAAACAGCTTCCCTGCTCACTCCAACCCTGCGTCCGACCAAACTTGACCCACTCTGAAACCTTGATGTTTAAGTTACACCAAAGGATCAACGTTATGGGCGACAGGAGGACGTTATGGGCAACAGGAGGACAATTTACTCGAGAAGCCCCCTTCACCGCCCCCGGCCCCGCCCCTCCGACTCCTCAGATGCCACAGTACCCCCAATGAAGAGTGATCCCTCAATCTCTTTGTTAGGGCTGTGCGAGGGGCCCACAAGAGATAGCCCACTTTTGCCGGTTGGGACTCCATATACTCAATGTTTCCAGAAAGTATGTGCTCTAGTAAGACACTCAACTGGGCCGCCAGATAATAAAGGGAAAATTCTGGGAATCCAAACCCACCCCATGCACCCTCGGAGAGTAAGGGTGGTCCTTAGTCCTAGGACGATTCTTTTGCCAGACAAACTTACTCTACGCTGAATGCAGACTCACAAGGAAGCTACTTGGAAGTTTGGGAGGGTTGAGAAAAGATATAGGAACTGGGGGACAATGTTCATCTTTACCGCAGTCATTCGATCATACCAAGACAATTTAACGGGCCCCACCCCTTAAATTCCAATCGACTGTCTCCATAAGGGGACCAAAGTTACCCTATGCGAGCTTGGACAGATCCCTTGGTAGCAAAAGACCAAAGTATCATGGTGCTGTCTTCTCTAACCCCATCTGATGAATCGGTCCCCTACCATTGAGGCATGAATCTTGCATGCGTAGAGCCATTATGAAAGGTTTAGGTGTATTGATCTTCAACCCCGAAAAAATGTCTAATCATTTAATAAGAGCTAACGGGGGAATTGATGAATCATCTCCACAGAATATCGTCGGCAAACAAAGAAAGCTTAAACTCCACTTCTCCTCTTCTAATACCGGTTATCCCTGGACATTCGCCAACTGCTATGGCCAGTGGTTCCATAGTTAATGCACATAGGAGCGATGAAAGAGGACATCCCTGCCTTGTAACTCTGGTTAGAGGAAAAGCCTTGGTACCATTAACCTACACTCATGCCAACGCGGTGCTGTGTAGTGCTGCAACCTATTTTCGGAAGCTGTCCTCTACCTCCAGTTTCCCCCAAAGCGAGTTCATATACCTCCATTCCCTCCTATCAAATGCTTTTTCTGAGTCAAGCGAGACCAGACAAGCGTCCAGATACGACTGCCTTGCAAAGTGCATTAAATTGATGGCCTTCAGAATGTTGTCAGAGCCCTGACGCCCTCTCACAAAGACCACCATGGACAAAGGAAGGCAATATTCCCTCCAACCTGTTTCCTAGCCGTTTTGCCAAAATCTTAACATCTGCATTGAGCAGGGAGATAGGGCGGTACGAAGAGCACTGTAGGTTCTTTTCCCTCTTTGGGAATCACGACAATGATAGCCCCATCATAGTTTCCAGAAGATCCCCTCCCTCCAAGACCATGTTGAACATCCTAACCAAATATGGTGTCAGGGTAGAGCAGAATAGTTTATAGAGCTTAACCGAAAACCCTTTGTCCCCGGAAGTAGTGGCCACCTTTATAGACTTGATAGTCCTCATCACTTCTTTGTTAGTTATTAAAGCCTCCAGCAGGGACTGCAGCGCCCCTTGCTTGCCTCGGAATCGGCAGGGGGCAAGAACGTTGGCTATGTGCGACCCATCTCTCTCCTACTCTGACTTGTATAGCCTTTCATAGTACCTCCTAAATTGAACTCCAATGCATTCCGAGTTATAGTGAGCAAACAAGAGATCAGATTTTATGACCCCCACCATCTTACTCTTCTGCGCCTCCCTTAACTTCCAAGCCAGGATCCTGTAGCACAGTCTCCCTTCTCATAATATGTTAGCTTAATAAAGAGAAGTTTCTTCTCTGTGGCGTGCACCATTAGTGAGCTTTGCTTTACACTTCTGCAATTTCCCAGCCTGCTCTGGGCCATTATTCTTCTTTGGGCACCTCCCGCCCCCCCGACTGCACAGCTGCAATCTGACTCAGACCTTCCTCCCATCTCATTTAGTCTCTCTTCCTATTGGAATCCAATGAAATTAGTTGCCCCAGATCGTTGCCTTAAATGCCTCCCATAAAGTGGCCAGTCCTACCTCCCCATTATCATAAAATTCATAGTACTCCTTAATTCCGGTAAGCAGGGCCTTGGAAATCTCTATCTTTTAATAGGGAGTCATTACATTACCACCTTCCTCTTTGTGGACGTCCCCAACCATCCCCCCCACCTGCAAACATGCCAGGTCATGGTCAGACCAAGGCACCAGATCGACGCGAAAGCCGGAAACATGATCACGCAAGCTACTATCCACTAGAACATGGTTGATCCTTCAGAAAGAGTTGTGTACCTGAGAGTAAAACGTGAACAGAGGGTCACCAGAAAAAAGGGGGCATCGGAGTCTGCAACCCCCAGCTCCCGATTTATATTCCCCCTTCCTATATTGAGTTGCCCCCGCAGTTCCCGTTCTCTTCCTATCCCTGGTCGAGTCCAAGGCCATGCTGTAATCCCCCAGCACTCCCACTATTAGGGGACCCTGCACAAAGAGCTTAAGCCTCTCCTTCACCATTTCCCAAAACAAAACCGGTCCTTCATACGGACAATAAACATTGCTCAGTTACTGCCCGCCCCTGAATCTTGCCCCACAGAAACACATAATGGCCCCCAGGAGCCTTAAGCTCTTTCTCCACCATAAAACTTAAACATCTGGCCACAAAGATTGCCATCCCTCTTTTTTTTTTTGCATTTGCAGTAAGAGTCATGATGGACTCCCTCTATATGTGCAGACCTTAGGAAGGGCTCCTTTCCCCTTAACCAGTGTGTCTACTGAAAGAATAACATCTAGTTTGAAACGTGTGAACTCTCGTAGCAACAGAGATCGTTTTGTTGGGGAATGGATACCTCTAGCATAGGTGATAGAGTTGGTCTTCCTAGCCTCTTCTAAAATGTGGTCTTTTCCCGTATAATAATGGAAATGGACCAGAACCGATCGTGGCCCTCCAGCTCTACCCCAGCACTATGCGTCCTGTCTATGGTAGGCTCATTCTTCACATCGTTACCAAACAGCAGACTAACCACATCCTTAACAGCACGGGCAATGTCACGTTCTGTTTCCGCTTCGGTCTCAGGAAAGCAAAAAAGCTAAGATTGTTCCTCCTCCCTTTTCTCAAAATCGTCCACCTTGTGAACTCATTCCTCATCTCTCCTCTCGAGAGCTGTCAGTCTGTCAACGATCAGTGTTTCAAATATGTTGATTGAAGACTGGTTGGTATCCAAATCTTGTATTCTGTACTCTATTGTATCTACTGTGCGGTCCAGTTTGTCAACCCTATGACCTATGTCGGGCCCGATTCCCCTGATCTCCTCCAACAAAGTTGCAATGTCTGTCGATATTGTGTCCCCTTCTGATTCAGCCACAGTGAGGGGGCGGCTGTGCCCGGGCCTGTGGGGGGACTCACAATCAGTATTCGTGCAAGACCAATTTCCAGCTCATCGAGGTGGCCATCCAGGCTTTGGGACTGTTGATTGGTGTTGCTGGTGTTGCCTCCTATCCTTGTCCTGCAGCACTTCCTGTACACTAATCCAAACAACCCCAATGTTTGCCTTCAAATGGGGACTGGGGGATGGGGTAGCCCCTCCACAGCACCTGCACCTGCTTAATGCTTTCGCTCCCCAGCCAGGTTATTCAAGGCTGTCGCCGAGAGTGGGGGAGGCCAGGATGCCCACCCGCCCTAGATGGCCTCTCAAGACTCTCCCCCTACGTCAGCCCGGTTAACAGTGCAGCGCCAGCTGGACTTCTCTGGAGGTCCACAGGGAGCTGGGTGGGTCGCGGGTGCACAGGGAGGTTGCCCACCATCAGGATGAAGATTCCGCCAACCTCTCTGCAAGAAGAGCAGACCCCGACTGGGCCTCGGAAACCTCAGGTAGGCTTCCAGGCTATCCCTAGACATCCCTGGAAGCGGCGTGGAGCTGCTTTCTAGCAGCACCTTGGGCTGGGAGATGCTCCAATTGCACAGTCCTCTGGTGTACTTGGAGCTACAGACTCCAGACTTTGACTTTGCCCTGTACTGCCCCAGGCCACCAACTTCAGGACGTGCTGCTCTCCGTCGGGGGCTTAAACAGGGGCCCGGGCCCCAAAAATGCCCAGGTTCCTGGAGCGACGCAACTAGGCTGTTTGCATCGCTACGCCCCCCAGTGGCATCCTCCTGAAACAAGTAAAGAAAGATACACAATACAATTATAGAACTTGGAGGTAGAACACAAAGGAACACAATTCCCAACACTGTAGAGAGGGCAACTAAATTCCAGGATATATTGTAGCTCTGGACAGCCCCTAGTCCAGGCCCAGATGGGCATATTACACACCAAGGAGGGAAACCGTATCACCAAAGTGAAACATAGTATATTCTTACACCAGAGTGTTATGTAGACATTTAAAAATACCTAGTAAATCAGGGAGTATGTCAGAAAATCCAGTTCTTAGTAAAAAAACTCCAGGCACCTTAAGGGGACTCGAGAAAAACGCTGCAGTCCTTGTAAGTAGCTTCCAATGCTACTTGTAGGAGTTCCAAAGTTGAAGAAAGTGCCCTATAGGAAACAGGATAAAGTCACTGAGCTGACCTGCAGTTATGATGAAAAGCCAGCTAAGTCCCATTTCCTTCCCAAAGGTACCCAACAGAAAGCAGTGGACCAAAGAGGACACCAGTGAAGATGCAGAGGAAGAGGTCAAGACATGGCAGCCCTAGGGACAGAAGTATAACAGGGTTGAGCCCCCAATGTACAGCAATGGGGAAACATGGTTGAAGGATAACGGACAACCACAGACCATGGTGAACCCTGAGGGGGGAGTATCTTGAACCCGCCAACGCATGGTCTAGAGGAAAGTCCTTAGTGTTGGTTCCTCAAAATACTGTCCAAGGAAAGCAGAACAACCAGTTAAGTAAACACTTTTGACACTGCCCGTGACATTGCCCGTGCTGTTAAGGATGTGGTTAGTCTGCTGTTTGGTAATGATGTGAAGTGAAATGAAGGATCCAGTCACTGTGGGTCTTGAAGCCTAAGCAAATCACCTCAACTGGCCAAAAGTAGAAAAATCATCCGTCACATAAATGGGACCAACCAATCGTAAGCAGAATCAGTGATGGAGATGGCTCTAGGACAATGGAGGAATCTGCAGAGAGCAGACCCAGTGGCTCAGCTGGCAAACATGGACAGCAAACCTGCCAAAACAGGCCATTCAGTATGACTACCCAACACACTTCCAGGTGGTGAAAGCTTCCAAAACCAAGGTGGCAGACCCTGGCAGTAAACTTTGGTAAAACGCCCCAGAAAGGATGGAGGGCATGGCAAATGCAGATGAGAAGTACGAGCAGCAGGACGGGGAAGTCTCAAGGACACTTAGCAGATGAAACGGCAACTGGTGCACAGGCAAGAGATACCAGTCCTACCAGTGTGGCCAAACTGCATCACACAATCGGCAATAACTGTTTTCAGAGGGAAAAATCCTCTAGCAGGTAAGCAAGCCCGCACACCTGCCAAAAATCTACATAACAGTGTAGGAACAGGGTTTCCACTATACGTACTTTCCCTCACAGGAGCTGGCTTCTGCCAGCCCACCAATCCTATTAGGAGATTTCAAACAAAGGTTTAGGTGGCTAGTCAATGAGGCTGGCCTCCAAAACAGCCAAACATCAGGCCTAGCCCCAGAGTAAGTGTAGTGGCCTACCCAGGGACATGAGCAGGTGGAAACTGTGCTCACCGAGAGGCCAGATGGGCAGAACAGCCATTTTAAGTCTGCCTCATGGTTTCCCTAAACAAAGGAAGAATCTAAAACAAAATGAGCGAGAATAGGACTTAATAAAAATCATTACTACCTGTTACGCTCACCTTACCTCTGCCGGAGCACCAGGAACCTCCTCCCTCTGGATTCTGTGCTGGGACCTCCTGGGACTGTGTTGGGTGCACTGGAGCTGCAACAGTGTAACAGATTGTCCCAACACCCTGTCTTGAAAAGGGGAAAATCTTCCTCGGTGCCAGCCCTTATTAGCATAAATCACCCAATTCAGCCCAAAATACAGGTCCTATCGTGCCAAGCACTGAACTCCTGCTAGTGAAATGACATCGTCAGTATAAATGTAGCATTTATTAGATAAAAAGCATAATATAATAGAACAGTAAATTTAGCAGCAATGTGGTAGAAGAGTACAAAACTCATTAGAGGAAATAAAAAACTCAAAGAAACACAGTCTTACGCCCCTTGAGATGGTATCATTAATCAGCGCTGGAGACCCTGGTCATCTTAAGCTAACTGCTGCCAGCCCCGCTCAGATGACAGCACTGCAGGGGGCCGTAGAAGCCTGTTCTGGGCTCTTGCTTGAACCAAGTCCGCGGATCAATCTCCCCCCAGTTCTGGGTGTGTGCACCTTTTGTGCTTTCGTGCCGTCAATCAACATGACGCACAGTTCCAGAACTTTCCCTGTGCAAAATATAGGTTTGCTCATGGAAAAACCCAGCTCGGTAAATTCCCAACCTGTTCCCTTCTATGCCCCTCCCTACTGGGAGCCCCTCTGCGAAAGCACAGGAATGTCTTATCAGTGTGAGTGCAAGGCCGTACCTGGCCTTCTCAAAGAAAGAGGATTTGTTTACGAAGCCATCCAGAGCTACAGTTGCAAGAAACAGAATATTCTAAGAGAAGCCGAGATCAATTAACCCCATGTGAGCAAGCTCTACCAGGCCTGCACTCATAGCTTAGTGTCCATAGCACTTCAAAGATTGGCTATCTAAGCGCTATATAGGTGCCATAATGCTCCAAACACTCCAATACAAGTCTCTATTAGCTACTAAACTGGGGCCCTCTACCCTGCCTGTCTATGCACAATGCATAATGTGACCTACCACCCCTACTAGGCCTGCATATTGCTTGTAGCTCACTAAAGCGTAATGGAGGCGCTACCACACATTACTTTCAGCATTTAGCACATACTTTGAATAAACTATTGGTTTTTCAGCTGCTAATGCAGTCGTCTAAAGCCCTAATTGGCAAATTTGTCACTTTGTATCTCACGACACACCCTCCGAGGGACCCAAGACTGTGCTCACCTTCTTTATATGATAAGGAAGCTCTCCATCCTGCCTCTTCTCCAAGCAGGGGTGCGTGCTGAAAACCAATTACATCACTGGTTGAAGACTAAACTCCAGCCCAGACCTGCTGCAGCGTGGATTGCTGTTTCTTGGCAATGTAGTTCCACCTGGCCCTTGCCAATGTTTTAATACGTGCTTCTGCGCTGTGCAAATTGCTTCCTTGACTATCTTTTCCCTTTGTGTGTCTTTCACCTCCTTTGCGTGTGATTTTTCCCTTTGTAGCGTTTGCGCATGGCTACTGCGCTTTTTCTTCTTCTTGCACATGGATTTATGATGTCTTTCTTTCATTGCGCACAGCTTCTGTGCCTTTTCTGTTGCTTTCCTGTTATTTGTGGCTTCCATGTCTTTTCAGGTGCAGTTCTGTATGCGCGTGATTGTAGGCGTATTGTGCGCTGCTTCTCGTGTGCGCAGCACTTACTGTTCTTTTCTTTCTTGTTCTGCAGGTTCATACAATCGTGATGGATTTTCCCAGACCCGAGCTGCATCGGAAGATTTGCAGTATTTGGAGCATCCAAAATCTTTTACAGGATTCACAGATAAGTATGCAGAAACGATGATCGAGTCCTTTAAGTAACGCTTCTTCTTTCTTGCAGGAGCTGGTGCCGGTGAGCGTCACGTTGCAAAGCAGAGTAACGCAAAGCGAGGATAGCTGGTCTGGGTGTGGCTTATATAGCTAGCCACGCCCACAGCCTCCAGACACACCCAAAGGTTGGTCTGCAACACCCAGTGCTGCTTGGTTTAGTCCTCCTCCATGTTGGGGGAACAGGAAGTGGGCAGCTTCTTACCCCTCATCTACGGGACAATGGATGCAGTGCCATGCTCGCCAGGCCTGTACCCAAATGTGCTTCCCCATGACTCCACATGAAGTGCACCAACCCCCAAATAATACCTATGAGGTCCGTATGGCCCAACAGGGTTTTTAAATATGTGTGTACTTATACAGGGGTTGCTCTAGGAGCTTACCATAGAGCTAGTGGTTGTGACAGTACCCCAATGACAATCATAAAGGTACATTGGGCTACTGTTGTGGTAATAGGAAGACCAAACCAAATAACAGCTGCCACCAGCCTACCCCGAAAACCAACGTAAGGTAATAGGATCCCCCATAGTGCACAAATGGGGTGCTTAAGAAGTACCCCTAGTACAGGGAGCCTTAAAGGCAGCTCGAGAACATTTACTCTTAAGCAGTGAAAAAGGGGTGCCTTGGCACTTCTACTCAAGTCCCTGTGACCATCAAAAATAGGTCAGTGATCCAAAAAAAAAAAAAGAGTAAAGGGAAAAAGCAAAAAGTTAAAGGGATCCTTAAATGTGCCTTCAGAAGTCCCAAACATGAAATTCTGTCTTAAAACTAGGTTAGAAAAAAATGCCTAATACTGAGAGCTGGCATCAGAAATGTAGGATGGAAACTGGTTTCACAAATATAATGAGTGAAATTAACCAAAACCTTTCCTAATTAAAGAAGACAAACATGAGGAAACTAAATGCAAATGTTTAATACAAGCACAGGTGCATTCTAGTGTGGTTTAATGGGCTGTTAGTGAAGCTTAAGAACCCTGCACTGCAAACATGCTCTTCACTTCCACCCATTATCAACCCTTTTTATGTATTCTAAGGGATCAAGTGTAAGACACAGTAACAGGTTTCTGATTGAAATAGATCTTTCATTGTCAAAATAATAAGAGGGGTTGAGGAAATCCTACCTGTCCCTAGGTCTATGAGGTGTTTCCCTGCCTCAACAAAACTAATAAGCATCTGTGTCAGGATGTTAAACCAATAAAGCGGCCTCCGTCCTGTGTCCAAAACCCTAAACTGACCCTTAGACACTAAACTCAATATAAGTGTGTAACAAGTGATTTCTGTAAGCTATTTGTTAGGCAATATTGTATGCAGTACCCTTTGGGAGACTCTGTACTACACAGGCTGGTAGTGTGGCTGAGCAGCCAGGTTTATCTCAAGAGGGGTCAATGTGAGTAGTAGGGTTTTTACACAGAGATTCAGTGACAAGTATCCAAATAAACACTTACACTCAAGGTTTCTTGATAAAAAAATGATGTATTAATTTAACCGTCAGTTGAATAAGCCTTCTTTAGAATGGAGCAAATTTACGCAACACAAAAATGTACTTCAAAATACACCCTCAATTTCAATAAATCAGTAGATACCCATTTGCGATGGCACACAGACACTTCCTACACCCTGGGGTGACTTAAATAACTAGGACACTGTGGACTTTGATAGATCACTGGTACATTTAGAGCAATACTGAGTTTGGTGTCAAAGAAAAGGTTTTTGGGAATACAACAAAGATTAACAAATATTCTTAAGCAGGTAAGTACTTTTTGAACCCTCCAATGCAAAGTAATTTAACCCTTTCCTGGGAAAAAGGTAAAGCACAAAGTCAGAGGTGAGTCAATCTTACTTAAGCAAAAGTCTAAGTGAGCTGAATCACTTCTTGCGGGTAAGTAAAAAGTATTGCACAATGTTTTAGAAGTCTTTGAGGAAGATAGAATCACTGTAGGGCCACAATCTGGGAGGCTTGTGAGGGGCAAAGCTGCAAGCAACTCTGCAAAAGCAACCAAGTCAAGTCTCAACTGAGAACAAGCAAGGCTACACAACAAGAATTAAGCAACCCCTTAGTTTTACAGTACCTTTGGTTAGAAGAAATTGGTTCCAGCTGGCTCCTGCTCCTGTGTAGGTCTACAGATCCTTTGATCCTGGGGCTCAGTCATGGGGACAAGAGGGAGCCGTCTGGGGACTCCTGCACTACGAATGGAAGGTCGGTGGCAGCAATGGGCAATCTTCAGATCAGCGGCACTTCACGGTTTCAGCTTCTCGCAACCCTCGCAAATAGCACCACTGCAGTTCTTGGATACCTTGATGGACTTTCCTCGCATCTGGGTCCAGCTCTCTTGAGGTGGCTCAGACTTGCTCAGTCCTGCTTCCTGAGAGTCCGGGGATCTTCCTGAAGCTCGGGTCCGACTTAAAGACACTCACTCGATTCTGGTGTTCCTCTCTCTGGCAATCGGTTCCTGCAGCAGCAATGCAAGTACAGCCAGCTTCGAGAGGATGTCCAGATGAGCTTGTCTTGGGGTCGATCTGTCCCACCAACCCAAGGGGAGGAGTCTTCCTTTGCATGGCTTCTCTAGTCTAGGTGAATTTGGAGCTTCGGCACTGCAGCAGGCCTTTACTGGGCAAACCAACGGTCCAGGAGTTCCAAGTTCTTCTTCGGATTCCTTCGTCCAGTGGCAGACTCTGCCTTCCAAGGCAAAAGCCTTGCCTTTTATGCAGGTTTCTCCCATTCATTCGCAGTCTAGCTGTCAAACACACAGCAGGGTGGTTGTTCTCCACGGACAGCCATCCGGCCAATCACCTTTGGGTGCATTCATGTAACCAAGACGATTAAGCACAGGGAGATTCGGCACCTCCCTCACTTCCTGCCCCTGCCAGACATACTGGAGCCAGAGGCGGGCTTCACTAGTGAATCCCGACAAAGACAAAACGAACAAAGCGACCAAACCTGTTTTGGCACGCAGAGTAAATCTCAAGAAGGACCTTTCCAACAAGAAATGGGGAAAAAAAGACGACCAGGGACATTTTAACAAAATGGGCACCCATGGGTGTCGTACTGCAGCTGTATTTGCAGCCCACTGTCAAAAACACACAATGGTAGGAAAAAGTAAGCCACTACCACCAGCCATTAATTGTAGAAAGGGTAACATAAAATATTACATGAGAAACTAGACAAAGGGGATACTAAGTAACCCCTCCAGCACCCTATTGTAAGATAGTGTGTGCTGGGTCTAGAAAGTTACAAAATGTAAGTAAAGTCAATTTCACTTCACTGCTCTTGGAAACAGTAGTTATTCAAGAGAAGGTATTTAAACCTTTGGGAAATCTAAGAGACTTCCCTGTGCCACTGCACTGAAGGTGCTGTGTGTCACAATGTAAAGATGATGCCTAAGGAGTTTGTCAGACTCCAAAGTCAAAAGAAACACAGAGTCCAAATCACAGAAATATACATGAGAGAGTGGGAAAAGGGTCTCACTCTCTCCAGGTTAGAAATTAAAAGTCCTAAAGTCCAGCAAAAAGAGGGGTCTCTAAGGTAGAAGGGAATTAGCACTTTTCTGAGAATTCTCCTTAGCACTATACCCTTGTAGCTTTTCAAAGTTCGAATAATAAGTTCCTAAACTACAGAAAAGAAAACGACTAAAGTTCCACCAGAAGAAGGGGGTTTCCTTTACCCAATGTTTCTTCTGGACTTGCACTGTCTGCTCATCTCAAAACTTCCGGAAAAGTCAATAATGTTCCATCGTTTCACAGTGGGATGACTCTCTCCCAGAGTTCCTCTTTTCATCCAATTTTTATTCCACAATTTCAAGGGGTACGACTCCTCCCTTGAATTTCTATTCAATTCCACAGTTCTTTAAGAGATTTAATTTCTCACTCTCTGGATTTCATTTAACCTTTAAAAGGGGTGGTTCTTCCCTTTCTGCGTTGATTATCAAACTACAAGGGGGGGTGGGGTTACCCCTGTTCGTTCTCATTCCTTTTCCTATCCCTGGTTTACTCTCCTGCCAAGGTTTTGCAGTCTTTTTATATCTCTCGTCCTCTGTTTTTTTTTTATCTTTTAAAGGGGTATGGTTACTCTGTTTCTGCATAGATTCCTCACAATTCCATGGAGGGGTTTTGACACCTGAGCTTTCTCAATCCTCTTCCTACCCCTGGTATACTCTACCTGCCAGGGTACCACAACTGTATTACTTGGGGTGAGTGCCAGACTCACCGTTTGCCGGGTTCAATATCCTGCCTGGGCTTTTACACTTTCTATTCACTCTGTTGCATCCAGGAAACAGTATTGGGTCACCAACCCTTTTTTAATGTTCATATCTGTATCAATTATTTCACTTCCTTTAGTTAGGGGCACTGTGGATGGTATGCAGTATTCACTCTGAAGCGCGCCAGTAAACCATTCACTCTCCGAGGGCTTACCGGTCTTCACTGGCGGCTTCAGCGTTTCTCGCATGCAACAGGCTTCCCTGCTCTTGGGCCGCTGAATGGGAGTGCGTTCTGTTAGCCGCTTGGTTCACGTTCTGCCTCTGCATTTGGCAGCTACAGCTGCCCGCGACAAGGATGCAGTGAACTTATCTCAGCTTCTCTGCATGCCATTCACGTCAGCCTCTGTATTGCGTCCTGCAGTCTGCTCGCCTCCAGTGACCCAAACAGCATCAAAAAAAGTTGGATGCAGCTGCAGTCTCAGTCGCTCTCTAGTCATCTGTTCAGCTGTGTCAATTTTAAATGTCTCGGCCTAGCTTAGCATTTTCCAGTGACTGGAACGTGGCGTTGGCTTCGCACTTATGGTCATACTCATTCCTCTATCCCTCTTCCTCGTCTTGGCATTAGAAAGGTAAATGGGTAAATAAGGTTGTTGGCTATGAAAACCTCGGAATTCCCTATCCAGATTACAATAAGCCATGTGATAAAGGCACATGGGTGTCACTGAGAATTACAGCCGAAGGATTGTTCTGATCCAGTATTTGTTTGCCTACCTGAAGTTTGTCCTCCCCTACGTGGCCCTCCCACAGATAGCCACCCCCAGGGTCAGAGTATGATAGTTTCTGCCTTTCCATATAAGGGAAGCCATATAAGGGAAGCTTCCCTCCAGAGAACCAGTGACGATATTGCTAGCTTCATCACAGCATACAAAAAAATGCACATAGATTACTCAATTTTTCCAGCCCAGGCCAAAAGCTACGTTCAGTTTGATAGACAGTCCCACAAAGCCTGAAAGTTAGTTAAGCGGACTACTTACCCAGGCTTTGGCAGCACTGAAGTTGGTGGTGGGAAGGATACCTCAGACGACAGATTGTCTGACCCAGGGACGGGGGATGGGGCAGCAGAATCCTGTGAACCAATGCTCTGCTTGTCTGACCCAGAGTCCTTTACAAACTTCACCTGCAAAAACAAGAATGAAAGTTCACAAGTAAAAGTTTGAAGGATACACTCAGAGGTCTATTGCTCATGCCTCTAAATAAATCACTGCATCCATCTACAACTAGCTATCGTCTACTTCTGATCTCCTAGCCCTTTTTCCTTCCTTTGGCACATTTGGTCAAATCACTCTACACTACAATTACTAAAGCAGCACTTTCTTGGTTCATTTCTTTCCTTCTCAGTTGCTGTAACTTGAGTTTTCTTCCAGCTTTATACTCCTCCCCATATCTGTGTACTTTCCCCAGGCCTCAGTCGTGGGCACCTCTCTTCATCTTGCTTTACATACTGTAAGGATGGCATTGTATCAAACAGTGAAGACAGACAGGTGAACACAGTTCGAGGGTGTTTATTGAACTTCAATAGGTTGGTTGAATGCCATCTAGCCTAAATCTAAGGATGGGAGCAAACTACGACCATCAAATAATAATAACGCAGTCCTTGTCGAGTCACTGTCAAAATAAAAGGGCCTTCACTAATAAACTACTGCCAATCCTTACTTCTAAATACAAAAGGGTGTGGGATAATGTATGCAACAAAGAAAAGTGTTCAAGAAAGAATATGTCAGGACAGTTGAGCAATTGGCTTCCCTTCCCCACATTTTGAGCAGGGGCAAGGCGACACATTTGAGTTTTTCACACACTGTGGCTTCTCTGGCACGACGATACAGTTTAAAGCACAGATATCAGGGCCTTCTGCCAAAGTCTCTTTTCCAATAACAGTCTCTTACTGCAGAGGGCCTGCCATAACAAACCAATCTCAAAGTTCCATTCCTATCGGGATCTTCACATGCACAAGTTCTCGCTTCCAGAGTTTATCGTGGGTCTCCCTCCTTCAGGCTTGGACCCCTTTTTACCACAATGTTTACACTTGGTCTCCCTCGTTCGGGCTCAGACCATGGATCTCCCTCGTTCGGGCTTGGATCCTCTTGATATCAAAATCAAAGACTTTTGAATGTGCAATGGGCTTTGCTTAAACCGTCACAGGACCACTTTGATTCATTTTGCACAATGTTCTTATCAATCTTTTGACTTTCGTTTCTCATGGCGCGACACCTTACAGAGACCTTCGATTGAGCACACAGTGCCAAACCACTTTATTAACGGTATCGCCGGAGAGCGGGGTATTGGCAGGATTGCAAAAGTTGGTTAGAGGCTTGAATTCTGATTTATCGAGTTTTAATTTGTAGCCACATACCGCAGAGAAATTATTTATCATGTTCAGTAAGTGATGAATTGATAGAGTGGGTTCTGAAAGATATAGTAGGACATCATCTACATATGCTTATAGCTTAATTAAGGTATTCAATATTATTTATAAAAATACCTTTAATATCAACATTCATTCTAATACTTTGGAGAAGGGGCTCTAAGGCTAGATTGAATAGTAAGGGAGAAAGGGGGCATACTTGTCTGGTCCCTCTTTCTATATGAATAGAAGAAGAAAGAGAATTATTAATGAGAATACTAGTAGTAGGTGAAGAGTAGAGAATTTTAATGAAACTAATAAAAGGAAGGAGGGATACCATGCCAAGCTAAAGAAAGGAACAAATGAACACAATACCCAATCAAAAGCTTTTTCGCATCACGAGCAAGAAGGGTGAGGGGTTCATGTGAGTTTTGGGAATAGGCTAAAGTGTTAAATAGGAGTCTAGAATTGCTCGAGGCGAAGCGACCTTTGATAAATCCGAATTGATCAGGCTGTATAAGTTTGGGGAGGAGTAATTCTAATCGTTTGGCAAGTATTTTAGCTAGGATCTTAGAATCCAAATTAATGAGGGAAATGGGTCTGTAATTTTTTGTATTAAGGAAGGGTCTTTATCAGGCTTGGTAAATAGAATTAAGAGAGCTTCACTAAATGATCAGGGGCTTTGTTCAATGTCATTAAAATAAGCATATAGTTCTAAAAGTTTAGGTGCTATAGGTTCCATCAAAGTTTTATAGAAAATCAGAAGTGAATCCGTCGGGTCCGGGAGCTTTATTAGGTTTGAGGTCCGATATAACTTGTTTAATTTCATCAAGGGTGATGGAATTATTAAAATGAGACAAATCTGACTAACGGGATTATCCTTTGTATTGGATTTAAAAAAAGAATTAATTTCTTCAGAAGTAATGGTGGGATCAGAGGAATATAATTTAGAGTAGGCGTCATTGATGTCTTTAGGTTTAGTTAATCTGTTACCTTTGGGGGAAATAATATCAGTTAAGGGATTTTTCTTTCTTTTTTTTTTTAACTAAGAAGCTAACATATTGCCAACGTTGTTGGATCCATAGTGTTATTTGGTTCTGGGTCTAAGAATGGAGTTAGCAGCTTTGTCCGTGTACATTTTATTAAATTCAATACATTTAATTAGAAGCTCTTTCATGATATTGGGATCTGGGTTTGTGTAATAAGATTGTTCAAGGCTTTTTATAGAAGTTAAAAGAGTATTATGTATGGATTCAGATTGTCTTTTTTTATAGCAACAAATTGAATTATAAAACCCAGAAGGGAAGCTTTGAAGGCATCCCAGTTATTATGTAAGGATTTGTGTTCGGGACGATTATTGAAGAAGAATTCTTTGATAAACAAATTAATTTTGTCAATAAAGGATTGATCTTTAAGAAGAAACAAATTTAATTTCCATCTAGGGGAGAGATTAGAGGAGGTGGACCATTCAATAGTGGTGGAGACGTGTGAATGATCCGATATAGTTAGTGGGCCAATTTCAGAGTTTAAGATAGAAGAAGTTAAGGAAGAATTTAGAAAAATGTAATCTAATCTAGAGAAAGATTGATGAGGTGACGAATAGAATGTCTAGTCTTTAGTATCAGGGTGATGAAAGCACCAAGAATCAATTAAGTTAAGGTTTTGTAGCATATTTAGGAAATTATTTCGAGATTTGGAATTGATGAAATTTGATGTGGATTTCGGATCAAGAACAAAGTTATAAATCTGGTTCCTATCTCCACAGAAGATAAGCTTATCAAGGTTTTTGTGAGATAGTTTAAGTAGTAAATTGGACCAAAACCATGGGTGAAGGGCATTTGGGCCAAAGACATTGACAATGGTGGCTGGTAGATTATTTATAATAGCGTCTACAATAATCCATCGACCTTCCGGGTCCTTTTCTTCATTAACTAGAGTGAACTTCAATCTTTTATTTATTAGAATGGAAACTCCTCCTTTCTTGTCTAGCGCATTGGAATAAAGTGTGTGGCTTCTCCAAGGAGCTCTAATTTTGCAGTTTTCAGTGTCAGAACTTAAATGAGTTGCCTAGAGGCAAATTATGTCTGGTTTTGGTTTGGCAAGTTGCGCAATAACCTCAGAGCGTTTGATAGGGTGACCCAAACCTTTAACATTCCATGTGAGAAGTTTTATTGGCATCAGAGTATTAGAGAAAAAAAACTAACAACTGAATGATATGTGGCAAGGTGTGATAAAAGGTGAACATGCAACCATAAGTAGATTTTAAATAAAATAATAATTAAGTAAATGTTCCTAGAACTAACAGTAATCTTGGAAAACGCAGGGAAGAACATCAGGGAGGGAAGATAATATAGAAAATGAGAAAGATGTAAAAACTTAGGATTTAAAAGAATAAGTATGAGCATGTAGAAAAAAAGGGTACAAATGTAGACAGTTAGAAAGCAAGCAAGCAAAAAAGACATGAGGGATACCAAAGTACAGAGATGTAGTGGGCACAGGCGAAGGAGGACAAGATCCAGAGAATTAAGTAACAATAAAGGTTAAAGCATCATGAAGTAGAAAGTCATTAAGAGTAGTAAAGAGAGGAATTTGAGTTTTAAATACGCAAGAGGAGGTGAACCTCAGAAGAAAAGGATATGTAGCTACTGTATTTAGAGGTTTAGACAAGTTTGCGGGTTTGAGAGAGTGAGGTCGTAGCTTTGATAGGAGATCTTGATTTGTCTCTTAGATGGGTTGAGGTGGACGGTATCTCAAGTGGAATGGATGACGTTGATCTGCTGCGTTTGGAAGTATATTAGATGTGCTGGTTTCTAGGTATTTTGTAGAATAGCGAATGGCAAGGAAGATCTGCTTTTGGATTGTTGACCGGATCACTTTGGGCAGACACATCCATCGGGGAAGATTGAAGCTCTTTGAGTAGATTTTGAAGTTCGGTTGGGTCTGTAAATTCTTTGGCAATCATCCTAGCTGGTTCTAACAAGCCATATCTTAGGTTGAGGGATTTTAAAAGGGACCTCATATCCAACAATCTCTTCCTTTTCGCTTGGGTATTCTTGGAGAAATCCAGAGATATGAACATTTTGTCCTGGAAGATTATGGAGGAGTTCTTCTTAGCAGTATTTAGAGTTTGGAGAGCTTGTTGATGACGAAGAAAGCATGCAATAAAAGGTCTTGGTGAGTTGCTGCTGTTAGAGGACCGTGGGCGAATCCTATGTGCGCATTGCAGTTCCAAAGGGGGTGTAAAGTTAATCCTAGTACTGAGGGAATCCAGTTTGTAAGAAAATTGATCAGGTCGTCTCCCAACTTTTCCGGAATTCCGTAGAAGCGGAGATTGTCTCTTCCGTTTCATCTTCCAACTCTGAAACTTCATTTTCTAAATGCACTAGTTTTACTTGCATGCTCTCCAAGCCTTCTACTCCATCCTCTACAACACCAATTCTTTCTTCCGCTACATCAAGTCTACTTGAAAGGGTTTTAATGTCATTCTTGAAGCCTTTGATCTCTTCTTGTATGGAGGAAGAGCGAGAATCAAGTGCGGAAATCGAACGAATAATTCCTAATTTTTCAAAGAATTCTTTACATGCACGCATTGAGAGGAGAATTGTCAGAAGACATGCAGCCTCATTACGAGTCTGGTGGTAGCTGTGCCGGAAAAACTGGCAGGCTGCCGCCGGACCCGTAATACCATTCTGCCTCCGTGATTGCCAGAATCACCAGGGCATTACAACCCCGGTGACCCGGTAATTCCGGAGGCGGAATTCTGTAAATCCCCATTCCAATGGAGTCCAGTAGGACTCCATGGGGATGGGGACCATGGAAACACTGGTTCAGTCTATGAAAGAGCCAGTGTTTCCATGTCCGCCTGCAGGCGGGTGGTGTTACTCCCGCCAGGTCAGACCTGGCGGGAGTGACATCACCCACCTGCAGGCTAGGAATCAGCCGGTCCGGAAACAACGGTGGCAGCGGATTTACTGCGATCGTTGTTTCCGGACCGGCTAACTCATAATGAGGCCCATGGACATCTATGTTGCATTCACCATTTTAACCAAGAGCCAAAACTAAGTAATGAAAATGTGACTTTTGGCAGCAATAACATATCAAAATTATTGGCAAATCAAGGTGCAAATGTAGTACAGCCCGAGTAGGCTTTAGATCTAGTAAGGCAGTAGAACGGATATAGGTTTAAGGGAACCTATAAAAAATTGTAGCGTGTTATCCGGAGTTTCATTTGTGCCATTAAGCAATAGCAATATAATGCCAAGTGATAAAACTATAGATGAAAAAAACAAAAAAAATAAAAATTGCTTCATGACAGTTGTATTACTTAGATCAGCAAAAGTAGTATAAAACAGAAATTCTATAGGTCTCAAAAGGGAAGTTCCAACATAAACGGGTTCGATCACCGGGTCTGCGCTTAGAAAGCTCTGGGTATTAAGCGCGCTATAAATAACATATCATATCATATATCCAAAGAATGTTTGTATATTAATGTAAAATTACTCTATATTCAAAAGGATTTGCAATATTGACCAAGTAGATGAGTTTAAGAATTAGGCTCTAAAAGTGTATAACATAGAGGCATTACACTTATTAAACTGCCGGCGTGTGTAAAAAATGCTGTATTCCAGTACGGTTGTTTATTATTAGTTTATGACCTTTGTTGTGCAGAATCCTGGTATCCTAAGGTGAGCGGAATGATATGACGTGTAAGTCACCTCGTCACCTCAGCTGACTAAACGTTGAGCTACGCTTGTCACTCGAAGCCGATGCTTAAGGCCTCGCCCCTAACTGTTGACGAGCAGACATAAAAGGTTTCTCTGTCAGAGTCATAAAAGATCCCAAAAGGAACAGTGAATTAGGCGCCGGAAGACAGTTTCTGCTAGTTTTGTTTCAATGTACCCGTGGCGAAACGATGATACAAACGTGTGCGGCGCAGTTGTCACAGGGATGTGGTACCGTCGAGCGTTGCAGCCATCAAAGCTGACAGGAGGTGGACCACATCTTCGGTCAAAGAAATCTGTTGGTCGGCATCACAAATCCCACTCCGCATCAGGTACAGTTTATATATGATGCAGATAAGTGGATAACTTTTCAATTATGCGTTCAAGTTCATGATAAAATCACAGCTCTCATTGCTCTTCACCTAAGCGGCACCGTTGCCGCTTGGCCACGCCCCCCCCCCCCAAGACTTACAAACATAACAGTCCTCTGTCTCAAAAGCATAATCTAGTCTAAGTACCAACCCTACTGTTGTGGGCGAGCCTGTGTACCAACCCTACTGTTGTGGGCGAGCCTGTGCCTCGGGCCGCCCCGCACACGCACTCGCTCTCACGCATCCACACAAAGAGACACGGGACACGCGTGTGTGCCTTATGGCGTCCCGGCAGCAACTGCCCGCACGGACGTTCTTTAGTACGAACGCGCATGCGCGGACCAGAACGAGGCTCGCGCATGCGTCGTTCATGCCTGCAACGTGACATCCCTTTTTTTCTTCAACCAAAACAACATAGCATCAACAAGGATGAACAGTATAACCTGTAAACATAAAGCATGTAACCCAACGTGGGTTGGCCGGCTGCTATAACCTCAGCTCAGTCTCCCGAGTCCAGGATGTAGTCCTTGAGGCGGGCCAGCAGTCTGCGGTCTCATCGCACAGGGTACCGAGGGGTGCTTTGAGGAGTCGCGCTGGGACCATCTGCATACGGGACGGCATCCCTCTGGGAGTCCTCCGCCTGACTTTCGGGGACAGCCTCGGAGGGGGTGCTTTCGTCCGGCTCACTGGCCCTCGTTGAAGTGTCCACTTTTTTGAAAAAGGACCTGTTGCGGGTGACGGTCCCCCGGTTGCAGGCTGCCGTGACCATGGTTCCTTTCACGTGCGTGACTGTCCACGGGTGAGGCTCGTAGGGCAGTGACAGTTTGCCTTCTGGGCGGTGATTCCAGGCTAGCACGGAATCACCTACGGCCACTTCCTTGTCTCAGAGACCTCTCCTCTCGCTCTCTCTCCGATTGCGTGCTGCCCGCTCCTCCCTCATTTTTTCATTGTCAATGACCCCGGGTCCTCTTCCTTCCATCTCCGGTATCATGCCGTGAGGGCAGCGCCCGAATAGCGCTTCAGCAGGGGCTACGCCCGTCGATTGATGCAGCGTGGTCCGATACTCTCTCAGGAACTCCACAAGCTTCTTCGGGAGGTCCTCCCCACCGCTTGCGGATATTCTCAGCACCTTGTTTAACGTGCGCATGAGCCTTTCAGCTTCCCCGTTCGCACGCGGCCACAAAGGGGATACTCTCCGGTGATGGATGCCCCTCGCTTTGAGATACTGTGCGAACTGGCTGCCCGTGAACGGGGGACCATTGTCTGAGCGTAGTATTTCGGGGATGCCATGGGTCGCAAACATTTTGTCCAGGGTCCTGGTGGTGTACTCCATAGCGGTGGACTCTACGACCTCTACCTCGGGATATCTGGACCATTGGTCTAACACCGCTCAAAAATACATGCCCCGACCCGTTGATCCAAAGTCCACATGGACAGTTCCCCAGGGCTTTTCGCTCCGTTCCATTGAGCTGATCGGTGGAGCTTTATCCCGGGGATTCGCCGCCTGACATGGCAGACACCTTTTTATAAACAGCTCGACCATTCCCTCGAGGTCGGGGAACCAAGCCTTGGGTCGAAGCCGCGCTTTGGTCTTGGCGACCCCTTGTTGCCCTATGCGGGCTAACTCCAATACACGATCTCTCAGGGCCTGTGGAATCACAATTTGCCTCCCCCTCAGCAGTAGTCCGTCAGAAATAGATAGCTCATCCCTCACCCTCCAAAGCGCCTGAAGGTCTTTTTGGGTGTCTTTTCTGAAGCACCTCTCTTCAATCGCTGCTTCTAACCGCTGTTTTGATGATGTGGAACACTTCATCCTTGGACGATTCTGTCGCTATGGTGAGTCTAGACAGCGCCACCAGCAACGCACCTTCCACCACATGACACAGAAGCTCTCGACAGTCAGACACCTCCTTGGTCTTTTCCACATTCTCTGGGTTTGGGTGTCGCGACAGATAGTCCGCCGGATTATTGGTCCCCGGTCTGTACACCAGTCGAACCCCAAGGGCCAGCATCCATCGCTCAATTCTGGGTGGAGGTTTTGATGACACACCCGCCAGGATGGGCAGCAGGGGCTTATGATCAGTCACGACCACGACTGGCTTGCCCAGGATGTAAAGACGAAAATGGCGACAGCCCCACAGTATGGCCAAGGCCTCTCTTTCTATTTGCAAGTAACGCTTTTCTGTGTCTGTGAGCGCCTTGCTCACGTATGCAATGGGTCGCATGTCCCCTCTATTGTCCGCTTGCATCAGCACCGCGCCTACACCCACCGGGCTGGTGTCAACAAAGATCTCTGACTCTGCGGTGGGGTCGAAGTACGTCATGGTGTCTCCGTCGGACAGGGCATTTTTGATGACCTGAAATGCCTCTTGTTCTTTCCTTTCCCACACCCAGACAGTGTCATTCTTGGTCAGCGCTCTGAGGGGTTCCGACAAGGAGGCCAAGCCCTTAATGAAGCGCCCACAGTAATTTACCATCCCCAAGAAGCTCCTTACCTCCGTTGGGGACTGGGGTGCTGCGGCCTCCCGAATGTCCTTGATCTTTGCAGGATCGGGCGACACGCCGCTGGCGTGAAAGATGAAGCCAAAAAACCCAATTCTGTCTTTGAAAAACTCACATTTTTCACGGTGTAGGGTAAGCCCCAATCTCTTCATGTGTTCTGTCTCCGAGTCTGCAAACACCAAAATGTCATCGCTCATATTCAAGACACCTTTCAGTCCTGCCAGCGCCCCCCTGATGGTGTTTTGAAAAACTTCCGCAGCAGATGAAATGCCGAAACTCAGGCGCTTAAACTGATAGAGGCCATCATGCGTCGTAAAAGTTGTGATATAACGTGAGTCCGGGTGGAGCTCCAGCTGATGATAGCCCGCCCTCAAATCTAGCTTCGAAAAGACTCTCGCCCCTTGCATTTCTCCTATAATGTCATCGAGAGTGGGCGTAATGTGTCTCTCCCTCTTGATAGCCGCATTCGGGAGGCGCATATCGAAGCAAATGCGCACCGCTCCCGGCTGTTTTGGCTTTGGGGCCACCACTATGGGCGAGACCCAGGGCGTCGGGCCTTCCACCCTTTCGATGATGTCCATTCGGACCAGTGAGCGGAGTTCTTCCTCCACCTGCTCCCGGAGATGGAACGGGATCCATCGATGTTTGAGAGCCGTAGGCCTGATGGTGTCAATGTGGAGACGCACAGGAGGAGCTCTCAACTTTCCGACTCCTTCAAAAATGCCTGAGAATCTGGCCACCAGCTGCTCAATGTCTACTTGATAGACTGCAAACGCAAAATGCACGAGGTCGAATGCCTCCGACGCTGCACAGCTGAGCAGGGAGTGGGGGCTCACGTCAGTGACGAAAAATCGTGCTTTTATGGACTTGCCGCCCTTTGAAACGGGCACCACGAAGACGCCCTTGATGGGGAGTGGTGTGTCGCCGCTGAACGTGAAGATCTTTGCCCTCAAGACATCCAACAGTGGTGGCCCCGGGATTGACTGGTAGTGATCGGAGGCCAGCACACATACCGAGGCTCCCGTGTCAATCAGCACTTTTGTCGGGACCCCTTGAATGTCCACGATGCATTTGGGCTGCCTCTTTTTCCTTGTCCCAGTGGCTATGCTCGAAATGAAGAACATCTCATCCTCCTCCTCTTACTCCTCGCCCATGTTCAGCCTCTGCATATCCTGTTCAACCGTCGCAATGCTCTTTTGCCCCCTCAACCTGCTGCCGAACAACCTGGCCGGACCCCTTTGTGTAGCCACCGGCGCGGGAGCGTGGCACATCCGGGCACAGTGTCCAGGTCTGTGGCATCTGCCACAGGATCTGGATTTAGCGGGACATTCTTCCGAATGCGGCAAATCGTACCTGCAATATTGACAAATGGCCGCCACTCCATGCGTTGGACTTGCTTCTTGGCGTTTCTGGCTCCACTTACTCTTTGACAAGGACTGCTTCCCGACTGCAAACGCCTCTTCTGACCTGCCGGGACGCACCGCTGCGTCCATTTTGGCACCCCTCGATTCTGCCAGTTCATATACTCTTCCACTGTCCAGGATCTGTGTCAGAGTCCACCCTGGCTCCTTTAACACCTGTCTGCGGAGTTTGCCTGAGCCACAGCCTTGGATGACTTGATTTCTAATCGTGGCCTCCTCGTTGTCCCATCTGCACGTCGTGGCCATTTGTCTTAGGCGAGCGCAGAATTGATCAAGCGACTCCTCTTCCCGCTGTTTTTCACTATTGAACAGGAACCTCTCATAGTCCACATTGGACAGCGGAATAAAATGATTCTTTAAGGCAGTCTTGACCGCATCATAGGTGACTACTTGCAGGTTAAGGGACTCATAAATGCGCAGGACGTCCATACCCTCAAAGTACAGTAGAGTTGCCCTTTTTGCATCATCATTAGTTTCTCCTGTAGCAGTGAAGTACATGTCCAATTTTCTTATCCACAGCAGCCATCTTGGGCCCAATTTTGAGGGTGGACCGACATGTCGAATTCTTGCATGGGTAACAGAGAACCCTGTTGTCTCCTTACCACCACCTGCGCTGTCCCTGCTTCTTTGTCACTCTCAGCCATGTTCACAGGACGCACTGGCACCTCCTCAGGGTTTAGAGGCCGCAAACCTGACTTGTGCAGACAGTCAACGTACCTCAGGCCACTGCGTGGTGGGGATCAACGTGGCCGTGGACCCCTCCAGTTACCACTGCTTGAAGGACTGTCCTCTTGGATGTCGAGAACTGTCAGGATTCCAAAAATGTGTGCACTGTAGTTTCTGTGGAACGTGAGCAGCGCACGAGCACCTTTTCAGGCCGCTACTGCCACGTGTCCTGCGTAGAAACCCATCTGCTTTGCTCGCGCTGGATTCGGGGAACGCACCGGTATAACGTTGCTGCAGTGGACATGCAGCGTTATGTCAGCAGAACGCTCCGTTCGCATCCCGCCTCGTCGCCAGATGTTGTGGGCGAGCCCGTGCCTTGGGCCGCCCCGCACACGCACTCGCTCTCACGTATCCACACAAAGAGACACGGGACACGCGTGTGTGCCTTATGGCGTCCCGGCGGCAACTGCCCGCACGGACGTTCTTTATTACGAACTCGCATGCGTGGACCAGAACGAGGCTCGCGCATGCGTCGTTCATGCCTGCAACGTCACACCTACCAGTAATACAAAAGACTAACAAAATGTTTACCAGAACGGGTCTCTAAAGGATTCCTTCCTTAGCAGTGGAAATGGCGATTGGCTTCTGACCCCCATCCAAATATGTGTCTCTAAGTGACCAAATCCTGCGCCTGGCAGAAACAGTTCAGAGTTTCAATACAAATGTCTTAAGTCTCTTTTTCTTGTAGAACACTCTTTGACATTGTTAAAAAGAATTGCATATTTCTCCAGTATGGAGCCTTTCTTGGGGTTGACTGATTTTTACCTGGCTCAGGGTCATCTGGTTTTTTTACCCTGCCGTGGGATTTCCGTCTCTTACCACTGCTTGGGGTCATTTGGCTTTCTCCCTGCCAAGGGTGTTCCTGTTTCTCGTTCTCCCATAGGGATTTGTACCCATTATGTGAGGAATGCACCCTGCCAACGGTCTCTTGGTTCCTCACCCATCGTGGGGTAGTCAATCCCTTATCCCTAATTGGGGCTGCATGGTTTTCACCCTACCGAGGGCCATTGTGTTTCTCACCCCGCTGTGAGGATTTTTTTCCCCTTACCTCTTTTTGGGGCTATGGTGCTTTCACATTGCCAAGGGACTCTAGGTATCTCAGCCCGCCATGGGATTTTGCTAGTTCTCTATGCCTTCCTCCCTGCTCCGAGAAACAGCCGCATACCTTCTGGGTCATTGCGGTGTTCGTCGGGGGCAGGCGGTCTTTTCTGTGACCACGGTTTAGCTTCTTCCAGCATTCTCCACATCAGTTCCTTGCGTCGGCCTCCTAGGCGGCTGTAGGCTTGCTGGCACCGTGGACTACAGGCGCTGGTTAACAGCATCTGCTCTGGGTGTTACTCTAGCTCGGTCGAGTCCAACCGACTCCAGACCGGTCTTGTGCAAGCAGCGTTGCGTGGGCTCCTTGGTTCCTCTGAACCAGATGCTCACATGTCTCCACTCTCCAGAAGGAGGCCCCGTTTTGTGCCGTTCCGTTGAACTTCCTCTTCTCCTCTCATGTTGCTCCTGTGGCGTCTTTACTTCTCAAGCTGAATTGAGATAGTTTGATCAATGGATTCTGTGCTTCTTGTAACTGGTGTTGTGGGTGTAGAGATCACTTTTCATGTCGGGAGCTGGTCGCGGTTCTCAACAGAAGGCTCCAGGCAACTTCTTGAAGACACCAAAATGAAGAAAAGATTCAGACCTAAGCAGCCCAGACCCTTCAAGACACCTCACAGGGTGGCAGAAGGAAGGTCCCAGTGCAGGTCACAACTGTCGGGCCGCGACAGGCAATCTCCCAGCGGTGAACACAGAAGCAGCCCCAGATCAGCTACCCTTGTCGTGTGAAGGTTGAAATTGCGGGGATGGTGGCTTATAGCATAGGATGAAGATGCGGAGAGCCCCAAGGCTCTGTTCCGAATGGCGACGGCTGAAGCGTGGTAGCCCAAAAGGGAGCAGGACAGTCCACTTGGTGAACCATGGACACTTCCAACAGCTTCCAGGACATGGATCCACGAGCAGGGGTCGAGATTTGTTGTTCCCACCTGTCCAATGGCACCGACAAGAGTCTTCTGAGATCAGACAGAGGAGCAGGTCTTCAACGGGCCAATCACTGGAGTCAATGCTGGTTAGCTGCAGGGGTTGTCCTTGGGTCGTCAGCGGGTTGCTCTTCTTCGTAGAAGTATTGGTTCCAGCGATGATCTGGAGAATAGCTGCAAGACCCCTCCAAGATTCAGGCAGAGAGCTCACCCAACACCACTAATGGTAAGGATCTGCAACATTCAAACAACCAGGGGTTGTCCAATCCTGGTCATCCAGCAATAGACCATCAGGCGCCAAAGGATGTGGACTCGGACCAGACAGTCCCCACCCCCCTCCTCTGCCCCCTCCTCTGCCTCACTGACACAGCCCACTTGATCATGAAAGCAGCAGCATTCACAGGGAAAGCGTTACCATATATGGCATTTCTTGACCCGAGAATGCAGGAAGCAGGCCAAAGGACAAGATGTTCAAAGAAAAAGTGAAAATACTGTGGCACTGTCATTTTAGGGTGCTAGCCACCTTTAGCAGCCATTTGCAGTAAAAGCAAAAGTGCATGAGAAAAATATACAAATCACACAGCTGCCCCCTGCTTGTTTTAGGCACATTGTCAATGTAACCAATGTAACCAGATAAAAAGATACAAGGAGCATCTAGTCTAAGGTGATGTGTGCAATTGTTCAAATACAAAAATTCCAAAAGAGGCGCGCCTGGACTGCCATCGCAGTGCCTGCATCAACTGGAGACGCCAGCTGTTGGATCCCTGCCGCTCCTTTACTTTCTCATCGACCTCGGGAAAGCCGAGGGATATGTTTTTTTAACTCTGCTTTAGAACGTGGACATTCATCTTAAAGTACACTGTAGTTGCCTACTACACATCACTATAGTGTTTGATAAGCATTTTTTCTATTTGTTTAGATATTCTGCAAAAGTAAAAGTAGCGCGAAGCCACGCTCCTTCTGGTACCTCCTCCTATTTAGCCACAGTGCCACGCGCACCTGGAATGCCATCAGAATGCCCCTTAGTCGGCTTAGTTAGAATTACGGTATGGTAGTACCTTGTGAACGCTGTTTCTGTGGGATAGGCCCCTGCTGATATTTAAATCTCTCCCAAGCACTGCTGAGGACTTATGATTCTACATTGTTTTGAGAAAGGCATAAGTGTCCAGTGCTGGTCGGCCAAGTGACAAGTAGGCTTCTTGTTGTGTTGCTGCCATATCTCAGGACCAGGAAGTGGAAGTCATCGGGCATGTATGCCTCGCTTGTGTTCACTCCGGTGAAAAAACAATGTGTAGGGCTATGGCTTTCCCCTTCCCTCCCTGTACGCCTACAGTGACTGACCAAACCCTGCTCGAGATAGGGAGGATTGACTCATCACTTATCTTACTGGGCACGGGTAGCTCTCCACCTGTGGCTGAAATTACGGTGTCTTCTTCAAACGGCCCAGCACTACCCTCTGCTTTTCCAGTTGTTGGGAATTACTTATCATTCCTAGATATGCCCCCGATATTCATGGAAGGGGAGGTGTTGCTGCTGGCGCTATCGGAACACCTTTCTGACCAGGGGAGCGGGGTGGAGGAGGCAGTTTCCTCTGCACAGGTCCCGCGAATACAGGGAGGGGTCACGGACGAAATGTGGTGGGGGGGGAATTATCGGATTCAATCCAAAGCGAACTCATGGAGCACACCAAGTGCCTCAGAAGCATTATTATTCTTTTGACAAATATGCAGGGGCAGGACTTAGACCGCCGATGTAATTGTACCAAACTGGTGGATACTGCGACTAATACTGCTGACGTTAGGAATCGGGCAGGACATTTGGAACCATCTATGGAGACTAATGTTAATAACAGCCTTGCAGAAGAGGTCACTGAATGTGTTCCGGCTGACATGGAATTGAATTTGGTTGGGATTGAAGGGGAGACTCCTAATAATATTACTGAGGATCAACCACCACTTGCACCCATGACCACCTCTAAAAAGAAAATAGAAAATAAAATGCTCAAACTGGTGTCGGGGAAGGATTCCAATAAGCCTGCTTGCAATTCCTTGTGCAACATGTTGAGGGAGGAGGTGAGTGCCTCCCAAGATCTTGAACGTGGACTGCAGCAGATTAATGAAGAGACTGATTGTTGTATAACAAGGGATAGATTTGGTGGAAGGGAGATGAGGGATGCTACCCTTCCGTTGATTGAAGCTATGAAACAAAGGTAAAATGTTTGATAAAAATAATCACAAGGAGATCCAACAGAATGTTGTCTCAATGAGTGAGATCCCCAACTCCAAATCACATACCCCATTGTATAATGTTTTTACAGGAAACCTAGAAAAGTGGATACCACTGAGCAGGGCCGAACCCTGCCCTTCAGCCCCTGATAATGGCTGCAATGGAAAGGTTGGTCCCTTGGGCGTAAGCTGGGCTCCCAGTAGAGATTTGTTGTCTCTATCAGGGGTCAGTTACATCTAAGGAACCCCATATGGACCGGCAACACCAATCAATTCTAATTAAGAAATCTCGTCATACTGGGGATACATCGGGTGTGCCCGATCGTTCTCCTGGCTTAATCTCTGGAATTAATAAAGACAGAGATATGTCTGGCAGAGAGTTTCATAATAACAATATGTCATTAGAATCTCTGGTTAAGAAGACTAATAGAAATTCTGAGTTCTCAACCAAACACCACTGATATGGGGGTGCCACAGGCCCTTAAGGGGGTACAGTTACAACACACAAATATTCCATCTACCTCTGCTGGAGAAAATATTGAGCAAGAGGGAGTGGCTCTTGAGTTGGTGGCTGGGGGGACGGCATCCCTTGGTGACTGTACCCTCAAAGATGGTGTTAGCCCACCCAAGTATGGGGGGCAAGATGGACTGGGGTCGGCCCCACATATGGGCGGGACTCATCGGGAGGAAGGTGCGGATAGGTGTTACAAGTTAGGTTTTTGGAAGCAATCTTAATGGGGTTCAATGGAGACAACCCTGCTTCCCAGATGACCTAAGTGTCATCATTTATTATCTGTTTGGTTATGGGGGCACTCATTCACTCAATAGATGGCGGGTTTTGGCACTCCTTAACGAGATTCCAAGTCTGCATTTGATCTCTTCAGCGGACATCAAGTTGGTGGATTTTATTCATCCGGACAGATATGACCACGTGCGTCTGGTCTTACTTTCACGAACTGTCTACGAACTATTATTGAAAGAGACCTCTCATCTTAAACTTGGATACGATATCTTATCCTTTAGTCCTGGGTTCCATGGCACCAAGTCTGGGAGAAATATTGTTAGACAAGAAATCGTGACTCCTAATAGTCTATCCAACAAGAAGTCTGTTGGGTTTCAGGGTGAAAGTGAACCTGATATGAACTGGAGGTGGCTCGCAATGAGCCTGCGTGACTCAATTCCTCAATTACAATCCTTAAAACCTCCCCTTTAGCCAAAGAAAGCCTCTCTCTGTTTTCTTGGACCGCTAGGGGTTTGTGGCATCTGTATAACTCTTTGGAACTATGTAAAATTCTCTCAAATTCTTCAATTTTCTGTATCCAAGAGACATGGATAACAGATTCTTGTGCATTCAATGGTTTTACAGTTCATACTAAGCCTTCAACAAAGGGTCTGAGGGGACGCCCCTCTGGGGGCTTGCTAATCACAATTAAGATAGGCATTAATTTGATAGTAAGAAAAATCATTAGTACCCTCAGTAGTTTGGCTCTTTTGCTTGAGTTCAAACAATGCATCCTCCTTGACTATACTACTTATTAGCATCTACTGCAATCCCCAATTGATTTTGAAAGAGACTCTTAAATCACTGTACATACTTAGAGGATTGTCTAATAACCTTTTCTGGCCTCCTTATAATCATCATAGGAGATCTGAATGCGGAAATCATGGGGGTGGGGCAAAAGGGACATTTGACGAAGGGGATTTGGGGCTGTTCACAACAAAGAGCATAAAAAAACAAAAAAATCATATTGGGGTGGTCCACCCGGATGTTCCAGAAAGAAAGGACAGGCTCAGCTTTGGAACAACTTTTTTAGTTGGGGTTTGTTCCAAGTAAATGAACTTTTGAATCATCTGGGCAATCCAGCTACTTGGTCCGATGGCTCCTGATCCTCAACGGTAGACTATATTTGTATATCTAGATAACCGATAAATATGGCGCAGCACCCTTTGCAGCGACCATTGTATGCTAGAAACTGAGTTTTCGTTGTTGCTTGGGAACCGGCAGAAGGAGGCTTACTGTCAGTCCCTGACCGTTAACAACGCCAAAACAAGGGAAACATAAGGAAATGTAATAATGCCCTCCTTCTTGATTTTAACAACAGTAAGATGGATACTAAACTTTTCCGATGCTCCCACGGTCAATTTTGTGACTATGTGGAGACATTGGTAACGAAATCTGTTAAGGGAGTGGCTGTAACTCAAAGTTAAGCCCCGGTACGCACACTTAGGATACCCGCATTCAAGTTCACAAAAGGCAGACATGTATAAAAGTGAGAGGTATTTTAAATTACACACTCACGCAAGAGGTTAAATATCTGGAAGTTAGAAAGATAAGGAACCAATCTAAAAATTGGGTAAGGGGTCACATAGCGTATCTATATCAGGGGGAAATTGAATTAATGTGCCGTGCCCTTAAAGATGGGTCGTCTAGACAATTTTGGATCTTGATTAATTTGAGGGAAATCTCACAAAGTTCCATTCAAACAATGGCGATCCCAGACGAACAATGGAATCGCCATTTTGGGTTACGAAACGAAGTGACCAAACAGCTAGTGGGGGATCACTTAGGGACCTTATCAGGATTAATCAAGTATCCTTGGGACATCAAATTCTCTAGTTTGGGGATTAAGAATTGCATTAGCAAAGTCAGTATTTCAAGAGCGGCAGGCCCAAACCAATTATCTAGTGTGATGCTGAAAGGCAATCCAGAGTTGTGGGCAAAAGCCCTTTACATCTTGTTTACCGATATCATTAGGACCTGGTCGTTACCCACCTCTTGGCATATTTCATATATTTTTCCCATTTATAAAAAGAGGGATCGATCTTCCCCTGCCAACTATCGCCCTAGAGTTATTAGGTGCTGATTCGAAAATCTTTGCAGGTTTGATATTGGATGCAAATCCCATAATATTATGTCACCATTAAAAATTGGGTTCGGGAAGTGTGTGGGGACTGATGCCGGGGTGTACTTTTCACAATCTTTCAGGAGAAGGCGTGGATAGCTGTTAGGCAGAAACCTGTGCAGTTCCCTCTGGGACCACTGCAAAAGATTTAAGACTACAGGTGTTTGGCAGTAAACCCACTTGGTAGCAGTCTGTACCACCCAGATTTACCTGGTAGCTGTGGCTGAGCAGTCAGACTTCCCTCAAGAAGAGTTAGGCAGTATATAGAGCATACATAATAGGTACAGAGGTACAGTAGCACAAGCAAACACTGACCAGAGCTAGGTGTAAAAGTATATAATTATTTATTTAAAAGACACACTCATAAATTACACTAGCACAGAAAAGGTAAGTAAGTCAAAACACAGTCACTATTACTTATATGTACATCCCTAGTTATTTGTTGGACAAGTCTAAGTTAACACCACTTATTTCCAAACAGAGGTGAGCGCTTAACGTTAGATGGCACTCCAACAAGTTAGTTAAAAAGGGAGGGAAAAGGCAGAAGTAATGAAAACAGCAAGGTAAAACACTTTTCAGAGATTCACAGTGAGTTTAGAAAGGCAGTCTATTGAGGAGCAAGGAAGTTCGGTTGCCAGGCCCACTCTAGGGCAAGCCAGGCGAAAAGATGTCCAAGATCACACAATGTCACAAGTCTTTACAGGTGAGTAGAAAAGGTTTTACTAAGTTTTAGAAAAGTTTAGTTAGGGTGTGCCAGGCTTACCCAGGTTCGAGAGCCGAGGGCTAAATCTACCCCGTACAATCGGTGGCAAGGGAAGCCGGGCGGAACACGGTACCTTTAAAATGGAAAGGATCTTCCAGCGGGGGAAGTTGTTCCTGGTAGTGGGTGCAAGTCGCAGCGGCGTCCAGAGGAAGAGAAGATCTCGACGTGGAGGAAAGCTGAAGGTTGTTGCACTACCAGGGAAGAAACCAGCCGTGGAGTTTTCCGGTTAAAAGGATGTTACCCCTCTTTCGCGGTTGAGGTAAAAAGTGGTATCCCGGTTGCCGGGGTGCTTGGCACAGGTAAGGCGGCCACGAGATGCTTCAGGGAGGCGAAAAGAAGACAGAAACTGGTTGTGCCCACCAGTCAAGGGAAGGAGACTCTCCCGGCTGGAGATCTCCTCTGTCGTTGAGAAAAGTGGTGAGACGGTTCCGCAGGGCTCCACCGGTGGTGTCGTCTTGGCAGGTCGGCTCGGCTTCTCCCTCTTCGGCTTCTTAGGTCCTGTGGCGACTTCTGAAGAACCAGACCCAAAAACCCTGCTTTTATGCAGCAAACCCCCATTCATACAGCCTAGCTGTCACTCAAACATGCTAAGTGGTGAGCGGGGCGGCTCACCACTTGGGCCAATCACACCAGAGTGCGACATGAATTGGCAAGGCAACTCAGTCCAGGGTGCCTAAACCCCCTCCCACACCCCCTGTGGTACCCAGACAGAATGGCACCACTTTGGAGGGCTTCTGTGCAGAAGCCCGCCAAAAGTGGAACAAAGGCTCGACTCGGGTTCAGGGTTACTGAAGTGAACCTAGACGCCATTTTGGCGGCGAGTTCCGGCAAAAAATCCCAACCGGTGAATTTATATTAAATAAATAAACCAGCGGTATCTTTAACATTGCCCCAAAAAGTGGTGCATTAAAATCAATGGGAAATCCCATTGGGAAATATTCCGGTGGAATATTTCTGTGGTATCCACTGCCACCAGCCAGAAACTCGGCGAGGGGGGACGGGACAGTATCCCCTCGACAACAGACCCAGGGGCAATCTAATTGCCCCTACCAGTACTTCCACAGTAAGATGGTTTGTACTGGTTAAGTTCCTAAGTTAAGACTAGTAAAGTCAATGGTGACTTTACAGACTCAGGGAGACAGTAGTCAGTCCCAGGGTGTGGAGTCTATGTTTGGGGGTCGCTATGACACCCCTGTGTTACTGCACTGAGGGTGCTGTGTAACACATATACAAAAACTAATGATAGCCTATGGGAGAAAATACCCCATAGCCCATAAGCACATAGCAAATCACAGAAACACTCTCAAGTCATGTCCAAGAGTGAGGGTAAAAGAGTCTCACTCTTGGCAGGAGAAAAAAATAAACCCCAAAAATCCAGCAAAGCTGCTGGGGGACTCACTAGGTTAGGAAATTCAGCCTAAACAGAGAATTCTCCCTAACAATAGCAAATAGCCCACCTATCTATATCGCGGCTATGGAGCTTACCTGTGCCTTTGATTTAGTTAATCGAAACGTATTATGGAGGAAACTAACTGACCAAGGGGTTCCACCTGGTATCATCTCAATTTTGATCCATCTGCATCAAGGGTCTATGGTACAAGTAAGGCTTAATCGAGAATGTGTATTATCCTGCCTAATTAGCATCATTATTGGACTTTGACAGGGGTGCATTTTTGCACCAACGTTCTTTAATTTGTATATGTCCGATGCAGGGAGATGTTTGGAAAAGGCTGCCTTTGTCTCCCCAAAAATTAAAGGAACCAAAATATGTTGGGTCGCCTATGCCAATGACTACTTGCTCATTGACTATACTCCTAAAGGCTTAAAACGACTGCTTAATGCCTTTAATGGTTACATCTCTAGCAACTGCCTTGAAATTAACGTTCATAAAATCGGTTATAATGAGTGGGAGAACTTCAGCTTTGGGTTATAAGTGGTGTCTGAACAGCGAGAAATTGTCGTGTAGGGTTTCCAAGTCTTAGTAGGGGGTTTCCAATTTTGCAGAACGCAAAAAAACTGGAATATCGCCAATTTCTTGAAATGAAGGTAAACAAATCCATAGCCCAGATAAAAAAGGTAGACAATAAGTATGGGAAGTTCTCTTTAATTCCACTGCTCCATTTTTATAGAAGGTGATTCCTAAAATATGTTAAGGACTGGAGCTTTTCCCCTCTTTGGGCAAGACTGGAACTTGGCAAGTATGAAGCTAAAATTGGAAATCCATATTCTTCTGTTTGCCTAAATTGGTTTCATAAGTAGCAATACAATATGAGCTGGGCCAATAGCCTTTGGGTAGCCTGATAGAGTGGCGAAGATTATCTCTATGTAGGAAAATCTTAATCGGCTATAGGGAGACAATATATGCAATCATAGGGAAGGGCCTTAAGTCAGATTCCTAGGAGGTGGGCATTGTTTCTACATTGCATGGGGAATGCGTGGGCATTCTAGGTAGACTGGGATTTAATATGGACTTACCTATTTGTAATCCCTCCAAAGTTAAAAAAGCTATTACAGTACAGTGACTGGGCTAATACTGTACAGAATGTGCTTAACACCAATCTATTTCCCCAGCTGGTCTCTCACTATAAACAATTGGGTAGCCCTGAGTCTTATCTTGTACAGTTCCCAGATAAAAGACGAAGGAGCGACTATATGCGATTCCGTTTTAATGTTCATATCACGGAGGAGATTAGGGACACAAGTTGTGGCTGGGTGCTGCGTCTTCCAAGTGCAGATGTTGCCTTATTACTGGCTTTACAGAAACATTGAGACATCTATTAATAGATTGTTTAGCACTAAGACGAGTGCAAATACGTTTCTTTAGTAGACATGTGAGGAATACTGAAATAGTTGACCTAGATCTGCTTTGGTGGGATATGTTACATAATGGCTCTAACACTCCAAATAGCTGTGGTTAGGTTTGTAACTGAAGTATGTAAATTACTGTAATTTTTATTAATTATTTGCTGTGAAAAATGTAACTTCTGTAAACTTTATCTCTCCGATGTAATAATGTGTGACACTTAATCTCACCTTTACGGACTGTCCGTATAAGGGTGTACTAAAAATAAGATACATTGATATTAATTGAACTTACGACTGAAATGTAATCCATATGGAAATGGGAGTGCTTTGTAACTCATATGGACATTTTCGTACTTTTTTTTCCTCGTAAGATGGCCTTATGTTCATAATTATTTATATGTTTGATTACGTTTTAATGTTTACTTTATCCTTTGTAAAGTACTATGTAATATGCTTATACTTTTTTGTATGTTTCTTATCAACTTGTTCTAATTGAAATTGTTTTGTAAAGGTTAACAATTTACCCCAACAAATAAAGAAAGAAATAATAATTCCAAAAGAGAGACAAAGTGTCTCTCTCCGTACTCACAGTCTTCAAAAGTAGTCAGTTTCCCCATAAGTTTGAGCAAAACAGGCAAGGGAAATAAAGGAGAACATTTACTGACCTCCAAAAATCAGGACAGTGTTAAAAAATAACCGAAAAGACTGGGGGTTCAACAGGAATCTACGGAGGGAAAGGTGGAAAATCTTTCCCAACGATAAGAAAAAACAGTATAGTCTCAAAAAAGAACAAAACGTCAGGAAAAACGTTTATATACTTTGTCAAAGCTTAAATATTTAGAAACTTTAGACCAGACTTGAATAGGTTCAAATTAATAGACTGCTCCTGGTTTAAGAGAAAGGGTGTTCACACTTTACAGAGTTGCAGGGCGAGTTGCTGAGGAGGCCACCTTTCGACTAACCATAATCTTTTTTTTTTTTTTATTCAAACCATTGTTTATAGTTTGTTAAACAAACTTTTACAACATACTTTTACAATACACATTTCGTTTTCAATTTTCATGAGATTTTTACATGGAAATGATTTCAATTTGAAATAAAACTTCAGTTTTTCCGATAGTGTACAGTACAAAATAAAAAGGACACTTTCAATACATCCCAGTATATAAAAAATGTATACAATGTACAGATAACAGTTCCCCATTCTTACCCCTTCGGTTTTGATTAACCAAAGAAGCCCCATACATTTGAGCACATTGTTAATTTTCAGTTTTACAACAGGTTGAAATTTTTGCCCTTAGAGTACTGGGATCAAATGCTTTTCAATTATTTCCCTTCAGATTAGACATTGAATCACTTACTTGTATTACTTTATATTTTTCTAGTTCGGCATTCACTAAAGTTAGAAAACGAGTGAGCCGTAAAATAGCTTTAGTTGTAGAGCCCCACATACAAGCCATCCATAACCATTCCCTACTTTCGACAGATTCAGTCACATGTTGGTTTTTAAATATTTCATTACGTTGCACTTCGAAATAAGTGCAATAAATGGTCAAATGCTTGAGTGTTTTGTGGGAATCGTGTTTTGTGGGAATCAGGCTTTTTACAGAGTCTGCAAGTATCCCCGCACCCGGTTTCGTTTGATTTTCTCCAATTTATTGTCCTCTCTAGAGCTGGCAATTGGTTAAGTTTGAACCTTAGGTACAAGTCCCTGGCTATAGGGCAAGGAAATTGCTGAAGATATTGTTTGCATGGGGATCGAACTGTAACAAATTTAGTAGCTTCCTTGTAAGACATGAATTTCTCCATAGCAAAATTTGAAAGCTGTCGCCAGTTGTAACGAGCAGACAATGGTATCAGTCCCAATTCCTGTCTTACAACCGCATTTGGCAGTGAATTGGCTAGTCGCAGCACACCCTTCCAAATGCGGCCCTGTAATTGGTCCAAAAAGGGAATTATATTAGCCAAGCATATGTCGAGCGCATGTTATGCTTGATTTATGCTTGATCCAAAATGGCGCGGGTGCGCAATGCATTCTGGGAGCGCTCGGAGACATGTTGGATATTTACTTCATACCGCAGTGAAACGCTGCACACATTTTGCTGAGAGTGTTAGATTCACAGTGCTGAGACAAACATGCTTTTCCAAACCTGGTATGCGGTCACGGCCATTTCTGCTGGGAAAGCTAACGTTGTTATGGCTTACTATTGTTCTCTGTGGAGCGTGTTTTTAGAGAAGGGAGGCACTGCGCTTCTTGGGGGGAGCTCTCGATTGACCCGGCTGGCAACCGACAGCTGTTCCTCAACTGCGCCAGTGCAATTTCCAGAATGTTCAAGAATTAACTCCCCTTTGTGGAGTGTGTATATATGCGGAAGCTCGGAGGTGGTCAGGTGAGACTTCAGCCGGAGAAGGACACTTACGTCCGGCCTTCCTGTGAGCTGTGGTGCTCTCGGCCTGACTGTTCCCGGGGTCTTCCAGCCGCTTCTGGACGAGATGAGGAATCCTGTTAAGCTCACAGTGATGTATTTCCTTTTGACTTCTTTACTTGTGATCTATGTCCTTATTATTTTTCTGAGTTATTTCTATGTTCTTGTAAGTTTTGAATAAATAGCCGTAAAGAGCTGCTTATCTTCTAAGAGTGCATGGCTGTGAGTTATTGTGTCTGTCTGTTTATGGTTCAAAGTATTTGCTCTATAATTGCATTGGTAATTTATGATTTATTGTTCCGTGCACTTTTCGGGGGAGAGCAATACAGCGCATAAAGTAAGATTGCCTCTACTTTAAGGATGTAAAATTTGCGTAATAGAAGCTATGAGAACTTGCAGTACTTGACTAAAATCATACGCATTTGAGTTGATAAAGTTTTTGCTTTTAGGTTTAATGTATTCTTCCACATTGCTATTGCGTTTGAATAAGATATTAAATAACCTAAGTAACGAATTGTGGAGGTCCGTGGAATGGAAATTGAGCCAATAGTCCAGATCCTTGAGCACATCAGTTTCTTTAAGTTGTTATATAGAAAGATGTTTGATTTGGCTGCATTGAACTGCAAATTATGAGATAAGCAATATTCCGCAAACCGTGATAGCTTCGTTTGCAGTCCTGATGGAGTTCGATCGAAGATGACAATATCGTCGGCAAATGCTAGCCACTGGATTTAAAGGTGGCCTAGTCAGGCTGGATAACTAATTTGTTGCGACCATATATCATTGATGGTACACAGATATAGATTAAACAGGGTGGCAGCCAAGTTGCAACCCTGTTTGACCCCTAAAGCAATCGCAATTGGTCCCGTGGTGGCTCCAGCCTGATTGACTCTGATAAAATACACAGTGTTTGTGTGTAGTTTGGCAATTAGATATGTAAAATGGTCTGGTATGCCCAATGCCCGCATTTATTTTCCAAAGCAGGCCTCGCACAACGCAATCAAAGGCAGCAGATAGGTCCACTGAAGCCATATATATTGGCCCTGTGTCTGGAGTCTTCGATTTGGCAAGTAAGTGTGCCATAATCGTAGCATTAAGGGAGGTTCCCATCCGTGCTCACAAACCGATCTGAAAGCGAGATAAAGTGTTGTTGATTTTCAAAAATAATTGGAGTTCCCGTAAGATTAAGATGGCAAAAACTTTGGCGGACGCATCTATCAATGCGATAGGCCGATAATTGGCGGGATTACTTCTTTCCCCTTTTTTGTAGATGGGCACAATGATGGAGCCCAACCATGAAGATGGAATTACTAAGGATGAAAGCACACTATCAAATTGGGGTTTCAATACTTTAGCCCAAAGTAATGGCTGAAGTTTCAGAACACAGGGAGGAATCCCGTCCGGGCCTGCTGCCTTTGAGTAATTGAGAGCATTGATGGCACACAATGTCTTGGAGGGACCATGGGATTATTGGCGATTGCGGTGTCGGTGGCATAATTGCATTTACATTGGCAAAGCATGGTCGAACCGCAAATTTGTTCTCATAAAAGTTCTCCCATGTAGCGGCAGTTATTGTAGACGCCTGATTCTCATCCAGTCTGCCGGCAACTGACCTCAGAATTGCCCATGTTGATCTTCGATCATTACGACATAATGAATTAATTATCTTTTGGTTATCGAGAATGTGTGTCTGCCGTTAAATATTTTTGCATTTATTGCGATATGTAGTGCAAATCGTTGTTTTTAACTTATAGTATTCATCTAGTGTATAGCTGCTTTTTTTTTTAGCTTACGCAGATCTGCATTTTTAATTCGTTTGGCTAGAATGAGTTCAGGACAGCCATTTAATTTATTTAGTGCATTAGGATTGTTTGTTTCATGTTGGATCCTAGCCATTGTATGCGTTAACATTTGAAAGTACTTGGTTGGGTCTTTGTCAATTGAGATTTTCCAGGGCTGTCCTGGAGTCCCTCAAGCCATTTGTCAATGCAACCCTTAATTCTGTCACAGGCGGTTGTTCCATCTTATTGAAAGATGTGGTCAGTTTCCAAGAATCCCCGATTTAGATCCTGGGCTAAGACAGTGACGTTCATGTGTATGGTCAGCGAAATCCGCATATGATCGCCAAATTCAGGATCTGTAGTTAAGATGTAAGTAGAACACTCTTGCAAGTTCGCAGAGATAGCAAAGTGGTCTATGCGGGATCTATATCGGCCCCTCTTCCAGGTGTAATCTAAACCAGAATATTGGTTAGGAAGAATGTTAAGTCCCATTGTTCTAATTGGCGATTCCACATAGCTCCCCCGCCGTATGAGGATAGGGGAAGCTCATTGGGCATGTTAGTAGAAGGTTGCATCCAACATTCCGCATTATAATCGCCGCCGATAATTATCCGGCATGCAGCATATTTAGTGAGTACTTTATCTAGTAGTGCATCCAAGTGATCAAAAGCACTGTTGATTTTAACACGATTAGGATTGTGATATAAGGATGCACATAGAAAGTAGTTGGAAAGCTATGACAACTGCTACAAACAATGGAGATTGATATATTTCATGGGTGGTGAAATGCAAATTGGTATTTATACAAATAGCAATTCCACCATGCGGACGTCCAGTTGGGCCGCGCTCAGCCGGTTTTTGAAAGATTAGGAAGCCAGGCAATGTGATGTGATGCATAGCCGTAGTCTCTTGACAAAGTAATATGTCGTAATTTGAGACATCATGCTTCTTATTGACCCAGGAGAAAATATTTGTGTAACCGCAAGAGTTCCATGAAGCTATGGAGAACTTGTGGATTTTTTAAAGTGGGAATGTTATCCATTGCGGGGTTTAATGTGGAGGCCAAGGAAGATATCCATGACCAATCCTTGCTGGCGTTTGAAAGGGAAACCAATTTAGTAATGACTTCTGGATGGATCCCGCCATGATCTTTTGGGGAAACTGCATTTTTTGGTGTTGGAGCAGATTGTCTGAGTGGTGTTTCGTTAAAGGCTATGGCCTCATCAAGAATTTCAAATGGTGTCGGCAGAAGGCCGTTTGTTTGCAGTTCGCTCCTGTGTTGCCATATCAAATCGGAAATGATGGTGGTTTGCACTTTGCATACCATCCTGTAATTTTGTGTTTGCGGAAGCGTAATCCATTCAATATCGTCTGAATGGAGCGTCCTGAGTGCTGGAATTTGTCTAAAGGTCTTCAATAGGGCAGATCGATTTAGACATTTATTGCCATAAATGTTCGGATCGGATTCCCAACCAAGTATGATAGGAGTGGATAAATTGGTTTTGTTTGTAGGCTTTGAAAAATCTGCACATTCAAATGCCATCTTTGCAGATTGATGGCCTTCCATTTGATACCCATTCTGTGTGTTCATGTAATCAATTTGGTCAGGTTTGTTGTCCCTTATTGAAAGTAGGTTGGTTTGTGGGCAGCCACTAGTTTCATTGGGCTGCGTCATTGGTGTTTGTATCCCATCCCGAAGGGCGGGAGATTGTTGAGGTGCATTCTCAGCCTGTATTGCTTTAGTCGCAATGGGCTTAAAGAAAGCTGATAACTAAGTTTGAGCAGTGATCAGTGTTTTTTCATTATGCACAGGAGGTCCACAAAAGCTGTGCCCTTTTAGTTCTTTCTGAGATTTCACATTCATTTTTCCTTTTTGTTTTGTGGATTTCAGTCCCGTGTCTATGCTTTCAGAGGCAGGCTGGGAAGCTTTTTTTGCAGCATTGGGGAATGGACATGGCAATGTACCTAATTCATTGCCCACTGACTGTTTAGGGGCCTGTGTAATGCTGTAATTTCGTATAGAGTCCGGAATTTTATTTTTTGTTGTTGTCATTTTTCCTTTTTTTGTTTGTTTTTGAGTTAGGTGGTTTTGCCACAGGAGGGAGCGGCTGCCGCTCCTCTTTCCTCTTTAAAGCTCTGAGAAAGAGGCGCTTTTCTTTGCGAGGAGTAAAGAATTTTCCAGCACTAGCTGCATCTCCAGAATTAACCTTAACTTTACCATCTGGGACCGTTGTTTCACACCTAGACTCTGAGAAGAGGTTAGTAAGGGCAGATGGACTATCTGGATGGAAGATTGTATCAACCTCCAAGTCCTCTTGATCCTCTTCACACTCAATTTGACAGTCTATAGGATTTTTTTGTACAAAGAACAATATCTCATCAATCTTCTCTGTGTTTCTGTTGACCATTTGCCATAGCTGGGCATGAGTAAATATGTGATGGTGGAAAGGAGCCAGGAGTAGCAACCGTTTGGGCAAAAGATTGCGCAAATGAATAGATGTTCGGCTGGGTTGAAGGCAACATGGCAGACGCGACTGCTTGTTTATTCACGTGGGTTTGAGTAGCAATATTTACGCATTCCACCTTTTCTGATTTTTTTGTATGTGCAGGAACTCGCCCGCCAATCGAAGGGTTTAAGCCTTCTAGGCGGATTGAGTCCGCAAAAATGAAGCCCTCCATTTTATTAAGTTTGAATAGTATTTGATTCATTGACGACTTGCAGTCCCTAAGTTCATAGTGCGTGCATTCGTGACCTTTGTCGAGTAAATTCAGAATACGAGTTAGAACTGGATATGAGGCCTCTAGGGACTGGAGGTCGTCTGAGGGATCCAGCAGGTCAAAGCCCAGAGGGGGAATAAGGGGCATAAAGGATGATCAGGCAGCCACAGCTGACAAAGGAGTTGGATCTGTTTTGGACGGCAAGGGCAGATCTTTGGGCAAATCTGTTGTCAGCGGAGGATTGGTGAGCGTGATTGAGCTAGATGAAATGTTAGAAATATCTAGCGTCCCTCTTTCCTTACAGTACATGTGAACATCAGCCCTTTTGCAGCTGGGCAAAGTAACCGGGGTGGAGGGCCCATCTGACAAGCAAACCCGTTTTTCCAGGGCCGCAAGAACTGCCGGGGCAAGAATGGAGTTGTCAGAGGGCAAGGTGTTCAGTGGGTCATTAGTTCCCTCCCCCATAGATGAAGACTCGTCCATTCGCATACTCAGGAAACTCTTCCTGGATGAGGCCGGGCGAGCTAAACCCCCTCCCTTTGGAGCAATTAACTGTTTAGGCAGAGGTGGCATTGATAGTTCCGCTTGTGCGCGTGCATATGCAAAAGCCACTTTGTGGCAAATTATGTCATTTGCCGCAACCACATTCAGTGTGGATGGAATGCTTTGTGCGCAGTGCGGGGGTCTCCATATTTACTATCTCAACAATTGGAGAAAGATTAGAGGAGACTACTTTTTTTATTTTTAGAATTTTTGTTTTTTGGCACAATTTTGCAGGGGGGGGGGGGCATCCGCTGCGTAAGGAGTAAACCATAAGGACTGTGCCATACAGAGCCGATGCCCTTCAAAATACGTTGGACTTTAGCGAAAAACCTTTGTTAGATAGAAAGTTATTTTCAAAATTGAGAGGAGCACAAGAACATTGCAATGTAAAATGCAACTATAGTTGCAGCGAATGTAGGCCCTTTGGAGCAACCAGCGCCACTGCGTACCGCGCACCGTGAACAGTCAACAGTACTTCTGTGTACTTCCACGGTGCACGCGCGGGTGCGCTGAATGCTCATGCTTTATGCAGGCCAGGGGCGTTGCCAAAACAGGGGGCGGAGAGGCGTCACAGGGACACTCCTTCAAGAAAGAAGAAAACATTATTAAGACAATTCGACCTATGTTTAGTGTTTGCAACGTACATAGGTGACGAGGCAGGGGGACGTGTATTATCTCATGAAGGGGCGGGGCCCGTTCCGTGCACCACAACGTGAACACAACGTGGAAACAATTGGTCAGTCCCCAAGCACAACGTGGAAACCACAACGTTGCACGCCTCTCAGAGTCAAAGGCGTGTCTTTGCAATCAGCAATCAATCACCTTCTTTTCCTCACGTTAGAGTCAGGCGGCGTGTGCAGCCTTCAAGGACTTCCTGCCGTGTCAAGATACACGCGTAGATACAAGCTGATGGATAATCCTTTACTCGAGTCGCGAAGCACATCCAAGTAGGCGTCCAGCAGCACCCGGCACCAGTCAACAGTACTTCTGTGTACTTCCATGGTGCGCCTAACCATAATAAGGAACCTTTCCAGAGGAGACACCGACGAGAAGTCTATAAGTAAGAGGTCCTTGAAGGAAGATTGCTAAGAAAAATTAAGAATTTGCATGCAAATAGTTGTGGTTCCAGAGCCTGGAATGGTGGTCTTCAGGCAACGCCCCAAGACACTGAGCAAGGGAGGCAGCAATGGACAAGGAGGCCAAAGACCACAAATGAATGGACAAAGCTGCTGACAAAGTAGCAGAAATGTGAAGCAAATGCCCAGGGCATAAGGATGCATAGGTGAATTGAGACATCAGCTTTTGTCCAAGTCAGGGTTGAGGTTTTAGGTACAAGGACTTCACACAGTCCCTGGAGAGAAAAGAATGGCACCATAAATGCAGACTAAGTCAAGGGACCCACAGCAGATGGCTCTCACATCAGTGAATTGAGGCACTGCAGTTATGCGCTCCCACATTTTACCCTTTGGGACAGGTCGGTGGTTGCTCCGTTCAGGACTGAGCCTTTCATTAAATAAGGAGAAAATCTGCAAGAGTCTTGCCTAGCAAAACTTGGTATCAAGCAGAACAGTAGTGCATCAGCAACAATGCTGTCCAGATCCCACAGCTATGTTAATGAGGGTTCAGGAGCTTAAAGGGTGTGCACACACACACACTGTAGAGGAGGTACATGTGACGATTCCTGCTGGAACAAGGAAAGGAAGAACCTGAAAGAGTATTTTATTGTACAGCCTTCGAGAGGTTCAGGAGTAAGCAACAGAGCTTCCAGTAACCGATATCTTCTCTCAGCAACTCAGATACAGTGCAAGGGAGTATTCTAGTGAATAGGTTGGGGGAGGGACAGACAGACAGACAGACAGGCGCACACACACACACACACACACACAACCCAGCCCTTCAGTTACATCTTAGGCACCTTTCAAACATTTTGCAGCCTTCCAATTAAGGAAGGCCAACCTCACTCCTGTTTATGGACAACAAAGGTATGTGGATTGAGGTGTCTGGGTGACCCCCAACCAGTTCAAACTGCAGTGCCTTCACACAAATGGGCAAAGTCAGAACTCCCATAAGCAAAATGGCCAAAATGACTGTTGCCGTTGTGAAACACAAACGAGGAGGACGACAAAGACTAGGTTGCAGGACTTTAACGAACCTGAAATACAGAAAAAAATAGATTTTAAAAAAAAAAGTATTTGGGGGTCCCCCTCCCAAGCCCCCCATATTTTCCTATGATTATAACCCCATCCCAACATCCTCCCCACCCGTTTCCATCCCAATTCCCCAACCACCATATATATATTTAATGACAAATTCTGTGTTTTCCGGTATTTAAGGCTCCCTATTGGCTACTATGTAAGCACATAAAAAGTGAGCTGCTTGCTGCAAGGGAGTTTTTCCACAACCCTCTTGTGATAACTGTGTATTCATCTAACCTAATGATAGAACAGTGTGTTACACAAAAGGAAAGAGCAGAATTCCCCACTGGTAGCTGCAGATGTGCAGTCAAGCTTAACTTCAGGTGGGAAGAAGGCAAGCAGAAATTACAATTAATTTCAATAGACACCAAAAAGAATACACCAAACTGGTATGCTAAAAGTATATACACTTTACTTCCATGGTCACACAACATATTTATAATAGGAAAAATAGTTGTTCAAATTACAACAAACACACAGTAAAGCATAGTGTAAGTAAAAAACAGGAAATGGCCAGTGAATTCACAACTCACGCTTTATTTTAAAATGTAAGCCCCATACCTGGTGGCAGACTCAGTACAAATATAGACTTCCAGATTTAAGTTCAAGGGTAGACCCATAGACAATATTACACTAAGTAATTACCATCATGCTCAGGATCCAATGGTACCACACAGAACTTAGCACAGGTCTTCTACTACATTCTACATAAAATTGTTTAAAATTTTGTTTGACTTTTTATTGGATTTTAATCAACAGAACACAAAGGCACACCCCACAAATGGATCAGCAGGTGGCTACAAAATAAAAGGAAGCATAATGAAAACATCTTCCAACCAGAAACCCCCTCACACTCTTGCCCCCACCCTGCATTTCCACCCCCCACCAGTATACTCCCCGTAACTAGTACATTTAGGCCCTTCTAATACTTGTCATGAATTTGGAAAACACGCAAAAAAAAATTATCTCAGTCCACAGAAACAGTCCGCTTGGTCTCCATGGGGAGCCGTGACAAAATCTGCATCAATGCAACAAAAATTAAAAGACATGACCAAGCATATGTGGGTGCACCCTTAAAATCCTGCCTGTATAAAAGAGCGACCTCAGACCAACCCAACATCGGGATACTGTGCGGACCCAACCTTCATTAGAAGTGGTATTCCCTTAAGAAACAAAAAGAAAGCGAATAAAAAACAGATGACGATGTCATACTGCAGATCGTCGTCAATCAGGCAAGTAATGAAGACAAATGTACATGAGTAGCAGAGATGAAACCTCAGCAGACGGGATCCTTACTACACCTACATGCATGGGTGCAAATCCACTGAAGACCAGGGGCGCCTCACTGCTGCTACTATAGTTCCAGGAGGCCATTCCACTAACCATGACATACAACCCCCTATACCTATGACACTCAGATGTCATGCACTCTTACAAGGGCCGCATGTCAAAGGGGGGGGACCATCGCCTGCACTAGTGCGTCCCAAGCGGCTATGTCTGTGCTCGCTTCTCTCAGACCGCTATATACTACTCTGTGTCCTGCAGCCGATTCAGTCATTGCTCCAAGTCAGCCAACCAAGCTTCAATTCAAGGCCCCTCAGCTGACTTCCAGGCCATTGCAATTCTCTTAGCTAATACGCAAATGAGATCTTTCATCCTGGTGAGATGTGCCTTGTGTTTCCTCCCCCTCGGGTATAACCCAAACATACATGCTTCAAGGGGCCATGTGTGCATCTGGATCCCTCCCCTGACCACCTTGTCCGCTATCGTGTGCCAGAACCTTCCAATAACCAGACAGGTCCAGAACCTGTGCAGAAAATCAGAAAAGTTATGTGCGCAGCAGGGATAATTGAGTTCCCCTGCTCATGGTACAAGGATATCCTGTGGGAACTCAGTAAGGCTCCGTGTGCAATTTATAGTCGGATACGTTTAAATCTGGAATTCCTGGAGACCTTGTATAATAATCCTCTTGACCATTCCACATCTTTGAATGTCTTACCCAGGTCTTCCTCCTATCTCCTATTTCGAACGTACAGTCAGTGCAGGTTTGCAGAGTTAATTCAGAAGCAGTTCATATAATCTAGAAATCGTATGCCCCCCATGTCCCTACCCATCCACATCATACATAGTCTGTAGTAATTCACAGTATCTTCCAGTGTGACGAAGTCCATTAATTTCCAGTCTAGCAGCGAATCGCCCAATAACTATCTCATTACTCTCCCAGTGCCTCCAGATCGGTTTAATGTCCGTCCAGTTCCCAACAAGCCCCACCAATGGGATTTTTGGGGAGTACAGGTCCGAGATGCCCATCATAGCCCACAACCCTTTGCTATACATTCCTGCCTAATTCAAGAAGCCAGAGCTGATGCGGGAGTCAAGGTTCTTTGATCCATAGCACCTCCTTAAACAAATACTGCATGATCAACGGATGCAGAAGTGTCGAATGGAACGAGACGTCGTCAGCTAGCCAACTGACTACAAACTGCAGCTGTCCTGCCAGGTAATATAATTTGCAGTGGGGCAGTCAGATCCCCCAGTCACTATAGTCTATATGCAGGCAACTCAGTTTCATTCTGTTCCTCTTCCATCCCCATAAAAATGTTCTCGTTACTGAAACCAGGCCGCTGAAAAAACGCTCAGGTATGATGTGGGGTATATTAACAAAGTGATAACAGGCGAGGTAGTACCACCATTTAAAGGGAGGGCAGCTCTGCCCGCCACAGACAAGGGCAGCCTCTTCCAGAACAACATGGCCTTCATGACATTGTCTAGGACCCTCTGTGCGTTATGTCTGTGTGAGGATGCAAAGTTGTGCCTAATATGAACTCCCAGATATCGGAAGGTGTCTAACCATTTCGGTCCAAGATCAGGCAGCTGGTCTGGGTGCAAGCCCATAAGCTCCACCAGCAGGAACCAGCAGGACTTGTCATGACTTATGCAGATGACAGAAAGCTCAGCAAAATGGTCTAATATGTCCAAGATGTATGGTAGATTTAATTCCAGAGGGTTAACATACAGAAGCATATGCTGGCATCACTATTAGGAACATTGGACCTACTCACTGTAAAGGTCGCACCTTGGATTGGGTCGCAGATGTTAACTGCACTTCTCACATCACTGCCACGGAACCTTGCGTATGGACAGACCACCACCTGATCTCGTTCACTATCCAAGACATCCCGCAAACCAATATAACCAAGCCTATGGCCCCCCCACCAGCCCTGACCGGATGCAAACCGAATATAACAATCACCAACCTCTTACTGTTGATCCATCACATCACCAATCCTACCCACCTTCCCACCAATCCCACAGAACGGGTTGACCTGTATAATAATACGATCAACACAGCTATTGATATCATCGCTCCTATGAAACTAAGTAAAGAAAAACCTCTGGCTCACCTCAATTCGTGGTTCACCCCTAGCCTAAAAGCCTTGCGCAAAGAAAAAAAAGACAGGTAGAAACTAGTTGGAAAAAGAACCCGTCAACTCGGAATAAAAATCTCCTCACCTCCCTCACTGACGGATACAAAAAAGAAATTAGCCAAACAAAAAAAGAAACAATGAAATAATCAAAAAAAGCCAATTCAAGAATCAGGGAAATCTTCTCTATACTTAGAGAATTAGAATCCCCAATTGCTCCTATCGAATCATGCACCAAAAATAAAATCTGGTGCACAAACATTCAAAATGCCTTATGTGCCAAAATCGCCATGCTCCAACACAAAATATTAGCCAAAAAAAACTACCCTTCACAAGATTGCGCTTGCTACTCAAGATGCCATCCGACAAGAACTCTCCAACAACCAAACTAAACCACACAACCAATTCAAATTCAGGTCAATATCATCTAGTGAGGCTGAAACTATCATTACCTCACTCAAACCTTCCTGGTGTCTTGGGGATACTTGCCCAGCACCTATCATTAAAGAAGCTGCTAAGGACCTTGCTCCTTTCCGTCACCACCTTCATTAACTCCTCTTTCAAATCTTGTTCTGTTCCAACCAACCTCAGACGCCTGGGTACTACCCCTCCTAAAAAACCTACTGGTCAATTACGACAGTACCGTTTCTCCTTAAAATCTTAGACAGAGCTGCCTATCAATCCTACCTGCAGATTAACAACCTATTAGGTACTAGACAATCTGGTTTCAGGCCAAGACATGGTACTGAGAGGGCCCTTCTCGATCTCAAGAACCAACAGAACAATCGGAAAGACAAAGGAGAAATCTCCATTCTTCTACTCCTAGACTTGTATGCCGCATTTGACTTGGTTGACCATAAAGTGTTATGCAATTACCTCAAATCGGCCGCCAACTTCTCTAAAGAGGCCACTACATGGATAAACTCTTTTTAGACAACAGAACTATAAGAGTCTTTTCGCCTTCCTCAGCAGCGGACCGAGTACCGATCACATGTGGCGTGCCACAAGGGTCATGTGTCTCCCCGACTTTGTATAACATTTACAAAGCCGCTCTTTGATATACTAGACAATCTGGGTGTCTCATACACCATTATGCGGATGACACACAGATTCTGATTCCTATCGAGGGAGACTACGATAAAAACACATGCCTCAAACAAAATTGACCAAATCATACAAACCTGGATGGCCACCCATTGTCTTTGTCTTAATGACGAAAAGACTGAACTCCTAATTATAGGGTCCACTAATAGACTAAACAAACTCCCTCACCAATACAATTCCATCACTATTGACGGTATTAAGATTAAAATGGCTAACAAAGTAAAAACCTTAGGTTTTTATTTAGACTCTGCTCTCAACCTCAACAAGCAAGTAAATGCCACAGCGTCTGCAACTAGCTACACGTGCAAATTCATCTATGCATGTAAACCATTCTTGACAAGAGAACGGTGGATGGGTTTCCCCTACTTCGCTGGGAAAGGGGAAGCAACAAACAGTAATGAACAGGGGTTAAAGCAGCTGAATGAAGAATAGGTTCACTCAAAAAGACATCGTCCCACCAATTGAAGAGGGAAGAGTCCCATAGTTCACCACACAGATCACCTTACATAGAACAATAATAGGTATAAAATACTGAATTTATTTATTTGAATTCATATCTTGTAAAATGAGTATTAAATCATTTAAAGCTCATGTACAATGTACAAAGATATAACATACAACTGTGCAACAAGGATAAAGTGCATGAAGAGATAAAGTGCTAGTTTCAAGTATTGGCTGCTGCAAAAAATAAACAGGGGAATGAATCACAATAATCCTAAATATTGATGCACAGGTGCCGGAACGGATAACCCAAGCGAGTGAAGGGGATCACCCGGATGGGGAACTTCCGGTCACCTGAATAAATCTAAATAGGAAACTAACTAAAGTACCAAAGAAATATGAAATTAATTGTAGCCGTTCAATTATATAGCAACCATGAAACAAGAAAAGGCACAAATCAAAATAAACAAGATACACGCACACTAAAATTAAGCCATGGGATGCTGTACGTCGACTACTAAAGTGTCATGCAAACAAATTAATAATCACAAGCAATGCAAGAAGCATGACACCATTAGAGATAGTAGTTTTGATGGAAATAAGACATCCAACTTAAATGCAGCTGATGTCCATCTTCTTCAGGACGTGACATTCCCGTAAACATCATTGATTCTTGTTAATTCATCTGTGTCTTATATGAACATACCCAGTAGATATTAAAAGCTTTTTCAATTGACAATTTGACATTTTGAACATGCAAAAGGCAAAGATTACACCATAGTCTCGACCTTTTGGGGCTGGTCCCGGAAGCCTGTCTATAAGTCCAGGAAATAACAATCCGGCCACACCAGAAAAAGATCAAATAAATTGGATCTTAAAACCAACTACACCATAACGTAGTTATCAATCATGACCAACCTAATGGTCTGTCAGCAATGGTGAAAAAATCAAGGGATGGCTCTGTCCTTAGTTTGACCTCGAAAGGGACAATAGATCAATATGTCAATGGGTTCCCAATGTGCCAAGCCTCTGAGTTCCATAGAGGACAAGGAAGGACCTGATGTGTAGCTGATCTTCCAAAACAGCTACCGCACTCCGACGGAAACTAACTCGGTACTTAACATATTACTGTAAATTATCCCTGTATTAACTTGTATTTCTCTTGCTCCTTTTGTAACTAACAAAATTCTTGCTGCAAGCGCCCAGATGCCCGACGGCCCAGTGCGCTCTATAAATAAATACAAACAATACAACAATATCTGCGTTCATTGAGATCAAGTGCCTGACCCCTTCAATCATTCCTTGATCAGCAAAATCCGTCCCTAAGAACATAGCAAGCGGATACAGGACGAGAATGAAAAGCATCAGGAGAGCAGGCATCCCTGCTTGGTGCCCTTGTGCAGCTCTCATTTTTCATAAATCTGCTTCCCCGTCCTCACCCTAGATTGGGGTCTAGGTAAGACAAGCCTGACCCACCTCAGAAATCCAATTCCTATGCCAAACTGGCGCAAGGTCTTGTGTAGCCAATCCCATTTCACAAGTGCCTTGACTGCGTCTAGCGAGGCCACGGTGGAGTGCATTTTTTAGGTGTTTGGGACCATCTATCACATGGAGTGTTCACAGATTCCACAAGGTGTTCCTGCCTGGGACATAACCTGTTTGATCCCTATGTATCAAGTGCCCAATCACACCAGTCAGCCTGTTTGCCAATAAAGCAGTGAGGCTCTTGTAATCCTGGTTAACCGTAGAGAGGGGCCTATAAGAACCGCAGTCCGATGGGGACTTGCTGGGTTTAAGGATGGGCACAATTCGGGACTTTTTTAGGCTGCGGTGCAACTGCCTTTCCTCATGCACCTCCTCTAACATCTTTAAGTCGCTTAAAAGTCCAACCTTGCAGAGTATGGCAAGCTGTCCAGTCCAGGGGTTTTACCAGACGGCAAGGACTTTATTACTGACTGGATTTCCTTCAGGGTGAGTGGGGCGTCCAACATTTCTGCATGCAGCCTGTCCAGTCTGGGAAATTGGATCTGAGTCAAGGCTTCTTTAATATCCGCCTGACACCCTTCCACACCAACCATGTTCGCGCCTTGAAACACTTGTGTATAGGCGCGTTACAAATGCCATATCATATCATACAGGTTTTCATAGTATCTGGAAAAAACAGTTAATCTCACCCTGGGTTTTCACTAATTTACCTTCCTTGTTCTGAATGGCACAGATCATCTTCAGTTGTTCCTCTCTGTGACACAGCCACGCAAACAATCTGCCCAGCTTATCCCACTCTGCATGCAGACTCTGAATGTACTTTGCAAAGTCGAATTTACCCAGCCATTCACATTCCGTCAGGCATTTCTGCTGCAGGGCCATTAAGTGTGCAGCCTCCTCCCCAAACCCTTTCTCCCTGCGTTCTGCTTTTTCAATCGTCACTTCTGTATTTTCGAGGACCTTCAGTATTTCCCTCCTTAGTCCTCCCATCTTGCCAATAGCTTCCCCTCTCACTACTGCCTTAAATGCATCCCATAAGGTACTGGCTTTCTCTAGGCTACCTCCAAAAATCCCTCCATCTTGTCATCAAGGCAATCCCCGAATGCACAGTCCTGTAAGGCTTCCGCCCTAAGTCACCAGGTGGGAATCGGAAGTCTGGGCGAAGACCCGTCATATCACAATCAGGGACAAATGATCAGAGAAGACCCTAGCTTTGTATTGAACGGTTTCGAACTTCCCCAATATGTCCCGCCCTGTAGAAATATAATCAATGCGGGTCTATGTGGCGCAGCATAGTGTGAATAGCCTTGGATGCTGCCTTGCAATCCTCTCCAAATGTCTACCAAGTCTACATTCCGCAGCCGGGAGCCCTGTCCGTGGGGTAGGGGGTGGCTTCTGATATTTATCATCAGATCTGTCCAAAAGGAGGTCGAGTGTACAGTTGAACACCCCCTCCCCCGACACCAAATCAATGCATCCCCCTAGCACCCCGTATGAAGTTACTGGTGTAAAGAGAATTAAAAAAGGCTGTGGCATTGTTGTTAGTGGCATAAGTGTTAATGATACTGTAAGGAAGGCATAGTATCGAAGTGAAACAAACACCAGTGACCACAGTTCAAGGGTGTTTATTGAACTTTCGCAAGGGGGTGAAAAACACCAATCTAAACCTAAATCTACAGATGGGAGAAAGGTTCGACCATCAAATAATAATAATGCAGTCCTAGTGGAGTCTAATCAAAATTAAAGGGCCTATACTAAAAAATAAAAAAAAACACGATTGCCAATCCATACTGCTAATTTATAAATAGCGTGGGGGAATGTTCATGCAATAGAAAGAAGTGTTCACAAAATGATAAGTCCGGAGGTTCGGGGTGGATGTTCGGATTGTTGGCCTCCCTTCCCCACATTTTCAGCACTGGGCAAGGCGGTTCACTCGAGCCACCCACACACTCTGGCTTCTTCGACACGAGGATACAGTTCCAATTCCAGCATCAGGGTCTTCTGCGCCCAAGTGTCTTTTCTCATCAAAGTCTCTTGATCCAGAGGGCCTGATGTACAAAACAAAAACTAAGTTCTTTTCTTCCTACAATTATGTGATTCAGGTGCCTCACTCTAGATCCTCTCTCAGTTGCGCTCAGATCCCTTTTCTATTGCAATGGATCCCCCTCAGCCGGGCACAGATCCCTTTTCTACTTCAGACGGGCCCGGACCAATTTCAGTTCACCTTATACTTATAGAAGACTTTCGAATGTGCACAGGGTTTGGCATGACCCGTCGCAGGACCACGACACAAAGGTTCCTCAAAGTTCTTTTCACAATGCAGTCGCCACTCAGTTGGATACTTAACAGAGACCTTCGAATGAGCAGCCACGTGGCGCTGGACCACTTTGTACACAGTATCTTATTTGGCTTTTTCAAAGTACATTCACTCCTTTAGTTTCCCTTGTTCGTGACTCATCATAGGCGCTTCAAACAGTGTCCTTTGTAGAATTCTTCATACAATGTTGCCGCTTGCAACCTTGGCTGAAATATACGCTGATTTGGTATCAGTTTCTCCGACTCAACGGCCGTTCTGATTTTACTGGCGCAGCTTTCTTGCAGGAGCCAAGGACAGGACGACAGTGGCAATCACTCCTCCCGGCCTGGGTTATCGACACAGGAGTGCCCCGGACACCTTTGATGCAGTGTAGGATTGTTTAGCTTCAGTTCCCGGGCTTCTCACTTTCCAAGGCTTGTAAAATTAATGGTTTCTAGAGGTCAAGCGTACTTCACTCCTGGGCACTTCCCTCCTTGCAATCCTCTCCGGCCTCACCGCCTTTCTTCTTGTGTTAAATTGCCATCTTGGAACTGCTGCTTCCTGTGTGCTTTTCCTCGCTCAGAGTGTGCTCTCGTGTTCTGCCTTTTATCCGTGTGGGGAAGTGTAATCGGAGTCGTTGTGTGTAATTAGTAATTGCCTGACCTTGCCTGATAATGGTGTTGGACATGTCAGGTATACGGCTCTGGTGTTAGTCCGTTGTCACTCGCGATGAACTGTCTGAGATTCAGCTTAAGACCCTTCACAGGGTCTACATTTCGCCGGCGTGTGCGCATAAATACGATGCAACAAAGCCCGCTATATGCCCGAGGTGTATGGTTGATCAGGTGGATATGATTAATATGCCATGGGGATGCACCAAGTTGCGCTCTTTCTGGGAAGGTGCATCTGGTACCATGACTGAAATTGTGGGGCAGGATGTCCCGTGCACGATGCTATGCGGCATGTTGGGTTGGTCACCAGGTATACCCAAGAAGTATAGTAAACTGTTAGCATCTTGTATGATAGTAACTAGGAGATGCATCCTCATGAAATGGACCTATGCTTCCCCTCCGTAGACAACTGGGTGGCTAAAGGACCTAATCCGGCTGAGTGACACTGATAAAGACTACGCTGCCCTGTGTGGGCCGCAGAACAGGCCTAAAGATATCTGGGTCCATTGACAGTATTTGATGGCAAGGGATCTGGAACTGGAATGAAGGAGGGGTTGGGATGCGGGGCGCTCTTTTTTTCACCCTGCCGATGTGAGCGCGGGGAGAAGACAACCATATTAAGGTTTGCCATATGTGCCCTGATGCTTGCACGGTATTGTATGTTAACTTGCAGTTGTGTTTGTATTTTCCTGATGCAATTGTGATATGGTCTGATGTGGAGATGTGAACCAATTAATAAAGAGAGGTTTTTAAAAAAAAGAAAAGTCTGTGAGAAAGTGTTCTTGTCGGAAAAGAGGGTGCGGGGTTGAGTTTCTAGGTATCCTACCTGGTAGGATTGGGAAAAGGTGTTACAGGGGATACCGTATCTCAACCTTCGGTGTCCCACTTAGACTCCTCGAAGACCACTCATTCAGGTGATACTCCCGCCCTGGTCCACGCCCAGGAACTTGTTCCAAAAGCGATAGCCGTGTCCTGGCCCCCTGGATGACAGATTCCCAGGGACTGGCGGGTCAGGCACCTTCAGGTTTCTCACAACACACACCTCCCTGTTTTTCAATAAACCAGTGCACCAGCACCATTCTTCCCTTGTCATCATGTTTGGACTCCAACCGCTGTGAAAGGCGACGGATAATGCGGTCCAAATAAGGACACCTCTGGTGTATTTCGAGAACAGGGAGCCATATAATTCCCCTCCCCCCATTTTTTAGCCATCACACTCTGTCTGCTGTGAGGAGCATCTCCTGGAGCAATGCGATGTGTGCCCCAACCCTTCTTAGATAAGTGTGCACTTTGAGGCTTTTAATTAACTATTGAGGACCCTGACATGCCAGATAACTGTTTTCAAACTAGTGGCCATCGTCCCAGTCCCCCTCAGGTGCCACCAGTCCCCACCGACCCGCCCCTGCACCTCCCAGAATCCCCCAAGCCTTCCATACCCGTGAATATGTTCAGTTCAAGCCAACGTGTACAGCTATTGTGCGCCTACTACACGCTCCATGACCGTGTGGCTAAAGTTGCCATCTACAACCATGTCAACCATGCATGTGCTTTGTTTTCCAGTGGCGTCTGGACAAAATACGAAGACACCAGTGAGCAAGGAAAACCCATCCTTCAAAAGGTGTAAAAAACTAGAAAATGAGGAAGAGTCTAACCTAAAACCATCTCCCAAACCATGAACCAATTGCCCAGTAACATATCTCATACTCAGGCCCCATTACCTCTCCCGCCCCTTCCTCCTCTCTCCAAGGTGACGTACAGCCATGTGATGCCTTAAAACAGGCATCTAAACTTATTGTCGATTGGAGTGTCACAGCAGCCAGCTGACTAACCTCTTGTTCACGTCCTGAAATCTTCAGGTGTCGTACTACAGCGTTCTGCTACTCCAACATTGCCCACCACTGCTCAAGTAGAAGCAAGGTCAGACCAATACTTTCACCCAAATGTTTTGGGGCTTTAGTCACTCTGTCCGGGAGCTTTGCAATCCCCAACACATCCATCCAAGAGTGCGACTCAAGCTGGTCTTAAAAGAAAGTATGGCTGTACCGAATGGCATATTTACTATTCGGCCGATGCCGAATATGAAGCCGAATAGTTGCTTTATTTAGTAAATCATGTTCCAAACTTCAAAAAACACACTTATTAAAAAAACAATTAAAGCACCATTTTAAATGCATTCAATACTTTTATTTCTCTTCATTGTAGCATCTTTATTTAAAGTATAAAAGCCAGAAAAAAGCAAATTTAACCAAAATGAAGGGACCAAATGTACAGAAGATTGTTGCATATTCAGTGCCAGTTAAAGTAGGAGGCTTCACAAATGCAAAAGAACTGCCTTTGTGAATCAGATGCATTGCATTCTCTATCCAGTTGAAATGTCGATGCAGTCTAGTTTCGAAACTTCTTTCCAGCTCACAAAGAAATGTATAAAACGGTTCATGTCGGCTCATGCAGGACACAAGTCAAGAGGAAATCTTAAATGTGTGAACTGCATCTCACAACTATTCACCCCACCCAACCAAATGCTGCTCACTTTTCACTTATCCTAGCCACTCCTTCTCGCCAATACACAAACATATGCAACTTATCATTCCTGATAAAATATCAGATAATGTTAAACTCAGGACTCAAGTCCGTAAAAAAAGAAAAGGGGGGGACTATGACGTATGCAATGGGAAGTGACATGACAAGCACTGAAAGTTTCTATGCACATTTCTTTCAGTTTGTCTTTGCCAACTGAAATAAGTGCACATTGCATATAAACATTTGCCATAAGAAAAGATTTTCCTGTATTGTCGCAGGCTAAGTATAAAAGATGAGCACCTTTATGTCTAAGAATCTGTAACAAAACATGTCCTAAAGAACAGATTACAATATAAGATATTTTTCAGCTGTGTGATAGCAATTTGTCTGGTCTAATTCTATTCAGTTTTGCAAACTGAAGTCTATATTTACCTTTCTGAGTTCATGTTGTATTGTATTCAAATGAGAATGTTAAAGTATTCAGCAAGAGCCGAATAGTAAGAAACTATTCGGCCGGAGCCGAATAGCTTTTTTTCAGCCGGAATTCGGCCGAATACTTACTCGAAGCCGAAGTTCGGTACACCCCTAAAAGAAAGTGACCTGCCATTATGGAGCACCTTGCGTTTCGGTGGGTGGATGAGCATGTACCTTATGTTCACACAGCGCAACCACTCCTTGGTGGGGCCAAACATTGGCCTGCACTGCTGCACCAGCATTTTCGTAGTCTCGGTAAAATGCCAACTTCGCTCCTGCATCTCTGGAGAAGGCCTGGGTCCTCCTCCTGTCCTTATAATTCATAATACTTGCGATCAGAGGTCTTGTTAGGGCTCCAGGAGGGGGGAGTCTTCTGGCCAATGAGGTGTGCGCCCTCTCCACTGTGAAACCCTGCAATAGCGTGCCAGGTCCCACTTCTTGGAAGAGAAGGTTCTCGACGTAGGACTTTGGTGTGTTTCCCTCCTCTCCTTCAGGTAGTCCAAAGATCCGGATATTATTCCTTCTGGCACGTCCTTCGGAGTACTCGGCCCAATGTTCTAGAACTCGCACTATGTTGATTAACTGAATCAACAGAAATTGAGTGTTAGTGATGTTAGTCTTGTTTGCCCACACTTGTTTTTTGGCAGTTCCGATCCGATCCGACAGTGCACGTACATCTTGCCTGGGCAGTTCTACATCCACAATGACCACATCGATTTTCTGCTCCAGAGATGTTTTGATAAGATTGCCACCAGAATGTGGTTTTCCCTCTGCTGGGCCATTGATGGTGGGGCAGATTTCTACTCAGGTTCTGCCAGCAGCAAAGGCCTCCATGAATGTTTGCTTGGCCTTGCCTCTGTGATGCTCATCGGCATTTCTGACAAATATAGGAGGGCTGGCAATGTGAAGCAAATCCAGGCTGTGCAGCAGCAGTATGCGTGTGCAGAGAAGAATGAGTCATGCACTCACAATCCAAGAGTCAATGCCCATTTATTTATTTTGCATTGGTTAGGCGTTTATACAGTAAGTCAATTCTATTTCAAAGCGCCCACCGGGCAACAGGGAGAGAACATGGGACTGAAAACAATGATTGCAGAGGAAGATAAAAGACAAACCTACTATGCCTTGTGAGTATTCGGAACGCGCAAGTGCAGCAAGAAGAGGGGTACTAGGGGGTGGGGTATAAGTTCTGGAATGTCTGTGCTTGTGGATGAACAGCAGAGGAAGTACATAGTATGGTAAGTGCTATGCGACCTGGAGTATTATTAGCCTACTTCGAAAAACATTTCACCTTTTACTTTTGAACACATTTTTGGATTGTTTTTTGGGTCGAAATTCAGTCAAATTTTATTTTACTATATATAGTGGGGTAAGTGAATAGGGTGTGGGGTAGTCTCCCCTGCCTCATTTTCGACCAAAAAACAAGCAAATAAAATTCAAATCAAATGTGAAAAGTTCAAATATTTTCAACCAAGTAGACCTAAACCACTGCAGCTGCATTGGGTAGAATGTGCAAGCCTACAGGAGTGAGGCTGTTGGTGCTGAGGCAAGTGCTGAGAGGTAGGCAGAGGCAGGGGTGATTGGGTTTGGGAGGCCAGGTCCCCGAAGGTATACGTAAGGGCCCTGGCGACCAATAGCAGCGACCGTCAGATTAGCAGAGGAGGGACAAAGGGAAGGAGGTGGTGAAGAAGAAAGTCTTGAGGAGCTTCCGGAATTTGAGGAAGTCCTGCTCAAGACAAAGAGGAAGGGGAGGCTGTTGCATAAGAGGGAAGCAGCTGAGGAAACTGATCAGCATCCGGCCCTCTGTTTAGCAAAACGCTTTACACACAGAGTTGGTGCCAGAGGACCGCAGAGGTCTAAAGGGAGAGTATTTAGTAAGAGAAAGTTGCAGATAGCGTGGTCCCAGGCCCCAAGACAGCCTTGTAGATGATGCAGAGGGATTTGAATTTAATCTGTGTCGCACCCGGGAGCCAGTGAAGAGTTTTTAGAGCAGGAGAGATGTGGTCCCTGGGCTTAAGACCAAGCATAATTCGTGCTGCCCTATTCTGGATTAGCTGGAGGGGTTGTAAAGTGAATGAAGGTAGATTTAGGAAGAGGCTATTGCAGTAATCAAGCCTAGAGAGAACCAGTGCTCGGGTAACATTGAGCTTCTGGGGGAAAGTCAGAAAAGAAAGAAATTCTTTGAGTAGGAAGAGTTGAAAGTGGGACTTCTTGGCAATGTGCTGAGTGTGAGGGAAAAAGAGAGAAGTCGAAGATGATTAAGGTTTCTGGCTTCAGAAGAAGGAGCAGGGGGAGAAGACATGGAGGATGGCCAGAGTGAGGGGAAAAAAGAGAGCAGGGGTCCCCAATGGCAGAGATCGTTGGAAGTATGATGGCAGATGCAGTCAGGGATGATGAAAGGTGCAAGAGTCAGCAAGAAGTTTGATAAAGAGTTGTGCGTCATCTGCGCTGCACTGGAAGTTGGCGGAGAAGGAGGAAATGAGGAGTGCTAGCTGAGCAAGGTAAGTTTTGAAGAAGCAGGGGAAGAGGTTTGAGCTCTGGGGGACACGACAGGTGGAGAAGGAAGTAGGTGAGGAAAAGGTGCCCAAAATGACTTGGGACGAACGACCAGTTATGAAGGAGGTAAGCCAATCCACTGCCCACTCGAAGATAGCAAGGGTATCATGGAGACGTTTTATGAGGATGGAATGGTTAACTGTGTCGAATGCAGACGAGAGATGGAGTAGGATGAGGACAGGTGGAGAGTTAGAATCCAGAGAACCGAGAAGTTCTTCACGGGTTTTCAGAAGAGCCGTTTCCGTGCCTCTGTGAAAGGGGCCCCTAGGGGACCCTGACGTCTATGGAAACAAGGCGAGTCACCACACATGATAGAGACGCCAGACACGAGGTTGTATTCCCAAAGCTAGGGTTTTATTGCAAAGCAAAAGTCTCAGTTGGCCAACTTGGTCTCGACGCCCCGCGACGTGTATCTCTAGACCTCGTGGGACGCAAGAGAGCAAATTACGTACATCAGTTACATATATACAAAATGCATATCAAACAAACAATCGGCTATGTCATGGTTAACACCCCTCTTCATTGGGTCTCTTTGAACTTGGTGTGACGATGGACATCTCCGGCCACTATGACACCTTCAAACATCTATTCTAGTAACAATTTGCAATTTGTGAGTGCGTAGGCATCTTTTGGTTATTGAATAGAACATGGCGCTTCTGTTCTTGGAAGGGAGCTACATGCAGAGGGGGTTACATTCCGGACCTTGCTATCTATCAGGTGCTATTCGCGTCCTGGGAGCAGACATGCTCTTAGCGGGCTCAGCAAAGGGGGGCCGTTAGAAAAGCATAATTCAAGCCTTTAGCGGTATTATTCTAATATATTCTACCATATAACGAGACTGGCTGGCAGCTGTAAAATGATTAAATGCCCTGCGGCTCTGCTTCAAGGCTACATTAAGGAGGGAGCCGGGCATTCTTCCTGGCGCTGCCTACGTTTGTGTTACAGCGAAACTCTGGTTATCCTCTCGGCCCTGTGGCCTTGTCCTTTTCATATACAGACAGCGTTGTTCCTCAGTCGAGCAGCGTAAGCGAAAAATATACTGCGAAGCAATAGGAACAGAAAGCAATGAGCAATGGTTAGAAAACAAAATGGCGATTCTTGTTACATCAAAATGGCTGTTAATTAGAACACTCGAAAACCTATATTCTGTCGTATCGTGCATGAGACGGTTGGCCCACGGCCACCAAAATACGTTTGCGGTCTCAAATTAGATTTCTAGACTGACAAACCCTCCTTTGGCTGTATGCCAAACATCTCATCTATTTATTGAAACCTCCTCTAGTGATGATGAATCTGAAGTACTTAGGTCTGATTCTCGCATGCTATCGTGGTCATCATTGCCTTCAGTAATATCTATTGCCATCAACTCTCATTACTCTCATCTCATTTGGGTCTGGGCTAGTTCGATCATGAGGTTGTTTTTTCTTTGTTATCGTTTGCATGTATCCTTCCGTACATCCCTCAGTTACCTCTGCACAAATTATGGGTAAACAATGTATACAACAACAACACGTTAGGAATATTCCGAACACCATTACTAGTATCGAGATCAGCTTCCATCCCCAAGATCGTAGTATTCCCCAAAACCAAGATCATATTTCCCAGCTCACTTCTCCCGTGGCGAGTTCAGAGCTTAGAACGTGCATTTTCTTTATTGCTTCAAAGATCGTGGGGGAATAGTCATCGACATAAACGCAACATGCTGATCCCACTATTTTGCAAATTCCCCCACGATCAACCAGGATTACATCGAGAGCCATTCTATTTTGTAGTCTCATTAACCTGATTCCTCTTTCTTCCAACGTCATGTTGAATAATATATCTGTTGTGTTTATTGTATTCTTTAGGATTCTGGACAATTGCCTTATATTATAGGAGTTCACCATCTGTCCTAAGAATGGAACGAATGATTTTGCTACATCAGTTGCTATTAAAACACCTTTGTCAGTCCTTTTGACTCTAGTTCTGAATAATTTGGCCATGGCTGCTGTTTCCAAGAGGAATACTCCTGGGAACAATAGCCCAAGATAACATGTACCTCCCCAGTTTCTGGGCAACCAAGGGTATGCTTTCTCTCCACATATAAAATAAACTGAATCACCTACGTATACTGGTTCTATTTCCCATTTTAGTACCAAACAGTATATGTTCCGACCGAAAAAAATCCTTTCTTTTTCAGACAAAAAGGGACAGTTCTTGGGCTATAATTCACAGTGTAAAATGGGGGAATCGCATCTTTGTTCCCTTCTGTTCTTACACGAAACGTCATTACAGATGTTTTTTCTGGCGGGGACAATCTATCTCGTCTATTTTGTTGTGTTATTTTACGTGTGCTTTTCCTCGTGGGCTCTGGGGTTCTTACTTGTGTTTTATGGAAAATGGAACAACCCACAGGCTTCATTATTATCTCCTCAAACTCATTCATGTTGGTTCTGTCTAATTGACCCGTATTACTCTTATTCCACTTCCCATAGAACATTGCACCTAAAGATGTACTACATGCAGAACTTAATGGTAACGGCTGCACATACCACCCTATTCCTTTCCCAGCATGCTGTGGTAAATGGGCACATACCCAGCAGTTTGTTTTCTTCAGGATTGCATGCGTCATGTTCATGATTAATAATAATGTATTATTCCCAAAACCTTCTGTGTGTTTTTCTTCCATTGGGGGTAGGGTATAAGTGATCACCTGGACCGGGCTTTCAGTAGTGGATAAATTATTGGTAAAAATATTTCTAATGGGTGTATTGTTTCTACCCACCATAATATTAGGGCTGTTGATATTGGTGCTACCACGCTCATAAAGCACATCATTATCGTTAGTGTCAGCATACAATTTGTTTTACCATGCGTTTTTATTAAAGTTATAGTCTTTATAACTGACTCATTTTCAGCAGTGCTGGTGCAGGAGGAGGCTGGAACCGGTCCCCGCATGTTTCTCGTCGTCGTCCTTCCTTATCACAGTTCTTTGTGGATATCTCTCTTCGTCACGTTTGCTCTGATGTCTATAAGTTCAATGAAATTCTCCCAGTTCAGTTTTGCCTGTCCTTTTTTGTTTTAGCCTGGATTCGATTATTCATTTTTTAGGCGAGATCACTTGTCCCTTTTTATACTGCTCAGAGGACCTTTGATCAGTTTTCGCCTCAGTATCATGCACACCCAGCTTGTCCTCTCTGGTTCAGGACACATGTACTTTTATGATCGCACCGAGGAGCCGCGAGTCTTGAAATGTCCGAATTGCACAATTCTCACGCTTCTCTCCTCTACACCCCTGGTTCCTTCTCCGTCCATAAGCTAAACCAGAGGTTGACATAAACACCAAAAGAAAAAGAATGCAGATCACTTTGTCTTCCGAGGCCGCAGGTTGTATCGCCTTGCTCCTGGTATCGTATGATCCTTGAACAGTGCCGGTGCACTTTCAGATTTAGGCTTGAAGTCAGCCTACGGTGCTTCTGCAGGTGCTGGTGTGCGCCGCGCCAATAATGCAGATTCGGTCTTTGGCGTGCTGGCAAGTGCTGGTGGGCGCCAAAGGGGTACACGATTTGTTTCTGCTGGTATTTGCAAGGCAGATTTCACGTCGGTCAGCAGCGATGTCGATTCTGCTGGGCAACGTTGGGGCACTCTTTGCCCTTCCCCCTCTTTGGCAATCGTCTCAGGCTTTATTTCGAGTTTCACTTCATGTTTTGGCAGATCAGGTGGCTGCACACTGGCAACAGTTTCCTTTATCTCTGCGACCGCTGTCTTTTCCCAGTCATCAGTGTCAGGCAAGACTTTCAGTGCAGTTGGAATCTTCTTGGCATGGGTGGCATGGATCCACGACTTCCTTCCATCCACCCGGATTGCCGTTTGCGTCGCCAAAAGTACTTGATAGGGGCCGCGCCACCTGGGTGCTAATGATGACTTTCTTTCAAAGTTTTTTAGCAGCACCCAGTCTCCTGGCTCCAGCGCGTGCCCCGGACCGGTATACAGCACGGGTAATGCCTCCTGCACCTGCTGATGAATCAAACACAATTTCTGCATTGAAAGGCCACAATAAGTACTAAGCACAGGATGTTCTATCTCACTGAGTCGTTTTGGTTGAGGTGCGCACCATACATTTACCGGCCTCCCCATTATGATCTCATATGGGAAGAGCCCAGTTTTAGCCTGTACAGACATACGCATGCATAATAGTGCTATTGGTAATGCATCCACCCAACTCAACTTGCTTCCCGCACAAATCTTGCTAATCTTTGATTTAAGAATCCCGTTGTGCCTCTCCACAAGACCGGCAGAACTTGGATGCCTTGAACTGTGGAATCTCTTATCAATCTGGAGACCTGCACATATCTGTAACACCACTGCACCCACAAAATGTGGTCCATTATAGGACCATAGGACACGGGTCAAGCCAAATCTGGAAAAATACTCCTTCAACATTACTTTTGCCATACTCATCGCTGTGCAGTCTTTTAAAGGATATGCCTCCACCCACTTACTGAATGCACAGATTACCACCAAGACGTATTTAAAGTTTTGGCACCTTTCCATCTCTATGAAATCAAAATGTACTACCTCAAACGGCATGGAGGGTGGGCCAACACTTCCTGTTGGTGTCACTGTTCCCTTTCCTACATTGTGTTGTAAACAAGTGATACAGTTCTGCACCAACCTTTCTGCATTCTTTTTTATGTTTGCATTCTGCCATACTGTAGAAAGGTGCTGTATCATTTTCTTGGCACAGATGTGTGTAGGACTGTGGGCCATTGTGACCATTGCAGTCACATATGAATTTGGCAACATCCAGTTTCTAGTTCCCTTGTCCACCCAACAACCCTCCAACTCAGATCCCTCTGCCCATCCCTGTATTTCATTGGCCGTAGCCTCGGCCTGCATTTCTTTGACAGTCGCAACTCCATCTTCTATCATACAGGGTACTTCCTCTGTCTGAACCGTCATCATCTTGGTATTTAAATCAGTGGCAGTTTGTTTCACAATCCTGTCTGCAAACGCGTTTCCCTCTCCTATTTTGCATGTTACCTTTTTATGTGCCTCGCATTTCACTATTGCTAGGCGCTTTGGAAACGTGAGTGCAGACAGCAATCGCACAATCAAAGGGCCATGTTGAATTCTGGCACCATGTGATGTCAGAAACCCTGAGTCCTCCAAAGTTATGAACCACTCCAAATGTGTACTGACTGTCAGTATATATATTCACGTTCAAATTTTCAGAAATCTCGCAGGCTCTGGTTACTGCTATTATTTCCGCAGCCTGGGCTGAATTATAGGGGATTATCTTACTTTCTACAACACTCTCTAGGGTAGTGATAGTGTATGCGACAGTTGTCGTGCCATCTGGTAATTTAAAACATGAGCCGTCAAAGCGCTACACCTCATAATTTGGATATGGGGCGCAAACAAGATAATCTCATATTTTGTCAATCTAGCAGAGGTGAGGTGTTGCGTCTGTGTCCTATTTAATAGAAGGTCTATGGCATGTGGCACCATCAGAATTAAAGTGTGCCCCAATACCATCCCTTCCGTTTGTTTCACTGACGCAGCAGCCACTGCGACAGATCGCAAACATCGTGGTAGTGCGCGCGCTACAGGGTCCAGCGCAGATGAAAAATAGCTGCACGGCCTATTTCTTCCACCTTGTCCCTGTGTCAAAACCGCCAATGCACATCCTTCACTTTCACACACAAATAGTCTGAAAATGTTCTCATAGTTCGGCGTACCCAAAACTGGAGCCGAGCATAATGCAGTTTTCAATCCATCAAATGCTCTCTGACATTCCTCATCCCATTGCAAAGGCAAAACCGCATCCTTTCTAGTCAAATTCACTAATGGTTTCACAATCAACGCAAAATTACCAATCCATTTTCGGCAATATGAAGCCATGCCTATTATGGCTCCGACTTCTTTTTGTGTCTTTGGAATAGGCATACAAGAAATACTTTCTATGCGTTCTGGCGTTAGTCTTCTCCCTCCTTTCAAAAGTAGGTAGCCCAAATAAACTACCTCCTTTCAATTATACTGAAATTTCTTCAAACTAGCTTTATGGCCATGTGCCGCTAGGTGTGACAGTAGTAATACAGTGCTTTCTTTACAAATCTCTGTGTCTGCAGCTAGTAATAAATCGTCTATGTATTGCAAAAGTACACAACCCACGGGTAATTCCAGCATGTCTAGCTGCTCTTTTAATGCTCTACTGTAAATACTTGGACTTTCCGTGTAACATTGTGGAATCCGTGTAAATGTAAATGATCGTCCTCCTAATGTGAACGCGAACAAGTATCTACTGTCCCTGTCGACTGGAATACTAAAGAATGCGTTCTTCAAATCTATTACACTAAAATATTCTGCTGAAACAGGTATCATTGTCAATATTGTAGCGACGTCTGGCACTAATGGAAATTGCGGATGTACTACCTTGTTTAATGCGCGTAGATCAATTATGAAACGGTATGGTACCTCATTACCTCCTTTTTTATAAACCGGAAGGATCGGGCTGTTACATGTACTGCCTGTGATTTCCTCTATTCTCCAGCATGGGGTCTGGCATGCATTCACATGCTCATGAATATTCCCCGTTGTCAGGCCGGGAATCCTCGGTATAGAAAAAATCAGTATCAGTTTCGTTTCTGATCTGTCTTTCTCAGTAGTAACCAATCACTGGTCTCTGGGTCATACTGCCCCCAGCCAATAACTGCCCTCTCCCTAAGCCCCGCTCCCGGCAGCCATCCTCAGATTTTTACCGCACGTTCAAGTGTTGGGAGTCCTCGTGCTATAGCTCTTGAGCTTTTGCTGCGTTTTCGCGCTTTATTCAGGAGAGTTTCTCATTTTTTCGGTTAAATAGAGCCTCAAGCTCCATTGTTTCTACTTCCAATCAACGGGGATCCGTTTCGGAGTTTCTACGCCCCTCAAGGGTGAAGATTTCGTCGAGTTACGCTTTTGGAGGATTCCAGAAGTTCCGAGGCCTACCCTGGACATGGCCCAGGAGAAAGGGAGCTCGACGCCCGGGAAGCTGGTCAGGACCTGCCCTGGATGCCAGCTTCAGAACGTTTTCAAGGAGGACGAGCATTCGCTATGCCTCTACTGTCACCATGAGGACAAGACGCACAAGGAAAAGGACTGCGCGTTTTGTGGGAACATGTGAGAGCGGACCATGAAGTACCGCCACCTCCGTCTCGCCAACTGGTTGGAAGGTAAGAGCCCGCCAGGCGAGAAGAAGAAAAAGAAGTCTGAGCGGTCTTCTAAGTCCTGTGAGGGTGCTCCGGCGACGGGGGCCCAACAAAAGGCTAAACACCGTGAGTCCACGGGCACCGGGAGCGCCGAACGGTCAGGCTCCTTGGCTGCCAGGGAGGGCGCATCCTCCCCGGCGCCATCGACCACAAGCCAACGCTCTGGCTCGGGTAAGAGGAAGTCCGAGAACCCGGCGAAGCTTCTGGAGAGGCCCCGGTCGATCTCGAAGATTCCGGCAGAGGGGGAGCGAGGCTCGACCCTCCCTCCAAGGTGAAGGCCCCAGGCGTACAGAAGGTGACGTTGGCCTTAATTCACTCTGTTAAGACCTTGATTGAGGATGTCGCTGCGGCCCTGGCTCAGCCTGTGGAGGCTACATCAGTGGAGGCGCCCTCAGGTACCAGAGTCTCCCTGCCACCGCGGAGGGAGTCGTCTTTCAGGCCCATCGAGAAGACCCCACAAAGTCCTCGTTGGAAAAGGTGGGGGAGGGGTTGGTGGCCGTCGTGGATACGGACACGACCTCTGAAGAGGAGCTCATCCAAGTCGTGGAGGAGGCCCAGCCCATCAGGAGGGATCCCGACGAGGGCGACGGTGACGCAGACGAGGCTCCTCAAGAGCCCTCGCTCCGGTCGTTTCTGGCGCCGCCGGACACCTCGGCGGCCATTTTGTCAGCCATCCAGTCCTTATGCTCGGAGATAAGGACTAAGTTGCCCCTTCCCCCGACAGAGGTACCTGAGCCAGACCCGATGGGGGAACTGGAGCCAGGACCTTCGGAGAGCCCACCACTTAAGAGGTGGAGGACGCATCCTAGGCCTCCTCTCCCGCCTCTGCGGCCTTCTCTGCCTTCCCCCCGGTCCACTACCCACGGGGATGATACAGGCATGGACACGACTACGACGGGTACGGGTGACGACTGAGGCGACGATGGGACGTGTCCCCCGTCACCCCCTGCCCTGGCGTCCCCGCCCGACGAGATTGGATCCTTCCATGCTATGATTTCCAGGGCATCCGAGCTCTTCCAGCTCTGCCCCGAAGAAAAGAAGAAGGAAGGGTTCCTTTACCAACGGCGCGAGGCTAAAAGGAAGACGGTCCTCGCCGTACCGCTTCTTGATGACATCTGGGATGAGGGGCTCGCCCTCCTCAAGAACCCTGCCACGGCTCCTGCGAAGAGGGACCAGTACGAGAAGAAGTACCGGGTCCCCAACGCTGCCCCCTTGTGCCTTAGGGCGCAACCTACCCCGGATTCGGTCGTTTCGGCGGCCAAGAAGAAAGCGGGGGGGCATCGGCCTCAACTTCATCCTCCCCGCCGGACGGCGAGGGTAGGAAGCTGGATGCGATGGGACGACGGGTCATCTCATCTGCAGCAACGACCATCAAGGCAGCCAACGCCCTGGCCATCGTAGCCCGCTACGACAGGGAGTTATGGTTCAAGATCGCCCCTCTGTTGGATTTCTCCGGACGCCAAGAGGACTGAGGCCCTGGAAATCTTACAGGAAGGTGAGATTGCCTCGGACCACGCCATTACGGTGGCTACGGACATCGCTGACACCGGTTTCCGTCAGTTGGGCAACAGCGTTTGCCTGAGACGACGAGGATGGCTCAAGGCGACGGATTTCCGCCAGGACGTACAGACCAAGGTTTTGGACATGCCCTTCGATGGGAACAACCTTTTTGGCAAGGCGGTTGATGAGTCCCTTCAGGCGATCAAGACGGACACGGAGATGGCCCGTGCACTGGGTGTGCTCCAACAGCGACGGCCGTCCTTTCGTGTCATGATATCTGCTTCCAAAAGATCAGGACTTGCCCGACTCCCTTGGAAGCAGACCCATAACCCCGGTTCCGAGTGCCAGCCAGTCCCAATTGGGACCTTTTGAACCCTGTCCTGGCGCCAGTGGCACCAGGCTCATAAAGATGCCCAGTCCCAGCGCTGGAAGCGCCGGGCTCATAATGCTTGGGTGGACTTACCTGCAGCAGACCATGCTGCTTACTTACCTGCCAGTTGAACCCCTGATCCTCTTCTGTTTGGGACTACTTTTCCTGTTGGGTGGGGCAGGAGCCACTCCCTAGGTTCAGAACACTGGAACTCTTCTGGAAAGCAGGAACTCTTTTCTTACCTAGGCGTGGCTGTGGAAGGAGACACCTAAGCACTACAGGAGGCTATTTAAACCACACCCGATGGATGAATCTTGCTTTGTGTTATTCTGCATTCTCTGCAGCAGAACGCTCATCCTGTCTTCTGCTTCTGATCCTGGGCCTAAGGGAACAAAGGCTTACCATCCTGGAATCCAGTCTTCAGCAGCACATGTAAAGACAAAGAAAGAACAGGTTAGCACTACGGTCTTCAGTGGCAGCGCATCTCTTACCTGGTCCATCGGCTGTCACCAACGCCTCGCGCTGCATTCCGGCATCTGAAAGACAAAGGTTTACCTACTCTTCGCATGCTCCGGAGGTCTTCGCACTGCATTCCGGCATCTGAAAGACAAAAGCTTACCAGCTCTTCGCACGCTCCGGAGGCCTTCGGCGCTGCATCCCGCATATGAAAGACAAAAGAAGGTGCGTTTAAAGACATTGGGCAACTTTATTACTCACGTGCCATTACTCCTTCCCACGCCGAATCCAGTGGGTATTCCAGCACCCTTCAGCTTCTCTAAAGCTCCGAACTTGTACCTGCAAGATAAAAGGGACAGTTAGTGCGCATCGTGATGCAGGCTACAAGCGCTTACTTACGTGCTTCCAGGCGCTTCTATTCCTCACGCGGGTTCGATCCTCAACTCTCATCAGCCCGCCATCCGCCATCGCCGGAACCCTGCAAAACAAGAGATATCCTTACAAAAGACTTTTAAGACATTTGAAGTGCCCAGAACTTACCGTTCGTGCAGTTAACGACGGACAGCAGTCCTCTGAGGTCAAGAGGCCTGCACCCTTATCCAGTGAAGAAACTGGTTACGGCACCCTGCCCCGAGGCAGATGGAGAGCTCGGCGTTCACTTACCTAAGGTGAGGGCGTTAACCTTTGGGGTTCTACAGGAGAAGAGAAAGGGAAGAGGAGAGAGGCACCCAATAACCCCAGTTCATTAATCCCATATTTTCTATCTGCAGACATCTTACTCTTCGAGTCAGACATACAGTGCACAGAGGTCCAGCCCAAAGAGCCAACCGTGTGTTACACATCACCTTTGAAGATACGGCATTCACCCAGTCAAGACGGGCGCCTCTGCGGGAATCAGGTGAGCGTTACATTTCGGAGCTCCGGAGGCAGACAGGGCGCCTCTAAGGGAGCCGGCAGCAGCTCCTCTACGTACCGTCAAGCGGCAAGATCTTCGTCGCAGGAGGCCTACACGGGACGTGGCAAGTCAGGTGGATCCCACCGTCGTCGCCAAGGTGGTCAAGGAGGCAAAGCGGCCTCCCAGCAAGATTGAACCGACCGTCGGGTCGGGCCCCCGCCGAGGCACCCCGGTGGGAGGCCGGCTGACGAAGTTCGTCGGCGTGTGGGAGTCCATCTCCACCGACAGTTTGGTGCTGGACGCCCTGGCCCTGGGGCACGCCCTCGAGTTCCACAAGAGGTGCCCCCGCATTCCTCCCGTGGCCAGGAAGGAAAATCACATCCCTTAACTGCTGTTGGAAGTAAGGGCGATGCTCAGGAAAGGTGCCATCGAGCTCGTTCCAAAGAGGCTTCGGGGCTCTGGAGTTTACTCAAGATACTTCCTCGTAAAGAAGAAGACAGGAGAATGGCGTCCCATCCTGGACCTGCGACGACTGAACAAATACATCAAGGCACAGAAGTTCTGGATGGTCACCCTCCAGCACATGCTGGGACAGATGGAGGAGGGCGATTTCCTGTCGTCGTTGGACTTGGAGGATGCATACTTGCACATCCCTATTCTAAAGAGACACCGAAAGTTCCTCGGGTTCGTGGTCAAAGGGCGGCACTACCAGTTCAAGGCCCTCCCGTTCGGATTAAAATCGGCGCCCAGGGTGTTCACCAAGTGCCTAGCACCGGTGGCGGCGCGGCTGCGCCTGCAGGGGATCCACGTCTACCCCTACCTGGACGACTGGCTCATACGGGCAAGGACAAGGGAGCTCGCCGTGGAACACACTGCGAAGACCGTCCAGCTGCTCACGGACCTGGGGTTCTCCATCAACTTTTCAAAATCCCACCTGGTCCCGTCGCAAGTCGCCCTGTTTCTGGGAGCACAGCTCGACACAGTGGCGCGGCAGCCCTCACCGTCGGAGGAAAGGATAAGGACCATCCTGGGAAAGGTGCAACGTATGCTGGCCACGGACTTGGCCAGAGTGAGTACTATCCAGTCCCTCCTCGGAATGATGTCCTCCTGCATTTATCTGGTGCGCCACTGCAGACTTCGGATGCAGCCCTTGCAAGAATTCCTCGACGCCCACTGGATCCAGATGACGGGCAGCTTCGAGGACAGGATCCCGCTCGACGAAGCGTTCAGTCAGGCGATACGATGGTGGGGTGTCTGCTCTCATCTGACGGCGTGAACAGGTTTCCTAGCCCCAGCCCACCAGGTGACGGTGATGACGGATGCCTCCCTGGAAGGTTGGGGAGCACACACCGGGGGTCTCCACGCGAGGTGCCTTTGGCTCCCGGAGGAGAAGACTCTCCACATCAACATCTTTGAGCTCTGTGCAGTGTTCTGGGCCCTCAGGTCCTTCCTTCCGTCCCTCAAGGGCAAGGTGGTGAGGATCTTCACCGACAACACCACCACGATGTTTTACATTCGGAAGCAGGGCGGAACTAGATCCCGTGCCCTATCCCCAAGGAAGCCCAGGATCTGTGGCATTGGGCCGTCGCCCAAGGGATGTTTCTGGTACCCTTTCATCTGGCAGGGATAAAAAACACCATTGCCGACTCACTCAGCAGAGAGCTGCGCTCGTGCCACGAGTGGGAACTGCGCCAGGATCAAGTGGATCGACTCTTCCGACGATGGGGCGAACCCCAGATCGATCTCTTCGCGACGGCGGCGAACTCCAAGTGCCGGAGGTTCACCAGCAGGTTTCCCCAACCGAGGAGCATGGGCGATGCTTTCTAGTTCCCTTGGGATGGCCTGTTCCTTTATGCGTTCCCGCCGTTGCTACTCCGGCTCGTCAACCAGCTCAAGAGGTCCCGGTGCAGGATGATCCTCGTTGCACTGGCGTGGCCGAGGCAGATCTGGTTCCCGGACCTTCTGGACTTCAGCGTCCACACCAGTCAAGCTGCCGACGGACACGGATCTTCTCTCCAGAGAAGGAGGCGCCATTCTTCATCATGAACCAGAGTCGCTGAACTTGCAGGCCTGGCTCCTGCAGCACTAGAGTTTGGAGGATACGACATCCCGGCTGACTGCAGAGAGGTTCTTGCGAAGGCCAAGGCATGCTCAACTCTCAAGTGCTACGGACACAAATGGAAGAGGTTCTCTGTCTGGTGCCGTGCACAGAAGATTAATCCTCTGCGGATTACGGCCCCTCAAGTATTGCCGTACCTATTGTCCTTGGCCAAGGCTGGCCTGTCTCACGCTTCCATTAAGGTACATCTGGCGGCCGTCTCACGTTACACCAGAACTACAGGACGGGCGTCCTTGTGGTCTCATCGACTGGTGAAGGAATCTAGGAAAGGACTGTTCCGATGATTCCCGCCGGTGAAGGCCCCTGCCCCGGCGTGGGAGCTCAACGTGGTGCTGACTAGGCTCATGGGGGACCCATTAGAGCCTATGCATTCAGTGCCGTTGAAGTTTCTGTCGTGGATGACAGCATTCCTCGTGGCCATCACCTCTGCACGACGAGTGGGAGAGATCCAGGCCCTGTCTTGCAAGCCTCCATACTTGACTTTTCACGACACGAGGGTGGTGCTAAGGACGCACCCCTCCTTCATGCCCAAGGTGCCATCGGACTTCCACCTCAACAAGCCCTTGGTGTTGCCAGTTTTCTTCCCGTCGCCTTCGTCGCCGGCTGAGAGGACTCTGCACTCGCTGGATGTAGCTACAGCGCTGAAGTTCTACGTGGACCGCACAAAGAGTTTTCGGAAGAGATCACAGCTGTTTGTGAACTTTGGACCTGTGAATCAAGGGAAGGCTCTCTCGAAGACTTCCATTTCCAGATGGCTCTCCGGCTGCATCATGCACTGTCACCGGTTGGCAAACCGACCGTTGCCAGGCCGTCCGAGAGCCCATTCGACCAGAGCGATTGCTGCTACTACGGCGTTCCTGTCTGGTGTGCCCCTGCTCGACATCTGCAGGGCTGCTAGGTGGAGGTCGACGCACACCTTCACGAGATTCTACTGCGTCGACCGGGATTCCAGGGAGGAGTCCAGAGTTGGCCAGGCAGTGCTGCGCAACCTGTTCGCCTAAGGTGAGCCTGATGAGGAGGTAAGAGTTGCTTAATGTTGAGTTGTTGTATTGCTTGATATTGAGCCTTTTGCCACCTCCCGTGGTTGTGCATGTGTATACTGCTATGTTTTCTTATATTCATGAGCATGTGAATCCATGCTAGACCCCATGCTGGAGAAGGAACAAGTTACTTACCTGTAAATGTTGTTTTCCAGCATGGGTCTGGCATGGATTCACATGCGAACCCTCCCGCCTACCCCTCTGCGGCTCTTCACTTGGTCATACTGCCACTTGACGTGTTACCAAATCTGAGGATGGCTGCAGGGGGCGGGGCTTAGGGAGAGGGCAGTCATTGGCTGGGGGCAGTATGACCCAGAGACCAGTGATTGGTTACTACTGAGAAAGACAGATCAGAAACTAAACTGATACTGATTTTTTCTATACCGAGGATTCCCGGCCTGACGACGGGGAATATTCATGAGCATGTGAATCCATGCCAGACCCATGCTGGAGAACAACAGTTACAGGTAAGTTAACTTGTTCCTTACCCCTAATTTCATAAAATCGGTAACAATCCTTTCTCACCTTCAACCGAAATATTGTATTGGGGTATTCGCGGTAGGGTAACACCTTCCTTTAAAATAATCTTTACTGGCTCTATCTTTAAACATCCCACATCGTTGTCATGGATTGCCCATATTCAGGTTGGTACTTTACTTAGTTCCCCTGGTAACGCTTCGGACATGAATTCTGACACAGGGGCATCGTGTGGCTATATCGTTAGAAACACTCCATCTGCCATGCAATGTATAACAGAACCTAGTTTTTTCAACAAATTCAATCTCAACAAATTTTCTCCGCAATTTTCTGTTAGAAGGAAAGGACAATGTTCAGTGAATGGTCCTATGGTAACTGTGACTGGTTTGGACACTGGGTTTATGACTGGTGTACCTGCAAACCCTACAGAAATATTCTTTTGCCCTGACAGTGATATATTCGGAACCAAGTGATGGTCTATTGAACACTTCTGTGCTCCTGTATCTACAAGAAAGCGGTGTTCCTCATTCCCTACTCTCATTTCTACGTAGGGTCCTCTCTGATTCACGGGAATAGACACTGGTTCCAACCCCTGTCCTGGGCTGTCCTATTGGGAAAATAACACATCGTCCGATGTGTAATCATTACTATTACTGTAATACGTGTTTGGCTGTGCATCGAAAACATTTCCACTCTTCCCTCTATTTTCCCCATTCTGGTTTCCATATTGTTGATTTTGCTGTCCCTAACTCTGGTTTGGGGCATTTTGGTTTTGGCCTTGGTTTTGATTACCTCCATTGTTATGATGCTGCTGCATACTATTCCTATTTGGTCCATGCGCTCCTGGGTGTCCTCTATGCTGTCTCCTTTGACCAGACCCATTTCTGTTCTGTAAATGCGGCATTGCGCTCGTCAATGTCCTTCCTCTTTACAATATGCACACTGATTCGGCCCCACTGTTCCCCCATACATATTCAAACTACTCCTCACTTGTGCGTTCCCTCGCCCTCAATTATGTCCTACTGCTTGCTGCAGTAATACCTGTGTCTTTAGATTTACCCTATCCCTCTCTTCTTTTTCTTTTCCTGCAGTCAATCTGCGCTCATAATATTGGGTCATATGCAGTATTTCGCCCAACGTTTTTGCTTGCCATACACTCTCTGATGTCATTATTAGATCCTGAATTGGAAGTCTTAACCCCCTCACATATTTGTCAACAAATAACCTCTTCCCTGCTTCTGAACCCACATCCTGCCCGCTGAAGTCTGTGAATATTTCTTCCAATCTATTAAAATAATCTGTAGCCAATTCATCTTTGCCTTGTACACATGCAGTCAGTTTGTCCCATTGGATTCTTTTCTCTGGAACAATTGTTTTTAACTTCTTTACTATACGTGCTGGTAATGCCACCAGGTTCGGTCCTGGTGTTCCTCCAACCGCTTTATTCCTATCCTCTATCATCAAATCCGCCCATGTGGCGCCAAAGGCAGTTGTGTCATCTACCTTCCTTATTTGTTTCCATATATCTGCTGGCAGGATCACCGGGAATATTAGGTCTATATCACCCATGGTAAGCACGGATGACTGTAGGCAGGACTCTACTTCCTTGTAAAACCCTGCAGGATTCTTTCTTGTATCCAGAATCGTCTGCTTTATGTTGTTCACCTCTTGTCTGGAAAAGGGGACATGCACGTATTGGGCGGTGTAATGGGCTTGTGTTACCTGCGCCGCTACATTGCCCGCTACGGGAACCTCCACTTTGGGCACAAAGGTAGGTGGGACCTCTCTCATAGGGAATGCCCCACTTACCCTCCCTCCCCCTTCTCTTAGATGAAACAATATTCCCAGATCCAATGATAGGGCTGTTTCTCCTATTCCTCGTTCTAATGCTCTCCTATATACTGCCATTATTTCAGGCGGGCTGGCCTTATCGTTTTTTATATCTTTATCTAATAAGTGTTCAACCATTGATTGTAGCACTTTTCTTTTCATAGGCATGGAATATTCATCAAATATCTCGTGTATCTCCATTGTGGGAATACTAGGATCTGACATCCATCTAGACGCTTCTCGTATACATACTTTTAGTCGTCCCTTTGTACTGATGACATCGAATGTCGTCGCTGTATATATGGCTCTACAGTTTCCTTTCTATTTCTTCCAATATCTTTACTCCTATATCCGGGTGCAGTAAACATTTCGGCATAGTCATTATCTAATTCATCCTTTAAATCAAAAAGTCTATACACATGTTCTCTTACTTCTTCATCCTTCTCCCTACAGCGTGCTAATGCATTCAAATCTAACAATCGCTGCGGTGGTAATTTCCCAATTAGCTGTTTCCATCTCTCCACCAAATATTCACCCATGCATTCACACACTACCTGTCTTTCGTTGCTTCTGCGAAAGTCATATATCGAAGCCAATGTTGCCGTCCCATCATTGCCGTCTATATACATCTCTGCCTGTTGCTGCAATTCCACCTTCCTCTCCTTGCTGATTGCGCTGCGGGTTACCCTTGTGCACTGCCGTTAGTCAGTCCCGCCTCTTGCCCCCGCGGTTTCAACTTCAACCCCGGGAGGAACGGACGGTACCGAGTCTGTGTCTAAGGCGGGAGGTGCAGATGGGTCAATGGGAGCAGCGAGTGTCTGTTGTGGGCCTGGTTGGCTAGTAGGAAGTGTTACGTGCGCTGTCTGTTGCTGTGGGAGGGCTTGAGCTACCGGAGGGGGAGCTTTAGCTAAGGGCGGGGTCTGGGCAATAGTTACTAACGTATCTGGTCTTTCTTCTGATCTTGGGCCTTGTTTTGTATGAGTCAATATATTTTCTATCAATTCATCTGTCATGTGTAATTCTCGTTGTCGGTATATCTTTTCTATATTCAACTGGTCACGCCTGCCTGCCCTTCTTAGACGCTCAGTCCACTCCTCCTCTTCTTTTCCTTCCGCTACCTCACCTTTTGATTTATGCCTGCACGCATGCTTTGCTCTGCTTTTAAATCGGAGCATTGCTTCCTTTCTCTAGTCTTTAATAGTTTCAAATGACGCAGGACGCGCTTTCTTATCAACACCCTTTCCAAGTTACCTATCCTCGCCATCTCAAAACTACCATTCAACGGCCAATGGTGGTCTTGTTTCTTTCTGGTTTGCCTATGCCAAGTCTCACAGAATATTATCGCACCCACTCCATACTTCACATACATCTCATACGCCGGCGTTCCCCCAGGTGGTACAATTTGGCCATCTTCCAAAGATTGTCTACCACAGCGGAAAAACCCCGCTAAGGTGGACAATACCCCAGGCATGTTTCAACCTTCCCCTTGGTTAATCAACCTTACTTAAGGCGTTTGATTTTGCAAAGTCATCTCTCAACCAATATCAGGATGCTATGAATCGGGGAATGACTCACCTGATAAATCAAGTCGTCTGTATACTGACGCACCAAAGGACGTTGTGTCTGCGTTTCTTGGCTTCTGCTCGCTTCGGGACCCTCGCCTCCTTGTTCTCTAGCCAGGCACGTCGATCAGGGATCAGATGTGTGCAGATCTGCAAAGGAGTCTCTCATCACTTTTACAGGGCGCCCCGAACACCTCTTGATCCCGGCTCGATCGTCCCGTCCTCGCCGTTCTCTGCCTTTCTCAATTACAACGTTACGCGAAGGAACAAGTGGGTGAGGGTCCCTATGCGGGCGCCATCTTGAAAGGGGTCCCTAGGGGACCCTTACGTCTATGGAAACAAGGCGAGTCACCACACACGATAGAGACGCCAGACACAAGGTTGTATTCCCAAAGCTAGGGTTTTATTGCAAAGCAAAAGTCTCAGTTGGCCAACTCGGTCTCGACACCCCGCGACGTGTATCACTAGACCTCGTGGGACGCAAGAGAGCGAATTACGACATCAGTTACATATATACAAAATGCATATCAAACAATCAGCTATGTCATGGTTAGCACCCCTCTTCATTGGGTCTCTTTGAACTTGGTGTGACGATGGACATCTCCGGCCACTATGACACCTTCAAACATCTATTCTAGTAACAATTTGCAATTTGTGAGTGCGTAGGCATCTTTTGGTTATTGAATAGAACATGGCGCTTCTGTTCTTGGAAGCGAGCGACATGCAGAGGGGGTTACATTCCGGACCTTGCTATCTATCAGGTGCTATTCGCGTCCTGGGAGCCGACATGCTCTTAGCGGGCTCAGCAAAGGGAGGCCGTTAGAAAAGCATAATTCAAGCCTTTAGCGGTATTATTCTAACATATTCTACCATATAACGAGACTGGCTGGCAGCTGTAAAATGATTAGATGCCCTGCGGCTCTGCTTCAAGGCTACATTAAGGAGGGAGCCGGGCATTCTTCCTGGCGCTGCCTACGTTTGTGTTTCAGCGAAACTCTGGTTATCCTCTAGGCCCTGTGGCCTTGTCCTTTTCATATACAGACAGCATTGTTCCTCAGTCGAGCAGTGTAAGCGAAAACTATACTGCGAAGCAATAGGAACAGAAAGCAATGAGCAATGGTTAGAAAACAAAATGGCGATTCTTGTTACATCAAAATGGCTGTTCATTAGAACACTCGAAAACCTATATTCTGTCGTATCGTGCATGAGACGGTTGGCCCACGGCCACCAAAATACGTTTGCGGTCTCGAATTAGATTTCTAGACTGACATCTGGATGCTCGAAATCCAGATTGTTGGTCGTGGAGATCACCAACAAGTTCAGAGTGTGAGGTAAGCTGTGGAAAGGCCAGCTTCTCCAGAAGTTTCCCAAGGAAGGGGGTGATAGAAATATGGCGGTAGTTGGCAGGACAGGTAGGGTCTGCTGAAGGTTTTTTCAGGAGGGGACGCACAAGGGAGTGCTTGAGGGAGGATGGGAAAGATCCAGTGGCAAAAGATTGTCTGCAGAGATCAGCAAGTACAGGGACAAGAGAGCCAATGTTGTCCTTGATGGTTCTGGAGGAACAAGGGGAAACCTGTTTGGAAGAGACCTTCATTAAGCTGACAACTCTGGTGGCTTCTTCAGGTGTGACAGGGGAGAAGGAGGTGAGAGAGGAAGGAGGGGGGATAGGCTGTAGGAGGCAGGGAGGGGTTGGGCGGGAGGGTAGCAAGGGTCCTCAGGAATTCCAGAGTTTTAGTGGTGAAGTTTGTGGCCAGTGCGTTGCAGAGGGCCTGGGACAGAAGAGGAGAGGAGACTGCGAAAGGGTTGGCTTGTTCCCTGCAGATTTTAAAGAGTTCCGCCATGTTGTTGGATGTACCCGATCCTGAATGGTGGCCCTTTTCTTGGTACGGATGGAGAGACTGTATTGCATTTGAAGCAGGCGGCAGGCAAGTTTGTCAGAGGGTGAGCCTGAGGTTTGCCACTTCCGTTCCACAGCTCTGCACTTGCGTTTTAGGGCTGCAAGTTCAGAGTCATACCAGGTGTTACATTTGGAGGCAGGTTTCAGGTGGATCCTCATGACTAGGCAAGAATATCAAGCGTGTTAGTAATGGCCAAATGGAGTTTGCTGAGAGCAGAGTTGATGGTAGAGTCTGGGGAGTAGAGAGGGGGGAGATGAAGGTGGATGCTAAGGCAGCAGGTGACACTCGTTTCATAGGACGGATGTTGGTGAACGAGTTTGGCAGGGCTTTTTGAGGGGCGTTAAAAGGGCCGAGGGGACCCAGGTGCGAGGAGAGGAGAGAATGGTCTGACCAAGAGAGTGGAGTGACCAGAAGGGGAGAGAGAGAGGTCAGAATGGATGACTGCGTCGAGAGCCTGTCCTGCGGAGTGGGTTGAGCCAGAAAGGAGAATGGAGAGGGATTGTGATGTGCAAAGGTCAAGAAAGAGAGTGGATGCTGTAACAGGGCAGCCCAATTGGATGTTGAAATTGCGCATGAGGAGATTAGAGTTGGTTGAGAGTAGGGAGGAACAGAAATCAGCCCATTCATAGAGGAACAGCGTGGTAGCGCCAGGAAGCCTGTAGATGGTATCAATGGTCATAGAGGAAGAGGGAGAGATAACCAGCTTGCAGGCCAGGCTCTCAAAGGAAGAGTAGAGCTGGGTGGGTATGACGGAAGAAGGAACCCACTCACGGAAGATTACGACAGCCCCATCGCCAGCACGGTGAGGTCGTGGCTTGAAGATGATCTTGAAGCCATCAGGGAGGAAAGAGTCAAAAGCAGTGACTGAGCTGGCATTGAACCATGTCTCGGTAAGAGCGAGAATGTCGAGGTCAGTGTCTTCAAGAAGGAGACAGATGTCAGTGGAGTGTTTATTGGCTGAGCAGGCGGTGAGTAGCCAGGTGAAGGAGGTCTCCGCCTTTAAAGGTTTTCAGAGGTGGAGTACAGGGACGTGGTACACCAGTCGGAGGGGGAGGGGCAGAGAGACTAGTCGGTGGCGGGGCAGGTGAGGGAAGGAAGTTAATGAGGAAAGGCAGGCGCCGGTCAAGGAGGACGACAAGGTTGGGTTTCGGATACTGAACCAAGATAGTGCCTGTGTGGTAGACAATGATGCAGCGTGATGAGAAGCCGGCCAAGAGGACTTCCCACTTGGCGCCACCATTAATGGGAGGAGGATGTGAAAAGGAAGGAGAGCGGAGATGAGAAGTCCATAGATCTGGAGAAGGGACATTGAAGAGGATATCAGTGAAGACCTGTCTGGAAGGTGCGCTGACAGACGTGTCTACAATGGGCAGGCCAGGGTTCGAGGACAGGAAGTCTTTTTTTGTCCAGACTTCGTGAGAAAGGGAGGATAGGTGATAGTGTAGGGGTGGCACAGGTTAGTAGAAGATTGAAAAAAGAGTGGCTGCAAAGCACAGTTCTGGCTAAACTCACCAGTTGGTCTACTAGTCACGAAAGGCACATATGCAATCCAAAAAGGAAATTTGAATTTCAACAACAGTGGCACAAATGCAATGCAAAGAGGGTGCAGAGATGTAAAAGCACACACCTAGCATCGAATTTCAAAAATAGTGGCACACACGCAGTGAGAGAAGTAAGTTAGGTGAGGTAAGGAAGGCAGAGTAAATAGGCAGAGTAATTGGTTCAGAAAGTTAGTGGAGGAGGCAATGGGGGAGTACAGCCATAACTCACTGGTAGATCTGCAGGGAGCATAGCGGTCCATGGGTCCAGGTTCATAGGGTAGCAGTATGCAAGTCTGGAGGCCGATTCATAGTTAGAGGAGGGGGAGAAAATGTGATGGTCCTCCATGGCTGTTGCTGGAGGGGCCGACTTCCATCTGACAGTGCCTCCGATTGGTTTATGTGGGGTGAGGCAGACAATTGCTGAGTGGGACAGGCTAGCAGGCGGTGGATGGCTCCCCTGCCGTAGGCAGGGACCGGCCATCTTAGAGAGCTTGGAAAAAAGGAAAAATGCTATGCCGCCAGGGCAACGCCCCCCCTCCTCCCAGATAAATTCACACAGATCCCACCATCACCAAAAGCGCACCTGCGCAGTAGCATCAACCTCACAGCTAGCCCCCACGACCATTCAGGACCTGCCTTAACACCACGCCATTATCAGACTTTGGCAACAAGAGCACTGTCCGCGCTGTCCCAATAGCTGGACTCTGATAGTGGGAACAGCTGAATCTCTACTGTCTAGTGTATCAGCCCCCTTCACCCTCACCAACCCAAGAGAGCCTCACTGTCTTAAGCATCCAGGGGAGAGATCCAGAGGCACCTCGGGTCCCTCAGCAAGCAGTCACTAGAAGCACCACAGAGTATGTCAGCGTATCCGGGCCTCACCAGCAAAGGGCCATAGCTTCAGGCTACCACTCTCTCCCGAGGGGTGCTCTACAAGCATGGCCAAGTGAGCGCGAGGTGTGGGCACTACTTTGCGCTCAGTTTACCCTGCAGATACAGCCCTCAAAGGACTCTCCAAACTGGGTGCCCTTAGCCCATGTTGCTATGTAAGGGTGATCTCCAAAAGGGGAGCAAGCAGCACCCAGATGGGCCACCCGACCTCACGCGGGCCTGCACACTCTGAAGTTCCATCAGCACTGTTTAGACTGCACAGGGGGATCGCTTACCCCAGCTGTAGCATCAGGTTCCACCGTTCGAGCAGAGCACACTCTCCAAGGGCGTTTCTCCCGCCTGGGGGCTCAAGCTGCGTGGTGCAGCGTGCACCAGTCCTGGGACCAGTACCCAACGCGCCCGCTCTCGGACTAGTGTCCACGCACCTCCACGCTGCCAGTTTTTCCAACCTCACCGACTCTGTAGTGGCCGCGCAGCAAGCCTCTTCCAAGTGTCCGTGTTCTCAGGGGGCCAGTCCCTGCCAACATTTACAGCCCCATGGGTTTTCACTTGGTGCACCGCGAAACAACAGCCGCCATCTTGGGCACAAGGATGCCTGCCAGTTGGGCCTCCATTTTATTACTTCCGCCGTGGGTCGGTAACTGCACCACTGCCGGATGGGTCAGTGTGGTGTCCGGCCCCCAGTTCATCAATTTAGAACCAAAACGGGCAATATTAAGCACATTTTGACAAGGATCCAGCGGGAGCACAAAGGAAACGCAGACTCACTGCTGGGCATGCCGCCCCATTCTAAATAAAATAACATATCACAGTTGTTGCATTTATATGAAGTGAACAGGAGAACACCATTTTCAACACAGCCAGTAGAGCTATGAAAGTCCAAGATATATGTTTTAGTTAGGCAATCCCGAGGTCCTGGAGGGCATATTAAACACAAAGGAGGGAAACAGTAGCACCACAGTGAAACAAAGTACATCCTAGAAGGGAATAGTTTCTTACCTGTAACTCCATTTCTCCAGCATTGGTATCTTTCATGGATTCACATGCTTAGAATATTCCCCGTCGTCAGGCTGGGAATCCCCGGTACATTATATAGACCCTTTCCCGTAGGAAAACTTTTCCGACGCTTATGCGTCCTATCCACCTCGTTTTGTATCATGCGTGCCCGCGCCGTCAGGACGCCATGATATAAATACAGGACCCGCCCCCGCGCTCCCTCAGATTTCGGCCCCCAAAGTAGTGGGGGAACCAGTTTGCATGGCCAGGGGAGGCAGGCAGGCGCATGTGAATCCATGAAAGATACCAATGCTGGAGAAATGGAGTTACAGGTAAGAAACTATTCCCTTCTGCAGCATTGGATCTTTCATGGATTCACATGCTTAGACTAGATTACATAGCAGTACCATCCCAAAGAGAGGAGGCGTGCATGCAAACTCACATACTTTCCTCACAATGCCAGTTCTCTATGGTCGTGTACCCATCAGCAATAGTTAACATAGAGAACAAACAATATTCAATCATAATTGCAACCAGATCTAACCCCTCAACCGGGGCTTACCTTATTGGAATAGGTGTCGAAGCACCGCCTGTCCCATCCGAGTATCTTCGGCATGTTGTTGTGACAGGCAGTAATGGCGGGTAAAAGTGTGTGTAGCCGCCCAGGTAGCCGCCATGCAGATGTCCCCCAGAGGGACTCCAGACCACAGCGCCGTCGACGATGCAGCCGCTCTAGTGGAATGAGCTCTTGGGCGTCGCAAAAGAGGCTTCCCAGCCTTGGAATGGCAGTACGAAATGGTAGACGATACCCATCTTGACAGTCCTTGCTTTGAAATGGCTTTGCCTTTAGCACCCAGACCATAGGCCACGAACAATTGCCTCGTTTCCCTGAACGGTTGCGTGCGATGAAGATAAAACTTAAGAGCCCTCTTCACGTCTAATGTGTGTAACGTGCGCTCCGCTCCCGAGCATGGCTCTGGAAAAAACGTAGGTAAGACAATAGAGGAATGTTTATGGAACACTGAAGGCGCCTTCGGTATGAACTGTGGGTTAGTGGCAAGGACCACCTTGTTCTTAAAAAATCTTAAGTATGGTGGGTCTACCATTAGAGCTTGGATTTCCGAAATACGTCGGGCTGAAGTGATGGCCACCAGGAAGGCCAATTTTCAGGACAAAAACTTTAGAGACGACGATGACATTGGTTCAAAAGGAGGTTTCATAAGAGACGCTAACACCAGATTGAGGCTCCACACCGGAGGAAATCTCTTCTCGGGAGGGAAACTCCTGAACAACCCTTTAAGGAAGTGCTTAATCAGGCGGTCGCTGAATAATGGTGCGGAATGTCGTTGACGTGTAAACCTGGAGATGGCGGCCAGGTGTACTTTTATCGACGACACCGATAAGCCCTTTTGAGCTAAGAACAGCAAGTATGGGAGGAGCTGTTCCGGCATAATCAACTGCGGATCCAAACCTGGTTGATCCCCACACCACTGACAGAAACTCCTCCATTTGTACGAGTATGAAGTGTTTGTGGAAGGTGCTCTTGCCGCTTGCAGAATACGACGACACTCCTCCGGAATCGTTAGCTGGCCAAATTCGGCAAAGTCAGGAGCCAGGCCGTCAACTTGAGGCTGTCCGGGTCGTGATGCCAGATGATACCCTCCTGTCGAGACAGAAGGTTGGGGATCTTCCTGAACCTCATTGGCTCCGCCGCAGCCAAGTGCAGCAGGTCTGAGAACCACACCTGTCTGGCCCAATACGGGGCTACCAAAATCACCCGACATGGGTACTTGAGGATCCATTGCAACGTCCTCCGGATAAGAGGAAAAGGAGGGAATGCGTACAGGAATTTGTTCGTCCATGGGAAGGAGAACGCATCCCCCAGTGAGCCCTGCTGAGGCCATCTGCTTGCGTACTGTGGGCATTTTCTGTTGTCCTTCGTCGCAAACAGATCGATGGAAGGATGTCCCCACTTCTTGAATGCATGTTGTAGTTGCTGGTCGTTCAGCACCCATTCGTGAACCTCGTTCATTTCCCTGCTGAGGGCATCTGCCTCCACATTTCTCACGCCTGGTAGGTGGAACGCCAAGATTAGCATGTTGTGTTGCAGGGCCCAATGCCAGATTTTCTGTGCCTCCGTCGACAGGGACCTGGAACGTGTTCCTCCTTGTTTCCTTAAGTAAAACATTGTAGTCGTGTTGTCTGTCATGACACGCACCACAGAGTCTCTCAGTTGAGGAAGAAAAGATTTTAGAGCCCATCGCACTGCTCTCAGTTCTAGCAGGTTGATATGCAGGGAGGACTCTTGTAACGACCATCGGCCTTGTACTTGTAACGTCTCCAGATGAGCTCCCCATCCGCTCAGTGAAGCATCCGTCACCACCGTCTTCTGGAACTCCGGTTTCAACAGAGGCATTCCTTTCGTTAGATGAGTAGAAACTCTCCACCAGCGGAGTGCTTGTACCAGTTGTTCGTCGATGACCAGTCTGTCGGACCAGCGACCTTGGCTCTGCATCCAACGGTCCGCTAGAAATTCCTGGCAAGGTCTCATAAACAGGCGGCAGTTGTTTATCAACGGAATGCAGGACGACATGGTCCCTAGCAGAGACATGTATTTGCGCACCGACACCCTGGTACCGCATTTCCATTCCGACGCCTTGCTTTGTAGCTTCAGTATTCTTTCGCTGGATGGTCTTACAAGGCCTGTGTGCGTATGAAACTCCGCTCCCAGAAAGACCAAGGTCCTCGAGGGCTCTACGGAGGACTTACTGAAGTTTATCACGAAGCCCAGTTCCTGTAAAAGGGACATCGTGGCCCCCAGACTGTTTCGTGTTTGTTCCATGGACGAGCCTCTGACCAGCCAGTCGTCTAAATATGGATAGACATGGTGACCGTCCTTCCTTAAATGGGCCGCTATGGGGGCCAAGCACTTGGTGAACGTCCTGGGGGAGGACTTGAGACCGAACGGGAGGACCTTGAACTGAAAATGCTTTTGGCCGACGACGAACCTTAAATATCTCCTGTGTCGTGGACGTATTGGGAGATAATCCATGGGTTGCACTGACCTGATAACCTCCTGGAGCTTTAGCATTTTGAATTTTGAGCTCTTTAGCCATTTGTTGAGTACCCTCAGGTCGAGAATGGGCCTCCATTTTCCATTTGGCTTCTTGACGACGAAGAACCAGGAATAAACCCCTTGCCCTTCCCGTGCCACAGGAACCCGTTCTACCGCTCCTTTTTGTAGCATAAGCGCCACCTCTTGTCTTAGAACTCGAAGGTGGGGCTGGGCCGAAAACACTAGCGGAAGACTCGGAGGCTTGTTTTTGAATTGCAGCGCATGACCCATGCGAACCGTGTCCAGAACCCATCGATCTGTGGTGATGCATTCCCATTGGTCGATATGATGAGAGACTCGACCCCCCAGGACGTTCCGACGGCCGTCATTGGTTGCTGGTTTGCTTGTCCTTCGTCGACGAGGGACCCGAGCCTCGTCGTCTGGAGGCTTGATAATCTCTGCCTCTACGTGCCGACTGGGATGCCCGTCTGTAGCCTTGTGAAGAGTATGAGGGCCTGTTAAATCCACGGTCCCTAGAGGCTCCAAAGCGGGAGTTTCCGGAGGCGCCCCTGAAGGGGCGAAAGGAGCGAAAACTTCTACCTGTCTGGAGGGCGCCAAGAGACCTAGCGGTATCTGTGTCTTCCTTCATCCCCCTTCAAGGCTTCATCAACCTTATCTCCAAACAGATGTTCTCCTTCACATGGCATGTCTAGAACTTTGTACTGGACTTCAGGTCTAAAAGTAGTACATTTGAGCCACGCTTGTCGACGAAGTACTACGCCATGATTGATTTGTTTGAACCCCGACTCTGCTAGGTCCACCGCAATATTTATTGCATGGTTCGAGGCCTCCTCACCATCCCGTACTAGTAACATGGCTGCTTTGCGATGTTCTTCCGGCAGGTGTTCTAGGATAGGGGCTATTTTATGCCACATCTCCCTATCGTAACGCGATACAATCGCCAAGGAGTTGGCTGCTCTCACCGTCGTGGCGCAGACTGAGAGCACCTTTTTCCCGAAGGCGTCCTGTCTCCTTGCCTCGCTTTCTGGAGGGGTTGAACATTTTTGCTGTACTCTGGCCTTCCTAGCCGCTGCCGCCGATACCACAGAGTCTGACAGTGGCTGTGATGTTAGACATTTTGGAGTGGACTCCGGAGCTTTAAACTTTTTCTCAATACGCCCCTTAATAGCCGGTTCCGAGAACGGATGACGCATCGTCTTGAGACCTTCTTGCCATACGTGGTCCAGGATTGGGATGGCAAATACCGATTTCCTCCTTTGACCCATGTGATCAAAAAGAAAGCAATCTTTCTTCTGCTCCTCAGGAATTAAGCCGAACTCGGAACACGCTTTCCCCATCATTGCATGGAAGGCTCCCACATCATCCGGAGGAGATGGTTGTGCCTGGCTCCTAGTAGACTCTACCTCTACATCCGAATTCCATGTTGGATCTCTCGACGGTGACAGGGAGATGTCCGACCCTGAGTCACCTCGTATAGAATCGGACTCCGATAGCTCACCCTCCTCCTGCACTCGAGGACGATCCTTCGCCACCTGGGAGGCCGAAGGGCATTTGGTCGTCGTGCGAGCTGCTTGAGCTTGTTCGTCGACGGAAGGTGCAGAAAATATCGACGATGAAGTGCCAGGCTGAGGGATCTGCGTATCCAGACGCTGCAGGAGCTTCTGAAGTGTATTAAGCACATCCAGAGACAAAACCGTCTGGGGGGTCAGCAACGTCGAGGACAGAGGGACCACACCCCCACTCGCACTCGTTGTCGACGTATTGGAAGGCCGTAGGCCCAAGTCCGACGGCTGCATAACCATGTCACCTTCTCCTTCCACCGACGACCCCGGCAAGGCCGTGTCTTGCAGCAGGACCTCAGGGGGGGCCGGTTCACAAACCTCTGGCTGCCAGGCCATAAACTGAGTCCCCGTCGACGAAGGAATCCCCACTGCTGCTGCCTGAATAGTAATCGGCATCGTCAGCGATACCGGGGTCGACGAGCCAGTCGCCGGCACCGAGCCTTTAGATTTCGTAGCCGATTTCGTTGCCGACTTCCCTGCTGAAGCGTCTCGACTCACGGAAGACCTAGGACGGTCCCCTGAGGAGGATTTTGATGCCGCTTGCCTCTCCGTCTTAGAGGATGAGGAGGAGGAGGACTTTTTGTGTGATGAGGAAGACCCAGCATGCTTCCCCGCATGCTTGTCCGCAGGGCATTTTTCGACAGGCCTCGCCTTCTTCGAGGGAGGTTTCGACTTACTCCTGGAGGCTGTGGAGCCAACTTCTGATGCTGGATAGGCACCCGCTCCATCGTTAAGCCAGTCGACCAACCTTCTTTTCCGATCTTTAAGGGTTTTTTGGGAGAAACCCTGGCATATCTCGCATGTATCCGCCGTGTGGTGCGGGTGGAGACAGTAGATACAATCCATGTGGGCATCACCCTCATATACTTTTTTGAGTCCACATGTCGCACAAGGACGGAATAAAGCTTTTCCGGACATTTTCTTCAGAACAGAACTTCGCCGAAGCGAAAACACAACCTAACTTCAATTAGCAGTAACCACGAGGATCCCACTACTTTGAAAGACGGTTGAAATCTGAGGGAGCGCGGGGGCGGGTCCTGTATTTATATCATGGCGTCCTGACGGCGCGGGCACGCATGATACAAAACGAGGTGGATAGGACGCATAAGCGTCGGAAAAGTTTTCCTACGGGAAAGGGTCTATATAATGTACCGGGGATTCCCAGCCTGACGACGGGGAATATTCTAAGCATGTGAATCCATGAAAGATCCAATGCTGGAGAAAGGAGTGTAATACAAACATTTAAAAATCCCAAATAATGCAGCTCAATTCTCTTAAACTCCAAGGCTTGGTGAAGACCAATGGTGAGCCTAGGGAGACGATAGAAAATGCCACAGTTGAGGTATGTAGCTTTCAGTGTCACATGTAGGAGTTCAAAGTTGAAGAACAAAGTGCATGAACCACAATTGGCTCAAATTGAACGGAGACAAGACTGAAGTGCTGGTGGTGGGTGTTAGGGAGAATTCTCTGTTTAGGCTGAATTTCCTAACCTAGTGAGTCCCCCAGCAGCTTTGCTGGATTTTTGGGGTTTATTTTTTTCTCCTGCCAAGAGTGAGACTCTTTTACCCTCACTCTTGGACATGACTTGAGAGTGTTTCTGTGACTTGCTATGTGCTTATGGGCTAGGGGTATTTTTTCCCCATAGGCTATCATTGGTTTTTGAATGTGTTACACAGCACCCTCAGTGCAGTAACACAGGGGTGTCATAGAGACCCCCAAACATAGACTCCACACCCTGGGACTGACTACTGTCTCCCTGGGTCTGTAAAGTCACCATTGACTTTACTAGTCTTAACTTAGGAACTTAACCAGTACAAACCATCTTACTGTGGAAGTACTGGTAGGGGCAATTAGATTGCCCCTGGGTCTGTTGTCGAGGGGGTACTGTCCCGTCCCCCCCTTGCCGAGTTCTGGCTGGTGGCAGTGGATACCACGGAAATATTTCACCAGAATATTTCCCAATGGGATTTCCCATTGTTTTTAATGCACCACTTTTTGGTGCAAAGTTAAAGATACCGCCGGTTTATTTATTTAATATAAATTCACCGGTTGGGATTTTTTGCCAGAACTCGCTGCCAAAATGGCGTCTAGGTTCACTTCAGTAACCCTGAACCCGAGTCGAGCCTTTGTTCCACTTTTGGCGGGCTTCTGCACAGAAGCCCTCCACAGTGGTGCCATTCTGTCTGGGTACCACAGGGGGTGTGGGAGGGGGTTTAGGCACCCTGGACTGAGTTGCCTTGCCAACTCATGTCGCACTCTGGTGTGATTGGCCCAAGTGGTGAGCCACCCCGCTCACCACTTAGCATGTTTGAGTGACAGCTAGGCTGTATGAATGGGGGTTTGCTGCATAAAAGCAGGGTTTTTGGGACTGGTTCTTCAGAAGTCGCCACAGGACCTAAGAAGCCGAAGAGGGAGAAGCCGAGCCGACCTGCCAAGACGACACCACCGGTGGAGCCCTGCGGAACCGTCTCACCACTTTTTCCGACGACAGAGGAGATCTCCCGCCGGAGAGTCTCCTTCCCTTAACTGGTGGGGACAACCAGTTGCTGCCTTCTTTTCGCCGTCCCGAAGCATCTCGTGGCCGCCTTGCCTGTGCCAAGCACCCCGGCAACCGGGATACCACTTTTTACCTCAACCGCGAAAGCGGGGTAAAATCCTTTGTGACCGGAAAACTCCACGGCTGGTCTCATCCCTGGTAGTGCAACGACCTTCAGCTTTCCTCCACGTCGAGATCACCTCTTCCTCTGGACGACGCCGCGACTTGCACCCACTACCAGGAACAACTACCACCGCTGGAGGATCCTTTCCACTTTTAAAGGTACTGTGTTCCGCCCGGCTTCCCTTGCCACCGATTGTACGGGGTAGATTTAGCCCTCGGCTCTCGAACCTGGGTAAGCCTGGGACACCCTAACTAAACTTTTTCTAAATTCAGTAAAACCTTTTCTACTCACCTGCAAAGACTTGTGACATTGTGTGATCTTGGGCATATTTTCGCCTGGCTCTCTCTGAAGCGGGCCACGAACCAATTCTCCTTGTTCCACAATTGACTGCCTTTTCTAACCTTATGTGAAAAGTGTTTTACCTTGCTGCTTTCATTACTTCTGCTTTTTCCCTCCCTTTTCTAATAACTTGTTGGAGTGCCATCTGACGTTAAGCGCTCACCTCTGTTTGGAAATAAGTGGTGTTAACTTAGACTTGTCCAACAAATGACTAGGGATGTACATATAAGTAATAGTGACTGTGTTTTGACTTACTTACCTTTTTCTGTGCTAGTGTAATTTATGAGTGTGCCTTTAAAATAAATAAGTATATACTTTTACACCTAGCTCTGGTCAGTGTTTGCTTGTACTACTGTGCCTCTGTACCTATCCTGTATCCTCTATATACTGCCTAACTCTTCTTGAGGGAAGTCTGACTGCTCAGCCACAGCTACCACAGTGAATCTGTGTGGTGCAGACTGCTACCAAGTGGGTTTACTGCCAACACCTGTAGTCTTAAATCTTTTGCAGTGGTCCCAGAGGGAACTGCACAGGTTTCTGCTTAACAGTGGGGTGATCCCCCGATCCTTCACTTTGGGTTTCCTCCTTCTGGCCTACCTTCCTGGGTGACCTCCCCTCCCCGGTGGATAAGGTGAAAAATATGGGCGTTATTCTTTTGGCTTCCTTGTCTATGGCCAACCAAGTTGCTGCTGTTTGCTAAGCGGGACACTTTCAGTTGAAACTTCGAAAGAGTTCTCCCTCTGATCCCCACCTCTCTCCGCCCTGCAGTCTTAGCAGCCTTGATGTTATCGCGGCTGGACTACTGTAATTCACTGTATCTGGTCAGCCAAAGGGTCTCATAACGATTACAACGCCTCAAGAATATGGTGTTCCGGGTGGCGACCGGTACACCCTACGGAACACGCATATCCTCCCTGGTGCTATGTTCTTTGCACTGGCTCCCTGTCAACCAGCGCATTAGCTTTAAGACACTATGCATAGTCCATTGCGCTATACATGCTCAGGGTGCTGAGTTAATGCAAACCAAATTTTCACACTACTGCCCTAATCGTCAGCTGCGCTTAGCCTTCGCTAACCTGCTCACCCTACCATCGTACGAGGATCGGAGGCAGGGCTTTTTCCATAGCTGGAGCAGAACTGTGGAACAAATTACCCCCCTCCAAGTTACTTTCGAATCATCTGACCTTTAGGAAGGCAATTAAGACTCATGTTTAGCTAGTTCAGTGTTCATTTTGCTAGCTGCCTCTACCGTGGATGTTTGCCTGTCTCTCGAGCGCCAAGATACCTTTGGTGACCGTGCGCTTAAGAAATGACAGTAACATAACGTAACAAGAAAGTGCTTCACAGGAAACAGGAAAAGCCAGTGAAGTCCCTGTTTCTTCCCAGAGGAATCCAGAAGAAAGTAATCAACCCATGGGGACACAGTGGAGAGCAAGAGGAGATTCAGTGGAGGGTTCAAGACCCAGCAGCTCCAGGAGCAGAGACGTAGAGCAGGATTCCGCCCCAATGTTCACCAATAAGCAAATTCAGTTAAAGGGGACCTGCAGAACCCATGGACTATGCCCTCCCCTCCGCGGGTCAGCGTCTTGATTAACGCACCAACCCAAGGCCCAGAGGTGAATACTTACAGTGGTGGTTCATGAAAACACTATGCCAGGAGAGCAGGCAGGGACGTCATTTGGGCGCCGCAGCTGCCAACCCTGCGATCTCCTTTGCGACCACCATTTTAAAATGAAAAACATCACATCATTTGTTTTCAAAAAACATGGAATCTCCGGGGCTTTGGCCGGGCAGTGGCGTAGTGGGTGTTTGGCTCGTGCATAGTCATTCTGCTCAAGAATCATCGCTGGCTGTAACCAGCGTTGAGCGCCCCATTCCAAAAAGCCACCTGCAAGTAGTAGAAAGCAGGAGTGCAGAGCTCTGAGACTGAGCGCAGCCTCAGTTCACGGAAGTGCTGGGATCAGCCGGGTGTCATTCAAAAGAAAGCTGCTGAAGAGCACTGTGTACAGCAGCTGAGTTTTGTTCTAAGCGAGCCTTCAGTGACCTTTTTTCCAGCTCAACAGGCCTGTGCTGTGTAAGGGCCCGGAGGTCCACCAGAGCAAAGACACCAAGCAGACCTGCCACATTGCCCCAAGTACAAGCAATGATACGAATGTCTTCAGTACATGTGAATCTGGAAGGAATTTACTAGGGCAAACTAAAGACAATATCTCCCACCTACCCCAATGCAAATGTCATTGATTGTTTTAAAGGGCACATTACAGGCATTATTAGCACTGTGGGCAGGGGAGCCAACCAATCAGGTGGCTAAGAATGCAGGCTTGAACCGCTGGTACAAGCCCGCGTTCCAAGCCGCCTGACGGCCGGCTCTCCCTGCCACCATCTTCTCTCCCCCCACCACCCTCTATCCCATTTCTTTTTTTTACCCCTCCACACCCACTTCTTAGCTTATTTCAGCAGCAGCGGGTGCCACTGTCGAATCCGCTCCTTCTCTTCGCCTCCTGCTGGCCACCATGGAAAGGGAAGAGTGGCTCCGTATAGAGCCCTGACTTCCCTTTCCATGGCAGCCATCTTGGAAAAGGATTTTCCTTCCTACAGCGGGAGGCCGCGCCCGTCCCACTTTAGGAAGGAAAATCCTTTTTTTTAGCACCCCGGGCTACATCTTTGGCAACCCATGTTCTCCAGTATGATCGCTGGGTTTTCCTAACACCCTTATGACAAGCGGCTTCGAGGTCAATAGCGTTGAGTGTCCTGTTGCTCAGCCTCCGCTCTGGGCTCCGTGCAGCCCCGTTGAGTGTCTTCGCTCTGCCTCTGCTCTGGGCTCCGTGCAGCCCCGTTGAGCCTCCTGTTGTTGAGCCTCTGCTCTGGGCTCTACCTTCACTCCGGGTGCCGTTTTGCCCCATTGAGCGTCCTGCTTGAACACTAATTCCCGGATTCCATCTCCGAGCTGAAATTCAACATCTCCTCCAGTGCCGTGCAACTACTTTCCCAGTCTCATGGTATTTGGCTACGCGGCTCCTTGTTACAAGATAACTTCTGTCAGCTGGACTCTTCTATTCATGGCACAAGATCAAAGGACTTTAAACTGCAGCCTTACCACACCTGATTGCCTTCATTGGAGGATCCCTGAAACATCATCTGGTTTTATTCCCCGGAGAGTTTCCCGAGGGTGTCACCCATGAGGCGCTTGGAGCCCAATCATTGGTCTCTTCAGCGCCTTCTGGGGGGCACACCACAACTTCTATACCACAAGGACGAACCGAGAAGCCAAAGGAGAAAGAGACCCAGTTCTGTGAGTACCATCTTTATACATTGAGAGTCTAAGAAAGGGACATTCGAGATTACTGCATTGATTTGAGCATAAGCAGGAATACTGCAAAAGCGAATGCAAAACGGCAAACAGCGAGTGGAACTAGTGAACATGTCATTCATGCTCCCATCACAATTGACCTGGAACAGATGCCAGGTGGGAGTGAAACAGAGAAAGAGAAGAACTGTGCTCCTAAATTGCCAAGCTCTCCAGCGAAATACGATAGAACAAGAGGTAGCAAACATAAAAGAACTTACCTTGATAAATCAGAAATGTCTGCACGCGAATCCCACTCATTAGATGAAACAGTAGAGGTTAGTTCATAGTCTGACATCCAGGTACCTCCCACAATTGACTTGGTTCAGACAACACTATCAGACTTTTCTCTACACGCAAGTTTTTCGGAACCATTATAGGAGCAGCCTGCATTAAGATCATCACGGATTTCACAAATAAGAGACTACAAGTCACCCTCAGTCTCGGTTTCATTTGTCACCTCCACCCCGAGGCGTCCCGCAATAGTCCCCCATTAGGGGAGTTGAATTTCCAACAGCCAATGCTAGAAATTACGCTTGCTGCAATTAACAATGCCTTGGTAAGTTTGGGGCGGCTATTTGAAACTATGGATGCCAAAATTATGCATCAAACAATGCAAATAGACCTAATTAAAGAGTGGATGTTAAAAGAACAGTATGCAAAGGAAACTAAAATAAGTCCTGTCACAGCTGATAAAAGCTGTGGAGAAGAAAAGATGGAGTACTCCACTACAGGAGGTGCAGAGTGACATAATTCTGGTCCCAGCTTCACCAATTTTTGACACAATAATTGGACCAGTCACAGAGACGACGTCCGGAAAGGTCACGAAAGAAAGAACCTACCAGTTGTGAGTCCAAGTGAAACCGCCAAAAAAACCTATGACATCTTTCAACCAGATCAACAAGCCACACATGCTTCTAAGCAATTTATCAATACAAAGAAAAAAAGTAAAAGTACAAGTGGAAACGGAAAAAAAAACAAGAACATAAAAAATCTCAAAACTGTGAATCAACCAGCTGCAAAGTAAAGAAAATTATTCTAGCCCAAAAACAGAACGCCAGTTTGGCAGTTCTAAATAAATATAAAAACATGCGAAAAAATAGAGAGACAGCACTAGAAAACTCAGTGTTGGCTCAAGCTTCCAACCATGAGCCGTTAAATGACTTGGTTGACGAAATAGATAAACAGAATGTCCCTGCTCAGGAAGTTACAGCAGAGTGTCCACAAGTATAAAAGGGAAATCAGACAAATCAAAGTGACAGCACAGCTCTGGACAAACTGGCCACTGATTTACAAAGGCGAGAAATCAGAGAGGCGGTTGACGCATATTTAAGTGCCCAAAAGAATGAACATACAGAACAGAGAATGCCACAAGTAAATAGCACATCAGCGCGGCCCAATTACCTCCAACACTCAGACTGTGGCTGCAATGCTAAAAGCAAGGAGAGCAACAACGTAATCAATGTGTATCAGGGGATAAAAATAACATCTTACCAAAATGACAGATACCTAAACCCAACAATGAATCTCAACTTAGTACTGCAAGTAATAATCCAGGCCATGTCACCTTTGATCAAGACACGAAATTCAGTTGTCAACACACAAATCAGCTTAATCAAGCACTGAAGGAGGGCACAATTTACCGCCGAAAATAGCAGCAGACTCATACAAACAAAGATTCTCTAGTGGTCCAGTGGGAAACCAGAAAAGCGCCAATCACACGAACATCAAAACTAAACCTTCTCAACGCACACTAATTATGAAGTGCCGCCCTGCACCTGCCAGACAATTCACGTTATGCCGTGCTAACATCTTAAATATCTTTAAGGATACTTCTATGCTGAATAACATCTCTTCAATTGATATTGCGCAAGTAGAATTTCCGAATTTATATAAACCAGAGACCGTGAGGTTGTGGATTCCATCAGGTATGGTGGCTCAGGCAATTTGGAACGCAGACCCAGAATTATTTGAATTAGGCTTCACCATCTTGCAAGATAACCAAGGCTATGAGGCTTCAAACATGGTGAGGACACCAACAGACAAATATGTCAGTGCGTGACATTACACAGACACAGAGTGGAGAACCCACCAATCATAACTCGGATCGAACAAAGCAAACAACCACAACAATGAGATCAGATTGAAGCAGACGAGTTTGGTCAGCTGGAACACTCGTGGACACTCCCACTTTCCCAAATCTTTGGATAAGGACCTGGAAGGCTTCGATATAATCGCATTCCAAGAAATGTGGTTAACGAATGAGCCTGTCTGGAATAATCATAACATTTCGTTACTGCCGGCAATTACTACCACCAAAGGTCGATTTACATCTGGACTAATGGTGGCGACTGAAATCAGCTCAGGATGCGTTCTACAACCATGGTTGACACCTAATAATTACATCAGCTGGTCAAGATCCTACAGGATGAACAAGTAAAAGTAATGATAAATATCTACAGAAATCTGGCTGGCATATCGGAATCAAAGTTCTATCAAGATCAGACAAACACGTTAGACGAGATTTCCCTTGACACGCAAGTGACTAGCACAATCCTAGTTGGAGATTTGAACTTGCAATGTCTTGATAAAACTGCACAAAAAGAACAGATGTTAGTAGGTGGTCTGCATTAATGGAGGAACGAGGTCTGATCTTGATCAACGGATCACTCCCTGGAGACTTACCACCGAGTCCTATGTGGTCTAGGGGGCGATCGATCAACTTCGTATATGTCGCTAGATCCTTTTACACCCAGACCTTTAGATTCCAAATCCTGGAGCAGTCATTTAGTGATCATAATATGCTGACATTGTTCTGGAACTCAAAAGCGCGCCTGACACAAGGAATTACTATACTCCAGACTTGGAGAGAAATAGTGCAAAAATCAGGTTTCGTTGGAATCAACACAAGTTGCAACAACTCAACGAAATATATACAAAACTCACTTAAGGATGAAAAGGCTCCATACACCGTGGCACTCTTCTTATTTAGACTCAATGGACCAGCTAGTGGGTCCAAGACTCAGAAAGCCCATTCCTTTGATATTCATCAAAAAAATAAGAAAGCGCAGATGTGAAGAGACAAGAAAGCCGCCAGTCTTCTAGCAGAACCAGATAGGACCTCTACCCTGAGCCCTATAAAATGTCAATATAGAAACTGGACACGTAGTAGGAGCGCTATGAAATACCAGCGAGATGGCGAATTAATGCTACGAATATGGACATCGAAAAGCACAGCTCTTATGGGGTCAACACTTAATAAATCTGGAGATAACAAGAAACTGGTGCAGATCAATGGAGTGATGGAGGAGTGTTGGTTACAACACTTCTAGGAACTGTATAGCCCAAAGAAATGGAATATTCCACAAAACCCGATTACGACTTGTACCTCCTGGCAGCTGGACATTGCGATGGAAGACATAGTAAGCTTTATCAAAAAGTCATCTAGCTCATGTGCGCCGGGCCCGGATGGTTTAAGCAATGCTATGCTCAAGAGCCTTTCCAGATTATTGGGTAAAGATTTTACATAATATACTTGTACCTCCTGGCAGCTGGACATTGCGATGGAAGACATAGTAAGCTTTATCAAAAAGTCATCTAGCTCACGTGCGCCGGGCCCGGATGGTTTAAGCAATGCTATGCTCAAGAGCCTTTCCAGATTATTGGGTAAAGATTTTACATAATATCTTTGCTAAAGTTCTAAAAATAAAACCATCCCGGATTCGTGGCGTAAAGCGGTTGTAGTTCCTATCTACAAAAGCGCTGATAGACTTCTCCCGTGTAACTACAGACCAATCTCATTGCTTGACGTCACTGGGAAGATATCTGCACGATTTGTACTACGAGACCTTAACTCATGGGCAATACATCATCATAAACGAGATCCCCACCAAACTGGCTTTATTCGCGGAATGGGTACGGGTGTTAACCTGATGTCTTTATACGCCATTAAACAGCAGGCCTATACCTTGAATCAACCACTGTATTTTGCATACATAGACTTCCATGCAGCATTTAACTCTGTCACGAGAGCTGCTGATATGCAAGTTACAGAGGGCCCAATGCCCAACACTATTGTGGACATCATACAAGAGTTGCACACGAACACTTCACTCCAAGTGAGATTGAATCTGGAGGGCCTCCTGTCGACTCCCTTCACGACCAAAAGAGGGATAAGGGATGCATCCTTGCCTCGGTCTTGTTTAATTTTTTCATTCATGATTTACCTGATATCTTTCAAGGTCTAATCACAGATGCCCCAGGTTTGGGCCTGTTAAGACGGATTTCTGAACTCTGTCCTGGTGGCGCATAAGTTCAGAAGGCCAACCTAATTACTTGGAACAGGGTAACCTCTGGACAAGCCAGACCAATCAAGGTAGCGATCGCGGCGGTCAAGACTAGGTCTCAAGAGGGGTGAGGGTGACTGAAAGCCCGCAATGAGCACACAAAGCAAGGACACTTACAAACTACTCCAAAAAGGTGCTATATTAAAAATATATACACATTTATTCCAAGGCCTTTAAAACAATGACTGTAGCGAGAAATCACAATACAACTCTAGTAAACCAACACATACCATACCAATACAATATATATACAAATACAAACAAGTCTCAAGCGTTAGATGCACGAAATGTGTAGTCCACCTAAAAGGGAAGAAAAACAGGCAGTGCAAAATAATGCTTAGACCCAGTCCGCCTTCAGAGGCACCTAACTAAAAGGAAGTCCGAGCCCTACGAAGAGTGGAGCCTTGTGCTCAAAAGTACCTGCACACGCTGGTGCCAACGGGCAAAAGGGGAGTCTCTTCGAGGGAAATCAGGCAGTTCAGTTTAGTGCACAAATGAAGAAGAACCGTGTTCCGCGACTCAAGCGCAGCCTCCACTGTGGGCAGAAGCAGAGCGCGAGTACGGAAAGGCGTGCTGTTTTGACACAGCGGGGAAAAGCTATGGGCTCCTGCAGGAGGGTGACCAGTTCCTAGCTATGCTACTCACCGGTCCCCGATGCAAGCAGACCCAGGCTTCGCCGCGTCAGTTTCAGTCGCTGGCAGGTTCAGAAGAGCAGGGGACGTCTCGTCGTCGTGTTGAGTCTGCAGCAGCAGAGTTGAGTAAAAGACGTCCCAAACCAAGGAACCCGCACAGTTTGTTACCACAGCAGGGCAACCGAGCGGCTGTGTGTATCTGAGCCAAATGTACACTACTCACTTCAGACCTGGGAACGCCAAGTGTACGAATCGTGTGAGTGACAAGGATTCGAAATACTACACAACCTGGCGGCGGTTACAGAGCAAGACTCCTGTGTAGGCTGGTCAGTCTGCTGGCTGGCCCAGAGACGCTTCCGAAGGCTTACTAGCAGGAGATGGTGAAGATGCCGAGAATAGCTGTCCCTGCTATTCCAAGGGTCGAAGTACCAAGTACAGGCCTTCTGGTTCGATCAAAGGTGAAAAGGGTTTCACAAGGCGACAGCAGTGCAGAGGAGCAGTCCTTCAGCGGGTCACCAGCGATTCCTCGGTTCAGCCTCTTGGTTGCAGGATACTTGGCTCCTGTATTCCTTCGTTCGTGAGAACTCAGGAGATCGACATGGTAGTGGTGTTTCCAGCCCCCTCTTAGCCACGGTTCCCTTCGCGCCAAAACGGAGGGGACCCAATGGGAGATCCGCTCAACACTCACACCATTCGTGGACCTATCACGGACCACGGTGGTCCCAGGCATTCACACCACCCTAGACTCTCTGGCACCCAGGATGTGTATTGGGACCAGACATCCCAGCCCACATCCTGGAGGCACACACCAGGCATGTAGAAGCCCGCGAAAGCATCCGTGTTTCGCGGGAAAGTACATGCCCAAATAAGGAAGGCCCTGGGTCGGCTCGACCTGGGGAAGGTGAAGGGAGCAAGATGGTCAGCGGACAGGACAAAGGAGCCTTGTGGTCTGGCCATTTTGGGAGCCAGGCCACCATTTTGGGTTAAGCGCGCGAAACGCGCTTAAAACGCCAAAAGGAGCTCAAAACACAAGAAACGATCGCTGCCACCATTCCCGTCCGTGAATCACTTGCACCGATCAGTTACAATCCTAAACGAGCTTCTAGGGCCTGTAGAAGGCTAGAGACCCAAGAGAGCAGTAACTTCGCTTACAGTGCCCTCTTGTGTCATGTTGCACGAAAGCCGCAACATGATAAAAGAAACTACGGAAAACAGTGTTTCCCGGTACTGACTGTCTTAAGGGCATGTCAGTTTCCCCGTAAGAAAGGAGCGAAAGCCCAGAGGAGTGCGGCAGAAGGCTGCACTTCTCTGGGAAAGTCGAGAACAAGGTGAAAAACAACAGCAAAAAGTTTAGGGGTTGCCACATGGAAGGAAAATTACCTACAATTACGAAATCTTTCCTAACAGGGCCTGAAAAAACTGCCTGCATTACTGATTTAATTCTTCTTTCAAAAACGCCCTCCGGTCTACAAAATATATTACATGCTGTGACCATTCATATTAATGTCAATTAGCTTACAGTGAACGTTGCTAAAACCAAAATGATGATTTGTAATGCTCGTGGCAAGATCTCTAACAAATATAAATGGTCTTACAGGGTGCAGAGATAGAGGTGGTGACCAGATATACATACCTGCGAATGAGAATTCATGATCACCAAACCAACAGAGCGCATTCAGAAATACTGGAGCAGCGACTAATGACAGTAATTTCGCCATCGAAATTAATATTACATACATACGGCAAGTTCTCCATAAAAACGGTTATTACTTATTATAACCAAAAGACTGTGCCAATACTTTTGTATGGTCAAGAGACATGGTCCAAGGTGAACCAAACCTACCTCCAAAAATTGGAGGGAAGATATTGGAGGAAAATTCTTAATCTGCCACAATGTACTCCTGCTGTTTGTATACGACATGAAATTGGTTTGCTGTCCTTGCACGTTAGACTCCAGTGGCAGCAGTGTGCTTGGCTTAGAAAATGTGTTCTTGCCGATAACCCCAATACCTTGCTTTCATCCCTAGCATCATATATTTTGAAATCCGCACACAGTTTCCCGGTTAAGTGGAGTAAAAATGTGTATGATGTAATGGCTGCTGCAGATTTATCACTACAGACATTATTAGAAAACCCGGATAGAGCCAAAAAAAAGTTATATACACATGACTGGATTCAAACCAGAGAGCTATGTGGTGTATATAGAGATTTCAAAGACAACCCATTTTCTATCAAAAAGTTTGGTAATTGAGAATCTTACTTAGTTCGCTCCCCATCTGTGTTGCTTCGCTCAGCCATTCGACGATTTAGACTAAATCTATGGCCAACACGATTGTTAATGGCTAAGCGAAAGCAAATTGCCACATCTTTAAACTTCTGCAGATTTTGTGAAAAAACGAAGGTGGAAGAAACCCTACGATACATGTTCATGCAGTGTCCAGGGGTGGTGAGCGAGAGAGAACTATGTTTGTATAAATACTGTATAAATACTATCAGCAATATGAAACTCTTGATCAAGAAGAGAAATGGAATATATTTTTCTCAACAAATCGAACATCTGTATATATAACCATAAAAAGATTTTTGGAAGCTCTGTTCACGGTATAACATAACAGGATGTGGGAAATTTTATCTTCTTTTCCTTAATATCTGTATGTTAATACACTTCCATACTATTCATGATGACAATCTATTTGTATGTGTAAGGTGTAAAGTCTATGTAAATGTCTTTTTCATAAAGATTTTTATACAAGAATGTATCTATTTATTTAATGACAATTTCCTTTTATATGTTGTAAAGTTGATAATCAGCTAAAACAACTATTAATAAAAAAATAAAAATAAATATGGCAGATGTGGAGAAGCTGGATTGGAAAGGGAACATAGCAATGCCCTAAATACACAAGGTACAGATTCATAAAGAACTGGGCACCTAGAACGAGAGAATGCACTTTTTTTTTTTAAAACCATTTTTATTTTTCAATGGAGACATAATCAATTACAACATATGATCATTACATTTTGTTGTCATAATGCATAGATCAATTTTCCATTCAGGGTTAACGTCACCCCTTGCTGCGTAAATGGTCTCCAATTTCTTCTTCTGTAATTCATCACCCTCCCTCCTCCCCACTGTCCCTTTATAATCTTTTTAACAGTTTTCAAAAAGAATATTTTGACTTTCAACAAATGTGCAAGAGTATAACTTTTGATATTATGTGTCCACATTATAATTTCATTGTCTGTTACTATACAATAGTTATCTCCCAGTTTTATCGTTTCATTCGTAACTTCCTTCCTCCCTCCCTTCCCCGCTACAACTTTTGGAAGGAGGGCCAAGTGGACAGACGTCTCTGTAGTGTCTAATTCTTTCATACATAAGTTCTTGGGTGTAGATGTTACACAGTTAATTCCCTCTTCCCTTTTAATTTTCCCTCCTTGTTCTCTTTTTTCGTCGTGCTGATTCTCTATCTCTCTCTCCGTTCTGATGTTAAGTGATCGATATATTTCTGAGGGTTCGTGGTTTATAGAAGTGGGCTTCCCTGTCTCCATCAAACAGAAAAGATTGAACAGAAAAAATTCATAGAATTTCGCAGAAAAGTGTCGCAAGCGGCTGGCGCAGAGTGTCCGCGTGCGATTGTGTGCGCCAGGAACGTGCGCTAAAACCGATTTCCGCGCACAGCGTATTCATGGATTTTAGGCTCCCAAACCAGCCGTGGCGCAGAGAATCGCAGCGACCCTGCAGCAGCGCCAGTAACGCCCCCAAGAACGCCCTCGCGCAAGGAAAAGCCATCAAAATCGCTAAATCATCGCAAAGGGCTGCGCTAACCCTGGACCAGTTCACCGGGCTGGCAAACAGCAAACGCCAAGCGGGGAACGTGTATTTCTGGGGTGCGCAGGAAGTTCCACACGCGATTGGCCCAGTGCGAGCAGGGTACGTGTATTTCAGGGGTGCGCGGGAAGTTCCACACGTGATTTCATCAGGGTACGTATATTTCAGGGGTGCGCGGGAAGTTCCACACGCGATTGGCCCAGTGCGAGCAGGGTATGTGTATTTCAGGGGTGCGCGGGAAGTTCCACACGCGATTTCAGCAGGGTACGTGTATTCCAGGGGTGCGCGGGAAGTTCCACACGCGATTGGCCCAGTGCGAGCAGGGTACGTGTATTTCAGGGGTGCGCGGGAAGTTCCACACGCGATTTCAGCAGGGTACGTGTATTTCAGGGGTGCGCTGGAAGTTCCACACGCGATTTCAGCAGGGTACGTGTATTTCAGGGGTGCGCGGGAAGTTCCACACGCGATTGGCCCAGTGCGAGCAGGGTACGTGTATTCCATGGGTGCGCGGTAAGTTCCACACGCGATTTCAGCAGGGTACGTGTATTTCAGGGGTGCGCGGGAAGTTCCACACGCGATTGGCCCAGTGCGAGCAGGGTACGTGTATTCCATGGGTGCGCGGGAAGTTCCACATGCGATTCCAGCAGGGTATGTGAATTCCAGGGGTTCTGGGGAGTACTACACGTGAATTGGCCGTGTGGGTCCTCCCAGGTGTACGCTCGACAACCTCCACGGCCCCTGCAGGCAGCCCACACCACGGGGGACTACCCTGCACCCCTGCTCATGTCCCGCAGGCAGCCCATCCACCATGGGCATGCCCCGCAGCCAACCCACATGTCACCTTGCACTACTGATCAACAATGCATGTCTCCCACCACCCCCACCCCCCAGCAGTGCAGGGGCAGCCTCCACCAGGCCCCCACTCATGTCTACCACCACCCCCACCCCCCAGCCACCATGGGCAGCCCCCACCAGGCCCCCACTCATGTCTCACACCACCCCCGCCCCCCAGCAGTGCAGGGGCAGCCTCCACCAGGCCCCCACTCATGTCTCCCACCACCCCCACCCCCCAGCAGTGCAGGAGCACCCTCCACCAGGCCTCCACTCATGTCTCCCACCACCCCCACCCCCCCACCATCCAGGGGCACCCTCCACCAGGCCCCCACTCATGTCTCCCACCACCCCCACCCCCCCACCATCCAGGGGCACCCTCCACCAGGCCCCCACTCATGTCTCCCACCACCCCCACCCCCCAGCCACCAGGGGCATCCTCCACCAGGCCCCCACTCATGTCTCCCACCACCCCCACCGCCCAGCCACCAGGGGCACCCTTCACCAGGCCCCCACTCATGTCTCCCACCACCCCCACCCCCCAGCCACCAGGGGCACCCTCCACCAGGCCCCCACCCGTCTCCCACCACCCCCACCCCCCAGCAGTGCAGGGGCAGCCTCCACCAGGCCCCCACTCATGTCTCCCACCACCCCCACCCCCCAGCCACCAGGGGCACCCTCCACCAGGCCCCCACTCATGTCTCCCACCACCCCCACCCCCCAGCAGTGCAGGGGCAGCCTCCACCAGACCCCCACTCATGTCTCCCACCACCCCCACCCCCCCAGCAGTGCAGGGGCACCCTCCACCAGGCCCCCACTCATGTCTCCCACCACCCCCACCCCCCAGCCACCAGGGGCACCCTCCACCAGGCCCCCACTCATGTCTCCCACCACCCCCACCCCCCAGCCACCAGGGGCACCCTCCACCAGGCCCCCACCCATGTCTCCCACCACCCCCACCCCCCAGCAGTGCAGGGGCAGCCTCCACCAGGCCCCCACTCATGTCTCCCACCACCCCCACTGCCCAGCCGTGCAGGGGCACCCTCCACCAGGCCCCCACTCATGTCTCCCACCACCCCCACCCCCCAGCCGTGCAGGGGCAGCCTCCACCAGGCCCCCACTCATGTCTCCCACCACCCCCACCCCCCAGCAGTGCAGGGGCACCCTCCACCAGGCCCCCACTCATGTCTCCCACCACCCCCACCCCCCACCATCCAGGGGCACCCTCCACCAGGCCCCCACTCATGTCTCCCACCACCCCACCCCCCAGCCACCACCAGGCCCCCACTCATGTCTCCCACCACCCCCACCCCCCAGCAGTGCAGGGGCACCCTCCACCAGGCCCCCACTCATGTCTCCCACCACCCCCACCCCCCAGCAGTGCAGGGGCACCCTCCACCAGGCCCCCACCCATGTCTCCCACCACCCCCACCCCCCAGCCACCAGGGGCATCCTCCACCAGGCCCCCACTCATGTCTCCCACCACCCCCACCCCCCCACCATCCAGGGGCACCCTCCACCAGGCCCCCACTCATGTCTCCCACCACCCCCACCCCCCCACCATCCAGGGGCACCCTCCACCAGGCCCCCACTCATGTCTCCCACCACCCCCACCCCCCAGCCACCAGGGGCATCTTCCACCAGGCCCCCACTCATGTCTCCCACCACCCCCACCCCCCAGCCACCAGGGGCAGCCTCCACCAGGCCCCCACTCATGTCTCCCACCACCCCCACCCCCGAGCCACCAGGGGCACCCTCCACCAGGCCCCCACTCATGTCTCCCACCACCCCCACCCCCCAGCCACCAGGGGCACCCTCCACCAGGCCCCCACCCATGTCTCCCACCACCCCCACCCCCCAGCAGTGCAGGGGCAGCCTCCACCAGGCCCCCACTCATGTCTCCCACCACCCCCACCCCCCAGCCACCAGGGGCACCCTCCACCAGGCCCCCACTCATGTCTCCCACCACCCCCACCCCCCAGCAGTGCAGGGGCAGCCTCCACCAGGCCCCCACTCATGTCTCCCACCACCCCCACCCCCCAGCAGTGCAGGGGCACCCTCCACCAGGCCCCCACTCATGTCTCCCACCACCCCCACCCCCCAGCCACCAGGGGCACCCTCCACCAGGCCCCAACTCATGTCTCCCACCACCCCCACCCCCCAGGGGCACCCTCCACCAGGCCCCCACCCATGTCTCCCACCACCCCCACCCCCCAGCAGTGCAGGGGCAGCCTCCACCAGGCCCCCACTCATGTCTCCCACCACCCCCACCCCCCAGCCACCAGGGGCACCCTCCACCAGGCACCCACTCATGTCTCCCACCACCCCCCAGCAGTGCAGGGGCAGCCTCCACCAGGCCCCCACTCATGTCTCCCACCACCCCCACCCCCCAGCAGTGCAGGGGCACCCTCCACCAGGCCCCCACTCATGTCTCCCACCACCCCCATCCCCCAGGAGTGCAGGGGCAGCCTCCACCAGGCCCCCACTCATGTCTCCCACCACCCCCACCCCCCAGCCACCAGGGGCACCCTCCACCAGGTCCTCACAATCCCCAATCATGTGCGTTATGGTCAGCCTCCACAGCCAAAAAGCCCTACCAATTAACCCATTCACCCGCATGGAAATGGAAATTACATGTCACACCCCCAATGTTCATGAAGCTAATGAACCCATGTCCGTCACACACAATGGTTGCAATTGAATGGGAAAACACCCAACATGACATGCATGAAACCAATGAGATGATACCACACAGTGAAGTATGAAAACAAAATTGTATTGAAAAAAAGAAAGAATGCTAAAGAAATGAAACAAACTACAATGGGAATGAAAAAGAATAAGCTGCATGTCCGTATAAAAAAAAATACAGCAAATCATAATCCAAAAAAATGTCGTCCAAAGTCAAATGTAAAAAAATATCTATCCAATTAAGAACTATGTAAAAAACTTCAAAGGGTCCATGAGCCCAACTGAACAAAGGAAACCTAAAAAAAAACCTAACTAAAAAGCAACTATATACAAAAAGTGGAGCAGTGTCCGTCGACTCCAAATCATAAGAACAAACAAAGGAAACCTAAAACTAAAGAACTATATACAAAGGCGGCGGGCAAGTCCAGCGGCTCACTCCGTGGTGTTCCGGGCCAGGGCATCATCGAACTCCTGTTCGATGTCCCGGAGGCGGTCCAGTTCCATGGCCCCGAGGGTCCGCAGGGACGACGCCGTGTCCTCCTCCAACCCCCTGCGGATTGCCTCGAGGCACTCGGCCCGCCTCAGGGCCCTCCGCATGGAGTTCTCCGCCCTGACCATTGTGAGCCGTGCCTCTTCCGCCCGCCGCCGCTCCGCACCTATGGCGTGGCCCAACCGCTGCCACACGGAAGACACTCTCTGTCCTGGGTCCTCCTGCCCTCCGGCCGATGCCTGCCCCTCCGATGTCGAAGGCCCCGAGCCTTCATGGCTTCCACCATGTTGCTGCTGCTGCTCTGCCTCTGCCCGTGCACTGCCTCCTGCTGCCTGCACATCCTCCGCCGGCTGGGGTGCAGTTGTTGATGTGGCCACCCCTGCTGGACGTCCGACTCCCGACTGTGGCAGGGATGCCTCCTCCACCAGCCTGGCCGCACTGTCAGAGGCAGCTCCACAGGGCACCCAGGTGACTGATGGGTGGGAAGATGGCACAGAGGACGACTGGCGCGTAGGGGGTCCAGTTGAGGAGGGGGTCGGAGCAAGCCCCATCAGACGGAGGAATCCGGTCTGGGTGACCTCTCCCAGCAGGCTGACGTGGTCAACGAGCCATTCGAGATGACGTGCAGTCTCTCCATGAAAAGACTGCAGGTCACCTCGCATGGCCCGTTGACGCAACGCCACACCAGCCAGGACAGGCTCAACCCGGACCTGGATAGCCACGTCCGCAGGCAGAGGAAGGCCAGTTGACGTCAGCTCATCCCCTGCCTGAAAACGGGTATGGACGTAGGCATCCCTGCTGGTGCAAGATGATGCAGGGACAGGATCGGGGACAGGATTGCACACAGGCACCTCCGCGGCAGCCTGTGCTGCCTCCTGTCCCTGGTCCTGGACTGCACCACTAGCACCAGTGGGATCCCCACCTCCAGACCCCGTCTCTGGTGCTTGCACGGCCTCCTCCTCCACCAAACCCCCCACCAACCTGGATGACTCCGTGCCATCTTCCCCTGTTGGGCCCTGTGGGGTCCCAGCTGCCCCTTCTGCTGCCGAGGAGTCCAACTCCAACCTCCGCCTCTTGGACCTCCCCCCGGCAGCTGCGGCCTGGGACGCGGCACCGGACTCCTCACTCCCCGACGAGATGACAACACGGGAGGGGAGCCGGGCCTTGCGTCTCCGGCTGGCGGTGGGATCCCCGCCGCTGTGCTCCACAGCACCTTCTCCGCCCTCTTCATCAGTTGACGCTGCAGACAGGGAGAAACAAAACACAGGCATCAGGGCACTGTACAATGGACACATACACACATGACAGTTGCACATGAGTGGCATTGGCAAACCTCAGACATGTCATCACAATCCCCAACACACATGTCATTGCAACTCGCACACATGAGCCATACCACAGCCATATCGCAACTGCCACCACCATCCATACACATACAACAGCATGAGCAGCCAAAGGTGAGCCAGACATCACATGCAACACAGGAAGTGCACCACACATGTACACACACCACCACACTTGCATGCATGTGTACACCTCTGCCAAGTGTCGCACTGTTCAGACGGGCATCCATGTCACATCTGCCAATCAGGCTTCCACATACCGCTGTCACATGCATCCATGTTGCATCACTGTTGCACCCTTGTCAAATACACACACATGCACATGTACACAGTGCTCATACATGCAGCCGAAAACAACATACATGCGTGACATCACGGACATGTCTACTTACATACACATTCATCCAAACATGTGTGCACACACATATGCATTTGGCATGCAAGCCTACACACACAAGCACCATCCATGTCTCACACATTACAGCCCTCGCATGTGTCAGCCCCACGGCCCTGTACACCCCCACCCACACTCGACCACATACAAACAGATGTGCAACCTGCACACTACCGAATAATCAACACACGCACTGCTCACAATCAGGATGCATGTACACTCACCGCTCGACTCCAGGCGGGTCTGCTTCTCCAGGACCTGGATGTGGAGCGGTGGGGATATGCGTTCCAGGACCTTCATCTGTTCTTCCGACAAGTGGCCCCGGCGCCCCTTGGCATCCGCTGCCTTCAAGAGGCGCCGGGCCTTGTTCAGGGTCCTGGACCTGTAGTCCTCCCAGCGCTTCCTGACATGTTGTAAGTCGCGGACTGCCACCCCCTCCGCGTTGATGGCAGTCACGATGTCAGTCCAGATCCGAGTCCGTCCTTCCTTGTCGGCGCGGGAACTTCCGAAGAGGGCATCATACTGCCCCAGGACTTGCTCCACCAGGACACCAACTTCGGTGGCACTGAAGCTGGTGCCCCTCTGCCTCTCTGGCCGGGGGTTGTCAGTGGTCACAGATGGTGTTTGCCCCGACATGACAACCCCAGAGGCAGGAGTGGGTGGGCAACTGGATCCTGGGGCTGGGCTGTGGAGCGATGGAATACCAGTCGGGAGTCTTCGGTTCCAGCAGGGGTGGTCACAGCAACAGCACCCCTGGCTGATGTGCAGGCAGCAAATGGCAGTGCACGTGGGCAGCAGGCAGTCAGGCAGCAGCAGATGGCAGGTGGGAGCGTGCTCGGGGCTCTGGGGGGCAGTAGTTCGGCCTTCTGGGCAGGAGCGTGGTCTTCCGTGTGCATACGCGTGGCCAGCTTGATACGGAGTGATTTGGCACGTGAAAAGTCTGCACGTCAGCGTGAAATTCGAGGAAAGGCCCTTAACGCGTAAGCGCGTCAGCACGCATACGCGATTCTATTGGACCAAAGGCCCTCAGCGCGTAAGCGCGTCTGTGACGTGACCCGCACGGGTGTTTCCCACACAGCACGTGATGACAGAGCACACGTGGAAAGACTGCACGTCAGAGTGTCATCGCGTGTAATTGGTGGAAATGGCCCTAGTGCGTACACGCCGCGTAAGTGACGCTGGACGTGTGGGCCTGTATAAAAGGTATGTGTAGAACACCATTTCCTTGTACGTGCTTTTCGTGGAGAGCGAGTGGGTGAATTCTGTACTTCTTGTCGTTTCACACGCGATTTACTTCACGGCGTTTCAAGTTCGTATTCCCTGTTACCACTGACAGCTTTTTCTCTTTTTTCTCTTTTACTGGTTTACCTGGGCCTGTTTCCTCAAACAGTGTTCCCTTCTACTGTTGTCCTGTCTCCTCAGACAGCGTACAAATCTTCTTTCGGCGGGGGTGTTGCCAACCAAACGCGCTCCTTTTTCACGCTCTTTTACCTGGCAGACGGTGAGTCACGCACGTATCTAACATCTGTGCTTGCCCCGTGTGTAGCCTACCCCTTCAGAGGTCATTCTAGGCTGCGTGTGACACGCATACGTTCATTCTTGTGTTACTGGGTGCCACAGCGTAGTGCAGGTTTTTCTTTCTGCACACGTGGTCTAGGAGGGGTTGCGTGCACGTCATCTCCCTTTTTTGGGGCTCCTGTGCGTAGCGTGACCCGTCATCTTTCCCCAGGGGTTACATTCAGCCTTGCAAGAGCACTAGGGTACAATAACCATCTGGTACCCAACCCCTTTGACCCCCAATTGCCCAGGACAATAGTTTACATCCACTCCCATACGCACATTTACATCAGTGCCATGGCTGGGAGGCGAGGATTCCGTAAGGGTGGCAAAGGTGGAAGAGCCACAAGTGGTGGCCGTGGTGGATCCGGTAGGGGACGTGGTCGTTACTTGCAGGGTGAGCCTGTCCCCCCATGTGTGGAGGACCAGTCAAGGGCACCCATAATCCCCCCCCCTCCCGTTGAGGCTGATGTGGCTGACACCATCCATGCTCAGCCCTTGTTGGACCAGCCCATTGTGGCACCAGACCTGGCTGACTCCATGGCTGACTTCCAGGTCAGCAGGCCTATGACACGTGCGCTGGTGCACGTTGATGTCACCATGCCACATGCATCTGGGGCAGCAAGGTCATCTGCTGCCCCAAGTAGGCAGGGCGTAGAGGCTGCAGGGGCAGCTGCGGCTCCATCCACCCCAGCCCTCACACACCCAGCCAGGACAGTGTCGGTCCTAGTCCATCCTGCTGACATTCCCCCTGACACCATCACACTTGAGCCAATGCCTGCACCAACTCCCATGCTGAGTGTGCAATCCCACACTCCTGATACAGAGTTCACCAGGGCTCCTGCCCCTAGTGTCCAGAGCGGCGCAGGACACTCAGGATCACCACCACCTTCCAAGCGGAAGAGGAAGAGTGCTCGTCCGGCACAGGCTGATGCCCCAGACATGGCTACACAGTCCGGCCCGTCGAGGAAGCCCAGCTTCACGGATGACGAACTGAATGCACTTGTCGAGTATGTGTCCGCACATGACGAGATGGTCATTGTTGCAGGATCCAAGACCACACCTGCACAACGCCAGGCACACTGGCAGACCGTTGCGGACATCGTAAGTGCCCTTGGAATCGTGAGGCGCACAGCCAATGATTGCTATAAGCGCTGGAATGACCTAAAGCGCAGGGCAAAGAGTAAGCTGGCCTCAAGTCATGCAGCAACTCTAGTGACTGGAGGTGGGTCTCCAGTAGTACACATGGAACTCACGCCACATGAGTCAGTCGCTGGGACCTACGTCACGGAGGAACAGATCCAAGGCGTGGGAGATCTGCCTGATTACGAGGCATTGTCCGGTGAGTGCACATGCATGTGTGTGTCATCCATGTGCATGGTGTGTGTGAGGGCTTCTGTTTGTGTGCCAGGTGAGAGTGTGTGCGCCTGAGTCGTATGGGTCAGCCATGTGCTTCATGCAATACATCCTGCGCAGCTGCATTTGGCCAAAGCAGTATCCCTTCTGCCAACAGTAGACATCTAGCCCAACTGCACGCCAGTTGCCCTTGAAGTGTCACCTTGCCACAACATTGTTGCTTATTTTTCACTGTTCATTCAGTCAGATTGTTTGCATTCCACCACTTTTACTAGGCATTTCGCAGTCCTCTAGTCACATGTCTGACATGGCTATGGTAAAGTGGAGTGACTTTGTTACCTGGATATCATTTGTTCACACATGTCCCTGTGCAATTGGACCATTTCGGACTGGCAGCTCCTGGTGAAAAATCTGACCTGTTTGAATTAGAAAAGCTATTACATGCGGGAACTGGACTGAATGAATAGGTGCTGCCCTCCTCTCCATCTTCACTCAATAGCAATGGTACATGCCATCTGTGTGATGGCATGTGTGTTTCACCTGGCAATCACAGGCCAATGTGTGATGCCACTGCCAGGCAGCATGCAGAAAATGTGTTCATCTTCCATCTTGGTGTCATCAGTGTGTACAATTTGCCTGCCCTTCATATGCAGTGAGGGTGCATGCATGGGAGGGTTTTAGTCACGTGGGACATGTGTCAATCAAGTACTGGTTCTCTTGCTTCTCAGCCCTCATTGTGTGCCACGGTGCTAATGCCTGTTTCCATTTCTTTGTTTTTATGTCTTTGCAGGGGAAGACGCACCTGATACTGCTGGGGTTGTGGAGATGGTGCAGACCCAGGAGGGGTCCGAGGACCGACCAACCACCAGTGAGGGACGTGGTGTGGTGGTGGGTGAGAACCCACAACTGCTGCAGGTCGTGCTCTCAAGGGGTGTCTCTGGCTGCACCTCCCCCGAGCTGTACTCAGGTGTTGATTTGGATGAGACCTACGTGCCGTCGCAGGTTGAGTGTTCCAGGGAGGGATTCTGTTCTGTCCCACCCACCTGCACGAGGGTCAGAACCCTCAATGGGGATGTCAGTGTTGGCAGCTACACCTTTGGTGGTTACGGATGCAGGGTCACACTCTGCGACATCTGATCCTGTTCCTGGGCCAGCAGATCAGAGGGGCAATGCAGTCCTGCAGCCTCAGGCAGTGCCGGCACAGCAAGGCGCAGTTCGCCTTGGCCCAGACAGGTGTGGTGCCCGCCGACGTGGTGGCCGTACGCCACCTGGCAATACCGCATGGGAGCAATCCATTTACGGTATGGCAACCCAACAGGCAGCATCATCCGAGATGATGGCTCAGGCCATGGATAGGGTGGCCACTTCCATTGTCCCCCCTGAAAGGCTGATGGAGCGACTACAGCAGGCAACCGACTCCATCTGCCAGTCACACAGGGAGGACATGTTGGGGTCCAACAGGGACAATCGGGCGGCACTGGCGACTCTGCAGGAGGCCATCTCCATTGAGTCCCAGGGCCACAGGGAAGCCCTGAGGCAGGAGCTCCTTCACCTCAGGACGACACTTGTTGAGCTTGAGGCTTCAACACACCAAAGGACAGAACAGCAGCTGGAGCGTCTCACCCGTACGCTCTCAGCTGAGATGCAGGCAACGAGGGCGGAGGTCCGGGCATCCCGTGAGTTGTTGCATGGGGACCTCCGCACACTCATCCTCCAGAACCAGACCTACCACACCCGCATGCTTGCAGCCATGGAGGAGCAGACTAGGGCCTTGCGTGGGCTGCCTCCCATAGTGCAACCACCTCCGGATGCAGCTGCACAGGGTGATAATAGCGACAGCAGTGATACTCCCACAATAGGGTAGCCGTGTGGGCCATGAGCCCATGGAGGTGTTTTTTTTCCCAGGATCCACACAGGTGGGTTCTGGTGTGCACCCTGTCCTCGGGCCTCCTGGGTGGCCTCCCCAACCCCCCCGGGCCCATCAATGGCCATTTTTGATTTTTTTTTATTTTTATTTTTAATTATTTTTTTCCCAATTTTTTTGGGACAATTTGTTGGCTTCCGTGGTTCCTGTGGGCATACGCTGCATTGTGGCTGGGCACATGCAGGCTTGTCATGTATTTGGTTCAGATGCTTGGGTTTGAGTCACACACACCCCTCCTGCTTCCCGTTTCCATGGGCTTGCAAAGGGTGTGCCCAAGTGACATTGACGTACATGGTGACATTGGACTCCCACTACATGTGTGGGTAGTCTAGTCAATACTGTGTATACATTCCTAGTGCATATTGCTGTTGTGTTGTACACTGCATGTTGCATTGATGTGTAACTCATCTGTGTCTACCTCCCAATTTACAGGTCCCTTCCTCATGTCTACACAAGGCCCTCTAGTTTGGAGATGGGGTCCATGTTGGCAGCAGTGCACCTACAACTCTACATGGCACCAACACTGCACAGTTGGTAGTGGTGGGAGTGCAGGCATTTCCAGCTGGTGAGACTACTAATATATAACATTTGTGATGTCATGTTAATGGTAGTACCTACTCAAGTTTGTTGTTGGTCCTGCATCACTGTGAGCATTTCAGGTGTTGCAAGTTTCAATTAGGGACACTCTACATTGTGACACTAGTGTCATGTTGTGGGGATTACTTTGTTTACCTGCAAATAGCATGACATGGCACGATATGTCGTGTGGCGGTGCTGGGGATGGGTTGGCTGACATGGCACTGTCCTCTTGTTGCATTTTGCAAGTGGGTATTCATTTTAGCTGCTTGAATGTGTTACTTCGCAAAACTGCATTGGTGGTGTCTGTGTGGGTAGGGATGCACACATTGTGACACTTCCAGGTGAACAATCTCAGGCTGATATGGTTTTCACGGTTCATTCACCAGACATTCAGGATCAGTGTCAGGTTGAGTCATCATTGATTGTCAGATGGAATGTGCCAGGGCAGTGTGCACTCCACAGGGGTGTGATTTCTATGTGAAGTAATTAGCCACTAGCTGTGTACGGGCTGCTTCCCCCGTGCCCTTTCCCCTCCCATGCGCAGCGGCTGTGCATGTGGTTGGGGACGTGGGGCCACCACCATGTCCACGGCCAGGCCCCGGCGTGTTGCAACGTTGTGCAGGACACATGCTGCCACTATGATCCTGCACACTACTGGGGGAGCGTACAACAGCTGCCCGCCAGAACGGTCAAGGGAGCGAAAGCGTGACTTTAGCACTCCGAATGTGCGCTCCACTATGCCCCGGGTTGTAATGTGGGCTGTGTTATATCTTACCTGGGGTGGTGTGGTGGGGTTCCGAATTGGCGTCATCATGTGGGGGCTGTCAGGGTAGGCACTGTCCCCTGTGGAGGTGGTGATTGGTATCATTGGTGGGGTTTCGACCTTGCTCAGTATCTGACATGCATGCATGTGCAGTGGCATTCATACTCACCAAGCAGCCATGTATCGCCATGCCGCCCAGCTTCTAGGTCCCGGCTTAGGGTGGACATTCGGTAAATGAAGCTGTCGTGGGTTGACCCGGGATAGTTGGCAAATACTGAGGTGATGATTCCCTTGGCATTACATACTACCTGCACGTTGATGGAATGCCAGTGCTTGCGGTTCCTATAGATGTGCTCTGATGCCCTGGGGGGACGTAGAGCCACATGGGTGCAGTCAATGGCACCTAGCACTTTGGGGAATCGTGCCACACCGTAAAAATCCAGGGCGGCAGCATGCCTTTCTGCAGGTGTTCTGGGCAGGTATATGTGCCTGCGGACTGATGGGCGTGCAGTGATGATGTTCAAGACCTGGTGTAGGCAGCGTGACTGGGTGGCCTGTGATACCCCACCCACAATGGCACTTGTCCGCTGAAATGATCCTGTGGCCAAGAAGTGCAGTACATTGAGGACCTTCTCCAGGGGGCTGAGTGCTTGGGAGCACAGGGTGGGTGATGTGAGGTCATCCTCCCACTCACTCACCAGGTCCAGTATAATGTGTGGTGGAAACCTGTACCTCCCATGCACCTGGTCATCAGGCATCCCGAAAAGGCTGGTTCTGGGTGTGAATATTCTGGCCCTGACTATCCTCCTCCTCCTCCTTTGGTAGCCCACGCCCACTGCTGCTAGGAACGGTATGTTCATCCTGGGTCTGAGCTTGTTATTTTGTTAGCGCGCAAATTTATGCGTTGCGCGTGTTGTAGGCGAGCGTGTGACCCGCACACCCCTGAAATCCAGTACCCAGTCCAATAGCGTGTGGAAATTCCCGCGCACCCCGGGATACAGGTGCGCTGACGTACTTGCGTGTGTAAGTGCCCGCGCACCCCTGATATACACGTACATAGGCCAATCGCGTGTACGCGCACTTTTGTCCAATTACACGCGATGACACTCTGACGTGCAGTCTTTCCACGTGTGCTCTGTCATCACGTGCTGTGTGGGAACCACCCGTGCGGGTCACGTCACAGACGCGCTTACGCGCTGAGGGCCTTTGGTCCAATAGAAACGCGTATGCGTGCTGACGCGCTTACGCGCTAAGGGCCTTTCCTCGAATTTCACGCTGACATGCAGACTTTTCACGTGCCAAATCACTCCGTATCAAGCTGGCCACGCATATGCACACGGAAGACCACGCTCCTGCCCAGAAGGCGGAACTACTGCCCCCCAGAGCCCCGAGCACGCTCCCATCTGCTGCTGCCTGACTGCCTGCTGCCCACGTGCACTGCCATTTGCTGCCTGCACATCAGCCAGGGGTGCTGTTGCTGTGACCACCCCTGCTGGAACCGAAGACTCCCGACTGGTATTCCTTCGCTCCACAGCCCAGCCCCAGGACCCAGTTGCCCACCCACTCCTGCCTCTGGGGTTGTCATGTCGGGGCAAACACCATCTGTGACCACTGACAACCCCCGGCCAGAGAGGCAGAGGGGCACCAGCTTCAGTGCCACCGAAGTTGGTGTCCTGGTGGAGCAAGTCCTGGGGCAGTATGATGCCCTCTCCGGAAGTTCCCGCGCCGACAAGGAAGGACGGACTCGGATCTGGACTGACATCGTGACTGCCATCAACGCGGAGGGGGTGGCAGTCCGCGACTTACAACATGTCAGGAAGCGCTGGGAGGACTTCAGGTCCAGGACCCTGAACAAGGCCCGGCGCCTCTTGAAGGCAGCGGATGCCAAGGGGCGCCGGGGCCACTTGTCGGAAGAACAGATGAGGGTCCTGGAACGCATATCCCCAGCGCTCCACGTCCAGGTCCTGGAGAAGCAGACCCGTCTGGAGTCGAGCGGTGAGTGTACATGCATCCTGATTGTGAGCAGTGCGTGTGGTGATTATTCGGTAGTGTGCAGGTTGCACATCTGTTTGTATGGGGTCGAGTATGGGTGGGGGTGTACAGGGCCGTGGGGCTGACACATGCGAGGGCTGTAATGTGTGAGACATGGATGGTGCTTGTGTGTGTAGGCTTGCATGCCAAATGCAGTTGTGTGTGCACACATGTTTGGATGAATGTGTATGTAAGTAGACATGTCCGTGATGTCACGCATGTATGTTGTTTTCGGCTGCATGTATGAGCACTGTGTACATGTGCATGTGTGTGTATTTGACAAGGGTGCAACAGTGATGCAACATGGATGCATGTGACAGCGGTATGTGGAAGCCTGATTGGCAGATGTGACATGGATGCCCGTCTGAACAGTGCGACACTTGGCAGAGTTGTACACATGCATGCAAGTGTGGTGGTGTGTGTACATGTGTGGTGCACTTCCTGTGTTGCATGTGATGTCTGGCTCACTTGTGGCTGCTCATGCTGTTGCATGTGTATGGATGGTGGTGGCAGTTGCGATATGGCTGTGGTATGGCTCATGTGTGCGAGTTGCAATGACATGTGTGTTGGGGATTGTGATGACATGTCTGAGGTTTGCCAATGCCACTCATGTGCAACTGTCATGTGTGTATGTGTCCATTGTACAGTGCCCTGATGCCTGTGTTTTGTTTCTCCCTGTCTGCAGCGTCAACTGATGAAGAGGGCGGAGAAGGTGCTGTGGAGCACAGCGGCGGGGATCCCACCGCCAGCCGGAGACGCAAGGCCCGGCTCCCCTCCCGTGTTGTCATCTCGTCGGGGAGTGAGGAGTCCGGTGCCGCGTCCCAGGCCGCAGCTGCCGGGGGGAGGTCCAAGAGGCGGAGGTTGGAGTTGGACTCCTCGGCAGCAAAAGGGGCAGCTGGGACCCCACAGGGCCCAACAGGGGAAGATGGCACGGAGTCATCCAGGTTGGTGGGGGGTTTGGTGGAGGAGGAGGCCGTGCAAGCACCAGAGACGGGGTCTGGAGGTGGGGATCCCACTGGTGCTAGTGGTGCAGTCCAGGACCAGGGACAGGAGGCAGCACAGGCCGCCGCGGAGGTGCCTGTGTGCAATCCTGTCCCCGATCCTGTCCCTGCATCATCTTGCACCAGCAGGGATGCCTACGTCCAGACCCGTTTTCAGGCAGGGGATGAGCTGACGTCAACTGGCCTTCCTCTGCCTGCGGACGTGGCTATCCAGGTCCGGGTTGAGCCTGTCCTGGCTGGTGTGGCGTTGCGTCAACGGGCCATGCGAGGTGACCTGCAGTCTTTTCATGGAGAGACTGCACGTCATCTCGAATGGCTCGTTGACCACGTCAGCCTGCTGGGACAGGTCACCCAGACCGGATTCCTCCGTCTGATGGGGCTTGCTCCGACCCCCTCCTCAACTGGACCCCCTACGCGCCAGTCGTCCTCTGTGCCATCTTCCCACCCATCAGTCACCTGGGTGCCCTGTGGAGCTGCCTCTGACAGTGCGGCCAGGCTGGTGGAGGAGGCATCCCTGCCACAGTCGGGAGTCGGACGTCCAGCAGGGGTGGCCACATCAACAACTGCACCCCAGCCGGCGGAGGATGTGCAGGCAGCAGGAGGCAGTGCACGGGCAGAGGCAGAGCAGCAACATGGTGGGAGCCATGAAGGCTCGGGCCTTCGACATCGGAGGGGCAGGCATCGGCCGGAGGGCAGGAGGACCCAGGACAGAGAGTGTCTTCCGTGTGGCAGCTGTTGGGCCACGCCATAGGTGCGGAGCGGCGGCGGGCGGAAGAGGCGCGGCTCACAATGGTCAGGGCGGAGAACTCCATGCGGAGGGCCCTGAGGCGGGCCGAGTGCCTCGAGGCAATCCGCAGGGGGTTGGAGGAGGACACGGCGTCGTCCCTGCGGACCCTCGGGGCCATGGAACTGGACCGCCTCCGGGACATCGAACAGGAGTTCGATGATGCCCTGGCCCGGAACACCACGGAGTGAGCCGCTGGACTTGCCCGCCGCCTTTGTATATAGTTCTTTAGTTTTAGGTTTCCTTTGTTTGTTCTTATGATTTGGAGTCGACGGACACTGCTCCACTTTTTGTATATAGTTGCTTTTTAGTTAGGTTTTTTTTTAGGTTTCCTTTGTTCAGTTGGGCTCATGGACCCTTTGAAGTTTTTTACATAGTTCTTAATTGGATAGATATTTTTTTACATTTGACTTTGGACGACATTTTTTTGGATTATGATTTGCTGTATTTTTTTTTATACGGACATGCAGCTTATTTTTTTTCATTCCCATTGTAGTTTGTTTCATTTCTTTAGCATTCTTTCTTTTTTTCAATACAATTTTGTTTTCATACTTCACTGTGTGGTATCATCTCATTGGTTTCATGCATGTCATGTTGGGTGTTTTCCCATTCAATTGCAACCATTGTGTGTGATGGACATGGGTTCATTAGCTTCATGAACATTGGGGGTGTGACATGTAATTTCCATTTCCATGCGGGTGAATGGGTTAATTGGTAGGGCTTTTTGGCTGTGGAGGCTGACCATAACGCACATGATTGGGGATTGTGAGGACCTGGTGGAGTGTGCCCCTGGTGGCTGGGGGGTGGGGGTGGTGGGAGACATGAGTGGGGGCCTGGTGGAGGCTGCCCCTGCACTCCTGGGGGGTGGGGGTGGGGGTGGTGGGAGACATGAGTGGGGGCCTGGTGGAGGGTGCCCCTGCACTGCTGGGGGGTGGGGGTGGTGGGAGACATGAGTGGGGGCCTGGTGGAGGCTGCCCCTGCACTGCTGGGGGGTGGGGGTGGTGGGAGACATGAGTGGGGGCCTGGTGGAGGGTGCCCCTGGTGGCTGGGGGGTGGGGGTGGTGGGAGACATGAGTGGGGGCCTGGTGGAGGCTGCCCCTGCACTGCTGGGGGGTGGGGGTGGTGGGAGACATTGGTGGGGGCCTGGTGGAGGGTGCCCCTGGTGGCTGGGGGGTGGGGGTGGTGGGAGACATGAGTGGGGGCCTGGTGGAGGGTGCCCCTGGTGGCTGGGGGGTGGGGGTGGTGGGAGACATGAGTGGGGGCCTGGTGGAGGGTGCCCCTGCACTGCTGGGGGGTAGGGGTGGTGGGAGACATGAGTGGGGGCCTGGTGGAGGCTGCCCCTGCACTGCTGGGGGGTGGGGGTGGTGGGAGACATGGGTGGGGGCCTGGTGGAGGGTGCCCCTGGTGGCTGGGGGGTGCGGGTGGTGGGAGACATGAGTGGGGGCCTGGTGGAGGGTGCCCCTGGTGGCTGGGGGGTGGGGGTGGTGGGAGACATGAGTGGGGGCCTGGTGGAGGGTGCCCCTGGTGGCTGGGGGTGGTGGGAGACATGAGTGGGGGCCTGGTGGAGGGTGCCCCTGGTGGCTGGGGATGGAGGGAGACATGAGTGGGGGCCTGGTGGAGGGTGCCCCTGCACTGCTGGGGGGTGGGGGTGGTGGGAGACATGAGTGGGGGCCTGGTGGAGGGTGCCCCTGGTGGCTGGGGGGTGGGAGACATGAGTGGGGGCCTGGTGGGGGCTGCCCATGGTGGCTGGGGGGTGGGGGTGGTGGTAGACATGAGTGGGGGCCTGGTGGAGGCTGCCCCTGCACTGCTGGGGGGTGGGGGTGGTGGGAGACATGAGTGGGGGCCTTGTGGAGGGTGCCCCTGCACTGCTGTGGGGTGGGGGTGGTGGGAGACATGAGTGGGGGCCTGGTGGAGGGTGCCCCTGGATGGTGGGGGGTGGGGGTGGTGGGAGACATGAGTGGGGGCCTGGTGGAGGCTGCCCCTGCACTGCTGGGGGGTGGGGGTGGTGGGAGACATGAGTGGGGGCGTGGTGGAGGCTGCCCCTGCACTGCTGGGGGGTGGGGGTGGTGGGAGACATGAGTGGGGGCCTGGTGGAGGCTGCCCCTGCACTGCTGGGGGTGGTGGGAGACATGAGTGGGGGCCTGGTGGAGGCTGCCCCTGCACTGCTGGGGGGTGGGGGTGGTGGGAGACATGAGTAGGGGCCTGGTGGAGGGTGCCCCTGGTGGCTGGGGGGTGGGGGTGGTGGGAGACATGAGTGGGGGCCTGGTGGAGGCTGCCCCTGCACTAATGGGGGGTGGTGGGAGACATGGGTGGGGGCCTGGTAAAGGCTGCCCCTGGTGGCTGGGGGGGTGGGGGTTCTGGGAGACATGAGTGGGGGCCTGGTGGAGGCTGCCCCTGCACCACTGGGGGGGTGGGGGTGGTGGGAGACATGAGTGGGGGCCTGGTGGAGGCTGCCCCTGCACTGCTGGGGGGTGGGGGTGGTGGGAGACATGGGTGGGGGCCTGGTGGAGGGTGCCCCTGGTGGCTGGGGGGTGGGGGTGGTGGTAGACATGAGTGGGGGCCTGGTGGGGGCTGCCCATGGTGGCTGGGGGGTGGGGGTGGTGGTAGACATGAGTGGGGGCCTGGTGGAGGCTGCCCCTGCACTGCTGGGGGGTGGGGGTGGTGGTAGACATGAGTGGGGGCCTGGTGGAGGCTGCCCCTGCACTGCTGGGGGGTGGGGGTGGTGGGAGACATGAGTGGGGGCCTGGTGGAGGGTGCCCCTGGATGGTGGGGGGTGGGGTGGTGGGAGACATGAGTGGGGGCCTGGTGGAGGCTGCCCCTGGTGGCTGGGGGGTGGGGGTGGTGGGAGACATGAGTGGGGGCCTGGTGGAGGCTGCCCCTGCACTGCTGGGGGGTGGGGGTGGTGGGAGACATGAGTGGGGGCCTGGTGGAGGCTGCCCCTGCACTGCTGGGGGGTGGGGGTGGTGGGAGACATGAGTGGGGGCCTGGTGGAGGGTGCCCCTGGATGCTGGGGGGTGGGGGTGCAGGGGGACATGAGTGGGGGCCTGGTGGTGCTGCCCCTGCACTGCTGGGGGGTGGGGGTGGTGGGAGACATGAGTGGGGGCCTGGTGGAGGGTGCCCCTGGTGGCTGGGGGGTGGAGGTGGTGGGAGACATGAGTGGGGGCCTGGTGGAGGCTGCCCCTGGTGGCTGGGGGGTGGAGGTGGTGGGAGACATGAGTGGGGGCCTGGTGGAGGCTGCCCCTGGTGGCTGGGGGGTGACATGAGTGGGGGCCTGGTGGAGGCTGCCCCTGGTGGCTGGGGGGTGGGGGTGGTGGGAGACATGAGTGGGGGCCTGGTGGAGGCTGCCCCTGCACTGCTGGGGGGTGGGGGTGATAGGGGACATGAGTGGGGGCCTGGTGGGGGCTGGCCATGGTGGCTGGGGGGTGGGGGTGGTGGGAGACATGCATTGTTGATCAGTAGTGCAAGGTGACATGTGGGTTGGCTGGGGGGCATGCCCATGGTGGATGGGCTGCCTGCGGGACATGAGCAGGGGTGCAGGGTAGTCCCCCGTGGTGTGGGCTGCCTGCAGGGGCCGTGGAGGTTGTGGAGCGTACACCTGGGAGGACCCACACGGCCAATTCACGTGTAGTACTCCCCAGAACCCCTGAAATACACATACCCTGCTGAAATCGCGTGTGGAACTTCCCGCGCACCCCTGAAATACATGTACCCTGCTGAAATTGCGTGTGGAACTTCCCGCGCACCCCTGAAATACACGTACCCTGCTCAAATCGCGTGTGGTACTTCCCGCGCACCCCTGAAATCCACGTACCCTGCTGAAATCGCATGTGGAACTTCCCGCGCACCCCTGAAATACACATACCCTGCTGAAATCGCGTGTGGAACTTCCCGCGCACCCCTGAAATACACGTACCCTGCTGAAATCGCGTGTGGAACTTCCCGCGCACCCATGGAATACACGTACCCTACTCGCACTGGGCCAATCGCGTGTGGAACTTCCCGCGCACCCCTGAAATACACGTACCCTGCCGAAATCGCGTGTGAGACTTCCCGCGCACCCCGGTATACACGCACACATAATTTTTTGTCAGCGGGTGTCCGTGTTTGTGGGTACCCCTTTGCACGTCATTTGTCCTGGCGGGCCACAGTATAGGACATTCATCATGGCTGTAGATAGGTGCTATTTGTTGGCGCACCTTTTGGCGCACATTTCTTCCAGGCGCAGAGACGCTACCGCCTGCTTTCTTGTGGCGGTCGTGTTTGTGCCTGTGCGCTGGTTTGAGCGTGCGCTTTTTTGCCCTATCCTATTCCATGAATACGTGTTGTAGGCGAGCGTGTGGGCGTTCCGCGCACTTGTACCCTGTACTTCCCCCGTGACGCCCACGTTTTGGCAAGTTGTTCCCCATTCCGAGTGTTACGCCCCGTGTTCCGCCTACTTTTGTTGCGTGCGCCGCGCTATGTGGGATTTTCGCTGTGGCCTGTGCGATTTTCGCTGTGACCTGGCGCACGCCGTTAGATGGCCTGTGCGCCAACGTGCGCCGCGCACTTTTTTAATCGCACATCCGATGGTTTTCTCGCGCACGGCCTTCCATGAATCGATGTGCGTTGCTTTTCGTGCGATTTTCGCACTTGCACTGCGATTTTCGCTATTCCACTGCGATTCGCACATTTTTGCCCACTTGCGCCGCGCTAATTATTCCATGAATCGGCCTGAAAGTCTCTGAAGGGGGACCATATGGATAGGTATCTCTGATATGTTTCTGTTCTTATCGCAGTTACCTTCTCCATTGCCATTACTCCCCATATTTCATCCACCACCATGGTGTCGTAGGGCCCTCTAGTGTTTTCCACCTTTGTGCTAATGTTATTCGTGCTGTTGATAGTAAGTGTGTTATTAGCGTGGATATATGCCCCGATGCTGCGTATATTCCCTTTGCCTCTACTCCCAGCAGGACCACCTTAGGTGATAGTGGTAAGTCTCTGCCAGTAATGTCTTTGATGTGTCACAGTATATCGTTCCAGTAGGTGATTGCTTTGAGGCATGTCCACCACATGTGGAATAGATCTCCTCTCCCTCCACATTGTCTCCAACAGTTTGGGGGATATTCTGGGTTTATTTTGTGTAGTCTGTGGGGGGACATGTAGCATAGTTTACATGCAGCTTCTTTAATTGCTGTACATTTGGAGGATCTGTGAGCTCTTGTCCATATTTGGTCCCACTCTCTTTCCGTTATTGGTTCTCCTATATCTTTTTCCCAATTCTCTTTATATTTTAGATTGTCCGTTGGTTGTGCTCCATCGAGCAGTCTGTAGATTCTAGATATCCCCTTCTTTGGTCCACCTTCTTGCATTGTTAGTTCCAAGCCTGTTAGGGTTCTCGTTCCCGCTCTTTTCACTGAGGGATGGGAGATCCAGTGTCAGACTTACGTGTACCTGAACCTTTCATTTTCCCCTAGATCGAATTTCTTTTTGCCTTCTAGGAATGGGATTGGGTCGCTGTTTTGGTACATGTCCTGCAGCGTCAGATTGTCCGCGCCTTTCCAGAAACTCTTCTTCAGGCCTGGGGTGAAGTCGATGTTATGTGCTATTGGGGATAGTGGACCCAGTCCTCGTTTGATCTTTTTCATTTGCATGGCTTTGTCCCAGCTACTCAGGGCTGTTTTAGTAGCTCCTAGTAATTTTCCTTCTGCTTCGCGGGCCTTGGGGTTCAGTGCTAGGAGCGCTTTTATCGAGATCTGTGTGGGTGCTTGTTCTATGGCTCTCCATCCTTTGATGTCGTGTGGGTTAGCCCACTGGAGAATGGGGGCCAAGTGCGCTGCCATGATGCATCTGCCCAGGTCTGGGACCCCCAGGCCTCCCAGGAGCGGGGGACGTGTCAGAATGCATCTCTGTATTCTGGGTCTCTTTTTCGCCCATATGAATTTAAATACTGCGTTTTGAAGTTCTTTGATTATGTGTGATGGGATCGTCGCGGGTATTGAACTCGTCACGTATAGAAGGCGGGGGAGAAGGGTCATCTTTACCGCTGCTATTCTGGCGAACCACGATAATTCCTGATTATCCCATCTCAGCAGGTCCGCTTTTAGTGGTTTCCAGAGAGAGGGGATGTTTGATTTATATAAATCTTCGAATTTCTTTGCCAGGTGAACTCCCAAGTATTCTAGCGTGTTTTCCTCCCATCTCAGGGGGAATCTTTGCTTCATGCAGTTTATTGTATTTGCGTCTTCAGTTATGTTTAGTGCCTTTGATTTATTGTAGTTGATTGAAAATCCAGATATGGTGGCAAATTCTTCCAGTGTCTCTACGGCTTTCGGTAGTGTATTCGTAGTGTCTCCCATATAGAGCATCACACATCATCAGCATATAGTGCTATTTTCTGCGGGGTCTCCTTGAGTTGCACTCCTTTTATGTCGGGGTTTCCTCTGTATCTTGCTGCTAGCAGTTCCATAGCCATTGCAAATATTAGTGGAGATAGGGGGCAGCCTTGGCGCGTACCTCTCCGTATCTCCACTTGTTTTGAGTCGCAGGCATTTATCCGAAATGATGTAGATGGGCGTTGAAATTTTTCCAGGATCATCCGTAGATATTCCCAGTCCAAGCTGTCGAAAGCACGTGAGGCGTCCAGGGCAGCTATTGCAAATTTCTGGTTTGTCCGTCTCCCCCATTCGATCACATCAATGGCTCTTCTGACATTATCTTGGGTGTGTCGTCCCCTGACAAAACCCGCTTGGTCCTCGTGGATGATATCTGGGAGGATCTGCGATAGCCTATTCGCTAATAGCTTTGTATCCGTGTTTAGGAGTGCTATCGGGCGGTAACTTGAGCATTCGGTGGGATCTTTGTTTGGTTTCAGGGCAAGGATTGTGGAGGATCTTGCCATATCTGAGGAGATCGATCTGGTGTCTCTAATTGTGTTGAAGAGTTGGGTGAGGGGTCCCAGTAGTTGCGTTCGGAATATTTTGTAGTAGCCATTTCCGAAGCCGTCTGGACCCGGGGTCTTGTTCCTTGGTAGTGAAGAGATAGCCTCATTGATTTCTTGAGCTGTGAATGGACTCCCCAGGATTTCCGCGTCCTTATCCGAGATTTGGGGTAAACTAGTGGCCAGTAGGTAGGATTTTTGGTCTGTCGCGTTTAGGTTTGTTCCCTGTAGTAGCTCTTCATGGAATCGGACCATTATTTCCCTTTTCTCTTCCTCTTTTGTGATCTTATCTCCTTTTTCATTTCTTAAGGCAACTATATAGTTACGGGATTTCTGTTTGTTTAATTTGGCCGCTAGAAATTTATTTGCCTTGCCGCCGTGGACGTAGTATGATTGTTTCATGTTCAGCAACGTCTGCGGCACTGTGTCCGCAGTGTGACTTTCTAGTTGGGCACGAACCTTCTTTAACTCTCGCCAGGATTTCTGCGTTTGTCGGGTCTTGTGATTTTTCTCTGCTTCTTTTAGGGCTAGTTCCATCCTCCGGGTTAGTTTCGCTCGTTCCCTACAGTATACTGCTGCTTGGGCCATGAATTCTCCCCGGATTACGGCCTTCCCCGCATCCCAGACTGTTTTCCAGTCAACCTCGCGGTTGTCGTTCTCTTTGAAATAGTTGTTTATGGTTTCCTCCATGTGTGCTCTAAGCGCTAGGTTGCGCAAGATCAGTTTGTTGAATCTCTACGGTGGACGTTGCTTATTTTCCCCTCCGTCTATTTCCAGGCTAACTAGTACTGAGGCGTGGTCTGTAATATATTGTGTTCCAATTTCCACCTTAGTCACTTGGGGAATTAAGAGTTGCTGACACCAGGATCATGTCTATTCTGGAGTATCCTCTGTGTACCCCAGAATAATTAGTGTATTCTCTCGTGTCTCCTTGGAAGAAGCGCCAGGTCTCGATTACTTCTGCCTCTCTGAGGAACTTTCCCAGCGCCTGTCTGTTTCTTTGGTCGGCTGCCGTAGGGGGCAGGGTTTTGTCGAGGTTAGGGTCCATTATGCAGTTGAAGTCCCCTCCTATGATTGTTTGACCTTCACACCAGCTCCCTATTTTCAGTAGGAGATCTGTGATGTATCGGTCTTGCTTGTCGTTAGGAGCGTATATCGTCAGGATTGTGTAGGTCTGCCCTTTTATAGTTCCTTTGATTCCCAGGTATCTCCCTTCAGTATCACTAATCATCTGTTTTCGGAAGTTCAGTCCCTTAGCCAGCAGTGTTGCGACCCCTTTTGTTTTCGTGCTGCTGGAGGCGAAGTATTGTTGTGGGAACGCCTTGTTACGCATTCTTTTTTCATCCGTTTTCAAGAGGTGGGTTTCCTGAAGGAGCACTACCTTTGCAGGCATCTTCTCGAGCCTGTTGAGAATCGCACGTCGTTTCCCGGGGAAGTTCAGCCCTTGTACATTTAGCGATACGATCAGTGTAATATGTTTGTTGCTTCTATCTTTTGGTGTGTCTTGTTTTGGGTTAGTTTGAGGTGGCCCACCTGCTGTGGCCAGGTGTTTCCTCGGTTTCTCTTCCAGTTCCTTCTTTATTTAGTATCTTCTTCAGGGTGTTTCGTTTGTGATATTTGAAGGGGCCTGCCAGTTTCTTTTCTCTGTTAGGTCTTCTTTTCTTCTCGGATGACCATTCCCATTGGTTATTTTGGCTGCTGGGTGCGCTATTTTGTGGGCTAGTTTCGGTTTGGCTTTGTTCTTCCTCAATTTGTAGTAATGAAAGGCCTTCTTCGCATGTACTGATCCTTCTTTGTTTCTCTTTCCAAGGGAAGGCTAGTCCAAAGGGGAATGTCCATCTGTATGCGATTTGTTTGGCTTGTAGTGCTTTTGTGACCGGTTGCATAAGCTTTCTTTTATGTAGGGTGATCAACGCTAGGTCCTGGTAAAGTTGGATTCGCCCTCCATTGATTGTTAGTTCTTTGTGGGTATGTGCGGCCCTCAAGATGTCTTCTTTCAGACTATAGGAGGTCATGGCAATAAGAACATCTCTAGGTCTCACTCCTGGTTCATTCCTTTTGGGGCCCACTCGGTGGATTCTGTCAAATTCAAATCTCTCTGGGGGTGGGGGGTGTCGTTCAGGATGCTGCTGAAGCAGTGTTGCATGGTGTCCCGTAGGTCTTTATCCTGGATCGTCTCTGGGAGGCCTTTGACCCGGATGTTGGATTTTCGTGAGCGATTTTCCAAATCTTCAGTTTGGATCTCTAGGTTATTTGTAGCTCTGGTGGTCTGGTCTAGTAGGCTATTGTATTGCTTTGCTTCCTCTGCCATATGTGAGTCCATTTTTGAGAGTGTCCACTCTGCCTCCAATTTCGTCTATTTCCTGTCGTACCTCTTTAAGCGATGTCTTCAGCTCTTCTTTCATTGTTTCTAGTTGGGTCTGGAGTGTGTTTGTTATCCTGGATTCCATGCCCCTAGGGCAGAGAATGCACTTTTTTCAGATGTTTGATTCTCTGAAATGCACCAGTCACCTCATTCACAAAAGTGATCTGCACATTTCATGGGGCCATGCGCCAGCACATATATTGTGTTGGCCATCCACCTGAAATACATTTAGGGCCATGTGTGCATGGTGCATGAAACTAATATATTCATAGAATGCCAAGAACCGTGTGGGGGTTAGAGAAACACTGCACCTTGCTGTATTGTCATACAAAATGTATTACAAAATTAATTTTGCATCTCTGTTTAAGGGATAGACGTGGAACCAGAATAGCAGCAGTTGATACTGCTAATGTCTTGTCTTGATGTCTTGTTGAAAAAGAAATGCAAAGAAAAGGCACAAAACTCTTATATGCTTTACATATTCCTCTGTGCCTGTTCAAATCAGAGCACTGGTATTTTTCCTATTAGAAATGCCCCTTTCCACTCTTGGTTTGCGCAATTGAGGAGGAGTAACATCTGAATGTGTACGTCTTCAGAAGTCCTTCGTGCATCAGGCTGAACCTTTTAGGAGACTAGAGATAGGATGGCCTTGCTCATCCCTTCTCTTGGCTGCTAAAAATGTCATTTAGCACTTAATTGGAGTATAGCTGTATTTCCAGCAGGAATACAACATGTAGTAAGCAGCATGTGGCATTGTCAATGGTCTGTTTCGTTTAGGCAGTAAATTAATGGCAAGCAGATGGTATTACAGAAATAATGAATGCAGAATAAGTCAAGCAGTATTTCTCTTATTCTCTTTTTATTTAAACATGTCTGGACGTGAAATGTGTGGAGAGCAGTAGTTCACACAGCGTTTACCCTATGTAGAGAGAGAGCCTGACATACAAAGCATTTAATCAGGTCCAGATTGTTCTGCCCTATGCTATAGTAGTGCCGTTTGTTCTTGCACATATTCCTCCTTCCACGTTCATGAAATATATATAGCTCTAATCACTTGGGGCTATGAGTTAACCATTAGAGAGTAATAGCGGCTCAATAGTTAGGGCTTTGGTGCATTAGTGAATGGAAATATGTACTCTTAAGTGCTGTAAAGCTCACATATTGCCTTGGGGGGACAGCAGATGTGCCTCTGTATGGCAGTTTATTTTGGAAAGTGTCACTGTTATTGCTATTCATTGCTTAACCTCCCAGTCAATGAGAAAGTAAAGTAGTGATTACAATATCTTGATATGGGATCAAGCCTCAGTCTAGGAGTCAGGAGTGAGATAACTTGTTTAAATAATATGTCTTGACATTTGCATGAATTGTGAATGTAGAATGTACATCTTCAAGAGTTAGGATTATTATTCCTCTTTACTCGGCTCTAGTACTCTGGCCTGCAATGACAATCCACATCTTACAAAGATACGTCAGTGATGCAAATTTCCACTGAACAATGCAATCTCCAGAAATTATGTGGACATTTTTAGTTGAAAAGATAGCTCAGGGCAACACACTTGCTTTGGGAACAAGAGGATGTAGTGCAGTTCATGTTCCAGTGCTGAGAAAATGGATAAGGCTGGCAGTAAGCATGATGTAAAGGACCAAAGAAAATAAATTGACCTTTTCTAGAGGTGATGTCATGGAGCTGCTGTGGTTTAAATTTTATAATGAAAGAACCTGCAATTACTGACCCACAACACATCCTTCCCCTCTACCTTCCATCCAACAACAAAAAAAAACTGTGGGTTACTTACCAAATAGGCAAAACAGAAAGGTGATGGCTGGTAGGTTTCAAATCATTCATAATCACTGGCACAGCTCTGGGCAACCCTCCAGACCATAATTGTTCTGGTTGGACCTGTGTTGTTGAGTTGCTGTTTCTAACCTCTGGCCAGACACTTGGCAGGCACTGGATGTCTGCGCTTTGAGGTTTAGGCATTTATGAGATGCTCTGTCTGTTTACAGTGTAGGCAGAGTGATGTGCAATAGCCCAGGTTATTGTTTTGGACTTCTGCTTACTTTCACAGTAATTTGGTAATATGGGACTATACACACTGATTAACGCTACATATGGTGATCCATTCTTGTATGAAATGTATGTTATATTACAGAGATATCGTAACCATATTTTTCTTAGTGTACTGAGGAACAATGCTATGTGATGCTACTTCCTGTTTTGTCAAGGGCTGAAAAGTTGTGTGCCATCACTTCTTGTGATGTCACGAGAGGTCAAGGGGCATGTGATGTCACTTCCTCTACCACTGGCATTTTGGTGAAATGGCGTTCCTGAGAGCAGGACAATAGAGCAAGAAAAGATTTCCATTTAAAAGCAAAATGAAGGGTCCTGTCACCCACAAATTGGCACCCTGAGCCACTGACTACCCTGAATCCCCAAAAGAAGAACAATCTTCACAGGAGTGGGGCTGTGAGAAGCCTGAGGGTGTCCTCACATATAATCCCCTTGGATCCTCTGCTCAGGTGGCCAGGGAAACGCCATCGCTCTAGGATCCCAACCATGGGGGTGGAGAAGCAAGGGAGGACCACCTGGGTAGAGGGTCCCTTGGGATTGGGAGCAGGGTAAAAACAAGCGAGACATAGTATCCCCTTTTCCTATTAAGGAACAACCTAACACTCTCCCAATCTTTATGGGTTACTATAAAGATGTTCCCCCTCATTACCCCCACATGTGACACTTGACAATACTGGGAAGAGGCAACCAAGTAGTGAACACTATACCATTTCTTCACTCTAGTACTGGGACGAGGATGATGCCAGGCACGTCCCCTTAATCAAAGACAGGCATACCCAATTTAGAGAGCACACCTGCAACCTGTTAATTGGTTGCAGGTGTATACAATGAAAGTCAGATCACACCAAGAGAAGCAGCAGGGAGGCCTGTGGGAGAGAGACCAGCAGGGGACCCTTGTTAAGAGGAGGCAGCCGTGGCGGGACTGGAGAAAGAGCCAGGACGCCGGCATATATCCCAGAGAACTGGCGGGACCAAGAGCAAGTGGGCTTTGTAATTGCTGCAGGTCTGGGAGCCTCTGCTCTAGAGAGAACGAAGCAGGAGCTGCGAGAAAGCCAAGAGAAGGGAAGAGAGGACGCAGCCCGCGTCCGTGAAGAAGAATTCAGGTATCTGGCGTGCTAATGGAAACACCCAGCAGACGAGCTGGGCTCGTAGCGGTGGGCTTTCCGGCTTCAGGAGTGCAGAGGAAGCACCGGGAGCTGCCGAGATGAGACACCTGAAGCCGTTGAGTGTCAAGGAGTGCACTGGAGACACAGGGCGCTCCTATCGGACCGAAATGAAAAAACAGTCTGTGCAATTAAGTGAAACAAATGCATAATGAATGGCGAACTGGATGGAAACTTTCAATTAAGCAAAACAAAAGGACATATTGAACACCACATTGAGTGAAATCTTGAAACTAAACATTGAATGGAATACAACCTTATGGGCAAAGCGAACAGAGAACCGCCTAAGTGCCCATGTAAAGGTGAATGACAGAAAAGGGCGCAAGTGTGAGAGAGCGCCATAAAAGCTGGGGTATGAACCAAACCCCCCCCCCACCAAAGACAACTTCCATGAGTGAAGGCCGTGCGGCAAGGCCAAAAACTGGCAAGAGGTGTGTATCACGTGATGACAGAGCCACACGGCTGACAAAGGGAAGCCAAAAGGAGTGTAAAGCAGCACATAATGCCAAGAGGCCGATACAGAGGAACTAAGTGAAGGTGATTTGCTACACAGGAGCCAGTGCCAAAGAACCTGTGTGGGCTGAAGTACCCACGGATCCTGGTTGAGCAACCTGTGATGGGTGGACCGTGTGGGTCTGACACCTGTGCCTAGAGTGAGCCCTGAATGTTGAAAAGCAAAACATTGTGAAACAAACCAACAAAAACACTAAGTGAACTGGTGAGGCAAACCAGAAGGAGGGTCAAGTGGATTCAGAATTATGTGAAACTTTTTCAAGAGATTGAAGCAAGTATACATGGAGAAGATAAAGGATCCGCACTGGTCATAATGATTCAAATATATTGATTATTTACAATTGTTTTGCTCATTGAGTGCCCCTGTTTGTCCCCTGTTGAATCTCGAAGGACCTTCCTTCTCAACACTTTTCTGGTACTGGTAGCACAGCACCAACAGGGAGCACCTGTAAATCATTAATTAATCTAAGTAACCTGCTCTAAACCTAAGTTAGTAATAAAGAAAGTGAGTGCACCTCTACAACTTTGCTATCATAGTATCTTGAGAACAGAGCCTCAAGATCTTTTGTTTTTGAACTGTGTTGCTTGGAACTTGGGGAAGGGAACCCAGAGGATTGTTTGGAACTGTATCGCCTCGAACATGTGAGGTAATCATGAGACTTTTTGTGGAACTTCGTACACTTGGGGAACGCGAGCTGAGAGAGAGCTGGAAGAAGCTCAGACCTTTGAGTTGAACACTATTTATTTCATGATTGACATCCCTACACATTGGGCCTCATTACGAGTCCGGCAGTAACCAAGGCGGTAAAACCGCCTGGTTACCGCCGGACTCGTATTACCATTCCGCCTCCGTGATTCCCGGAATTACCGGGGCATTACAACCCCGGTGTCCTGGGAATTCCGGAGGCGGAATTCGGTAAATCCCCATTCCCATTGAGTCCAATAGGACTCAATGGGAATGGGGACCAAGGAAACACCGGCACCATCTCGTGATAGTGCCGGTGATTCCACGTCCGCCTGCAGGCGGGCGGTGGTAAACGCGCCAGGTCAGACCTGGTGAGAACGCCACCTCCCGCCTGCAGGACTCGAGATCGGGCGGTCCGGAATTAACAGTGGCGGCGAGTTTTCCACCATTAATTCCGGACCGCCCGACCTGTAATGAGGCCCATTGTTTACCTTTAGTTGTGAGGGCAAGTATATGTTTTGGACACAGACTTAAGTTATTGTGTTATTTCTGCCCACTCCAGGTATTGTTCTATCCCCGTTTGGTTTCCCTTTTCTTCATTCCTGTACAGCTCCTCATAGTAAGCCGCAAAGCAGTCCACCACCTGTGGGGTTGTGGCCCAATGTCCCTCTGCCCCCTGAACACACTATACGCATCTGTCCACTCTCTGAGCCCTCAACCTGGCTGCCAATAAAGCATCTTCTTCATCTCCCTTTTCACATAACATTTGCTTCAGGAATTTCAGTTTCCTGACTGTGTCCCCCAATCCTAGCGACTTTAGTTCTATCAGTTGCTGCATAGTCCCCCTACTCCATGCAACCTGCCCCCCCAGCTGAAGGATTTCCCTGCGAAGCCTATCTTTGTGCAACCTGCGCTCTAGTGTCCTTCTGGCCCCTTTGCTTTTGAATACGCCCGTCCAGGTGACCTTGCCTGCTTTCCACACCATGTTCTCCGCCACTTCCCAGTTATCGTTCACTCTGAAGTATTCATCCAACTCAATCATCAATTGCTGGGCAAAGAGCGAGTCCAACCACAAGAAATCATTGCATCGCCACCTAGAATCCCTTTTATTCCTAGCCCCCATGTCCATTTCCATGGTGACCATATCGTGGTTGGACCAGCCCTCTGGTCGAATTGCACAATTTCTCACTTGCGGTGTGTTTTCTCTGTGCAACAACAGATAGTCTATTTTAGTGAAGGTTGCATGAACTTCCGAAAAGAATGTATAGCCCTTTTGGCCTGGGTGTGTGATCAACCACAAGTCTTCTAGGCCCTGTGTTTCTAGGCATTTCTTGAACATGTTCCCGTCCCCTTGTGTGTGACCGGGGTGTTCTGTTCTTGTCGGCTGCCTGTCTAATTGCGCCTGCGCCCATGAGTTAAAATCCCCTCCAATTATGACCATTCCCAGTCTCTTGGCCAGTATAATTGATAATGCCTCCTTGTTAAATGGTTTTTGGCCCTGGTTGGGGGTATATACTGAGACATCGCCCAGGCCTTCTCTAACATATCCCCACCCGTCCCCATCAAATTTCCGCAGGATCCAATAGGCGGAGACAACTATGCAGCATTATGCCTACTCCTCCGTTATTAAGTGGGCCGGACGCACAATAGGCTCACCCCATCCCACCTCCTTTCAGAGGCCTTTCTTCACCCACTTTTAATCTAGTGTCTTGCAAAAACAGTACATCGAGGGATGTCTTCCCAAAATCTCAAGCCACTAGGGGCCTTTTGGTCAGGGAGTTAAGCCATTTAACATTTAACGTATCTACTCGCAGCAGGCTCTCTCCTGCCAATTGTCTCGTCACTTCCGCCATATCTGGGCTACTGGATTTCCGCTACCCCCTCCTTTACTTTTCCCCTTTCCCTTGTATTTATCCGCTTGCGTCCTCTCACCACCCTTTGACTTTTCCCCCCATCTGTCATCCCCCATTCCCCCTACTATCAATACAAACAAAAGCCCATCAACTTCGGGTAAAACAACCATCATACACCCTAACGAGACACCCTCTTGCAAATGAAGGCCACCACGTGGGAACTCCTACCCGCTGGAAATCATAAGCTTTCCACCCGTTTGCCTACCCCACCCTGCCCTACGAACCAACAACCATGGGCTCCAGAAGTCGGGGTCATGTCTGCTTTGTCAGTGAGGGATCACTCAGTTTCACACACCTTCTGCCCACTTTGCTTCTTTTACGCCTAGAAGGCCGGTCATAAGGTCACAGTTAAAGCGCTTGGGCCAGACGGGCCCCCTGCGCTCTTGTATTTGAATCCTTCATTAAGTGCAGCAAAACTTGCTTCGCTTCTTTGGCCGTGGTAACTCTGTACTCTTCCCCTTCATTCTCGAAGAGCAATGCAAAGGGGTACGCCCATGTTAGACAAGACTTGGTGCAGTACCCTTTGGGTGCACTATAACAACCTTGTCCTCCTGGCAATAGGAACCCAGTCTTTGATACAAGTGTGTACTACAAAGGTTGGTAGTATGGTGGAGCAGCCAGGCTTATCTCAAAAGGGGTCAATGTGAGCAGTAGGGAGGTTACACAGAGATTCACAGTGACAATTATCCAAATAAACACTTATACTCAAGGTTTCTTGATTAAACAATTATTAATTTATTTAACAGTCAGTTTGAATAAGCAGTCTTCAGAAGGGGCAATATATAAGGTAACACACAAATACATTCCACACGGTCTTAGTTTCTCTAAATCAGCAAATACCCATTGGGGATGGCACACAGACACTTCCTACACCCTGAGGTGACTTAAATAGCTAGGACACTGTGGACATGAATATATCACTGTTTCATTTAGAGCAATACTTAGATGAGTGTCAAAGAAAAGGGGTTATGGAATAACACAAGAGATCACACAATTATTCTGAAGCAGGTAAGTACTTTTGAACGCCATAATGCAAAGTAAGGTAACCCCTCCCGACACGGAAAGGTAAAGCACAATGTCGGAAGGAAGAAGAGTCATTCAGGGAGTCAGGCCAGCCAATGCCAATCGGGCAAACGTCTAGGTGAGCTGAAGCACTTCTTGCAGGTAAGGAAAAGTCTTGCACATGTTTTAGAAGTTTTTGTAGAAAAAGTAGAATCGATGTAGGGCCACAGGCTGGGATAATTGTGAGAAGTAGAAGATGCAAGCAACTCTACAGAAGCAACCAAGACAAGTCTGAACTGAGAACAAGTAAGGCTACAACAACAAGAGTTAAGTCCTCTCAAGCTTTACAGTACCTTTGTTGAGAAGAAATGGTTCCAGCTGGCTTCTGTTCCTATGCAGCTGTGCAGATCCTTTTGTTCCTGGGCCTCAGTCGTGGGGACAAGAGGGAGGACGTCTGGGGACACCTGCACTGCAATGGCACTGTCAGCAGCAGAAAAGGACAAACTTCAATTCAGCGGCACTTTCGCGGTTTCAGCTCCTCGCGTCTCAGCAAATAGCACCACTGCGGTCTCTCGGATTCCACTCTGGACTTTCCTCGCATCTGGGGTCCAGCACACTGTTGAGGTGGCTCAGGCTTGGTCAGTCCTACTTACTGGGAATCCAGGGGATCTTCCACAAGCTTGGGTCCGACTTAAAAGTGATGCACTCCGTTTGGTGTTCCTCTCCCTGGTACTTCGGTTTCAGCAGTAGAAGTACAGCCAGCTCCAAGAGTATGTCCAACAAGTTCACTTTGGAGTTGATTGGTCAACCAACTTAAGGGGAGAAGTCGTCCTCCAGCGCTTCTCTAGTCGAAACAAATTCGTAGCTTCAGCACAGCAGCAACGCTTTACGGAGCAAACCATCGGTCCAGGAGTTGCAGCAGGCGTTTCTTCCAAGTTCTTCTTCGGATTCCTTTGTCCAGTGGTCGACTCTGCCTTCCAAGCCAAAAAGCCTTTTTTTATGCAGGTTTCTTCCATTCATGCCAGCCTAGCGGTCAATCACACAGCAGGGTGGCTGCCTTGCCAGACAGCCAGCTGGCCAATCACATTTGGGTGCATTCCTGTAACCAAGGGGATGAAACACAGGGAGTTTCCGGCACCTCCCTCACTTCCTGCCCCTGCCAGACATACTGGAGCCAGAGGCGGGCTTCACTCGTGAATCCTGCCAAAGACAAAACGAACAAAGGGACCAAACCTGGTTTGGCGTGCAGAGTAAATATCAAGAAGGACCTTTCCACAATAAATGGCGAAAAAAGAAGACCGGGGACATTTTGACAAAATGGGCACCCATGGGTGCATCACTGCAGCGCCGAACGCAGCCCACAGTAAAAACACACAATGGTAGTAAAAAGTAAACCACTGCCACCAGCCATTAATTGTAGAAAGGGTAACATAGAATTGTTACATGAGAAACTAGACAAAGGGGATACTAAGTAACCGTATTGTAAGATAGTGTGTGCTGTGTCTAGAAAGTTACAAATGTAAGTAAAGTCAATTTCACTTCACTGCTCTTGGAAACAGTAGTTTATCCAAGAGAAGGTATTTAAACCTTTGGGAAATCTAAGACTTCCCGGTGCCACTGCACTGAAGGTGCTGTGTGACACAATGTAAAGATGATGCCTATGGAGTTTGTCAGACTCCATAACCAAAAGAAACAGTTCAAATCACAGAAAAACACATGAGAGAGTGGGGGAAAAAGGGCCTCACTCTCTCCAGGTTAAAAATTAAAAGTCCTAGAGTCCAGCAAAAGTTCTGGGGGTCTCTAAAGTAGAGAGGAATTAGCACATTTCTGAGAATCCTCCCTAACAGCTCATCTGTATCGGATCCCTATGTCCATGAGCGTCTCGGGAGGATAGCTCAGGGGCAACGTGCTTGCCTTGGAAGCAAGACGACACAGAACAACATGGGTTCGATCCCCGGGTCCGCGCTTAGAAACCTCTGGGTATTAAGCGCGTTATAAATAACCTATCATATATCATATCATGAGCCACGCTGTGTGTGTCAGGCATTCCCTTTGTCGCCCCAACCTGAAGACAGACAGGTCCTGAACACCCTCACTTTGGATCCTTGGTACTCTACTTCCTGCACCTGTTCTGCTTTCAATAGGACCTCGGCTTTCTCTTTGTAACAGAGGAATTTCCCCACTATGGAGCGTGGCCCACCACTGAATGCTCTTCCGCCCTCTGTGTGCTTGCTCCATCTGGACTGTTCTCCATCCTTACGCTTTGCAATGTCCTGGACTTTCTTCTCAGCAAGGACTGATGTTTCTTCCTTCAGTTTCGGCCAGGCCAACTATACGCTCTCTATTTTCGAAGTCAACAAGTTTTAAGGCCACCTCTTCTTCTCGGAGTTCAATTTCAGTCATTCTAGCATTCAATCTCATGTCCACTAAGTCTGCATTCAGTTGGTTGTGCTCTAGGTTTATAACCTTTCACTCCATCTTATCAATTTTTCCTCATAGTTCAGAGATGGATGTTTGGATATCAGTGTGGAGGACTTTTATTTCAGCCATGATCCCGGCAATGTCCTCCTTAATTGTGGCATCTCCCATGGTTATTCCAGTCCGTGGAGCCTCTGGTTTTAGATGTTCTGTTTGCCTTCTGAACTTCTGTAGGGCAGCCACCCCTCTTGCTGATGTTCTTTGAGAGTGTGTCCCACCACCCTCCTGGGTGCCTATGGCCTTGTCCTCGTGGGTCTGCACTGTGGGCTCTGTGCCTACCCTATTCCAGACCCATCGATTTTGGGTCCCCGGTTCCAGTCCTTCCTCCTGCTGCTCTTTGCTGGGGCCGTCTGTGTTTCCTCACCGTGAGTGGGTGAGACCCAGGCTCTTTGTAACTTTCCGCTGGGTGCGGATACGGGGGAGCGCTGATACTGTTCCCTCTCCTCTGCACACTTAGAATTGTCCTCCCCTTCTCTGCCCCACTGCTGGGTTTATACTGCGTATAGGATGCTTCTGTGAGGAGGTCGCCTCTGGCATCTTACAGCACCTTACCGTGGCTGCAATGGCAGCTGCTGGTTCTCTGCTTGGTGGGACTGGACCTGCAGCCGCTACACGCATACCACTATCTCCTGCTGTGGAGCTGACGCTACCTCGCTCGTGCTGTTCCCTCTCCTGATCGAGGCCTCCTATGCCCCTGGTTGTCCTCCACCCTCTCCTGGTCCTCGCCCGTGCCTTGTCTCAGGGCGCTACACAACCACTGCGCGGTCCTTGTAGTCATCCCTCACTGCGAGACACAGGTCTGGCCGGTGCTCCCCTGGGGTGTCTTGCCAGGCCTGCTCTGTTGCGTCTGCAACAGCAGGTTTCTGTTTCCTGCGTCTCTGCTGCAATTTCACAGCTCCCGCTCTTCCTTCCACTGACGCGCAAGGGCACGAACGGTGGGCTGCTCGTGTTGCGGGCCATGGCACTTCCCTCACTGTGTGGACTTGACGGTGGATTCAAGGCCCTCCCCTCCTTCACCCCCTTTTTGGCCACTGCTATGCAGGTTTTGGGTCACGGTAGGTGGCGATTGAAGCTCTTTCTCCTCTCTTTTCGTCTAGCTGGTAATGGAGCTCAAGTTCAGGCAGCCATTACAGTCTGCGCCCCTAGTGGTCTCCAAAAGTATCTTATTTTGACCTTTAAGTCTGTTGTCTGTGTCTTGCTTCATGGTGCCTTCACAGGGCCCAACATCCAGAAGTGGAATCAAAGACTAAGAGGGCTCCAGGAGGATGGAGGAACCTGCACACAGCAGACCTAGACTACTCAGCAAGCAAACGCCGATAGTACACCAGCAAAAAGGGACCCTAAAGCAAGGCATAAAATAAGTAGTGTTGCCTAGCAATTTGCTATACAATTCTGTAGGTTTGCTAAATAAATTGACACTTGTGTCGCAAAGTTAGCTATTTAAATTCCCCTGTTCAATTAAAGTACAAATCACCACGCATTCTTCTATTGCCCTCAGGGCTCCCTCTACACTCTTTTCACTTCAATTTCAAAAGTGCTAATGGAGAGAAAGTGCAGCAGTAATCATGTCCTTCACTCTTAAAAGTGCCAAAGGCCTGTGTGGGAGTGCTAGGCAAGAAAAGCTCTTTTTTCGTATAATTGTTTGTATTTACTTAATTTTTTTTTAAAGACAGTCTGCAATTCCATTCCTCAAAATGTAAGTTACATAACGCATAATTACAGTATTGCTAATGTAAAATACTGCATTGTCGCCATGTTTTTCAGTAAAGTTTAGGTTAGTGTATCTAAATCTCAGTGTCAACTTTCTTTCATTTTGTTGAGGAAGATGTTCTCATGGCCAAATGCTTTTTATGTTAAACCTAGATCTGTGACCTGCTGGTTACATACAGTGGTGCAACTTGTGCACAGTGGTCAAAGTGTACAAAAAGAAATAGTAGAACTGTGTTCCCTCCTGGCCTTCCGCCGCTCCCCACAAACCCCATCACCTCGCCCCCTCTCATGCTTAATACAAAGCCCCAAACAAATGTGCCTGCTGTTTAAGGTAATGTTCAGCGCACTGAAGTGCAATTTTTAACTTCTTCCTACACTTTTATTTCAAAACGAAACCATTCTCGAACGGTTTCTTTTTAAAATACAAGTACAGGGGGGCGAGGGCGCTGTTGTGCGATCAGCAAGATGGATGCCTTCGAGTGAGCTCTGTGGGCGCTAAGAGTTCTCCAGCACAATTCTGCCAGTTAATGGAGTGGGCTGGACGCAGAACTTGCTGAAAAGAGGCATGAAGGGGACTAGCGCAGCCTGACTGAGACAGAGGCATTGCCCCAGCGGTGCCGGAGATATTTGGCGGAGTTCAGTGGGCCCAGGCGGGGCATGCACGCAGTCACAAACTGTGGCTGCCGAGAGGTCTCCCTTTGGGGGCGGGCCTGGCGGACATAAGAGGCTTGCAGCGGTACAGGCTTGATGCGGTGATTGAGCGCCTGAAAGGAGAGCTGCTTGCAGGTACACCGCATTGTTGACGGTGTCCGCAGCGGGCAGTGGCTGTGCCTGCTACAGTCAGATGCGCTGAAGGAGGAAGGAAGGAAGGAGTACTCTGCGCCGCTGGCCAAGTCTACAGGTTGAGCTGCCGAAGCAGTCAGTGAACAAGCGGAGAGGTCCTGCCTCTCACCGCAGCTCTAGAACAGTACACAGTGGGTGCAGAGCACCGGTGAGGCCAGGTGGACGGCACTTCCTGGCAAAACTGCAATTCAAGTAGGATTTCGGCGGCCATCACACGTATGCATCAGATGCCCCGCGCCACGTGTGGCGACTCATTTGTGGATTCTGGACTCTGCCGGAGTGAAGGGCCGCGCTGGTCCGAGACGGATATGCGTGGAATCATCAATACACAGCACAACAAGAAATTGGAAGGGAAATTTGCAAGTTGACAGCGGGCGTTTCGGATCTTGGGGAGGAGGCTTCCCCGTAAACCCGCAAGCAACTGCAATCGGATTGCCAGAGCGAGCGTTGCCGACCCACTAGCAACGGCTACCAACACTATAAACTTAGCGCCAGGAGGATGATACAGCGTGTACGGGGAGCCGGCGAAGCAGAGCAGCTAAACACTCCCAAATATTCCCGAGTGGAAAAAACAGCATACAAGACAAATATCGAGGCCACATCCCCCCACTGCACCCACCAGCTGGTGGGAGTCGGAATATTCGACTGCTGAACACTCCAGCCCGAAGCGAGCACGGTGGAATGGTTGACCCCTGCAGAGTAATACGAGCAGGTACTGCAGTATAATCTTGTGCTTCCCCCCCATATTACTACAGGGACACAACAGCATCCGACTCTAGATTATTCTGAGAACCCCCACCAGGTTTATACAGAGGGGAAAAGCCCACGGTCAACACGCCCAGGGGCACTTTTAGTTACACTCTTAGGCCAAGACCAGAGGAGAGGTTCAGCGGTACGGATATTTGAGGTCATTGCAACCTGCAATGGGACTGAGAAACTGCCACCACGAGTCAACTTACTTAGCTCTCCCCTACTGCAGGTGAAAGACCCGCTCATTATAGAGGTGACCTGGTCCTAGTGGAGTGGGCCAGTTTGCACACTTAGTGAACGTGGCGGCTCCGCTCTGGTCCCTGGCCCCCCGCTTGAGTGTAGAGGAACGGGCTATCTCGCTGTGCTGTCCAGCAAGGCATATATATATTGAGAACAACTGAGTAACCCAGGGATGACTGGGCCACAGGGCGTGGTGGTGGGGCTGTAAGACTCATTGAGCATTTGTGTTGACGGTTCGGGGCATGCTCCTTGAATAGGAGACCTTCAGGCTTACCAAAAGGCTACTGTCAGACAGAGAAAGACTGTACTGGCCTGCTTGTATTACAGAGTGTAAAGAACTGCATACTGGAAAGTTGTACAGTAACCCAGTATAATGCCTAAAGGGGCAGCCCTCCAAAAAAGTTGTTCAATGGATACATTCACCAAGCCAACTGCTAAGCAAATGGCTGCTGGAAGGGAAGGGGCAAGCAGTCAAGAATCACCGGTGAGGACTCCATCATTGCCTCCCGCTGACCTACAGGGAGTCGTGACCATCATGCAGCAAGGATTTGCTTACATTAACGACAAGCTAGATGGTATTACTATCAGCGTCTCCACGATCCGGGCCCAGTTGGAAAAGGCTACAGACCGCATCACGGAAACTGAAAGGCGGATCGGCACGGCGGAGGACGCCATAGAGACACTGCAGAACACAGTGACAACTATGGCGAAAGATCTAGTTAGCATCAAGATGAAGTACGAGGATCTGGAAGTGAGGTCGCGGCGGAACAATGTCTGCATCATAGGGGTGTCAGAAGATGCCCTAAGAAGGCCCCATGGAGATGGCTGTAGAGGAACTGTTGAAAGATCTGCTGGGGGACCTAGGCTGGTCCCAAATGTTTATGGTGGAGCGGGCGCACAGGACATTGACGGCAAGGCCTCAGCCAGGCGTGTTCCCACGGCCAATAAATGCGGGGCTAATGAACTACAGACACAGGGACATCGTTTTGAAAGCTGCACGAGAGAAGCAAGATCTGAAGATGGGCTCTAGTGTGATTTGTATTTTCCCGGACTATACACTGGTGGTGTAGCAGGAGAGGCGCTCATTCATCGGAGTCAAAGAACTGTTGAAGGAGCGTGAGATACCCTATGCAATGCTATACCCAGCTAGGCTGCGTATGCAATTTAAAAACATAACTTACATTTTCATGTTCCCAGAGGAGGCAGCATCATTCGTGGAGGACAACATCCCCCTAGCAGAGAAGAAACCCCTCGAAGAAGGATAGTGACTAAAAAGGAGTTGTGTAGTACGCCCGTGAAGACACTCAACATGCCGAGTGCTTGAAACCTCGCTAGTGTATGTGGAATCCATACTGTGGCAATGGCGGTTTAAAAGTTATATTGTGATCCGAACCAGGGTGGGTGGAAATGAAGTGTCTAAGAAGGGTTGTGCAGTACACCTATGATGGACTTATGATGTACTGAACCTGGTCAGTAACTATTCAATTCATAATGTGTTTTAGTAACGTTTGTGCATAGTGGTTCAAGCCCAGCTAAAGTTTAAATACTGCCATACCTGGGAACTCTAGGCACCATGGAAGCAGTTGCCCCCAATGCGAGTGCACATTTTGGTTAAACAGAACATGGGGGCATGTGGGAGGAGGAATTCGGGGAACGTTGGGGTGAAATAGTTTTGAAAATGCACAGGTTGAGTATGACATACTATGGCCAAGTTGGGAGAGGGTACAGGATTATGGAGACTTTCCTGAGGCATGTAAGAGATGATAGCTAGACAGGGGTGTAGTTATTGAGTGGGAATGTGAGGGGTCTGGGCTTACCCATGAAGATGTGCAAGCTGATGGCATACGTAAATAGGCCAGGGGACCAGTTACTGTTCTTGCAAGAAACGCATCTACTAGAGCATCAGGCGCGGAAGGTGGCCCCGGGTTGGGGAGAGCAGCGCCATTATGCTGCTTAGTCGACCAGGGCTCGAGGGGTTATGATCCTGGTTCATAGGTTGCTGCCATTCAAACACTACACAACAAAAAGCGATGCATGTGGCAGATATGTGCTGGTACATGGGAAGTTGCGGAGTGTGAAAGAATTATTGATAAACATATGTGGCCCTAATGTAGATCAATTAGGAACCATCATGGTTTGCTAGAATAGCAGCAATAAAAATGACCCTCCTCCCCCGATTACTGTATGTGACTAACTCAATACCCACAGAGATCCCACCATGATCAATTAGAGAAGTCCAAAATGCAGCATACAACTTAATATGGGGGAAAAAAAGAGACTCAGAATACAGAGACACATCCTGACTTGCCCCACGCTCCTGGGAGGTCTAGGGGTCCCAGACCTGAGCAGATGCATCATGGCAGCTCACCTGGCCCCCATGCTCAAATGGGCTAAACCAGCGGATACGAAAGGATGGAGAGGAATTGAACAAGCCTCCACACAGATCCCGTTAGTAGCGCTTCTGGCACTTAACCCCAGGGCTCATGAATCCGAAGGAAAGCTACTGAGAGCCACTAAAACAAACCTGCATAGCTGGGACAAAGCCATGAAAATGAATAAAATCAAACAAGGCCTAGGCCCATTCTCTCCAATAGCACAGAACACGGATTTCACCCTGGGTCTACAGAATTTTTTTTGGAGGGATGGAAAGGAGCAACTACCCTGACATTGCAGGATATGTACCGGGATGGAAATCCAATCCCCTTCATAGAATGCAAAAAGAAATTCGACCTCGGGGAAAATGAAAGGTTCAGGCACATGCAAATAAGACACTAGATCTCCCACCTGACAGTGAAAAAGGCAGGAACAAGATCCCCAATTGGATTAGAACTAACCATGCAAGAGGGAAGAGCCAAAGAGGGGGATATCAAGAATCTACAGACTGCTTGATGGGGCACAACCAACAGACAACCTGCTGCATAAAGGGGGTTCCATGTAATAATGTCGCCACAAAAATATCGCCAGAAAATGGTCGTTTTTTGTGGCGACATAGTGCATGGAACATGCGGGGGACACCCCCGCAACCCCCAAATTTTTTTTTCCTTTTAAATGTTTTTTTAATTTTTTCTTTTTAAAAAATTTTTTTTTTTTGTTGCCACTGTCGCCATATATATGGTCACCCAAATAATATTGCCACGACATTTTCCCGGCGATATTATTTACGGCGATATCATTACCTGATACCATAAAGGGAAATGGGAAAAAGACATAGGAGAGCCAATCACGAGAAGAGAGTGGGACCAGATATGGACAAGAGCTCACAAATCCTCCAAAAGCACAGCAATTAAAGAAGCTGCATATAAACTGTGTTGCAGATGGTACATGCCCCCCCACCGATTACACAAAATAAACCCAAACTATTCCCCAGATTGCTGGAGACAGTGCGGAGGGAGGGGGGACCTGTTCCACATGTGGTGGACATGCCCTAAAGCGACGACATACTGGAAGGAGATACTGGGACACAATAAAGACATTACTGGCAGGGACCTGCCGCTCTCGCCGAAGGTGATCTTGTTGGGAACAGTGGCAGAAGGATCATACGCAGCCTCGGGGCACACAGCCACCCTAATAACACACCTGCTGTTGGCGGCGCGAATGACATTAGCACAAAGGTGGAAGACGACAGAGGGCCCCGACGACGCCATGGTGGTAGGTGAAAGTTTGGGGAGTCATGGCAATGGAGAAGGTAACCGCCATAAGAACAGGAAAATACCAGAGATACTTACCCACATGGTACCCCTTCCGAGACTTTGTAGGGGAAAGGGAAGCTCATTTCTATAAACCACGAGCCTCAGAAACATTCCGATCACTTGACAACCTAGTACACGGGAAGAGAGACAACACTACGAAGGAAACCAGCGGGAGGCGACAAAAAATCCAAGAACTTAAGAAGAGCCAGGGAGGATGGGAGGGAGAAAAGACAGTTACAGTAAAGCAACAAGAGTGAATATAACTGTTGTAAGATATTTTCTGTTGCACTAGTTATGTATGGAATACTGTATCGCCGAAGGAAAAATAAAACTGTTTAAAAAAATAAAAAAAGTTTACATGCGGGGAGTCGCAATGTCCACAGAATTTGGGGTTCTTCACAATTTCAGGACTGAGCTTAAGAGGAGAGAAGAGACCCTAGCGAAACTACAGACGGAATATGCAGGTAGTCCGTCACTACATATTTGCGGAAAATTAAAATGCAGCTGGACGAGTATCGAGAACGGCAGATAGAGAACTGTGCTATTTTGACAGGCCGGCAGCGGCACGCAGATACGGGGAAGCTTCTAGCACAGATGGTCCGTTATCAAAGGGGCAATTCGACCATTCCGTGTATAACCAGGCAGGATGGAGTGGTGGTTAATAAGGTGGAAGAGGTCTGCGAGGTATTCTAGGAGAACCTCTACTCAACTCAAAGCATGGCTACAGAAAGTCAGATCGATGAATATCTAGCTAAGATTCCAACGACGCTGCTATCGGCTAATGATCGCAATGCACTTGAAATACCTATAGCGCTGAGTGAGATAAAGGAGGCGATTACAAGTTTACCAGAAGGGAAATCCCCAGATTCTGATGGGCTGGGCGCTGAGTTTTACAGGGAATTCATAGAAGCTTTGGCTCCTCGACTCCTATCTGTTTGGACAGAGGCGCTGGAATCAGGCATCTTGCCGGAGTCAAGGCGGGAGGCGGTTATCACCCTGTTACTGAAGCCTGCAAAGCCGCCAGAGGACTGTGGGTCATATCGTCCACTGTCTCTTAACACGGATGCAAAGATACTGGCCTCCCGACTGAATCAACAGATGCCCTATATGGTGCATGAGGACCAGGTCGAATACATACAGGGGAGATCGACAGCATCCAATATACAGAGGCTTTATAATGTACTGACAAGGATACCACAGGACACCAAAGGGGGTAGCGATGTCCTTTGACATGCAGAAAGCATTTGATGCAGTATACTGGCCATTCTTGTTCAGGGTGCTACATAACTATGGGTTCGGCCCAAACTTCATACAGTTGGGGGAGGGGGTGGGGGGAGAGGAGATGGAACAGGGTGCTATCTTCAATACTGATATTAGCGGGAGACACCAGGCAAGGATGCCCGCTTTTGCCATTGCTGTTCGCACTGGTGATAGAACCCTTGGCAGATCTTATGAGGGTTTGCCACGCTCGGGCTGGTATAGCCATAGCTGGACGGGTAAAATTGATAACACTATATGCAGACGACATCATGATGTATGTGAGGGATCCCAAGAAATATTTGCAGAGGGTACTGGTTCTGGTCCAAGAGTTTGGGAGTATTCAGGTCTCCGCTTGAACAGTAATAAGTCCAAAATATTACCGTTGACGGACACTACGAGAGAACCTAGCAACTTGTTTGGATAGCGATGGTCGCCCCAATAGGTGAAATATCTAGGAGTGGAGATGGCGCGCTCAGCAAATCTGGTAGGATCCCTTAATTTCAATACATTGGTCAATGCAGTGTGTGCTAAACTTGAAAGATGGAAGCAGCTCCCCATTTCATTGATGGGGCGAGTGACACTAGTGAAAATGATTATCCTGCCCAAGCTATTCTACCTCTTTGCTAATATTCCACTATGTCCGGGTAGATCCTTTTTCACGAAGTTAACTGGAGCATGCTCCACGTTCGTGTGGAAAGGGCAGGTAAGGGCCAGCTGGAAGCGCCTCACATTACTGTATGAACATGGTGGACAGGCTGCTCCAGATTACGAATTGTATTACCTGGCAGCTCAGGCCTATTATGCGGTGCACTGGGTAGAGGGTGGACCACACACATCACATGTGGAAATAGAAAGACAGGGGAAGAGCAAGGTTACACTGCTGCATGGAGTGGCTATGGGAAGGCAGGGGAATGGTAACCAATTAGACCCAGTGTTAGCCACACAGCAGGCATGGTCGAGACTAGTCCAACACCCCAAGAACACTATAATGTATAGCCCGGTTATGCCAATCTCGAACGCGCCCTACCTGGACCAATCAAGAGACGCAGTGCTAGCGGCACACTGGCAGGGAGCAGGCATAATGAATCTTGGGGATTTGTACCGGGATAGCACGTATGTGACCTGGGACGATATTAAGATACATATAGGGGATATCCCACCCCAGAAACTCCAGTACTTTAGACTCCGTTCAGCGGTGGCATCAGTGTGGGATGGGTTCCTGGGCCCTCACACCAAAGTCTGAACTATGTAATTTCCTCTGGTACGATAAAGAAAACAGCTTCTGCGATATATAAACTGGCATTGTCGACAAGGAGGGTGCAAACACCAGACGTTAAGGGAGAATGGGTGAAGGACCTGGGTATTACTTTCACAGAGGAACACTAGCTGCAACTATGCAGGCTGACGAAACGGGTGTCTTAAAATTCCAGGTACAGACCGATTCATTTAAAAATACTGAATAGAGTACACCTTACTCCGGCCCGCCTTAAGAAAATGTACGCAGCAGTTGACGGAAGGTGCCCGAGATGCGGAAATGAGGAAGCTGATATAATGCATATGTTGTGATCTTCTTGGGCACTTTCCGCATATTGGGGCAAAGTATGTGATGCTCTAGAAGAAATAGTGGACCAGCCTGTAAGATTGGAACACACGTCGTGTGTATTGGGCTATGATGTATATTGGGCTATGTGCTTAGAATGAACCCATTGAAGCAAAAACTTATAAATATTGGTCTGCTGCTGGCTAAACATGCTATATTAATGAGGTGGAAGAGTACAATACCCCCTACGATTGAGGAATGGGTGAGCGAGATGACCTGGACGAGTGACAAGGAGGAGTTGTACTCCAGCCTGCTGCCTCCAACAAGCCGACCGAGAGATCTATGGGGAGGATTCTGTCAGTACTTGATCAATAAAGGAGATGGGAAGGCAACAGAAATGTAGCACTATGAAAGATTTGTACACCTTGTTGCCTAATTACGCGCTATCGAAATGACTCCTCAACAATGCATTATCTGGCTGTAAGAATATGTGATGTATCGCTATGCAAAGTTCAATAAAGTTTTAAAAACAAAAAGTACAGGAACAATAAAACGTAATTTAAAAGTAGAGCACCGCTCCCAACCGCCCCCGCCCACTTCGACCACTGCTTGTGCTCAACCGATGAGCTGATCCCAAACTCCTTCACATCCTATCTTATCACCCTGTTGTTTTAGCCAACTAGTGTTAAAATTAAAATGGCATAGGTAGAAGATTCTGAAACCTCCTGGTGTCCTTCTCCTGCAAAACAAGACTCATCTATTTCCGACAATATGAATGTAGGAGTACTTAAAAAGGTTTTGAAAGATATGAACAAGGAAATTAACTTTTTATTGGCAAAGTTTTCACATATATTGTGCGAAAGACCAGCAGTTGATTCTTCCTACATACATGAGCTTGATGAAATTCTAAGAGAAGCAAGGGCAATGGAAACACAATTGAAACAAAAGAGAGAAAGCCTAAGGAGCAGGCTCACAATGATAGCAAACACATTGCAAAGATGAAGAGAACATGACTGTAATCATAAAATGCACTTTCAGCATATTATTCCAATGCTAGATTATGATTACAGTAGTTTATTGTCTTTCTGCCACATAAAACTATTACAAAATGTCATAAAATGTTATGGACTGCCACTCACAGCTTGATGTTAATATTGTATAAATGTTAATTTTAATTTATGGGGGTATCGGAGATCACCAAAACAGGTTTTCTTAAAATGCAAAAATATACACTGAAAAAACATTAGTGACTTTGTTAAAGAACTGCACGATTACAGAAGTTTATTACAAATAATGCCGATCTTGGTCCTGATATTTTGGCTGATCTTTCTTCAGTGGTACCTGGTGAATCAGCATGCTCAACTTTATTATGGTCAAATAAGCGACTCCTGGTTTAATTTTCCTATCATACACTGTAAGTGAGTGTTGTTTGCAGGTAGTAAGTTAAAGGCATTACTCACAAGACTGGGCTTATGTCAGTCTTTTGCCATTTATTTTAGTGAAGCCCTTCCCTTCTGTAATTGTTGACAACTTGAGCCGATATCAATGATATATAAACACATACAGTAATCTTGTTTGGAACAATATATTTTTTCTTTCAGGTATTTATGGACCAATGTTAGAAAGAATGTGTGAATTATATACCTGTTTTTTTTAAATGTTGATTTATACGGATACTGCAAATTATTTGCATATCATTAGAGATGCTCTAACAGGGGTGATAATGGTAAATAAATGACAATAGCAATGTTTATTGAGCTTCTCTCATGTGTACATTGTTTCTTTCAGGTTGTCATAATTTTATGAAACTTTTTACAAATAAATGTATTGCATGTGTTATGACTATTATGCTCACTGTATAAACCTCAACACAACTCAATTAAAAATCTTCTAAAGGTTTGTTTGGTTGATCTGCATTGTCTTGCTCATGAAGGAAAACAAGGATACATATTTGTAGAAATAAAAAAGTTCAATTTAAAAAAAATTAATTAAAAAAATGGCAGCACACTATAATATTCCACCTAGTTTGCACAGTCATCTACCTGTTACACCATCCTCTTATTTTCTTTCATCTTACATAATGAATACACAAAGCTAACTAAATGTTTATACAAAATAGTGATCAGTAGTACCATCCATTCAGTACACCTACAGATCTACTGCAATACATACACTGTAGTTGATCTCGTGAGCATGCTTTGCTCTGTGATTAGAATTGCTACACCTTAAACAACCTCACTCACCTGCACTCACCTGCACATCACCTAGTACACCTCCAAGTCCTGGAAATAGTCGTTTCCAATTGCAGACATGTGTAATTTCTTTTTAAGGGAAGCATGAAATGCACTAAACTGGTTTCATTAAAAAAAAAAAATTAAAAAATGATGTTGGTTCAAAGTGGCAATAGGGATAAATACTGCTTTCATTTGTGCGCAGGGCTGGAATACTGCACTTGTTCCTACCTGACTCTGGCTTGAGGGCGGTTGGAGCCTCCGCTCTCCCCCGAAAGTGGTATTCAAATGCTATGTTGAAAACTGTTGATGTCACTGTCAGGCAAGGGCCATCTTGTCGACCTGAAGTTGACAATTACCCTGCCTGCCAAAACACCATACTACATACTTAGTCTCAGGCTATGACTTTCCTTTAACTTTGCAAACTTTTTGAATTATTAAACATCTGAATTTCTCCTTGCATATTGAATGATGAGTCAAGCCTACAATATATGGGACACTGCCATGTACAACACTGACAGCACCCAGCTGCACAGAGCCTTGCACTGAAAACTTTTCATCATATCTATTTATGGCCATCTCTGTAGCAAACCTTTACATTTTACAGACCCTCACCTCTTGGGTACAAATAACTTCTGGTGACATTGCTAATCAAATAAGTTTCTTTACTAATCAAGAAAATCTTAAATAGCAAATTCTGCTAATCAATTTTTGAAAACTAATTTATGCCTTGCTAAAGCTCGGAAATAGTGGTGGAAGCCAGCGACAAGCCAGGCACATTTGTTTGGGTGTTGTCCCAAGATATTTCCAGATAAAGCCAACATCCAAAACCAAGGCAGCAGTAAAATGTGGCAAAACAGTCTCGGGGTGGAAGGCCTGGTTCCAGCAGATGGGGAGGACCAGTAGTAGAACAGAGGACACTTTGGAGGTACATCCATAAGCCAAAAACCCAAACTGGAGTGTAGTAGTCTCATGTTACTGTGTGCCATGCTGTCTGTTTTTCTCTCTGATGCTCGGTGAGGGTGCAGGGTGGTGGGGGGGAGGGAGAGAGAGAGAGAGAGACAGAGAGAGAGAGGCTGCACGCGCAAGCGCCCGCGAGTGTGTGCGTGCATGTGCGCGTGTGTGTGCATGTGCGCGTGTGTGTGTGCGTGCATGTGCGCGTGTGTGTGTGTGTGTGCGTGTGCGCGTGTGTGTGAGTGCGTGTGCACGTGTGAGCGCGCGGGCGCGAGAGAGGCGGGCGCGAGAGAGAGGCGGGCGAGAGAGAGGCGGGCGAGAGAGAGGCGGGCGAGAGTGAGAGCGCGCACGTGCGAGAGCGCGTGAGCGCGTGACAGAGAGCGCGTCAGAGAGCGCGCGAGCGTGCGCGAGAGCACGTGTGTGAGAGAGCGCGTGCGTGTGTGTGAGAGCGCGTGCTTGCGTGTGTGTGTGTGTGTGTGTGTGTGTGTGTGTGTGTGTGTGTGTGTGTGTGTGTGAGAGAGCGCGCGTGTGTGTGTGTGTGAGAGAGCGCGCGTGTGTGTGTGAGAGAGCGCGTGTGTGAGAGAGCGCGTGTGTGAGAGAGCGCGTGTGTGAGAGAGCGCGTGTGTGAGAGAGCGCGTGTGTGAGAGAGCGCGTGTGTGAGAGAGCGCGTGTGTGAGAGAGCGTGTGTGTGTTTGTGAGAGCGCGTGTGTGTTTGTGAGAGCGCGTGTGTGTTTGTGAGAGCGCGTGTGTGTTTGTGAGAGCGCGTGTGTGTTTGTGAGAGCGCGTGTGTGTTTGTGAGAGCGCGTGTGTGTTTGTGAGAGCGCGTGTGTGTTTGTGAGAGCGCGTGTGTGTGTTTGTGAGAGCGCGTGTGTGTGTTTGTGAGAGCGCGTGTGTGTGTTTGTGAGAGCGCGTGTGTTTGTGAGAGCGCGTGTGTGTGTTTGTGAGAGCGCGCGTGTGTGTTTGTGAGAGCGCGTGTGTGTTTGTGAGAGCGCGTGTGTGTTTGTGAGAGCGCGTGTGTGTTTGTGAGAGCGCGTGTGTGTTTGTGAGAGCGTGTGTGTGTGTGTGTGTGCGTGCGTGCGTGCGTGCGTGTGCGTGCGTGTGTGCGTGTGAGAGCTCCTGGTTATAACATGGGGAAACTGGTTAATTTGAACCCAACAGGAGTTACTTTTGAGACTCCCCAGACAAATGGTGCCATTCATACATAGCTTTGTAATAATAACTGTATACGTTTGTGAATGTGTATTAAAAAAAAAGGACACTCAAGAAACATTCAAAGCATATTGGATCATCTAGAACACAAAAAGCTAGAGTTTGCATCTTGCAGCAAAGTTAGATTTACTGCTTGCAATGCACTAGCTTCTGACCCCCCACAGGCAGCTCCTGCCTAACGGGTGATGACTGATACCCAGGAGCTGCTTTTTGTTCCTGGTCAGCAAATCCAAGTTTCGATCCCTGTAGGGTGGCCTCCTAAACTCTGTCCGCCAGGTCAGATTCCAGAAATCCATCTAAACAGTCAGTGGTGTTTTTTTCTGTCCCTATAGTTTTGTTGGTGGTATAACGGAGGGAGAGATGTGGTAGTCTGATGTTACTGGGAGCCATACTGAAGCGGGTGGCCAGTGGTTTGTCCGATTAGCTGTATTTGTCATTACCTACGTGTTGACGTTACCTTAAATATCTGCACTATCAGTGAAATGTAACCTACATTGTATACTGAGGCTTGGGTCCAGTTATACTACAAACCCACTTTGCAACATGGAGCTATGCCCAGACCATTGCATCCAGCCCGTATGGACAGAAGATGGCCTACAGATGCAGTAACAGCAGCAAACGGTGGGAAATCCTCGAGCAGATAAGCAGGCCGGCTCACCTTCCAAAGGTCCCGCAGCACTGACCCCAGGAAAAGGGTTTCCCTTATACATCCCTTCACTCAGAGGGGATGGCTTCTGCCCGGCTAATAATTGCATGAGAAGGAGTTAAAACAAAAGGTTTAAGTTGTTGCCAATCATGCTGGCGCAAAAACCACCAAACATCCAGGCCCACCCCAAGGAAGGGTAGTGGCTTGGCCAGGCCCAAGAACTAATCTAAACCCATCCAAACTGCTATGGCGGCTGCCATCATGGGTTTGCACAGAGCCCATGTGTCCACAATGGCCATTTTAAGGACTGCTTCGTAGTATCCCTGTACAAAGGAAGCCCAAAACAAAATGGCAGAGAGTAGGACTTAAACAATCCATTAGTACCCCCAATGGCTACTGTAAAGCTATTTGGTGCTACTAATGTGGGAAATCTGCTTGCAACTGTGGTAAAGCCAAAACGAAATATTTGCTATCACCAGCCTGCTCCCTCAAACCACTGTAGGGTAAATACATCACCCTAGTAGAAAAAAAGCGGGCCTGACAGGCACCCCATCGGACTGGGCAGCGTATGCATGACCCAATACCACATACTTTAACTAATGGAGGGGGAACCTTAGTAGAAGTCCCTCTGACTACCAAAATAAATTAGAAATCCCCAACGATAGAGGGCAAGAAATACCAAAAGAGTAGGGGGGCCATAAAATGAGACTGCAGAACCCCAAAAATGGTACTCTGCCTTAACAGCAGCATTCTCCAGTGGGGTGTTAAGAGTAAACCTTACAGAAGGGAAAGGGAGATCAGGATATCAAAAGCCATCAAAAAGATTAGAGTGCTACCAAAGTTAGCCAAACTGAGCCAAAAACTGATTTCTGACCCACCACTGAACATCAAGCAGCACACGGTTACAGTGGTATTCTTTCCAAGATATTGTTCAAGTCAAGCCCTGAACACATGACGGATACATGAATTTCTCAGAGGCTACTTGCTTCCCCTCTTAGTGGCACTTACAGCAAACACTGAAACCTTGTCTGTTATAGGTAATTTCAGGTAAATTGCATGGATGAAAGATCCAGTTCCAGTGTCTAACAGTTGGCATTGAAAACTACCACTGCAAGAGCGATATTCATATTGGTGGTGTGGCTCGGGTTTTATTATTACATCGATAATTGTTCACGTCACTCCTTTGTTTACTCTGAAAAAATCATAATATGTATTTTGCCTCCTTTTCAGCGCTTCTCTACTTCTACAATTTTGGCAGACTTACTTTTCACTCTTAGACAAATTCATTTGTATGGGTTTAGCATTCTCGGCGTCAGTCTTTTTGTACTTTATGCACAACAAAGCATTCCATATTCTACCTATAATTCAAAAGTAAAATAGGAAACATCCTAATTAAAGGTAGCTTCTGCAACAGTATAACAATAAGACTAGAAGTAGAAGTCAGTGGGCTATGGATTAAGAGAAAAAGTAACGGGAGTAACAGAACCCCACTGTCCTGAGAAGAGTCTACCTTCAAACAACATAGCAACCAATCTAGTTGTGTGGCCTAATCCAAACTCTTTGTGCAGTGGATTAGGGAAGTAAAAGTTACTTTATTACCTGGTAACGTTCTTTCGACGATGGGATGTTCCGACGACGTATTCCACATCTATGACAGGTAATCACCACAGCTGTGCTGCTTGGGAAAGTTTTCGGCGTCTGCGTCCTGCGTCGATGACGTCGATACGCTCCCTCGAGGACCTACTCCGACAGTCGACGTCACGGGATGTTATAAGTAGGACACACGACGACCATAGCCTCAGTTGTAGTTTTTTTCCCCAGAATGTGTGGCACCAATCTTCTGTCAGTATGACTACAGAAAGCCTTGAGGAAATGTAAGCTGCAATCGCATAAGAAATTCTGTAGAGGGGCAGGTTGGGAGTGTTCGATGTGGAATACGTCGTCGGAACATCCCATCGAAAGAACGTTACCAGGTAAGAAAGTAACTTGTTCTTCAAGGGGATTGGTTCCTCCGACGTATTCCACATTCATGACAGACTCCCAAAGCAGTACCAACGTATGGAGGTGGGAAAAGAATTTAGAATTCCCAATCAAATTGCAGAATAGAGGACTGCCTTACCAAAGACCAAATCTTGCACATGGATAGAATCCAGGGAGCAGTGTTTGACAAAAGTATGGACAGAGGCCCATGTGGCTGCTTCACAAATGTTACGAATGGGAACACCCCTCTGCAGAGCAGTAGAGGCAGCCACACCCCTAGTAGAATGGGCCTGTAAGCCTACCGGAGGGTCCTTACCCGCCAAACAGTAACATTCAGAGATTGTCAAGATAATCCATCTAGACAAAGTCTGCTTAGTAACAGCTTGTCCCAAACACCTTCCAGCATATCCTACAAAGAGCTGATCGTCCACTCTGACCCAGGACATGCGTGAGATGTAGAAACTTAAAGCTTTCCTAGGATCCAACCTATGGAGCCTCTCCTCTTCCTTACCAGGATGCGGAGGAGGATAGAATGCCGGAAGAATGACCTGGCTCAAATGAAATTCCGACACAACCTTCGGAAGAAAAGAAGGACGAACCCTAAGGACAACCCTGTCCTTATGGAACACTGAATGGTGGCTTAGCGGATAGTGCCTGCAACTCACTCACTCTGCGAGCGGAAGTAACGGCAACTAAAAATACAGTTTTAAAGGACAACAGTCTCAAAGGACAAGAATGTAAAGGCTCAAACGGAGCGCCCATTAGGAATTTTAGAACCAGGTTCAAATCCCAACCGGGCACCTGGAAAGGTGACGGTGGGAACACATTAGTGAGCCCTTTCAAAAACTGAGAAATCAAAGGAATCTTAAAATTAGAACACTCCTCAGGTGAGCGCTTAATTATGGACAGCGCCACCAAGTAACCTTTAATGGTACCCACTTGCAGGCCCTTGTGGGCTAACGAAAGCAAAAAAGACAGAAACACAGGAATGGCACATGAAAAAGGATCCACATTCTTAACCCTGCACCAGTCGCAGAACTTTCTCCAATGGCAACGGTACAGGGACTTTATTGCAGGCCTTCTGGCCGAAAGCAACACCTTCATCACGTCTTCCGGGAGGTCCCATCCTTATACCTCAACCTTTCAGAAGCCAAGCATGAAGGTTGAGAGACTTGACCTCTGGATGGAGAACCTGACACCCCCCCCCACCTCCCGTGAGAGCAGATCGTCTCGGTAGGGAAGACTGCGTGGAGGGCAGATGGACATGTCGAGATGGTCCGAGTACCACGTTCTCCTGGCCCATGCCGGAGCAATGAGGATCATTCGGGAACCGAACCTCCGTAACCTCCACAGCACTTGCGGAATGACGGGGACTGGAGGAAACACGTACAGCAGTGGGAAGGACCACTCCACCACAAACGTGTCCCCTAAGGCTCCTCTTGGAGGATTCCCACGAGCAGAACCTTTCGCACTTCTGGTTGACACTGGTGGCGAAGAGATCCACGTGGTGTCCCCAAAAGGGCAAACATCTCCAGGAGAATCTCTTGAGCCAGCTCCCACTCGTGAGAGACCGTGCTCTGCCTGCTCAGAGCGTCTGCTGCCTCGTTTTCGTCTCCGGCCAGATGAACTGCCGAGATCGAAATTTCCTGCTGGATGGGCCAGAACCAGAGCTGCATCGCCTCTCTGCACAGAGGGAGAGACACTGCCCCCCCTTTTTGTTGAGGTAGTGCATGGCCACTGTATTGTCCGTCAAAATCAGGACATTCTTCCCCAGCACAGACAGCAGAAAAGCCTTCAGGGCTAGCCTGACGGCCCTCAGCTCCAACAGATTGATATGGAGTCTGGACTCCGACAGAGACCAACGACCATCGACTGTCAACTCGTTGGCATGAGCTCCCCATCCCGTGAGGGATGCGTCCGTCAGGATCGTCACCTCTGGCCAGGGTAGCCAAAAAGGAGCCCCCCTCATCAGATTGCCCTCGACGGCCCACCACAGAAGAACCTGGGAGACCGAGGGCGGCACCTGAACGGGATCAGACAACCTGCTGGAGGACTGTGACCACTGCATCTTGAGAGCCCACTGCAGAGATCTCATCTGCAGCCTGGCCTCTGGCACCAGGAGAATGCAGGATGCCATGAGGCCGAGCAACCTCAAGAACTCAAATGCCGGGAGACTCTGGGCATGTTGAGACTTGTTCACCATCTGCAGAATGTGAGAAGCCCTCACCTGGGGATTGAAACACAGCCCCAGGGATGTGTCGAGCACTGCTCCGATGTACTGGAGCTGCTGGGTAGGTGTCAAGTGGGACTTCAAGTTGCGGGAGAAGCCAAGCCTGTGAAGGGAGTGGCAAGTTACTGACAGATGATCCAGGACTTTCTCGGGAGAGCACGCCCTGATCAACCAATCGTCCAGGTAGGGGTAGACGTGAATCCCCCCCTTTTCTGAGATACGCTGCCACAACCACCATGAGCTTTGTGAAGACCCTCGGTTCGGAGGTCAATCCGAACGGCAGGACCAGAAACAAAGTGCGAGTGGCCAACCGCGAACCTCATGTACTTCTTGTGCTTGGGATGAATCGGCACATGAAAGTACGCGTCCTTGAGGTTACGAGACACCAACCAGTCCTGAAGTTGAAGGGCCTGGAGGACTTGAGAGAGAGTAACCATCTTGAACTTGTTCTTCCTGAGGAGCTTGTTCAAACCACGCAAGTCCATGATGGGTCTCAATCCCCCGTCTTTTTTCGTGATAAAAAAATATGGGTAATACCATCCCTTGTTCTCTCCGCTACAGGCACCAGTTCTATGGTGCCTTTCTCCAGCAGGGATTTGATTTCCTGCGCAAGGAGCTGATCCAGACTCTTCAAAGAGAGATTCCCTGGTGGATTGTCATGAGGCCTCTGCCGGAAAGTAAGACAGTAGCCGTGGGCTATGATCTCCATAACGCACAAATCTGAAGTAATGGCACGCCATTCTACAAGATGCTGCGCCAGCCATCCCCCAACCGGCGAACCATGGGACATGGCCTCATGGCTGAGCTGAAGCGGCTGCGGCAGTGCCTGAGGGCAAAGAGGCAACTGCTCGAGCGGCCTTGGCACCTCGAGTACCCCGTTTTCCACCTCTGGTACTCCTATGTTGGCCCCTTCGACTTGCAGCTCCCCTCGATCAACCAAAGGTAGAGTAGTATCGAAAGGAACCTCCCCTCCATTGCTGTCCCCTAGGACGAAAAGGCGGAGGTTGGCGAACTGCTGCGCTCAATGACTTTGCTGCAGCTTTGGAGGTCTGCAAACTCTCAAGGCTCTCGTCAGCCTTGCGCATCACGGTGCTCGCCGCCATGGACCGGCTGACACAGTCTGCTACGTCCAGACCCGATTGAATAGATTCACACATGGCATCCTTGCCATCCTGTACAAGGGCAAGAAAGCCATCCCATTCCTCCCCTTTGGGAATATGTTCAGCCGCCAAATAAACACAATTGCACAGAGTGTGAGTGAAACCTGCTAAGGCACACAGAGTTGGCTGCTTTCAAAGCCATACCCCCTGAAGAAAATACTTTCTTCGCCCAAACGTCAAAACGTTTGTCGTCCCTATCAGGAGGGATGGTAGGGTACAACGCCTGCTTTGCTGGGGCCGTAGCCGCCTGCACCACCAAACTCTCCAGAGTCAGGTGCGCTGTCAAGTAGCAGGAGTCGCCACTGGCTGGACGGTACTTTTTCGGCAACGACTTACTCACTGCCGGGAGACTCTACGGAGCAGTCCAAGCCACTGCCACCCTTCTTTGCAAGGCCATATGAAATGGCAGTACCGGGTCAGTTGGTGGACCTTGGTCCAAGATATCCGTCAGGTCATCCTGCAGAAAATCCACTGGTGGCGCAGACCACCCCAAGTACTCCGTCACCCTCAACATGAGACGCCGGTATGAAGACTTGGCGTGCGTGCCAGGCTCAGGCCTACCGATCTCAACCTCCGGAGAGGTATCCAGACCACTGGCGTCGTGCAAAGACTGACGCAGGTCTTCCATCTGGCTATGATCGTCCGGAACCTCATCAGGAACCAAACCTTCATCAGACCCTTCATCCACCTCAGAGATGTAATCTAGAGGCTGGAATAAATCCCTCGATGAGGGCACAGAAAAAGGTTCAAATACAGGCCTCACTGACTTCTTCAGGGCCTTCCTCAGAGTTTCCACCGATGCACGGGGTACCTCCGGTAAAGCCTCTACAAAAGGCGTCAACGGAGTCGAGCGTGGCGCCGATGGCTTCGACACAGGCCCCTACGGCGGTGCCCCAAGCATGTCCTTTGACGGCCTTGGCGCCGACGACTTCCTCGGAGGCGGAGCCTCGAGAGAGTCCCTTGACGGACATGGCATCGAGGACCTGGGACCTGGAGCGGGCATGGCTAGAGCGATCCACCTTGTCCGATCGGCAACGCAACAGCTCCCGATGATCGTGCGCCCCCCCCCCCCCGAGCCCGAAGGCATGCGAGCGGTGGCCCTAGCGCGTTCCCTGCCAGCTTCTCTCGAAGGCACGGTCGGAACGGAGCCCTGGGATTCGAAAATCGCCATCACCTCCTTATGAAATGCGTCCCATTCCACAGGAGAGGAATGCTTGTTGGGACAAGCTACCCGCCGTCTGGCGGAGTCCTCGGACGAGGAAGGCGACCGGTGACAGCGCTTCCGCGAGTGCCTCGAAGAGGCAGAGGAATGGCTGCAACCACTCCTGGACCGAGACCCGCCTGGACTTAAGCCGACGCGGAGAATCGCCCCTCGAATAGTCGGTCGAAAGCCCAGCGGATTTCGACTTTCGGGGTTTGGAAACCCTACCTACAGATAGCTTCTTCGCTCCCGCAAGGCCTTCAACGTCAAAGACTGGCAATCGTCACAGTCATCGGTGGCGTGGTCCTTGCCGAGGCACCAGAGGCAGACATCGTGCGGGTCCGTAAGCGACATCTTGGAACCGCAGTCCCGACACTTCTTGAATCCCGACTGCGGGGTAGAAGAAGACGAAGACATGATATCTTCACAAAACAACCAAGTTCGAAGAACCGATAGAAATCAGAAGAACTGTCACGCCCCTCACCCAAATCCCCCTCTGGCAAACCCATTGGCCAGGTGGAGTCATGACTCGGGCCTCTAGAGCCTGGCATCCTCTTCAAAACCCCTCAGGGGGCCAGTCCTGGCGCTTATAGCACCAGACTCATATACCATGAACAACAATGTGCTTGGGAACTACTTTATTGTATTGTCAGCCAACATTGAGGCATCCACATTGATTGGTTCCTAAGAACCAAGCTATGCGGTCTAGTGTTTTGGGTGTGGCAGGCCTGGAACTACTTTCCCTGGTACTACTTTACCTGGGCTATATAAACCACACCCTGACTGCAGAACATGCTTCGTGTTACTTTGCAGCTTGCAACGGGACGCTCACTGTGTCCAGCTATTCCCTCAGAGAAGCAAAACCTGCAAGGAGACAAAAGGAACATCATTAGCAGCAGCATCTTATCTGCAGTCTTCATCTTTCAACACTCGCAGCTACTGAGAACAGCTTCCTCGAATCTGCACGCCTCCCGGACAGAACGACTTGAAAGAGGAAGATCGAGGCAACATTAAAGTAGAGATATTTACAAATTACGAACTGCTCAAAAGGCTTACCTGGCTGGTCGCCTCTCGGCTGGCACCACTCCGGACATTCCATTCGCGATGAAGAACGACGCGACCTACAAGGAAGGAAAACACAGGTTAGCAAAGGCAAGACTTTGCAGCGCTTACTTACCGCATCATAGCGCCCTTAATACGCCATCATTTACCACCGGGGCTCAACCAATCCAGTTCGCCGCACTGAAGCTCTGCATACCTAAGGGAGAAAAAAAGAGACATTTTAAACAAAGAAAAGCATGCAGGATAGCAACAAAACTAAAGAACAGCAATAAAACCTACCTGAACAATATCAAATGGGCCAGCATCAGTGAAGTAACTGGACCGCACTCGCCCATGAAAGACAACGCGCCCCTGCAAAGGCAGGACGGAGAGCATGCCTAATTCTACCACATGTTGAGGAGAGGGCGCCAGAGGGACTGAAAGCATACGGGGGTGGAGGGAGGATACTTACCCCAGTCGGTCAGTCTTGAACACAGTCCTCCTGTATTTTCAGGCAGAACCTTCCCCGCAGACCACATCAGGGCAAAGCTGAGAAGTATACCAGCGAGTAACCCAGCTGGGTGGCTTCCTTGTGGATACCAGGTGAGCGTAAAAAGAACCGAGGCGCGCCGAGTTCTCCGAAGCGAACACGTTTGCGGAAAAAACGGAACTGAGGCTATGGGCGTTGTACACCCTACTCATGACATCCGGTGACGTCGGCGCGACGGAGGCCCTCGAGGACAGCGTATCGACGTCATTGACGCAGGAGCCGAAAATGTTCCGAAGCAGCACAGCTGTGGTGATTACCGGTCATAGATGTGGAATACGTCGGAGGAACCAATCCCCTTGAACAAGTGGTACAGCAGTTTTTTAAATGATGTCAAACTACAGAGATCATTGTATACACATTTATCAATTTAAATATGCAGAAAGGAATGGAGATTGTTGTGTAGGCAGGGTTATCATGGTGCTGGCAGAGGTTTTTTGTGAAGTCTGGTGCGAATCTAGGAAACTTGCAACCTAGCATATCTACCTTACAAAACACAAACAGAAAAGTATGGGCAACAAGTTTCGCTATGCAGACTACACTTTTAACAAAAAGTTTTATTTTTAAAACAGGGCTGCCTTCCTACTCCTCAATTGTAAAAAAAATCATCCAAATTCCTGCTGGGCAGTCCACGCAGACAGCAATATAAGATATTTAATCACATCGCAAGACCTGTCAAGCAGAGACAGGAGGTGGTCTTACATAGCTTATTCTACATCTGCACGGTATGAGGACACAAAAGTAAAAAAGTTAATGGAAGGGGGGGGGGGAGGAATGGGGGCTGGGGGCGGAGTCGAGCCCGAGAGCCATTTAGATGCTCTTTCCTGGCTGTGGGGAAGGCTGCAGCAGCCTTTTGCCCTTTAGACATGGACCCACCGGAGGTGGAAGGCCCAGGGGTATAAGCGGGGAGGTGGGGTTTGTTGTGGGTCCGGCCAGGCAGCACCTCTTCACAAATTAGCATGCCAAGGACAGGTACAGCCATCAGGCCCCCAGCACAATGGAAACCCAGACATGCCCGAGGCGGTAGGGAGAGTGGGGTGGCAGGGGCAGGTGACAGCAGGTTGTCACTGCCTTTGACACCCCACATCAAAGGCACCCCTCCCATCTGGACGGACATGGGGGCGAGGGGCCTTTGATGATCCAAGAGTGGCTATCTTACCCCAAGGCCAATTTTGGCCTAAAACTAAGGTGGCCAAGGTAGCCCCATCATCTATTGCTCCTCTGCCCGACTCCTGCGCGGGCTCCCGCAGACAAGCTAATTTAAAAAAAGCCTACCCTCCCACCCCGCTTATCAGGATGCTTAAACACTAAAGGGGGCAAGCAGAAAAATCAGAGTAAAAGACAACCCTTTAAATAGGCCAGGCAGCAAACAGGAGAGGAGTTCACAGGAACACTCAAAGCACAAAGTCATCTTATAACTCGAAGAAAATAGCTCAACAGCAAGGGCAGAGTGTTAAACTAAGAAAAGGGGGAGGAAAAACAGAAACCCAGGAACAACCCACTAAGAAGGAAAGGACAAATAACTGAAAAGACAAATGCCTACTAATAAAAACAGTTAAAATAACCACAGCAAAACAGAGGTTGACGAGCAGAAGCAAAGTATAACCACGGAAACGGGAATCCAGTTGTGAGAGCCCAAGCTCAAGAATCCATCACTGAGGACAAAAATCATGACGCCTCGCAAGGGGCTAATCCTAAGTGGATCATAGAGCGAAGGGTATACCAACATATGTCTTAAAATAAGGGGGGAAAGGCACATGGCAGGTGGCAGAAAGGAAAACTGCTTCCCCGTAGGGCATGGAAAGGACAATGCCCCAAAAAAAAGGAAGCACATTTGATGCAAGTGGAAGCTCGAGAACCCATCTCTGAGCATGAATAATTTATAGCGTCTCGGAAGGGGCCATATCACAAGTGGATCAGAGAGCAAAAGGTATGCCTACATACAGTGGGAAAAGGTAAAACTCCTGCCACAAGGGGTGTAAGGAAAAGACATGCCCCAAAAAAAGAATTCAAAGTTAGTTGGAGGCAATCCCAAGCTCCAGAATCCACCTCTGAGGATAAAACAAAATTAGTAGCGCATCTCAAGGGGCCACATCACAAGTGGGTCAGAAGAGCACATATCCCTTAAAAGCGAGGTAATGGCACACAACAGTAAGTGCAAGGCACATGCCTCTCCAGCTTGCATGCAAAGAACAAGAACAAAGAAAAGGAGTCAATACCATAGCAAAGAAAGACTGTTTATTGCAAGAATACTTATGAAAACAAGAATGCCAGGGATAAAAGCAAGGCAGGCATCTTGTGTACAAGGAATACAATATCAAAGTCAATTTCAAATACAAAGAAGATAAACTGGACACAGCTCACAAGCTTTTGTATGAAGGACGGCAGGGGTCAGGCTCGAGTTGGCTCTACTTGGGAGTAGGGCCACCCGCTCACCTGACCCTCTGTTCCCCAAAATATTTGTGTTTTTTATGATGTTGTTTATGGTTGGTTTTCTTTGCACCATAGCTCTTGTTACAATAAAGCTTGTGGACAAAGTTTTTCCTCCTGATGGAAGCAACCGCATGGGCAGGAGCTCCCTTACCACTGCAGGAGCAGTGGTACAATCTTCATAGGGGCCTTTCCCTATCACGGTAAGCCTGTGGGCTTGTTATCAAGCAGACAGCCATCATAGCTGTTATGCTAAGAAACAATCCTGTTTCCTGTTGGGCAAAGTCGCCATTTGCTGAATCCTTCGCTGTTGTTCGTTTAACATTCCGACATGCTTTGAACCAACAATGGTTTCAAGATTACATCATGGCCGCCGTGTTTTGGTACGGCAAGCACCTTCCCTGCAACAATCAGTCCTAGTAAGGCTACATTGGGATTGGCCGGAGCCATCCCTTTACAGAACCTTGATTCGCCAGCAGGCGAGCAGCCGGCCCACCTCCAAAGGCCTAACTACCAAGGCCACACCTGTCCTGAGCCTGCCCAGAGTTGCCAGAGGCCAAGGCATGGCGCTCTGCCCATTTCCATTTCCTTTTCTATACGCTGTTCCACTCATCGAAGTCTACTGCAGACCTGTGAAAGACTGCCTCTACATCCGCACCACCTCTGTCGGGTAAGCACAGACCCACAACATAACTCTCCTCTAACCGCTTATCGGCTCTGCATCCACTTGTCTTACAACTCGTGCGTCTCTTATGCCATTAATAGCACTAGCTTTTATTCTCAGAATCTCACTCTGAATATGATCCTGTTACCGCAACGTTATGACTATTCACGCCATGTACTTCGCGCATAGTGCCGGACCTTGCTTCAGTTACACGTGTATGCCCTTAGCCATATCGCAGTTGTCATGTGTCCCATACCAGGCCAAGTGTAATTATCTATACTGCTACGTTTGCTTGTAATTACTGCATCTGTCTACCATACCTGTCCGCACCCGCTTCTTAAACGTGTTTACATGCCTAGCATTATTCTCACATCCTGCATTTAATGATCTATCTCCATTCCGAATGCCTAAAACTGCACTCCTTCCTGCGTGCAGTGCCAACATCGAATACTGAACTCTATCTGACTATTGTATTCGAAACGTGCTTTCTGCCTAGCGTGTACTTGGATCTGCATCTACCGCTTCATACCTTTCTACTCCTGCTCCTTTACCACTATTCCTGCATACCTTAATTCCGATCTCCATATTGGATCAACACCTAGACCCTCCTCTCACCTGGCAACCGCACCTACCTACTTCGGCATTTTAACGGTTTATCTGCCTAATGTAAACTGAGTTGGCATTCATGCATATCCCCATTATCTGCACCCGTACCTGATCTGCTTTTTGCCCAATATGAGCTGTGCCCTGATCAATATCATACTATGCATTCACACATGTGCCTGATCCCCACTGCACACATGTCGGTTGTGACCATTCCCATGCCATGCTAGGTACTGACAATTGCATCTGCCTCTGATCTGGTTCGTTCCCACTGTTATTGTACTGCACCTGTGCTATGCGAGCAACCGTTATTTGCACTGCATATGACCTACCTTTACCTTTATGTCTTGTGATTGCACCTACGCCAACTTGCAACTGCTTTGTTCACATTAGTTATTGTACTGCACCTATGCTATGCGAGCAACCATTAATTGCCTCTGATCCAATTCCCGGATTTGCCGTACAAATGCAACTTCGACCTGCTTGTGCGAACGCTCGTGAACCTTGTTCCCAGCGAGGCCACTCTATGCTCACATGGCCGACTACTCTAACTGCAATACCCAACTGTATTATTTCATGTTCACTGCTCTGAATGCCAGCCACAGCTCTGTTATCACTGTTTGACCCCTCTGTGTTTTTGAAATGGCCTATTGTCACTACCAGACACAGTGTGCCCTTCTGTAATAACTTACTGTTAGCCACGGTGCGCCCATTTGAAATTGCCTGTCAATTGCCAGTCTGTGTGCCCCACTGACACAGCCAACTGCTAGCTATTGTATGCCCTTTGAAACTACCCATTGTCTACTGCCAGCTACTCTGCGCCCACTTGAAATAGCCCGCTTGTCAAATGTTGTGTGCCCTTCTGAACCAACCAACTGTTAGCCATTGCGTGTCCCTTGAAACTGTCTATTGCCGGCTACTGTGTGCCCACTTGAAATAGCCTACTGCCTGACTTTGTGTGCCCTTCTGAAACAGTTAGCCATTGTGTGCCCCTCTGAAGCAGCCTACTGCCTGCCACTGAGTTGCTCTCATACCTCAGCCTACATGGAACTAGCCTACCCTCACTTATACGCCCTTTGTCTATGCTGAGCTAGACTGCATTTCCCACTCACTCACTACAATGTGCCTTAACAACACTCAGGTGGCCTCTCTGTTGTGCCTTAACATACCTATTATTGCTTTAATTATGTCCTCCTCTAAACACGCACCTTGTCCAACCATGGACAGAAACAGCAGACTTCGAGCTAGATTACCCCGCCTCTACAAGCCTGTATGTTATAACAACAAGGCCCTTAAACCCCAACATAAACCTACCTCACGGTACCCTAAGCTATGTCCCAACCTAACTATTCCTTGCAACAATACTACTCAACCTACACTCATCCCAATAAAAATCCAGAACACACCTAACGTAACCATACTATCTGGAGCTTTGATCAATGCCAGGTCTCTAGTGGCCCACGCCACTGAAATAGCCGACACCTTATCCTCCGAAAACCTTGACCTCCTGGCAGTCACCAAATCATGGCTGCACGAAGCAGGAGGTCCAGCACTCTCTCTAGCAATTCCTGAAAACTATCAATTAATCAGAATGGACAGACCTAAGAGCAGAGGCGGTTTGGCCGTTCTAGCAAAACCTAACCTCGCTCTAAGACTACTAGCTCAACCTCCCCTCAAATCATGAGAACTCCTCATAGCCAAATTGCCTATCTCCAACTGCCACACCTTAACAATCTACCTAATATATAGGCCACATTGGGACATTCGAGGAGGATCTATCTAGCCTCTTAGCCAATAACACAAAAGAGTCGTCACAAATCCTACTACTAGGAGATTTGAATCTAGGATTTAATGACCCTGATGACAAACCAGCACAATCTATAGCCACTATGCTAGCTGAACATGGCCTAACCCAAAAAGTGCTCACCCCAACCCACAACAAAGGAAGGACTCTGGACTGGGTCGCTACCTTGTACTGTGATACCACCGTCACCAAAACTACCCCTCAAATTTGGACAGACCACTACCTTATCGACTTTACATTATCTCTTAATAAACAAATTACCAAAGAGAAAATTATGGCACCACCTCTATCCGCTTGAGCAAAAAGAATATATAACTCCAGACAATCTCCTGCCATTACTGATACCAACCATCAATGCTCTTCCGGATAACCTGCATCCAGAGTGCCTGGTAGAAAGTTACAATAATGCTATGAAGAAAGCACTAGATACCATTGCCCCTCTAAAACTTCAAAAAAGTAAACAAGAAGCACACCTAAACGCCTGGTTCATCCCCAAATTAAAAGAATTAAGAATGCAAAAAAGGAAACTAGAATCTAAATGGTGACACACCCCATCTGAAGAAAATAAACTGAAACAAACTCTTTGCTAATAATTACAAAAAATAAATCCTACTAAAATAAAATCTCTTTAATGAAAGAATCTGCAATGCAAGCTCCAACACCAGGGAATTATTTTCTATCCTAAGGGAGCTGGAATCCCCCATGCCCCCACCTGACAACATAGCCAAAGATAAACAATGGTGCACTATTTGTATTTATTTGTATTTTATTTATTTGCATAGCGCACCAGGCCCGAGGGCAACGGGCGCATCTCATATGGCAAATAGATACATGAATGGCATGGATACAGTTACAATCAATCACATTAAAATCACAATGTAGTAGAATACAAGGCAGTGCAGGTTGGCAGGCTAGGTGGTAGTCGGCGAGATGGTGGCGAGGATCAGATTGCATGAGAAGGCAGTGGGTCAGATGTAGCGGATAGCCAGAGCTTGGCTTTGTGTTTGAATAAGGTAGGGGAAGGCATGGTTCTAATGGTGAGTGGCAGTGAGTTCCAGAGTTTGACAGCAAGGATAGGGAAGCGAACACCTCCGGCTGTCTGTAGCTTGTATCTGGGAATCGTAAGGCAGTGTGCTTGGGCAGATCTGAGTGACCGTGAGGGTATATACTGAGAAAATCGAGAGGCTAGGTAGATAGGGGCCTGGTTGTTTACACATTTGAGAGTGAGGGTTAAGGATTTGAGCGATATCCTTTGGGCAACTGACTAGCATCCAAAATGCTCTAAAAAATCAAATTAAAACACTCCAAACCAAAATCTCCTTAAAAAAAGACCCACTAACTCCCAACGAGACACCTCTCATCACTTACCCTATGACAACTATCCCACCAGGCCCGGACCCATTCAAATTTGCCAAAATCTCCACTCTGGAACCCGAAAGAATTATCGCACCCCTCAAACCATCCTATTTTAAGAGTGACAGCTGCCCAGCCCAGCTAATTAAAGATGCTGCAAGGGACTAGCCACCTTCATAACCAAATTGATTAACCCATCCTTCACCTCCAACACTATCCCAAGCAACGTAAAAGAGTCTTGGGTTTTGCCTCTCCTCAAAAAGCAAACACTAGACCCTGCTACTCCCATCAACTACAGGCCTATCACCACGGTACCGTTCCTTCTCAAGATAATAGACAGAGTAGCATACCTACAAATCCAGCACTATCTTCAAACCAACCAACTCCTAGGTGCCCGCCAATCAGGATTCAGACCTCAGCACGGTACAGAGACAGCCTTAATTGATCTCTAAGTACAAATCGACAAGCTCAATGACAAGGGAAACACCGCTATGTTACTCCTCCTTGATCTGTCGGCGACCTTTGATCTGGTGGATCACACAGTCCTGTGCGAACAACTGGCTTTGGCTGCCCACTTTTCAAACGAGGCCATAGCCTGGATCCAATCATTCTTGGACAACCGCACAATGAGAGTCTTCTCCACATTGGCATCAGCAGACACCATTAAAATAGCTTGCGGTGTACCCCAAGGTTCTTGCGTCTCGCCAACTCTGTACAATATCTTTACCAAGCCCCTATTTGACAAATTGGACAGACTGGTTGTCAAATGTACCAATTACGCTGATGACACTCGGATCCTAATTCCCCTTTCGGGCAATTTCGACTCTGATACGGCCTTGGTAAACAAAACATACCTCATCATTCAGGCATCGATGGCCACGCATGGCCTATGCCTGAATGATGATAAAACTGAAATCCTGCTCCTCGGATCCGCTGCCAACCTAAAAAAACTCTGCTCCAACTACCCGGCATTTAATATTGATGGCAATATAATTACAGTTGCCAAAGCAGTGAAAACACTAGGCTTTCACCATGATTCGGCCTTGACATTAAAGAAACAAGTGAACTCCTCTACCGCCTACACGTGCAAGCTTATTAGAGCAAGTAGAGCTTTCCTCACCCACGCCAGCTGCATCATCATTGCCAACGCCCTAATACTTTCCAAACTCGACTATTGCAATGCCTTGTATTTGGGAGCCAACAAATACATCATTGGCCAAACTTTAAACATTGCAAAATAATGCCCTTAGAACTGCCCTCAATTTACCTTCCAAAGAACACATCTCCAACCAAAGAAGAGGATACAAATGGCTCAAAATCTGTGACAGAATCTCACTTACAACGGCATCTCTTGCCTTCAAATGTCTTAACGCACCCCCCCCCCCCAACCAGGCAGCAAGAATAGTGAGAAAAACATCAATCCACCCCACCAGAACCGTCAATTCCTACTGCCTACAGATACCTAAATTTAGACTAAAAATAACAGGCAGCAACAGCTTCCCAGTCAAGGCTGCCCAATACTGGAATGCTCTCCCACTTAACATTAGAACAGACCAATCCTACTATAGCTTTAGGCGGAATATTCTCACATGGCTACGCTCTAATGACCCCCAAGATTAACCATGCCTCAACTCGCACCCACAGATCTTACTAAATCTGACTGTATATATGTATATTCTTTAACTGATTTGATGTAATGATTCATATTTATATTGTGCCTTACCTTGTAACTAAGCTTTTAAGTACTTGTTTTTCTGTTCTCTGTTGCGCCCAGTTACCTTTGGGTTTGGCGCGCCATACAAAATCAATATACAAACATATCTCGTTTGGCCTCCTCTTTTCTGGTACTGTCATCGCTGCCATCTGGGTCACCCTGCACCCCCCCCCCCGCACTAAAACACTTCCAGGCTTATAACTTTCCAAAAAGAAAGTCAGTGAGGGAGCCGCTTGGTGGAGGGCCTTCCCCAGCAACTTCTGTACAAATGTGGGGTGTGGAGGTAACCCTGAGGTCGAGCTGTCCGCCACCATCACAAACTCTGCGCTGACCTCTCTAAAATGGCACCACCCGGGATAACTCGCAGCTACGTGGGCATTGGGTGAGAACTGCCCCCCCTCGGGCAGCCGAGAGGACCGAAGTGACAGCGAGGGCTGCCAGGGCTGCATGCGCTACTGCGCCCCTGATCTGCTGCTGAGGAGCGGGGGATGACCAGTGAGGCATTCCGGGCCAGCACAGGTTCGAGCACCGTATGATCAGCAAAGTGGAGGAGGGGCGACCACGCGGCTGAACCCTGGGAGTGCCAGGCTAACCCGTAAGCAGCATTGTTGCCTGGCCCGCGGGTGAACTTTGCCAGTGTCGGAGAAGAACGGAGGGCAGTATTCAACTCCTACCCGACAGTGGGGGAAGCTTGCTTCTGAACAGTGTTCCCGTAATTGTATTTGCGATGCTGCCCCCGGCATCGGCGATGACAAAAGGGAGATGCTTTGCCTGGATGGAAAGGTTGGTTACCAGCTTAGCCGACCTCCGCTGATGTCGTGTAATGTGGAGGAGCCTGCTCTGAGTGAGGTCCACATTGTTTGCTGCCCATTATTCTTTTTTTAAAAGCATCTCCAGGTTCAAATTGCTTCTAGAGCCTGGATGTAACCAGCACCATTGACGCTCTATGCCAAGAATTGCGGCAGCCTTTGGCTATGAGAGCCTTGCATTTGGCACGGTTTCCTTCCTAGCTGTTCATCTTGAATTATTTTTGCACCACCAATGAAACCCTAAGGTTGGGGGACGAAGGCAAGCTCTGAGCATATATGAAAATCCAGATACAGCATCTACAGCCCGGTTGTCAGCATCTCCTCTGCTGGGCCCTGGCCCGCTGCCGTAGATGAAACAGACGGCCAGCTTGTATGGTGTGAGTTGGGCAGATACATTCTACTGTATCAGTAAACTTCCCTGACATGAAGTAAGGCGCCTTCATCTATGCTTGGAACCCGAATGCAGCATGGATTCACAAAACAGCGGTTTTGGCGGCCGGGGCCTCTCACTAGCTATCTGCAGGGCTTGTCCCCACTTTGCAGCTACAGAATCTTTTACAATTGAAGGCATGCAGATCATATTGTGCCACTGCTGCGTTGCCAAGTCTGCAGGTATTGTATCACCCCGCGCCTCTGGCAGATCCCAGATTCCCCCTTTTCTGCCTTGTTTACTAGTGGCACTATTCTCTGTTGGTCAACCAGGCACCTCAAAAGCCACCCTGGGGCAGACATACCTAGCTTGTGTAGCATCCACAAGTTCAGCCTTTGGGGTGGGCTCTCCCTCTTCCCACCCCTTCACTTTCTTGGCTCTACCATTTCCTCTGGCAAGTCGAAGAAATCTAAATCTTTGGACATCAAAGAATTTCTGACCACGCCAGGCCAACATAAGCTGCAGCAGACAGCCCCCTCTAAGGGCTCTCCGGACATGATGGATGAGGACGACGCACCTATGTCAGCCACGTAGGCGGATATTGCCCTTCTCCTCAAAACTTTGAAAACTGAGATGCTGATGGAGCTCAGACAAGATATTTAAGTAAGTAAAGCAGATTTCATCCCGGTCCATGTCGGAGATTAGCAAAAGCATGGACTCGATGGGGATCAGGCTGACGGACATAGAGGGCTCAGTTATGGAGCTTTCAAGTGGCCAATCAGATATGGAGTAGAGGCTGGTCTCCCTGGAAGAACAGCAGGCGTTGATGCTAACCAAAATTGAAGATGGGGATAACAGATCAAGACGGAAAAACAACCAGCTTCGGGGGATTCCACAATCTGTCTCCGACACTCAGCTTAGGCCGTATGTCCAAGATCTTTTTCGAGACATTTTAAGCATGCTAGATGATGCAGACATGCTTCTTGACTGTACACATATGGTATTCTACCCAGTTCCAAAAAGGGGTACCTCCCGGACGTCCTCACGAGTAAATTTTTTTTTCAAATGAAGGGGGCAATGAATAAAGATGGAGGATTTCCGGAGTAAGCCTTTTGTGGTGCAAAATTCTGCATCTTCCAAGATCTGGCACAACTTACCTTGCAGACGAGGCGGGGATGTGCCCGCTTACTTGGTACCTAGGTCATTGACGTTTTACGTATGGCATTCCTTCTTTACCCTCAGCAGACTTGTTTTAGCCACCGTTACTTCCCCCTCCTTGTACGAGCTGCATTCCCCCCTGGACTTCATCGGATATACTCTTCATTGTGACTAAAAGATCGTTATAATCTCTTTGGTCATGTTTGGGGGCCTTATTGGCCATGTTGGCCCTTTCCATGCATTTACCATTGGATTTCTCTCTGGTTTTATCTGTTCCACGGTTATATGCTTTGTTCTATTGCAAGAGGAAGACCTATCTGTATGTGACACAAAGGTTCAGATTGGTTCTCTGTGGGGAGCAATCAAGAGTTTAAAATGGGGGACTGTACTTTCCTCCGCTGATCATCCCTCAAAATGGGATAACGTTTTCTGGTATTCCCACACCGGAGCTATACAAATGTATATGTTATCGGGGAGAGGGGGGTGCGGGTGTTGTCTTGAATGCTCTCTTACCATTTATGTTGTCTATTAAGATGGTCTCCCTGAACACACAGGGGCTTAACTCCCCCTTTAAGAGGGAAGCAAAGCTCCACCGTCTTGCTACCTGCGATCCAAACATGGTTCTCCTACAAGAGACCCACCCCCTAAGCAGTCTGATGAATGGCGTTTGACTTCTCGTAAGTTCCCCCATCAGTTCTTTGCCACTGGGAGAACTAAAAAGCGGGAGGGCGCTATGTTGCTTAACGTTAAAATGCCCTTCATCAAAAGACGGGTGCTCTCTGACAAAGAGGGGTGATATCTGGGTCTATCTGGAGTCTTGGGTGGATCTCAATTTATGGCCCTATTGATGATCAATGCTCCTTATTTGACTGCCTCTTCCCAGTAATAGCCCAATTCGCAGATGGGGAATTGTTTCTTGGAGGTGATTTTAATGCTGTAATGGACCCGGTAAAGAATCGCTCCTCTGTAGCCTCCTCTGCATGTATCCGCTCTGCAGCCTCTCTCCCCCAGGGGGTTTGCGATCTGGATATGGAGGTCTCCTGGTGACATTTACACCCAGTCGACAGAGATTATACATTTTATTCCCACGTGCATGGCTGCTATTCCAGGATTTACATGTTTTTCTCCTGCCTCTCTACATTAGATACTGTGTCCTTGAAGGTATCATTGGTAATAAACTTAATTCAGATCATGCTTTGCTTACACTTACAGTCCTAGTCAGGCAGGGCCAGCGGTTCAGGCCCCCCCCTCTCTTGACATATCAATGATAACCTGTTGCGGGACCCTTATGCTGAGGAGAAAGTGAGGGACCATATAATTCAGTATTTTCAGCTCAATGACACTGAGGAGGTCTCATTGGATGTTGTATGGGAGGCCTACGAAGCTGTAATTAGGGGCAAGTTCATTTGCTTATCTGCAGCACATCGGAAATTGTTGAGCTTGCAGATCTGCATCCTTGAGATTCGGGTCCAGGCCCTAGAGCAGGAATACAAAAGGACGGGCTCGTGGAGGACTTACTGTCAGCTGCGGATTTCTAAGGGTGAGCTGGAGGCAACCAAATCTCTTTTACGCACCAAACAATTTTACTATTCAAGTAGTAAAAAAGCTAATAGGATTCTAGCATGGAAGTTGCAGTGTCTCCTAACTAGGAATCACAATTGAGGTCTTGGGTCCCTCGTAGGCGAAATCTGTTCTGACGAGGCAACCAAATTGAGCATTCTCACTGACTATTACACCTCCCTGTTTCGTCCTGAAGATCTAGATATTGAACAACAATGGCACCACCTCCAACACTTATCTCCCCATAATTACGGTGGAGAGAAGACAGCAATTTGAGTGCCCCATTGATGAGGAGGAAGTCCTACAAGCTATGGCCCGGATGGGTTTTCAATAGCTTGTTACAAAAAATGTGCATCCCAATTGGTTGCGCCACTTACAAGGCTGTTCAACAATTGTTTTGAGACTGGCTCAGTGATCTCCCCCCACCACATGGCGGCTCACACCGTACCCTCCCTGCTCAATCCTGGAAAAGACCTGCAGTACTGCCCCGCAAACAGACCTATAGCTATTTTAAATTACGATATATGCATGTATGCTTGCTGCCTTGCCCCTTTACTCCCTTGGTTGGTGGGGCGGGATCAATCAGGTTCCACTCTTCATCGCCAGCACACGATCATATCCAGAGTGTGATTAATGCTGTAGACTGGTGTAATAAACGAAAGACTCCAATGGCCAGTCTGTCGCTAGATGCGATTAAAGCTTCTGACAGCATTAACTGGTCCCATTTGACGGAAGACTTGACAGCTTTTGGTTTCAGTCCCAATTTCATAAAGCTGGTTCTTGCAAATTTCTCCTGCCATTTGGCATCAATACAAATGAATCAATCTTTCAGAACCCATACCGATTCACAGAGGCACACGTCAGGTTTACCCTGGCTCTTGAACCCCCGGCCATAAAAGTAAGAAGTAACTCTCTCATTACTGGGACCGATACTGGGGCAACCATGCACAAAGAAGTAGCTCTTTATGCCGATGACATTTTTATGATGACCAGCCCCCCCCCACCCCCTCCCCAACTACCCTTCCTGCAGTCACTGAAGAATTAGATTTATTCCGTGGGATTGTGGGATATGCTATCAATTGCGATAAATCGGCAGCGCTAAATATTTCCATGCTGCGAACAAACCTCCAATATCTGCAACAAACGTACCCATTCAGGTGGGAGGAGGATAGACTTAAATACCTGGGAGTGTACCTCACAAGCTCCCATGACTCTCTTATCCATCATAACTTCAGACTCTCTTCCGTGAAAGCTACCATGACCTGGAGCGGTGCCAAATGCACCGAGATATCCTGGTTTGGGAGGTGCACTGCCATTAAAATGAACATGCTCCCTCGGTTATTGTACGCTTTCCAGGCTCTCCCAGTGCTACTCCAGTCTCACACTCTTAAGACACTGCAATCTACACTTTGGAATTTCGTCTGGCAGAGGAAGCCGCCCCCCGCCCCGTGTGTCTGGGACGATTCTCGCCCGCCCGAAGCGGCCGGGTGGTGTGGCAGTACCCAATATACATCAATACTTATCGGCGGCTCAGATATCTATGATACTTGATTTTTTTAGATTCTCTACCTGTTAGGCGTTGGATGGAGTTCGAACAGGCAGGTTTGGGTATCCCTTTGGCTTCCCTCCCCATGCTCCCTTCAGCTCACTGACCTCGGTCACCTTAATCTATTAGGATAGGGCGAATCATAGGTTTTCGCCTCACTACTCCTCCTTCACAAAACGCCGGTTTTTCATAACCCATTATTTACCTGTGGCTAGGCTAACAGATTACCTCAGATGGCAGGAGGGTGGTCTGCAGACTGTGGGTCATCTACATGACGAGGGGACCCCACTCACCATTGAACAGTGTAAAACGCCTTTTGGATTACCGGAATTTGAGAGGTTCCATTATGCACAACTGAGACTCTAAGTGTTTCGTTCTGGGGCTAGGGTGGGGGAGGAAGGGATGCGTGTCCTTTTGAGAAGCTGGCGTTGCTCAAACTTTCCTGCCCTAGGGTCCCGAACTGGAGGCTTATATGAGGGGTTGGAAAAAAGATTTGGGTCACACGGTCCCAATCACATTTGGGAACTATGTGGAGAAGGGCCTCTAGGTCAACCACGTGTAGCACCATATTGGAAAACTCTCATAACAATACTCTCTCTGGTATCTTATACCTGACCACTTATATGCTATATATACACTGGTCTCTCCTAGCTGCTGGGGGGGTGCAGGGGGGGTGGGGGGGATATGCTGAGCTCGAATCAAATGGTGTACATACGGTGGCATTGCCCCATCATTCAACTCTATTGGGCTGCTATTATTACTCTAATTCAGCAAATTATGGGCATTAGGCTTCCCGTGGACCCCCTGGTGATTTTATTAGGAGATGTGGACGATCAAGCAATCTTTACAATTGGGGCCCCTCATTCAGTATTGTCTAACCACTTGCTCACAGCGGCTAAATTGACCATTGCCCAACATAGAAGAAAGGCAGAAGCCCCTTCGCTTCACATGTGGTGGACAAAACATTGTACATCTGCGCCAAGGAGAACATTACATCGACCCTTGTGATTCTTTAGTTAAATATAGACGAAAATAGGACCCCACCAAGGGAAATCTTTTTTGTTGTAATTAAGGGACACTGCTTGTGGATGGACGCAATCCGGAGGACCAATGTCATTGGTTATGGGGGGTTTTGGTCGCTGAGCGCCGGCATCTGGCACGCATTTATTTTGGAAGTTATGAGCACTTGGACGCCCCACTTTGATGTTTGAAGTTATTACCCTTTATTACCCTCATCTCCCCATCCACATCAGAACAGATAATATGTATGTCATTATGTTTTTGCTACACCTCTTCTTGATTATTTGAGCATTTGATTTGACTTGTTGTTGTTGCCTTTGATATATAGAAAGAAAGATGCAATAAATATTCTGTTAAAAACAATGTTCATGTACATGTGCCACTGAGACCAGAATGGGAAGCCATAGGGAATGAGACACTTTGCTATACTTCGGAAGGCTGGACATGCACACGATAAATATTTCAGGGAGACACTCACCCTCTTGATCTCCACCTCAAACACAAGCGTTGAGTCTGGGGGGATGCGTCCAGCCACTCCCGAAGAGCCGTACGCCAATGCCGGCGGGATGATGAGGAGCCGTCTTCCTCCTTTCCTCATGCCCACCATGCCATCCTCCCAACCCTAGAGGCAAATCAGATCAAGTCAGAACACAAGTCAGGTCCAAATCCCTGCAGCAGCCACAGCTCTAGGTAAAGCATTTTTTTTGTTTAATATATGAAACAGTCATTGTCAAAGGAGGAGACCAGATGCGTGACTGACAAACATCCTGTATATTAACACATGGCCGAGGAAGGAGATGTGCAAGTAGCAGCTGTATTTTCAGTTGGTCCGGTGTGCACTGTGTGCATTTCGAATCCCAAGACCAGGGGGGAACTCTGTAGGCTTAACTGTTGTGCCTTACCCATTTACCTCAGGGTATGTGGCACAGCATTATACCAAAATAAAAGCACAACCTAACACCACAAGCTTCAAACTTGAGGTTATGCCAAGCCTTGTTTTTGTGTCTTGTAAATGCTAATACACTGTATTGAACACTTTTTCACAGCAAGACCAAATGAATAGCCGTCGTTCTCCCCATATACTGCTGCACAAACAATGACACAAGACAACTGAAGAAGGAAATTGAGTTGTTGGCTAAACACAGAAAACAGCCAGGAGGATTTGACATGCAAAATGATGGGTCACATGGGTTAGATAAAAGGGATACATGTTCCCCAAGTCAGCACAAGACACTATGAAGCGCAGCAGTCTTAAATGTAATCCAAGATGCTGGTGCTATGTATGCCAAATGGACAAAGGCAGGTTTTCGAGTGATAGCGCATCTGCTCTCATGACTTGCACATTAAAAAAAACGACATTAAAAACACATTTCAAATTTAAAAGATTTGGCATCATAATTATCCGAACAGTTCAGCAAATACTTTCCGTTGGTCCCAAGGAAATGGGTGTACTGTGTTTATTACGTTAACTTTCCCATCCGCACTGCACAGCGGTATTTGAGCAACGTGGGGCGTCACCTTCATTCCTATCGGGGATGGCAACAATGTCCTTAGCTTGTGATTATAAGAGTTATGTAATTGAACTGCTCCCCCCTGCACATAGTTAATTATATACACACACACATCGAATATATATGTAGTGAGGAGAATTCGATACAATGCTGCGCATCACTCAAACCATGTGGTTTGATACCTCGCTATTTCAAAAACATAATGGGCCAGGTTAGGATTGATAAAAGCCTAAAAACTACTAGGAGCCATTCTACAACTAAAGAGGGATTTCGGGAAATAAGACTCAGGAGGAGCTAAAGTAAAAGGTTGTCCATTAGTGATCCCTGCGCGATCAAACAAAGAAAAAAAACGATTGTAACCCCTGGCCCAAATAGGGTCACCTAGCTTGGGTTTACAGCCCTTTATCTTTCCCCACAGTTGTGTCAATAATAAGGGCACACAGACACCTTTTGTAAATTGGATGCCATGTATTCTATAACAGTGGTCTTCCAACTGTGGGGCTACCCTGCATCCCCCTAGGGGGCCCAGAAGGAAGTTCTGGAAGATGAAAGGGTGTGGTGCAAGCGCGAGGCTCTTCAAAAAGGAGTATGGTGACTGCTTTTAATGGAAAATATAAGTAGATATGGAATCTAGGGGGCCTGGCATCAATATTTTTTATTAAGTGGGGCTCTGTATAAAAAAAGTTGGAATGCCACTGTTCTATAAGGATGTGGGTTGTAAACCTTGTTTGGAGTATTGTGACCCGAGTAGGCCCACGCCATGGGGTCTCCACCACAGGGGGCATCTAGAATGTTGGCGAGGACCGACTTGTAACTCCCCCAAACCCTCCTCCACCCCAACATTCACACGTCACAGATGGGGGAATTAACTGTGATGCCCGGTTGTAGAAATGGAGACCAGGAAGAGGAGACAACGTGCTCTCTCCTGGGGGTATGTGGCCTAGTGCAACCCCTCAGGGGTCATGGGGATGCGGCTAAAGTGGACTAGCGAGGGGAAGAAACCAGCTCCCAAGCTGCACTGGAGCGCTGATGTGGCCCGCAGACAGGGCAATTTCTAGTCAACTTAGCGCCCGGGGCGAAACATTAGCATGCGCCCCCAAATCTCCTCTCCACCACACCCCCGCTTGACTGGCACAGGTCACTCCCAAACTACACCTCTGCATCGCGCGATCAGACAAATGGCTACACTAAACGAATTTCTCTGCAATGAAGTTGGGCTTTCCCTAGACCCTGCCAGCAAAAATAGACCAAACACACAGCTGGTTTCAAATAGCAGCAAGTTAGTGAATGGTTTACATTCGCTGAAAAAGTGTCATCCAAACAGGTTCTCCCCTACTCCTCCAGAACCATCAAGGACCACATTGACACTGTCGCTCCAGCCTTACACGATTTCTGCAATCACTCTTTCGCCACTGGATCTTTCCCCTCTCTCCTCAAGCACTCCCTTGTGCACCCCCTCCTTAAAAAGTCTTGTGCCAATCCTGTCTGGCAAACTATTGCCCGATCTCTATCACTCCTTTCCTGGGCAAATTCTAGGAAAAGCTCGTCATCTCCAAGCTAACTCTCCACACTGAATCTGGTGGTTTCTCTATGACCATCAGTCGGGCTTCAGAGCGGCCAGAGGCATGGAAACTGCTCTGAACACCCATGAAGATCTGCTCTCTAATCTTCTCTAATCTTGACTCCAGCCTTCCTTGTGTCCTCATCATCCTTGACCTTTCCTCTGTTTTTGACACAGTCAATCACGCCATCCTCATCAATCGACTGAGAACCTGGGCATCACGGATCAGGCCCTGGAGTGGTTGACCTCCTTCCTCATGGACCGAGCCTCTGAGGTCCAACTTGCGTCCTTTCTCTCCACCACCTCTCTCACCACTTGTGGTGTTCCCCAGAGCTCCATCCTCTCGCCCTGGCTCTTCAATCTCTACCTGGTCCACCCAATCTCTACTCTCTCCTCCAACTTTCAGTGTTATGCGGATGAAACTCCGCTCTCTTTCAGGCTCCCCTCAGCCTCCTCTCCTCTCTCGCTCATTCCTGACTGCCTATCTGCAATTCTGGATTGGTGTGCCTCCAACGATCTCTGCCTTAATGCCAGTAAGACAGAGATCCTTCTCAGTAGGACGCCTGCTCCCGCTTTCCCGCTCTCACTCTGGCCACCCTCCATGGGCCATCTTCCTTCACCTTCCTCCGAGGCAAAAATCCTTGGTGTCCTCTTCGACTCCACTCTCTCTCCTCGCACCACTGACCTTGCCAAGAAGGGCCACTACCAGCTGCACCTCCTCAGAGGTATTCTCCCTTTTCCCCCAGAAGCTCACTGTCTCCATATCCCTGGTTCACTCTCGGCTCGACTATGCAACAGCCTCTTTCTCAATCTGCCTTTCTCTACTCTCCGCCCTCTGCAACTAATCCAGAATAGGACTGCAAGACTTATCCTTGGTCTCAAGCCCAGGGACCGGATCTCTCCAGCCTTGAAATCTCTCCACTGGCTCCCGTTGGCTGCAAGTATCAAGTTCAAGACCCTCTGCATCGTCCACAAGGCTTTCTGGGGCCATGGCCCGCACTACATCCAACTCGCTCTTCCAAAATACCTTCCTTCGCTCAGCCACCTCCAACTCACTGAAGGTCAGACGCTTCTCCAGGCAAAGAGTAGAGGGGAGATATCTCTCCTCTGTAGGTGCCTCCCTGCCTCTCTCAAACTTGAGCTGGACCACCTGAAGACCCAGAAGCAGCTCAAGATCTTCCTTTTCTCCTCTGCTTTCTCCCTCTCCCTCCCCTGCATTGCTGCCTTGATTGCACTTTCCCATGCACTTTGCGTTGGCTCACTTGCACGATCTGAACACCACAAGGCCTAGTTAGATAGTTTGTCTTGTCCTCCCCTCGGTCTTCCCTCCCTTGTCTTGTTGCGCCTAGAAACACTTGTGTACAGGTGCGTTATACATGACATATCATATCATACTGCAGAGAGGTTACCTGTAAAGTAAGACCAGCACAACTTTTTGTTGTTAATTTGATGCAGACCTGAACATGTAAACTGCATATCGGATCGCAGCAACCAGTGCTTGGGATTATTTGGGAGAAGAGACTCGATGTCTACTTCTTGATCAACAAAATATGTTAACTTCGAGAGCATCGAATGCACTGCGTACAAAGATATGCGAGACAAACAGTACATCCTAAGTACTGTTGGCTGTGGACTCGGACTGGTCTGCGCTGTTTCCTGGACTCTCCTTGCAGCGCCGCCTCTGCTCTGCGCTGTTCTACCATCTGTTGTTGGCCGTGGTGTCTACGGCTCGGAGCGTTTTTCACGCCTGGAGGACGTCTTTCTGTGTTACACACAGTTTGCCTGGCCCCTGCCCGTGGATAGGAGGCCCCGCCCCCTTGGGTCGAGTGACGCCCAGGAAGCCTTGTTAACCTCAGCTTCCTCGCGCACCCGCGCCGCGCACCTGCCAAGTACATCCTAAGTACTGTTGGCTGTTCGCGGTTCGCGGGACGTGAGGTGAGGGGCACTTAGGCTTTAACTACCCTTGTTTGGCTTCGGCTATATACGCTACCCTAAAAGAGGGTTGCGGCCATTTTGCGTTTTGCCGCACAGTTGGTCTGGTAGCCAGTGGACCGAGGGAAAATGGGTCCCATTCTAAGAAGTGGAAAATCCGGTTCTGCCTCCAAAGGGATTACCCAGCATCTGTCCAACAGCCTAGATAACGCGCTGCCCCCTCTGTCGCCTCCGCTTAGCAATATGCCATTGCCCATGAGTGGCCCCCAGGAGGATCTGGTAGAGGGGGTGACGTGCGAGGGCAAACTTGAGTATGATCATGAGGCTTCTCTATGCTCGCCCAAGCCCCCATCCTTGGCTGGAAAGCCTTCGTTCTTACTGCAATCATCCTTCTCCTTACAGGAGGCGAATGATGCCTTAGGTGAGGGGGGTTATGGGTATTGCTTGGGTCAGATTGCAATGTGCTCTCATCCCCAGGCTCAGCAAAGGTCTTCTTGCAATTCTGATACCTCGATTTTGGCCCCCACAATTGCTAACGAATTGGGTCGAAGAATGCGGCTTTCGTTGGGCCCGTCGTCTCCAGCTGCCTCCTCCTTCCCATTTCGTGAACAAGTTCACCTACACCAGCCCCCATTATATAGCAGCGAAAATGCGGGAGGCACCTCGAGTAAGCTGGGGTTGATGTCATGTAGAGATATCGACGGGGGGGCCGCCTGCCTGTATGAGGACCACAAGGCTGGGGGAGTTGCGACTACGGGTCCCACTCAGTCAGCTGGTGGCAGCCCCTTCGATTCCAGATCAGAGGGCTTTGATCCTGCGGCTCCAAAAGGAGAGGGCGGTCTAGCTTCAACCCCGGAGGAGTTGAGGATACCCGCCCCTAATAATGAAGCAGTTAACTTTCCCGTAATTTCAAGCTTGCTCAACCTACTGGATAGAGGTCACGAACTCACGCACTATTCCATCAGAGAGATGCAGGGCTCGCTTTCCTTAATGAGAGATAAAATGGCAAAAATGGAGGGCTTTATTATAGCTGAAGAACGTTCTAGATCGTCTTATGTGGCCCAAGTTGAAACACTTCTAGAAAAGATAGCAGCTTCCCACGTCCAATCTACAACTGGTGTCATGACCTCCTCGCAAAGTACTCAAACAGACAGGGTTGTGTTAGCGACTGAACATCCACAAAGATCTTATTCACAGGTGGTGAGTGGTGTGAAGGATGACAGATTTGAACAAGAGGGGGTGGATGATATCAACGTGGTTGAGGCTTTGAAACTCCAACATGAGCGGCTGCTGCAGATGGAGCAGCTTGTATATAAGCTTGTTGCTGCTCCGCGCACTCCAGGCCCTCAGGATGTTGAAGGAGGGGCTGTCTTGGCCGTAGATAGGCAAACTTCCCCGCCTGACAGCCCCTCCACTCTGGTGGATTTGGTAAATGCTCAGTCTAGGTCTTCTGACATGGCCATTATACCATCCTCAGAACCCGAGGATGAACCCGTTGAACTTGATGGTAGGAATTTTATTTCGCGAAAAGCTAGGAAATCTTTCCTAAGAGCTCAGAAGCGCTTAAAACAGACCAAAGCGCGGCTCAAGAAAGTCGACGTGGCTACCTCCGGCTCTGATAGGGCCTCGGTGACGGAGACGAGGCCTTGTCCTAAAAATGAGACGTGCCATGACGACTTAGGAATGGCCTTATACGACCTAGACGAGGAAAGTAGGCGGCATCTGCAGATTGCCGCCCTGAAGAGCGGCAATGTGCAGACCATGCCTCTCCTCCCTTTAAGGACAGGCCCTGATAAATCACAACCTAGGATGCAATGCTTTTTCCCCAACACTGCCTCTAAAAAAGTGGCTACTGGGTCGCCAGCTCCCAAGCTAGAAGCAGCGGTTGCGTCCCTACAGAATCCCCTGGCCATCCAGGAAATATCTGCAACTGCTGAGCTGGAGGCCCAGGGGACAGTGGGTCACGCTGCCGCACAGGAGGTACCTTATATTGAGCCAAATAACACTGCTGGGCCAACACTTACTGCCTTGGCTTCTAGGTCTCTGATGAGCGCTCCCTGTGTTGATATTGAACCCCCTCCCCTAGTTGCCCAGGGAGGGTCAGACCTGGCAGAGCCTTCCTTTGTGCATACACCAAAGGATATGAAACTAATAGTAGGCTGGTCTAGTAATCCAGAGATAAATGGGCCGGCTCGTATAAATAGATCCTTTTTAATGAACTCATTTTTTCAGATTCCAGCACTAAGAAATCTCTCATCCAAAGATCTGGACTGGGTCAAATTAGCGTCCCATAATAACAACAGAGTTCTCTGTAGAGTGCAGTCTCAAATTATTACCAAAATGCTCTTTGAGTTTGCTGAGGACTTTTATTCTATTGGTCTTACTCCTAGATTGTTCTATGATATGGAATCTGCTTGGGCGTTTCTTGATTGGATTCAACCCTCTCACCCAGCATGTCCCACTGCATTGGCGGGCGATCTTCCCGACTCACAAGTCAATAAATTATCGTTGCAATTAGCGTCACTGTCTCAAGCCTTAAGTGGTCTATCCTGGTTGGAACCTTTAATAAAAGCGTCTGTCGCCAACACTGAGCCCAAGCCAGGCTCATAATTTCCAGTTTTGAATGTGGCCTCTTGGAATTGTTGTGGGTTAGGCAATCTTACTGCATGGTACAAGCAAGTTGAGCCCGACAAGATGCCTGACATTTTATTTCTGCAAGAGACTATGGCATTAAAGCCCTTTAGCCTAGATGGATTCTCTTGTTTCTCCAGGGTGGCAGAAAGGGTTACCACAGGTCGCCCTGCAGGAGGTATAGCGATTCTTATTAACAACAGATTGAAAGTCTCAGCTTCTACAGTGGATTCCTCGGCCTCCTGTGTGCTGGTAAAACTGACGCTTAAGAGCTCCAAAGATCTGAACCTGCTATTATTATCCATTTATTGGAATCCCAAAGCGGTTTCGCTAGATAGGTTTCTTGAAGACCTAGAACGGATTCTATCTATCGCAGCTAGGGAATGGCCTGACTATGAAATCATGATTGGAGGTGATTTGAATTGCTATCTATATCTAAAGAGCATAACACGACCCTTTTCTAATAGTTCAGCCTACACGCAACAGGCCAAGGATAGAGGCCAGAAATTACTATCGCTTTTCCATCTATGGGGGATTTACCCAATTCAATTGGCTTCTAATTCCATTCAATTCTCTTGGCAGCGAGGTTCATCCACTTCCCTCATTGATTACATACTTGCCTCTAAAGCATGCTCTGGGCTGCTTGAACCAATACAGATATTAGATTTGAATATGAGTGACCATCATATGCTATATTCCTGCTTGCATATGGGAGTGGAATGTTATCTAACTTCTGCCCCTGCAACCTTAGTGTCATGTGACAGGAATACAATATCTGTAAACTGGACTTCTGCCAGATGCAGGAAAGTGTCTTTTTTGGTAAATAGGGATATTTTAGTGCATTGGGATGTTAAGGCCTCCACAGCGAATGTAACCAAAATTAACGCAATGAATGCTAAAATGATTCATATGCATTTGGTAGATGTCGCGAAAGAGCCTTTGGAAAAGTCCTCTATTGTGGTTGCCCAGGTCAATGCCACTCAGGTCGCATGTCTAAAAAAGCAAAGAAATTGCGATCTCCGCATACTAAGGAAGCGAATGATATGTCAGTGTACGTATATTCGCCAAAAGAACATGATTCAGGCGCATTATAAGCAACAGTTTACCCTGTTGCGTCGTGCAGCCCATATTCTAGCCAACCAATACATGATTGGCCTGTTGTGTAAAAAAAAAAGCAGAGACTTATGGGCCATCTTAAGAAATCCTGTAGGAAAAGTTGATCTGCGCATGGTGGCGGTGATTTCAGGCCCGGAATGGGAGAGGTTCTTTAGTTTGAAATTCTCGCTACCTGATAGACATACCGCTTCAGAGAGCGTTCCGGTGCACTTGCCTCTTCCAGTGGTCTGTCCTTGGGAAGTAAAGGATATCATATGGGCAATTGAGCAACTGAATCCATCAAAAGCTGCCGGCCCTGATGGGCTGCCCGCTTGTGTATACAAATCTGATCCCCACTTTTGGGCTAAGTATCTACTGTCATGCTATCAGTCGATTTACCATACCGGGATTATTCCGCCATCATGGCTTATAGCCATTATCATCCCCATTCACAAAAAGGGGGTGTTAAGTAATCCTGTGAACTTCAGACCTATTGCGTTGATTGACACAGCGGCAAAGATTTTTACACGACTGCTCCTGGTTGATTTAGAAGACCATATAAGAAACCATAATATTTTGTCTAAAGCTCAGGTGGGCTTTCGTAGGGCTTTGGGTACTCAATTAAACGCCTCAATCTTAGCACATTTAAGGAGAGCTGTGCACAGAGAATCAAAGGGCACCATATATATGGCTGCCATAGACCTCACATGTGCTTTCGATAATGTTCTTCGTGCTCGCCTTTGGCGTAAGATGTTGGCCTATGGCATTCCATCCTCCTTGGTGGCCTTAATTGCCGCACTCCACACCAATACCTCATGTCAGATTCGGATCAATGCTAAGGGGCTCCTCTCTGCTATTATTCCTACGAGCATAGGGGTCAAGCAGGGTTGTAATTTAGCTGCAGTTTTATTCAATCTATATCTCGCTGATATTGAGAATCTATGGAAAGAGATTAATTCTTTCCCCGTAATATTGGGTCCCATGCGTTTACATTGGTTAGCCTTTGCCGATGATATTGTTCTATTCGACAGAGTGCCTTTCGGTCTGCAGAACAAATTAAACACACTTCATGATTATTGTCTGCAAAATAACATGACAATTAACCCGGCGAAATCCCATATTATGATTTTTACGGCCAAAAAAAAACTGCCTAGATTTACATTTACTATCAACCAGCAGACCATTGCTAGGAAAGATGCGATCGTATACCTGGGCTATCAGCTGTCTAATGGGAACTCAATTGATGGATGGCGGGCCCTGCTGAAAGAGAAGCTTGGCCCGTTAATGGGACAAATGAGAATAATCAACGCTAAATACTGCAGCTTCTCTCTCCTGCCCCTCATCCAATTTTATACGATGAAGATAGAGCCCATCCTGCTTTATACTCTTGATATATGCCTGTTGAAGTTGGGGCCCCTGTTAAATCAAATCCAAGGTCAGCTCTGGAAGAAAATTCTAGGGCTACCAAGTTATTTACCAAATTCCATCATATTACACGAGTTGGGACTCTATTCTCTAGCTGATAAATATCTTTGGAGGAAGGTAAATGCCTTTTGTAAAGTTCTTGTGCCTCCCCCTAACTCACTCTATGAAGAGTTTCATATAATGATGGAAAATCATTGCCCGGCCTCGGTTCGGGAAGTAAAGGAGGAAATAATGGAGACTCTGGCTACGCTCAATATGACCTTGACAGACCTAACTAATACCCCAAGCAAAGTTAGAACTCGCTTCTTTTGCAATGCGTGGGCTCTAAATTCTGACAAGGTCGGGGAATACTCCTCCTTTGCGACCTATGCGTTGTTCAGACATGCCGTGACCCCAAGGTTACCTTATATCTTATGCTTTCCTGATAAAAGGGCCAGACAGACCTATATGCGTTTCCGTTTGGATCTTATCCACACGGGAGAGCGGATTCGGTCTTGGGCCGGTTATGGAGAGTCGGCAATGGGGCATGGATGTCGATTTTGCTTGAACAGATTGGAAAAGGAAACGCTACAACATCTATTTATCTACTGTAAATTCTTTGCGAATCAAAGATTGTGTTGCTTGGCTTCTTTGTTCTTTTCTTACTCAAGCTTTGAAGCCAATCTAGTATGGATAAGATGCATGCAGGGTTCCTCGAATGCTATTATACTAGCAACTGTTAGACTGGTTACTTTGATTGAAGAACAGCTATTGACGATGAATCACGCAAGTTTTAACAGCATAAGGTTGGCTCTTTCGCATAGGTAACAGGAGATTTGGCTGATATGATTAGTTTGGATATGAACTTACTGTCGTATTTAATTATGTTTTGTGTGTTATTGAACTTTGATTGACTGCTTGTTGTGTCTCTCTTCCTTTTTCGCTCACCTCTGCCCTATCATCTATAAGGGTGCTTTTGGGAGGAGGTTGTCCTGTTAAGTTGTATACGTTTACAGTATATTGTAGTAGTTTTATGATTGCTAACACCCTGTTTCCGCTCACCCGAAGGATTTTATTTCAAAGTCTGTTTTAGAGGAAATGAAATTTGGTTGTATTTGTACATAAGAGATCTTTAGATGTTTTTTATGTTTATTAATATTTGTAAAGGTGTAAAGTAAAATTTACTACCGAAACAATAAAATAAAAAAAAAAAAAAAAAAAAAAACAGCACAATAAAATGTCAGGCTGTATTGGAGAGAAATTACTTCTTAGTTCTATTTTCAAGGGCCTTTCACCAAATAATTCCTATAACAAAAGTGTCCGGAAAATACCTCGAGTCTAAGGTGAATGCTTTTGTTTTTAAAAATTGAAAGTGTGGGTTTGTGCATGCATTTTGCTGTGGTGTGGAGGTCTGGTGAGGAGGGTACCTTGTTTAGTTCCTATTGTGATCGGAATCCTTCTGGACGGCTCACGGCTTTCTGGATTCCAAAAAGGGGATCGTCAATACTGCTGCTGAATGGCACACAGCGCAAAACTTGAGACAATGGTGACCCGGGAAAGTAGTATTACGTAACTTAAGTACATAAGAGGCAGCACCTGCTGCCGCTACTTGCCTGGGTAGCTCAAGAGCAATTGCACCCTCCCCAGGGCAATTAGAGTCTGCACTGGGAAATTTCGAGCCCGCCGCAGGGCTATTGCGCCCCGGGCAGCTGCCTGCTTTGCCTGGGCCAAGAAACAGGCCTGCCTGCAGTGAAGGGGAGCAGAGACTGCACAAAGCCCCGGACCAAGAGGTTTGGGAGCAGCAGACATGCCAAGTCTCCCGACCAGGGGGGAGGGAGATTTTGCTCCAGGAAGCGGGAGAAGGGAATTTCCCCATTGGATTGCATTGGGGTTTAAATTATTTTAGGCAGGAGCAAGTGCTGGAGTTTGTCTCCCTCTGATGGAGACTCCTGCGAGTTGCAGGAGATTTGGCATGTCTGGGGTCGGGCATGGTCCTTGTAATGGGTGTGCAGTGGACCCACCTCAGGTGGGAACAACCTGTGGAGTGGTAAGTGCGGGTGCAAATGTGGCTTGTATGAGGTGGTCGGACTGGTGCCTGCTCTCCTCATGGTGATGGACAAGAGGAGTGGAGCTCCACAGCAAGGACTAAGGATACTGGGTTGCTCTAACCCTGGCCTTTTGGAGCAAGACCAGCGCAGATTGAGACCTGTCACGAGCTGTCCGAGTGCCACAATGGAGATACGAGCAGCTCAAGCTTCCATAGGAAGCCAGGCTTGGGCAGATCCCACCCAAAATAAGCGCTACCCTGGACTGTAATAAGGCACGGGAAAGATGAGCACGCACAAGCGTTGGCTTCTCTGTTTGGCGACAAAGAGGCCTCTGTCCTATGGTAGGGAGTAAGCAAAGCCCCATATTACCATAGAGGACAGAGACCAGAAAGGAGCCACCATTACCCAGAATAAGGACTGGAATGGAGGGCGAGACCCCGTGCCTAGAAAGCTTCATGCAGTGTCATGCATTTGTGTTGCAATTCCAGTTGCGTCCATAGGCAGCGTGTCTAGCATAAGTAAACCTTTGAGCATGCAGAAGCCCATCAACAGTTCTACCTGGCCTGATTAGTCCGAACAGGTTCCTGCATTCGGTGTTCACCTAAGGTGCCCTCATTGTGGGACCATGGGAGGGAGGCCAGGTTAAGCAGGGCACAGATAGCTGTGTCTGTAGCCTTTCAGTGAATTCCACATTAATATACTCAGCATTTGCCAAAGACTGATAAGGCATGTATGCCCTGTGCATTTGGGCACATATCGACAATGGAATCGGCAACACATCACTACTCTGGCTAAAATCGTACATGACAGAAAGAACAGAAACAACTGAGATAACACCATTCGAGTGAATACTGTTAGAGAATTCTCATAAAAGTGCTAATTCCCTTCACCTTGGAGACCCCCAGCAATTTTGCTGGATTTTGCGGACTTGATTTTTTTTTACCTGGAAAGAGCGTGAGCCTTTTTTCCCCACTCCCATGTATTTTGATGAGTGTTTAACATTTGTGTTCTTTGATTATGGAGTTTTAGATAACTCCATAGGCACCATCTTTTCATGTGTGTTACACAGCACCTTCAGTGCAGTGACACAGGGATGTCTTTTTAGACTTCCCAAAGGTTTACATACCTTCTCTGGGATAAACTACTGTTTCCCAGAGAATGTAAAGGAAAAATTGACTTTACTAGTGTTTCCAAATTCATAGACCCAGCACACACCATCTTACAATGGAGTGCTGGAGGGGTTACATAGTATCCACTGGGTCTAAATACTGATGTAGCAGTCAAATGCTACCCTTTCCTACTGAAAAGGCTGGTGGCAGTGGTTTTACAACGAACTACCATGATTTTTCCCACGAACACCAGTAGCTAAAAATCACCGGAGCCATATTTTTCAAGATGGTGCCTTAAGCCCCTTTGTTTAAACAGGTCAGGGTCTTTTTTCGCCATTTCTTTTGGAAAGGTTCTTCTAGTGTTTGTCTCTGCGCGCCAAACCAGGTTTGGTCCCTTTTTTGTGTGCCTTTGGCGGGCTTCAGGACTGAAGACCGTATCTGGCGCCCGAGTGTCTGTGGTGGGCAGGAATTGAGTGAGGTGCCCAAAACTCCCTGTGCTTGGTCTCCTAGGAGACCCAAATGCTCTCTGGCGTGATTGGCTGGCTGCCTGTCTGGCAAAGACAGCCACCCTACTGGGTGTGTGACAGCTAGGCTGCAATGAAAGGGAGAAAACTGTTTAAAAGGCAAGTCTCTTGGACTGGAAAAGAGTCGACCACTGGAACGAAAGAACCGAAGACGAGCTGGAAGAGGACGTCTGCTGCAACTCCTGGACCGTTGGTTTGCCCGGTGAAGCCCTACTGCAGGTCCGAATTGCCAAACTCCATTCAACAGAGAAGCTCCTTCAAGGACGGCTTCTTCCTTTGAGTTGGTGACACCTGGATACCATTCTCAAAGCTGGTTAGGATTAATCAGGGAGAGGGACACCAGTTTGTGTTCTTGAATCTACAGCTACTGGAACTGAAGTGACTCCATCTTGTTTGCTTTCTTCAACGATCCAGTGCAGGAGTCCCCCGACATCCTCCCTCTTGTCCCCACGACTGAAGCTCAGGAACAGCGAGATCTGCAAGACCAGCCAGGAACCACGACTTAAGCAACATTTGTTTCTTCATACAGAGTTACTGTGCCAACCCGAATGAGAGAACACCACTGTCACTGTGAAAGTTTGTGAAACTTTCCCAACTTGCAGGCCTAATCAGCTTGTGACCCGACAAATGATCCTTTTTCGTCTAAACTACATCTGAGAACTTTTGCAAAGACTTTACCGTTTGATACCAGAACTGCTCTTTCCTATCCAGAACACTAGCCCATTGACTTTGGCATGACCTATTGACTTGAATTGAACTACTCTGGTGAACGGAAACTATTTGCACTGCCTAGAAAGTATGTGTGATCTATTCTACTTACTTTTGTCCTTTTTGCTCACTGCTAAGTAACTGGACTGCCATTTGGCTCCTATTTCAGGGGAGCTCCAACTGTCTCAAAAGCTTACAGTTTTGTATTGAGGTGTATGGGTATATAATATTAAGTTACCTTCTTCTAGTGAAATGTTTTCTAAATGATTGTGTAATAAATTAAGTGGTTTTTACCAAGAAACCTTGAGTGTAAGTGTCTACTTGAACCACTGTGATTGAAAGTCCTCTGTGTAACTACTTGTACTGCTCACATTCACTCAAGATAAGCCTGGCTGCTCGGCTTGCTACCAAAAACTGTGTGTACAGACTTGTGCCAAAGGTTGGTTGGCTAACACCTGTAATCCTAATTGTGTGTAGTGGTCCCAGAGGGTACTGCCTGCAATTCTGCCTAACAAACCCTGCACAAAACAACATGTGGCGTCCTACAAGGCTCACCAGTCTCACCACTCGCAGGTGATGGGGGACCACAGTGGTGAATCTCGGTCAACGCCAAGGTAGTGCAGCAGCATTTCCCCCAGCGCCTTCTGAAACGGCCTCCAGTGTACTTCACCACTGCAAACATGCACCCATTGCCACAATAACAGCGCTGCTCGCCTCGACACGCCGCAGGATTTGGCCTCGACATCATTGACCCTGCTGCAGACGCCGCCTGCGCACTCTGCGCTGTTGTGGGCTGCCTCCGGTCTCCGGGGCAGCCCACAGATGTTGTCGGAATCACCCGACAAGATAGGCGTGCCGGGGAACAGCCGGCGAACCTGGAGTAGGGGAGCACCCTACGGCACCCAGTGTCACCGGGCGCAAGCCTCACAGTGTGGGGGTGTCACCCCCAGTCTCCCACAGCCGCGGCTCCGAGGGCACTCGGGCCATGCTGCACAAGAGGCCACGACCACGTGGCAGGCCCACAACCCACAAATGCACAGACACGAGTTTCCACTTCCTGCGGCTCTGCTGCTCTGCCCTTGCGGTGCCAGCAGAGCCCCTTTTATTAATACAGCGTCATGATGCAGTCATGACACGCACGCAGCGGGGACCGCTAGACCAACACACACACAACATGCCCCAGCCAAACCAGAACCGCGGGGCACGCCCTTCGGCCGTGTAAATAATCCCACCTGAGCTGGCACATCACAACAAGCGGTACGCCCTGCGGGCTATGTCCCAGTCTTCATCATCGGAAGCAGAGACCAGGGGCACACATGCTACCAAGTCATGGGCCCGCGCAGGTTAACGAGGCGCAAGGAAACAATGGATGTCCCCGCCCAGCTGCATGTCATCTTAGATGAAATGAAAAACATAGCCGAAAGTATGCAAGAAACACAGCGCAGGATATAATTTAAGAGCTTAAATATATCCGGTCGACGCCAAGGGGCTCGCTGTAGTTCTAGAGTTCTGTGGTCCAAACCTCTGGAATCCTCGATGCACCCGACAAAAGGTGTCCCGGCTTCGTCACACTATGTTTCATGAACGCTCTAAATAGACGTTGCCCGTTCGGGATGGGCCTTCAGTGGTCTGGTCCGACCCGCACGGCATTGTCTCTTCTCAAGACGTATTGGGCCCACGTTTTATAAGCAATGTTGTCCCTAAACTAGGACAAATGTTCAGAGAGGCGAATAAAGCTGGGTACCTCCCAAGAACTCTACTCACAGCAAGCATTGAGGTCTTCCACCAAAAGGGCCGCGATCCACAACAATGTAGTGCGTATATGTCCATTTCCTTAATTAACACCAATGCGAAAATTCTAGCAAAATGTATAGTAAAGCGTTTGGAAAATCTCATGCCCGCGCTAATACAGCAGGATCAGACGGGCTTCATATTGCAGCATCACTCGACGGACAACTTACGCTGGCTGCTCCATATAATTGAGGGGGTCTCCAACCCTGATATGATCCCATGGCTAGATGCCGAAAAAGGCGTTCGATTCTGTGCGGGGGGAGGAGAGGGGTTTATATGCTTGCTGTCCTTTAAGGGTTTGGCCTGACCGGCCAATTCCTGCGTATGTTCCAACTCCTATATGACATGCCACAGGCCACTTACCACAAATGGACCGATTGCAGGCTACTCCGTTAATTCGGACAAATCTGAGATTAGGCTGCTGCGTCCTGACATACCCTGGAACCCCAGTGGAGTGGTACCGTTCAGATTACAGGCCCAATATATCAAATATCTGGAGTGCCAGCGACTCTCAATTGGCCGATTTGAAATACCCACCGACACCGCTTCAGGATAAAAGCAGACATTGACAGATAGCTGGTTATCCCGTTCTCACTCACAGGGAGGATCAATGCCATAAAAAATGAACTCAATGCCAAAACGTATTTATTTAGCCACCACGATTCCCTCGCCTCCCCCAAACAACTATTCGATGACATCGACAGGATGATAGCTAGATTTATCTCGCGATGCAATTAAGCGTGCCTAAACAAATCAGTTCTGCAGGCTACTAGGGTCAATGGGGGGGCTGGCTCTTCGCTCATGGAGAGCCTACTACATGTTGGCACAGGTATTATTGGCTAAGCACTGCCTTAATTCTTCTGATACGGCTGGTTGGCCAGACATTGAGCTCCAGATATTGAGCCCTTTTAAACCCCAGGACATCATTACCATTGAGCCCACACGGCTCTCAGTAGTGATCAAAACTCGGTTACTCAATGGCATGTATGCGTGCAATGACAGGGACTAATGTGCATGAGTTCCCTCTCTGGCTTAGCCCAAGAGCCTTGGTCTCTACCGCAACCCCCTCACAGGTATATGATCGACAGCCCGCCTCCTGGGGTGAGGTACGAGTAATGGATCTATATGATGAAGCAACAATGCTGCCATTCCCCGATGCGAGGGACAAACTGGGTCTTGCTCTGCAGGACTGGCTGACGTACCACTCCATACAGTCAGCGCTATACAAATTCACTACGGTGGAATACAGGGCCAGAGAGCCAACACCTTGCGAAGCAGAATTTGGAAATGATGCCTCCGAGTTCCCTAGACTCCGGAATTCTTATGATTTTTGCATACAACATAACATTAAAAGGAACATAACATTGGCCCAACTGTGGACCAAAGATCGCGACACGCCACTTGGTTTAGAGGACATATATAGGGCCTTTGAAGCTATCAGAGAAGTGTCCTATAGTCTCAAACACAGGGAGATGGAATACAAAATACTGCAGCGTGCACTCTACACACTACACCCCATCCAAATTGTATGCAATGGGCCTTACCCAGTCACCTAACTGGAGACTCTGCAGGGGGGGTGAGGGGGGGCATCTACTGGCCATATATTGTGGACATGCCCAGGAAGGAACACGTTACTTACCTGTAACTGTTGTTCTCCAGCATGGGTCTGGCATGGATTCACATGCTCATGAATATTCCCCGTCGTCAGGCTGGGAATCCTCGGTAAAGAAAAATCAGTATCAGTTTCATTTCTGATCTGTCTTTCGTAGTAGTAACCAATCACTGATCTCTGCGTCATACTGACCACAGCCAATGACTGCCATCTCCCTAAGCCCCGCCTCTGGCAGCCATCTTCAGATTTGGTAGCACGTGAAGTGGCAGTATGACCAAGTGAAGAGCCGCAGAGGGGTAGGCGGGAGGGTTCGCATGTGAATCCATGCCAGACCCATGCTGGAGAACAACAGATACAGGTAAGTAACTTGTTCCTTCTCCAGCATGGGGTCTGGCATGGATTCACATGCTCATGAATAAAAGAATACATAGCAGTACACACATGCACAACCACGGGCGGTGGCAAAGGCTCAACATTAAGCATTACATCCAAAACTCAACATTAAGCAATTCTTACCTCCTCACCAGGCTCACCTTAGGCGAACAGGTTGCGCAGCACTGCTTGGCCGACCCTGGACTCCTCCCTGGAATCCCGATCGACGCAGTAGAATTTCGTGAAGGTGTGCGTCAACCTCCACGTAGCAGCCCTGCAGATGTCCAGCAAGGGCACACCAGATAGGAACGCCGTGGTAGTTGCGATCGCTCTGGTGGAATGGGCTCTCGGACGGCCAGGCAGCGGTCGGTTTGCCAACCGGTGACAGTGCATGATACAGCCGGAGAGCCATCTGGAAATGGAAGCCTTCCCCTGATTGACAGGTCCAAAGTTCACAAAAAGTTGTGACGTCTTCCGAAAACTCTTCGTGCGGTCCACGTAGAACTTCAGCGCTTTAGCCACATCCAGCGAGTGCAAAGTCCTTTCAGCCGGCGACGAAGGCGACGGGAAGAAAACAGGCAACACCAAGGGTTCGTTGAGGTGGAAGTCAGACGGCACCTTGGGCATGAAGGAGGGGTGCGTCCTGAGCACTACCCTCGTGTCGTGAAAAGTCAAGTACGGGGGCTTGCAGGAAAGGGCCTGGATCTCTCCCACCTGTTGTGCGGAGGTGATGGCCACAAGAAATGCAGTTTTCCACGACAAGAACTTCAACGGAGCTGAGTGCAGAGGCTCGAACGGAGGTCCCATGAGCTTGGTCAGCACCACGTTGAGCTCCCACGCCGGGGCCGGGGCCTTCACCGGCAGGAACGATCTGAACAGTCCCTTCATGAATTCTTTCACCAGACGATGAGACCACAAAGACGTCCGTCCCGTGGTTCTGGTGTATCGGGAGATCGCAGCAAGATGAATCTTGATGGAAGCGTGCGCCAGTCCAGCCTTGGCCAGCGTCAGCAGGTACGGCAGTACTTGAGGAGCCGTAATCCGTAGAGGGTTAATCTTCTGTGCGTGGCACCAGACAGAGAACCTCTTCCATTTGTGTCCGTAGCATTTAAGAGTTGAGGACGCCCTGGCCTTTGCAAGAACCTCTCTGCAGTCAGCCGGTATGTCGTAACCTCCAAACTCTAACGCTGCAGGAGCCAGGCCTGCAAGTTCAGCGACTTCGGGTCGTGATGGAGGATGGCGCCTCCTTCCCTGGAGAGAAGATCTGCGTCCACTGGCAGCTTGATTGACGGGGACGCTGACAAGTCCAGAAGGTCCGGGAACCATATCTGCCTCAGCCACGCAGGTGCGACGAGGATCATCCTGCACCGTGACCTCTTGAGTTGGTTGATGAGCCGGATCAGCAGCGGCAATGGAGGGAACGCATATAGGAACAGGCCTTCCCAGGGGAACGAGAAAGCATCGCCCATACTCCTCGGCTGGGGAAACCTGCTGGCGGACCTCCGGCACTTGGAGTTCGTCGCCGTCATGAACAGATTGATCTGGGGTGTGCCCCACCGTCGGAAGAGGCGGTCCACTAGATCCTGTCGTAGTTCCCACTCGTGGCACGAGCGCAGCTCTCTGCTGAGCGAGTCGGCGATGGTGTTTTTTATCCCTGCCAGATGAAACGGCACCAGAAACATCCCTTGGGCGACGGCCCAATGCCACAGATCCTGAGCCTCCTTGGACAGGGCTGGGGATCTGGTACCGCCCTGCTTCCTGATGTAGAACATGGTGGTGGTGTTGTCGGTGAAGATCCTCACCACCTTGCCCTTGAGGGACGGAAGAAAGGACCTGAGGGCCCAAAACACTGCCCGGAGTTCCAGGACGTTGATATGGAGGGACTTCTCCGTCGGCAGCCAAAGGCCTCTCGCATGCAGATTTTTCGGTGTGCGCTCCCCACCCTTCCAGGGAGGCATCCGTGGTCACTGTCTTCTGGTGGCCCGGGGTCTGGAAGTCCATGCCAGCCGTCAGATGCGCGCGGGTGCCCCACCGCCGGATCGCTCGTCGGAAGCTCTCGTCGAGTGTGATCCTGTCCTCGAAGCTGCCCGTCGTCTGGATCCAGCGAGCGTCCAGGAACTCCTGCAACGGGCGCATCCGAAGCCTGCACAGGCGGATGAGATAAATGCAAGAAGACATCATTCCGAGGAGGGATTTGATGGACCTCACCCTGGCCGCGTCCGCAACCAGCATCTGCTGCACCTTGCCCAAGATGGCCCTCGTCCTTTCCTCCGACGGAGAGGCCAGAAGCGCCACTGTGTCGAGTTTCGCTCCCAGAAACAGTGCGTCTTGCGCGGGCACCAGGTGGGACTTGGCATAGTTTATGGAGAATCCCAGGTCCGTGAGTAGTTGGACGGTCCTCGCCGTGTGCTCCGCGGCGAGCTCCTTTGTCTTTGCTCGGATGTGCCAGTCGTCCAGGTAGGGGTAGACGTGGATCCCCTCCAGGCGCAGCCGCGCCGCCACCGGTGCGAGGCACTTGGTGAACACCCTGGGTGCCGACCTTAATCCGAAGGGAAGGGCGCTGAACTGGTAGTGACGCCCTTGGACCACGAATCTGAGAAACTTTCGGTGTCCCTTTAGGATGGGGATATGGAAGTAGGCATCCTCCAAATCCAACGACGACAGGAAATCGCCCTCCTCCAGTTGACCCAGGACGTGCTGGAGGGTGACCATCCGGAACTTCTGTGCCTTGATGAATTTGTTCAGTCGTCGTAGGTCCAGGATGGGACGCCATCCTCCCGTCTTCTTCTTCACGAGGAAGTATCTTGAGTAAACTCCGGAGCCCCAAAGCCTCTTTGGGACGAGCTCGATGGCGCCTTTCTTGAGCATCGCCTTTACCTCCAAGAGAAGTTGAAGGACGTGGTGTTCCTTCCTGGCCATGGGGGGGACGCGTGGGCACTTCTTTAGAAACTGGAGCGCGTGACCCTGGGCCAGGGCGTCCAGCACCCAACGGTCGGTGGAGATGGACTCCCACACGCTGACGAAGTTCGCCAGTCTGCCTCCCACCGGGGTGCTTCGGTGGGGGCCCGACCCCACAGCCGGTTCAGTCCTGCTTCGACGAGGCTTTGCCACCTTATCCTCCTTGGCGACGACGGCGGGGTCCGCCCGACTTGCCTCGTCCCCTGTAGGCTTCTTGCGACGACGAACGGGCCGCTTGACGATAGGTGGAAAATCTGCCGCCGGAACCTTTGGAGGCACCCTGCTTGCCTCCGCCGCTCCGAAAGGACGGCCGTCGTTGCTGGAGAACACCAAGAGCCCGGGCCGTCTCCGTGTCCGTCTTGATGGCTTGTAGGGAATAGTCCACTGTTTTCCCAAACAGGTTGTTCCAAAAGCGTGGCTCGACGAAATCTTCACCCTTGAGGGGCGTAGAAGAATCCGATACGGGCCCCCGTTGATCGGATAAAGAAACGGTGGAGCTTGAGGCTCTTTTGACCGAAAAAGAGAACATTTTCCTAAGAAAAAGCGTGAAAAAAGCACTAAAGCTCGAGAGCAATAGCACGAGGATCCCAACACTTGAACGTGCAGTAAAAATCTGAAGATGGCTGCCAGAGGCGGGGCTTAGGGAGATGGCAGTCATTGGCTGTGGTCAGTATGACGCAGAGATCAGTGATTGGTTACTACTACGAAAGACAGATCAGAAACGAAACTGATACTGATTTTTCTTTACCGAGGATTCCCAGCCTGACGACGGGGAATATTCATGAGCATGTGAATCCATGCCAGACCCCATGCTGGAGAATTCAACCTAACTGGGCGATAGTGAAACGGCACCTGACCCAAATCACACAATGTGATGTCCCAGCCACCCAAATACTTAACAGCGAGGAGTGGCATGACTATTCCACAACACTTAAAATTCATACACACAGTCCTTTTCTCAGCTAGGAAGGAAGGCCATATTAATGGGTTGGAAGTCGGCGGAAGCTCCCGCCACGCAAAAATGGCTAGGCCTCCTATCAAATAAACTTCAAGCTGAGCGTGCCGCCCTGAGAAAATCACTATCTGCCGCACACGCTGATAAACTCAGTGACCTAACGGAGATCCCCTCTGAGATGATGGATAACTGAAAACAGACATGAGGTAGTCCAATTGCTCACCTGTTCGCTTGATGACTATTCCCCCACTGTGCACCCATCAAGAAGGGAGTCGGGTGGGGGGTATTGCTATTGTTAATTTCGATATCGCTGTTGCTGAAAAGGTGATCAAACCCGACACGCATGGACAGGATTGCCTTCGAAATGAACGTCGAACAGTGTTATTTTTCAACGCCGTTTGTCTTATTTGGTAACTGCATTAATCAATAATAATAAAAAGATTACATAAAAAATCAACGCTAGCTAAGAACAAAACCCAAGCCTTACCAATTGCCTCACAGAGATAAATCATAGGATGAGCACCAACAGCCTTAAACTCAGCCTGAACAAAACAGAAATCATGGTCATGCACGATGACCTGTCAAACCATCACCACATTCCATGGCCTACCGAACTGGAAAACCCACCAGAACCATCCAAAGTGGTCAAAATCTCGGAATATTACTGGACGGCGCATTTGAACTACAAGTCAACGCAGTAGTAAAGAAATGCTTCTTCCAACTACACACCATCAAGTGGATACTCCTCTTCTTCACTTTCCCACACAGAACACACGCCGTCATCTCTCTCGTCATGTCAAGAATAGACTACGCCAACAGCATCCATCTTGGAATACCAGAATACATGGGCGTAGGACATGGGGGTCTGGGGGGGCACATCCCCCCACAATTTGAAGTGGGGGGGGATACAATGGCATTTATCCCCCCCAGTTTCCCCCAGTTTGTGTCTCTCTTTAGAGTCTTGTGTGTCCGAGTCTGCAGCCTGTGGAAGTTTGCATGCAGCAGCAGGTACTATTAAGATTCTTATCTTGTTACAACAACAACTCTGCTGCTCGCAGGCAGCTTGCTCGTGCTTCCCCCTCCCCCCTGCACATTTGCGTCACGTGTGTGCCCAGCCAGGCCGGGGAACAACAACATACTGCAGTCTGCACGTGCGGTGCCCCTTCGACTCGAATGTGTGCAGAGCACTGCTGCGCAGTCTCGCTCCAACCTCAGCTTCCAGAAGAAGCCAGGCACTAGCGACGTGTGCTCCTGAGAGTTGAGAGGAGAGAGACTCCTGTTCAGCTGCGACGCCGACTCGACCACTGACGACCAGTCCTGAGACAGCCTGAGACTCGATGTCGAGACCCACTTAGCCTACTAAGGTAAGTGAAAGTGGCCCCTGACTGAGTGTGCAGGCCGGGCCGTGGGGAGGGGCCGGCATGAGTTGGGGATGAGTGCTATAAATAACAGGGTGTGCAATGGGTGCCTGTGTGTGGGGAAAGACTGAGGAGCTGGAGTGAGTAGTGTGTGGGTTAAGCAAGGGGTGACCTGGATGGGTGTGTCAGGAACCTTTAAGGGAGGTGTAAAAAAAAAAAAAAGGGGGGGGGCGCCATCGGCTCTAGAAGAAAATTGGGAGGATTTCAGACAGCATGCAGGGGCAGCATCAGAGAGCACGTACGGGGGAGCTGGCTACAGAACTAGCCATGCACCATAGACCAATTCCGATAGACAGATTCTTCAGGAAGGAGTCAAGTCTCACCACAGCCAATTTCACATTTGGTGTAAAATCGCACTCCGCAAACTTTGAAGACATTTCACTCCAAGCACTAGGCCTACCTACTCCAAAGGGAAGATGTGGGCACATTACAGGTGGTTAATTGCCCTGCCCATTTGGAATCCAGAGCTACTTGATACTGAAGACGCTGATCCCGCTGCAGAGAGAACAGCTGCTTGAGCAGTGCTGCCGCTGTAATGGGGTAGGAGGCTCATGTCGGGAGGCTGGGGATATGTGTTTTTAAGCAGATGTCGTCTGTAAGAGAAGTGGGAAGGCCCACGGGAACTGCATCACTTCTAGGGGCATCGCTGGGGACAAGATGCTCCGACATCCGGCCTCTCTGTGACTCTAAACCATGATGCTATGGGCTGAGTGCTGGCACTGTGCCAGCTGGGAAACCGAGCAGATTCACTGATGCCAACATACTGTACAGGCAGGCTGCAGAAGCATGAGCAGTTGCCTGCATAGCCCAACGCCAGGCTCTGTCTTGGAACACCCTCGATGGCTGCTGTGTGGTAACACTGGGGCTTCACACCACAGGAATATCTGTTTTTCAGTCCTGGCTTTTCCCTTCACAGACCATTGGGTCCTGGTACTTTGAATACAACTGCTGTACATATGTTGTCTTGGAGACATAGAACCTTATTACCACCCTAGCCTGAAGAAAGCATGTATTGATAGAGGGCGCAGAAACAGGTCCCTGAGGCACCTCTCCGCGTTACTCATTGCCAACTCCACTATCTGGATAAAATAGGCTCCCTCTGACTATGTGACTGTGAATGGTGAGGTTCATGCTGGCATGAAGAAAAAAAAATCAGCATTTAAGCAGTTGCGTCAGCGTCAATCATCTAATGAAACAGAAGAGGAACAATAATATGGTTCACTCATGGTGAGTAGGATATTAGGTTACACTTACACAAGGTCAAGCATGCATTTGTCCCGTTCCCCACAATTCCATTGGTAGCAAAGCAAAAGGTAGCCAATAGCCATTGAATATGGGCTGCAAGGGATTAGCACAGCAGAAGTCAAATGCTGGACAAATGCAAATTCTATGATTGATTAATTTGTTCTCTACACTTGGGAAGCCAAACTAGTTGCTTCAATCATCTTTCTCTTTTAAAACGCACAGTGAAAATCCAAGGGTCTTTTCATTGTGGCATAGCAATGGTGTTAAGTCCTGCGTCTAAGTGCCACAATCTTTCTTTTTTAACCTGGAGGGGTTGTGGGGGAAGAGGGAAGGCAGGAGCGTGCTAAACACGTATCTTCAAACTGCACAGAGCTCCGCTTCGAGCCTACTCTGCACCTGTACCAGCATCGCTAGCTGACTCTGTACCTCCCAGGAACTGGGAAAAATAAGTATTTGCAATGCCAACAGTTTGGGCTATTGTAGAGGCATGTGAAATGCACTTGCCAGGCACTGCCGTAGTGGTATTAACTGGCCATTGATGGTAAACAGTGTGAGTACTTAGGCATCTAATAGCAGTGCTTTGCAAATGCCTAATACTTGTATGCAAACCAAAACTGTTGGCTTTGCCAATACTGGTTTATTCATTTGTGAACAAACATGCTGTGGGTTTGCTGCTCTGCAACCTTTTGTCACACATATTACTGTCTCTTAGCATGCCTCTAGGATGTTTAGAGCAGGATGTTACAATGATTTTCATGGTGTGGGTCGTGGCATTTTTTGCTGGATTACAAGCAGGGGTAAACAGGCTGGCATGGGTTGGGTGGATTTATTAGAGGGAATGTCATATTTATACAGTTAACAAGCGCGATTTGCAAACAGAAGTTGAAACAGAGAAGGAGCTGCTTACTCTGTCATTATCCAGGCAGACAGTACATGTAACACTGTGCCTCAACTCGACACAGTGCTCTGTGTAAGCGAGAAACACATTGTGAACTTTCATTGAAAAGCTTTCTGTTCAACACCATTAAGCAGACGGCGTGCCGCGCTCCAACAACCCTGGGCTATCTCGACAAACATCAACACACTGCTGTATGTTTTCAAATCTTTTCAAGCTGTAACTCTGCTAAAAGGGGCCATTCTCCTGGCAGGTTTAGGACTAGATGGAACAGCGCACACCACAATGAAAGACCAGCATCAGCCAGAGTTTTACATTAAGCATTCTCCTGAACTCGATTTTGCTGCCTGTTTACTGTTTCCACTGGCTATTTATTTGCCTGCACATACGGAAAAATCTCTCACACTAGGACAAGGCCTAACATCGTGCTCTGTCATTCCATCAGTGTATCGTGTTTCTAAAGTGTGTTAATAGTTCAGCTCAGTTAATGGCCATAATCAGAAACGCTAACTCCTCAGTGTAAGTTTGTTGTGTATGGTATCCTCGACGCCAGAAGTGGTTGCCTCTTATTGTGCGATATGTTAAATAGTAATATGCGTCTCTTAGGTACTGCTTTGAAGCTTTTAAAACTTTGTATGTATTGAAACCAGGAGTGTTTCCAGACTAGGGAACACCTACCTTTATGATGTCTTAGATACTCCCAGTCCTTAGCAAATCTGGCCCATCTCAACTCAACAGAAGCCAAGAGCGCACAGTCTATATTCCAATCAGAATGTACACAGGTTCTGGTTCTTTTATCTAATTGCAGCAATGTCAGGCGAACAGACACTGAGAATGCTGCTGCGCGTGTGCGGATTTTTAAGTGTAAACAGGAGTCCTTGTTTGCTTTACTCCCATGGTTGATTACAATAAGGATTTGGAGACCTTAAATACGTATTTTAAAGCTTAAACATTACATTGGCGCCTCCAGTGGAGCTTGTAGAGAGGTCCCCACCCTAGTGTGTGAGCATGGAGTAGCAGGTGATTGCAGAGTTCTTGTAAGATGCGACTGAGACCAATAAAGAAGTTGCTTGTTCAGGTACTTACAGGAAGATGGGCACTTCAGGGAAGGAATCCTGGCCTCTTAATCTGTTTCATGAATTGAGAAACCTGAGGGGCAAACCCTCGTTTTATTTCATGAATCAATCATGACAACAGGAAAAGACAGTGGCTGTGGCTGAGGGGAGGTGTGTGCATTACCTTTAGTTGTAAATCAGTTTAGGCCCATTGGAGGCAGATGTGTTCCCGCGACCACTAGTATGTTGAAAGCCCCCTTTCCTTTGGAAACGGCTACTACAGTTTTTTGTGTAACGTTCGCCCACGCTTTTTAAAGTCCATACAAGAATTAAAGTCCTTTTACCGTCGTCACCAGACGCAAGTAACTTACTAATCTTGTTAACATAAGGGGATCCGTGCAAGTCACATTTGGCTGGGTGGCTACTCCCGCCGTGGCAGATGTGGTAGCTGAGACAGCCAGTCCAGTCCTGTGGCTGCAGAGACTGCTCTGAGGAGCGCAGCAGACAGAGCCTGCCCGGCTCTTGGCGCAAAGTCCCAAAAAACAAACTCCCAAGGTCCCAAATAGTCCCAAAAGCAAAGTCCCAATGTGTCCCCAGTCCCCCCCAGATTGTATGGGTCTCCTATGCCCTGCCAGAATACCTTATAATAAAACGACAACAAACACAGAATGCAGCAGCAAGACTACTCCTCAGACTCACTAAGAGAGAACACATCACACCAGCACTGAGAAAATGTGCCTGGCTACTGGTCAAACAACGAATTTTCATCAAAACACCCTGTATAACAGAGCAATCCTCTCAAACGAAATACGAACAGAACACCACCTACAGTTCAGAACACCACCTACAGTTCAGAACACCACCTACAGTTCAGAAATGTTTCCAAAACATGACTCTTTAACTGACCAAGCTAAATAGCAAACATCGAAAGAAAGCTGCAAAAACACCACAATAGAAACAAAAAACATGATTTCCGAAACCATTGAATAACATTAATTTGACAGACCAACCTAACCTGCAGAAAGGGACGGAGACGACTGCCCACTAACCCCATTAAAAACTAATACTCTGCCCAATCACCCGCAAACACTGAATACACCTCTACACATACCTCCACCACAGGAAAAGAATACACACTACAAACTACACTCTACAGACACCCCATAACACCCAATAGAACACTAAACCAATCACACACAAACACCCCATTTACAATCATGCACCAAACACCACTAAACTAAAAACAAACCAGCACAGTGACCGTGTTTTCCAAATTGAAGCTACCAACAGCACTACAAAGCGCTTTTTCCTCTCAATCCCACTAACACCTCTCAACCCCCTTCATTTTCAGACCTGCGAGAGCGCCTGGAGACCAGAAAAAATGGCATTAGTGCGCTGTATAAATCACAAAAACATAACATATCCTTATGCAAAAATGCTGCATGTACGACATGTTCCACGTACATTTGAGGTGAAAAGAGAGGTCCCTCTAGTGGGCAAAATGAAAACAGTGATGTTATCCTTACTGCCCACGGACTCAGAAAGTAGCCCACTTCTTTTATCGTGACACTCCTGTTTTGCAGGTTGTCTAATTCACCTTTGCTTTGCAGCTAGTCTTGAGGAAGCAGGGTAGATGGTGCCCTTCTTGCCTTGTGGGAAAGTGTCCATCAGCAAGCCAGACTAAAAATACCCTAGCTTATACTATTCCAATTAGTCCTTTGCCTCGAGAGAAAACCTACACTACAACAATGTACAAATGATATGGCCAACAAACAAAATTCATGTAATCTTTATAAATCTGTTATCTCATGGATACCCTAAGCTAATAACAAAAGTTCCATGGTGGTCCAAAGTAAACCATTCATAAACCTGCATCAAAGTTCATCCCTATTCTATGCAACAAAACCGTGATTACCATGGGAGGGTTGTTTCAGCAGTTACTGAGTCGGTTTCCCTTTAGGCCTCTCTGCTTCCACTGCGCCCAACGGTCCCACGGTGCAGGCTTTATATGGCTCTCTCCTTCGGGTTTCCCTTTAGCCTTATCACAAGCCCCTGTGAGCCACTTCTGGCTCTCATTCCACTGAGAACACTATAAAGCTGTCTAAAAAGCCTTCAACAAATGGGGTCTGAACGTTGGGCTTCTTCTGGTACTTGCCCCTTTTCAGGGTTATTCCGAGGTTCCTTCTGAGCCTTGGCTTTGTTCAATGTTCATAACAGATCCCTCTCCTCAAAACTTGGGCTCAGTATTCTCATGAAGTCTTCAACCAGACATTGAGCTGCAGAAACAGGTGTCTGTCTATTGCTCTGTGCTTGCATGACCTCTCGATTGCCACCCTTCAAAGAAGTTCGGTTTGTGGGTTTCTGGTGTTAAAAAGACAATCGTAAAGTACAGGAAAACCTCTAGCAAGTTCCCACTTGTGCAACATCGTTTTTCCTTTGGCCAGGGGGAAGAAGCATTTCGCTTTAAATGTTGCAGCTCCAGGGGAGGGATAAAGGTGTTCTTCACAGGCACTGCTGCGGAGGGCTCGAATGAGCTAATGAGCTAGACTTTCCCCTTCAAGAATCCACACCTGTTGGCTAATGGGTCTCTCTGTATGTGGTAGTGGTTCCCCACAGCGTAGCTGTCTCTGAATCCCTAGAAGAATATTCATGAAATTATCTGCAGGTTTTGGAGATCCGAACATGATGCATTCTGGGAGCTGCCGTCCTGAATATCAGGTTCCCTTGGAAACTCGTATTTCCTAACTGGATGCTTTCTCAGAGGGGGGTGAGGGCGGGGGGGGGGGGTTTCAGGAATAATTCATGGCTGGTCTGACCAACCTCCTCCTGGATCTGATAAAGAGGGACTCTCCGTGGGGTCTTTGGAGAGAATTCAGCACGATTAGTCTTCAAGACACCTCTTGTGCACTCATTCTTTACCATTATTATTATTATTATATTTACTGAGCGCTGACCTAGCCTCGAGAAGCAACGGATGGCTTTACAGAGGTATACAACAGTACAGATGCATAACAGAGCTTTTCCGAGGTAACAACAAAACAGATATACAACAGGGCATAAGATACAGAAGGGTACAGCTGTACAGGGTGGCAGGGAGGAGAGTGGCAGACGGCGTCTAGCGAGTCAGGTGGCCCGGTGGGGGGGGGGGGGGGGCGACATGTTGGCCTAGGTGTTGAGGAGGAAAGACTCCTTGAAGAGGTGGGTCTGGAGTTCTTTTCTAAATTGTAGGGGCTTGGGGGCAAGTCTGATGCGGACAGGGAGGAACTTTCATAGCCTTGAGGGGTAGGCAGAGAAGGCTGGTTTTCTGTCACTTCCTTTTTGCCGGATCGGATTTCAAGTCTGCAAGTGTCCTGGCTTCTGGTTGTTGCGCTGTCCGCCAGAGATGCAGAGTTTCTCCACAAGGTAGCTGGGTGACTTCAGGGCGACTGCCTTATAGATGATGCAGCAAGACTTGAAGGTGATTTGTGCGTAAAGTGCAAGCCAGTGGAAGTTGATGAGGGCCGGGGTGTTGGTCAAATCTGCATAGACCTGTGATGAGGTGTGCGGCCGCATGTAGGAAACTTCTCGGAACACAAGGGAGGACGACGGGAGGCCTTTGAGGAGGGCATTGCCCCCATCGAGGTGGGATAGTACCAGTACTTGAACGTTGGTTCTAAAGCTGTCCGAAGGGAGGAAGGGCTTAACTTTCCGTAGGAGGGAGAGCTGATACCAAGCTGTCTGAGTTTTCTTAGCTATGTGTGTCTTGAAGTAGAGGTGTTTGTCGATGAGGGACTTGGCGCAGGAGGTGGTCAAGATGATATTTATTAGGCTTATTTGGTTGGGCTGGAATGTGAATCAGGGTCCCGTTAGCCCTACTCTCATGTGGAAAGGGAACAGGATGGGTTGTTCACCCTATGACTGTCACTTTTCTGTGAGTTGGTATCCCTGAGGTGGTCATTGTCTCTGGCTGCCCCGGATGCTAAAGAATTACATGACTCAAATCTGCAAGCAGGACTGGTGGGGCTTTGTGTCATATCGCTGGGCCCTGCTCCTCTGTCTGCAAAATGATCTGAGACCTGAGCTGGCACCCTCTGAGATATTATAGGATTCCCCTTCCTGGCCCCATAGGCGTGTGTATTCTCCTACACAGGCACCCAATTCCCCCCCCCCAAACAAAAACGTTGTCTCTTAGGAAAACGTATGGATCAGTATATTCCACCATGGTGGAAGAAAGGGGCCTGTGGGATACCATCTTGTCTGCCCTCAGGGAGGCACATTAGGTAGCACCAGGACCAAAACCGTCCCTAGTGGCCCACTACCCTCACACGTGAGGATATGGAGTTCAGAGAACTCGCCATACTAGTTAAATATAAAGCACACACATGTCAAAAGAAATCACTGTGTTTGTGTGCATATAGAACTATATAAATGTGCGTGTTTGAGAGAGTATACACACGCAAACACACATTCACGAGAATTGAAAAACATCCCAAAATTCTTTCGCGCAAAACCTTCCAAACACTAAACCTGCGCATTGAGGGGTAAAAGCATCCGTTGGTAAAGGCAGTCAGGTTGAAATAGCTGCCAGACAAATCAATGTCAATAGGAGGGATTTTATTTGTTCTCGCATGTAGAGAAATACCAGTCTTAACATCCACATTTGTTGTATTGCCTGGATGCAAACGTTTTTCAGAATTGCAAATCCTGAAAAGCTAAAACCTCCTAGTAAAATTCAGGTTATATAAATACGTGAACCTGCATGAAGGGAGTTTAGATGCTACTTTTCAAATATCGTTAAAGGCAGCAACGACAAATGCTGTATAGCACAATTGTTTTACATAAAACTAAAACTCATAAGATTTTAGTACACTTGAAGGGCTTACCTTCTGATATGTTCAATGTATTAATTTTATTCAGATGTTCATCGTAACACTGACATATCACTTTAAAGCCACTTCAGTGCACTGGACACTGAAAAATAGCAAAAAATTAGTCTATTCTTTTAGATCAACGCTAGAGACTCTACATTCAGAAGACAAATTCCATTGTTTCAGACATAAGAGAGGCAATGACCAATGTCCAGCCTAAAATGTTTGAATGACTGCAGGTTTTAATGTGGACATCTGCAGGTGCACAATGCATCCCGTATATGGCATTCTCCAAGGAGGTCTGTCCACTGGGAACAAGGCATGTGCACAGCACATATTGCTTCTCCTCTCAGCTCCCCCTCGTCTAAAACAAATCGGTGTGAGGGGAATCATTACCTTGAGAAATAAAGGAAGGTGACCCTTGCATTCCGAGGGAGAGACAAATGTTGCACCAATGTTATCCTCACACCCAAATCCTGAGGCTTTTCGAATGTGTATACATGGTTCAAGGTTACAAATGCTTTAAGGTTAGAGTGAGTGTTGTAAAAAAAAAAAATAATGAGTACCTAGCCCAGTGTGCATTATGTACTTCATGACTCAAGCATAAACCCCTTTAGCATAGATATATTTGTCAAATATAAATATCTGTGGTCATGTTCCCAAAACGCTATTTGGTCAGAAGCAAATCAGCTAGGATCTCCAATTGGTGCCATGTATCCCCTTCCCATTTCTCACAGGCGTATTTCAAAAGGGGGCCGGAGAGGAGAGAGAGAGGGGATGGGGGCCGGAGAGAGAAGGGGGGCCGGAGAGAGAAGGGGGGCAAGAGAGAGAAGGGGGCAAGAGAGAGAAGGGGGCAAGAGAGAGAAGGGGGCAAGAGAGAAGGGGGCAAGAGAGAAGGGGGCAAGAGAGAAGGGGGCAAGAGAGAAGGGGGCAAGAGAGAAGGGGGCAAGAGAGAGAAGGGGGCAAGAGAGAGAAGGGGGCAAGAGAGAGAAGGGGGCAAGAGAGAAGGAGAGAGAGAGAGTACAACCAAGCAGGGGGGAGAGAGAGAGAGAGAGAGAGAGAGAGAGAGAGAGAGAGAGAGAGAGAGAGAGAGAGAGAGAGAGAGAGAAATTATATACATGGTTCAAGGTTACAAATGCTTTAAGGTTAGAGTGAGTGTTGTAAAAAAATATTAAATGAGTACCTAGCCCAGTGTGCATTATGTACCTCATGACTCAAGCATAAACCCCTTTTGACAGTGAGGGAGAGAGAGCGACCAAGCGAAGAGAGAGCACGACCGAGCGGGAGAGAGAGAGAGAGAGAGAGAGAGAGAGAGAGAGAGAGTGAGCACAACCGAGCGGGAGAGAGAGAGCACAACCGAGCGGGAGAGAGAGAGTGAGCACAACCGAGCGGGAGAGAGAGAGAGTGAGCACAACCGAACGGGAGAGAGAGAGTGAGCACAACCGAACGGGAGAGAGAGAGTGAGCACAACCGAGCGGGAGAGAACGAGAGAGTGAGCACAACCGAGCGGGAGAGAACGAGAGAGTGAGCACAACCGAGCGGGAGAGAACGAGCGAGTGAGCACAACCGAGCGGGAGAGAACGAGAGAGTGAGCACAACCGAGCGGGAGAGAACGAGAGAGCGAGTGAGCACAACCGAGCAGGGGAGAGAGAGAGTGAGCACAACCGAGCAGGAGAGAGAGAGAGAGAGAGAGAGCACAACCAAGCAGGGGAGAGAGAGAGCGAGCACAACCAAGCAGGGGAGAGAGAGAGAGAGAGAGAGAGAGAGAGAGAGAGAGAGAGAGAGAGAGAGAGAGAGAGAGAGAGAGAGAGAGAGAAGACGACCGAGCGGGAGGGAGAGAGAGAGAGAGAGAGAGAGAGAGAGGGAGAGAGGGAGAGAGAGAGAAAAAAGGAGAGCACAACCGAGCGGGGGAGAGAGAGAGAAAAGGAGAGCACAACCGAGCAGAGAGAGACAGAGAAAAGGAGAGCACGACCGAGGGGGGGAGAGAGAGAGAGAAAAGGAGAGCACGACCGAGCGGAGAGAGAGAGCGAGCACGAGAGAGAGAGAGAGACAGAGAGAGAGAGAGCAAGAGCACAACCGAGCAGAGAGCGAGCACAACCGAGCAGAGAGCGAGAGCGAGCACAACCGAGCAGAGAGCGAGAGCGAGCACAATCGAGCAGAGCGAGAGCGAGCGAGCACAATCGAGCAGAGCGAGAGCGAGCGAGCACGACCGAGCAGAGCGAGAGCGAGCGAGCACGACCGAGCAGAGCGAGAGCGAGCGAGCACGACCGAGCAGAGCGAGAGCGAGCGAGCACGACCGAGCAGAGCGAGAGCGAGCGAGCACGACCGAGCAGAGCGAGAGCGAGCGAGCACGACCGAGCAGAGCGAGCGAGCACGACCGAGCAGAGCGAGCGAGCACGACCGAGCAGAGCGAGCGAGCACGACCGAGCGGAGCGAGCGAGCACGACCGAGCAGAGAGAGCGAGCGAGCACGACCGAGCAGAGAGAGCGAGCGAGCACGACCGAGCAGAGAGAGCGAGCGAGCACGACCGAGCAGAGAGAGAGCGAGCGAGCACGACCGAGCGGAGAGAGAGCGAGCGAGCACGACCGAGCAGAGAGAGCGAGCGAGCACGACCGAGCAGAGAGAGCGAGCGAGCACGACCGAGCGGAGAGAGAGCGAGCACAACCGAGCGGAGAGAGAGCGAGCACGACTGAGCAGGGGAGAGAGAGAGAGAGAGAGAGAGAGAGAGAGAGAGAGAGAGAAAGAGAGAGAGAGAGAGAGCACGACTGAGCGGGAGGGAGAGAGAGAGAGAGAGGAGAGCCCGACCGAGCGGGAGGGAGAGAGAGAGAGAGAGAGGAGAGCACGACCGGGAGAGAGAGAAAAGGAGAGCAAGCACGACCGAGAGAGAGAGAGAAAATGAGAGAAAATGAGAGCAAGCACGAGAGAGAGAGAGAGAGAGAGAGAGAGAGAGAGAGAGAAGGGAGTAGTTTCTTACCTGTAACTCCATTTCTCCAGCATTGGTATCTTTCATGGATTCACATGCTTAGAATATTCCCCGTCGTCAGACTGGGAACCCTCGGTACACATATATATAGTCATTTCCAATAGGAAAAAACTTCTGCCCTATCCCCGTCTGCGTCCTCTACGGGGCCGCCCACGTACGCCCCGTTGGACGTGATGGTATATAAGCCCCGCCCCCGCGGGTCCCTTCAGATTTCGACCCCTCCAAGATAACGGGGGAAAACTTGCTTACGTACCAATCTTCCACATTGCAGTCCGGGGAGGCCGGAGGGCGCATGTGAATCCATGAAAGATACCAATGCTGGAGAAATGGAGTTACAGGTAAGAAACTACTCCCTTCTCCAGCATTGGATCTTTCATGGATTCACATGCTTAGAATAGATTGTAAAGCAGTAACATCAAGAAGGAGGTGAGAGTGCAATGTAACTTACATTCGTAGAGACACCCCCAAACACTACCGTTTATACCATGTATGTAAGCAACAACTTATTATACTGATACGAAACGGATTTCCGCCATACAATGCTATGTCATATGACTCAGTATGCACCCCTTGCGCATATATCTACCCGACCATTATGTTTAGGTCAATAAACTATGTACATTCATGTATACACTCTGAAAAAACAGCTGAGGCCAAATAATAGGCAGCATTATTCTTGAAACTTTGGCTTACCTCATTGAAAAAGGTGGCGAAGCACTGCCCTTCCCATTTGTACCTCATCCGCGTGCTGCTTTTCCAGGCAGTAGTGGCGCGTAAACGTGTGCGGAACAGACCATGCCGCCGCCTGGCAGATGTCCGTCAGCGGAATTCCTGCCCATAGAGCCACGGAGGAAGATGTCGATCTCGTGGAATGGGCTCTGGGACGATGTAGTAGAGGTCTCCCGGCCTTGGAATGACACAGGGTAATCGCCGAGGAGACCCAGCGAGCCAGACCTTGTTTGGAGATAGCCTTACCCCTAGCCGAGGGGCCGTAGGCGACGAATAGCTGTCTGGTGGCTCTGATATCTTGCGTTTTTTGCAGGTAAAATTTTAGCGCCCTTTTGACGTCCAGAGTGTGAAGAGCCTTCTCCGCCGTCGACGAAGGAGATGCAAAGAAAGTAGGGAGTACCAGGGTCGAGTGCTTATGATAGACCGACGGTACTTTTGGGATGAATGAAGGGTTAGTTGATAAAATAACTTTGTCCTTAAAGAACCTCAGATATGGAGGGTCTATGACCAGTGCCTGTAGTTCCGATATTCTTCTAGCCGAAGTGATGGCAACTAGGAACGCGAGTTTCCAAGATAGAAATTGTAGAGATGAAGAGGACATTGGCTCAAAGGGAGGCTTCATTAAGGCAGCTAGAACCGTGTTCAGACTCCACGACGGTGGGAACCGTTTTTCCGGAGGGAAGGTTCTAAACAGACCCTTCATGAAATGCTTCACTAGCCTGTCACTGAATAGTGGAGGGGACTGTCTTCTTCTTGTAAATCTCGAAACAGCCGCCAGGTGTACTTTGATTGACGATGATGACAGTCCGCTCTCCGCAAGATGAAGAAGATACGGGAGGATTTGCTCCGGAGTTACTTCCAAAGGTTGTATATTTTGTTGTGTTTGACACCATATACAGAACCTTTTCCATTTGCTTACATATGATTTGTTAGTGGACGGGGCCCTGGCCGCCTGCAGAATCTTTCGGCAATCAGTCGAGACTTTTAGGTTCCCGAACTCCGAGAAGTCAGGAGCCATGCAGTTAAGTTCAGGCTGTCCGGATTGTGGTGCCACACGGTCCCCTCGTCCCTGGACAGGAGGTTCGGCACTTTCCTGAATGGTATCGGCTGATCCAGCGACAGATGAAGGAGGTCTGAGAACCATGGTTGCCTCGGCCAGCGCGGGGCCACTAGGATGACCCGGCAATTGTACCTGTGGATCCCCTGGATCGTCCTCCGTATGAGGGGAAATGGAGGGAAGGCGTAGAGGAACTTGCCTGTCCACGGAAACGAGAACGCTTCCCCCAGGGAGCCTGTTTGGGGCCATCTGCTCGCGAACTGAACACATTTTCGGTTTCTTTCCGTGGCGAAGAGATCGATCGACGGGGTCCCCCATCTTTCGAAGATTTCCCCGAGTTGAGTGGAGTCCAGCTCCCACTCGTGTATTTGTGACATAGTCCTGCTCAGGGAATCCGCCTGTACGTTCTTCGCTCCCGGTAGGTGGTATGCCACTAGGGAGATGTGGTGTTTTAAAGCCCAATGCCAGATCTTTTGAGCTTCCTTCGAGAGGGTCCTGGATCTGGTGCCACCCTGTTTTATCAGGTAGAACATAGCTGTCGTATTGTCCGTGAGCACTCTTACTTTTGACCCCTTGATGTGTGGGAGGAAAGATTTCAGGGCCCATCTCACCGCCCTTAGCTCCAGGACGTTGATATGTAGGCGAGATTCGGTCGACGACCACCTGCCTTGGGTTTGGTGACGTGACATGTGTGCTCCCCAGCCCGACAGAGAGGCGTCTGTAATGATGGTGTTCTGAAATTCCGGCTCCTGCAGGGGGACCCCTCTGTCCAGGTTGCGCGCCACTTTCCACCATCGGAGGGCTTTGATAACTCGTTCGTCGTCGACTATTATCTTGTCCGACCAGCGGCCTGTGGCCTGCTTCCATCTGTCTGATAGGAACTCCTGTAGAGGTCTCATGAACAACCGGCAGTTCGCGACTAGGTGGATGCACGATGCCATGGAGCCGAGGAGAGCCGCATATTTTCTTACTGACAACCTGCTCTGTAAACGAAGTTGGCTTGTCAGGTGTTTGATCTTCAACAACCTTTCCAGGGATGGTTTCACTAGTCCCGTGTGGGTGTCGAATTGAGCACCTAGGAACTTCAAGCTCTTCGAGGGCTTTAGTGAAGACTTTTCGTAGTTCACTGCAAATCCCAGACGCTGTAGCAGTCGCAAGGTGGTCAATAGGCTGTCGTTGGTCGACGCTGGGGAGGATCCGCTCACGAGCCAGTCGTCGAGGTACGGGTAAACGTGATGCCCTTCCTTCCGCAGCCAGGCTGCTACGGGTGCTAGGCACTTTGTAAAGGTTCTTGGGGAGGACTTCAGGCCGAAAGGGAGCACAGTAAATTGGTAGTGTGTTTGGCCGACTAGGAACCTCAGGAACCTCCTGTGGTGAGTGCGCACCGGAATGTGAAAATACGCATCTTGGAGGTCCAGAGACGCCAGGAAATCGTTCTTTTGGACCGATCTGATTACTTCCTGTAGAGTAAGCATCTTGAACTTTTGACTCAGCAGGGTTTTGTTGAGGTCCCGTAGGTCGAGGATGGGGCGCCACTTCCCGTTTGGTTTCTTTACTACGAAGCAGCGTGAGTAAACCCCTAAGCCTCTCTGCGAAGCAGGGACTAACTCGATGGCGCCTTTTTTTAGCATGAGCGCAACCTCTCGACGCAAGACGCTTAGGTGTGGTTGAGACAGGCGTATCGGTGGACGTCTTGGAGGTCTGGATTTGAATCTTAGGGAATGTCCCAGTCTCACCGTGTCCAGAACCCACCGATCTGTCGTAATTGACTCCCATTCCTCGACGCAACTTGACACTCTCCCTCCTAGAACGTCATTGTTGATCTTTTTGTTTTCCCGTCGACGACGAGTAAGTGGGACGTCTCTTGGAGGCCTGGAAATTTCTGCGTCGGGTCGAGGACTGTGAGGCGCGCCTATAGCCTTGGGACGGATATGAAGACCTCCCGAATGCTCTATCCCTTGATCCCGCAAATCGTGCGTTTCCCGTAGCTCCTCTAAAGGGGCGAATGGAACGAAAGGGCTTACCGCTTTGGAGAGAGCCCAGTGAGCGCGCCGTCTCAGAGTCCTCCTTCATTCCTTTCAAGGCCTCATCCACCTTTTCGCCAAACAGGTGGTCACCTTCGAAAGGCATGTCGACGACCTTATATTGCACCTCGGGTCTAAAGTTGGTGCACTTGAGCCAGGCCTGGCGTCGTAGAACCACTCCGTTGTTAATTTGTTTGAACCCCGAATCTGCCAGGTCCACCGCTATATTGATAGCATGGTTCGAGGCTTCTTCTCCTTCACGAACCAGGGACATAGCTGATTTTCTGTGTTCTTCTGGGAGGTGGTCCATAATGGGTGCCAGTCTGTGCCACATCTCCCTGTCATACCTGGCCATGATTGCCAGGGAGTTCGCTGCTTTCACTGTTGACGCTCCCACTGACAGGATCTTCTTACCGAAAGCGTCTTGGCGTCTAGCTTCGGAATCCGGAGGGGTAGAGCATTTATGCTGGGCTTTTGCCTTTCTCGTCGCCGCCGCCGATACCACCGAGTCAGGCGTGGGTTGCGCAGAGAGGCATTTTGGCGTCGAATCTGGCACTTTAAATTTTTTCTCTACGCGGCCCTTGACCGCAGGTTCCGAGAATGGATGCCGCATGGTTTGGACGCCCTCTTTCCATACGTGGTCCAGTATCGGTATCGAAAAAACGGAACGCCTATTCTTGCCCATGTGGTCAAAGAGGAAGCAGTCCTTTTCTTCTTGTTGGGTCAAACCGAACTCCTTGCAGGCCTTTTCCATCATGGAATGGAAGGCCCCTATGTCATCCGGTGGAGACGGGTGAATGGGACTTTTCGGAGGATCCACCTCCACATCCGAAACCCATGACGGGTCTCTCGACGGCGAGAGGGAGATACCAGAAGCTGACCCCTGTTCAGAGAGGGAGTCCGAGAGCTCACCTTCTTCCTGGACTGTTGGAGCAGTTGGGCCCACGACCGATCTAGTCGGGCGGTGTGAAGGTCCGGGCTCGTCGACGAGGGGAGTCGTCGGAACAGGTGGGAGCCTTTCGTCCAGGGACTTCAAGAGCGAGTGTAAGGAGGAAAGTACCTCCATGGAGAGAGTAGCCTGGGCGTTTGGAGGCTGGGTGAAAACTTGAGAGCAGGTTGCACCAGAAGGAAATCTGGGCCGTAGCCCCAGGTCTTCCGGGCTCACTATTCTGAAGCCGTCGTCCTCTTTGGAGGCGATCGAAACTGCCTGTTCTTGCAGCAGTGTGTCGGGTAGCCCCATGTCGAACACTTCTGGCCTCCAGGCCTGGAACTCCGTCGACGAGGGAATCGTCGTCGACGATGAGCCCGTTTGAAAGGCGGGGGACTGTGACGGAGTGGGCACTTGGATCGTCGCCGTCGTCGACGGAGGGCCTGCAGGTGGCTTAGGCCGTCCCGCCTTCGCGGAGCTCTCCCTGCGTTTATCCGCCTCTCTACTCGTAGCTGATCTTTTCTGATCGCTCGAGGAGGATTTTGGCCTGTCCTTATCTTTCTTCGACGAAGAAGAAGAGGAAGATGATTTCTTCGTCGATTCTTTCGATGAGGCCTTAGAGGAATGCTCCGTAGGTCGTGATTTTTTGGCCGGAGGTTCCGACGGATGTGAGCGTCGGGGGGCTTCTGATGTTTTCGCTGAGGCGATACTGCGCACCGATCCTACCTCCGACTGAGGGTACGCTCCAGCGCCGTCGTTCAGCCACGAGACCAGTCGCCGATTCCGGTCCTTCAGGGTTTTTTGGGAAAACCCCTTGCAAATATCACATTGGTCCGCCGAGTGGTGGGGGTGAAGGCAGTAGATGCAGTCAAGATGGCCATCCCCTTCATAAACCTTCTTTAGACCGCACGTGGCACACGGGCGGAAAAGAGGCTTACCCGACATTATTGCCAGCCCAACAAACAAAACTCGTAGGAGTTAGAAGTGGACCAAACAGACAAACTCGCAGGAGTTAGAAACAATTCGATAAGTATTTGAAGAAAATACACGAGGAGATCCCACTATCTTTGGAGACGGTTGAAATCTGAAGGGACCCGCGGGGGCGGGGCTTATATACCATCACGTCCAACGGGGCGTACGTGGGCGGCCCCGTAGAGGACGCAGATGGGGATAGGGCAGAAGTTTTTTCCTATTGGAAATGACTATATATATGTGTACCGAGGGTTCCCAGTCTGACGACGGGGAATATTCTAAGCATGTGAATCCATGAAAGATCCAATGCTGGAGAAAGAGAGAAAAGGAGAGCACAACCGAGCGGGGGAGAGAGAGAGAAAAGGAGAGCACAACCGAGCGGAGAGAGAGAGAGAAAAGGAGAGCACAACCGAGCGGAGAGAGACAGAGAAAAGGAGAGCACAACCGAGCGGAGAGAGACAGAGAAAGGAGAGCACAACCGAGCAGAGAGAGACAGAGAAAAGGAGAGCACAACCGAGCGGAGAGAGACAGAGAAAAGGAGAGCACGACCGAGCGGAAAGAGACAGAGAAAAGGAGAGCACGACCGAGCAGAGAGAGACAGAGAAAAGGAGAGCACGACCGAGCAGAGAGAGACAGAGAAAAGGAGAGCACGACCGAGCAGAGAGAGACAGAGAAAAGGAGAGCACGACCGAGCAGAGAGAGACAGAGAAAAGGAGAGCACGACCGAGCAGAGAGAGACAGAGAAAAGGAGAGCACGACCGAGCAGAGAGAGACAGAGCGAGCAGAGCGCGACCGAGCACGACCGAGCAGAGAGCGCGAGCGAGCACGACCGAGCAGAGAGCGCGAGCGAGCACGACCGAGCAGAGAGCGCGAGCGAGCACGACCGAGCAGAGAGCGCGAGCGAGCACGACCGAGCAGAGAGCGCGAGCGAGCACGACCGAGCAGAGAGCGCGAGCGAGCACGACCGAGCAGAGAGCGCGAGCGAGCACGACCGAGCAGAGAGCGCGAGCGAGCACGACCGAGCAGAGAGCGCGAGCGAGCACGACCGAGCAGGGAGCGCGAGCGAGCACGACCGAGCAGAGAGCGCGAGCGAGCACGACCGAGCAGAGAGCGCGAGCGAGCACGACCGAGCAGAGAGCGCGAGCGAGCACGACCGAGCAGAGAGCGCGAGCGAGCACGACCGAGCAGAGAGCGCGAGCGAGCACGATCGAGCGGAGAGCGCGAGCGAGCACGACCGAGCAGAGAGCGCGAGCGAGCACGACCGAGCAGAGAGCGCGAGCGAGCACGATCGAGCGGAGAGCGCGAGCGAGCACGACCGAGCGGAGAGAGCGAGCACGAGCGGAGAGAGCGAGCGAGCACGACCGAGCGGAGAGAGCGAGCACGACCGAGCGGGAGGGAGAGAGAGAGAGAAGGAGAGCACAACCGAGCAGGAGGGAGAGAGAGAGAGAGCAAGCACGAGAGAGAGAGAGAGAGAGAGAAGGAGAGCACAACCGAGCGGGAGGGGGAGAGAGAGAGAGAGAGAGAAGGAGAGCACGACCGAGCGGGAGGGGGAGAGAGAGAGAGAGCACGACCGAGCGGGAGAGAGAGCACGACCGAGCGGGAGAGAGAGCACGACCGAGCGGGAGAGAGAGCACGACCGAGCGGGAGAGAGAGCGCACGACAGAGCACGCGAAGGAGCCAGAACACAGGAGAGAGAGAAGGTGACTGAGCAGGAGAGAGAAAGGGAACGTAACCGAGCGGGTGAGAGAGAGGGACTAAGCGGGAGAAGGAGAGGGAGTGACTGAGCAGGAAAGAGTCCGAGTGGGAAAGAGTGAGACCGACCGATTGAATGTGCTAGATTGGAATATGATACTCCACGTACAACTAAAAAACAAAATTGAGGTGTGCCGGTGTGGTGAGGCGCTGGGTTAGAACTAAATTTGAGAAGACAAACTAAAGTCAATGAGACCCTTACAAACCAAATAAGATTGGGTTGCTGCACGAAAGAGGGACCAGCAGTCACCTCATAAACTGCTAATAGATACAAACACTTGAAATTGTCACCTCTAAGTGATTGCGCAGCCCTGAGCAAATGGTAAATGTCCTATTCAAATTGAGTGTGCAACTGGACAACAGATACGGTGAAACAAAGAGTCCAAAGCAAGTAGATTCTTCAGTCAAAATGCGCTGTTGAAACAGATTTTATGAAATGATGCAAAAACAAGACTGCCGACACGTGTTTCGACCCAGAACAACGGGTCCTTTTCAAGGCAAGACTGTGGTGTTAGTATGATTCATATGCATTCAAATACAGCAATATATTATGTAATCATGCCATAAAGATAAGAACATTTGAAATTTAAACAAAATTAACCAGCAGAGGAAGAAGAGGAGGCCAGGGTTAAAGAAGAGAAATGCAAACAAGAAAGAAAAAAGCCCATATGTACATTACATCATGTCAAAGAGCAAAGCAACCATTTCAATGTGAAACATATTCCAAGTAAATAAGAAGTAAATAAAAAACATTTGATTTATTACCATATATTGTTGAACCAAAAATCGCGGTCGAAGTGCCAATATGTGAATGTCCATATGATGAAAACAAAATAATATGTAAAAAAGAGAGAGAAAAAAAAAAAAAAAAGCCATAAGCCTGAATCCTAAATGAATAAACAACTGGTACATTTTTACAATTAGTTAATCCCATGTACACGCATAGTGCAAAGGTAGCAAACTATTGTGCCAAGGATCAAAATGCTCATCCCTCATGCGCCTCATGGTGGTAAAATGTATTGTTACATTGTCACCCGTGTGTGATATAAATGTTAGAATGAATAAATGTTTTACCGTATGTTATTCAAACTGCGTTGGAAAACCCAAAGCCCTCCTGGGGGGGGCAGATATATGGGCCAATTCTAAAGTAGTTGATTCTCCTCAAGAAAATAAGCAGCAAATAACTGAAAAATACATAAACAAAGAAGCCCAAGGCATGAGTTGCCTTGACAAGAGATCGACTTATGACTTGAATGGGTTGTCAAAAAAATCCAAATGCGTAAAAATAATGGACAGCAATACCTGAAGCAGTCTCTGTTACTGATACAGTGTGGTACATTCCCAGAACATGGGAGTTTGTTCAAACGTTGCAACTGCCAAGGAAAGAAAATGCATCAAAACCCAATTCCGCAGATGGGTCAAATAACATGAATATTTGTGAAAATCATTCTAACAGTGAGATACTCTGAAGGTACTGTCAAGCCCATACCTGTGAGTTCAGGGGCTGGTTCCCCACTGTGGCCAAAGTCCAAACGCTTCACGAAATCAGTGTTGTGCAGTTCATTCCTTCCATGTGTTTAGAGAAAAGAACCTAGAAATGTGTCACATGACTCAGTCATGTGGTTAAATTTAGTGCATGGAATTGTGGTAATGGTAGTCCTTGTATTAAATAAGGCAAGCGCTTGCATTTTATGTGTGCCCTAGAGAATGTCTACATCCGTTAGCACAACTAATAAATATTAAATAAAAGTCTAATGCATAATAAGCTGTAATGGCAGTGTGCATGCAAATAGAAATAATAAAAATATTTTAATTGGAATGAAAAAATAAAAAATAAAAAAATAAATAAAAATTGAAAAAAATAAAAAATCTCTGGAATATTCAATGACAGCAGTGGACGGATGAGCAATTAGAAACTGGCAGCAATTCCTGACGATCTGGGTTGTTTAAATTTGACTAAAAGTGAATACATAAAAACAAACAGGGAATAATGAAAATGCAGTTACTGCAAGTATAGGAAATGTGCACCAGCATTTATGTAAAGCATTACAAAAATACATTTAGTTCCGTGTCCGTGTTGAGACCAAGACTGGTACAACGAAGTTTGGCGATGGTGCGTGCCTCAAGCTGGCGTAAAAGTAATTGACGGTCCCCGCCTCTTGGGTGGGAATGCGCTTGAATGAGCCCAATGAACTTAAGATCTTTTACTGAATCCATTTGATGATTCTGTTGCCAATGAAGTGCAAGAGGCAGCTTCGGATCTTGACTCTTCAGGTGTGCAAAATGTTCTCGAATGCGAACTCGCAGTTATCTTATAGTAGAACCAACATATACTTTGCGGCATACGCATAAAATAGCATACACCACAAATTTCGATTTACAATTAATAAAATCAGAAATGTGAATTGACAAACCATGGTGGCAACTAAATTTATTTTGAATAAGAGCATATTGGCAAAAATTGCATAGACCACATTTGAAAAAACCAACAGGTTTGGGTGGAAGCCAAGTCAGAGGCTGTGCATGAGTAGGCTTTGGTTGTAAAAACGAAGGGCAGAGTTTGTTGCGCAATGTTTTATTACGAGTAAAGATGAGTTTAGGTGTAGCCGAGACATAAGGCAGAAGCTCTGGGTCAAGTCTCAACAAATGCCAATGTTTGCTTAACAGGCGATAAAGCATACAATGGTCTTCTGAATATTTCGTTATGAACTGTACATACTCCAGACTTGGTCTGGTAGATTCTGTATTCGTGACCAACGTCTGATCCTGAGTGAATGTGTTGATACGATTAAACCCTTGCTTAATGCATTGACTACTATATCCACGTTCATAGAACCTCCGCCTAATCATGCGACACTCATGTTGAAAAGCCATGTCAGTACTGCAATTACGTCTCGCACGATAAAATTCTCCAAATGGGATGTTAGAAATGACAGATTTTGTATGGCAGCTGGAGGCATGCAACATAGCATTAACTGCGGTGGGTTTCCGAAAGGTTTGAGTTTGTAGTTCACCATTCACAATGTTTATCTGAAGATCAAGGAATTCCATAGACTGAGAGCTCACATGTCCAGAAAATTCTATGCCAAAATTATTACGATTAAGATATTCAGAAAAACCAACAAAGGACGAAGACGTCCCATTCCAAATGACCAGGACGTCATCTATGTAGCGTCTCCATACTATGAGATTCTGTTTATATGGGTGGTCTGTGTATATGTGTTTGTCCTCAAAAAAACCCATGAATAAGTTAGCCAAAGAAGGGGCATATTTCGCACCCATGGCTACTCCTTTCGTCTGTAAATAATATTGATTGTTAAACAAAAACTGGTTATGTGCTAACGTGAAATGCAAGAAATCTTTGATCATGTAAACATGTTGACTGTGTGATGCTGAGTGGTTGCGAAAAGTGTAATCAATGGTTTGAAGAGCTAATCGATGCTGTATCGATGTGTACAATGCTTTAACATCAAACGTGGCTAGAAGATAATTGGGGCACCATTTTAACTGATGTAAAATCTCCAGTGTTTGAGTGGAATCTCGTAGGTAGGCTGGTAATGCTGGTACCATATCCTTGATTGCAGAATCAATGTACTGGGAAAGTCCCTCAGTGGCCCATCCTAAGCCACTCATAATAGGTCGTACCTGGGGTAATGTTGTGTATGCCTTATGAATTTTGGGACATTTTTTTCTCTCTCTTTTTTACATATTATTTTGTTTTCATCATATGGACATTCACATATTGGCACTTCGACCGCGATTTTTGGTTCGACAATATATGGTAATAAATCAAATGTTTTTTATTTACTTCTTTTTTACTTGGAATATATTTCACATTGAAATGGTTGCTTTGCTCTTTGACATGATGTAATGTACATATGGGCTTTTTTCTTTCTTGTTTGCATTTCTCTTCTTTAACCCTGGCCTCCTCTTCTTCCTCTGCTGGTTCATTTTGTTTAAATTTCAAATGTTCTTATCTTTATGGCATGATTACATAATATATTGCTGTATTTGAATGCATATGAATCATACTAACACCACAGTCTTGCCTTGAAAAGGACCAGTTGTTCTGGGTCGAAACACGTGTCGGCAGTCTTGTTTTTGCATCATTTCATAAAATCTGTTTCAACAGCGCATTTTGACTGAAGAATCTACTTGCTTTGGACTCTTTGTTTCACCATATCTGTTGTCCAGTTGCACACTCAATTTGAATAGGACATTTACCATTTGCTCAGGGCTGCGCAATCACTTAGAGGTGACAATTTCAAGTGTTTCCACGTACAACTAGGTTGCAATGTTCCTCATTTGTCTTGCATAAAATTGGAAAGGAATATATTTTGATTACTCGTGTCACAAGCCTAAAAACTGTATTTCAATAGAGGTGCCAAGATCTTTAATGTGTACCCTGTAGAACAACACTAGATACATGTAGTGCTAAGTAAGTTCAAGATGGGAACACAACCAATACAAGGCAAAAGATAAGCATGCGATAAGCTATACCTTGATGACTTTCCCAGATCCCAGCTTCAGGCGTAGCAGTTTGTCCTTCCCCAGGTTTGAGTCAAACACCTGCAAGAACAAGCATTAATCAGTTGAGTCACAGAACATAATTAAAGATTAGTATGTTTGAACAAAAGTAACTGTAAAAATATAAAACAGTAATAATAAAAAGTAATGGCACAAAACATTTAAAACACGAAAACTTATAAATCACCCAAAAAAGGAGATGGGACAACAACGTTTTTTTTGGTGCTACCAGGCTGGAGCTGGTTAGGCTCAAAACATTAAAAAAAACATTAATAAAATAGCGATCCACTCCAGTCAGGACGATTTCACTGGCTGTAAAAGTTAGAATGCCCAAGCACACTAGACAAAACTTGGTGAAAAACAAGTGTTCCTTTAATTAATTTTAACATGAGCATCAGATACATAATAAAAAGTCTTACTCTTTGTCATAGTGCAGAAAAGGTTAAGCATAAAACTCAGCCCACTGGGGGAAAACTGCCTCGCGAGCTTCGTTAGGCTTATTGTTTATCCTTCAACTTCCTTTCTCGCATGTATTTAAAAGAATGAATGAAGAGCTAGTGACCAGTTCCGCCCATTCACGCCATGCATTTCATGTGACTAACTCATTCACCCATCTATCTACCTGTGACTCTATGGTCTGACAGGCTATGGGATCCGCCATATTGGAAGGTTGTGTTGCGGCAAAATGCCAATGGAAATATATTAATGCATTTAAATAATGCATGCAGCAATGATGTTTCTGCATTTTTAAGTAGCGAAATGGGCTAGTCCCAGTCACACGATCTACACTCCATTCAGAGCATAAAACAAAGGTATATGTGAGAATCATGCATTAATGTGCTAGCTTATTCTTACATGCGGCTACACAGAATGGGGACCAATTCCCATGTATGTGCCAATTAGCTCCCAGTATTAAGAGTTATGCAAGCAATTAAGGAAATGCAGCAGTTTCGTCCAATTCACATTTCTCAGCCCAACAATGTTTACGCTACTAGTGCAGTATTATACAGTAAACCTTCTTTCTCCTATTTTATACCAATAAAGTGAAGTTACCTATCTAATCATACCTAAACAGTTCCTATGACAATATGTATATAAAGTGACAGTGCTCTATACATATTAAATACTGTTGGTATGGGATGGTACTGAGCAAGTATTGTTACAATACATTACGGTTTTAAATCATAACATGCTCAATCTTGAATTAACTAGTACCATCAGCAAGAAAGAACTAGTTTTTCTAGACATCCAGTTCCGAGTGGAAGAGGAGACACTTAGATCTAGTCTCTATAGAAAGAAAACCAGCTCCAACTCCACACTACATGTTAAAAGCCACCACCCCACTTCCCTCAAAAAATGTATATCGTAAGGGGAATTTTCGAGAGCAAAACGCATATGTAGCTTTGAGAAAGATTTTTAAATGAAGCCAAACTGATTGGCAGAAGATTTGTAAATAGGGGCTATGCGAAGAGCACAGTGGTAGAGTGCTATGATAAAGCAGAGAAGGTGAAAATAACTGACCTGTTCAACCCAGTGATCATGCCCAAGGATGAAGGAATCAGGTTCATCACAGGATTTAAACAGCAGGCTAAACAAATCAAATCCATAATGCAAGCATTGGAAGGTATTAACCACTGATAATGATCTAAGCAAAGTTTTAGGTGAAAGACCTAGTGTTACTTTCCGCAGAGCCCCTAGCCTATAAAACATTTTGGCTCCCAGCATGGTTACAACTGACAATGATGTACAGAGCTGGCTTTATGGCAAAAGGCAAAGTGTAGGCTTCACGTAATGCAGTAATTGCATAGACTGTGACCATGTATCTAGGACACCTTTTGTAAGCTCCAAAGGTTTAGAATGGAAGTATAAACATAGAATAACCTGCATCACGAAATGTGTGGTATACGCAGTTACATGTAGTTGTGGACTGCACTTCATTGGATCCACAATAGGACCCTTGCAACTACGTATCCTACAACATTACAGGGCGATTAAAAACAAAGATCAAACGTATTCTTTGCCTATATTTTGAAGAAAAGCATAAAAACAATGTCAAAGAGATGTCCTTTGTGGGGCTAGCGCATGTTCCCCAACACAAGAGGCTGAGAGCTCAAGGTACGCCAGATTGAGGCTAAATTAATCTGCAAGCTTGATTCATTGAAACCTAATGGGCTCAACATTGATTCCGAAATGTATGCTTTTTTACATGAATAAGGTAAAGGTAGCAACTGTTTACGAAATGGAAATAACAAACTATTGACTCTCTGATGTATTAGTTAAAATTTTGGAAGTAGATCAAACCACAGATGAATATCTTGCATTAATTTCAAAATATTGCATCCCTTATGGTGTATACAATGTTATTTTATCTCTCTTCTTCTCACACTCGTCCTTTGCTATAACATGCACCTTTGCATAACACATCCGCCAATATGGGCTAAAAGAGGACATTAACAATAGTCATAGCTTATGTCCTCATAAATTCAGTGAAAACCAGTTGGTTTGAGCTTACAACTTGTCTGGTTTGTTTGAGAATGTATTGTCCCTTATCATTTAAAGCCCATTATTTGAAGAATAAGAATATACAATAAGATACTAAACACTAGCACTTTAGACTGAGCATTTCTTTGCACCATCTGGTCAATGGAACAGTATTTAATATGTATAGAGCACTGTCACTTTATATACATGTTGTCATAGGGACTGTTTAGGTACGATTAGATCGGTAACAGCACTTTATTGGTATAAAATAGGAAAAAGAAGGTTTATTGTAGAATACTGCACTAGCAGCGTAAACATTGTTGGCTGAGAAATGTGAATTGGACAAACTGCTACATTTCCTTAATTGCTTGCATAACTCATAAGTGATGTCATCAATGAGATTTGTGATGGCATCTATGATGTCATGGGGGTTAGTCCTTGCAGTGCACACTGGTGGCACAAGTTATGGTTGCTTAGCTTACCATAACTGGAATTTCTGGGGTTTTTAGGTTTTACCTGTAACCATAACGTCCCTGAAACAACGTTTATCCATTGAATTTCATAGGTTTTTGCTAGTGCAACTTCACCATAACGTCACTTTAACACAGTTTTGTGTTAGTGAATTTCAAAGGTTTTTAGTAGGGCACTTTAAGCATAACGTTGCTTTACGGTAGTTTGTTCAGTAAAGAGAAAAGTTTTTTAGCATAGTAACATTTAAAGACTTAAACTGGTTGGAGTATGTGCAATTACATGGCAAGTATCCGTAGGACTCCATTAGTGTCCGCATCTAGAAATGCACTTTTAAGTAATTGTGGAATAACACGCGTTTAGGTTCCACACCTAGACCCATGCATAGGTCATGCAGTGTATGCTAATAACACCGCCCCTGTCACCAGCCCTATGTATTCATGCAGTAGGCTACCGCATTTAAAGTGTTGCTGTCCACTTCGTGGGAGGCTCTGCAAACTTAGAAATGTGTGACTAAAGTACTCCTAACTGTATAACGGCCACTGCTAAACAAAGAACAGCAACCTGCAGTGCGACGTGGGTGTGTTAAATGTGGCATTACTTAAGATGTATCTGCTGCTTCCCTTTCCACAACCTGTGAAACTGATACATTCTGTGTGCACTGAGCACTGAGATGGAAAGTATGAACAGGTCACCTGCCGGTTAGACAGTTGAATACAAGATGTAACTGCAAGTGGGACAGTTTGTAATAAGGCTGCAAAATAGCAAAGCTGGTGCACTTTCCGCACGCACATACTAGTGCATGTAAAGGCAAGTAAGGAAACAGCAGAATATGCAGAACGCAAACAAGCTTACTGGTGTTTGGAAAAGCGCTGTATGTGCATGGGTTGCACCGAATAAATGGCTATGTGGCATAGGTAAAGAAGCTGTGGTTGGTGTTGTTGTAAACATTCTTGTATTCCACAATGCATGTATAACCGCAAATGGTACCGCTAACACCAATGGAGTAGCATAAAGTGTTTGTAGTGCATGTGACGACAACTCAAATTGAAGGACAAAGAAGCAGTGGGCTGGCTACCGCCTTTCAAAGAATGACGTTGGGTAATTTCGTGTACAGCATTTGCCACATCTGCTTTGGGCAACAAGAGGGGCACTCCTGTACGGCAGCGGAGCTGTAAAACAACCTTTCCAAAGGAAATGCTGTGCTACAGACCCTTACCTGGCAAAGGGCATTGCATTGTACATGTAGTGCAATGCGCTACTGTACACAGGGAAGGTACTTGGAAGTTTTTTGCAACAGTCTTTACAGCAGCATTACAATGAGTACCGCATATGTAGTTAATAGCCACCCAATAATTCTGTCTCCCGGCCCGCCCCGCCCCGCCCCCTATAATATCTAGGCATGTCCTGGCCCTTCTGTACTGGACTTTCCTGGCTTTCCTTCTGTGGCGTGTATGAGAACACAATAATAAATAAACATGCACTGGGGAACAAAAAAGGTAAGCAAAGAAAGCACCTTTCACAGATGAACAACGGAATTGCCAATGCGCGCATGCAGGGCGGGAGGCCTGGCATTGTGGAGAACCTTTTAGTGCAGTTGGTTAGAAAGGAGTGTGCTGTACAAAGAGGTTTCGTTAAGTGTTGCAGAGAGTTTTGAAGACAGTCACAGGGCAACACTTACTGCAAGAAAATATCACTACTTGCAAGAAAGGCACCAAGCCAGTTTTGATGGGGTGTGCAGAACTCGAGATAGTTGGCACAGTAAGTTGAACGTTGTAGGTAGGGAAAAGGACTTGTGCTGTGAAACGTCATAATGGCATGTGCAAAGTTTGGCATTGGCACATGACAAAGAAATGCACAAATACACTTCTTTGCAATGTACTGCACTGTTTCCATTGACGTACGAAATAGAAAATGACACTGCCACATCGGCAGCTGCATACTGCGAAAGAAAGGTATGCAAGAGATCGAAAAGAAACGCACAAACTGGGCACGTGCCTCCTTGATCTCAAATGGCACTGCAACTCCTGTAACATACTGAGCAATGTTCCCTGCACAATGAACAATAATGTCTGCATGTTTGCGTATGACGCACAGAAACCAAAATTAGGGACTTCCTTGTACCTAGTCCATAGCAGTACACATGTACATCATAGATTGGTAGATGAGTAGCGAGTGCACAGTGTTTTTTTCCATTCACTTTCACTGAGTGTATGTCGGCATATCCTGAAATCCACATGCTGTGCCTCGTAAAACACACACCCATAACGGCACCCTCTGCATTTCTGTGAACATACACAGCGGAGCTCCGTCAGGCCATACTCACTACACCCACAAACATTCATTGCCCAATCCCGTAGCCTCGCCAGGCCCATTTCTATGGGCGTCATCTGCAAAAGGGGTGTATGTACCACGTGCCACCCCGCATGTGTGGACTTTTCGTGCTCCATGTGCGTGGCAGTGGGAGAATAACCTTGTACAAGGGGAGCGCACGTCGTTGGGTGTGGGGGCTCTTAAAAGAACCTTTGTTTTTTTGTGGTTTTTTAAAAAATGATTTTTTTTTTAAAGGTGCTTTCCTAGAAACACTCTGTGGTTTTTATACGTCAATGTGTGTTTTGAACTGCAGCTCACAATCTTACAGTACAGTCTTCAGTGCAGTCTGTAGATTGTGCACGAACATGTCATTGCCACTGGCCGACAAAGACATGCCATTTCCCTTAAAAAAGGGTTTATGTATCGGGAAGCAATGTTTTCATTCTCACAGAAAAACATCCCAGCAGCACTCAAGAAGTCACACATGCTTCTGTTGGTGAGACCCCTTCCGACCTCTAGCTGCGGACAGGAAGCATTGGAATAAAGCCAAGCGATACAGTATACATGAGAAAAGCACCTTGGCAGTAGGAAAAATGCACTGCACTGCTTTCATCGAAATCTTCAGTTTACTGAACACACAAGAACAAGGCATGGAACCCAAAAAGAAGCCTCCAAAATGCACGATCACAACGTGTACAGTTGCCGAAGAGGCCACGCGTCGACATTCTAGAAGCAGACTGCCGACACAGCACGATTCCATACCACTCCACAAATCGTCCACTCCCTCCAAACCTAAATTGCTAGACAAGTCTTCTTGAAGGCATACACGCACAGATCTACCACAAAGTAATCACCCACAACGAAAACTGTGCACCTTGACATGTTTCCCAGCTGCAGTGCACAAAGTAATGGGGAAAGTGATTGCTTCCCTTTCCTGTGACGCACACCCAGAGGACCTGATTGGCCAAAGGTCATAGTCCCACTTCAATTGGCCAACATGATGAGAAGGGCAAAATGTGGCACGTGCCTTTCCCCAATCGCCGCAAGGGAGGCTCCCGGTGAAGCCGGAGGACCTCTTCACCCTATTGGTGCTCTTTTCTGTAACTTACACCCAGTCCACCTTCCTATTGGTGTGTGTTCCTCTGACGCACACCCTGAGCACCACATGATAGGGCAATCGCTACAGTCCCATTTCCATAGTCCAACATGGTGAGGAGCGTCTAATGTAGCACATGCGAATCCCCAAGTACGTTGAGGGCCGGTCCCCAGTGCAGCAGGAGTCCCTCTTCCTATTGCCGCACATCCTAAGCAACTCATTGGGCAATCCCCATAGTTCCATTTTCGTGGCCGCCACCCGCAAAATCCCTGCATGTAACTTTCGTGCTGCCGTGGGGAATAACTTGCATCCAGGGCAGGGGGAGTTCGTCGTAAGGGGCGACACTTAAAGAGTCTTTTTTTTTTTTTAAGATCCTTCTACAAAAAGACCTTTTTTGTCTGTTTTGGTAGCTCTTGAGTTTTCTTCTACGCACATTAGTTCATTTAACTCTTCACCACATCCTGTACACGAGCAATCGAAACTGCTTTGCCAATGGTTGACAACAAAATGCCATTTACTTGGAAACACTATGCATGTCCACAAGTAATAAAGTCACGGTTGCAGAAGAACATTCCACGAGCGGACAAAAATGTGTACATGCTTCTGTTGATGTGACACCATCCTTCGTCTGGCTAGCCACAACATCCATGAGCAGTAGGCCATGCTTTTTGGAGGTATTGTATATGAGAGAAGCACCTTGGCGGTGGGAAAAAGCATCCTCATGACACCCAGCAACCTCAGTCTACGGGACAAATGTAAGGAAGGCAGGCAACCCATATGCATGTGGCTGTAAGAAATTACAGTAACATCTACAATTGGACACGTGGCGAGCTCTTTGCAAAGTACATGCATATCGACAAAATGGCACTCATACACAGCATTCCACAACGCGTTCACTCCTTTGAAACCAAAATTGCAGTCAAAGTTTCTTTGCAGAGCACTGTTGTGCACATCTATTACAAAGGGAGCACCTACAGGCAACACAATACGTTTCGCCATGTCAGCTACCCTCAGTACGCACAGTAGAATGTGCAACCGTTTCACCTCCCCTTCCTGTTAACCACACCCGTTCTACTTGATAGGCTAATCCCCAAACTGCCATGGCAATTAGGCAAGGTGGTGTAAAGGGCAGATTTTGCCGCGTGCACCTCCCAAATTAGCGCGTGACCCGCACCCCTGTAAAACTGGTATAGACTTCCTTCCCTTTGCACCATCTTCTCTGCAGCTGTACCTCAATAGGAATCGCATTAAAAGGGGCCATCAACAAACACTGTCACTGCTGTGCAACACTTGAAATGTACCGTTACACATGCACAGTACAAATGTACCATTCCAAAGCAGGTCCACTGCAAAGTTCAATGAAAGTATGCACGATTTCTCCATCCGCATACATCCACATGGGCACCCAGGATGTGGCACGTTCCATCCTGAAAGTACAGCGTAATCCACTACCTTTTCGTGATAGTGGAGGGGATTGGGGGGGGGGGGAGGGGTCTGGTGGATGGTAAATATGAAACTAGGCAGGGGATTCAGTCTTCCAGCATATAAATGTTTTTTTTTTCTTTTTCTTTTCTTTTTACTGCATTTTTGTCTTTGTATGCGTTTGTTTGCCTGTCCTCACATTTTTGCAACATTCCGGTCAATGCTTCTTGTACAGTGCGGAAGAAAACAGCATTGCCAATGGCGATCAAATGAATGCCATTTCTACGGAACCACTGCATATTTTGCGACCTCGTGATCTCATAGTGGGTGCAGAACATGGCAGCAGTCTGCATAAACCGACGCATACATCTGTTTGTAACACACCTTCCGACCGCTGGCTGGGGACAAATTACACCGTCATGGACCCACACTTCTCTTGGTGTGATGCATGAGAAAACCACCTTGGCAATAGGGAAAATATGCATCACTGCGGTCAACAACCTCACCAGTAGACGGATTGATCATCCACACGACATGTAACCCAAATGGCACTTCCATAGTGCACCACGACAGAGTCCACGTTCATGACAGACGTCACATATCTGCAAAGGTTAACCATCCCGCCGAAACTGCAGTCACCCTGACAGACCCAGAAAGCGTCCACTCCTTCCAACCGGAAATTACCAGCAACGCCTCTTTGCACGCAACACCTGTGCAGATGGTGCACAAAGATCGATGGCGACCACCCTCATGACACAGTATTGTGACGAAATGGTAACGCCCCTTCCTATGAACCACATCCTAAACTCCTAATTGTCTATTTCCCACAATTCCATTTCCATTTCCACCCTGCTCATAATGGGAGGATGTGCACGTGCGCTTCCCCATCTACAGTGAGGGCGATGGCCCAATAAAGCTGTGCCAATACTTCTTCCCTTTGCACAGTCACTTTTTGCAGCACTCCCCAAATTGTGTGCTGTCACATTTCAAAACACGCATGCACCAATCGCATACAAAACCTCTGCATTGCATACTGTCCTTCCTGTACACCACTCCTTTTTTACCGTTCAACACTCTCAGTACACGTTCCGTTTGTTTGGAAAGCCTCGCCACCAGAAATGTCTGCTAAAGAAGGCAGTATTGCAGCATCCACAAACATCCTAACACGCCCCCAGCACACCTTTAGGTATGCAGACAACATTGCAACCCTTTCCACACCCACCGCAACACTGCACATCCAAGCAAGCGACCATGTGGGCACCCAACATTATGCACAAACGTTACATACGTAGCGCCAGTTCTACCCATCTTCTTCAAGCCATAAAACACCCATGCACAAAAACGTGCACCCTTAGCAGAAGCCACAACCATACTGCAGCCTGCACCACCCCTACGCACTACCGATCACACGACATTGTGTCACTGCCAACCTATGCACACCACCTACACAACATTGGGCCTACTTCAATAAATTTGCACACAGCACAGTAACCAACCACATATAAGCTGCCCTTCAACCATACCCACTTCCATAGTCACATTACGTACGCACTACCCAACTTCTCACTGCACCATCTCCTGCCGCACACCAAATACTGTGGCATGTTCCAACTATCACCACAATCATAGAATGCACAATTCACGCTTTGGAACTCACTTGGTCTGCTATAGCACATCGACAATGTGCTTCACACGCATTTCCCAAACATCACCACTCTGTGCCGCATACACTGCCAAACTTGCATTGCTCCAGTGGGGCTGCTCCTTGCACACATTCCCCCCACCGTATTTTAACAATGCAGGTCACCATATCACCAACTACCACTATGCACATATGCACCACTGTCACAAGCATTGCACCCAGTGCCCACATAGCGTGACTTCTCTCTGCAGCAACTCCAACAACAGAGCACCGCCACAGAGTTATGCAGTAACAAATTGCAGCTGTTACCATAATTTACAAAGAAGACACTCTCTCCTACATCCCTGTGCACTTTCAATCACATACTATGGGCGTACCCACTGCCATTCACAAAGTATTGTACCACTCCCAACCTACCCACAATCTACTTGCAACAGGGGCCTAGAATGGCTGAAATGGGCTCCACACCCATTCCTTACATGCCACCATCCTCTTACTCATGCACATCGCAAAATGCATTACTGGTGTGTGTGCCCTCAAGGTCGAAGGCTCTTGAACGCATGGCCTACGTCCTTCGGCCATTCATCCAATGGTCTAGGTCTTGAACACAGTTTGCAGCACTAACACTACTGCAACCAATCGGCACACACCGCACTCTGCAAGCACCACTGTGCACTGCATGAAGACTGAAACATGCCTTCCTGCGGTGTGTATGATGCAGCCCGACGCTTCTCATTGCATGCCCTACAGCCTACGATCTTCGACCATACATCTAATAGTGTAATCCTTCCACAGACTCGCCGCACCTTCATTCACCCATGCATGCCTCCATGTGCCCAACTACTGCTTTCCATCCGCAGCGCACCGCCAACCAAGCTCCCACCCAACCTATCTCATGTGCAATTCACTCCTCATCTGCAAAAGAGCTGCCCCCACTCACATCGAAAGCAGTTCCCCACATACAGGTCATGGCAGAGAGTAAGTGACTGTTACTACAGCTGCCTCCAATCACGACAGAAAATAGCCTACGTATGTCACATGAACCACTTCTCACTCCCTCAGCCATTCCTTCATTTATGGGCGCCGACACAATGTGTACGCTACATTTTGCAGACCCTGCCAACCCTGCCGCCACTGCACTGTCCTCCTATACACCATGGCAGGATTCACAAAAAAATGTTCATGCACAGCACGCTTCCCTCCAGCCAACCATCGGCCGCGTCCAAACTTCTATGACACCACGCCATACCGCGATCCAATGACACTTCTGTCCACAGAGCGAACAGAGAAATGAGTCAGCGGAGCGGATTCCGATATCACACATTTTTTGGGACGTGCATTTCAGTGTTTTGTAACAAATTTACCGGTCCGATTTCCACCGAACACACAAAAGCAGGCTTTCTGGCCCAAGCCCCCGCTCCTGGCACAAATTTGGTGAAAATCCATCCGGCCGTTCCACCTGTAGCCATATGCAAAATTCAGTCTATAGGAAAAATAAAATGTTGGGCCCCCCTATAACTTCGCCCCCCCCTGCACGAAACCTCTTCCAACTTGGCGAAATTATTCGGAGCCGCCAATATTTTTTTGCAAAGTTTGGTGAGGATTAGTCCAGATATATATATATATATATATATATATATATATATATAGCCTTCATGTTGATTCAGAGCATCTAAGCGGGAGGGGGGTTCCAACAAATACCTGCTTTTTCACCCCATCCTTGCCCCCTTCATACAACATTCCTACAACATACCCCTACACCTTTCTCCTACCATGGCTTTGGAGAATTTCATTAAGGTGAATTGTTTATTTTGGCAAAGAGGTTACCTTAAAATTAAATCCATCAACATACTGTTGGGAAAATACCAACATTACGATTGAGGTGCCCTTACTCTACTACTTCACATCTAGTTAGCAAACGTGCGCCTACACTAGGCAAGGCCAGAAAACTGCTCTTTTCCATATATAAAATCTGTAGCTATATATGAGATAAAGTACACTTTTCGGTACTTCATATATGGCATAAAGTACCACCTACTGTACATGATACAGCAAGTCACTGAAGTTTTGTGACCAAATAGAGGAACGAGGTCGAAGGTCGAATTCCGTTAGAAGGAACGCCAAGGTGATTTGTAATATCCTTTTTATGTATGCTAGGGAGAATTTTATTTCTTATAATACATGGACACACGCATTCCCTTTAATACCTAATCTCTTGCTGAATATAATGTGGCAGATCTTCCATTTGCTGATCCATAGAATCAATATAGAATCTGTTTGGATTTAAAAAAGAAAAAAGGCAGCTCCTAACGTGTCACAGAAAAATTGTTCAAGCAGTTTAATCAAGTTGCCTGTTGCCTCCCAGGCTCTTTGCAATGCCCTTGCCTCTCACTTCATTTAAAAAAACCCAGGTTATCCTGTCCACCCTCTCCACCCACACCAATCCTCTTCCCTCTCAATCTGTGCTTGCTGACCCTCCTTTAGCGACCCTCCCACCATCTTTCTCGTCCTTTTCTCTTTTCACCCTTGACGAGGTCGCTAGACAAGTCCGATCTATGAAAGCCTCTTCAAAACAGGTTCATCCCTGTTCCTCTAAAACCATCAAGGACCACATTGACACCCTCGCTCCGGCCCTTGCTGATTTTTGCAACCACTCCTTTGCCTCTGGATCCTTCCCCTCCCCTCTGAAGCGCTCCTTTGGGCATCCTCTTCTCAAGAAACCCACAGCTGATGCTTCTTGTCAAGCTAACTATCACCCAATTTCCATTACTCCCTTTCTTGGCAAACTCCTGGAAACATTCCCTCTGTCCTCATACTCCTCGATCTCTCTTCTGCCTTCGACACGGTCAACCATACCATCTTGCTCAACCGTCTTCGTGAAAACCTGGGTATCACTGATCATGCTCTGGCCTGGCTGACCTCTTTCCTCTCAGATCGACCCTCCCAGGTCCAACTTGGGTCCTTCCTGTCATCTATCTTCCTCTCTACCTGTGGTGTTCCCCAGGGGTCCAACCTCTCGCCCTGGCTTTTCAACCAATACCAGACAACTCTCGCCCACTGCATTGCCACTTTCTGCTCAAATTTCCAGTGCTACGCTGACGACACAACTCATTTTCAGGCTGCCCTCTGCCACCTGCTCTCCCTCTCTCATCTCTGATTGCTTAACTGCCATTCAAGATTGGTGTTCCGCCAATGATCTTTGTCTGAATGCCAGCAAGACGGAGATCCTCCTCATCAGCACACCTTCACCATCCTTTCCCCTCACTCACTGGACTGCCTCCCTTGGCCCTCCTCCTACCCCCACCTGCGAGGCTAAGAACCTCGGGGTCATCTTTGACTCCACCCTTTCCTTCTCCGCACACATCTCTGAGGTCTCTAAAAAGTCAAATTTCCGACAGCACCTCCTCATAGGTACTCTGCCTTTCCTCTCTTTCCCCCAGAAGCTCATGGAATCCCAAGCTCTGGTTCTCTCTAGCTTGGACTATTGTAACAGCCTCTTTCTAAATCTATCTGCCCCTACTCTCCGCCCTCTGCAACTAATCCAGAACAGGACTGCAAGACTTGTCCTTGGCCTCAAGCCCTGGGATCGTATCTCTCCAGCTCTGAAATCTCTTCACTGGCTACCAGTGGATGCAAGGATTACATTCAAAACCCTCTGCATTGTCCACAAGGCTTTCTGGGGCCCGGGTCCAAAATACCTTCAGCTATCCCTCCGCGAATACCTCCCCTCTCGAGCTCTTCGCTCCTCTACCTCCAACTCCCTCAAAGAAACGAGCTGGGGGTAGATCTCGGTCTTCGGCTGGGGCCTCCCTCTGGAACAGCCTCTCTGCCACTCTAAAACTTGAGGAGAACCTTCTCCGGTTCCGGAAGCAGCTCAAGACCTTCCTCTTTTCTTCTGCCTTCGCCCCCCCCCCTCTCCCCTGCTGATCTGTTCTCTCTTGGCACTGTGCACCTGGCAACCCTCTGTCCTTCGGACCCAGGTACCTGCTCACCCTGCCACCCTCCCGCACTGCCTCTGGGCCACCCCTTGTACTGGGGTCTGTATCTGTACCCATACAGCCCCCCCCCCTTTTTCTTCCTGCACTTATCAGACCTACCCCATCTGCTGTCTCAAACCTAGCACTTGCAAATTGCTGGCTGCATTACCACTGTTTGTTGCCTTTATTATTTATTTATTGTTATTTATCTGTTTCTCCTCTGCTTCGCACTTTCCACTTCTCCCCTCCCCCCTCTCCCATGCACTTGCGCGTTCTCAATGTCACTGGGCCTAGTAAGATCGCTGTTTTGTTCTCCCCTGTTCCCCTCCCTTGCCTTGTCGCGCTCTGAAACACTTGTGTACGAGTGCGATAGAAATAAAATATCAAAGTGTATTGAAAAAACTTAAATTTTGTGTTTTATAATAAGTAATAAGGGTAAATCCAGTGATAAAGTCGCTGGGGAAACGGTCCGTAAATTTGCACTTGCATGAAAATCAAGCACTTTACACAAATATTTTACGACTGGAGTTAAAATGGTAATGAATACCAGTCCTAGAATATGTGGGGGAAGGCTTTTAGAGATACAGGGTGGGGGGGAGGGGGGGGGGGAAGAAATCGCCTACCTGCTGACTTTTTCCCAGGGACCTTTTCTCATAGAAACAAAGACATGCACAGATTACACATTCTGCCATAAACCGTTCCTGGTCAATTACTGGCCGCAATATGTTACAGAAAACTACTCTGCAAGCAAGGAATTTGAAAGTTTTCCAGAGCTTTAATTAAGTACTGCATTGAAATCTGGAATTATTCTCTGCTGGCTCAGGCAGAAGGCTTGAATTGTGACATCACAACTGAAGCATTATAAATGATTACAGCTAGCCTGTAATAAGAACATTATTTCAAGGCGTCGATATAGATATTGCAGGTTGCCATGTATAATAAGGATATTGCAAGTCACCGACGAGGATGGAGGCCTGCTTGCCGAAGATACAGAGACCGTACTAGGTCACGGAATTCAGAAGGGACTTGCAATACCCTTTTTACGTATAGTCGGAGATATTTTATTCCTTAGAATACATGGCCATACACTGCCATTCCCTTTAATACCCTGTCTCGTGCTTAATTTAATGCAAGAAAGCAGCATGTTGCTGATACATATAATAAATGTAGAATATGGATTTTAAAAATGCAACTTGTAATGGGTTGCAAACCAATAGTTTTAGTTTAATAATATGCATTTAAAAAAGTTTTCGCTTTGTGCTTAACATAAGCAATGGCATACAGATTGCGCTCTTATTTCTTAAATGCCAGCAGTGCACAAAATAAAGATACTACCTTAAACAATGGCTGTAACTTATCACAGAAAGCTATTTTACAAGAAAGGAATTTAAAAAGCTTGCCACAGCTTTAATTAACTTCTGTAGTCACTGTTGGAATCCTGATCTGCGCTGGCTCAAGAAGCGGGTATTGTGCCATCACAACTAAAGTGTAATAATGGATTAGAGAGCAAAAGTGATGTCATTGTCTTATTACATATCAGTAGTGATGTCACAACTAGCCGCAATAAGAACATTATTTACAGGCTTTTATATGGGTATTCCAGGCTGCCAAGTATTATAGAAAGTATGACCTTATCGAAATATGCACGTGCCAGGTTCCACTCCTCACCCCCATATCACACATAGGATCGTCACATCTCAAACACCATTTCCCAGGTTTTTCTACAAACGCTAATATAACAACACTGGCATATGCAAGAGAGGATGTCAGTGTGCATGCTGTGAAAGCGGGGGAGCTACAGCCTTCGCGTACCATTAAGGTAATACTAGATTACTCAAACGGCATGCGCTCATCTGTTTATTTTTATATAGAATGAGATCTTGATTAAAATGCCTGTGAAAATTGAGAAAATTACGAAAAATGGCTGCAGCATCCCGGAAGCTACAGAGGACAAAAATTGTAGTAACTGGCAATTCTCATTCGCATTGTTCAAGCACTGTATTCATCTTGGGAGCAAAAAAATCTTTGCCATCATATGTCAAGTCCATCACCTTCTCTAGGACATTAAAGCCCCAAATGTACAGACCGCACTGTCAGTCATATCTTTGTTAATTGAAGGCTTCTGCTTTTAGCCAAATTAAGTATAAAATCGAATTTATCAGCCTCTTCATACCTCTAAAACGTGGATAGTGTAACTGGAGACAACAGAGGCTGAATAATTGTTAAGATTATGAAAAGGCACCAAAAAATTGTTTCCCAGGTTTTGCCAGAAAACCCCAAAACTAAAATATCCAGAGGAAGAAAGTAGTATTTTTTTTATTATACTTGACTCAATTTCAATTTTTACAAGAATTACACACATCAAAAGTTAGTCTTTTACGAGGCTTCTTTTCTAAAAATAAAAGTCCTTCCCCACATGTCTTCTCTCTAATTTTTCTCCAATGATTTACCCACTTTGTTTTTCCCTCCATTTGTCCCGTTTTCACCCCCCCAGACAGTACGTTTTGAAGGAAAAGTCCTACATCAATCACCAATGGCTCCTTTTCTCCGTTCATCAAACAAGCCCACCAATGATCTTCTTCCTGGATCTGAAAAGCAGCAAAGTGATGATTCAGGTAAGTTTCTTTGTTCGTTAGTGCCTGGACAGGAGTGTAACAGTAAGCATTTGCTTGTAGTAGACTGCCTCTTATGGCTAGAACTTCATTTGTCGCCAACAGATTGAGTATGCCTCTTAAGAAGGTAGACCTAAGGGCTCTGCTCGGAAACTTCATATATCGGCAGTTGGTTTACCTTTTTATATTGACCAGAATTCTTGCTGTTAATTTGTTAGTGCATGCTATATCTTGTCTGCACCCAATCCCCTTCTTCCAGTTTCCTTTTGGTTTTTAGCGTGTTTAACTTTAGTTCTTCTTCTGTACTGCCAATTGCTTCGATTATTTCATTGTTTTTAGTTGCCCAAGCCAACAAGGATTTATTTTTTCCATCCTTGAGCTCACTGTAGATTAGATCCAGCAATTTGTCGGGAGAGTCGAAAGGAGGATCTTTCGGTACAGCATCAAGCTGTTACGGTTAATTATGGCTTTCAGAGATAGCAGGCCTAGTTCTTGACTTATAAGTCATTGGGTTTGATTTAGGGAGGCCCAACACTTTCCGCCAGTAGAGACCCTCCAGTTTCAGCCATATTTTCGCTGTTATGTTAGGCATAGCTTCTGCTCCATAGGACAGGCATGGAATGACCTTTGCTTTATAAAAGTTAAATATAGACATGATAAAAAAAACTACCATCTTTCTTGTCAACTGCTATGGATTGTGCTGATAGTCTCTTCGTAGAGACTTGCTTGCATCGTGGTTTCTGTTGGGCTGCTGTTCAGTATTATTCCCAAGTATTTAAATTCTTATACTACCTCGATCTTCATTCCATCCAAGTACCATTTTAGTTTTTCTGTTCTTTTGGCTATTTTTTCAAGGGTCATAACTTTGGTTTTGTCCTTGTTTATCTCAAAGTGGTTTTCTTTTATATAAGCAGATAAGTTGTCCAGTTGTCTCTGAAGACCGACTACCATCTGATCTAGAAGGATCAGGTCATCTGCATAAAGGATACGCGTTATTTTTGTACTGCCGACTGTTGGTGGAAAAGATCTTATATTTTGCTCTGAGTATTGGTAGTCTCCCAAATATGCGACGAATAAAGATGGAGAGAGTGGGCATCCCTGGCTTTACCCTTGGGGCTGCTGGAATCTCTGTCGATAGTAATTCGGCTTGATTTAGCCAAACTCTCATGGAGGTTTTGGTGTATAAGGCCTGTATAGGCTCCAATATGGCGTTCAGACACTTCCAATTGGCTAGTTTCCTCTATAGGGTTTCAGGCCTTCCTTCCATGATTTTGCTCTTCAGGGTACTTCGCCGCATGATGTTCGCTGTTCCAACATTTTTGATAAAACCAGCCTGAAACTGGTCTGTACATGCCGCCAGTGTCGCCCATGCTTGAAACCGAGAGAGTACCAATGAACCAAAAACCTTGCCCATATCTAGTTGGGCGATTGGTCGGTAATTCCTTGGGTTTGCCTTATTCCCCTTTTTGAAGATTAATACAACTGTTGACCTCTTCCAAGATTTTGGAATTGATTGTGTAAATATGCACCTTTTCAATACTTTTTGTATGACGTTGGCCCACTTTTCAGGATGTTTCTTGAGGTCGATGTTTATTATACCATCGGGCCGGGGGCTCTCGAGCTGTTAACTTCAAGATTATGCCATGGGGGACGTTGCATGTTGTCGCTCGCTGCTGTTTCTCGAGGTCAGTATGACCTTCCAGACCATAGAAGAGTGCTTTAAAATGGTTCACCCAAGTGCTCTCTCCTACGCTGTTTTATAGCACGTCATTAGCCCCGTTTGTTGGGGTTCTTATTGAAGACCAAAATTCTTTAGATTTGCGGCCGCAGACCGTTTTAAACATGTGCTCTGAATCTTGCTGGTACAGATTTAATCGGTGGCCTATAATCCAGTGTTTGTACTGTTTTGCTATCCATAGTGCGTTGTCTCTATTAGTTTGGCAGTTGGTCCTGCCCTCCAGTCTACTAGCCCTCCTCATAGTTCTTTTTTCCACTAGAATGATGTCGTACATGTGATTGTTGCGCTCTGTTTGTCGAGTTTTTATTTTTTTACTCCATGGAGTAAGCAAAGGCTAGTAATCCACTGTTAAGCTTCCTTCAGCCATTTCTCCACGATTCTAAAGCATTCAGTATTTCTTGGTCAGCTTTTCAAAAGAGTTTGCTGTCAACCTAACACGACTACCGTGGTTACATTCTTCTACTGATGTCATTTTGGGGTTCAGGTTCCTGGTTGACTCCCATTTTTTAAAAGCAAGTTATGGTCCATGTGTCTCGTTCTTCTGACCTCGAAATCGGTTATCAGGGAAGACGGTCTCTTGATGCGAAGATGTGGTCTAAATTTGCACAACAACCCTCATGTTTCCATGTCGGTACTCGTGGCTTATCTTGCTTTACTATCAAGTGTAGATTGTGGAGTTCTCTCGAGTTCATCAGGGTTGTCCATTGGGTACCTCTCTCCTTTACTGAGGCTGTTCCAACTGAACCTTTTTCGTTTCCCACGACGTTAAATTAAGTTGCATTTAGATCACCACATATAAGAATGTGTTTTGCTTGATGTTCTAGAAGGGCGTCGTCCAGCACGCTCCCTACCTGGTTCAGGAAATTTTTTTGGTTGTTGCCCGGGGATTCCAGTAAGTGTTTATTATAACCATGGTTTCGCCCACCTCTTCTTTTGATGTCGTTGGTGGGCGAAGCCAAAGCAGCAATATAGCCTGCAGGAGCAGAGTTGAGGCTAATAGTTATTGGAATTGGAGTCTGCAGCCTGAACATATTTCAGTTAGTAAACCAGACGTTGGGTGGCCTTTTTCACCCTTTTTAGCAGGGAAATAAAAAGCTTGTATCCGTCCAAGTATGGTTGTTCCATGAGCCATGTCTCTTGGAGACAGAGGATGTCGAATTTGCCCAAGTTAATGTCACTGGGGGCCGTCACGTGTTGGAAACCCCTAGTGTTCCACAAACCTAATTTCAGTGAGGTTAATGTGTTGTTATCTTTTGTGTAGGCACTTCCTTTGGAACTCCAGAGTGTGCCAGGGCCTCCAGCACCCAGCGGTCGGTGGAGATTAGTTTCCACACACTGAAGCAAGTAAGTCCATCTTGACAGGTAGAAACTGCAGTGTTGCTATTTGCAGCAGTCGCGAGGAGCTGAAACACTGAAGTGCCACTTGTTGGAAAGATTGCCGGTTGCGAGCGGTGACCGTTGCATTGCAGTGCAGGAGTCCCCAGAAGTACTCCCTCTTGTCCCCACGACTGAGGCCCAGGAACAGAGAGATCTGTAGACCTGCACAGGAACAGGAGTCATCTGCTGCACTTTTTCTTCAACCCAAATGTACTGTAAAGTTTGAGAGAACGTACCTCTTATTGTAGAGTTGCTTGCATCTTCTACTACTCACAACCCTAAACAGCTTGTGGCCCTACATTGATTCTTCTTTTCTTCAAAGACTTCTAAAACATTGTGCAAATACATTTTCTAGTTACCTACCAGGAGTGCTTTAGCCCATATACGACGTTTGCCCATTGACTTTGACTTTACCTGTTATACTGAATGACTCTGCTTAGGGGATCCAAAAGTATTTGCCTGCTTAAGAATACTTGTGGTCTCTTGTTTGTTCTAATAACCTTTTCCTTTGGCCAAGTCTAAAGAGTATTCTAAATGCAAACAGTAAGATATTAATGTTGCCAGCACCCTAGCTATTGAAGTCACCTGAGGGTGTAGGTTGTGACTGTGGGCCATCCCAAAAGGGTCTTGTACTGATTTAGAAACTAAGAGTGTGTAATTTTGAAGTGTATCTGTGTGTTGCTTTTATATTGCTCCCTTCTGAAGAAGATTGTAACTGACTGATAAATACATTAATAATGGTCTATTGAAAAACACTTATACACAAGCTTTCATTTTAATACTAGTCACTGTGAATCTCTGTGCAACTCCTCTACAGCTCACATTGACCCCTCTTGAGATAAGCCTAGCTGCAAAACACGCTACCAACCTGTGTAGTACAAGCTTATACCAAAGGTTGGGTTCCTTTTGCCAGGAGGTCAGGGTTGTTGTAGTGCACCCAAAGAATACTGCATACAATCTTGCCTAACATCCTTTATTACTGGTGAAGTGATATATAGATGGGATCTGGAAGTACATCCTTCATGCCCTGGTTCTACAATTTTTAAGTGTTCTGAACGGAGAATGCGAAGGTTAGGTATGCAGGAAATAGAGTCAGTAGTCTTGTGTTGAGGATCGCCATTTCTCCTTTATCTAAGATTTGTTAGAATAAAGGTATGGTTACTCTCACCCTTGACCTTTACTGGACGGAATCTTTCTTCTCGGAGGTGTCTCCTTTTACGACCTTTGCTAGCGTGTTCATCTGGAGTCTGGAAGTTAATTTCTCCTTTCCCAATGTTTTTCGGCAAAGAACCTCTACCATGATCTCCCGATCCTTCGCTTGATCGTTTCCAGTTTGTTGATTTCCAATCTTTCCTTGTTACATCACTTTTTTCAGGTTTCTATAGAGGGAAGGCCTTTTGTGGTTTCCTTTTCTGATGGTCTATCATGACTTCTTCGATTGTCCCTCATGTGGGTTTGAGTTTGTTTTTCGACGTCTGTTTTCTAGTGTTAAGAAGAAAGGGGATTCCACACTTTCAGTTGATTGCTTTCCCGATGTTTTTCGAATCTAGCCAGTTTCCTGAATATTTCTTGTTTGCAGACTGTTCATAGGTTGAATCAGTGGCGATGTTTGGATGTTGGTTCATTTTCGCCCTCTTTGCTACCTGTCTTCCCCTTCCGTTGCATCTCTTTTCGTTGGGCACTGATCACGGTTTTCCGCGGTGCCGGAATGGGTATTTTGTTCCTGTCTGTTCTTCCTTTGGCATCTTTTATCAAAGAGATGGTAGGGCGTGAGTTTCCTTCAGACAAAACAATATCGGCCCCCTCTTGAGTTTTGTTTTCTGCTTGTGCAAAGATGACAAAATCTTTTTTTCCCCCCTTCTTTTCCTAAAACCTTAGTGGCGTAGCCGGTCTCCTTTTGTAACACTTGAGTTTGCTGGCTCTTATCCGCATCCACCGTGGTAACTTCATGAACTACGCAGCAGTTTGCTGGGTGTTTCCCTAGTTCAGCCTGTTTTCCCAAAGTATGGTCAAGAGTCTCTTTAAACAATTATGTTGTTTGCTTGAGACCGTCTACTCTTGTAGAATTCCTGATGGCTCCTTTGCCTTTTACCTGATGATTTTCGGCCATATCTGGGGTTTGTTCCGTGTTCTGTAAGTTGGTAGTATTCCAGGAACTGCTTGTTTTTCCAGTTTCGGTTGTTGTTTGGGTGCCTGTTACTTTTTTTGGATCTCTACGCTCTTTGGCCAATTCTATAATTTCTCCTTCTCTAGACTCTGAAGCGTTTTTAAATGAGTGTGTTTTTTCCCTTTCTTTATACCTTAGGTCGACTGCAGTGATAAACCCCTCCAAGAATATTAATTTTGAGTGCATCATGGCTGTTACGGTGGTGTGGTCCCTTCAATGTGTTGTTTATAGCCTCAATGTTTACTGAATGGGGCTAACGCTATTGTGACCGCCGACATAATTGCAAACAACTCTGGTTTCTTGCTTGGAGTATCTTCCCTGTTGGTTTGAGGGAGTTTGCTTAATCTTCTGTTCCGAATGGGTGAGTTGGGCAGGTTTTGCAGTAGAGTTGGATCGTCCAGGTTTTCCTTGTTTGTTGTTCTTCCTCGATTGACCCCTATTGTGACTTCATCAGGTTCGGTTACGAGACTTATGTTTAAATCTTCTGCGTTCCTTACAGTGTGCACTGAGACGGTTTTTATGTCGGCTTCAAATGTTCGAGTTCTTGAGAGGGCTTTATGGGTCTCCTGACCATGGTCACTTGGGTGTAGGGCTTTTTTATGTTCAGTTTGTGTTCCCGTTTTTTTTTTTCCTGTTAAAAGTGCGTTCTGATTTTAAAAAAAAATATTAGGTAAAATAAAATAACTGGACCCGAATGTTTAACAGGAGGAGTTTAACATAACACCTACCTACATCTAATGATGTTCCGAAACATCAAGCAAAAGGAAAGGACGGCTCCTCCTCAATGGAGGAGTTGTGTCCACATGAATAAGCCCTTAACAGGTAGCAACACACTCACTAACGGGAGACAAAAGAAGGGAAAGAACAGAGGCGTATCTGTGGGCCAGGATACCACTGCAATATCAGGCAGGACAAAAAGATGTCTCTGCTCCTATATATTTCCAAGATGGCATATGGCTGAAGTGCATTCCCTAGATATCTGACCTCGTACCATACGGATTAGGAAGAATCCCATACCTGGCTCTACAAGTGTCATTGCAGACGCCGGGAAACTATAAAGTCCCTGTAAATCGCAAACAATTTCTCCGGTAGGTGACGACTCCAGTTGGGGGGTGGGGGGGCAGAATCGCTCACACGGCTAAAATGCATAGGATTGAAAATTACACCAAACTGAGGTATGAGAGGAGTTGTGATGGTAGGTGTGAAAATGGATCTCCAGAGACAGCCCATGTGGGAGGATTTTGGGAGGCCATACTATTGTGGCAAACAGGGAAGACAGCGAGATTAGACAAACCCAATCAAGGTATGGTAGCAGAGAAGTAAGACTTAGGGCCTCATTACACGGACGGCGGTAAGGGTTAATGGTCACCGTTAATGGCAACGGTGACCGTTAACCCTTACCGCCGTACTACGAGGTCCCTTTGCGGGTTGGAGGAATTAACGCCTGCTTCTTGCAGGCGTTAAAAACCAACCCGCTAAGGGACCTCGGAGCTAATTACGGCACCGCAAAATTGCGGTGCCGTAATTAGCGCCTTCCCCATTCCCATAGAGCCCTATGGGGCAGAAATGGGAATGGGGAAGGGCAATGGCGGAAAGGGGATTTACCGCCCCTCCAACCTTGGAATGGGGCGGTAAATCCCCTTTCCGCCAAGGCGGTGCCGGTAATTTACCGGCATGGTCCAGGGTGCTAATAGCACCCTGGATTACCGCCTTCCGTGTAATGAGGCCCTTAGTCTCAGGAAGGGTTTTAGAGTGGGAATGGGCTACAACGATTCCACACAGAGCAACACCAGCAATTCCATTAAGACAGCCAGGTATAAAGTACAATTAATTATTAGGCCTTCAGTTTACACACGAAGCAGATAAAACATCTAGTTAAATATTGTCAAACCAACACTTATAAAACAGCCATATACATTCACCTTTAGGAGCAATAGAATATAATTTGATTTAAAGACCAGTGAAGCAAAGGCAAGTACTCAAATGCACATAAATAGCAAGAATAATGTTAAATGTTTAAAGTATTTGTACCGCGCACCGTCACCAACGGAATTGGTCCCCAGGCGCTCAGGCGGATCTGTAAATGATAAAGGTGGGATGGGTTAGTAGGTTGAAGAAGGGAGTAGGATAGTGAGAGGAGTGGTGTGCTGTTGGCAGCTTCAACTCAGTATACACCGGGTGCTGAGTTTTGGTGCGGGTATCGGATGGGAGTCAGTCCGCGTGTGCTGTTGTTCCGGCTTATGTGTTGTTGCAGTGTTGTGAAGTGCGTGCGGCTTGTTGTGCGAGAGATGGTTGTGTGAGTTTTTTTGAGTGAGATAGGTATGCAGAGTTTGAGCTTATATAAGTTAGTGGGTTACCTGACCTTTACCAATGCTAGCACTCGTAGTTCTGAGGAGTGTGGCACTTGTTGGCCCTCACATTCCCATCTATACGCGGCGCAGGCCAATGTTTAGGGCTCCATACAAGTGTGATCAGGCCAACATTCACACATCCATCCGAACGCCACGCAGGCTGGTGTTCACGGCTCTGAGTGTGGCACATGCTCACGTTCACGTTTTTCTAGGCGCGGGCATGTTATCCTTCAATCGATCCTATCCAGATGCTACGGGGGCCAACGTCTATCTAGATGCGTCTGCCGGTCTGGGTGTGTTCGTCCGGTATGTACGAGCGGGGGAGTCTAGGTCTGAGTTTTGTCTGGGTCTAGGTTTGTGGTCAGTCTGTGTAGCCTTCCTTTGTGGCTGTTTACCATGATGTCTTGTGCTCTGTCGAGTGGTTGGTTCTTTAGCTTGAGTGTTTGTCCAATTTGAGAGTGGCCGAGGTTGAAGTTGTTTTCATCATTGTTTTGATGTATGGGCATTCTAGTTCATCTCCGTAGTGGTTACGCTTTGAAGAGCCATGATTTGAGGAGTTTCCTGAATGCTAGGTGGTTTGTTGTATTCCGTATATTCTTAGGTAGGTCATTCCACGTTTTAGGTGCCTGGTGAGAGAAAGACGATCCTCCGAGTTTTTAATCACAAAACAAATCTTCTAGATCTTATAAAGTCCAGCCCTTATATTGAGGCCTATTTTTGGAACAGCACTGAAGGTGATGCTGGTCAGCATCAGGGGTTGTCCTTGGGCTGCTCTTCTTCGTAGAAGTCTTGGCCTCAAACATTGATCTGATGAACAAGATTCAGGCTGGGAGCAAGTCCACCAAAGGTAAGTATCAGCAGCATTCAAACAGTCAGTGGCTATCCAATCATGGATAGCCACTGGCCACCACATATGGCCAGCAACAGACATTCAGGCTCAGAGATGTGGATTGGGACTAGACAGTACCAGCCCCCTTACACAAGCCACCCCCTAGTCTGCAAAAGCCACAGCTTTCCCTGAGGATTTCAATATAAAGCATTTCTTGACTTTACAAAGCAGGAAGAAGGCAACAGACCAATATGGCTAAATGACAAGTGAATAACATTGTGGCACAGCCATCCTAGGGTGTTAGCCCCCTTTATTAGTCATTTGTGGTCATTGCAAAAAAATGCACAAGAAAAATTTATCAAAAACAGTAAAAATATTACTGCTGCCATCAGGCTTGTCTTCAGCACATAGTAGTCAAAAGACCATTATATGGAAAGTTATAAGGATACAAAGTATCCTAACTGCACTGTAAGGTGGTGTGTGCAATTGTAACAATACAATAAATTCACAAAGACAGCCTCTCAGTACTGATAATCTTAGGAACTAGTCAATTTCCCCATACACATTAGCAAAATAAAGCAGAAGGCTTCACTTACCTCCAAAAGGCAAGGACAGGGTTAAAAAACAAAAAGGAAGGGTGGCCCAGAGAAATCTAGGCGTGGAAAGCAGGAAAAAACATTAATATTAACAGTAGGGCAGAGAGAGAGTTGGCAGCAGATGGCGTGAGTTTGGGCAATTCACCCCTGGAATGCCTTTGTTGGAAGCCGGCTATGGCTTTTGGATACTGGAGCGGTCCTGGATGAAGGGGAATCGTTAAGAGAATCTACAGCAGCCCGCGCGAACGCCCAGTAAGGAGATGTCAGGCTGGAGCCCGGCCACGATCACCTACATGGTCCTCAAGGGCCTCTCCATCCCTCCAAAGACCCACTTTGAGTCAGACTTGGCGCTGGTGGCACCAGACTCACTCACTCCCATAGAATAACATTGGGGATTGGACTTGTAGTGCATTGAGCGGGGAAAAGATGGATGCCCCCACATATTTCGGTTCTCAGATCTGCATGTGCAGTCTAGTCTCAGCCCAGAGACACCTGGGATACCCAGAGACTATTTAAGGCACGCCCAGGCTGAGAAACATGCTTTGTGTTTTCTGCAACTGCAGCGTGACACTCACTGTGTTCGGCTCGGTCTCCAGTAGGCCTGCATCTTTCTTCTGCGCTCAGCTCCTGAAAGAACAAGAACACCGTTAGGAACAGCCTTACCTTGCGGCGCTCCTGCCCATCATTCATCGCTTCTTCTGTTCTGCTGGCATCTTCGGCGGTATCATTCCCATCCCGGCACGCCGCTTCCTAAGGAAAAGGGAAAAGAACAGGAAAAAGGCATTAGTAAGCATTCAGCAAATCTTCGCTTATTTTTAAAGACTGTACAAGCTTCAAACGCTTACCTGAATCCCAGCCGCTCTGGGGGAACTCGGTCTCTGGAACTTCTCATCCATCTGCAAGAGGGAAAAGACACTCCAGGTTAGCGTGGAAACATCTAGAGGCGCCGCATACCGCGCTTACTCATCGCATTTCTTCTTCATAACCGGCATCCACGCTGAAAACGTTGCGGCACCTAAAAGACACAGAAGGAACAAGTTACTTACCTGTAACTGTTGTTCTCCAGCATGGGTCTGGCATGGATTCACATGCTCATGAATATTCCCCGTCGTCAGGCTGGGAATCTTCGGTAAAGAAAAAAAAAACAGTATCAGTTTCGTTTCTGATCTGTCTTTCGTAGTAATAACCAATCACTGGTCTCTGCGTCATACTGACCACAGCCAATGACTGCCCTCTACCTAAGCACCGCCTCTGGCAGCCATCTTCAGATTTGGAAGCACGTGAAGTGGCAGTATGACCAAGTGAAGAGCCGCAGAGGGGTAGGCGGGAGGGTTCGCATGTGAATCCATGCCAGACCCATGCTGGAGAACAACAGTTACAGGTAAGTAACTTGTTCCTTCTCCAGCATGGGGTCTGGCATGGATTCACATGCTCATGAATAAAGAATACATAGCAGTACACACATGCACAACCACGGGAGGTGGCAAAGGCTCAACATTAAGCATTACATCAAACTCAACATTAAGCATCTTACCTCCTCACCAGGCTCACCTCAGGCGAACAGGTTGCACAGCACTGCTTGGCCGACCCTGGACTCCTCCCTGGAATCCCGATCGACGCAGTAGAATCTCGTGAAGGTGTGCGTCGACCTCCACGTAGCAGCCCTACATATGTCCAGCAGGGGCACACCAGAAAGGAACGCCGTGGTAGCTGCGATCGCTCTGGTGGAATGGGCTCTCGGACGGCCAGGCAGCGGTCGGTTTGCCAACCGATGACAGTACATGATACAGCCGGAGAGCCATCTGGAAATGGAAGCCTTCGAGAGAGCCTTCCCCTGATTGACAGGTCCAAAGTTCACAAAGAGTTGTGACGTCTTCCGAAAACACTTCGTGCGGTCCACGTAGAACTTCAGCGCTCTAGCCACATCCAGCGAGTGCAAAGTCCTCTCAGCCGGCGACGAAGGCGACGGGAAGAACACAGGCAACACCAAGGGTTCGTTGAGATGGAAGTCCGACGGTACCTTGGGCATGAAGGAGGGGTGCGTCCTGAGCACTACCCTCGTGTCGTGAAAAGTCAAGTACGGGGCCTTGCAGGAAAGGGCCTGGATCTCTCCCACCCGTCGTGCGGAGGTGATGGCCACAAGAAACGCTGTTTCCCACGACAGAAACTTCAACGGGGCCGAGTGCAGAGGCTCGAACGGAGGTCCCATGAGCTTGGTCAGCACCACGTTGAGCTCCCACGCCGGGGCCGGAGCCTTCACCGGCGGGAACGATCTGAACAGTCCCTTCATGAACTCTTTCACCAGACGATGAGACCACAAGGACGTCCGCCCCGTGGTTCTGGTGTATCGGGAGATCGCAGCAAGATGAATCTTGATGGACGCGTGTGCCAGTCCAGCTTTGGCCAGCGTCAGCAGGTACGGCAGTACCTGGGGAGCCGTAATCCGTAGAGGGTTAATCTTCTGTGCGTGGCACCAGACAGAGAACCTCTTCCATTTGTGTCCGTAGCATTTAAGAGTCAAGGACGCCCTGGCCTTTGCAAGAACCTCTCTGCAGTCGGCCGGTATGTCGTATCCTCCAAACTCTAGCGCTGCAGGAGCCAGGCCTGCAAGTTCAGCGATTTCGGGTCGTGGTGGAGGATGGTGCCTCCTTCCCTGGAGAGTAGATCCGCGTCCACCGATTGGCGGGGACGCTGACAAGTCCAGAAGGTCCGGGAACCATATCTGCCTCGGCCACGCAGGTGCGACGAGGATCATCCTGCACCGTGACCTCTTGAGCTGGTTGACGAGCCGGATTAGCAGTGGCAAAGGAGGGAACACGTAGAGGAACAGGCCCTCCCAGGGGAACGAGAAAGCATCGCCCATGCTCCTCGCCTGGGAAAACCTGCTGGCGAACCTCCGGCACTTGGAGTTTGTCGCCGTCGCGAACAGGTCGATCTGGGGTGTGCCCCACCGTCGGAAGAGGCGATCCACTAGATCCTGCCGTAGTTCCCACTCGTGGCACGAGCGCAGCTCCCTGCTGAGTGAGTCGGCGATGGTGTTTTTTATCCCTGCCAGATGAAACGGCACCAGAAACATCCTTTGGGCGACGGCCCAATGCCACAGGTCCTGCGCCTCCTTGGACAGTGCTGGGGACCTGGTTCCGCCCTGTTTCCTGATGTAAAACATGGTGGTGGTGTTGTCGGTGAAGATCCTCACCACCTTGCCCTTGAGGGGCGGAAGGAAGGACCTGAGGGCCCAGAACACTGCACTGAGCTCCAGGACGTTGATATGGAGGGACTTCTCCGTCGGGAGCCAAAGGCCTCTCGCGTGCAGATTTTCGGTGTGCGCTCCCCACCCTTCCAGGGAGGCATCCGTGGTCACTGTCTCCTGGTGGTCTGGGGTCTGGAAGTCCATGCCCGCCGTCAGATGCGCGCGGGTGCCCCACCACCGGACCGCTCGGCGGAAACTCTCGTCGAGTGTGATCCTCTCCTCGAAGCCGCCCGTCGTTTGGATCCAGCGCGCGTCCAGGAACTCCTGCAACGGGCGCATCCGGAGCCTGCACATGGGAATGAGGTAGATGCAAGAAGACATCATTCCGAGGAGGGACTTGATGGACCTCACCTTGGCCGCGTCGGAAACCAACATCCGCTGTACCTTGCCCAGGATGGACCTGGTCCTTTCCTCCGACGGGGAGGCCAGAAGGGACACTGTGTCGAGCTTCGCTCCCAGAAACAGTGCGTTTTGCGCGGGTACCAGGTGGGACTTGGCGTAGTTCACGGAGAATCCCAGGTCCGTGAGAAGTTGGACGGTCCTTGCCGTGTGCTCCACGGCGAGCTCCCTCGTCTTGGCTCGGATGAGCCAGTCGTCCAGGTAGGGGTAGACGTGGATCCCCTCGCGGCGCAGCTGCGCCGCCACCGGTGCAAGGCACTTGGTGAATACCCTGGGTGCTGACCGTAGTGCGAAGGGGAGGGCTTTGAACTGGTAGTGACGCCCTTGGACCACAAACCTGAGGAATTTTCGGTGCCCCTTTAGGATGGGAATATGGAAGTAGGCATCCTCCAAATCCAACCACGACAGGAAGTCTCCTTCCTCCAGCTGACCCAGGACGTGCTGGAGGGTGACCATCCGGAACTTCTGCGCCTTGTAAACTCCGGAGCCCCGAAGCCTCTTTGGGTCGAGTTCGATGGCGCCCTTCCTGAGCATCGCCTTTACCTCCAGGAGAAGCTGAGGGACGTGAAGCTCTTTCCTGGCCACGGGGGGGACGCGCGGGCACCTTCTTTGAAACTCGAGCGCGTGGCCCCGGGCTAAGGCGTCCAGCACCCAACGGTCGGTGGAGATGGACTCCCACACGCTGACGAAGCTCGCCAGCCGGCCTCCCACCGGGGTGCTTCGGTGGGGGCCCGACCCCACGGCTGGTTCAATCCTGTTTCGACGAGGCTTTGCCGCCTTGACCTCCTTGGCGACGACTTGCCTCGTCCTCTGTAGGCCTCCTGAGACGAAGAGCGGGCCGCTTGACGGTAGGTGGAGAAACCGCCGCCGGAACCTTTGGAGGCGCCCTTGCCTCCGCTGCTCCGAAAAGGCGTCCGTCATTGCTGCAGAACCCCAAGGGCCCGGGCCGTCTCAGTGTCCGCTTTAATGGCCTGAAGGGAATCGTCCACTGTTTTCCCAAACAGGTTGTTCCCATCGAACGGCATGTCCAGGACTCTGGTCTGTACGTCTTGACGGAAGTCCGTAGCCTTGAGCCATCCACGCCGCCTAAGGCACACGCTGTTGCCCAACTGGCGAAACCCAGTGTCGGCGATGTCCGTCGCAATAGTGATGGCGTGGTCCGACGCCACCTCACCTTCCTGTAGGATCTCCAGGGCATCCGCCCTCTTGTCGTCCGGTAGGAAGTCCAGCAGGGGAGCCAGTTTGTACCATAGCTCCCTGTCGTAGCGGGCCACGATAGCCAAGGCGTTGGCCGCTTTAATCGTTGTCGCTGCAGACGAGATGACCCTGCGTCCCATAGCGTCCAATTTCTTTCCCTCGCCGTCCGGTGGGGAAGTCGATGTGGAGGCCGCACCACCCCCCGCTTTCTTCCTGGCCGCCGCGGAGACGACGGAGTCCGGGGTAGGCTGCGCCCGGAGGCACAGGGGGGCCGCGTCCGGGACCCGGTACTTCTTCTCGTACCGGTCTCTTCTAGCTGGCGTCGTGGAAGGGTTCTTGAGGAGGGCGAGGCCCTCATCCCAAATGTCGTCCAGTAGAGGCACCGCGAGGACCGTCTTCCTCTTGGCCTCGCGCCGTTGATAAAGGAATCCTTCCTTTTTCTTCTCCTCAGGGCAGAGTTGGAAAAGCTTGGATGCCCTGGCGATCATGGAGTGGAACGATCCAATCTCGTCGGGCGGAGAAGCCCTGGTGGGAGGTGACGACGGTAGATCCTCGTCGTATACCTCGTCGTCCGTACCCGTCGCTGCCGTGTCAGTCCCCGTATCATCCCCTCGGGTGGACGGGGAGGAGGGCTGGACGGGGCGCGACGGCTGAAAAGGAGGTGGAGGGTGAATCCTTCTTTTCTTGGGCGGGGGAACACCAGGAGGTCCCGGTTCAGGATCCCCCGACGGGAGAGGTTCCTCCGTCGGCAACGGTAGTCTCGTCCTTATCTCTGAGCATAAGGACTGTATAGCCAACAAAATGGCCGCCGAGTTGTCTTGCGGCGCTGGCAGAGGGGAATCAGACGGGCGATCAGGGGCCCCGTCGGCACCCTCGACGATGTCGTCGTCACCTGCGTCGGGATCCATCCCGACGGGCCGGTCTTCTTCCACGCCAAGGCCATGGCTTAAGACCTCGATCAGCTCTTCCTCCGAGGTTGAAGCCGAATCTACGACGACGCCCTGCCCCCCCTTTTTCTTCCCCGCCGGGGATTTCACGGGGGTCCTATCTATGGGCACAAAAGAGGACTCCCTCCGAGGTGGCAGGGAGACTCTGAGCCCCGAGGTCGCCACCACTGGTGTAGCCTCCACAGGCTGAGCCAGGGCCGCCGCGACAGTTTCGATAGAGGGCTTGGCCGGATGGATTAAGGCCTTCACCACCTTAGGTGCGCTCACCGCCTTATCCTTGAGGGGGGGGACACTGCCTCGCTCCCCCTCCGATGGGGCCTTCGAGCTCGACCGGGGCCTCTCCAGGAGCTTCGCCGGGTGCTCGCCCTTCCTCTTACCCGACCTAGAGTGTTGGCTCGTGGCTGAAGGTGCCGGGGAGGGTGCGCCCTGCCTGGCGCCCGTAGAGCCCGACCGTTCGGCGCTCCCGGTGCCAGCGGACTCGCGGTGCTTGGCCTTGTGTTGGACCCCCGTCGCCGGGGCGTCCTCAAAGGTCTTAGAAGACCGCTCGGATTTCTTCCTCTTCTTCTCGCCTGACGGGCTCTTCCCTTCCAGCCAGTTGGCGAGACGTTGATGGCGGTCCTTCATGGTCCGCTCCGACATATTGCCGCAAAACGCACAGTCCTTCTCCACGTGCGTCTTGTCCTCATGTAAGCAGTAGAGACAAAAGGAGTGTTTGTCCTCCTTAAAGACGTTCTGCAGCTGGCATCCAGGGCAGACCCTGAACAGCTTTCCGGGCGTCGAGCTTCCCTTCTCCTGGGCCATGTCCGGGCCTGAGAAGCTTCTGGAGTCCTCCAAAAGCGTAGCTCGACGAAATCTTCACCCTTGAGGGGCGCAGACGAATCCGACACGGGTCCCCGTTGATCGGATGGAGAGTCGGTGGAGCTTGAGGCTCTTTTGACCGAAAAAACAAAGTTTTTGAGAAAAAACGTGAAAAAATAGCACTAACGCTCGAGAGCAATAGCACGAGGATCCCAACACATGAACGTGCGGTAAAAATCTGAAGATGGCTGCCAGAGGCAGTGCTTAGGTAGAGGGCAGTCATTGGCTGTGGTCAGTATGACGCAGAGACCAGTGATTGGTTATTACTACGAAAGACAGATCAGAAACGATACTGATACTGGGTTTTTTTTCTTTACCGAGGATTCCCAGCCTGACGACGGGGAATATTCATGAGCATGTGAATCCATGCCAGACCCCATGCTGGAGAAAAAGAACTCAGTTCAATACAAATACGAAAGGGTCGCATCGCGCTCTCACTCGCCTTCAGCGCTACTCATCTCAGCAGCACGTCGCCATCCCCGGATGCCAGCCATCATCTAAGGAAGGAAAGGAACGAAGTTAGAGAACTGTTCGAAAGACTTGTTATACTTACCTGTCGGACTCTTGCCAGTGAAGTAACTAGGCAGCAACGAGCCTGCATCAATCAACGCGCCCCTGTGCTGAAAGCAGGACGGAGAGCACACTTTCCAAGAAAACAAGGTGAGCTGTGGATCAAAGGGAAGGGTTGGACCCCGTGGAAGAAGGGGTTCAAGCACACAGAGACAATAGGGAGTTTAACTCTACCAATCCTGTGTTTCAGGCCCAGTCTCCAGTCGAGTAGACTCCAGGGAAGGGTTTGAGGTCGTAAGAGGTCAGAACAGGCTGAGTGACGTCCCTGTGGATACCAGGTGAGCATTACATGCTGTGAGGTATCCCTTAACCATGAAAGCAGTAATGTCCTAACTAAAGATGTTCCACATCTACCTCTTTTAGCTTGCTCACTCTATGAAAATTGTTGATCTGAGGTATGGAGACTGGACTGCATTCAAATCTTTGTGAAAAAGATTTGCATGGCCCCTCCCCACGGCACCCTCCCACCACCACCATCTTTCACTACCTCTCTGCATTCTTGGACCAATGTATGATTAATGCTGAATTAGCAGTTAACAGGCACATGTGCCGAATCGCAGGTATTCGTCCCTTCTCCCCAGAGGGGAGCAAACATCCCCTCCCCCACCACCTCTTTGAGGCTAGGGAGGTGAGCCCACTCCAGGATAAAATCTAGAGACCTGGCTGAAGACCAAACTAAAACATACTGTTACAAACAAGAAACAGGATCTGTGTGAGGTCTCCTCCATTTATGTGGGACGAGGAGGCAACAAGGAGAGCACATGCAGAGTCGAGGCAAAGCACAGACGAATATGCACGCAGGAGTAGTCCCCTGACGGTATCACACCTGAGCGAGGCGGAGCTGCGGAACGCGTGACTTTCAGAACTGCTCAGAGCAAGAGCAAAACGCTGGAAGCCCTGCATTGGTACGAAGAGAGAAGCTGTGGAGAAGGGAACCTAAATCCCGGTGGTGGTGTAGCCATGACAACTTCGTGGTGGGTTGGGTGCCGATGCAATGACGCACAAACCACTATGCGGAGAAATCAGCAAACCGCACACTTACCCGCAATATTACTTGTCCACACAGAAGGAGAGGACCGAGAGCGGACAGTCGTAGAAAACTAAGAATTGGAACAACTGAAGAGAACACGAGCAAGCCGAGGCCTCAGACGTTCCCCTGCAGATTTGCAGTAAACTAAAAGTAGGAGACCCAGGGAGCTGCCAGGGAATCGTTTTTAACAAGAGAAACCCGTCCTAGTGAAATTGGCGAGACATTAAAGTTGATGAAACAGAACTATAATAATGTGAGGAAGAAAATCCAGAGTAAAGCTGAAAAAGAGATCATTAAGAGTGTGGCACAAATACCATAGGAAGAGGGGAAAGTACCACATACTTTAAGAACTAAGAGTCGGTCAAATCAGAGTCCGTGTTTTGGGATGCAGGGTTAATGCTTATGTGAAAAACATCTTCTAGGTGCTTGGGCCTGTGGGCTACATTGACCCACTGAAAAGAATTTCTCCAAAACCAAGCTGCGCTTCAACAGAAATAGCAAAATGGTTGCGCTGGTTCCAGTGAGCACCATGGCCTCAAAACTGCATTTTGCAGCAACAAAAATATGCCTGCAATATCTTGCCAAGCACATAGTGGGCAGGATGGAACAAGAGGACACACTAAGGGAGCTTGCCAGTGTGTTCTTACATATACATAAGAAACAGAGTGAAAAAGCAGCGCTGTTTTGCTGCCAGACCAAAGTCCCCAAAAAAAGGAAACTCACCTTTAAAAAAGAAATGCTGTTCTGACAACATTTCCATCTGTTCTTCCTTAAACCACTGTGATTAATAAGGCCCTGACCATGTCCATTCATATCCCTATTGTGCTTCAGCAAAACCAGGCATGATTCTGAATGATAGGCCCTGTCAAACTAACACGGAAAACACGTTCCTTTTCTTCACAATGTATCAAAGATCAGTAGTTCCAAAGAACAAGGCATCTGTGCTTCAAACAAAACTCCTGCATACAAGAAATAACTATAGCTGCAAGACAGTGTGGGAATCCAGAGGGAGATGCAACACCGAATTTAAAAAGAAAGGCCAGCTTTTCACCACACATGTAAAATGGGCTTTGCAAACTCAAGGAGAAAAAGGCCTGTTTTAAAAGTAAACTGTTGAATGAAAGCCTGCCATTACCTAGCAATGTGAAGGGGTTTGTTGCTGGGGATAATGCACACATGGGTCATTTTATTCAACTGGCTTGTTTAATTCAGGACCAAAGGTAAGAAAGTAAAACAATTAAACCATAATGGCTGGATTTTGCAAGTTCCAAAAGAAAAATAGGGTTCTGCTTGGGGGGGGGGGGAATTCTACCAACAGGAGTGCCTCTCTCAGCAGATACTAACACTCCAGTGATAATCATTAGGTTGGATAGAATCTAGTCTAGTCTGAACCCACTGACAATGGAATTTGCAGGACAAGGAAGTGATAAGTGGGGAGGGGGCAATAAACCATCAATCAAGCGGAAAACCCCCACCTTGCTCTGGAGGAAATGGCAGTTAGAGTAAGAAATAAATGGTCCAGTGACAGACAAAGGACTGCCATTTGTTTCCAAAGACTATTTATGAATAAAAATGTAAAGACTCATCTCTGCAGCAAGACTTTGTAAACATTTTAAAAATGTGCAGTTTAAAAGTGATTTTATGGGTTTTCATTGAAGACCTGGTAGAATTCACTGACTCATTGGGAATAGAAATGGCAAAGAATCAGGGATTACAAGGAAAGTATCCGTGATGCCAATGCTTATTTCTATACTTACATCCCTTATGTTAATCCACAAGTTATAGAATTTTAGGCCGAATCGTTCATACTCAAAATTACCAAAAAGTATTAGAAGGGCGAAACAATGTCTCACGGATTGAAGAGTTGGAGTGCTATGCTCTACATAAAATATGAAATCTGTGTATATAATTTGCTAAGATTTCCATTGTATAAATGTACCGTTTGTGGCAAAATTTGCCACAAATAACTGTGGGAGGTTTTTGAACATTGTAAACTCACATCATAAATCTGACATCATTCTCTTGAAATCCAACCAGTTGAGAGCGAGGCAGAGACTAGCACCCCTGACCAATCCCGTAGTTTAGAGGCGTGTTTTGCTAGACCTGCCCAGCCATATACTTTGGTGATGTCACTATGCATAAATAAGAGCGAGTCCCTAACAAGACTCTAGACACACACTCTTCCTGAAGTTCCTGTGCTGCGTTCCTGTTCCATTCATCCTGCTGAGTCCAGATTCCAACTACAAGGCCAAAGCATTGCTGACCGTACTCCAGGATCAACTGCGAAACCCAATCATTGCTGATCCTATCCCAGCAAGGCCTCAATTCTGAAACCCCACTAAAATTCCCAAATGACCAAAGGGGAAAGCTCTGGTATTCTTTTGGGAAGCATCCTGAACCAGCCTGGCTTGCTGCCCACTAACTGCCTCCAGAGATACCTGTGCCATTCAGTGACCAGAATTACCATCCGGTGACCCGACCTGCCCAGCTGTCTTTTGCCCAGCTGTCCTTTGCCAGGCGCGCTGCTGTGTAGTGATCAGAATCATTGACGGTCCAAAATCCAAAACTAAAAGTGGACTGGAAGTATTATCCCTACCCCATAGAAATCCATAGCCTATCTTGTCTTGCATTTGTCCTTATCCCACTCTCTAAGCCATCCTATCCTTATCCTGATAAATTATTAAAACTGTTAGAATTATCTGTGCAACCTGCCCGTGACTTCCTAAAGTGCTAGCACCATTTCTTTTAAAATTTTGTCTTGTGTAATCCTAACCCATTAGTCCTATTTCGAGTGATCGGACTGGTTTCCGCCATGGTTGGGCGCTGGGGTGACAGGGTTGAAATTGCAAATCAATCCTGGATCTTACTGTGTCCATTTTTGGCGGTCTAGTCTGAATACTCTAGTTTAAAGTAAAACTGTTCCTATAACTGATTTCCTTTTCTATTTCACGGCTTCCTTTTGCTCAAAGCGCATCTTTTTATATCTTGCATAACTCATCCAGTTTCATAGCTAGAGACCCATTTTCAACTCTAGAATATCCCTGTGATGAAAGTATTTCACCCGTTTGTATTCAAAACCGTTTGGGTAATTTAAAACGGGAATGAAGAAAATGCAACTTTTACACGCGCCATTTAACTGCAACATGTTTTAAATTTTCCGTTCATTTTCGAATCATATGCTCTTGGTAATCCATTGCTTGTGATAGTTCGTGTCTTTGCATTGTTGCTTTAGTGAGGAATTGTATTTGCTTCAAGGTTTTTAACACACATTCATTATTTATCCATTTCCGAGTGTCATTTCATAACATTGTAAGGGGTTTAAAATCTGTTTTCCACTCTTATTTGGTGAGGGAAGGTCGGATTTTGATTCTGTTTTCTGCCTCTTATTTCCGATTACCTGCTGTGTCTTTCTATCCATTCAGAATTGATTATTTATGGGTTGCGGGAACATTGCAGGGGGAAATCCTAACTCGGGTGCTATCTTTCCTAAATCAAAAAGTGCTCCTATTCCCTGCTGTTTTGTATATGTTGCACTAGAAGGTTAAACCAAGTGCATTGCTTACATTCTCATTGTAACTATCAACCCATTGGTGATTGCTGCCCCACATTAAAAATTGTATGATTTCTTTTGAATTTTAAAATAAATAAATAAAATATTGCATTTTTCCAACCAGCCTGGTTCATGGTCCATTGTGACCAGGGGTATTTGAAAAGGGGGTGTGATACGAGTTGTGTACCATCTCAAATTGAATCTGCTTAAAATAAGGAGAAAAGCATCTCAGTTGTGTGCTACATACTAGGCCGAGACCAAAGTGTGTGTCGCCTGATTGAAATCCTTAACAGGCCTTAAAACATAACGCTTGTATGCTTTCAATACATATTCTGTGGCGGGCATTCGAGCAAGGGCTTTCGTTAAGGGCTGTTACTGCTGTTGGGGATGGAGGGTGCAGAGGTGGAGATAAGTTTTCTATCAATACAACGCTATTCTGTTAAAAAGAAAAATAATTTAATTATTTGAAATAACTGAATGCTATTTGGGGTTTGCTGTTGATAATTATATCCTTAAATAAGCTTGTGAGCTTTAGAGTGAATGGTGAAACTATATTCTCCTATGTCTGGAGCACCGCCACCAAACCAAGTAGCAGAAGCACGGTTTTCAAATAACAAAACACCAAAACGCTCGATTCATTCCGTGAATCGAGCTCACTAACAAACGAGCTGCTCGTGCAAAATCAACCTCCTGTTTAACAGATATACATAAATTCAATCCAGACAGAATGCAGGCAAAAACAACAAGTATGAATGACTCTACAAACATTACTCACGTGGCTCTTTCTAGTGCACTTGAGCCGTCTTTGAGAACGGTAGAAACACAACACATTGATTTGTGTACGCCTTCCGATTCTCTATTAGCAGCATTTACATAAACAGGTCTCCTGGGAGATTTTTTGCTTCCAACTTTAAACCTAATTGAGGCCCAGGCTCAAATTCATGTAACTCATGATGAATCACAAACGGTTCTTCCATCACTGGATAATCAGCCCCCTTAGCCTGTTATAAACAAGATAACAGAAGTCTCTACCTTAAGTCCGGATAAGATACAGAACATTCGGCAGCAAATGACTCCCACAAAACAACTAAGTGATCTTCAAGATTATGTACACTTATCACAGTCGCATGTTATGTTTACTCATTCACCGAATGAGTCCTCGGTCTTATCAATATCTTACACCCAGCCCACACCGAGGCAATTCAAGCCCTCACTGGTGCACTCATGAAATTCCTTCTCCAAATGCAACGTTATTTTCAGAAATAACATTACAAGCTATAAACACAGCGCTTTTCTCTCTGGCAAAACTCTACTAAAGTCTAGACTCTCGTCTTATCGATCAGAACTTTCTGCTAAAAGAAATACTGGAAAATAAGCAACAGTCTATCCCAACGATAGAGGCATCAACAATGACTCAACAACGAATGTTGATTTCGGAAATTAACAGAAACAGAGGGGAAATCATCCCTTAATAAAAGAAACCTCTGCAATCCTATTAAAAAATACCAAAGAGACCAAATTATCTGAAACAAGTGAAACCGAACATGTTCAAAAATCAAAGCACTTAAAAAAAAAACAGGTTATGTTCATGATGAAAAGCTACAGGTTGAAGTAATTCAATCATATGGTTTGACATCTTCCCAAACTCAAGATGAATCTACGAAACCTCCAGCAGATCCTAAAGTTCTAAACAAATTGTCATTCAACATATTTGCTCCTCAACGTGAATGAAAATCCATCACAATTAACGAGACACTGACCAAAAAAAACAAAATTCAACAGATAACAAAGGCACAGAAGAATAACAGTTCACTGCAATTTATCAGATCTTTACCTCTGCCTGATAGAAGAGCAAAAGAACGAGGATCAGCTATAATAAGGAAGTATGCGGCTCTATCAAAGATCAAAGCATCATTACCGAAATTGAATGCAGATATTTCAAATAACAATCCCTTACCTGCATTGAATTTATCGTATGCCCCTTTGGACAATCTGGTAAAAGAAGCGCAAAAAGAAAATCAGCCAAACCCTGTCATAATGAATGCCCTTGTATCTGAACCTCAATTAAAACCAAAACTAAGTCAGTTACCAGCCATAAAACAAGTGGCAGATCCTTCTTTGATAACGTTAGAAACAACACGAGAAGAAATACAAAAATCTCTTAATATATTTATGAATCGTCCCTTCGAGCCTATTATGCAAAAAACACAGTCACAAGGAGAGCCATGTATGTCTCGGCCAAATGTGAATAATGATAAATATGTAAATCTGTAACAGAACATGGGCAAACAACTGGGTAACAATCTAGCGTGGTCATTTGACAACGAAGTACCCTACATGAAGCACTCAAATAATACCAAAACAAAATGTACGCGAACCAAAACTGAAAATGTGGCTTGCTTAAGTCTGATACTTCAATATCGTGGCAATGACTATGAGACATATGATCTTAACAGGGCTTCTGTGCTGAATATAATGAGCAATACTTCTGGCCTACAGGATGCAACAACAACTGATATAGCTCAAGTGGAATTCATACATCCTCATGATACATCTGTAGTTATATTGTGGATGTCATCAGGCTTCATGAGGAATACCATCTGCAGGCCAGACATGAGCTTTACCAATTGGGATTTTTGCTCTTGAATACAAATGACATGACATCTGAGGACAACCTGAATCTACCTATGATTCATGGACAGAATCTAGAAAAACCATGGTTGTCTACAGCCATAACAATCTCCTGCTCCTCAACGAACCAAGCAGATGTGCAATCTGTGATCCTTCCAAACAGACATCATACAAAAGACCTTCTATAACAATCCGAACTTAGATCAGAGCATATCTTTAACTTGGGGTCATAGAATGCACGTGGTAATAAGCATTTAACATCGTCTTCACTGAGTTGGCTCGCAAAATTTGATATCATTTTTCTCCAAGAGGCATGGCTCACTAGTCCTCCAGTTTGAGACAATCACCAAGTACTGTTGAATCCAGCCACCAATGTGTTAAGAGGGAAACCGATGGCTGGCCTCGTGATAGCAGTGAAAAATAATAAAGACCTGAGTCAAACAGCCTGGGCAGCCCTGAGTAGCTATATTCAATTGGTCAGAATTATTTCTACCTCTAAGCATGTTGCTTGTCTAAACTTATATTGGAACCATCTAGCAACAAAAGATAAGCAATTCTTTGAAGACATAGAAAAGTGCCTAAATCTCATTGCTATAGATCCAAATATAGAACATACTATCATAGCAGGCGACCTCAATATGAACTGCATGACAGGAGAAGGTAAAAATCATCGAATCTCAACTAAAAAATTGATTCATTTAATGTAAGAAAGATGCCTCATTATGGTAAATGGCTCTATCCAAAATGATGTACCACCTAGAAACACCTGGAGAAGAGGCAAACAAGTGTCTCTTATAGATCATAGCTATGTAGACACTAATCTTTTTGCATGTCTGAAGTCTTTTAGTGTAATAGAACAAGATATCGGTGATCATGACATATTAGAAATGACATGGTCATGGTCCATCGCTTCTACAACAAATGCAATTGAATATTACAACACTCACCTTGCTACCTCAGCAAGGGGTAATAGATTCAAATGGACACCACCCACGCTAGATTACTTATTTAAAGTTATACCCTTCCCTGATGACATTTTGCGTCCAGATATTGTCATCCGAGATGGGATCTACGTTGCAGCTCTTCGTATATTTGAATATAAAGGAAGCCAAAGCATTATTTCTAAAAAAAAAAATTAAAAAAAACATTTGCATGCATCAGATAATCTTGTTAGGCTATCCGAAACAAATATGAAGAAACAAATTCGAGAATTCAGCTATCTACCCCTGGCTCAAAGTGTACTACAAATAACCAAACAAGACCAAATATGTGAACTGGCTCAAACAGCATAAAGCTAGTATGCAACTTAAAGATGCACAACTTATGCTGCGTACCACAGCCTCAAAAAGCTCGGCCATGATATGGGGTCTTATAAAAACTATATACACTGACCAACAGTCTATTACACAGATTAATGCGGTATCAGAGGAGTTATGGGTAGAATACTACAACTCTTTTTATGCTGATTTTCCTTGGGAAAATCATCCTGTACTAATGCCTCAGCACAACTTGCTTCCATTGAATATAGATGTAGTGGACATTCTGGAAAATATAAAGAAATTGAGCTCTTCTAGAGCCCCGGGCCCGGATGGGCTAACCAACGTAATGTTGAAAGCCCATCCTGAAGCGTGGGCAAATATAATAAGAGTAATATTTCAACAGGTAATCTGCTCTGAGAGAGTTCCCCACTCGTGGCAAAAATCTATTATCGTGCCTATCTATAAAAAGCAAGACTTATTTTTTTGTAAAGGTTCTACATTTGTAATTGAACCATATACAAATAAAAAAAATAATAATAATACAAAAAAAAAGCAAGACTGATTAGATCCTAGAAATTATAGGCCAATAGCACTTTTAGATGTGCCTGGGAAACTGTTTGCCTGTTTGATTGTGGCTGAATTTGTCCTATGGACTAAAGAATCTAACATTAATGATCCTTATCAAACAGGATTTACCTCAGGATTGGGGACCTCTATCAACCTACATGTGCTACATGCCATTAAGCATCAAGAGTGACAGTTGAAACAACCTTTATGCATGGCCTTCATCGACTTTGAAACTGCATTTGATTCAGTATGTAGGCAGCTGCTTTTTGATAAGTTATCAAGGAGCAACTGTCCCATTCACCTTCAACATTGGATACGTGAATTCCACACCAATACTTCAATACAAATAAGACTTGATGGATGGCAAACTAACTCATAGTATCAACACATAGAGGTCTTAAACAAGACCTGTTGTTTAATTTTTTCGTGGCAGACATAATAATTAACTTCATGGATATAATATCAGACTCTCCTCAATTATGCCGACGATCTTGTGCTGTTGGCTAGAACGGCCAGGGGCCTGCAAGCCTTGTTAGATCAATTAAAGGACTATGCCTGCAGCAACAAGCTGATTGTCAACTTGAACAAATCTAAAATTATGATAGTAGCTACCAATCATGCGAAGAGAAGGATTTGTCAGTCTTGGTCTTTACATCAGAAACCCTTAGATATTGTATCCAAGTACAAATATTTGGGCTTGAACGTCAATAATTTAATATCTGATGCACCGTATTATAACAAAGTTAGAACCAAAATGAGCACAGCTACTTCACAAGCTACATTACTAAATTACAAGTATGGAACATTCTCCCTGAAACTGATACTTACATTCTACTGCCAAAAAGCAGTTCCAAAAGTCTTATATGGCTCTGAGGCAATAACATGGTGTGATGAATCCTTCTGGTCGGTGATTGAAGACATTTTTTCGAACAAACTGTTGAATTTGTCGAAAACCATCTCTATGTGCATACTACGTTATGAATTAGGGATAATATCATTGTATGGCCTGTATATGTGGAGAATGTGCAGTTTATACCGAAAATATATTATGGGCTCTAAGGCCAGAACAATACTTGATACCTTTTCCAAATATAAAGAAATAACTGAACATAAAGTGATGAAAGAACGGCGAATGAAGGGTTAAGGATTATCTCCTTGAGACGGATGTAACTGAAAATGTATTGATTACCAATCCAAACAAAGCGAAAGAAAAAATGCTATGGGAGTGGATCCAACCACGATCTCAATGTGTAAAATGTAAACCTTCAAAAGTCTTCTGCACTTCGATTAAGAAACTCAGAACACCAGAATATTTTTCAATTTCCGGATGCAAAGTATCGAAATCTCTTCATCAGATTCAGATTGAATGTTTGCAACACAAGAGATATTCTAGCTAAATGGAAATTAATCTCCTCAACGGAAAACGTCTGCCGCTTCTGCAATAATCCTGAAGAACCGGAAACCCTGCCTCACTTGATAACAATCTGTCCATCCTTGCTAAATCATCGAATAAAACATTTCAAACAACACTTTGAGAGCTTTAAACTTACAACTGCTGAGCAACTGTGGCACTTCATGTATAATAGCAACCTAAACAAAGTCAGAATTGCTCTTATAAACTATTTAATGGCACTTGAACTAGGAAATGACAATTCAGAATGAATAATAGAGCTTGTATAATCAATTCTCTGTGCTGAAATGAAAGATGAGCAACGTCTGATTATTTTTTTGTCTATTGCTCTTATGTTTCGTTGCTGATGATTATGTTATATATCTTCTGTTGCTTAGTACTGTTTTGTATTTGTAATACTGAATATAGCATTTTTTTTCTTTTACTGTTTTGAACCTACATTTTATTTTTAATGATTTTAAACCTTTTGTATATGTAAAAATATTGAAAAGTTGAGTTTTCACCTATATCAATAAAAAAAAATACATTCTGTGGCCTGTTGTTTTCCTCTCCTTTAGTAATTACAATAAACTGTATTGAAAAAGGGACTTCAGAATGGTCTCAGCTGAAGTTCTTTTGCTTTATCAAACAAAATGTTCTGGCGCATGCACATTTATTTCAACCTTTTGAAGGGTATCCTCTTAAAAACTTTTTTTCTTCACCACTTGGAGGAACAGTCACTACCTGCCTTCTCCACTCATGATCCTGTGAGACAGCCACAACCACCAGAAGGCTTCGCCTGCGACGGCTGGCTATTCTCAGCCTTTAATCATCAAGCGGTATGCTTTAGAGAAACAAATCTTATTTTCTTTTTTTTAAAAGACATTTCTGATAGAAATATTTCATTTTTTCAATGTTTTATTTCACAAAGCAGATTGCATTTAGCTGCAAACTGCACCCGCTGGCTGGACACATTCCAGGGTGTCGTTTCGGTCCGTGCTGTGCACCCCTGCACTGGTAGCTTTGAGTTGGCTATTTGAGCAGATTTTGTTCATGTGCACTACAAGGCCCTTCCAACATGGCTGCCGTCTGCTTCCTACATCTGCCAGTCACCTCTGAAGCACAGTGAACTGCCTCCTGCAATCGGACTGACAAGGGCAGCCTTCCTTTAGCCAATCGGTAGGCTTCAGCCGGCCCCCTCATCCAAAAGACCTACAGCTAAGGCCCTGTCTGTGCCGAGAGGGGCCTGGAAGTCCTTCTGCTTGCGCCCCTCACCCCCCCCCACCTCAAACTATGAATCAGCCTCGAGGTATATACTGCCACCACATGTACTTGGACCCATGGACCTCTACTCTGCCCTAGAATCTACAAATGAATGATGGCTGAACTCTCCCACTGCCTCCTCAACTGTCTGAACCTTTTTACTTGCCTAGATTATCTGCCTTCCTTCCTTCATCTAACCTACTTCTCCTCTCACTGCATTGTACCACTATTTTGTACCTAGAAAATCGATTCTAGGTGTGTGTGCCTTTACATCTGTGCACCTTTTTTGCTCTGCATTGTACCACTATTTTTGAATTTAAGTGTGTGCCTTTTACATCTGTGCACCTTTTTTGCTTTGCAATTTGTGCCTCTTGTTTCTTAAATTCTATTTACCTTTTGGATTAGTTTGTGCCTTTGTGACTACTGGGCCACCTGGTGAGTTTAGCCAGAATTGTGCTATGCAGCCACTCTTCTGTCATTCCTCTACTATCCTCTGCCGCCACTATGGCTCTCACCCTCTCACCCATCTTCTCTAACTGCTAGGCTATCAGTTATCCCCCGCCCCTCACGAAGTCTGGGAGAAAAAAACATGAAAGACATCCTTAGTGCAAACCCTGGCCTTCCCATCGCAGACACCTATGTCAGCGCTTCTTCCAAAGAGGTCTTCAATGAAATCCTCGTCTCTGTCCCCTCTCCAGATCTCTGGGCCTCCCAGCTCATCTCTACTCTCTCTCCTTCCATATCCTCTCCCATTAATGGCAGAATCAAGTGGGAAGTCCTCTTGGCCGGCTTCTTATCTTCACGTTGCTTCGTTAATGTCTACCACACAGGCACCATCCTGGTCCAGGGTCCTCAACCTAACATCCTTCTCTTTGACCGGATCCTGCCGTCTCTCATTAACTTCCTTCCTTCTCCTGCATCTCCCCCTACTACTCTCTCCTCTGACTTGTGTACCACGCATCTGTATGCCACATAAGAAAACATTCAAAAGGCAGAGACCACCTCCACCTGGCAACTCTTAATGTCCGCTCAGCCAACATCTGCCTCCTTCTTGAAGACATTGACCTTGACATTCTTGCTCTTACAGAGACATGGTTCAATGCCAGCTCAGTCACTGCTTTCGACTACCTCCTCCCTGACGGCTTCAAGATCATATACAAGCCTCCACCTCACTGTGCTGCTGGTGAGGTTGCCTTAATCTTCTCTGAGTGGGTTCCTTCTTCCATTTTACCCACCCAGCCCTACTCTTCCTTTGAGAGCCTGGTGTACAAGTTGGTCATCTCTCCCTCCTCCACCATGACCACTGGCACCATTTACCGGCCTCCAGGCTCTACAACTCTGTTCCTCTCTGAATGGGCAGATTTCTGCTCTTCCTTAATTTCATCTACCTCCAATCTCCTCCTCTTGGGTGATTTCAACATCCAATTGGACTCCCCTGTCACAGCTTCCACTCTCTTCAGGGACCTCTGCACCTCCATTCTCCACTCCAACCCACTCGGCTCATCTTTTCCCCACTGGTCACCCCTCTAACCTGGTCAGACCCTTCTCTCCTTTCCTCCCACCTGGGCCCCTGGGGCCCTCCGAAAGTGACCCCCAAAGCCCTGGCAACCTCATTCAGCAAAATCTGCCTGATGAAACGAGTGTCAGCTGCTGCCTTTGCCTCCACCTTCACCCCCCCCCCTCCCACGCCCCACCTCATTCCTCCACTGATTCTGCTACCAGCAACCTGCATGCTACCAGCAACCTCCATCTGGCCATCACCAATACTCTCAACCTTGCCCCAGTCATGGGAATCCGCCTGAAACCTGCCTCTAAGCGCAACACCTGTTATGACTCCGATCTTGCAGCCCCGAAACGAAAGTGCAGAGCGGCGGAACAGAAGTGGCAATCCTCAGGCTCATCCTCTGACAAACTGGACTGCCGTCTGCCCCAAAGACAATACAGACTCTCCATCCGTGCCAAGAAAAGATCGCCTAATATAGGCACAAGTTTCTAGTGCATCCAACACGGCTGAACCTTTCAAGATTTGCAGGGAACTAGCCACTCCTTCTGCAATCGTCTGCTCCCAGTCTCCCTCCCAGGCCCTCTGCAACGCACTGGCCACACACTTTGCCACCAAAACTCAGGACATCCTGAGCTCTCTTCTCACTCACCCCCCCAACCCTTCCCACACCCCCATTGCCTCCCTTGGCCCTTCACCCTCCTCATTCCTCCCTCTCTTCCTTCACCCGTCACACCCAAAGTTACCAGAGTTGTCTGCTCCATGAAGGTCTCTTCTAAACAGGTTTACCCTTGCTCATCCAGAACCATCAAGGACAACATTGGCTCGCTTGCCCCCTCAGTCGCCGATTTCTGCAATCACTCTTGACACTGGATCTTTCCCCTCCCCCTCAAGCACTGCCTTGTGCGCCCCGTCCTGAAAAAACCTTCAGCAGACCCTACCTCTCCTGCCAACTACCGCTCTAATTCCATCACCCCCTTCCTAGGGAAACTGCTGGAGAAGCTGGCCTTGCCCCAAATCAACTCACACACCGAACTTGTTGGTGGTCTCCACGACCATCAATCTTCATTCCGAACATCCAGAGGCATGGAAACTGCTCTTCTGAAAACCTGTGAAGAACTGCTTGCATCTCTGGACTCCAGCTCCCCAGCTGTCCTCATCCTACTCAATCTCTTCTCTGCATTCGATACGGTCAACCATTCCATCCTCATACAAAGACTCCACGATGCCCTTGGAATCTCGGATCCGGCATTGCACTGCCTGACATCCTTACTAACTGACCGCTCGTCCCACGTCATCCTGGGCACCTTCTCCTCTCCCACTTCCTTCTCCACCTGTGGTGTCCCCCAAGGTTCTATCCTCTACCATTGGCTCTTTAGCATCTACCTTGCTCTGCTGGCACACCTCTTCTCCTCCTTTCACCGCCCCCCGCCCCAACATACAGTGTTATGCAGATGACACTTGACTGTTTCTCAAACTTCCTGCTGACTCCCTTGCACCTTCCATCATCCCTGACTGCCTGCCATTCAGTCCTGGTGCACCTCCAACTATCTATGCCCCAACGCCTGTAAAACTGAGATCCTTCCCATCGGGACCCCTGAACCCTCTTTCTTCCCTTCACTCTGGCCTTCCTCCATGGGCTCTCCCCCTGCTCCTTCTTCTGAACCCAGAAACCTTGGAGTCATCTTCGACTCCTCTCTCTCCTTCCTCCGTCACACTCAGGATATCGCCGCTATTCCTTCTAAAAGGAATTCTGCCTTTTCTCACTGTCCCCCAGAGGCTCAACGTTACCCCAGACCTAGTTCCCTCTAGGCTGGACTATTACAATAGTCTCCTCCTGAATCTACCTTCTACTCTGCAACCTCTCCCGCTAATCCAGAATAGGGCAGCAAGGCTTATCCCTGGCCTTCAACCCAGGGACTGCATCTCTCCTGCCCTAAAACGTCCTCACTGGCTCCGGGTTGCTGCACGGATCATATTCAAATCCCTCTGTATCATCCACAAAGCTGTCTGGGCCCGAGGACCTCAATATCTTCAACTTTATCTCACTAAATACTCCTGCTCCAGACCTCCATGTTCCTCTGGCACCAACTCTGTGAGTAGAGTGCTTTGCTAAACAGAGGGCAGGAGGTCGATCCCTTTCCTCAGCTGGCTCCCTACTATGGAACAGCCTCCCTCTGCTTCGGCGCCTTGAGCAGGACTTCTTTGAATTCCGGAAAGCTCCTCTAGACTTTCCTCTTTACCTCCTCCTTCCCATCTTCTCGCCTCTGCTAAACTCAAGTTGCTGGGATTGGTGTCCTGGGAACCTTGTGCATCCTCGGGGCCCCTAACCTCCCACACCCAATCGCCCAGCTTCTGTATACTCTCAGTACTTGCCTAGACACTCCCTCCGCCTTGGAGGCTCGCACTTACACCCAACATGGCTCCAGGCCGTTTAGCACCAAGCACTTCATCTGTTGCTCACTCACGAGCATGGACACTCCAGCACCTACCCCCCTCTGCCCTCTTCCTTGCTGCACTTGCACGTTCTGAATACTCACAAGGCATAGTAGGTTTGTCCTTTTTTTCCCTTTCCCCTCCTCTGTTGTATATTCAATATGTATCACTCCCTTTGTCCTGGAGGCGCTTTGAAACAGTATGTGCTTGCTGTATAAGCGCCTAACAAGCAAATAAATAAATAAATACATTAATGTGCAATCCAACAACAAGCTCTTTTTAACAATTCCACTCTACTTCAGTTATCAGTTTATTTTAGGCCTTCATCCTTTGCTCCAAAATTCCTGATAAACCCTAGATCAGTAATGATTCTGAAATACACCCCTAACAGCATTCAAACTGTGGCAGTACTATAATACTACAAAGACTCCAAAGATAGCTTATTTTTCTACATTTAAGGAGAGAAAATGAAAACATACCTGTCCAATCTCATTGTTCTGCAACAGCCACCCTGTGTATGCCACCTCCATAGAGTCTCCAGTTTCCGATGCCTGGCCTTCTCCAAATATAAGGTCTTGGCACAGCACAGATTCCAAGGATGGAAAGCTGTTAGACTTAGCTATGCATACCTACAATAAATAAATCATACTGGTCAGTGCATAATTTAAACCTTTTTACAACAGACCTAAACCACTTAAGGGATAGGTTGGGTTTATGTAATAAGGAAGATCCGCAGCCACCTCAGGTACGTTACAGGTCAGCCCTTTAATCTAGTTACTCTTAAATCCTTAAGTTACAGGAGAGGACCCCACTGGCTCCCACCACCCAGGTTATACCTTCCAACTGCCTGGGTTGGAACACCAACACACTGGCATTCTCACTCACACCAACACGTTTACCTTTCAACATCCAAAAACAAAAAGGAGAAAACTGCAAAATGTTGGCGGCCCTAGAATTCCAAAAACAGGAATTCTGTCTTCACATCTGGATTCAAGGCTAAATACTGTGACGAATCTCCAGATGTCGTCATTTCTCCCCTAGGGGGAGTGCTTCCGCATGAGTCCAGGGAGATGAGGCTGCTACCTGACAGTCTCCCTGGGGGTGGTACTCAGCAGGTGGGTCTCATAGGGAGGGGAGCCCCTTTTGGGATTAGTGACGACCTGAGGCGAACACAGTATCCCCATAGCCCACCTAACCCTGACGCACCTTCCTGCCCCCCTCCCACGAGTGCCTTTCCTAGTGTACCCATTTACCTTTGCCATACCAGCCAGGTAAAAAGTATTGAGACGAGGAAGAGTGTGGAATCCTCAAGGGACATGTATCCTTATGTACTGAGACGAGGAAGAGACCAACTTACTCACTGGGAATCCTCAATATCAGTACTGGGATGAGGAAGAAGAGCAGAAGCATAAAGAGCACCTCTACTGAACAGTCTAGATTCCTATTGGAAGAGTTTTCATTAAAACAGAAGAACAAGTTACTTACCCCTGGTAATGTTCTTTCGATTGGATGTTCCTCCCACGTATTCCTCATCTTATGATAATTATTCCCTCCAGCTTCAGCTGCTTCAGAATTGTTTTTCAGCAGTGGGCACTGTGTGCAGTGTCGTCGAGTCGATGTCCCTTGAGGGCCTCCGTTCGACGTCATCAGTATAAGTAGTGCATGCAGCGCCCGTTGGCTTCAGTTTAGTTTTTTCCCCCTCCTGAAGAGGAATTACCAGGCGTGCCATAGACCGTAGGCTCTCAGAAAGCGTAAAGTGTAATAACACGTAAATTGTACGACGGGGTAGGCTGGGAGGGGCGATGAGGAATACGTGGGAGGAACATCCAATCGAAAGAACGTTACCAGGGGTAAGTAACTTCAAATGGATTGTGTCCTATCACGTTTTCCTCATCTTGTGATAGACTCCCAAAGCAGTAATAATATGGAGGTGGAAGTATCAATTACATTTAGATCTTATCATGGACGGAATGAAGGACCGCTTTTGAAAACTGTCCTCCCAGACTGGAAGATGAATCCAGGTAGTAATGTCTTACGAAGGTATGGATAGACGACCAAGTGGCTGCTGAACAAACATCATTGATTGGGACACCTCTTTGAAGAGCAGCAGAGGTTGCCATGCCCCTTGTGGAATGTGCCCTTAGGCCCTCCAGCAGGTCCTTGCCCGCTAATCTGTAACATTCGCCAATAGCCAGGATGATCCATCTAGATATGGTTTGTTTAGTAACTGCAAGGCCCAATATGGGACCAGTATAGCCAATTAATAATTGGTAATCTTGGCGAAATGTAGCCATTCTCGATATATAAAAACAGAGCCCTTTTTAGGTCCAGTCTATGCAATCTTTCCTCCTCCTTTCCTGGATGAGGAGGTGGATAGAAAGTTGGTAAGGTAATGTTGGAGACTACCTTCAGTAAAAAAGAAGGCTTTACCTTGAGAATTACCTTGTCTTTATGACAAATCGTATGAGGGTTTTGCAGGAAAGGGCCTGCAAATCGTTTACACTGCGGGCTGACGTTATTGCGATAAGCAAAACAGTTTTTAACGTCAAGATCTGGTGGACCACTACATTCTGTGTAAACACCTTACATCAGCAGCAAACCTCTCATCTAACGCCACACTATGGATAAAATCATTCCTCAGTGATGGAACTATGAAAGTATTCTCGCCCAAAGCCGAAGCACCCCCTTCCCCCCACCCCAGTCACCTGTGGAGTGCCACAAAGCTCCTGTGTGGCACCCACTTTATACAGTATCTTCACAAAGCCACTCTTTGACCGCCTCGACGACCTGGGTGTCACATACACCAACTATGCAGATGACACCCAGGTCCTCATACCCATCTCAGGAGAACACGACAACGACACAGCCACTATCAATGCCATATATCGATCTTTCCAAGATTGGATGGCGCAGCATGGGCTATGTCTAAATGATTAGACCGAGTTGCTTATCATCGGATCTCAGCACAGAATCAACAAACTAAATCACCTCTTTAAGTCATTCATCATAGATGGTCACACCATTAAAGTCACTAATGAGGTAAAAACCCTTGGCAGCCACATAGACTCCTCTCAATTTTAATAAACAAGTTAATGCCACCACCTCTGCCACTGCATACAGATATAAGCTCAGTGCTTGCAGAAAATTCCTCACACCAGCCAACTGTCTTTCCCTAGCCAGAGCCTTAGTCCTTACACGCCTCGACTACTAACGCACTGTATGCCGAGACAAAGATTCAGAATATACAGAAGCTACAGGTCCTACAGCCCTCAGAGCTGCACTCAACGTCTCCAGATCTGCACACATTTCAGCCATCAGACCCTAACAACACTGGCTACTAGAACAGGAACGCATCATTTTCAAATCGCTCAACCTAACCCACAAATGTCTCCACCTGATGGCCCCCGCCTACCTGTCCAACAGTATCTCTCTAACACAACGATCTAGGCCTACCCGAGCAATCTATCAGCACACCCTTGCCACTCCTAGATGCAAGCTCCAAAAGGCAGGTGGTAGCAGTTTCCCCACTTTTGCCAGCAAACTCTGGAACTCACTGCCTCTCCCACTCAGATCTCAGGAATCTTTATTGATCATCCAGAAACAACTCAAAACGCACCTCTTCACCCAAAGTTTAAGTCACCAAGCACTCCCTCTCACTTAGCTCGCCACCTGTATCCGAATTATATGTATGTTATTATGTTCACACCTATCTTGGAATGTCCTTCTCTTCGCTGTGTCTTCCCTGTACTTGCTTGTGCAACTATTATAATTTCTACACTCTGTAAGAAAGCGCGCCGATGCCTTAGGGCTTGGCGCGCTATATAAGCATAAACATTTTTTTTTTAAATAAAGCATTAAAGGGCATGAGTGTAAAGGCTCAAAAGGAATGCATGTTAAAAACTTTAACACTAGATTGAGGTCCCATGCAGGGACATTGAATGGGACTGGTGGATATACATTAGTAAGGCCTTTCAAGAATTGAACAATCAGAGGGATTCTAAAATATGAATTCTCCTCTGAAGAGTGTTTAAAAATGGAAATTGCAGCTAGGTAACCTTTAATTGTTCCAATTTGGAGCCCCAGATTTGCCAAATGTAACAAAAAGGAAAGCATCGTAAGTGTGTCACATAGAAAGGGAGCCACATTCTTATCTTTGCACCAGTTGCTGACCTTGTTCCAATGGCAACGGTACAAAGATTTTGTTGCTGGCATTCTGGCCGAAAGCAAATCTCCATTACGTCATCAGGGAGGTCACAATCCTTGCATCTCAGCCTTTCAGAAACCATGCGTGAACGCTGAGTATCTTGACATCTGGATGGAGAACCCGACCTTCCTCTTCCGAGTGAAGAGCCTCTCTTTGTGGAAGACTTATTGGAGGGCAGATGGACATGTCCAGAAGATCCAGATACCACGTCATCTTGGCCCAATCCGAGGATATGAGGATCATGGGTTTCCCAAACTTTCTCAACCTCCTGATCACGTGAGGAATGACTGGAACTGGAAGGAACACGCACAGGAGTGGAAATTACCAGTCCACCATGAATGCGTCCCCCAGAGCTCCTCTTGGAGGAAATTCCCTTGAGCAAAAGAGTTCGCACTTCCGGTTGGTACTGGTTTGCAAACAGATCCATTTGAGGGGTTCTCCAAAGGGTAAAATTCTCTTGAAGGACTTCCCAAGTTAGTTCCCACTCGTGGGATACTGTGCTCTACCTGCTCAGAGCACCCGCCGGTGTGATTTGCTCGGCGGCTAGGTGAACTGCTAATAGAGAGATTCCTTCTTGAATTGCCCATAACCAGAGCTGCATTGCCTCTCTACACAGTGGTAGTGACCCTACACCACCTCTCTTCTTGAGGTAGTACATGGCCACTGTGTTGTCCGGTATCCGGTCATTTTTGTCATTATCAGGACATTCTTTCCCCGTACAGATGGCAGTAAGGCCTCCAGCGCTAGTCTGATTGCCCTCGGCTCCAAAAGGTTGATATGTAGTTTGGACTCCGATGAGGACCAACGACCGCTGATTTTCAGATCACTGGTGTGGGCTCCCCACACCGTGAGAGAGGCATCCGTCACTACTGTTCTCTCTGGACATGGCTGCCAAAAAGATCCTCCCTTGAGAATGTCGTCTTTGCAAGCCCAACACAGAAGGTCCTGAACAATTCTGTTAGGAACTTGCAGGTGGTCTGACATTCTGCCTGAGAACTGGGACAACTGAGTCCTGAGAGCCCATTTGAGGGATCTCCTTTTCAGGCGAGCCTCTGGCACCAGTAAAATGCATGATGCCATAAGACCGAGCAACCTCAGAAAATCGAAGGCCGGAAGATGTTGGGCGCTCTGGAATTTGTAACCATCTGCAGAAAGTGCTGAGCTTTCGCCGAGGAAGTATCCAGGACTGCCTCAATACATTGGAGTCTTTGGGGGGGGTATCAAATGAGACTTCTTGTAATTGAGGGAGAAGCCCAGTTTGTGAAGAGTGGCAGGTTACGCTGAGATGTTCCTGGTCCTGCTCGGGTGAACAAGCTCTGATCAGCCAATCATCTAGGTAGGGGTAGACGTGAATACCCCCCTCTCCTGAGAATCGCTGCCACCAGTGCCATCAACTTGGTGAAAACCCTTGAGCGGAGGTTAGCCTGAATGGCAGAACTCGAAACTGATAATGAGAACCTTGAACCTCCGGTACTTTCTGAGCTTGAGATGGATTGGCACATGAAAGTAAGCATCCCGAAGGTCCAGTGATACCAACCAGTTTTGGAGTTGGAGAGCCTGAAGGATCTGAGAAAGGGTAACCATCTTCAACTTGTCCTTCCTGAGGAACTTGTTTCTGAAGTCCAAGATGGGCCTCAGTCCTCTGTCCTTTTTGGGAATCAGAAAGTATGGGGAATACCAACCCTTGTTCCTTTCCACTACAGGTACATGTTCTATTGCACCTTTCTCTAGTAGGGTCAAAAGCTCCTGCACAAGGAGCGGATCCAGAATTTTGAAAGAGTTGTTCCGCGGTGGATGATAGTGAGGCCTTTTTTGAAACGGAAGGCAGTAACCTTGGCCCACAATTTCCAGTGCCCAAGCATCTGAAGTAATGCCCCGCCACAAGAGAATCTTCTTGGACCTCTCACCTGCTTGTCCTCTTCCTTTTCCAAATGAAGATTAGATAAAGGACTTACCCCTCCAGGAAGATGATACCGAATAGGGTTGTTGAGACTGTCGAATGGCGGCGCTAAGGGATTTAGCTGCCGCCTTTGAGGTCTGCAGATTTTCCAAACTCTCATCCGCCTTGCTGCCAAACAGCCTCGAGACGTCAAAGAGCAGGTCGAGTAGTCTAGCTTGCACATCTGGCGCAAACCCGGACTTCCGCAACCATGCAAATCTGCGTTACACTGTGCTAGCCGCCATGGATCTGCTGATGCTGTCTGCAGTATCCAAACCCGACTGGAGACATTCACCCTTTGCCTCCTTACTATCTTTGATTGCCAGGAATCGGTCACTTTCCTCTCCTTCCGGGATGTGGTTAGCCACCACAGCAACACAGTTCCACAGGGGAAAAATAAATCGATAATATGCAAGTTAAATTTGTCAACTTCAATGCAGTACCATCGGCAGTGAAAACTTTTCTCACACAGGAATCCACTCTTATCCCTGTAAGGAGGGATGGATGGGTAAACTGACTGCTTGGTAGATGTAGCAGCCTCAACCACCAAGCTTTCTGGTGTAGGATGCTTAGAGAGATACTCCGGGTCACTGCTGGATGGTCTGTACTTCCTTGAGAGGTTTTTATTTACTGCAGCTGCAGTCTCTGGTGTCTCCCAAATTGCAGAGACCCTTTTCTGTAATGCCACATGAAAGGGCAAAATATGGTCCCCGATGACCCTGGTCCAAGATGTCCGTCATGTCATCCTGCTCAAAAGATGGAGTGGGCCTACTCCATCCTAAAAATTCGATAACCTTTCCCATAAGTTTTCTATATGATTCAGCATGATCAGTTGGGTCTGGTTTGCCAAACTAACTCTGGCGTGGTATCCAACCCACTGGCTTACTGAGGGTTATTGTATACATCTCTTAGCCTGGACTCATCAGCCATTAGTTCCTTTGGCACATTAGGGGTGCCAAGGTGTAGTCCAAAAGGTGGTGTATTATCTCAGAAGGAGGTTCCTCCTCATATATGGCTGACACAGACTTAAAATAGTCCTTTTTAGGTAAAGGTTTGTAAACCTTTTCCTGTAACACTACAGGTTTCGACAATGTCGTCGTAGTCGTCGATTGCTTCAAAATCTGTGCCGATTTAGTCTACGTCGACGGCTCAGATGCAAGAGTCGGCGAAGGCATCGGAACTGTCGACTTCAGTGCTTCTTTGACGTCGACCGTCGAACCGAGGCCCTCAAGGGACATCAACTCGACAACACTGCACACAGCGCCCTCTGTCGGGAAAATAATTCTTAAACTGGAGAGGTAATTATCACAAGATGAGGAATACGTGGGAGGACAATCCATTCAAACAGGGAATTCCAAATCGAGGAGGCCCTCCTTGGAGGGGCTGGGAGATTTGAACCCTGTACAAGGAAGGAACAGCAGAGGACGAGAAAGCTACCTGCCTGCAGTTATTTCACCAAAAGGTCTGTTGTGGAAAGGCTGGAGTGAGAGACAGGAGGCAGAGCACCCAGTCGAACTAGAAGGCTGAAGCGAAGGAACTGCCTGGGGGCACAGAGGGGCCGCAGTCCCTGGAAAGATCGGGGGAGGCCAGGAGGCCTCTTGTCACAACCCGTTATCCGTCGCTTTAGCACCCGTGGAGTAAAATGGGAATAAGATGGATCAGCCCCTCATCCAAGATGGCACTGTATTGTTCCTCTATAGAGAGCGGTCAGCATCAGTCTAGTTCAGCTCAAAATGTCCACCAGCAAACTGCTATTCAAATCGGAACACTCTGCAGGCAGTATAAGTAAGGACTCCTCAAAAGGCACAGCGCGTTGCTTCTTCCTGCCTGCCTGCCTATCACAAACAACATCTCATTAATTCTGGGGTTTACAAACACCATGTACGTCTATAATTGTTTATACACTGCCTTGCCTGCTGGAAGGCGGTCTTGGTTACATCGTCCAACACAAATCATTGCAGTTAATATCCTAGAGCCACAGAAGAAACTTTACTGGGGATCTGCACTAGGATCATCTATTGGGATTTATTTCCCAGGAGGGTTTCTCAGATCCCCTACTGGGCTCTGTTTCCACCTTTCAGGGATCGATGAGGGGTGTGGAAGGCTCCCCACTCTCTCCACTGGCAGACACTACTGCGTACAGGCAAGGGTTTGTGTTATCATTCACTGTGGTCATAACACCTCTGGGAAACACTGCAGAATAACTGCAATCCCAGAACGATCTGAGGCGGCCCAGAGGCCACAGGAAGACGCTGCAGAGCTGGCGCAGTCCGTGGAAGGACCAGGAGATGCCGCACAGGGGAATCGAAGCCTGTACGCAATCGCAAGACACCGGTGAGCACCCAGAAGAGGGTGGGGAGACCAGGATGGTTTTGGGGGCCCCCAAAAGAGAGAAACCTTTACCAAATGTACCAATACAAAAAGGGGTATGGGACCCAAGACCAAGAAAGAAACCAATAAAGAACATCTGGGACCCGACTTGGGGAATGCCTGGCAAGATAGTGAACCGGGTGCAACTCCTAAGGAACAAGAGGAAATGACAAGGGTCTGGGACCCACAGCCAATGACGAATTGCCTCTGGGATCAGAGTCACAGTACCTGTCAGGGTAGTGAACCAGATATACTGAATACGATTAACACTGGAACCAGACAAGAGAAAGAAGTTATGTTGTACCAAATTACACTGTCTGATTAGTCCCCCTAGATTTGAATTTTAGTGACATCAGTTTGCTTCTAGAATTTTACCAGTTATTTTAGCGCAATTTGCTTTTATTGATTTAGATGGCACTTAACTGCTGCTTTTAGTTTTTTTTAAATCAGTATTAGGCTGGTGCCCTACCTTGAAAGCACCTTGTTTGCCAGAATTGCACACGTTTGATATCTGGATTAGAAGTCCCTGCAAGAGCGTAGTTTTGCACCATATTTCCTGACTGTCAGGCGCGTCAGCAGGTCACAGACTACCTAGTCTGCACCAGTCCACGCCTCTGTCTTCAATGCTTTTGCTTCAGAGCGGTTGTTTCTATTGAGGTCAGCACTTTGGTGTACGCTGCGTGTTTTAAGGCGGTATACATCTGGGTTTGTAATTACGGTTAGCTGCCCTGAAAGCTGGCAGGCAATCAATTGTAAAAAAAATATATATATATATATATATGGATTTAACAACATCTTTGAATAAGGCAACTGTAATGCCTATGGCAGCTGAACCCACCAGTAAACACGTGAAGGTGGTTAGTTATAGTACTAATGAAGGGACCAGCTCCACAAATCAGAGTGCTGAACTGGCTATGCCTAAGGAGGAGTTTATTAGTGATCAAGGCAATATTCAAGAACAAACCCAACTGCAGACGGTGGAGACACTGCAGCCCCTCGTATGCTTAAACGCCAGCAATATGATAAGAAATAATACATCCGGGAAAACATGTCGAGAAGTGCGTTGCACTCCTCTCAGATTCCAGGACACATGAGTAAACAAACGATTGAAGCAGCTTTATTAAATACTCGTACATTTGGGAAATATGCTATTGTTATTCACGACTATATTCAACAACGATATTGACCTCATGGCTATAACGGAAACATGGCAAAAAGATTTCAGTGGGCCAAATATTGATTTGGCCACTCCTAAAGGATATAACTTCTTTGGCCAAAATAGAGACAAGGGCAATGGGGGGTGGGTAGCTGCTATTATGGCTAAAGAAGAGCTACATGTTTTTCAATGTTTGTGAAGGATGTGAGATATTGCATTTAAAAATGTCCTTGGAACGAGGCCACCAGTGGGCGCGCAGATGCAGGGAACCTCTGTGTAACTCTCCTGTCCCACGGTTCTTAAAGGTGGTTTGAGCCCCTACTTATAACCTCCCCGCAAAAAGACTGGACAGGGGGGTGTGGGGAAACCCCCCCCTGCACCCACTGTCCCAAAAGCGGGGGAAATCGGCCCCGGATTTGAGGAGAACCGACCTCGCAATACTGCAGAGAAAGCAAAAAGTAAAACCCCGCTTTCGGAAGGAGCTGCATAGCAGGAGGGAAAGGCATCCCATCCGCCTACTGCGGCCCCATGAAGATCTGTTAGACGAACGAGGGGTCGGAAGGAGGATCCGGAACCCAGTTCTACCTCCGGGAAACGGCAGGAGGAACGCCCACGTCCAGGCACTAGTTGTCACACTGCATGCCGGACCAAGTATTTTCGAGAAGAAATGGAGGCATCGCGTTATGCTTGCGGCGGCCCCACCGGAGCACCAACACACTCGGTGCTACACAGAGCTATCCTGAGAGGAAGAGAATCGGCCTTGGCGGATTAAGAGGTGAGGCACACCTTTTTTTAAATGCTAGATCGAGCGGCGGTGAAGGGTGCGCGACAAAGGGAAGTCCCCAGAGGGTCTGTGGCGCTCGGCTTACAGAAAGGACCAGCTGAGCTCACCCATACTGGCAAGAGGGATCGCCCTGGAAGGTCACTGGGCCCAGGCCTGTGTATACATTAGGGCGCGCAGGTTCATACAGATCCCAGAGGCAGCGACCCGGCCCACAGGGAAGGGAGAGGAGGGTACTGTAGGGGTTTAGCCTCTGCCAGATCTAGAAATGAGGCTCCAGTGATCAGGACGTTGAGGAGGTCACAGAGCATGACCCTCACCCCGTCTGCAAAGGAGAACACTATACAAGTACAGGACTACCCTGTCAGACCCTATCATACGCAGTAGGTAATAAGAGTGGGGGTGACCAATTGTTGAAACACCAGGATTATACGTGGGGAACCACTCGAGGAGAACACTAGTGCCCCGTGGTCTCCAGATCCGCTCTTTGCGCGGACAGCGCCCGACCCTTGGAAGAGGTCGGTGTAGAGGCGTGTACGCCCTCGGCAGATCACCCAAAGGGATAACCACGCCTCCCAAAGTTCTCCAACACAGACACAGGGAAAAGAAGCCTACCCGCTCGGACTGCAGCGCAAGCTCTGGAACACACTTGAAGGAGTAGCACTGTTAACCAAAAGAGGGGTGGGCCCCTGATTCTGGGGTGTGTCTCCCCTCCTGGGTTCTGGATAAAAAGAACACTCGGCAGCCTGAACCTACGGCCCTGGGACAGCTTGGTGCATATTCACCATCAATGGCCCGACCTGCAGAAAAGATAACAGAGAGGCAGGGCCCTGACATCGAGAAGGGTGCAAGGCAGTGGGACCGAAGTACGTTGGCACCGACTGGGCTTCCCCCTCTCCCTACAACATTGAACCTCTGGTGTGGACCCCCTTCATAGTGGTGTGTTCCTGCCACAGCGGGAAAACAGAGGAGCACCGGCCTAGAGGATCCTGTGCCGCTAGGGAGACGGCCATAGAAGATACGGCAATTACACCCCTCTAAGGTGTACAGGGTGAGTGTTTCAAGAAGGGGCCGCGTCTGCTACATCGGACCAAAGTGCATGGAAGCAAGGTGGAAGTTGGCCACATACAAATATATTCTGAACCTGCCTGGGGCGGAACTATTGACGGACCAAAATGGCAACGTCAGATGAATCTGCTGCCACTTAAAAGGACGTGGCGGCCCTGATGGAAGAAATAAGGAATAGGAGGGCGGACATTGGAGGCAGGGTGGACAAGATCACCCTGAGGATAGACTAGATGGAGGAGCGCCTGGAGGAAGTAGAAAATAACCAGACCTCCTTGAGCACCCTAGAGGCTCAAAATGGACCTACGGTTAATGGAAAGGGAGAACCGGGACGAGGAATTCTGCTTAAAGATGGACGATCTCGAAAACCGTGAGAGGCTGAACAACCTGAGGGTGTTCAGCATTCCGGACAGGGAAGGGGAGTTGGAACAAGACCTGAAAAGAACGCTCCAATTGGTGTTCGATGACTACTCCGTAGACGATGCAAAGATTGAGAGGATACAGCGGGTGGGGGGGAGGGGTCTCCAGGAGGGCCCAGGTCCGTCCTAGCTCGTTTCCACAATTAAAGTGACATGACGAAAATCCTGGAGAAAGCAAAACAAAAAGGCCCCATAAACCTGGGCTCGGCGAGAGTGACAATTTTACAAGTTCTTTCCTCTCTGACGTTGGCGAGGAGGAGGATGTGTATGCCCTTGACTAAGTGGTTTCAGGACAAGGGAGTGCAGTACAGATGGGGATTCCCGTTCTCCTTTGCGTTTGAACTGGACGACCACAAACATAGGCTCAGGTCATAGGGGGACATCCGCAGAGCCATGTTCCGACTTGCTGGGCAGACCAGAGGATGAGAAAAATCAAGGTGAAAGATCGGACAACAAAAGGCAGTTGTGTATTCAAGGGCCGAAAATAGGCGCATTCCAGGCTCCAGGACGTACAGCAAGCTGAACGCTTCACCCAGCGTGAACACCTGATGTACACCTGGTAAATGGGGACATTGATGACTGCGGGGGAGGTGGTCTTAAAAAGGGCCATAGGTAGATAAGGGGGCCCCAGGTGGGTTGAATAAGTGGATGAAAGGAACCTACGGGTTTCACTGGTGCAGATACACTCTATGGAGGGGGCTCAACGATAATGTGAGTGATAATATGATGGACCGTGAGGCAAACAGTCCCACCTAGTGGTTCGACTTCAGCCCGGAGATGCTGACCGGGAGGTGTCGTACGTCCTTTTGGGGAAGGGAGTGGGGTGAGAGGGAGGGATAAAGAAGTGTGTATATTCAAAGCTAAGTTCATGAGGATGTGAGGGGATAGAGTTGGTGCTAGGCCGCCCGGGGAGGGGAGTAGCGACAAGTGTGCAGTGATGCAACGATGGCTGTGAAATTAGAAACACAGTGGTGGGGGGGGGGCATCTGAGAGTGGGGACACTCAATGTCAAGGGGATGAACGCGCCCACGAAACAGTCGTGGCCAGGGAGCTACGTAGATCGGGCTTAGACAGGATGTTACTTCAAGAGACCAAATATGCCAAAGGGGAGGAAAGGAGGGTCCCGGGTGGAGGAGTGGGTGAGGCTTATTGGGGCTCTGGACTCTTGAGGATGGCGGGTGTGGGGATTCTCCTCAGGAAGGGGCTGCAAATTGAGGTGACCAAGGTCTGGGCAGATGTAGAAGGCAGGGCCCTTCTGATTGTGGGTATTGTACAGAAAGTGTGTTACGTTTGCGACAGTTTACTGCCCCAGCCAGGAACAGCTGAGGTTCCTAATGAAAACACTGCCAAAAATGATGCTAGAGGCTTCTGGCCTTCTAATCCTGGGAGGAGACTTCAATATATGGGCTGACATTAAGCTGTCCAGGGAGAGGGTGGATCGGGGACAGCGGATCCTCCTGGGAGGGGGGGGCGGGTGAAGGTTTTGGAAATGTTAGGCGTTTATGGGCTTAGGGATGAATGGCGGCACCATCACCCGAATGAAAAAGGGTATACCTTCTACTCGGCTCCACATGATAGCTTCTCTAGGATCGACTACTTTTATGTCTCGAGAGGGCTATGGGAGGCAGCAGAATGGGCGGATATCTCCCCGGTCTCATGGTCAGACCATGATATGGTAATGGTGGAACTAAATAGGGGCGGTCTGCCATACAAGGGGTCAAAATGGAAATGTAACGAGTCGCTGTGGAAGGACCCATTGTTCCATGCGGAAATGTCAGAAGAAATTGGGGAATATTTTAAAAGTAATGATACACGGGAGGTTCCGAGGAAGACTGTGTGGGAAGCAGGAAAGGCAACATGGAGAGGGATCCTGATGAGGGAAGGCTTTAGGCGAAAAAGTGAGCGGACCCTAATTGAGAACAGGTTTAGAGAGGAGATTCTTCACCTCGACGAACAGGCAAGGGATGCCACTGAGGACAGGGAGGATAGGGTACAAGAGGCGAGAAAGAAAAGGGAAGAACTCCGACTCCTTGAGGAAGGCCAGATAGTGAGGAAATTACAGTTCCTCAAAATGGTTTTAGGAGAAGGGAGACAAGGCGGACGCATTGTTGGCTGCCAGATTACATGGACAGCGATCTGAGCGATGGGTGGCGAACATGGATGGGAGGGGTGGGGAACACGGAGAAGGTAGGGATTCAATAGGCGTTTGCAACATTTTATGAGACCCTATACAAATCGGAGGCCAACCCAGAGAGGGGAGACATAGCATCATACTTGGCTGAAACACAGATGCCTAGATTGTCCCGAGAGGAGACGGCAGTACAGGAAGCCCCCATAACAGCAGATGAGATCAAGAAGGCAGTGCTGAGGCCACCGCTAGGGAAGGCCCCGGGGGAAGATGGGTATACGGCAGGCTTTTATAGGACATTTATCTCAGAATCATTCTCCCGGACGTTAATTACAGTGATTCATAAGCAGGGTAGAAACCCCAAAAGATGTGTGTCTTATTGCCCCATCTCTCTTCTGAACATAGACGCCAAGATCTACACGCTGGTGTTGGTGGTGAGACTGAAAACATACATGCCCCAGCTGACACATTCGGATCAAGTAGGGTTCATATTGGGATGGCAGAGTGCAGACACGATGCAGAAATCCTTGCACTTGATTCATGAGTCGCGGGAGATGGGAGGTGACCCTGTCCTTTTGGTGGACGCTGAGAACGCGTTTGACAGGTTGGAATGGGGCTTTTTAGATGAGGGTTTGGGTAAAGTGGGTTTAGGAGGGCAGTGAGGGCAGTGTATACTCCCACCCCCCCAGGGCATCGGTTGCGGTTAATGGAGATTACCCCAATGGTTTGACTTAAGTAGGGGTACCAGACAGGGCTGCCCCCTCGTGCCGATTTTGTTTGCCCTCTCCCTGGAATCCCTTGTACTGAAAATCAGGAGGGATCCTCAGGTGTAAGGTCTAAAGGTCGGAGGAGTAGAATATAAATTGGCACTGTATGCGGATGACATGTTGTTGCACTTAAGGAACCCCTTAACGTACCGAGGGCGATACAGTTGATCAAACAATATGGGAAATTATCAGGCCTAAAGGTTAACAGGTCCAGGTCCGTCCTATTTCTGTTGAAAGTGGGTGGGCAGGAGGAGGGGGAACAGGTTTGCCCGTTTGGGACCGACGGTTCAGTGGGACACACTAAGATACCTGGGAATCAATCTTACACGGGAGCTTGGGGCTCTGTTTGAAGCAAACTTCCCCCCTCTTGTTAGAGGCTTTCAATCTGATCTTGACAAATGGGGAACATTGACTGTCATGGCTTGGGCGTTTAAAAGCCCTGAAGATGTTTTGCCTACCAAGGTTCTTATATGCATTCCATATGCTCCCGATCCACGCCCCTGAGTCTTTTTTCCGGAAGACGAATGGTGCGATGCTTACGTTTTTGTGGCAGGGGAAGAAAGTGAGAGTGGCGCACAATGTCCTCACACTGCCTAAAGAGGGGTGGGACTCACGAATTTGAAAATATACTACCAAGCGGTCCAACTAAGGGTCCTTATACCTCATCTAAGAATGCAGAAGGAACTCCAGTGGATTGACCTAGACAACAACAACTTAGACCCTGCCACTGTGGCGGAATGGATGTAGGCGCCGAGAGGCGCACTACCACGCCAAAACAGGGACCACCCGATCTTGAGAACCATATGGGAGATCTGGAGGGAGGGGGGGATAAGAAGGGTGCCACCACATGGCCGTCTCCCCTGAGCCATATATTGGCCCCAGTTGTACGGGAAGCAATCCCAAACACAGAGAGATTCCAGGCATGGTTTGAGGTGGGATTGGAGAGTGTGGGACAGCCTTTATTACAATCACTGATCTTGAGGGTGCATTGGGCATAGGTGCTGTCTCAGTATTTTCATACCTTCAACTAAAGGGAGCCCACACGAGCGAAAAATGGATGGAGAAGATACAGAGGGACCTGAACAAATACTAGATAAAAGAAGAGAAACAAAGGGCCTGATCCCAGCTATGTATAGTGCGCTTGTGAATGCAGGGAATGGATCAACTGAGAACTTGAGGAGAAGGTGGGAAGGAGATATGGTAAGTGAAATAAACCCTGAGACCTGGGGGAGGTTATGTAAGGGGGCTGCAAGGAGTTCGATTTCAAGTCAGTACAAGCTACATGCCGTTAAGCTTCTCCATAGATGGCAATATGACCCTGTCGGGCTCTCGAGGATGTTTCAGTCTTCATGCCCCTTGTGCTGGCGTTTGTGTGGGGAGAGGGCCGACTACTGGCCCATGTGGTGGGGTTGTCCTAGTATTCGGGTGTGCTGGGATGAGGTGATGGGTTGGATTAAAGACAAATGGACTCCACCGTACTATAACACTGTTGCTGATACTATTTGGTATGGAGGAAGTTGAGGGAGAACTCAGTAGGCTGAAGGGGGTGGCAGCGCCCCTACTGCTAGCAGCACATGCCTGCCTAGTAACAAAATGGAAAAGCACCAATACACCGGGAAAGAAATAATGGATCAACGTTGCGATAAACATATGTACGATGGAAAGGATAACTCCATGGGAAGGCGGGGCCACATGAGGCCCTATGGGGTGAATTTATTACCAGATACCTCGGGGGAGGGTAAAAGAAACGTATGTATTCTCTGTTGACTCAGAGGCCACTTGGCTATAGAGGATCAGTGATGAGGAGACCCTTCCTAATTCAGTGTGGCCTCCACCAAAATGTACACTTTTTGCAATAGGGTGGCAACATCCCATGAAGCGGCCAAAGACATTGTTTTCATTTCAAAGGGGGAGGGGGGAAGGGGGTTGGTCAATTTCTTGTCTAGGATGGATTAACCGTCACATTCCACTGTTATTGTTACTGATTTGAAAAATGTAACAAAGCAAAAAATGTCCTGGTCTCCTGTTAATTGTACTGTTATATTAGTTTACTGCCCACCTAATGACATGCCTAATTTTAAGGAGTAGATTAGCAGTATTTTGGCGAGTATGAATAAACCTAACTGTCCCACGCTGATGATTGGGGACCTTAATAGGTGGCGGGGTAATTCTGTAGATAGAGAGGCTTTGTTGCTTGAACAGCTCCATAAAAATATTGATGGTCACTCATAACAAGGAAGCTACCCATATTGGGGATAATACCCTTGATTGGTTACTTCTAGGAACATGCTTATCAGTCCTATTGATACAAAACCATGCATGTGGTCAGACCACCACACTGTCAGTTTTCAGATCTCATTGCCTTGTAAACCGGCTTTGAGAATCAACATGCCAAATAAAATGATCAGTAGCAACCTAAAGAAAGCATGTCAGGAAGACCTAGATAATTGTATGTGCAGTATTATGGAAAATACTACAGACTCAGATTCACCACATACTTTGGCAACAAGTTATGAAAGAGACTTGGTGGAAATGCTGGCTAGAGTAGCTCCAATGAAGACGAAGATTGTAAGGGACAGATCGAACCATCAAAAATGGATCACTCTGGAGCTAACTAAGTTCTAACAGGACAAAAGATGGGCGGAAAGTGCCTGGGTTAAGAATAAAACGTTTAATTCTGTTGACCGGAAAAAGATATGGTTAATGCTCAGGATGTGGGGCTGCCCCGAGGAACTCTTACTGATGCTGGAATTCTTGCATCAGGATCTCAGGGCTAAGGTTAAATTTACAAAAAAGGGTTGCTATTCAGGCTGTATCGCTGTAGAATGCGGTCTAAGACAAGGATGCGTCATTGCCCCTTTTCTTTTTTATTTGTACATTCTGGGGATTAGGGAGGCGTGGAACTCCATTGGCTGCAATAAGGCATATTTTGGGTCTCTCTTCATTAAGGTACAAGGTGGAATGGAAAAATATCTTGTTCCTGCGTTGTATTCTGTTTCCTCCAGCAGCTACCTTGTTTACAGGTCTTAACCTCCTGCTCATACAGGGAAACTGGTGTATTTGAGCAGTGGGATATAACACAAATAAGGTCAGGAAGGTCCACTTGGAGGTTGACTGGATAAGCAACAGAGCAAAGCGTGTGGGTTACAAGATATTTGACCATTTTACAATGGATATTAAACCCTATAATGTACCTCAGCAATGCCCGATTAGACATGCCTCCCCCTTCCCAGGAAATGTTGGTTGCGCATTAAATTGAACTTGCTTTTAACTAATGATGTGATAGGGAGTCACTCTGGCCTGCCATAAGCTGAACGTATGTGCCAACGTTGTAGGAGTGAAGTTGAAACCCTGAAACATTTATTTGCCGATTGTCAAACATTGTCGGGGCTCCGTGAGGAGAGTTTTAATGACTATTTTAGTACTTGCCCGTTTTTATCCTGGCATCATGTATGATATATTCTGTTGAATGAGCCAAACGATAGACTATTAACGTTTTGCATTTCTTCAAGCTGCTTTTATCTCTGTATGATGTTTCACTTTCGTTGTGTTTTTTTTTATTATATGCTGAAATATGTTTGAATGTTTGTAAAGTTTTATGTTAACTAAATCACACAATAAATAAATCAAATAAAACAATAAACCCGAAGAAAATAAAAGGATTTGGTAAATCTCTGAAAAAAAGACCTATGAATTAGGAATATACAAAGCAAAAAAAAAAACTTAATGGGGAAATTGAAAACTCTGATAATACAAAAAAGCGGCTTGAGTTTTTTTTTTTTTTAAATTAGAGAAGCCACATATGCAACTTGAATCCTTCACCACTGTGAACAAAGATTGTGCAAAAATCCAGCACGCTTTTGCAGATAAACTGACAGTGACTCAAGCTAGGATTGCTATGGATTCTGTGCCTGATGTGCCATCTGAGATTAGCATAACCCCCAGAACTGAGCCTCATTTTATGTTTAGTTCTACCGCTATCTCTGCATTAGATCTGGAAAAGGGTTTAAAGAAAATGCGTCACACATCTTGTTCCAGAGATATATCTCCTCTAAGCTTATTTTGAATAACATTAGGTCTTTTGCCCCAATTCTGGTGCTCTTTACTAATGTTAAATTCTCTTACAGAATGATTACCAATGTTATTAAAAACATGGGGGATACCCCTTTGTTAAAGCAATCCGGACAGGATCCTAAGGCTGCTAATAACCTGAGGCCCATCACACATGTTTCCTTTTTGTTGAAGATCATGGACAGGGTGTTACTATTCAATTCCAGACAGCTACTATTCAATTCCAGACAGTCAGGATTTCGATCCAACCACAGGACAGAGAGTTCATTACTAAATTTGCAAAAACAAATGTTGGGCATTATGGACAGTAGCAATACCGGCCTGCTGATGCTGCTTGATTTATTAGCGGCCTTTTGGTATTCTTGATCACGGAAAGCTCGAGTACACGGTCGACTACGGGACTCTGTTCGGAGGGAACCATTGGTTGAATTGAGTCATTTATTTCTAATAGAAAATCAAGAGTATGTTGGGGTCAGGTAATGTCCACCCACACAGTAACTACGTGTGGCATATCACAGAGCACTTGCCCATCTCCGGCCCACTTTAATGCTTATGAACGGGCCCTGTTCGATATCTGTGATGGAATAGGGGCTAGTTTTACAAATTATGCCGACGAGGCTAAGCTTTTGATAGAGCTGAGTGGTGATTATATCGAGGATACCAGAAAGATCCAAGGCAAATATAAAGTAGTTAAGGATTGGATGATAGTCAATTGGCTCTGTCGTAACAGTGCAAAGACAGAGCTTTTGGTATTTGGGTCTCCACAAGCAAGGGCAAAACTTGACACAGGTTTTTTTAATCTTCATATTGATAACCACTGTTATGGTACAGGATAAAGTTAAGACCTTGGATGATGTTGATTAAGAATTAGTGCAGTCCAACGGGTGTGGGACTACACAAAACGTATCTCCTTGGTATTAGACCCACCTTTTAATATAGGCCTGTACTACACAAGTTGGAAGTGTGACTGAGCAGCCAGGCTTATCTTAAGAGGGGTAATGTGAGCTGTAGAGCTGTGGAATGAAACCAGTAAATACAGGTATACAAATAAACACTTACACAGTTATAATTAATTATTTATACGCAAAGATATTTAAAACATTCTTTAAAAAGCACTAATTAGCTGTAACATTAATTCCAAGTTATGATTCAATTCAAAAAGTGAACAATAAAGTGGGTGAGTAATTAATTCATATGGTACACATGTTCCCGCACCCAGAGTTGACATCATTCGAGGTCAGTATAACATTTATATAGTATCACCTTTGCAATATTGAGCGCCTCAGGAAGGAAAGGTTAGGGTTGGACCAAAACAGAGGAATAAGTTACCTACCAACTGGTAACGTTCTTTCGACTGTTGTTCCTCCAAAGTATTATTCATCTTTGACAAGTAATGTCCACAGCTGTGCTGCTTCAGAAATTTTTTCGGCAGAGGGCGCTTGCGTCAATGGCATTGGGTCGTTGTCCCTCGAAGGCCTCTGTCGAGGGTGACGTCATCAGATGTTATAAGTAGCACGCACGGCGCCCGTAGCCTCAGTTCATGTTTTCCCCCCTCACAATACAGCCATGACTGCAGTTAGCCTTGTTGGAACGAAAGCTGTAATAGCATGGGAAATTATTGAGAGGGGTAGGCTGGGAGGGAGAAGAGGAATACGTTTGAGGAACATCCAGTCGAAAGAAAGTTACCAGTTGGTAAGTAACTTGTTCTTCGAATGGATTGTGTCCTCCAACCTATTCCTCATCTTTAACAGACTCCCAAAGCAGTATTGATGAGTGGAGGAGGGAGAAGAATTTAGACATAGCTAATTAAATGGCAGAGTAAAGTACTGCCTTAGCAAAGACAACATCTTGAGCATTGGAAGTATCCCGGGAATAATGCTACACAAACGTGTGGATGGAAGACCACGTTGCAGCATCACAGATGTTCATAACAGGGACACCCCTCTGCAGGGCTGTTGACGTAGCTATGCCCCTGTTGGAATGAGCCTGTAAACCCTCAGGAGGGTCCTTGCCAGCTAACCTGTAGCATTCAGAAATAGTTAGGACCATCCACCTAGACAAGGTCTGTTTCGAAACAGCCTGGCCCAATATGTGTCCAATATACCCCACAAAGAACTGGTCGTCCACTCTGACCCTGGACATTCTGGAAAGAAAAAAAGCTTAAAGCTCTCCTAGGGTCCAACCTATGGAGTTGCTACACTTCCTTACTAGGATGTGGAGGAGGAGGATAGAAGGCGGGTAGCACCACATTCTGGCTCAAATGAAATTCCGAAACAACCTTTGGTAGGAAGGAAGGTTCCTGTCCTTGTGGAACAAAGTAAAGGGTGGCTTAGAAGAAATTGCCTGCAACTCGCTCATTCTGCGAGTGGATGTAACTGCAACTAAGAAAACAGTCTTAAATGTTAACAGTCTCAACAGACAAGAGTGCAAAGGTTCAAATCGAGTACCCATCAGAAATTTTAAGACCAAATTAAGGTCCCAGACCGGCACCTGAAAAGGCAAAGGCGGGAACACATTCATGAGACCTTTAAGAAACGGAGTGATCAGTGGAATCTTAAAATAATAGCATACCTCAGACGAGCGCTTAAAGATAGAAAGCGCTGCCAAGTAACATTTAATGGTCCCCACTTGAAGACCCCCGTGGGCCAAAGAAAGTAGAAAGGAGAGAACCTCAGGAATTTAGCACTGAAAAGGATCAACATTCTTTCCTCTGCAACAGTTGCAAAACTACGGCAACGGTACAGGGACTTTGTCGCAGGCAGCCTGGCCGAGAGCAACACCTCCATTACGTAATTCGTAAGGTCCCAATTCTTATATTGCAACCTTTCAGCAAGCAAGCGTGAAGGTTGAGAGTCTTGACCTCTGGATGGAGAACCCAACCTTCCTCTCGCGAGAGAAGATCCTCTCTTTTGGGAAGACGCATTGGAGGACAGATGGACATTTCTAGAAGGTCCGGGAACCACACTCTCCTGGCCCAATCCAGAGCAATGAGGATCATGTGTGTCCCGAACCTCCGTAGCCTCCATAGGACTTGAGGAATGACGGGGATCGGAGGAAACGCGTAAAGAAGCTGGAATGACCAATCCACAACTAACGCGTCCTCTATTTGTATTTGTATTTATTTTATTTGTATAGCGCACCCGGCCCGTAGGCAACTGGGCGCATATCTTGGTTTACAACATCATAAGCATACATTGAATATACATCATCAGCATACATTAATTAAAGTGGAGCACTCTAGGTTGAAACAAAGTGTAGAGCTTCCAAAAAAGGTATATTTACAATAAAAATAAAATATAATACAGGAAGGAACAGACTATACAGATCATTGTAATAGTAGCAGAGTACGGTAGTAGTGTGGCAAATCTGGTTCACACAAGAGCATATTTAGGACAGCAGTGAGAGGTGATGCGTGTGGGAGTCTTGAGCAGTAAGCCAAAGTTCAGCTTTGCTTTTAAAGGAGAGGAATGAGGATTCTGTTCTGAGTGGGTTGGGTAGGGAGTTCCAGAGTTTTGAGGCAAGGACGGAGAAGCTGGAGCCTCCAGCTGTCTGAAGCTTAAATCTGGGTACAGAAAGACCATGTGCTTGAGCAGCTCTGTGGGAGCGGTTAGAAGTGTGTGGATTGAAGCGGCTAGTCAGGTAGATGGGTGCTTGGTTGACAAGCCATTTGTGCATGAGTTTGGAGTGAGATTCGTTTGGCTACTGAGAGCCAGTGTAGGCTACGTCTGGAGTCCGATATGTGATGATTCCTTGGAATGTTAAGGGCAGCCCTAATAGCATTATTTTGGGTGACTTGTAGCTTGTTGATGTTGGTTGACTTGTGCCATGGTACAATGCATTGCAGTAATCCAATTTAGCCATGACGAGAGTCCTGGCCAGGATAGTGCAGTTGGCAGTAAGGAAGGGGCGGCACGCTGTGATAAGTTTGCATGTGTAAGCAGATGCCGAGGTAACATTAGTTTGTCTGGTTAGTGCTAGGGTTGAATCAAGGTAAATGTCTAATGTTTTGGTGACGTTGGCGACTTTAATGGTGTTGCCATCAATGATAAAGTATTTAAAAATGGGGTCAAGTCTGCTAAGTCGGTGATGGGAGCCCAGGATGAGGAGCTCTGTTTTGTCATCGTTGAGGTAGAGCTCGTGTTGAGCCATCCAGGCCTGAATGACTAGATAGACATTGTTTAATGCTTTGGTGTCAGTTGTGTGGTTGCCGGTGATGGGGACGAGTATCTGGGTATCATCTTCATAGTTAGTGTAGATGATACCCAGAGAATCAAGAATATCGAAGAAAGGTTTTGTGAACACAGAGCGTGGGTGAAACACAGGATCCCTGGGGAACCACACAGGGTAGTGGAGATGGTTCTGCGGCTGCGGTGGGAGAGAAAACCCTCATGCTTCTGTTGTCCAGGAAGGATTAAATCCAAGTAGTGGCCTTTTCAGAGAAGTGGCTTTCCGATATGAGGTGCTGGCAGAGAATTTGATGGTTCACCAGGTCAAAAGCTGCCGATAGGTCTAGGTGTAGTAGTAGGGCCAGCTTTCCATTTTCTTTTAAATCCTCGAATTTGGGTTTTGAGATCTATGAGGGCCGTTTCTGTTCCGTGTTTGGGACGGAAGCCCGATTGCCTGAGGCCTAGGAGTTTGTTAGTTTCCAGATAGTCCTGGATCTGCAGGTATGCTGCACGATCCAGCATTTTAAGTAGGAAAGGAACAGTTGTAATCGGTCTGAAATTTGTGGGTATGCATGGGTCAAGGGTTTTTTTTTTTTTTAGTAGGGGGATAACCCAGGCATCCTTGAGGTCATCAGGAACGATGCCGGTACTAAAAGAGGTGTTAATGAGTGAGGTGATGAATGGGGCTAGCACATGTGAGGACTCCTTAATGATGGGAGCTGGGCATGTGTCGCCCTGGCAATTTGTCGGTTTGAGTTTGTTAATTATGTTTTCAACCTCTAGAGTAGATAATGGTGAGAAGCTGAACAGTTTAACAGTGTGAGGAGGGTGGGTGGTATATGTACCTGCGGGGGGAGAAGTTTGAGGGTGAGCCTGAAGGCTATTATGTTTTTGCATTGATTTTAGTTTGAAGCGTAGAGATTTTGTTAAGGAGTGCTGTTTGGATGTTATGGCACCATGTGCTGTCTTTGATACAGGTGTCTGGGGGGGTGGTTGGTGACTCGAGTTCTTTGAGTATCAGAAAGAGCTTGTTGGCGTTAGATTTGTCTTGTAGTATACGCCAAGTATAAGAGTCTTTTTTTTGCTTGGAGGATTTCTTCTTTATAGTTTAGGGATGCTATGATTAGGGAGTCCTTGTTAGCATCCGAGGGGTGGCTTTTCCAGCGACATTCAGAGTTTCTTTTGTCTTTGCGTAGCACTCGCAGTTGTGGTGTGAATGAGTTGAGATGTGCACAAGGTTTAGGTTTGCGCAGTTTGAGTGGGGCGATGGATTTCATGGCTTTGAGTATTGAGTCATTAAAAGTGTCCACTAGCACTGTGGGATCAGTGCAAGAGAGTGAGGCATTATTTAGTAGCGGTAGGATGAGGGGTAGCAGTTTCTCCTTTGTTATAACTTTTTTATTGCTAGTGCAGGTTGATGGTGCGATATCTTGACTGGGAGAGGGATCATTGGCTTTAATGTTGAAGGTGATTAGATGATGGTCAGACCAAGGGAGAGTTTGTAACATGATTAATATTGCAGTTCAGATCTGTTAACCAATCGAGGGTTCTCCCCTTGATGTGGGTTGGTTGGGTGATGTGATGGGAGAATGCTAAATCAGAGAGAGTATTGGCAGTGTCCAGTGCTTTGGGATCGTTAGGGTCTTGGAAGCCCAGATTTAAATCCCCTAGTAGGATGATTTGGGAATTGGTGCCTTAAGTGGGGATGAGCCTCGGAAATAGCAGGCTGGCTCCAATCAGCAAAAAAGCAAGTCCATTAACCACTAGCTACCCACCTCTAACACACCCAAAGGGGGCTACTTATAAGAAATTATCCTCACAGTGGAAATTTCATGAGAATATATCTGTCACCACGATCAAGGTAATATATTTAACATATTTTAATCATTATTTTCTCAACACACAACAGTAAAAAAAAAAAAACACATAAAAAACCAATAACAGCGTTCGTCATTTGCGAAAACAGCGGAAAGAGAAAATACCACTTTGTATTTTTGACTGTTGTTAACACCAATGTATTAACAGTTTATGAACATTCATTGGTTTGCGTGATGTTAGTAATGGTGTGACTTGATCACATTACAATTATACGTAAACATGGTATAATTGCGTCTACAATCTGATGTGTTTCTGGGGCAGAGGACAATACTGTTGCAGTCTAGAGCTCATCAGTAGTGTCCCAGGACCTGTCTTCAGGACACAGTAGGTTAAGAAATAGGTTACACTGTGAACATGGCGCCTATGTATCAGTATGGTAACCTACAGAATGGATAAAAATTGAAGCAAGTATAAGATTTACTCAATACAGATAAAAAAACCTTGTATCAGTGGTGTGGGTGTAATACGACACAAGAGTAGCCAAATTGCTAACCTTATGGTAATTTCTTGTGGTGTGATGGGCGAGGCGACTGCATTTGTCAATCTTATTCTGGCGGCAAACAAGTCCGTCCAGGGAGTTCAAGCTGTAGCTCAATACATATTTTATATCAATAGAAGTGTGACGTTAGAAAAATAACAGTCACATTTGAATATACAGATAATAAATATTTACTGTTTGATATAGACCTCAATCAAGTTTTTAAATTCCCGCATTGGACGTTGGCCTTAGACATAGGTAATGTAGTAGTTTGGGCACTACGTTTCCCACAATGCTTCGTGGAATCTGTAAGAATTGAAAGTATGTCAATTCCAAGTTATTTCTATTTATTATAAACATACAAGTAGCGAAAAAACCACCACTTACTTAGCAGTAAGTGTCCCAGGTGCTATCTTGGTTTGTATCTCCTGTTTTTGTTGTTTAATTATCAGCTTGCATGTCTCCCACGGCAAGGAATGGAGTCCTGCATGGGGGCAAGGAGAACGAGGAAAGCGGGTCAACCCTCTTTATTTTTAAGGTAGCCGTGTGTGACATTAATTCCAAGCCACCTTACCTCTTGTGCCGGTGCTCGCAGTGAAAAAGGAACCGCTGTAGAACGAGGCTTCAGTAACGCGGTGCCTATGGATTCGAAAGACTCACATCAAGGAAAGACTGCCGGCAATATTGTGTCCGCATCCTTCGGTTTAGAAATCAAGGATGGACAATCCAAGTTGTGAAAGAGGAGGCCATTTTGGAGTGGATAGGTGTGCTATTTACGAGCAACTGGAGGCAATTTAATACCCATGGGAGAGCAGAAGGGCAACATCTCTCATAGTTATTACGAAAATCATTATTAATGATTTCCGTGTGACTATATATACATTATCAACTGTCATTATTTATAATTACAATGACAGCTAATCCTCACCGTGATCAGCTTGCTAGACACGAGGTACGCCTGTTATCAATGGCAAACCCTGATGATTCACAATATTCATCAATTGATATGTGTCATAATTATATCGGTTGTGCTAGGGCAGACCATATATAAATGGTCATGTTGCCCAGAATGTGGTATCCCACAGCTTATATGACTGCCAATCTAGAGTTTTGATATGATGTTAGTCAAGGTGTCGTATATTGAGGATATCTCGGTCTGCTATGACCCTAATAAGTATGTGAGCCATTAGTGGATAAACAGATTCCATTCTACTGCAATGTTGAGGCCAGATTGGACTGTTTTGAGGTTGTAAATCCATTTTTGTTCCAGTTTTTTGAGGGACAAGTTCATGTTGCCACCTCGTGGCTCCAATCAGTGGCAAGAATGTTGCTAGGAAACTGAGTGTATACAAACACTCGCGGCGGCCATTTTGGTGCAGGTTCCATGTGGGGAATGGCAATTTCGGGCCAAAGTGGGGCAATCGCAATTAGGTGGAAGGTGGATTCCGGTGTGATGAGGACTTCTTGGAGCTCCTCTTGGAGGAAATTCCCTCGAGCAGTACCTTTCACACTTCCGGTTGGCACCAGTCGCAAACAGATCCACTTGCAGGGTTCCCCAAAGGGCAAAGATCTCCTGAATGACTTCCTCAGCCACCTCCCACTCGTGGGAGACCCCGCTCAGCCTACTCAGAACGTCCGCCGGCTAGATGCACCGTCGCCCGGGAGATTCCCTCTTGGATTGCCCAGAACCAGAGCTGCATCGCCTCTCTGCACAGTGGAAGCGCCCTACACCCCCTCTTTTGTTGAGGTAATGCATGGCCATTGTGTTTCCCGTCATTATCAGGACATTCTTTCCCCGTACAGATGGCAGAAAAGCCTTCAGTGCTAGCCTGATACGCACCCAACTCCAAAAGATTGATGTGTAGCTTGGACTCCGATGGAGACCAACAACCACTGATGGATAGATCCTTGCCGTGCGTCCCCCACCCTGTGAGGGATGCGTCCATCACTATCGTCATCTCTGTCCACGGTTGCCAAAAAGGTTCTCCTTTCATGAGATTTCCTTTGCAGGCCCACCACAGAACATCCTGTGAGACCCGAAGCGGAATCCGACATCTTGCTGGATAATTAGGACCACTGTGTCCTGAGGGCCCATTGAAGGGATCTCATCCGCAATCGACCTCTGGCACCAGAAAAATGCATGATGCCATGAGACCGAGCAACCTTAAGAATTTGAAAGCCGGAAGACACTGGGCATGTTGAAATTTGTAGACCATCTGGAAAATGTGTTGAGCCCTCACCTTGGGAGGCTAGCACATTCCTAAGGATGGTGTACTGGAGCTGTTGGGAAGGTGTCATATGTGACTTCTTGAAATTGAGGGAGAAGCCCAGTTTGTGAAAGTAGTGGCAGGTGACGCTGAGATGATCCAAGGCTTGTTCGTGAGAACGCGCCCTGATCAGCCAATTGTCCAGATGGGGTAGACATGAATCCCCTCTCCTGAGATGCGCGGCCGCCATCACCACCAGCACCATTAGCTTGGTAAAGACCCTCGGGAGGCAGTCAACCCGAATGGCAGGACCCGAAACTTGATAGTACGAGCTGCCAACTGTGAACCTCATTTCCTGTGCTTGAGATGGATCGGCATCCTGCAGGATCTGAGAAAGAGTGACCATCTTGAACTTGTCCCTCCTGAGGAACTTGTTCAAGTATCGTAAGTCCAAGATGGGTCTCAGACCTGCGTCCTTCTTGGGAATACCAACCCTTGTTCAGCTCTGCCACAGGCACTGGTTCCATAGCGCCTTTCTCCAGCACGGTCAATATCTCCTGCAGAAGGAGCGGATCTGGAATCTTCAAAGAGTGCTTAGCCGGTGGATTGTCGTGAGGCCATCGTAGAAAAGGAAGGCAGTAGCCGTGGGCAATGACAATGCTTTACAGAGCCCACGCATCTGAAGTAATGGTTCGCCACTCTTCTAGATGCTGAGACAGCCTGCCCCCTACCGGTGAACAATGACTCAAGGGGTTTTGAAGTGGCTGCGGCAGTGCCTGATGGCAAAGAGGCTGCTGCTTGAGCAGCGTTGGCACCTCTACCTCGTCCACCACGAGGAAACTTATGTTGGCCCCTTTGACTGGCCATCCCTCTCACCCTTCCAAATCAGGAGTAGTAGCGAAAGGAACCACCCCACCATTGCTGTCCCCTAAGATGAAAAGGCTGAGGCTGACGAACAGCTGCGCCCAAAGATTTGGCAGCTGCTTTGGAGGTCTGCAACTTCTCAAGGCTCTCATCAGCCTTGCTGCCAAACAGATGAGACCTGTCAAAGGGCATGTTGAGAAGACAAGCCTCCACCATCTGGTGCAAACCCTGACTTCCGTAACCACGCAACTTGTGCATCACAGTGCTCGTAGCCATGGCCCTGCTGACACTATCCGCAGTGTCCAACCCATCCTTGCCATCCGTCATAATGGCGAGAAAGCCATATATTTCTTCCCCTTTGGTAATATGCTCAGCCGTTAAAGAGATGCAATTCCACAGAGTTTTCGAAAAATGTTGCTAGGGCACAGGTGGAGCTGGCCGATTTTAACGCCATACTCCCAGCAGAAAATACCTTGGGTGCCTAGCCATCCATGTGCTTATCGTCCCTATCAGGAGGGATGGTAGGGTATGCCGCCTGCTTCGAGGTGGCCGTGGCCGCCTGAAACACCAAACTTTCTGGAGTGGGGTGTGCGGATAGGTAGCCGGGGTCGCTACTGAATGGGCAGTATTTCTTCGTTAACGACTTGCTCACAGCCGGAATAGTCACCAAGAAGCAGCCACCCTCTTTTGCAACGACACATGAAAAGGCAACACCGGGCCAGTGGATGGACCCTGATCCAAAATATCTGCAAGATCATCTTGATCAAACTGTACCAGAGGCCAGGACCAGCCCAGGTACTCCACAACCCTCAACATTAATGTTCAATAAGAGGAGTCGGCATGATCCCCCGGATTCGGTCCGCCAAACCCCATCTCAGGGAAGTGTCAAGGCTTCTGGCATCATGCAAAGACTGACACAAATCCTCTATCCGACTCTTCAGAAATGAGACAGTCCGTAACATTAGGAGTCCCATACGGAAGAGCAAAAGGGCCAACATCCTCATCGGACCCTTCTTCGTCCTCATAAATGTTCTGGATGGACTGAAAGAAGTCCTTCCTTGGAAGAGGAGTACACCTCTTGTCAGCAACAGGCTTCACAGATTTAGAAGTAGCCTTCCCCGGAGTGTCCACAACCTCAGGGACTTCCACCAGTAAATTCGCCCTAGAGGGCATTGACAGCTCTGATGGCGTCGACAATGGCATTGATGCCTTCAAAGGCTTTGAGGATTTGACATGCTTCAACTACTTTCCCGGAGACTAAGACCATGACCTGGACCTCGCACGTCTCTGATGATCACCTGAAGCCTTGGCCTAACGGGGCCTTGAAGGCTACCAATGTTTATCACGCCTAACACCCGGGCCCGAAGGCGCACGTGTATCCGGCCACGACCGTTCCTTGCCTGCTTCGCGAGAAGGTGCTGATGGAACTGTGCCCTGGGACTGAAATAGCTGCAACATCTGTACCCGGAAAGCATCCCACTCCTCCAGGGTCGAGGATTTGGTGGGGCAGGTCACATTTTTCAGGGCGGTGTCATCCGGAGAGGACGAGGAAGGCGATCGATGATGGCGCTTCCTGGACCGCCTCAACGAAGACGAGTGGCGCAAACCACTGCGGGTCCTGGAGCACTTTGACTTCTTCCGACGAGGAGAGTCCCCTCTCAACTCGTCAGTTGAAAGACCAGCAGACTTGGATTCACAGGTCTTGGACACCCTGCCTACCTTCAGCTTCCCCTTTCGTTCCCGCAAGGCCTTGGTAGTCAACGACTGCCACTTCTAACAGTCATCCGTAGCGTGGCCATTACTGAGGCACCAAAGACCAATACGATGAGGGTCCGTGATGAACATCTTGGAGCTGCAGTCCCGACACTTCTTGAAGGCAGACCGCGGGGTCGTCGGGGTAGAAGACGACAACATAATTTGGTATCTTCACAGTAACCACGAGGCGCGCCGAGTTTTATGAAGCAAACACGTCTGTGGAAGCAAAATGGCACTGAGGCTATGGGCGCCGTGTGTGCTACTTATAACATCCGATAACGTCACCATCGATGAAGGCCTTCGAAGGACATCGACCCGATGCCATCGACGCAGGCGCCCACAGCCGAAAACATTTCCAAAGCAGCACAGCTGTGGACATTACATGTCAAAGATGAGGAATACGTTTGAGGACACAATCCATTCGAATGATAGGTTATAAGAACAGTTAGATTCTCCCAAAGGGATGCAGGCACTTAATTATCCCAGCATTAAAGTGTTCAACATTTAAGACCTGTAAGGGAACAAGCACTGCCAAAGCCAATAGGTTCAGGAGGAGGCCTTTAGGGAGCCATGACAGCCAAAGCCAATGGACAAAGTCAAAGTTCTGATGCTCTTCTTAGAAAACATTTCTAAAATAGTCAGTGTTGAAAAGAGAAATCGCAGCAACTCAAGAGGAGTCACCTTTTGAAAGCAAAAGCTGTAAGGCCAATGCAGGTAAGTTTAAGTCAACTTGGTGTTGGGTTAAAACGCACTCCCAAAAATGGTAGGAAGCACCCCAAATGGCAAAAGGATAAAATACCCCAAGCCCAACACTACCTTGAAAATAAAGAAAGTGTTCCAGCTAGATGCCTTCACGATGCAATGAAGTAGACCCTTGTTCCAGGCCCTTGGTTGTGGTGACGAAAGGAAGGACGTCTAGCGGGCTTCTGCGGTAGCACTCGAGAGAGGGACTTGGCGGCAATGGATTTCCATCGATTCAGCAGCTCTTTGTGGTTTTGGTGCCTTTTTCTAAGCACCAAAAAGAACGAAAAGCTCAACTTATAATTTCCTTGATCCCTCGGCCCTGGACTCTGGCGAGGGAACTCAGGGCGTGTATTTCTTGCTTCCGTAGGTTCTTATGGATGCCTACGAAGATCTGGTCTGATTCGGACTTCGGCAGAGAATGCACTCACAAGTGGTCGAGGTACGCCGGGTATTGGGTTTCTGCAGCCTTGGAAAGTCAATGCAAGTCAGGGGTTGTGCCAAAATAGAGTGTCTCAAGGCTAGTTGGTCCCACCAGCCTAAGGGAGGAAGTCCTTTGACAGATCTTCCCTGTCGATTCGCAAAACGGGGTCAGCACAGCTGCAGGGCTTCACTGGGCACTTCGCGGTCTAGGAGGGGGGTGCTGCTGGCATCGTTCTCTTGTCCTCTGCTTCGGATTCTGTCCTCCAGTGGTCGACTTGCTCTTACTCCCAAAGACCTCGCTTTTTATTCAAGTTCCCATTCATTCACAGCCCTAGGCTGTCAATCACAGCAGGTTGGCTGTCCTTCCAGGACAGCCAGGCGGCCAATAGGAACTGGTTTTGCTCAGGCACACCTAGAGACAAAGTTTCGGGACCCCCCTCACTTCTTGCCATTCCAGAAACACTGGAGCCTGGGTGGGCTTCAGGGTTGAAGTCCGCCAAAGGAAAACTACACAAAGGGCGTGTTAGGCAAGAGTGTATGCAGTACCCTTTGGGTGCACTACAACAACCATGACCTCCCGGCAATAGGAACCTAACCTTTGGTATACGTCTGTACTACATGGGTTGGTAGCGTGATGAGCTGCCAGGCCTATCTCAAGAGGGGTCAATGTGAGCTGTAGGGGAGTTAGAGATTCACAGTGACAAATATTCAAATAAACTTTTACACACAAGGTTTCTTGATTAAACCATTATTAATTTATTTAACAGTCAGTTTGAGTTTCAGACGGGGGCAATATAATAGTAACACAAATACACTCCAAAATACACTCTTAATATTTCTAAATCAGTAAGTACCCTTTTGGGATGGCGCACAGACACTTCCTAAACCCTCAGGTGACTTTAGTAACTAGGACACTGAACATTAACATTAACATGCCACTGTTCGCATTTAGAACCATACTTAAGAGAATGTCAAAGAAAAAGGTTATTAGGACAAAACAAGAGATCTCACAAATATTCTGAAAGCAGGCAAGTACTTTTGAAAAAAAAAACAATGCAAAGTTATTTAACCCCTTCGTGGAAGGAAGACCAAACACAATGTCAGAGGTAAGAAGAATAATTCAGGGAGCCAGACTAGGCCAAAATCAATTGGGCAAAAGTCTAGGTGAGCTGAAGCATTTCTCAGAGGTAGGTAAAAAGTATTGCACAATGTTTTATAAGTCTTTGTAGAAAACAAGAAATCAAAGTAGGGCCACAAACTATTTAGGCTTGTGAAGTAAATAAGTGGTTAGCAACTCTACAGAGCAACCAGGACAGGTCTCAGCAGAAAACAAGTGAGGTTACACGACAAGAGGTACAGTACCTTCAGTTAGAAGAAAAGGGCTTTGGCAGGCTTCGGTTCCTGTGCAGCTCTACAGATCCCGTGCTCCTGGGCCTCAGTCGTGGGGACAAGAGGGAGGACGTCTGGAGGACTTCTGCACTGCAACAGGACCATCGGCAACAGAAAAGGACCAACTTCTATTCAGTGGCAGTTTCAGCTCCTCGCGTCTAAGCAAATAGCACCACTGTGCCCTCTTGGTTGTTGAGATAGGCTTTCCTTGCATCTGGGGTCCAGCACTCTGTTGATGTGGCTCAGGCTCGGTCATTCCTGCTTCCTGGGAGTCCGGAGGATCTTCCTGGAGCTCTTGGCCAATTTAAAAGCAATGCACACGATCTGGTGTTCCTCTCCCTGGCTATTCGGTTCCAAAAGCAACTGCAGTGGAATTTCAACCAGCTCCGAGAGGATTTCCAGGTGGCTTACTTTAGAGGCGATTGGTCCCACCAACTCAAGAGGAGAAGTCGTCCTTGCAGGGCTTCTCTAGTCGAGGCGAATTCAGAGCTTCAGCACAGCAGCAGGGCTTCACCGGGCAAATCAACAGTTCAGGAGTTGCAGCAGACATCTCTTCCAAGTTCTCCTTCAGATTCCTTCGTCCAGTGGTCGACTCTGCCTTCCAAGCCAAAAAGCCTTGCCTTTTATGCGCGTTTCTCCCATTCATTCCAGCCTAGCTGTCAGTCACCCAGCATGGTGGCTATCCTTGCCGGACAGCCAGCCTGCCAGCCAGCCAGCCAGCCAATCACGTAAGAGTGCATTCCTGCCTCCTAGGAGACTACGCACAGGGAGTTTTGGGCACCTCCCTCGCTTCCTGCCCCTGCCAGACACCCTGGAGCCAGAGGCGGGCTTCACTTGGGAATCCCCCCAAAAGCAAAATGAACAAAGGGACCAAACCGGGTTTGGCACGCAGAATAAATCTCAAGAAGGACCTTTCCACAAAGAAATGGCGAAAAAAAGAAGACCGGGGCCATTATGACAAAAATGGCACCCTTGGGTGCTTTACTGCAACTGTGAACGCAGCCCGTGGTAAAAGCACACCACGGTAGTTAAAAGTAAACCACTGCAACCAGCCATTCATCGAGGAAAGGGTAACATAAAAATGTTATATGAGAAGCTAGACAAAGGGGATACTAAGTAACCCCTCCAGCACCCTATTATAAAATAGGATGTGCTGGGTCTAGAAAGTCACAAATTAAAGTAAAGTCAATTTCACTTCCCTGTTCTTGGAAACAGTAGTTATCCAAGAGAAAGGTATTTAAACCTTTGGGAAAGCTGAAAGACTAGCCTGTGCCACTACACTGAAGGTGCTGTGTAACACAATGTAAAATATTATGCCTATGGAGTTTGTCAGACTCCACAACCAAAAGAAACAGTGTTCAAATCACATTAAAATACATGAGAGTGGGGGGGAAAAGGGTCTCACTTTCTCCAGGTTAAAAATTAAAAGTCTTAAAATCCAGCAAAGTTGCTGGGGGTCTCTAAGGTAGAGAGGAATTAGCAGATTTCTGAGAATTCTCCCTAACAGGATGCAAACCTGATGCAAACAACAGAGTAAAAGCCTAGAAGAAACTAACAAGAAATGGCAAAAAAAAGAAGATGGGGGCCATTTTGGGGAAATTGTCCTCCTTGTGTGCAGCACTGCAGCTGAGGTATCAGCCTGCAGATACATGTCACTAGATAGTAAAAAAGAAACCACTGCCACCAGCCATTCAAGTGAGTTAGTGTAACAAAATGTTCCATGATGAATGGGTTAAAGGAATTACTAGGTAATCCCTTCAGCACTCCTCATAGGGTGGTGTGTGCTGGAGCCACAAAGTAAAGGTAAGAAAGATAGGGGTAATCTTACTGTTCTTGGGAACAGTAGTTCAAAGTAAATGTAGTTAAAGATCAGTGGCACTGCACAAAAGGTGCACAGGTGTCACAATGCAAAAGCAGATGCCTATGGAGTTTACCAGACTCCATAAAACAGTAAGGAACATAGAAAATCAGTCAGAAAAACCCATGAGTGAGTGAGAAAAAAGCCCAACTCAGAAGTACAATTTAAAAAGCCTTGAGTCCAGCAAAAGAGCTGGGAGTCTCTGAGGTTAAAGGGAATTGGCACAGAAATGTAATTAGATTAAATTAGGGAGATTTATCATTATTGTGCTTCATACCTTCTCCTATTGAGACCACCAGCACTTTTTGCTGGACCTCTGGACCTTTTTCTTCCAATCCTGAATGAGTGGAGCCTTTTTCCACTCATTCATTCTTGTGGGCTCTGTCTTTTGGAACTCTACTCTTTGTAATCTGCCTGTACTATGGAGTCTGTCTTTTCCATAGCTCTTAAAGGCACCTGTGTTTTACTACTACAGCACACATCTCCTTAGGGCAGTGTTGCTGGGGACCCCCAGCTTCCTCCTTTGGGATTCTTTTTCTGTATCCTCAAGTGTTAAGGATTTCAATCAAGCGACACACACCCTGGTCTCGGCCTAGTATGTAGCGCACAACTGAGATGCTTTTCTCCTCATTTGATGCAGATTTAATTTTGGGATGGTACACCACTCATATCACACCCCTTTTTCAAATACCCCGGGTCACAATGGGCCATGAACCAGGCTAGTTGGTAAAATGCAATATTTATTTATTTTAAAATTCAAAAGAAAATCATATACTTTTTAATATGTGCAGCAATCACCATTGGGGTGATAATTACAATGAGAATGTGAGCAATGCACTGGGTTTAAACTTCTAGTGGAACAGATACACAGCACAGCAGAATAGGAGCACTTTTTGGTTTAAAAAAGATAGCACCCAAGTTAGGATTTCCCCCTGCAATATTCCCTCAACCCACAAATAATCAATTCTGAGTGGATAAACAGAAGCAGCAGGTAATCAGGGATAAGAAACAGGAAACAGAATCCAAATACAACCTTCCCTCCCCAAATAAGGGAGAAAAACGGATTTTAACCCCTTGCAATGTCATGAAATGACACTCGGAAATGGACAAATAATGAATGTGTGTTAAAAACCTTGAAGCAAATATAATTCCTCACTAAAGCAACAATGCAAAGACACTAACAATCACAAAGAATGGATTATCAAAAGCATATAGTTCGAAAATGATTGGAAAGTTTAAAACAGATTGCAGCTAAATGACACGTGTAAAAGTTGCATTTTCTTAATTCCCACCTTAAATTACCTAAACGGTTTTTAATAAAAACGGGTGAACTACTAAGATTTGGAGAGATATATCAGAGGGATACTCTGGAATTGAAAGTAAGTCTCTAGCTGGTCAATTGGAGAAGTTATACAAGATATAAAAAGGTGCGCTTTGAGTAAAATGAAGCCGTGAAATCGGAAAGGAAATCAGTTGTGACAAGAATAGTTCTACTTTACACTAGAGTATTCAGGCTAGGACACCAAAGAGGGACACAGTAAGATCCAAGGTTGATTCGCGAGTTCAACCATATCACCCCAGCGCCCAACCCTGGCGGAAACCAGTCCGATCACTCGAAATTGGACTAATGGCATAGGATTACACAAGACAAAATTGAAAAGAGAAATGGCGCTAGCACTAGAAATCAAGGGCAAGGTTGCACGGATAATTCTGACAGTTTTAACAAGTTATCAGGATAAGGATAGGATGACAGAGTGAGATAAGGACAAATGCAAGACAAGTAGACTATGGATTTCTATGGGGTGGGGAATGGGATTATTCTTACAGTCCACTTTTAGTTTGGGATTTTGACCGTCAAGGGTTTTGGTCACTACACGGCAGCGTGCCTGGCAAACAGCTAGGCAGTTCTGGTCACTGGATGGCATGACTGGAATGGCAATTCTGGTCACTGAATACTAAAGGTCCTCTGGATGGCAGGATGGCAGGATGGCAGGGGCCATGCAGTTAGTGAGCAGCAAGCAAGGTGGCTTCAGGATGCAAAAGGTACCATAACTTTCCCCTTTTTAATGGGAGATTAGTGGTATTTCAGCATTGAGCCTTGCTGGGAATAGGATCAGCACTGCTTGGATTTTGCAGTGGGCCCTGAAATAGGGTCAGCAATGCTTTGGCCTTGTTCTTGGGATCTGGACTCAGCAGGATGAATGGAACAGGACACTGGCGCAGGAAAATCAGGAAAAGTGTGTGTAAAGTCTTGTCAGTGACTCTTATTTATAATGCATAGTGACATCATCGAAGTATATGGCTGGGCAGGGTCTGCTAAACCCGCCTCTACCAACGGGATTGGACAATCAATGTTGGCTGCCTCCCCTAAGATGTGACTCAGTTTAGAAGGTTGCATTTTATGATGTAAAAAAAGACTTCCCACAGACCTTTTTGCCAAAAATCTGTCATAACAGAATTTAGACATTTGTACAGTTGTGGCATATTACCCAATGACATGAACAGGTTACGGATTTTATGCAGACCATTCCACTCCAACATTTGAACTCTGAGACATTGTTTCGCCCCTCCGATAAATGTTGGTAATTTTGAGTATGAAAGATTCAGCCTAAAATTCCATAACTTTATACACATGTGTGTTTTATCATAAGCGATGCAAGTATAATGCATTGGTAACATGGATACTTTTCTTATAATCCGCAATACTTTGCAATTTTTCTATTCCCAAGGTGTCAGGGAATTCTACAATGTCTTAAATAACAACCCATAAAAATATAATTTACACTGTAGCATTTTCACATTTTTACAAAGTCTTGCTGCAGAGATAAAAGTCTTTAAAGTTAATTTATGAAATGGTCTCTGGAAGCAAATGGCAGTTCTTTGTCCTGCACTGGACCATTTATTTTCTTTTTCATCTACCACCAACTGTCACTTCCCCCAAAGGGAGGATGGGTTTATCCAGCTTGATTGAAGGTCTATTGCCCCTTATCCTCTTTGCACTTTGATGTCCCAGAATTTCTATTGAAAGAGGCCCCTGCCCAAACTAAAGTCTGATTAGTATGTGAAGTTTATGTTACGCTCACCTGGTTTCAACGGGGGCATTGGGGCATGGTTGGAGCCCTCCCTCGACTTGGCTCCCCTGTATTGGCTATCTTCCCCACCTGCTGTGGAGTATGCTGTTCTGGATGCTGGTATCCCTGGGAGAAGATGAGAGGCAATGAGAATGGTGAGGGCGAATTCCCTTGGGCCTTTCGTGACAAAATGTAGTGCGCAAGAGTTTTCCCATGCAAACTCACCTGTTTTGTAAAGCTGAGCTCTCCGCCCCGCTTCCTTCAGCAGGGGCACCTAGAGTGGACCTAGTTGCTTCACTGGCCCGAGGAAGTGGCGATCCAGACCGGCTGAGACCAAGCCACTTGGAAGTTAAGTATTTTGTTACGATTATTGTTTGTTTATTGTTAATTCAAAAAAATCTGCAGTCATTGCATGTAAGAGCTCGGGAGTTAGACACGTTAAAATGCGCAAGATATGGAGTGGAGGTAAACCCATTCCGAGGGTCACTAGTTTTGACTACCCTGGAATTTGCTTTACGGAGAATTGGCGAGGGTTGGACCATGTTGATAAGCAGTGTCTGAGGATGAAGCAGGCGCTTGGGGGTCTGTCACGCTTTCAACATAACTGTGTGGGTGCCTAATTAAACTTATCTTAGAAGTATACAGGGCTCAAACAAAAACTGCTACTAACTACGGGGCTGCACTGTGGGGCATGGAAAGGATCCAGAAAATTGAAAACTTGGAGAATTCCTTCTTTAAAAAACGTCTTGGATTGCCGTAGTCTGCATCAAACTATGGGACACATTTGGAACCAGGATGCCCCCATATTGCTGATGAGTGGTTATTGGCTCCGGTCTCGCATTGGTTGGCATGATGGGCAAATCAGAAAGCAATTCTCTCACATAAGATTTTAAGAGCCCTCCTAAGCAGCTCAGCAGTAAAGAAAATCCCATGGCTTAGGTATATTCAGAAATGCATCAGACAGTTAAACAGCGCCAACCTTGTTTGCCCACCAAACATCTTGACCCCATGTATGGTCAAGGCACAAAACAACTGTTCAAAACCATTTTGGTGGCAAATAGGAAGTCTGCTGCCTTACACATTGTTGCAAACAGGAGGCATATTGTGCATGCATCAACAGATGCTATTCAGCCATATCTACTCCATAGTGATAATCCTGTAGACCGCTGGGCTTTGACTCGAGCATGGTTTGATTGCTTATGGTTAGGGGCACAAACTAAAAGCTGGACAGACAGTGTGCAACCTACAGCTTGCCCCTTTTGTCAGTGGCCGGCGGAGGATCTTCTACACTTTGTATTGTTCTGCCCACATTATATAGACTTAAAACGGAGAACACTTTTGCCACTACTCAGATCGGCCGGCATGTTTCAGGCTAAGCCTGCCTTATGTTATTTGCTGTCGGCAGCTACGGTTGCAGTGGCCTGGTGTATGGTGGATTATTTGAGACAGGCATGGTATCGGAGATCCAAAACCGTGGCACAGAATTTGATTGAGCTCTGAAATTTTAATTGTAATGAATTGTTTGGCTGCTCTCTTTGGATATTACCTGATTTACACACATGCACATTTTAAATCTGTATGTATTGTTTGTAAATTTACACTCTAGATATTTTTTAATACGTTGAATTGACTTTTGTAATGTATGCTTTTTTCATTCTGTTAATGGTTTATGGATAATTTGGCGGGAGCCAGTAGGTATCCCTGCCTAGGCTCCAGTGCATCTGGGCAGGCAGGAATTAGGGGAGTAGTCTTCCACCCCCCTGTCCTTTGTCTGCAGAGTGCCTGAATAGGTTCAGATCCCACAGGGGGTCTGGCTGTCCTAATTGAACAGCCAAACACCCCTTTCTGTAAAATGCATAGAAGAGATTGCAGAGGATTGTGTGCTGGAATTGTATTAAAAGTGAGGCTTCTGGGGTGTAAAGCAAGTCGACCACAGGAAACACAGGTAACCGAAGAAGACGACGACCAGAGACAACTGCAGACTCTTTGCAAGACCATGAAGCGACCACTGCTGTCCTGACCCCATTTTCTATGCGACAGAGGAGCTCTGAAGAGCACTCCTCCTTCCCTTTGGCTGATAGGAACAACCAGTCCCAAGAGGAAGTTTGAAACGAGTCATCTCCCGAGGTCCTAGGAGCTTCCAGAGCTGCAGAACCACAATACCAGGAGACCTGGTGCCCATTTCGAGTGCTTTGTCGTGGAAAGGCCAAAGCAGTCCAAATCTTTGCTGAAACTTTAAGGACACACCAGAGATCTGATCCAACTCGCCGAGATGCCCCTCTCCAGAGTGTGAGACTGCAGGAAGCGAAGAAGATTGACCAAGCGATCCGTGTCCTTTGTTGCTGCTGAAAAGGCAACAAAACCGCAGAGTGAACCAAGAAGTCGCTGAATGCCGTGCTACCGGTCCGCCCTCGAGACTGCTGCTCAGCGACACCATCCATTGTCCTGCCTTTCGTCATCAAGCCAAGGAATCTGGGAGGTAGGGTCCAGAGCTGCCACATTGTGGAGAAGCCAACATGAACACTTTCTTCAAAGCAAAGGCACTGTGGGGGAAAAGGATATTGCTTACCTGATCTCAAGAAGTTTCTCCAGAGCATTGTAGTGCACATAGAGGTGTCCAGGGCAACCCCTTCTTACATCGGACCCAAGCTGGTGCTCGTTTCCCCTTCTTGAGTCTTTTTTTAGGTCTCCTTTGTTAGTTGCTAACTTGCTGCTTCAATAACCTTAGACACTGGAAGAAATCTGCAGGAACTCTTCATTATTCACTGTTTATCAAGACTTCAAGCGCTCTCCGAACGTTAGGGTTGCGTTTCTGGAAAAAGACTTGCCAGGCGAAGAAACCGTCTCTAGAACCTTGAACTGAGCTGATGTTGCACTAACCACTTATTTTCCGCCCTTTAAGTGACTTTTCTATATGTGTTTGCATTACTGTATGACCAGTTCCCTTTCTAACGTTGCTACAAATTTAACCACAAACTCAAAAGTGAACCTGCCCTTTGAAGTGTATTATCTAGTATTCCTATGTATTCTACCGTTAACATCTGAAGTATTTAAAGTGATTCTGGTATAAATATAATATATATCTTATATAAAAATATATGTGTAAGTGCTTTTTTGTTGTGCCCGTCTAAGATTCAGAGTACTTACCTACAGCTCACATCTTCCTCTTAATATGAGCCTGACTGCTCTGCCACACTACCAAGGTCCTGAGCTAGTACCGACTGATACTAAGAGTTTGGGATCTAGAAACCACTGAGATAGCTTACTAAAGTCTTACTGCCAGTAGGACTTTAGGAAAACTCCCCTAACAGATGACTGTAAGGCACTATTAGGTGGTGCTAATAAGAGTTGTGTTAGTAAACTTCAAGTGCTACAAAACGATGCTGTATGTATCATTAAGAATATACCTAGAAGAGAACACATTACTGCCTCTAGAAAAGAACTTCACTGATTACCAGAGGCATCCGGGATATTTAAAATAACCACTTTGGTGCATAAATGTTTGTTTGGATCTGCACCATCATATCTTAAAGAGAGCCTTATTTGACAACCATCCAGTAGAGCCAACAGATCTAGTGACACAATTGGCCTGTTATACCGAATTGCTAAAAGAACAATGGGAAACGGATGTTCCTTTCCAGTAAAAGCGACAATTGCATATATTAGTCCTCCGGTCGACTTGCGGAAGGAGAGGAGTCTCCTCACCTTTCAAAAACGGCTGAAGAGAATTCTGCTTAAATGAAATAACCTGGCTCTGAGATATTATTTTTGTCATTTAGTGTGTCTCCGTCTTGGTGTGTGCCTTGATGGCTGTGGTGCGTGATAAATAATACATTACATTTGTTTTAATTTTTTTTATTGTATAAATGGTTTATTACAAACCTTATAAATTATGCTCAAAAGAATTCACAGAATCAAATCATTTAGAATCAATAAATATAGCAGTTTATACATACATAACATTTTTTTTGAGTTCATTAAATGCAGTTTGCAAAATAAAATATTCAAACCTTCATCAAATTTACCATTGATTATTCAATTAACAATCTTACTAAATTTCAAGAAATGTACTACGCTGATTACTAGGGAGAAGTCGAGCCTTGCAGGATATATCTCCAGAAGTTTACTGAATTTAATGACTTTATAATATTTGAAAAAAAGGTCTGGTCTCAAACTCTGAAGTGCTTCGCAGTCAATCAATAGATTGATAAGGGTTTCTACTTCTGTACCACAGTTTCGTGCATTTTCCGTATACATTTTATTTCTCCTGCTAGGAGAATGCTGAGTCAAAACATTAAGTAGGTATCTCTGTACAACGATCCAGAGATTGATCTAGATATTTCTGTATTGTGCCTTTCTTTTTACATTCATGGCAGGTTTCTTTGCTTACACTATAATGGGCTCTTTTATCACATGTCATGATCCAATCTTTTTCTAGCACTCTTTTGCTTGCTCTGGGTTTTCACACAGTAGATCTAATGGGACTTCAAACTGCTCCAATAGGCTTTCAGACTGTCGCTTAAGTTAGCAAATGAACCTCTCTCACTTTGGCATTGCATTTCGCTCAATAGGGCTTTATAGATCTAATTATCTCGGCCTACAAGTGTCTTGCGAAATAGCAAAATTAACCTCAACTGGGCAACTGACAAGAGGGAATTCAACCCCAATGCAAACCGAATTAATGTAATGGGGACACAATTGGGTAATTTTAGCACTTTCCTCCATATCATGCACTCAGGTTTCTCAAGTTCAGGATCCTCTACCATGGAGTAAATATCTAAGCTATACATCAGGACAGGGATTACTTTAGAGTAGAATTGTCTGAGTGGCCTAATTGAGAAGCAGCAGTATTTCTTAGCAATATGTGACATTTATGTCAATAATGGTCTGCCTTTTAACCACATGGTCTAATTTGCAATGGTCTCACTAGGAGAAAGCCTAGATATTTCTCATGACAGGATTTGTTGGTTATTCATTATACATCGAAATGTGTTCGGTTTGTATCTGTCTCCTTTGAAAGTCAAAATGCACGACTTCTTGGGATGGATTTTTAGTTTATTTATTTTGGCATATACTTCGAAATTCACAAACAGCCTCTGGGTTCTATCGAAGAGTAGTATGCCGTCCGCGTAGATGACGCAGAAGCATCTCTCATCTCTTAATTTTGGTGATATAAATGCATCACCTCCCAAGAAGTCCCACAAATTGTCCAGATACAAATTGAAAAGGCAGGCTGCCAAAACACATCCCTGTCTTAATATGGAATATGTGTTTATTGGAGCTGTTACATCACCTTGATGATTCAGTCTTACTTTGACTATTGCATTTTTGTGCAGGTGAATAAGCATGTCCAGAATATACCTTGGGATACCCCAGTCTGAAAGCTTTCTCCACAACCTTGTTCTGTCAATGGAGTCAAAGACCAGACTAAGGTCTATGCTTGCTACGTACAATGGATCCCTTCCCACAATGCATGCCTGATGGATTAGTGATTGAATGCGTAAACCCCTTCAGTCTGTCCCTGTTCCATGCCTGAAACCTGTCTGAAATTTAGATAGAATACATTTGTCCTTGGACCACTCTTCCATTTCTGTCAAGAGGCATCTAGAGAAGGTCTTACTCTCAATTTCAGATCGTCTCGATTTCCTTTTTTTAATATATCGGGACTATTATGGACAGGGAACAAGAGATTGGAATGGCTTTACTTAGCAGGATGTTAGAGAATAGAATATGAAGGGCTTTTGCCCATACTGTCAGATCTTGTTTTAAAAATAGGTTGCATAGCCCATTTGGACCTGGGGCACAGGAGTTGGACCCAGCTTTTATGATGGTTCTTAGTCTCTACTGTAACATCTAGGTCCCTTCTATATTATGTTGTTCATTATGTTTAGAAGGTGATCCACTGCATAGCTTAGCAAAATGTCTCACCCAGCTCTCTTCTGGAATCGGGTTATGCATTGCATCATTTTGGTTGATCAATGTCCAAAATGTTTTCATATTTTTGGTGAATAATGTCTCGAGCATTATTTCACAATCTCTCTGTAAGAGAAGGAACCTAATGATTTTCATCCAGTTTTGAAATGTTTGTTTAGCTTTTTTTATCTCCCGGTTTTTTAATAATTCTTCAGACGAGTTTTTTATTTCGCTTATCTGACTTCTCATTTCTCTATTCCTTTTTTGGATTTCCTCAAAATAGCAATGTGAGCGATTTGAGTGTGCACCTCTTCTTAGACTGGGTAATGTAAGGAACAGCTCAAAGTTAGTGGAAGGAGTTATGAGCTAATAATACTTGAAACAGTGGGTGGCGTCCAACCACATATATTTTGGCATTTACAATCTTTTAATGTAAATGGTCCTTACTTTGTTGTGCTTTTAATTTATACCAGGAATGAGCCATGTCAATTACAAGAATGAAACCAAACTAATCTCACAAAACTTATTTCTTTCGCTTGTGAAGCAGTGCAATTTTTATTCAAAGCATCTATATTTTTTAGGTTATTTTGTACCTTTTTCATTGTGTGCAAAACATCTTCAGTGCATAACATAACATTCAAAACTGGTGGGAAAACATACAATAATACATATATAGAAGTGCGGCCATTTTCAATACATCATTCTTATGTTCAGTTCAATAGAAAGAAGAACAATGGCAAGCAGGTGTATCTAAGGATTGTATTCATATGCCTCTTTTCTCAAGGTGCCATTAAATGGTCAATGTAGCCAGGCATTGGGGTGACCTAGTCAACGGTCTGAACACATGATGCCGGTTTGTCTGCTACGAAGATGAGAAAGGTCTCTACTTCTAGTTCTTGGTCTCTAGAGTGGTTGAGGTGTAATAATGACTTATTAGATTGTTCATTTTCTCTACCCATTTCAGGCTCCAACATAATCTATTCTTTTTTTTATTGAGGGTTAAATTTTTACAATTAGTTGAGGAAGGCATGGTAATTCCAAAATCTAATTCCAGTGTTATTTTGTCGTGATCACTTACTGGACTGGTGAATACTTCTAGCCTTGTTACTGGTCGGGCTACCCCCTCAAAGGCTATGGCATAATATAACCAAGTTTTGAGATAGTTTCTGTGCCATGTCGGTGTAGCTGGTAGGTCTCCCAATATATTCCCATTAAAAATTAGCATTTCCCAATACTCTCTCCATCTTGTACCCTGCATAATCTGTGACAGTGCATGGGGGCGTTGCTCTTCCACCCTCCTCCCAATTTCACCGTCTGAGGCAGACAGTGTGAATTAAAATCACTGACCATTAACATTTCAGTATTTGGACTTTCCATTTTGAAAGTTCCTAGGATGTGGTCTAGAGCAGACATCACAATGTTGCAATGCATATTAAGACAGTAAATATTTATTAGTAAGAATTGGTTATACATCTGCTTTTGGTGTAGGTTAACTTGATTTGCTAGAATGCCATTCTGGTCATTAAAGATCCTAGTTCCAGCAATGCCCACTCCCCGTTTGATGAATACACATAAGCCTCCCGATGGATGGCCCGCAGAGGATCTTTCTGCTGTTTGTTGAAAACATGTGTAAACATCCCAAAGCAGATGTTGCATTGCGCAGGTTTCCTGGAGGCACACTATCGAACATCTTTTAGCTGATCTGTTATCTATGTGTTAATGATCAGTTTGGCAAAGCCCCCAATATTCCATGAGACAAGTGAGAGGGGCAAACTACGGCTTTTTGTGTTCTTTTTCTACTTGGCAACCGTGATTGATTCTCCCATCTCGCTCCCTGTACAAGTGCATCAATTACCCTTACCAAGTCAATTTGTCCAGTTTCCTTCATTATGTCTCTTCCTTTTGACATGCCTGGTTTCCCTTTTGCTACTCCATCCAATGTTTCCAATTTTTGCATCTTTCCAATGTCAATTTGGGACACTACAAACCCTTGGCTCTGCAGCCTCTCTTTTTCAGAGATCAATAGTTCCATTACCAGGTTTGAGTTGAAGTGCATAACCGAACAATTAAAGTCGTTTTTGTCTGGAAACTCAACTCCCCCTATATTTTTTGTGCATATCATTCTCAGACTGGTATCTGGGCTAGGAGAAGCAGGACATTTCCTCTATTTAGGCAAATACTTTTATTCCTTCCGAATGTATGTGTGAACATTAATTGGAGGCACCTTTCCTGGTGACTCTTATTCATACCATTCTGTCTGGAGGTCGATATTTGCATAAAGGTATTATTTTCTGTTTCCCTGCGCTTTTGTTACAGTTCTTTCTGGATATGTATCCACGGTTGTATTGCTTCCGCATCTAAATCGAGACTTCTTATAGAATCTGCCTCTTGTGGTTTATACATTTGGTTTAAGAGGTTGCCTACGTTTGTTGTTCTGCTTATATTTGGATTATTTTGCCTTTGTGCATTTCTTTCTGGTTTATCGGCACAGTTTTTTCTATTTAATCAATAATTTCTCTGGTCATTCGACAATTGTTTTCTGGTTATCCAAAACCATCTTATCTACATTTCTTTCTTCTCTAATCATGTACATACTCTCTCTTCCCTGGTGTTCCTCTCTTAAGTCTCTATCATCCTGGTCTCTTTGGATTTCTCTATGCACATATCCATCTCTCATCGCACACTGAAACACTTGTGTATGGACGCAATATAAATAAAATATATCATGATGTGATTGCATTCACTCATCCCCTTCTTTCCTTATCACACTCCTGGCCATCATTCTCTCAGCATTCCCATCATACCATCGCTCATCTAGGAATTTGGGTTGTGCGTCTATATTATTTGAGGTTTCAGAGTTTTAATACTCAATTTTTTGTCTTCAGGCCCATTATTTTCAGTCCTTTCGGCATCTCAACCTTGGCTGGTGCTTCATGTCTAAGAGGCAAAAAGCTTCTTGAACCATTTAGGCCAGTTTGGATCGACAGAGATGTAGATGTAGGTACTTGAGTGCTGCCAGTCAACGGGTGATCATCTGTTTTCTGTACGTCCCCAGCTTGTACCATCTTCGTGCTTTGTTTCTGCGGAAACTCAACCTGTGGGGCATTTCATGTTTCTCTGTCTTTGGGTTGGGTTTCCAATAATCTTGTGCTCTGGCAGAAGTAAATCTCTGGTTAGTTGTTAATCTGATCATACAAGTAAAGGTGCAACATCAATTCTTTCTGCTCGGTGTTCTTTCGCTGTCCCCTTGAAGGCCACTAAGGACAGTTTCCGAAAAAAGGTCAGTGTTAATGCATTCTTTGTTTTGCTGCTTTTTAGATTTCTTTGTACCTCCACCTTCATTTGTAAATCTGTTATTCTTTTCATGTAGTACTTTAGGAGGATTACAATCCTCTGAGTTGGGATATTTATTGCTGGAGTATTTTCTTGATTTCTTCTCTAAGGAATGGATCCTTCTGGTTTATCCCCCCCTTCAACTTCCATATTAATTGGAATTGGTGGGCAAGGTTTTTATTTGTTGACACCCAAACAGGATTTTTCGCTGGTTTCTTCAGCGGTCCCCAGGAGGAGGTACTGCAACAGTCAGTTCATCTACTCTTGCACTAATGTTTGCAAGCATAATGGAGTGTACCCGTACTTCATCCCAGATGTTATCGTACAGAGTCACGAACAAGCTTAATACCATGTTTAACGCTGACAGAATGGTGATGTCAATCTGATTCGTTCATCCACTTCTCTGAGGGTAAGATACATATTACTTGTGTCTTTCATATCAGGATTAAGATGTTCTTGCTTATTTTCTGCTCTCCCTCCTATTTTCCATGAAGTCGATAATGTCTGATGGCGAACCTTGAAGTGATGGATCTATTGGCGAACCTTGGATTGACGGATCACAGCATTGGTTTATTATAGTTATGTTCAATTAGACTTAGGTCATGCACTTCATTCATGTGTGTTCTGTCAAGGGAGGCAGTGGTTTTAATCCCCATCCCTTTTTTTACGACTGGGACTACGTTGAAGAATTCCCTGATACTCTTTCCTGAGAAGGATGATGCAGGGAAGAACTTTGTGCCTGGCACTTTCCGGCAGCCAACAGTAGGGCTTACTTGAATTTAGGACGCGCCCCAAGCCCCTTGTTTTTTGATTGGTTTGTTGGCATTCTTCCAAATGGTTTTGGTATGACCTCTAAGGGTGGTTCTTGAGTGTGATCGTTGCATACAGTCTTTGATAGGTCCATTGACAGATCAGCAGGTAGATTCTTATTCTTCAATTTTATGGTTGCTCTCTAGTTAGTTGCAAATCCTCCTGACCTTGTATTTGTTCTCGAGTTTGTTCACCCAGACCTCCTTGCTTGGCTCTGCAGTCCCATTCATGCTGCCATTCCTTCAAATGGGCAATCAGGGGCGACCGTAGCAGTTTATTTCGAGTTTATGAACTTTGTAAGCTTGAGTGGCGTAATGTGGCTGTCTGGTTATGGGTCTAGATAAATCGATTTTTTCTCCTTGAGGATTCAATGGGCACGGCCCCCGCAGTCACCCTCGTCATTTAGTACATGTTTATGCTTCCTACGCTGTAATGGTTGTGGATAAGTGTATAACATGCTTGTTAGAGGACTTTCTCTCAGTTGCAAGCCTTACAGAGTAGTACTTACACAATAGCCGAGGCTCCAAGGGACCAGCCCCACAGCCACCTTCGGACTGGAGTAGGTTTTCAGTACTTGGCACTTTATAGTTTATGCAGATTCCCTCTCTGCTGAAGCTGAGTCGCTCAAACGGTTGTCAAACTTGCACAAACCACAATACTTCACTCACCTAACTGCTGTAGATTCAAGGATGTTCAGTAAAAACGCCCCCTCCTGGGCTCCTGGACCCCCGGGAACTCGCGTTGTGACGCTGCGCATTCGGGGCGAGTATTTGAGCTGTTGCACCGCCTCCTCCAGGAAGCAACAGTAAAAAGAAAGTTAACAGGATAGCTGATTTGCAAACAGTGTCATACACCAGGAACACCGACTCAATCCTGTGCAGGTACGATTTGATACAGTTAGGAGGCTTACCGTGAGATTTCAGTTGATTAGACTGAGAAGCGGTGTGTGCTGGTTCCAGTGTTAGCAGTGTAGGAAGTGTTCTCGCCTCTCCCTGCCGAACCACTGAAACACATGCAGCACTTTCTCTGTGCTTTCGCCAACCTCCTAGGTTTTAAAGGATTCAGGTGTCTCTGGGAAAACTGCTTAAAGGCAGTCGCTGCCGCAATCACTGGCAGTAAAACACCAAACAAAAGTGAAGAAATCCGTCTCCTTCTCCTGCACTGACAAAAAAGTTATTCTCATGGCATCCTGAAGAGCTTGAGAAAAGGCTAAAGGAATCGAGACATACCCCTTGGCCTTACGAACATTGTTGAACCAGCCAAAATGAGGGAGTCATACTCCTGGCACCCTGAGGAGTTTGAAGAAAGAACAGGGGAAAAGAGACATACCCCTTGGTCTTGATAAACATTGTGGATAGAACCAAGGAGGGAAGTGCCCTCTTGGCTTTGTGAAACATCCGTTAAAAGCCAGGAGAAAGACACTTGCCCTGGCATTGTGAGAACCATTGAGAAACGAAAGATAGGTCATGGGGATGGAGTCCCTCCCCTAACGCTGTGAAGACACCAGACTTTTGTTGTGTGCGTTTTGCTGGAATACACTCAAAGAACTTTGAGACTTTTGATTTACATTCCTGCAGAAGAACAATTGGGTTGCTTCACCACTGAACTTTGGATTGTTATCCAGAGGAAGGGAGCCATTCTTCTGGATCAAGAAGGCCACCACTCTTTCTTAGTTAAGTTTATAGTGTAAGGGATGAAATGATGCTTTTGACAAAGGACGGTGGACTCTTTGCTTTAGACTGACATCCTGACAATTTCCTTAATATTTATTAGTTGAGGCAGGGAAACCTCTCTTAGAACAAGGGTGAGATAAGGGTTTCTCTTATTTTCTCACAAATAAAAGTCTTTACGCAAAAGCATGCCACCTGTGTGTCGGTCTCCTACTTCTACACCCTTACAATACACAACCTGTGTGTTTGCACCCAGAAACAATCTGGAGAATATTTGAAGGTAGCAACCCCTGATTCGGTGGCAGTAAAGCATTTGAAAGAAGACACATATTTGATTGGAGGATGAGTGCACCCTACACTTTCAATATTCCTATAAAATAGGATAAATCGGCACATAAACTGTGTTAATCGTTGGGGCAAGTCCTGCAACCACCTGCATACTAAGACTAAAGAAATGCTAAATGCACTGGGGAAAAAGGTGGACCTTTGGGATTGGCTAGAGAATTTTGCCCATCTGGACACCCTCAAATCTTACCATTTCGTTAACTATAGAGTATATAAGTTCATGAAACCACAGGACTACCTTTTCCTTTGCCCAACTAGAAGACTCCGCCGTTTTATTATTCTATTTAGATTGGAACAACTGCCTACTCTATCTAAAATAGGAGCAAGGGAAAATATACCTACAGCAGAGCGAACTTGCCGACTGTGTAAATCTACTGTGTGCCTAGAGACCGCTAGACATGTACTAACGCAATGTAGAGCACTCAAGAAGACTATTGTCTATTCTTTGGGTGAATTTGTGCATGATCCGCTTACTATACCCAAATTTAGGTTTTGGCAGTACTGTACCAATATATCGAATATGCATTTATTCATAGCCCTGTATAATGTCTGGCAACAGATAGAACATGAAGTGGAAACTTGAGTAAACCTTAACGTTGATTTTTACGTAGTGACCTGAGGGTGCTTGCAAACTAGGCAAAGCCGTTTAAAATTATGTAATTAATAATCCGAAGGTCTTTAGTGACCATGTCTACCTTTCTTCTAATTTAGAATTTAGACTCTCATCTTCTCTTATCTTATTCGACTTGCATTTTGTATTAGATGTTATTTGTAGTGATTTTTGGTTTGATGATTCTATATGTACGATCTCATATATATGTATGATTTTTATGTGTATTAATATATGTGTAAAGTTTGAATTCATTTTCATACTATATCACATTAAAGAATTTGAATTTGAATTTAAGAGGACCCAGTAGAACCTCTGCTGCAGCAATTTGCCAAAGATCATACTCTGGAGGTGAAGAACTGCTGGGGTCTGCCGTTTCAAGCCTTCTCAACGACCGTAGCTACTCTACCATGTTTAAGTGTAGGAGAGTGAGGAGGACTTCAAAGTAACCCTTTTTGGTAGACTCTACTTGCACACAACACCAGGGCAGAGTGCAATCCTCCTAACATCGCCAGTTTATTTTGTTCTATGCCAAAATGTCAATGCAAAGGTTACTCACCGTTTTAGACTTCTATGGGACACCCTTTCCTTTTTACGTTTTGAACCCGTTCCTGACTTTTTGGAGGTAAGTAAGGCCTTACGCTTTACTTCCCATGCCCTTTTGCTCATTATTATGTGGAATACTGATCAGTTCCCAAGACCATCAGTACTGAGATACTATGGTCCTCATTACAGTTTTGCTGGTCCAGTAAACATGCCAGTAAATGTGCTGGTAAAACTGGCACCAGCAATTTTACTGCACTGGCAAAACAGAGGTTTTGCATTGGGGCAATGATTTACCTCCAGACAAGAGCTGGAGGTAAATATTGCCTCCACCGGCAAAATAATGCCAAAATTACCAGCACTGGTAATTCCGGTACCAGTAATTCCAGCAACCCCCTCCATGGAATCCTATGGTACTCCTTGCAATAGGGATTTGCCAGTGTGTCTGGCACTTGGAATATGATGGTAAATCCGGCATTCCAAGTGGTGGAAACAGCATTACCGTTTTGGTGGCATCCTGCTGGATTTACCGGTGGGGTACCACCAAAACTGAATGACTTAATCTGTCTCTCTTTGTGAATTTCTTGTACTGTTAAAATTGTACACATTAATTTACAGTGAAATGCGCTTACGATATTTTGTATCCTTGTGACTTTTTCTGTATTGGCTTTTTGTTTACTTTTACAATGTGCCTAGGGCAAACTGGTGTTGTGTGTATATATATATGTTCAAAACGGTCCAGGCGTTGCAGCAGCTGTCCTCTTCGAGCTCGTCTTTGGTTCTTTCGTTCCAGTGGTCGACTCCGCCTTTCAGACAGTTTTCTCCCATTCATTCCAGCCTAGCTGCTACTCACCCATCAGGGTGGCTGTCCTTGCCGGACAGTCAGCCAGCCAATCATGCCAGAGTGCATTTGGGTCTCCTAGGAGACTAAGCACAGGGAGTTTCGGGCACCTACCTCACTTCCTGCCCACCCCAGACACTCTGGCACCACAGGGGAGTCTTCAGTCCTGAAGCCCGCCAAAGGCGTAGGAACAAAGGGACCAAATCTAGTTTGGCGCACAGAGAAACTCTAGAAGGACCTTTCCAAACAGAAATGGTGAAGAAAGAAGACTGGGCCCCGTTTAAACAAAGGAGGCTCAGACACCATATTGAAAAACATGGCTCCCGCGATTTAACGCTACCGGTGTTCGCAGTTGGGAAAAATCATGGTACTTTGTTGTAAAACCACTGCCACCAGCCATTTCGAGAGGAAAGGGTAGCATTGGGCTGCTACATGAGTTTCTAGACATAGGGGATGCTAGGTAACCCCTCCAGCACTATTGTAAGATAGGGTGTGCTGGGTCTAGCAATTTAATAAAACTAGGAAAGTCAATTTAACTTTACTTTCTCTGGGAAACAGTAGTTTATCCCAGACAAGGTATCTAAACCTTGGGACAGCCTAAAAGGCCTCCCTGTGTCACTGCACTGAGGGTGCTGTGCAATGTTCTCTCTAATTATTTTTCTCTATGTGCGGAGCTGGTTTGCTGTTGTGCGCACATTATTTTCCATGTGTGCAACTGACTAATGAGGTATGCCACTTTCTGAGCATGCGTATTTAGTGAACTACCGTTGCAGAAGAGAGTTTGAAAAGGAATTTCCTCTTTCCAGTCACTGCAATTCTTGACAAATCTTATAACACTTTTTTACAAACACATAGGCTAAAATAGAATATCTCATATGTGATTAAACAGAAAACGCATCAACCAGTCTAAGACTTCAACATCTGCCACAGTACCTTGCAAACGTTATGCCACTGGAAAATCACTCATGTGTAATACAAAACACAAATATCTCTCGTCATAAACTGATGTGGCCGTCAAGAAATTCAGACAGGAAACATTTGCCGATGGATTAATGTGAATTAAAAGCAATGTGTCAAAAACATGCCGATAGGAGTTCAAGTGCCACTTTAATGAAGTAATTCAAGGGCCAGAAGAACATGCTTGTAATAATTTGTGTAAGGATGATATCAGAATAACTGCACCTCTGAATATGATGATAAAATATTCCTGTGCCTCTGCTTATTATCCACATTACGTTGTCCTTTGGGTAGTGATAACACCAGCCTTACAGCTAGGAGACATAAACACGATCCATTTGTACTCCCCAAATATGAAAATGTGTCTAACAAAAACGAAAAACTACGAACATTTCGTTGCTTCAACCCACAAAGCTCCACTGATATTTTTTCGAATTAATGACCAGTAGAGCAGTGGCATAGGAAGGAACTCTAATAATATTAATGCCTGAACTCAACAGGAATTTTAAGGGGAAGAACCAGTTTTAATAAGCAGAAAGTATCCCTATTGACAAAGCTAATTACTTATTTACACCTTGAAAAATAATGTGACTCCAAGTAGGGAGCGAAATCGGATTAGAGCCTTGCTTGTAACCCTGACACAGAAAGTGAAATGACAGGGAACATAATGTAGTCCATAGTTTTGACCACTCTTCCGCACCAGAGCCTAGAAAAATTAAACAAGAGCTTCATTGAGGTTTATTATGGATCCCTATGTAAGAAAATCACATATATATGCCTTATAAGTTAATGGCATCAAATCTTAAGAGATAGAACAGATTGAGTCCCTTTGTCTGTAACTATGGATCCCTCTTCTGTAATTCTTTGTTATGAGTTTAAAAAGATGCAGGGAGATGCTAGAGACGATGCAGAGCACATGGTTATATTGAAAAGACCTCAGAAGCCGAGCATGGAAAGAAAAAGAAGGTGCTGTTGTCTAGATAGGTACTAGAATTTCCTATACTTTAGCAAACAAGCAACACATTTCCTCCGGTGTACTGCCAAAACTTCTGACTTGGTTTTTGAAATGTGCTTCTTTGTTCATCACCCGCAAGGAGTGATGACCTGTGCTCTCCCGCCCATACCCTTTCCCGACCCCTGTGCTGGCCTCCAATGCTAGTTGATAGAGCACTGTAAAAAGTGAGAGATTGCAGCAGTCAACACTCACTGAGATATTTGCAGACCCACAATACTTTGCAAGCAATGCATATTTAATGCCTCAACATATTATCTGCATTTAAAGAATGTCATGACTCTTCGTGTATGCAATTCTTTTGCAGTGCATACAAGATTGTATGCAACGTACCCCACCCATATATCATTGTGTAGGATTACATAGTGCTCAGTGAAAGCGAGTTACCATATAATGTGTGAAGGTCTATGCCCAAAGGAACTCTGAACACTTGGAAACAAGGCAGATTGTGTAAAAAGCATTCTCCTGTCTGAATATCCGGTGCCCTGATACTATGAACAAGTAATGCCAGGCATAGTGCATACCCATTATCCCTTGTAGGCAAAGTAAATGACATTGCAATGTTGCTCTCTACTTATAGGGTAATGTTAGTAATGCTAAAGTAGGAGCATCACATTGGTCTTCTCAAAATCCTTACAGGGCAAATTAATATTTGCGTTTTATAATGTGTTAACTTGCAAGGGGGCCGTTTCAAAGCACTTGCGTGACATATGTACAAAGAAGAGGAAGTATGGGATAAGGTTTCACATCCAGGTAGCCTGCTTTCTTACAGTAAGTATCTGATATTTTAGCTGGTAGTTTGATTGTATCGTGTGGGTGACGCTTTTAGTAAGGCACAATAAGTAACAAAAATTCTGGCACGTGAACGTTATTCATATTATTCATATCATTCATATTACAACAAACATAACAGAAGTGGATGTACGCACACGTCTGCTAACCTTTCACAAAGCCAAGAGAGGAGGCGTCAAGGTTGTCCGGTACTATCTGAATGTGTTCTGGGGCAGAAGTTAGAGTCATGTGGTCAAAGTGTGGTAGAATCAAGCTTAGGGGTCGTAGGTGGCGAGGGTACATTATTTGGTTAATGTGTGCAGGCATATCTTGGTTAGATTCTTCTGTTCATGGAGCAAATTTTTCATATTAGTTTTTAACCTCTTATGTGTGTATTTTGCTGTTAGGGATTTTAGGTGTTTATGGTCACCCTTGCATAGTAGCGTAATGCAAATTAGCAGAATATCAAGTTGCTTATTTTAAGAGAACGTACATTTTAATGAATTAATTGCTGTGGTTTGTGCTTTATTAAATATTTTTGATTAGGTGAGAATTGTCTGTGTGCGCTGCTAAAAATCTTCTGAGCGGCACCCAAAAGGAAGCTGGGCAGGCGCACATGCGCACAGTTTAGAGAGAACACTGGTGCTGTGTAACACACATTAAAAGATGATGCCTATGGAGTTGTCTAAAACTACATAATCAAAGAACACAAGAGTAAAACACACATCAACATACATGAGAGAGTGGGAAAAAAGGCTCACACTCTCTCCAGGTAAAAAGATCAAGTCCTCAAAATCCAGCAAAGTTGCTGGGGGGTCTCTAAGGTGAAGGGAATTAGCACATTTTTGAGAATTCTCCCTAACAAGGAGTTTGCCCACTCACGTTTGCCCAGGCCCAACGCTGTGTGCTTTCAGGGAGCCTTCTCTGAAGTCCCTGAACCCATTTTACACCAGACAAGCTTTACTTACTTGTTACAGAAGTCTCCTCTGGAATTAAGGACGTTCTGCAACTGGTGCTGTGCCTGTTTTGCCCTCTAATTTGACTCATACACGCCTAACTAGATAGGGAGGGACCTATAAAAGTGGTAGGCCACTGAGAAAAGTATTACAAGTGTTTACCTAGTTTGTGTCGGTGGTGTTTCATTTATTCTTACCTAAAACAATTACTACAAAAGCGTTTCACTTACTTTTGAATTGCATACTGCCAATATCAAAGTTTTTTGCTTACTGTAAATTTTGCATTGGTTTTTCCACGTTGCTCATTGTGTGTTATAGTACTTAACTTGCTAAAGAATCACCTTTACATTTGCGTATATATAAAAGAAACCATTATTGTTCTATCATTTTTAGTGTGTCAGTGTTAATTTGGCCTATGTGTATACTCAAGTTATTTGTACCTTCCTACAGACCTCCCTCCTTCCTAAAATGGGGCTTGCTGCTCAGACATTGCTACCAACATACTTGTGTGGTTCAGGACTATAATACGAGTTGCAGCCCTGTGCCCCAAGTGTGAGTCAAGTGCGAGTCTTCTTAAGTCCTACCTTTGGTGGATTTATGCAAAACTCCAAAACACCACCCCCTCAGGTTTGATTTTGGAAATCCATCTAAACAACCCCTTCCTCCCCCGGACCTGTTTTGCTACCAACTTTGTCACACCCTCAACGCTCCCTGCCGCCTCCTGCCCAGTCTCCTTCTCGATTAGCACCACCTTCTTCAAACTCTTCCTTCCGTTATCTCTCACCTTCCAGTGTTACCATTTCTTCTTTCACCTCAACTTCCATTCCTCTTTCTGTCCACTCTAAATCCTGTACTCTGACACCTCTTCCTGGCCCTCTTATGTCTCACCACCCCCTGCTCTCCACTGCTCCCATCTCATCTACCCAGCCTTCACTCCTTCAACCGCTCCCCAGACCCCAGCCTTCTCCAAAGTGGAGCCTAATGCTCCTGAAACCCACACGCCCTCACTGGAGCTAGGTGCTTTAATAATGTGTTTCTTCCTTCCCCTGAGTAGGTCTTTGGTGAGGGACTGCAGACTTCAGTTGAGTTGTGGAGTGCTGAAAAGTAGCTACCGTCCCGGGGAACCAAGAGGATGACCCCCAAAAGTACTGACCCAGACATCTCCGTCCTTGGCCAGCTCCATGGCGCTAAGGTAAGGCAAACTTTGCATCCAACGCTAAGGGGGGCAATTCAAAGATATTGAGGATCTCAGCCCCCCGAACCACCAGGAAGGTGAAAACTACCCCATCCACCATTAAATCACTGAGGAAGACTTGCCTTACCGTTGTTGTAGCGAGTCATTGGGCACAGGTAAAAGAGCAATCACAGTCGGTTGTCTTTCGGTTCCTCTGGAAACCTCGGGTGGTTGGGGCACCGCGGATGGGTCCTTAGATGAAGCAGAGGCACTTGTGAACGACTTGACCGATGCACCTCTTATACTGACCAAAGGCAGGGTCAGAAAGCACTCATTAGCTCAGCTGTGAAACTTCCAGCTCTCAATGGGCTTCTCTTCACTCAACACAGTGGATTGCGAGTATTTCAGCAGACACCTGAAGCCCACGCATCGTTTCAGCGATTAAGCAAGGTAGATGTACTTTCAGTGGAGCAATGCTGTATCTAGGGGTTGCAGTCGATATGCAAAGATGCATGCTCCCATCACCCAGGAAAGGTAATGAATCTCGAGCAGGATGGCTGACTGGGTGGTGCTGCAAGTCAAAGGGATAGAGGCGCCTTGCAAAGTTTGCCCCTTTCTAGTAGAAGATTGAGTTTCGCAACACGGAGGAGCTGACTGGGCCAATGCTAGTTCCTGCAGCAGTCCCTCAGTGGCCCCAAGTTGTCTTTTAACACTCATTGGCCCCAGTGGTTGACTCCGTTACTGGGTCCAGCTCCTCTCCTTATATCCATAACCGAGTATCAAATACTGGACAGTCAAGCTCCCAGAATATGTCCAGCAACAGCCATGCCCCTATTGGAATATGGGTAGGGTGAAAGCAGACTCTCACCCCACTTCCTGATAGCTCAAACACAAAGGAGACTGTGCATGTTTTCTACAAGAAGCACATAAATGTACACAAAGAGAACAGACTCTTCCCCCACTTGGCAAGGTAGTAGGACAGTCAACACAGGCAAACTCATCTTGAACATGACTTTAACATAAGGAGAGGCCAATTTGAGTATATATGATCTGCCTAAAAGTATGATCATGGCTAAAAAGGCAGCACACGATGTGGCATCTAAAGTAAAAGGAAAATTCTAACTGGCCTGTTCAAAGAATGCATGGAAAAAAACCCACAAATGTTGCTTATGACAAAGAAATCCAAACACCTAGTATCCCCAGAGCATTACACCAAAGAAGGCTAGTGCTGCAATGGGGAAAAAAACACTGCATATACAGGAGGTGACCTCTCCTGAACTGGTAGACACATAAGCTACACAGTGCACCCAAAGCAACATTGCAAAGGAGCTCATGGTAGCACACCACTTAAGGTGGCCGGTGCTACCATAAAACAAACAGATGTCGGAGATCTCCCAGTACCGGCAACCCTAAAAGAGAATCACCCAATGTCCCAGAACAAAAAGAAATGCAGCAAACAAGGGAGATTGGAAAGCCTCACTCACTTTTAAAATCACTTAAGTATAAATCCAAAAGATCCAGCAGTCGTGCTGGAGCCCCCTAGGAAATAAGGGAATATTTGAAAAAAGAAAAATATACAAAACAAAGACTGTTGTCTCTTCCCCTTCCTCCTTGTAGTATCTCCTTCCTGGTTTCTCGTCTCATGCGCTCTTCATTTGCTTTTATTAGCCTCTTTGTCTCGCCTATTTCCTTCCCTTTCTCCTAGTCTTGTCACTTTTCCACTCTTCCGTCCTGATTCTTTCTCTCCTCCTTCCTCCTTGTTAAGAAAATGCTCTCTACTATGCATATCCAGGCTGCACCGATTCACTTCTATTCCCCCAATTTTGTATTATATTTTTAGAGCACTTGACGCCTAAGCACTTTACAGAGCAAACAGTACAAAAAATGAGTAAGTAAATAATGGAACCAAAATTAGTTGGAAAGAAGATCCACTTTTAGACAAGTTTTGGAAAGAGCGAAAGATGACAGAGCGGAAGGAGAGGGGCAAAGCATGTCTAGGTGCAAGAAGAAGCAGGAGGGGGCACAAGGAGGCTGTGGAACAGTTAGAAGAAAAAGAGAATGTGAACAAAGACCGTTGAGGAGAATGGAAAGAGATAAGTGATAAGGAGGCGCATGGCCATAGAGGCACTTAAAAACAATATAAAGAATATTTGAAGTAAACAAGCTTCAAAAGATATCGATTGAAGAGTGGAGAGCAGATGAAATAGAGTCACGTGGAGACAGCAAACAAACTATGAATAGACAAGTGATAAACAGAACTGAGAGGAGCAAGATGAGTAGAATGAACACTAAAAAGAAGAGAGGAGCAATAAAGATGAGAAAAAACAAGGGAAGATATAAGAATCCTAGAAGTAGGACAGGCGAGCATTCCGAATGTTGTATAACTGAAAGCAATATGAGCGTTTAATAGAAATAGGAGTCAGAAATGAAAGTGAGGAATCAAAGACAACAACAAAGTTACGTGCGGTAAGGCAAATAGGCAAAGAGGATGGAGGAAACGAAACAACGGTGAGAGGGTAGGAGGAATAGTATTAGAATAAAAGGGCCTCAGTCCTTGAAGGTGAAGGAAACCGGAAGGCATCCATGCTTGTATCGCAAGAAGACTAGATCGAGATGAATGGCTAGAATTAGTAAAAGAGGGAAAAGACAGAAAAATCAACGAATCGTCAGCATATAGATGATAGGAAAATTCAAAAGAAGAAATAAGAGACACAAAAGAGGAAGTGTAAAAATGAAAAAGCAGAGGGCCAAGGACAGAGTCTGGTGGAACAGTGAGATAAAGGGAAAACTGAAGAGGAGTGACCAGCCCAAGAAACTGAAAAAGTATGACTGGAAAGATGAGAATGAAACCAACTAAGAATCAAACCTTGGGGTTTCCAATATGGTCGCCTAGGGAGCAGGACGCGTCGTCCCGTGCTCCCGACCTGCGTAGTGATCCGGACCCGTCCACAGCCTTAGTAGCCCTCCCCGGCATTTGGACGGCTCGTCAGTGCCCTCTGGAAGGCTTTGGTTCTCCGTGTTTGCTGACGCCCCTGGGCGGACTGAGAGGGGCGCGCTCGCAGCTGGAGGTGCCCCTGCGGCTCGGATCCTGAGTGCCCTGTTGGAGTGTGGGCTGAGCCGGACCGCAGGGGCTGCGGAGGTCTCTGGGCTGCGGTGGCCGGCGCCCGCCGTGCAGTTGGGGTTCTCCCCCCCCACAGATCCGAGGGGGCCTTCAGCGGGCGGCCGCCAGGGTGTTACGGGCCCCTCCCCTCTGCTCCCCTGGAGCTCCGCCTGACTGGCGTGCCTTTGGCCGGCCGGCGTTAGCGGGTGCGAAGGCGGGCCGCGGCCCGGCCCTGGGGCCTTCGTTTCGGACCTGGAGAAGCTGAGTGGCCCCTCCCCCACTCCGGTGGATCGTGAGGACATTTGGGCAGCCCGCTTAGCCCCGCAGGTGGCTGGGCAAGTGGAACTTCTCTGCTCCCTCCCCACAGGGGCATATCTTCGGAGGTGTGAAGGGTGGCAGGTGGACTAAGGTGGCCCCAGTCCTGAGTTTGTTGAGGGAGGCGGGCTCCTGGTGTGGGGCCCTCGGAGGCCTGAGCGGGGAGCGGCTCCCCTAGTTACATAGCAGAGAGAGACTTGCGCTGCACACGCTGGAGCGGGCGTCCCCCTTTCCCCCATCACAATCCTTGCGCGCCGCCAGGGAGATCCTGCTGGACTTGGCCTGCGTGGGCGCTGACTGATTCCTGCCTGGTGTGTGCACAGTAGCTTAGGGCTTTGGCCGGTTTGGGGTGCGCTCGCTCCTGCCGCCCCTCGCCCGTAGTCCTACTGACTGGAAGTTGTTGCTGAGTCCTCGGGCGCCTTTCTGGGGACAGGGGTGGGGGGGTGTCGGCGCCCTTATCAGCCATGTCACGGATCAAAAATAAAGACTGTCTACCCCAAGGAAAGACCCCCAAAAAGACAACGGAGGGCCCACTCACGAAATTCTGGTCCAGGGAGGCTGACGCGGCCGAGGACACACAGGCAGCCCAGGACTCCTCAGAGAGTGTCCCCGCGTGTTCCCGTGAGGGTCAAGACAGACCAATTACCCAAGCGATACTCTCGCAGTTTATGGGAGAGTTAGTTGAGAAAATTACGGCTGTGGGGCAGAGGAAAATGGACAAGCTGCGTGAGGATTTAGCTGCGAACCCGAGACCTTAAAAGGGACGTTAATAAAATCGAGGAGCGTGTGGACACTAACGAGCGGGCCTTACAGGAACTGACGGAGGATGCCAGAAAAGTGGACAATTTGCTAGAGTCTCTGGCCGTGGCCATGCAAAACCTGGAGTTACTGTCAGAGGATCTAGAGAACAGGTCTCTAAGGGTAAATATTAGAGCGAAATCATTGCCGGAAGATGTCCAGGACCAGCAGCTAGGCCCAGTCTTGAAAGCTATATTTGTTGACTTGCTAGAAGCCAATCCAGACCCTGAAATGCAATTCGATAGAGTCCACACGGTGGGACCGCATATGGCCGAGCCTGGTGCCAGACCGCGAGATGTTCCGGTTGCCTTCCATAGCTATGCAATGAAGGAGAAGGTCATGGAAAGAGCGAGAAAGGCAACTTGTATTACCTACAATGGCCAAGACATTTCTCTGTATCAGGCCTGGCGAGATCCACCCTAATTAAGAGGCGGCGGATGGGTCCGGTCCTGTCCTTAAGATCGCAGCATATCCGGTACAGATGGGCCCACCCCTTTGGTTTGTCTTTCACGTGGCAAGGTTCTCATCATAAGATCACGACCTGCGACCAAGGGATGTCTTTGTTGGGCCTAGAAGAGCAGGCCCCGCCCCCATTAGGGGGCACCGACAAGCCATCCGCTACTCGAAAGCCATGGGAATGGGCTACAGCTAAGCGCAGGAGAGGTTGCAAGAGACCCACAGATTTGGATCGTGCGAAGCCTTCGGCCGGTGGGCCCAGCGACCAGTTGGCAGGGCTGGGTGGTTCGCAGACAGTAACATGAGACTTTCCTTGGTGGAGCTAGGTTAACGATTAGAGCCCGGGGAGGGCATTACCGACAGCTGTTCACGAGTGTTTGATGGGTTATTTGAATGATTTGTGAGGGTGGGGGATGGCTGGTGGCCGGGAGTCTTGGAATGGGGGAAGGGTTTCCCTGCGTTGAAAGTTTCCGGGTTGGTTATTGGGAATCGGCTCTCGTGGCACATCACGAGGGGGGCCGAGGGCCAGTCGTTCTCGCCTGGAAGGGGTTTGGGTGGGGGAGGGGAAGTGGGTAGTGGGGGGAGGGGAAGTGGGTAGTGGGGGGTGGGGGGTGGGAGAGGTTTTAGATCCAAGGTTCAGGGTGAGGTGTCTAGATATGGCGCCCTTGGTAGAAGCGCATGATGCAAACAACAAGGGTAACTCTCGAGGTGCTGCTCGCAGGGTTTTCCAGTGTCAATATAACACACATGAATCAAGCTAATGGCTAGCTCCCAAGTTGTAAAATTCCTTTCCCTAAATGTGAATGGTCTCAATTCCCCGGTTAAGAGGCAAAGAGTCGAGAGGTTTCTTAAGAGAGAGCAGCCCCAGGTAGTAGCCTTGCAAGAGACTCGCGTGCATACCAAGGACTCTGACAGAATTTGATTTTGGGGATTTTCTAAATTGGTACAGGCCACACAACCTAGCAAGAAAGGGGGGGGGGGTCTTAATTGCACTACGAGACGGATCAGGCCTTTCCATTACAGACATGCAGAAGGATAGTCAGGGACGGTATCTGGCAGTGTTAGTGGAGGGCATGGGAGAGATCTTCACGGTGGCGACTCTATTCGTCCCTAATCAGGCCCAGGATGCCTTTCTACAAAAAATCCCTAACGAGACTGGGGAATTTCGCTATGGGTAATTTTGCCCTTATGGGGGACTTCAACTTGGCATGGGACCGCCATAGATAGGAGCTCCGTATCGTGGGGTGTCAGGGCAGCCCATCAGGGGATTTGGTAAGGAAATTGAGGGATTAAGCTCTGGTGGACACCTGGCGGGAACTTTATGGTCAGACGAAGGGGTACACCTTCTTCTCGCATGCACACAGGTTTCATGCCCGGATAGATTATGCCTGGATCTCGAAACCACTGTTAGGGAGGGTGAGATAGGCATTGGAGATAGGAGCGATCACATTGGGAGATCATGCCCCTCTCACTCTGATAATGGCAGCCCCCAAGGGTCCCCGTCCGTCTGGAAATGGAGGTACCCAGCCCCGCTGTTTAGGGATCCGGTCTTGGTGGGAGAGATAGAGAAGGAACTGGGGAATTACTCTAATAATAACAAGTGGGAAGACACTACCCCCCAGAATTGGTGGGATGCCCTGAAGGCCACAATTAGGGGAAGGATCATCGCTATTAAAGCTAGAAGGGAACGGGAACTGAGGTTGGAGGAATCACGTTTGGAAGCGAGGCTAAAGGAGATTATGGCCTGCATGGGCACGAGGATGTCGGCATGCACCAAAAAAGAATACAGAGCCGTGCGGGGTCAGTTAAACCTCATACAAACAAGAGCGGCTGAACGTAGCCTCCTCCGTCAGCGACAAAGATATTACATCAAAGGCAACAAAGCTGACCGTTTGCTGGCCAGAAGGTTACGTAAGGAAGCAGGCGATAGGACAATAGTAAAATTGAAGGGTGAGGGTGGAGTTTTGATTACGTCGAACTCCGACATTGAAGCTCAATTTACTAAATTCTAGCTGCCCTCTATAGCTCAAACTACCCCGATTGCTTAGATCAGGAGGCTTACCTGCGGGAGGTTCATATCCGACAGTTGTCACAGGACAATAGGGACACGCTGGAAGTCGAGATCACGGCAGATGAGGTGAGGAGAACTATTGCTATTCTTCCGTCTGGCAAAGCTCCGGGTCCTGATGGGTTTGCCGTTGAATTTTACAAGACCCATAGCGAGTTTCTGATTCTAATTGTTACCAAACTATTTAACTGTATAGGGGCGACAGGCTTTCTTCCCAACTCTATGAATGAGGCCACGGTAATTTTGATAAAACCAGGCAAAGATCTGACAGACTGCGCGTCTTACCGTCCTATTGCTCTAATTAACGTGGACGCCAAGATTCATGCCAAGATTTTAGCTAGCCGCCTTGAATCCATCCTTCCCAAGTTAATTCAACGCGACCAGTCTGGGTTTATAAAGGGCAGACAAACCTCAGATAATGTGAGACGGTTGGCGCATCTGGTTGAAAAGTCTCAAAAAAAGAACATCCCGGCCCTTCTTTTAGCGATCAGCGCCGAAAAGGCCTTTGATCGGGTTGAGCGGGGCTTCCTGTTTGCGGTCTTGGGTCGAATGGGGTTTGGCCCGGGTTTTATTACTCGGGTAATAGCAAACTACCGAAGTCCGGTCATAAGTCTTGCAATTAATGGCCAAGTCTCCGCCCCGATACCGATGGGAAGAGGCACCAAACAGGGCTGTCCGATATCACCGCTCCTTTATGCCCTCCACCTCGAACCATTCTTAGAGATGGTCAGAGGGGCTGATGATGTTAAGGGAATCCCATTTGGGGGAGAGATCCATAAGATTGCGGCCTTTGCTGATGACATGATCTTCTCGTTGACCCATCCAACCATCTCACTGCAAGCAGTGGGAAGAGAGCTTGCCAGATTTGGGCAGGTAGCGGGTCTAAAAATTAATATCCATAAATCTGAGGCGCTTCCCCTTACCTTGTCTTCACCCGCCATTCAGGACCTCAGTAGGGCTTACAACTATAGGTGGGTGGACTCATCTCTGAGGTACTTGGGGATCCAGCTGACCAAAGATGTGGAGCACCTCTATTCAGCAAATTATCCTCCGCTACTGCAGAAGGTGAAATCCAAGTTGGTAGACTGAGGTCCCCTGGAGATTTCTTGGTTGGCTAGAGTCAATACTTTAAAGATGGCAATTCTTCCGCTCCTCTTATATCACTTCGCGGCCCTGCCGTTCCGTGTCCCTGCTTCCTTTTTTAGAACCCTGCAGAAATTAACCAGTAGGTTCGTATGGAACCATAAGCGTCCAAGGGTAGCTGCTTCCACGATGAAGGCATTGCCAGAAAGAGGGGGATTAGGGGAACCTGACTTCCGAGTGCACTATGTTGCAGCACAATTGAGGGTCATTAGAGACTGTCAACGGGATGACATGAGAATAGCAGAATCAGTTGAGTGATGGGGCCTAAATCCAGAGTGAAAAGGTGGTAACAGTGAACGATAACAAAGGAAGACATTTGGAAGTACACAAATCGCTCAAGAAGTTTAGAAAGTTTGGCGCGGAGTCCCGAGGAGAGTCCCAGTCTGCCCCAGTCCTTTTGCAAGAGAGGAGCTGCAGCAACGACCTGCGTTTATTTTGTGTGCTTTTCACTTTAAACATTTGACTGAAGCTCCTAGACTCCGCCTTAAAAGGTGTTGGCGGGCGCGGAGTCCCGAGGAGAGTCCCAGTCTGCCCCATTCCGCTCCCAGACCGTCCAGCGTCTGGAGTATGGTTGGCCCTTTCACTCGTCAACGCACGCTGCTAGAAAGACGCGTGACTAATGACAGAATGATGGAAGGCAGCAATGAAAGTGCCGCGGTGACTAGCAGCAAGGTAAGCAGAAATGTGATGAATAAACATTTGCATTTGCCTTTGGAAGATTTGAAACCGACTTCAACCGAGGGTGTTCCCTCGCTAAAATCCCTAGCAAAAATGATTGTTAGCGGAATACAGGCGGCGGCATGGAAATGTGCTCAAAATATTTCAGCACTGCCACAAGTTGAGTCGGTAGTAGAAGATATAAGCAATGGCTGTGTGGCAACAACAGAAGGTGCTCCATTAATAGATGCTGCTCCAGTTGCATGCTACAAAGCCAACTTACGAGCGGAAAATGAGAAAGCATTAGCAGCAGGGACTTCAAATGGAAACACTGTAGAAAGCAACCTTGCCGATAAGGATGTCAATTTCACTCGCGTTTCTGAGCCAAATGAGGCTATGGGTGATAAAGCTATAGAAATAAATACGGCTTCATTTTTATCACCTTTTGATGTAACAGACCACGAGCTTCTCCAAATTCATGTATCCGCCGATTCAGCGAGGCTGAACACGTTCGTGTTTAACCCCCCACTTAATCCTTCACTTCTAGTAGAAGACGAATGTATGTCATTACAATGTCCGCATGAGAATCTATGCGGAAACACTGCTCTTCAAAATGAAGTGATTTACGCTCCGAAATTGCATGTTTTGCAAAATGAAAGGACAAGCAAAAAGCCTTTAATGCTGCTTTCAGAAAAAAATGTGCTGCCTCGTCTAAGTTGGAAAAAGACAAACTAAAGGAGAAGAGCTTTCAAAAAAGCATTCTGATGAAACAATGGAAGCTAAAAGAGATTTGCAAAACAAAACGAAACACATTCTGGTGCACAAAAGTGCTATGCTGACTGAAGCTCGTCAACATTGTAATAGTCCGATATGCCAGCCAACCAGTACTGCTTCGCAACTTGTGAATGTCATTACTGCACAGAAACGATTAGCAGTAGACTGTCAAACAGTTCCAGTAAACTTAAATAAACTATCAGGACATGATTTAGTAGCTCGCGAAGCACGTTTAGCGGAACGTTTGACAGCTGATTATCAACAAATAAAAGACAAGCTAATAAACAGCTTCAGTTCTAAATTAGAGACAAAATCTCAGTCACAGTCGAAACCTACAACTGGTGACGAGGAGCTGCGAAAGTTGCCGCATTCAATCTTACATTTGCGAACAAAGACCCAGACCCAGACAAGTACACCTCTGACGAAGGGAATGATTTTAAAAAATCAAGCTGCATTGAGCAATGATGTTACCTTACTAGAAGCTCCGTCTATAGGTTTGGCAACAAAAAGTGTCTCTCAGTCGCACTTGGACACTAGTATGAGCTCTAACATAACACAACTAAGTATTGACCCTGTTCAAACATATGATCACGACATGGAACGGAACAATAAAGCGAGTCTCAGTGGCTGCAGGCATTCAAATACATAATAATGTGCTGGCAGCAACTTCGCTAGCACTAATCCCTTTTACGAAACTGTATGAGTCTTTAAATGAATCTATAAAAGAACAAGGTACACAACTGTCTACCATCCTGCTAAAATTGGAAAAACTTGAACAAAATAACAATACCTTACAGTCTCGAACCGAAAGAGAAGCTGAAATTTTATCGCAATGGCATTACCGGCTTGGTGATTTAGCATCAAGTGCGCATACCGATAATGCAACCCTTATGAATGCTGTTCTTGAATGCATGAAATGGCTGAGGCATAAAGACAATAAGGAAAGTGGGCAGCTTGGAACACATCCCACTAAACTTACCTCTCGGTCACTAACTTCTGCTAAAAGTACTGGATCACAAACTGTGTCATGTAACGGTACGAGTGAAAAATCAAATGTGCCAAACTCTGATAGAGCAGTAGGTCCTGCTGTTTCTGGGAAGAAGCAAACTGAAACTCCCACTATAAATGTTCCAGCTATTGTGGTGAGCCATGTTTCATTCCCAAATGACTTTGTAAGCACTAACACATTAAGGGATGTTTTGGTAACTGACGCTAACCAACTGAGTAAGCAGTCAACTAAAGAAAGAGCGTCAAGTGAGTCAAAGCAGCCATCCTTTGGAATCTTTACCGGTTCCGCAAAGAATTTGGAGGAAAAGCGTCTTGATTCAAATAAACCTAAAGATGTACAATCAACATCTAAGGCTGCAAGAAAAGGTGCAAAACGCAAATCAACTAATACCAAACAATTTGTACGAAACCTACCTACTCCTGAAAAACTGGGGCTATTTGACCGTAATAAAACGAAGAAATTACAGATGAGACACCAAGAGCAAACTGATGTGCCATCCAAAATGTCAAAAGCAGCTGATCAGAAAACTGCTACCAAAATACAAAATTCAAGGAAAAGAGCCAAAATTGATTCAGATTTGGAGATCACTAAGCGACAGGACGAATCAATCGATTTATGTGATCTTTGAACATATTCCATCGAATCAGATAATACTATGAGCTCTATTGGTGGAAGAGGGTCGCAGCATCAGGCCCAGATGGCTCAAGAGGCTAGTGTGTCCACAGGTGGTGGACCTAATAATCAGGAATCTGCTGATTTAGCTAGTTCTAAAGTCCCGAAGCGTGAAGTAGGAAAAGTATCAAGGAATGGAGGAATAAAAGCCTTGATGGTTGCCTCAAATCCAAGCGTTAAGGATGTGACAGCAGACACTACAGAAAGGCCTGATCAAGCCAGATCTTCAAATAGCCATAAATTTAATCCAAAAATTACTTCAGCTCAAATGAAGATTCAAAGTCAACTCAAGAATAGTATGAGGTCAGGGTCCTCTGATGGTAAAAAAACAAAGACCTGGAAAATTAGAGTAGAAAATCTCTTTCCTGATGACAAGGACATCAATTTGAACCAAAGAAATTTGATGCACTTATTGCACACAATACCATCACTTCGGACAATTACTTCGGATGATATTGTCATTGTGGAATACATTTCAGAGGATGTTGCTGATAGAATATTCCTGCACATAAAATCGTACGCAGTAGAAAAAACTCTATTCACAGCAAAGGATGAGCTTCTAGCTTATGGTTTTGACATCCAGGTGGAAAAGCAGCAAACTGACCGGAGGGAAATAAGTAATATTTCATCAGCGAGCGCTCAATCCTCAAATGAATATAGAAGAGATGTTTTAAAACAGCACTTTAAACTGAAGTCACCAAAATCATCTAATGAAGTGCGATACCTACAAAGAAATGACAAAAAATCGAGAGGTAATGCAAACTTTAGGCATACCTCATAACTTACATTTCTCAGTGGAGAGGAATCGTGTGATATAATCTCATGGAACACCAGAGGTTTTAATCATCTATTCCAAGAATGGTCTCTACCCATGGAGAATAATTTTGTAATATTTCTACAGGAAACCTGGTTGCGTGAAACCCCAATAAAAGATGGTTATACTATATTACTAAATGCAGCTGGTAAAAACAGATTAGGACGGCCATTTTCGGGGCTAATAACACTTGTTAACAATGCTTATGGATGGAAAGTTATCGAAATATATAATCCAAACATTTATGTTCAAGGAACGTTGCTGGTGATGGAATCAGAAATAAAAGTGGATGTGAAATGTCTGCTTTTGATAAATATATATTGGAATCCTGTAATGACATCTACAGCACAATTTATTAACGCTGTCACAACAATTATCGATCAGTGTTTAATAACATGCTCAAATCTTGCCATAATAATTTGTGGAGATTTTAATTATTCTTGGTATGAAGTTCGGCAAGTAAGTTCATCTGTAGCCCCCTTAGGGCTGACAAGAGGTGATTATTGGAGTCAAGCTCTAAAAGCAAGAAACTGCGAAATGGTAAATGGCAGAGTACAAAGTGATATTCCACCTAGTTTCACATGGCAGCGAGAGAGCTGTAAAAAAACAGATTATTTTTGGATCAGTTCTTTACATTGGTCGAAAATTGAAAGTTTGAATATACACAAGTCATCTAAAAGCGATCATCATGCACTGGTGTTAACCTTACAAATGACAAGGTGTGGTGTTAAACTAACGTATAACTGTCCACTTGAGATAAATCAAGGAGCTAACAGATTAAGAATAAACAATCAACAAATACAGATGCTGAGCAAAAATGTAAAGAACTCGTCTAATGATCTAGCGACAAGAATAAACTTTTCTCCCTTGCTGCAACAATTCTGTATGAAAAAACAACAGCAAAAGAATGTTTATCCAACTAACAAATATGTATTCAGTGTGCTAGTAAGCTCGGAAAAAAAACAATTGGCCAAAGACATAAGATTTTTGGAAAAAAATGGAGGCTGTGATATGGCGATTAAAATCAGAAAACGCAAGGTAAAATATCGAAACTTGCTCAAATCATTTAAATTAATAAGAGATCAAGAAAGAGCAGAACTTATGTTGAAGTTGATCGTACAACATAAAGTAAAAGATTTTTGGTCTATCCTGAATACAGGATCACTATGCCAAGAGGCAAGACTAGCGAATGTTATTTCTGCATCTGCCTGGGAAGAGCACTTCAATCTAGTCTTTAACGGCAAATTAGGAAAAATAGAGAAAGTAAATGTGGTCTGTCCAGAACCTTGGGATGTAGTTGAATCAAAAGACACAATTTTGACATTGATACAAAAATTAAAAAACTCACGCGCGGCAGGCCCCGATGGCTTGTCAAACGTGATGTTGAAAGAAAAAAAGGAACTTTGGGCTGACTTCATCGAGAACCTTTTCCAACTGATATCGACATCAAAAACCATTCCAGCATCGTGGACAACATCTGGGATTGTGCCCATTTTTAAGAAGGGTAATAGGGACGATCCGAACAACTATCGCCCTATTGCCCTTCAGGACACTATAGGAAAAATATTTGCAACATGTCTGCAACAAAAGTTAACGTCTTGGGCATATGCATCTGGGCGAATGGATTGTAGACAAACAGGTTTTACTAAAGATACAGGAACGGAGGTGAACTTGTTGATACTAAGCTTATTAAAGCTTGACGCATTGAAAAATAAAAAGAACTTGTTTATAGCTTTTAATAGACATGCGTCAAGCTTTTAACACTATAAACCGTGATAAATTATGGATGAAACTACAATCATGGTCTTGCCCGCCAGCTTTACTTCAACCACTGATTGAGTTACATAATGATACCACTACAAGAGTTTGCTTGGATGCTACAGGAAATCTGACAAATGAAATAAAAACTTCTAAGGGCGTTAAACAGGGGTGCCCATTAGCTGCCCTATTGTTTAAACTATTCACTTCAGATATTTCAGGCAATCTGGAAAATACTCATCGATTTCCACCCAAAGTGAATGGTCAGGAGATCAGCTGGGCATATTACGCAGATGATATCGTGTTGTTTGACCTGACCCAAATTGGTCTGCAACGACTCTTGAACAATTTAGTTGCATACTTTCAAGAAAATGAGCTTGCAATTAATACGAAGAAATCTAAAATCATGGCAATAACATCAGGAGCAAAAAAGAAAGTCAACCAATTTAAGTGGTCTGTAGCAGGCGAGACAATTGAGACAGTATCAACAATCGGATATTTAGGCGTGCAAATAAACAGCTCGATCTGTGAATCAGTATGGGTAGCAGAATTGAAACATCGCATGTCCATATTGCCAATATAAGGACAAAAGCTACATTTTGAATATGGAAAATTTACCCTCCAACCACTACGGACCTTCTATGTACAAAAAGTAATTCCCATAATAATGTATGGGGCGGAAGCTGGTTGGAACATTGACCATCGAATTTGGGCCATCTTGGAAGGCAAATTTTGGAAGAAAATATTGCGACGTCCAAGCAGTACCTCGATTGTTGCAATAAGATATGAACTGAGCCTGGAACCATTACATGGAACAATTCAATGGAAATCAATTGCAGCTCTATGAAAGATGCAGCTATCAAAAATTGCTCCAGCGTACAAAATATTTGAATCAACGACTAAAAATCCACATGGAGGAATTCTCTTGTCTTGGGCAAATAAAATCAGGAATACCTTGAAAATAGCTGACATCTCATGGCAAATGGTAATAACAATGCCACAACTCGCAAAGAAAAAGTTAAGGCAATGGAACTGGATATTAAACGAAGAACAGCATTTGTCAATGTCCTCATCCCTGAACTTGGGTATGTCTTGTAATTGCCTAGACAAAGTTCCAAGATATCTATCAAGATTTCCTTCCAGATGGCATCGGAACAAGTTTGAGGCTTCGTTTGAATGTATATAAAACCAAAGAAGTTTTGTGGCGAAGAAAAGATCCGAAGATCGTTGACAATCTATGTCGATTCTGTACAATGGAAATAGAATCATTAAAACATCTAATCATGGAATGTCCCACAATAACCACTCAACGAATTTGCTTTTTGGGCAAATTTGTATCACCTAACATTAATGTGGTGGTGGAGGGTGCTGACTGGTAACAATGTGATGTTAACTTGTGCAGTGATAGATTTTTTGGAAAAACTGTTGGAGTAGGGAGATGCCCTGTAACATCTTGAAGCATATGGGTTACAGTATTGGTTGACCCCATATGTATGTGTGGACCTATGTGTGTCTTAATCATCTAATGAAGTGTATTGTGATGTGATTGTTCGTGTTTTGTAATTAAAGTTTGTAAAAAACTAATTGTTACAATAAAAAAAAAAGAAGAATTAAAAGAGTTGTGAGATTAGCAGGAAAAATAGAACGGGCAGAATTATAGACGACAGAATAGGATCATCAAGAGAGGAGGTAGGGTGCGTCTTTAGCAAAAGCAGAAGAAATCCAACCGGACACGTCTTTCCTCTCTCCTCTCCCCCCTGCCCTCCTCTACACTGGCCTTGCCTTTGTTAAGGAGATTAATTATTTTTATGCTTCATCCCCTCTCCTAGCGAGACCTCCCCCCAGCACTTTTTGCTGGACTTCTGGACCTTTTTACTTTAATCCTGAATGAGTGGAGCCTTTTCCCACTCATCCATTCTTGTGGGCTGTCTCTCTTTGGAACTCTATTCTTGGTATCCTACCTGTACTATGGATCCTGTCTACTCCATAGTTCTTAAGGCACCTGTATTCTTACTATTGCAGCACACCGCTCCTTACGGGCAGTGTTACTAGGGACCCTTATGGTCCACCTTTGAGATTATTTTTCTTATCCTTCAGTAACTACAGTTCTTAATGATAGAGAGTTCTTTAGCATCTCTTCCAAACATTATAGTCACACCGTATGTGGAGTGCCGAAGGGATACCTATTATCCCCCTTCTCTCTGCTTCAGTGACTTTTTAGTCACAAACACAATCTCCTAGTTATGGCTGGTGGCAGTGTACGTGTTCTAACAACTATTGTATACTTTTTGTACCGCAGGCTATGTCCATAGTGCACAATAGGGGCACCCAAGTACTAACTTGGGTCCCCTCTTCTTTTTTTCCATTACTAGAGCTTGGTTGAATAGGACCAGCCGAGACAAAGGTCTGGCTGTCCTGATTTCCATGGCGTAGTTTTAAAGTTGTTCTTCTCTGTCTGACTTCCATTCTGTATTCTTCTAGTGGTTTTCTTTGTATCAGTACTATATGGATGTTTCTCCATAGACATCAAAATGTTTGGTTAACAATAACAGATTCTAGTTTGTTCTTCAAGCCTTCTTTCATTAAATGCCACCGAAGGTTGGTTATATGTGGTTTAGGGAGTTCCTCATAAAAACGTGAGTCCTTGTCCCAAGAGGTGAAGTCTCTCCCGGTGAGATCCCGGTTGCCTCTACCCCTAGGGAGGGTATTGCGAAGCGGCCTCACCTCCCTAGCCTCACAGGGAAAGGCTCCCACACTGGGGAGAAGTGACAGAATCCTGCATTCGTCACAGCCTGCCGAGGGTTAGAGTATAGGAGCCTGTGCAATTGGATCAAGGCAGGGAGAATATTAGTCTTGATCTGAAATCCTGCCTGATGTACAAATCAAGAAATGCTGCACAATTTGTCAAAACTGTTGACCACAAGAAATCTCTCAAACATCACGTAACGCAGTTTCAGGGAACCTGGAGCACAACCACATTACCTGCTTACTGAAATCTGTAGCTGCCTTCTCAGTCTCAAACATGATGGACCAGTTCTGCCTTTGGTCATCATAAAATGTGCTGTAATTGCTGGCTTGAACCTGTTGAGAAAATGTAGATGCCCAGTTAGAATGTTTTTCAATGCTTCAGCACAATAACATCCAAGACAATCTCTGAAATAACAAAAGAAACGCAATGCACATTTCCACGTATGTTTTGGGAAACTCAATGTGAAAATGTTTACATCCATCTGATAAACCAACACAAATAAAAGGTTCTCAACGGCTCAAAATCAATGTAACTACTAACAAGAATCCCCAAGGAGAAAATATGTTAGAAGTGCTCCACAATAAAAGGGAATGCTCCTTTTTTATGTTGCACATTTGATTTACCTTTCTTCCTGTATTGCTCACTTCTGTAAGGCACAACTGCTTTCAGTGAAATGAGGAGATTTTCAGACAAGCAAATCTGTCACATATCAAGCATTCAGAAGTCTGATCAATACAATAACTTGAGAGGCAAGTAGCAAACCCAAGTCAATGTTTTAAGTCCACTCTCACAACTTTTGTCCTTCCATAGAACATGTGTTGAGATTGGTCTAGTTAGGTTAATTTGGCTTCTACTCCGATAAACGGGCCACAACTGCACTCTATCAAGTTGTGTTGTTCAAATAACCTATAGCTTATTATACTGCAATACTTGAATCATACATTTTTGCAAGCATTCTAATTACTGCATTATTTATCATTGATCTTTTAATTTTCTTTTGTTGAATTTCATCTCAATTACAATAGAATGTCTTATCGCAATCCGGCACAGCACTCCTAGTCATTACAGCGGCAAAATCAACCAGAATAGAGGGCTCCTCTTTCTCAGTCTAAGCACCCACCATCTGGAACTCCATTCATTTACCATCCGCAGCATAGAGGATCACCTGGACTTCAAAACCTGTCTTACCTCTCACAGACTTAGTCCAGCTCCTGGTTGAACGATTAGCCACCCCTGAGAGGAATGCGGGGGCTCCTGATAAATCAACAAGGTGGGACCTAACCAACACAGAATGCATCTCAGTCAGGCCTTATGATGAGCTCTGCAAGACCACATCTAACTAGTTGTCAGCCTTGCTTCACTAGAAAGTTAAGCACTCCATCACAAGGGGACATAGCTGTATCCCGCCCCGGGCATGGCCAACCCACCTCCATACATCTGCAATAATCACTGCTCAACTTCACCCACCCAAATATACATCACCACCTCCAACAGAATACAGATGAGTCCCATGAATCAAATTCGCTCCAGCTGTTCACATAATCTCACCTGGACTCTCCTAACATTCTGTCAGAGCACCCCATCCTCTCATCTGATATCTATGGGCTGCTACAGGAGGCCTAGCTACTCCCTACCTACCTTTGCGCTGGCTAAAAACGCACACAGGCATTTTAGAATTCCTCCCTTCACATCCTGCATCTCAGACTACAGTCCTCCGAAGGGCGTTCATCCCCACAGCACTTAGAGGTCATACCAATGGCAGTCGGCAGTATATAAATGCCATATACCAATTTTATATTCAGGAGATGGCACTTATAAAACTGCAGGGCTTTCATCAGAAATATGTCATCCTGGAGGGCGCTGTTGAGCAGTGAGAGAAATTACATCTAGCACGAGCTCTGTCCCCGGCATTATCCTAAACGCATGAATATCCTTTAAGTGCCGGAATCAACGTTGTTTAAAGGACTGCGTCGGGGGCCAAAGGTGTTGTGCATACCCAACCCAAAGCAGGAACCGATCCATTCGGCAGGAAGGAAGAACGTGACTCGGCAGAGTCGGCCGGTGTGGAGGCCTGGCCCGACCCGACACAAGCCCACAAGAGGCGCAGGGGAGCGGCCACCTTCATCTGTGGCGAAATCGACCCATGGGGGGTGGGGCTGGGAGACACCACAGCCTGCTCCGTACCTCGCCCAGCCTTCACGCCCATGAAGGAACGACACAGCGGACTGAGGCATATGCATGTGTAGGAGGGCAAGCTCCAGGGAATCACCAACTCCGAGAAGTGAAGCCGGGCAACCCGCTGAAGCGAGTCCGGAGAGGAAGGCAGGAAGAAGATAAGCCACCCTCAGCAGCGCTGCTCTGTGATAAGGTGCCCGCAACACACACCTCGGCTACAACCAACTTCCCTACGGGGGTAGAGGGGCAGGATGGCAGCGGGGAACTGCCGGACAATGGCACATGAGAGGGGAGGCACTCCTACCGTTGTAAACGTTATAGCTACGGACATTCATTTCAAGCACAAAAGGCACATACTGGAAAGCAATAACGGACAGCTGGGGTGCCATGGGGGGCCACGACCTGCATAATAATTAAGAGGCACAAGAAACAAGAGTGCATGTGCCCTTTAAATAAATTCAATCCAGACAGCAGTCAATGGAGTGCCATAGTCTGTGGGATTTGAATTGGGAGCTAGACACCAGCGGCAAACAGGTTCACAACCAGACCATCTCATGAAATCCTAGGGTGCACCGGATCTCTAATATCCCACTGGGCGGCTGTGGGGAGCTGTGGCAGATGGCTGGGACAGTCATAACGTAGATAACCACAAGACATCCGTGGTGGTCTGGCCCTGTGTGACGACATTGTGACGCCGACCCCCTAAGACCCTGTAGGTACAGAAGCACTACCAGGACATGGAGGGCGGCGCCATGGGGTCCGGGTGCCTCGGACGGTCGGGTGGAGTCAGACTGATGCTGCACGCCGCGTCTTCCCAGGTAAGAAATAACTGTCCATTCGCCATTTCTGGTTGCTCTGAACACCCCTCATAAGATACCCCCACTCGGCCTGAAAGGCAGTACTTAGCCGGAAGAGGCGGCATCACGCACGCCACTAAACAGACGAAGAGGCTCTGTGACTGATCTCCAGCCTGGGCTTATGGTATTGCATGGCAGGACATTAACATTAGAGAAACAACATAGAATGTCCAGGCACCTGGTGGCTCCCAAGAGACCATTAAGAATGCTCTACAACAATTTGGCAACATGACAAAAGGGGCAGGAAAGAAGCGTGGACCAATGGATTCATTCACAAGCACCCAAACAGCAGCCCCAGGACCAGTGGAAACAGGAAAGGAAGGAGGCCAAAGCAACATGCCCAGCGATGGCCACGGGGACCAGTTAATGATGGCCATGCAGAGTGGCTTCATGCCTGTCAATGTCAAGTTGGACGATAAAGTGGCAACTATTGGGTCACTGAAATCAAAACTAGAGAAAGAAACTGGTCGGATCAACGAAGCAGAAACCAGGATTGGCGATGGAGAACAAGGTGGGCTGAGACGCCCACGAAATTGCGGAATTAAGGGTAGAGCTAATAAAAGTATGCGGTAAACATGACGATCGCAAATCATGCTCGAGGCGAAACATACGCATTGTAGGAGTGTCCGAGGCGAGCTTCAAAGGGCCCATGGAACAGTTCACTGAAGACCTCCTAAAAACTATGTTCGGAGCAGCCACATTTTCCACACATTTCTTGGTGGAGCGGGCACATCACACCCTCGCCTCGGTGCCTAGACCTGGAGCCCCCCTGCGCACTATCATTGCTAAAATTCTCAACTATCGAGATGGAGACCTCATCTGGAAACTATCCAAGGAATACCCCGGTATGAAGCTAGCAACATTCATATTTATCCGTACTTCACGGCCAGGGTCCAGATCTTGAGAAGATCATATGACCCAATAACGAGACTATTGGGGGCCAGACATGTCCCATACACCCCAATGTTCACAGCAAAGCACTGCATCCAACATGGCGGCAGGGCGCACTTCTTCGTAAATCCTTCAGACACCATAGCCTATGCGGAGTCGCCGCTTCCGGTCCCAACACAGGAACATGGGAACGATCAAAATCCTGGCCCAAGAGCAGAGGTCTGACGGAATGAAATGGGAGATTGAACATGAAAATACTGCATGGAATTAACAAAACAACAGAACAATATGGCACGAGAAACTGTTAAAACAAGCCGGGGCAAATAGCCGCCAGGCTCGCCACTGTAAGAGGTGGCCACACACAGCGTGCCGCAGGAAAGTTCATAGGTTAAGAGGATACATCATCAAGTTGGGGTGGATGGTGAGGGAGGGGTGACAAGAAGGAGAATGCACATATGCCCCGGTTGGGCAGTTAAGGTAAATGGATCGGGAGTGGGGAATAACAGAGTTTGGTTCTACAAAAGTTGACGGGCAGGTTGGCAGAAGATGGTAGTATATATATATATATATATATATGGGGACATACGCAATAAACAGATGGTTAGACAGCTGATGGGCGACCCAATAGTATTAATGTCCTGGAATATACGGGGCATTAACAACCCCATCAAAGCCAAGAAGGTGTTAACATATATTGACAGCCATTTCCCCAAAATACTAATGTTCCAGGAAACGTACGCATTGGGACCATTACACAATGGATCAGCACCAAAATGGGGAAGACAGAGATACTATACTTCCTATTCATCCCAACAAAAGGGGAGTACTCATTATGGTACATCGATCATTACCCTTCCAAGTCAATGAGATACAGGTAGAATCCGGAGGAAGATTATGTAATAAATCAAAGGGGAACTACTGGGCAAAAAGTAACACTGGCAAACATGTATGGACCAAATATAGATGATCCGAACGTTTGTAGTCACATATTTGGAATATTGGCGGGAGAAGCGGATGCCCCCATCATATGAGGAGGGGATCTTAACATAATCCTTGAAGTGACCAGAACCATTCAAATGCTACGCAACACAAGCCCACTGCGGCCCAGAGGATTAGACCCATCATGAACCAGCTAGGGCTAATCGAGGTATGGAAAAATTAACATCCTAGAATGGCTGAATAAACATACTACTCGGCGGTCAACCCTGTGGTTGCTCTCAGAGGAGTGGGCACAGAGTCTGCGGGGGCAGCAAGATACTCCCGCGCAACCTCTCTGAGCACTCAGCAGTGGTGATGACCCAATCGTTAAACGAAACACTGAGACCTGTCCCATGTCGAGGATGTCACAGTTGGCGCTGCTGGAAGGCACGCTAGTGTCACCCCTGCAAGAGAAAATAGAAGGGTTCTTTGAGGTGAACGAGGGAACAGTGGCACAATACCCCACAATCTGGAAAACAATCAAAGTACGGCTGCGAGGCACACTGATCTCCATCACCTCTGGGGTACTGATGGACACTAGGCAGGAATTGGGTGTAATAGAACAGGAACTACGTAAATTGGAGAATTAATGGCGCAACTAAAAATAAAGTGCTTTTAGGGGTCATTAAAAGGAACTTCATGAAGTTTCACGAACTAGCAGACCGGGAAGTGTGCTATGTGGTTAAACCAAGCCAAGCTTCCAGATATGGAGAGGGTGACCGACCTGGGCGAATGCTGGCAGGAGCAGCAAGGGGCGAGAGAGGGGCTCAGATTATAACATGGATTGAGGGGACTGCAGGCCAATTCCTGACGACAGCCAAAGCAATAAGTATTACACAGCCCTATAAGAAAATGCAGACACCAGCACAAGAGAGGAAATAACTCAATACCTAAGAGAGAGCACCTCCCAGTGTCGCCTCGCGGGGCCATAGAGGAGCACAATAAACCAGTACAGGCAACTGAAATATATGAAGCAAAGGAGGCCACCAGGGGGCGCACAGGCAATGGCTGCCTGATTCCTGAGCTCCAGCTGAGGCCGGGAAGCAACGGGGACTGAGCCCCCCCGCAACCCCCCCCCCAAGGTGACCGAAGGAGCCCGCGAGGGCAGTGATCCCCCAGGGACCCCCCTCCCCCCCCCCCCCCGAGAGAATCAGCGGCGCCTGGGGACCCCCAAAGAGCAGAGAACCGGCTCAGCAGCATCGGCGGCTGAGACGCCAACAATGACTGGAAAGGCCGCGGGGCCGGGAGAGGAGCGGCCGCCCACCGCAGGTGAAAGTCTGCGAGGGAGGGAGCGGCCCCCACCTCGCAGCGGGCATTCCGCCCCCACGCCGGCGATCTGCATGACGGGCGCGCCGACCCCCCCCCCGCCGGCTGGGCACACAGATCCGAGCCGGGGCGGCGGCCCCCCCGCACATCCCCCGCCATGCCATTTTAGCCCCTGGACCCGCACACAGCAGGAAAGCCGGGGCTGTGAATCCCCCCCCCACCACCACGCCACCAACCCAGGGAGAAGATCTGGGCGCCGGACGGGGTGATCCTTGAGGCTGCGCAACAACCCACCCACGGGGGGGCGCCTCCCACCCTTCAGCCGACGCTGAATCCCGTCCCCTGCTGAGGGGGAAAAAAAAAAACAAAAACAAGAGTGGGCGCAGCCAGTAAGGCCCCCTGTCAGCGCCAGACACAAGGGTGTGAGGCCCCCGCCAGAGACTGGCGGGGCGTGTGCCCACCCGGAGGCAACCCCCCAGGAGTAGCTGAGTCCTACCCAAGTGAGAACGGGGAGGCTCCAGTTGGCTCCCCCCGTGGGCGCTCCCCCAACACAGCACAGGCAAGGCCTGTGGGGAGACCCCGCGGCACCCCCCCAGAGCCCAGGCATACCCAACGGCGAGGCCCGGGGTGCGCCAGATGAGCTGGCAAAAGAGTCTGCAACAATATCGCTACCAGGAAGAGGGACCCAACGATAAAGGTCCGCCCCGCGACAGAGAAATGGCCCACCCGGAGGCCTCGACACCCTCTGCGGTGGCAATGGAGAGGGGCTTCGCCTCAATTCTACAGGAGATAAGGGACATGCGCTCAGATATCGCACAGAAATTTGAAAAAATTTAACGTGTGGACAAGGTAGAGGACAGGCTTCTTCAGGTCGAAGCATACCAATCAACATCAACAACCCAAGAGGTAGAGATTAACATGAGACTAGCCACCCTCGAAAAAAGGGAAGAGGAGAGGTCGAGGCAAATGGACGATTTCGAAAATAGGGAACGGAGAAACAACCTCAGATTTTTTGGGGTCCCCGAGGTGGAGGGGGAGACGGAGAGAGGTCACCCATGTGGTACGAGACATTATTGCCCTCCTCTTCAAAGAGGAAATGACCACAGAACTCACTTTTGACCGGGTGCATAGAGCGGGAGGACGGGGGAGCGGGGGCCCCGATCGATCCTGGTCCGGTTCCACTACCATTCAGAAAAAACGAGGGTCTTGGAGGCCGCCAGGAAAGCCCAGGAGATTAGGTACAATGACTCTCAAGTCTCCATTTTTCAAGACCTCTCCGCATATACTCTGGCCAAACGCAGGATGTGCCGCCCCCTTACTCAACTGTTGAAAGAGAAGGGGGTAAGATACAGATGGGGCTATCCCTTTTCACTTGCCTTTGAATACATGGGCCAGCGGTCGATGCTGATTACGGAGGAAGATATCAAAAGTGCTATACAGGATTATGTAATGGAAACGACTCCCCGGAGGGGACCAAAGGGGCCTGTCCCGGGCGGAGCGAACGACCAGGGCCCGCCGGCAGGCAGAAGGAGGAGGACTGGGGCCAGGAAATTTGGAAAAATGAATTCGCCCTCCCCACCGAAGGAAGGAGAGCGAAATGACTCCGAAGGTTGAGGTGGTCCGGAATCGGAAGCAATGGCAGTCAAGCGGAATCCAGAGTCCCCTTGAAAAGCAAGTAAAAGGGGGATGACAAAAAAGGGGACGAAATTAGGGGGGGCTCACAAAAACAAGCTAAGTAAGGAATACCTGGCCGAGGCGGGCAGGCTGGTGGTCCGGCCAAAATGCCAGACATGGCGGAACAGACTGGCTGGACGCCGGGGAGGGGGGCAATGAAGCGGTTGGGGGTTGTTTGTTAGGGAAGGGGTTTGGGGTTCAGTTGGGGTCTTGTTTAAGAAGTGTCCAGGCGAAGCGACAAAGGGAATGGGAATGGAGCAATGAAGCGATGCAGTTGACCAATAGAGGGGGAAGCGCAGACTATGGCTGACGGCCGGCCGGCCGGCCCTGGGAGTGGGTACCCTGAACGTGCGGGGGCTGAATACCCCCACAAAAAGGTCCCTGATATGTAGGGAATTCAGGAGGGCGAAGCTGGACCTGCTTTTCCTGCAAGAGACACACTGGGCGCGGGGGAAAGAGCCCAAACTGCGAGGGGGGGGGGGGAAATCGAAGAAGTCTTCCACGCCTCCTATAAGGTTAAAAAAAGAGGGGTGGCCATACTGGTAGCAAGGAACGTTGGCTTTGAGAAAGAGGCCATCCAGAAAGACCCCGAGGGCCGCTACCTGTTGGTACGGGGCCCCTTACAGGGCTCCCCCCTAACCCTGGCAGTAGTATACGGCCCGAACGAAGGTCAGGCCCAATTCTAAGAAGTAGTAAGGGACAGACTTAAGCTGTTTGCACAAGGCCCGGTGGTGGTGGGGGGGGATTTTAACATGGTCCTTGACCCTACTGTTGACAGAAAGCGAGTAGGCCCCCAAATCCCCAGACCTGTTGACGAAGCTATGGCACGCAACTTTCGGAGGGTGAATGAAGACTTGGGCTTGGCGGATACTATCCCGACGGCCAGAACGGAGGTCCCCTCCTTTACTTACTTCTCTCCCATCCACAAATCATTCTCCAGAATAGATTATATCTTTGAGGACGAGACCCTCCGCCCATATGCCACAGGATACAGGATAGACCCAGTACCCTGGTCAGACCATGACATGGTCCGAGTCACCCTAGAGGTGGGTTGGTGTAGTGAACGCAGAGGACGCTGGAGATGCAATGACGCCCTCTTAAAAGACGAGGCTCATGCCCAGGAAGTCCTGGATGCCATAACAGAGTTCTTCGAACTCAACGACAACGGGGAGGTGGGTACACACACACTCTGGGATGCCTTTAAGGCAACCCTACGAGGGACCCTTATAAAAATAGGAGCCCAGAAGAAGCGAGAGAGGCTCAGGAGAAAGCCCTGCGGGAAAAGATAGCCCGTCTCCAGCCAGGACCCCCCTCGGGTCTGGTCTTGGACCATGACCGGGTGGCCGCGCTGGAGGACTACAGGCTCCAGCTGAAGGACCTCCTCCTACACAAAACGAAGAGGAGCCTCCAGATGCTCAAGCAAAAATACTATGAGAAAGGGGACAAAGCGGATAGGATCCTAGTCTGGAAGTTGAGGGAGGTCCAGAGGAGCAGATGGGTGAAGGAGGTGAGAGACTCCCAGGGATCCCCCGGATGCGACTCTCCCCACATCGGAGAGGCTTTTCGCCAATATTACAAGGAACTATACACGTCAGAGTATGACGGGGACGAAACCCAGATAGAGGCCTTCTTGAATTCCATCCAGATCCCATCCCTATCGAGGGAAGTGGCAGAGGGGTTGGAGGGCCCGGTCACCGAGGATGAGGTGGACAAGATGATTAGTGGGATGAAGGTTGGAACTTCCCCCGGGGAGGACGGCTTCTCCGTTTACTTCTACAAGCGATTTCGCTCCTCCCTGGCCCCATACCTAGTGAGGGTTTTCAACACTGTTCTGGAGGGGAGCATCCTCCCCGAAACCATGATGGGGGCCATAATAGCAGTTTTGCCCAAGGAAGGAAAGGACCCCGCGGACTGCTCCTCTTACCGCCCCATATTGCTGTTAAACATTGACGTGAAGATCCTGGCCAAGGTGGTGGGGAGGCGGATGGAGGGGATTATGCCGAAGCTGGTACAGGGGGACCAGGTGGGCTTCATCAGGGGGAGGCAAGGGTCAGACAACATACGCAAAACGATAGACCTGCTCCACTTTGCCCAAAAATCAGAGCTCGATGCATGTGTCCTCTCCCTAGACTCGGAGAAAGCCTTCGACAGGGTCGAGTGGAGATACATGGAACTCCTCCTCCAAAGAATGGGCTTCGGGGCCCTTATCCAGAGTTGGGTATCTTCCCTCTACAGAGCCCCCACGGCTCGGGTCCAAGTGAATGGGAGACTGTCCGGATCATTCCCCCTCACCCGAGGGACGAGACAGGGCTGCCCACTCTCCCCAATGCTATATGTCCTTACGATGGAGGCACTGGCCATAGAAATTAGAGCCCACCCAGACATCAAGGGAGTCAAAAGGGGCGAGGTTGAATTTAAGCTTTCCCTGTTTGCGGATGACATTCTAGCCTACCTGGTGGACCCGGGCTCTTCGCCCCCCCCCCTTCCTGGCCCTGGTGTCCGCATTCGGGCGCTTCTCGGGCCTGAAAATTAATACTACGAAATCTGTCTTGCTCCCAATGAGATCACTGGACCCTGAGCTCGACCCCCTGGAGAGATTTCATGGGATAGCAGTGGAGAAAAATGCCATGCGCTACCTGGGCGTACTTCTCACCAGGGACATATCAAAACTGGGCAGCTCGAACTATGACCCCATAATGGCAGTGATCACATCAGACTTGAGGAGATGGGGGAAAATGATCCTTTCTTGGTATGGCCGCATGACTGCAGTGAAGATGAACGTTTTGCCACGGCTCCTCTACCTCTTCACAGCGCTCCCAGCTAGCGTCCCAGAACAGACCTTTAGAGACCTACAGAAAGCGGTTCGGGATTTTGTATGGCAGGGGAAGACACCAAGGACGGGGAGGTCCATTCTGACCCTGCCGAGGGAAGAGGGGGGGGTTTGGGTTGCCGGACTTTCATCTTTACTTCTGCGCTGCCCAGCTGCGCGTCCTCCTGGAGCACATGAAAGAAGGGCTGGGAACATATTGGTCGTACTTGGAAGACATGGAGGCCCACCCTCTTAAGGTCCGCGACCACCTGTGGGCTCCCCGCAAATCGATCCCAAAACACCTGAAAAAGCACCCGACCTTGGGAGTTCTCTGGGACATCTGGAGGGAGGGCCCGCGGACTGCATACCTTACCACATGGACGTCCCCGATGACCTCTCTCTGGGGCCACCCCCTCAATCTGGGTAGTAAGGGATTCCGGCACTCGCAGGCCTGGTCGGACATGGGAATGGAATGGGCTGGGCAGATGTCCAGAGAGGGCAAATTCTTAACCTACGAGGACATGAGGGACGCTCTCGGACGAGAGTCTCTCCCAATCTTTGAGTACCTCCGCCTTAAGGGCATCCTCTGCGACCAGTCATGGGGCCCTAACCTGAGGAGACAATTGACCCCCTCTGAGAAGTTCCCCCGACTCGGCAACCTCAAGAAAGGGTGCGGTATCCAGCATGTATAAAATTTTAAGTGCATACAATCTACAGGGCAGAAGGAGCTTCCGCACATTCTGGAATGATCTGGCAGGAGAGGAGATTTCAGAAGACGCCTGGGCTAGAATATTTAAAATAGCATTCCATGGGAACTTATTCACCTCAGACATGGAACACAACTTCAAGATTCTACAGGGGTGGCACAGAGACCCGGTAAAACTCTCAAAGATGTTCACAGGGGTGTCGCCAAGGTGCCCGAGAGGATGCGGACAGTTAGGCTCCAGGGGCCACATGTGGTGGCATTGCCCGAAAGTCCAGGCCTATTGGGAGTCAGTGAGGGGCTGGATAGCGGAAGTAACAGAGGAACTCCTACCACTAAATCCCCTAACGATGTTACTGGGCCTCCCCCCGGAGGAAACGAAACTATACCGATACCCAAGGATGTGGGAAACCATGCTGAGGGCGGGCAGAGTGGCTCTCGCTCAGCAGTGGAAGAGCCCGGAGGCCCCCTCCAAGGAGGACTGGCTGGCAAAGGTAAAAAACATGTTCCTGATGGACAAACTAACAGCCATGGTAAACAACGACTCTGGTTCATTCCTGTCGAACTGGCACGGAGTGCAACAGTCCTGGGGATGAGATGTTGACTGACCCTGTGACAAGACCCCGGCCTGTGCGGGGCAGGACGAGCAAGGTGATGTGCGATAATCAACCTGGGGACCCACGACCCGAGGATCATTGGCCTTCAGTCAACCTGAGAAATGGTCACCACTCGCATCTTCTCCTTCTCATGAGATGCGGAAAGAACATTCAGAGCCTCCCAAGTCGATCTCTTCGGTCCGGACACAAGGTTAGGGGGGAGGGTCGGTGTAGGGGTGGGAGATTAGAGGGGGGAGGGGGGAAGGGGTCACCTATTTTCTTTTTCTTCTGTACGTATTTTTACAAAATGCCAATAAAAACCAAAGTTTAAAAAAAAAATATATGAAGCAATCACTTCATTAGCCTCAGGCAAAGCCCCGGGGCGTGATGGACTAGGGATTGAGCTCTATAAAACATACAAGGAGGTCCTGGCCCCTCAATTACTCAGGGTTTGGGAGGAGTCGCTAGAGGGTGGACAATTACCACACTCGCTGTTGGAAGCCGTAATATCAGTGTTATTGAAGCCAGGGAGACCATCAGGTGAAGTGACCTACCGCCCATTGTCATTGATCAACGCAGACGCAAAGTTATTTGCCAAGGTGTTGGCAAATAGACTCCTCGCATATATGCAATAGTTAATACACCCAGATCAATCAGGCGTTATACCCACCCGGTCAACAGCACTCAATCTGCGTCGTCTCTGTGGTCATCTCACAGATAGACTCCAGAGCAAAGGCAGCAGCCGCCTCCTTTGATGCTGAAAAAGCCTTTGATTCGGTATCTTGGAAATTCTTATTCACAGTGCTCAAACACAATGGGCTGGGAGATAAATTTATTATTAGATACGATGGGTTATTATACGTTAATCCAACTGCCAGGGTCCGAACCAATGGGGTATTAACCCAGACAATCCCATTTGCTCGAGGTACACGACAGGGATACCCCTTTTCCGACCGAGCTATTTGCACTCACCATAGAACCCCTTGCCCGACATATGCAGGAACAACATGGACTCAGGGGGATACACATAGCTGGACCACCCCCAGATCATCTCTTTATACGCAGATGACACTCATCTGTGGAACCCTGAGGAAAATCTTAAACCAGTAATGGAGGAGATGGGCGAGTTCACAACACACTCGGGATATAGAATAAATACCACAAAATCTGTATTATTCCCCTTAACCGAGGGTACCACCAAACCAATAGATTTAATGGGATTTAAATGGGCCCCAACATACTTAGGAATGAAGGTGTCTCGCAAGCAGCAAATGCTATATGAAGAAAATCATGAGGCATATCATAACGAATTAGCGATCAAACTGAAATTATGGGCCAGAATCCCTATGTCCTTGTGAGCCAGATTGTCATTACTAAAGATGACAGTAGTCCCCAGACCACTGTATTATTTCAACACTAACCAGTTATGGTCAGGCCGCAGATTCTTTGTGAAACTTTGATCAATGGCGGTGCAGTACGTTTCGGGTGGTGGGGTACCCTGTATGAGCTGGGAAAGGCTGGTAGAACCTTATGACAGAGGGGGATTGGCTGCCCCAGACTTCGAATTGTATTACTTTGTGGCACAGGCTCAGTATGCAGGACATTGGTACACACCAGCGCAGGGTCTGGTGCACTTTGCATTGGAACGGTATGAGGCAGCCTCAACAAACATTAAGGCGGTCATTCTTGAGGACTCGTATGCTGATTCATGCGCATTCGATCTAGTACGCACAACAGTAAATGCATGGTCAAGGGTGTTGAGATGAGTGGGAATAACAACTCCCTATCATGGCAAGATTACATTATGGAATTGTCCAGGACTGCCCCCAACGTACGATCTGGATATACAGAAGTCCTAGGATCCTGAAGGAATAATGAGGCCGGGTGATCTATTCCCTGAACGGAGGCTTGTAACTAGGGAGGAGTATAAAGACACTTGGGGGAGGCCCAGTAAAACTGCTACAATATTTTCGAATGAGGGCAGCAGTGCAGAGGAAATGGCCATCGTTCCCACAGGAAATGTAGAACGACAAATGCATAGATGCTATATTATTACAAGAAGAGCCGAGAAGACAGGAATCTAGGCTCTACAGGATAATACAGACTGTCCAGGCACAACAGAATCTCCCAACAGGCAATCAATGCATGAAAAGCAGAGGAGAAGGGGCGGTCTCAATTCATATGTTTTGGAATTGTCTCATAATAAAGCAGTTCTGGAGGGAGGTTGCAGAGATACTATATGAAATGGTTGGGATCCCACCCATGCTCCTACCCTTGAAATACCTTCTGGGAGACATAGGAAATGTCTCGACAAAAAAACGTAGACTGTTTAATGAGCTGCATCATTCTAAAGAAATGCATTTTAATTAAATGGAATTCCGGAACAGCGCCTACTGGGCAGGCATGGTATGGGACATGGAATGTCTTGTCGGAGAGGCATAACTTCCGATTTGCTCCAGTTGATCTGATATCCTGCCATAGGCCCCATCTCTTGCAGTATTGCGGGGCCTTTGCTGACGTAGAGCAGCATGTCTGCGTACAGGGACACTGTGTTCCTCCCTGCCCTGTTGTATGCCTGCCCAGCCGCCCTCCGCTCGGAGTCTAATCGCTATAGGTTGAGACTCTCCCATGGGCTATCCACCCAAGAACAGGTCAATGGGCTGTGCTTGTGCCGGTAGAGGGACTCCCAGAACCCCCCCCCTTCTTTTGCATATTAAGTAGCTTTGGGTTTCACACTAAGTTACTAGGGGAATCCAGACGTGGACCACTTGCTCACTGTTCTTAGAGAGGCACAGCTCCACCTTACTGATGAGGCCCGACTATGCCGAAACACTGGTCTGGGGTTGCTGTTGGTACTCTTGTTCAGATGAGGATTGCCTAGTATTTTGGTGCTGCACTGCCCCTGGGCAGGACAAAGACTGATATGCAGGGATATTTCTACTCTGTGAAAGGGACAGTGGGCTGAAGACTTGGTTGAGACTCTCCCGGGGGCCATCCACCCAAGAACAGGTTAATGGGCTGTGCCGGGACTCCCAAAACCCCCCCTTGTTTTAAATCAGAACATGGTTAGGTGGCAGGGTTTACATGTTCTCAACAAACTTGACAATCGGGTGTGTCAACCCTCTTCATTTATCTATTCATCACCGCAACATCATGCAGATCCAGTGCCAGGATAAAACAGTTGCAATGTTCAGCGATAGAGGATGCATTAAAGATTTTTTTTCCCACATTGTCTTTCGTAAGGGTTATAAATTGACCAAGATGTTTATAGAAAAACTCCTCTTTTGACTTAAAACAGTGCATTCTACCATTAAATGTTTACGCGACTCCCCTTAATCAGGGTCTTTGCAGAACCTACAACTTACATTCATATCTAAAGACTAGGCCCATCTCAAATTTTGAATCTTAGTTGGCCAAAGATTTAAACGGATCTTTAGCAATGTTGTTAGGTTTCAGTTGAAAGTCTCCTTCACTGAACATTGCATGTGTGGTACATCTTTCTGAGGTATTACGCCAATCCCAGGACCACTGTTTGGCTTTAGCCGTGTCTGGGTCTTCAAGTAACAGAGGCAACAAGTAAAAGAGGCAATGAGAGTTTCGCTTTGCTCATGATGTTATTATAATAGGTTTCCCATGAACACAATGGGCTAGACTGCTGGTTATTCAATGCACCTGTCAATGTGGGGAGTAGCGTCATGGTTTTAGATCTTATCGTTAGGCATTTCCCGAGTAGAGATAGAGCTTGCCAGGCAATTGTGCAGCTAGAGAAACCAAACCCAACTCATAGCGAATAATCACGACTGGAATGCTCTGAGGGAGAGAGAAGATCTGAATTAAATTACCTTGGAGACGCTAAAGTGCATGTTTTTAGTTTTAGGTCATTTTTGTATGGGAGGTCAGCAGGATGATTATTGACAATTTGACCTAGATATTTATATTCATTCAGGATCGCCAGGGGGGGCTCTAGCAAGGGTCCATTTACATTTTGCTTTGCAGACGCTCAGAAGTAGGATCATGGCATTAGATTTTGACACATTAATAGACTAACTGTTAGCTTTGGCATAATGATCTAGAGCATCTAGCTTCCTTCGTAGGCCTATTGACGTCTGGTCAATTAAAACAAGGCCGTCAGCGTAAAAGAGCCGTGCAATTCTACATTGTACAATTTTAGGAGGAAATGATCAAGTATTCTGTAAAAAAACATGGATATCTTTAATATGAAAATTAAAAAGTAGGGAGGCTAAAATACAACCTTGTTTTAGGCCAGAGTATGTTTGAATAGGTTTAGTAAGCAGTCCGTCTTTGGTTAATTTCACCTCTATCGATGTGTCTGTATAAAATTGATATATTAAATTAAAAATATGTGGGGGACACTGTGCTTCCAACAATTTGGACCACAAAAGCTTGTGTGACGGAGTCAAAAGCTTGGCTAAAATCTATAAAGGCTAGAAAAATGGGTTGCTTTGAGGAGATTGCCTGTTTTTTAACGGCAGATAACAGAAGCAAGTTTAACGAGGTCCCTACTCCTTATACAAACCCTGACTGATGCACATCGAAGAGGTTTTCGGTTTGAATCCATTCAATGAGCTCTTTTAGGATCAGTCTAGCGAAAAATCTTTCCTGGAATGTCGAGAAGGGCAATGGGTCTGTAATTTATTAGATCATTACGACTCCCCTTCTTAAAGATCGGTATGATAATGGATTTTTTCCAAGATTTTGGAATGGTCCCTATTTTAATGGTATTACTAAAATGATCTCTAGAATGGAGGCCCATTCGTTGGGGTGGCTTGTAAGAGCTAGATTTGTTAAGACATCGGGTCCTGGCGCCCGAGAGGAGCTAAGTTTATTAATGAGCATGACAATATCTGCATGATCAAAAGTAAGGGCGGAGACATTTGTTGTCGTAGTATTTGCAGTAGGTAGTTGGTCTTTTGGTTTGGCAAATCGCATTGGAAAAGTGAATTATCCATGCCTGTTTGCTTACTGCATTTACCACCACTGACTATTCGGCACAAGTAGGTGCAATATTTGCCTTTTGTGTGGTGCAATATGGAATGTTTTTTCTGATTTTTCACACATCTGAGCCTTCAGAGCTTTAATGGACGGATCATAATGAGGTTTGTGTCTAAAACTTGGTCGACCGGAATTACTGGAGGTTTCAAGGAAGTGGAGCGTGTCTTGTCTGTATATTCAGGACAGCTCGGATACATTGTTTGGGTAAAAAGCGCAATAAGTTGGACATTTAATGTTTCAACTTTAGGCATCGACCAATTGATTCTATTTCTTCCATTAAGTGACAACGGAAATGTATAAAAGTCACATGCTTTAGAGGTTGGAAGAATCCACTTTATCTCTAAGATGTTATGATCGCTACAATCATTGGGAATAAACCGGAAAGATGCCACTCGATTAATGGCATGTGATGAGATATGAACCTAGTCCAATATGGCTTGCGAGGACCCTCTTGCCCATGTAGGAGGGACATCAACCGCTACGGTCCCATATAAGACAGAGAAATTTCGATCTTCCATTAAAGCCACTCATTTTGCTGCTCGCGATGTAAGTTTAGCTTTAGTAGGGAGACAGTTAATATTAAGATTTCCCACTATTATAGTTAAGTATGATTGACCATCAGGGACGACAAGATTTAGCATTTCTTTCACATGTTTAAGAAAGGTTGCATCAGAGATGACAGCAGGGTTCCAATGAATATTTAGCAAACTAGTTTGAAGGCTAAAGGGCGAGCCACTTATGGCTGTTATTAGTTTAACTAATTGGATCCCAGGTTATGGAGAAGCCCAGGGTTCAATGTGCATCTCGGCATCGAGTTTTACTGCTGTTAACAAGCCTGCTGACGGTCGGCCTTCAGCTTGTCTTACTGCTGCAATCCACGCCATTTTAAAACTAAGCCATAGTGGTTGGGTCATGATCCATGTTTCTTGTAGAGAAATGAAATTGTATTCACTTAGACAATTCTCCTTTGGGTTCATTAGGTGAGAAAAGCCTCTCGTGGTTCTACGTTATTTAATCGCGGGACTTTTCATCGCAGGGTTTTTTACCGCGAATTTTTTTTTTGAAAAAAAAAACATTTTTTTGGGGGGGGTTATCCCCCAAACACCCCCGTTCACTCTAATTTTTTATTCCCTTACACAAATGTTTTAAGATTTTTAACCCCCCCACCCAAAAAGTTTTTTTCGAAAATAAATTCACGCTAAAAAACCCTGCGATGAAAAGTCCCGCGATCAAAGGACGGTATACCCCCTCTCGTATTCCATATAGTCATGGTGAAAATTTAAGGGCTATGCACTAAATGGCGCTAATGATTTGCCATTCTATTTGTCGGATTTATTGCTTCACTAAGCCAAAACCATTTTGACTTGGGCGATCTTGACACATTATCTTTAAAGCACACTTCGCGATGAGGAAGATCTTTTAGAGTGTTATAATTAATGGATAATGGTTGATCTTACATGCCATATTCAACTCAATCGGTATGGTAATCTGCACGGCCTAGAGGCCCGCTTTAACTTTGTCCGCCCCCTAGCCTGGTCCTTAACACTTCTGTGAACGTCCTATACTGTAATCCACTTTTGTCTACACATTACACTACCAGCCCTCATGGCAACCCTAAGGCGATGCTATGAACCTATTGTGACACTCCAACACATGTATTACTAATGTAGTAACTGCACCTCCTGATTGCTCACTGCCCTACTAGCCCCACGGTGACCCTAATGCGTTGCTCGAATCAATGGTAATCTCGATTTTCATGCGATTCTCAGGCTGTAACCTTGAAGTTATTGGATTTATGCGTAATACCAGCCCTATGGCACCCATAACGTGATGTTTGAACCTACTGCAAATTCGATTTTTGGATGATTCTCAGGCTGAAACTATACCCTTATGTTTGATTACTACACTCCTAGCCCTTCTGTCTTAGAACCGTGCTTTCTGAACTTGCAGTGACTCTGATTCTGATGCGACCGTTGAACCCTGCTATGATTCTTTTTATCTAAGCAAATATCCAAGGCTGAAACGGCACTTGCCTGCTACACGGCCCTATTAGCATATTCCATGATCCATACTACTGGGTGAACCCCTGCTACAACTAGCCACCTTCAATTCACACCGGGACACCTTAGTCAGGCAACCCTTAGCGAAGTTAGAGAAGTAACCTGGACCCATAATTACACCAACTACCATGTGCAGAAACCCGACCTCCCTGACCCTCCTAACTACACTTGGCCTCACTACAATCATGGCCTTTGCTACTTATAGCGCTTGCCCCCCTACAGACAGAAACTCAACACTTAGGGCAAGACTACCTTACATATATGAACCAAAAAGAAATAGTGCAAATAACACTGCTAGACTCCCGATTACACAGATTTACCTGGATAAGCAAACAAGTTACAAAATCCTCAACTCTGACCCTGATGCCCATTCACTTGCACACACAAAAAAAAAACAAGTCGAAATAAACACATAGACAAACCTGTAAGTAACCCCATTCCTAAGAGTACATTGCCACTAACTGGATCCCTCATCAACACCAGATCTATGGTAGCCCATGCAACTGAAATTGCTGACATACTAAATAACGGCAGCCTTGACCTCCTAGCCGTAACAGAAACCTGGCTCCACGAGGCAGCAGGACCCACCCTGATGCTAGCTGTACCTATACAATTACCAGATCCACAGAGTAGACAGACCCAACACGAAAGGCGGTGGCCTAGCCATCATCTCTAAAACTACTCTGCCTATCAGACTAACTACCTCACCTCCCTGTGCTTCCTGTGAAATACTCTCAGCAAAATTGCCACTCTCTAATAACCGCACGCTAACCATCCATTTGATCTATAGGCCCCCAGGTCCCGTGGGAACCTTCGAAGATGATCTTACCACCCTCATAGCTAATAATACCCAAAACCACTCTCAAACGCTACTGTTGGGTGACTTTAACATTGGCTATAACGAGCCAGATAACAAAAATGCCCACTCTATTACAGCTGTACCAAATGACCACGGGCTTACCCAAAAAGTCCTCACCCGCATACATGTTAAAGGTAGAACCCTTGACTGGGTATCTGAACTCAACTGCAACATAGCCATTACTGACATCATCCCCCAACCATGCACCGACCACAATACTGACCCAGATACTCTAGTAGACACCTTTAACAAAGCTATGTCTCATGCACTAGATACTATCGCTCCACCCAAACTATGCAAAGCCAAGCAAGAAGCCCATTTTAATGCTTGGTTCACACCCCAACTCAAGGACCTCAGAAAACAGAAAAGAAAACGCCAAACTATATGGCACAAGTCGCCCACTGACAACAAAAAAGCCAATTTAACTCAATTCTCCAAACACTACAAGACAGGAATTAACAATACAACATTTATTTTATTCAAAGACAGAATAACTAATGCCAAATCCAACACCAAGGAGCTTTTCGCCATCCTCAGGGAAATGGAATCCCCCATTCAACCTACTGACACGACCCTAAAGGACAAGACATGGTGTACTAACATACAGAATGCCCTATCAAATAAAATCTCCACCCTCCAACACAAAATAACTAACAAAAAGGATTCCCTCCCCTCTCCCCTCTACTGATCAACAAGCATCTTCAGCGACTGAGCCCAATACTATCCCGCCTTTTAGCTTCAAACCCATCTCTATTATTGACACTGAGAAGGTTATCCTCTCATTGAAGCCATCTAACTGTAAGGGCGACAGTTGCCCAGCACAAATAATAAAGGACGCAGCTAGAGATTTAGCCCCGTTCATCTCAAAGCTCATCAACTCCTCCTTCAAATCCAACACAGTACCGGCCAACCTAAAAGAATCCTGGGTCCCCCCCCTTCTTAAAAAACAAACCCTAGATCCATCTATCCCAACCAATTATAGGCCTATCACCACCGTACCCTTCCTACTAAAAATTATTGATAGAGTAGCCTATCTCCAAATTCAAGATTACTTAGAAGCCAACCATCTACTAGGCTCGCGCCAATCAGGTTTCCGCCCTCTCCATGGCACTGAAACAGCCCCGTTAGATCTTAAAACCAAAAATGAGGAATTCAAGGATAGTGGGAAAACAGCGTTGCTACTCCTACTGGACTCGTCAGCAGCTTTCGACCTGGTGGATCATGCAGTTTTATGTAACCACCTCAAGCTCGCTGCCAACTTCACAGGGGAAGTTTTAGCCTGGGTCCAATCCTTTCTAGACAACCGGACCATGAGAGTCTTCTTTACCTCTACCTGCGCTGATCCCATCCAAATCACATATGGAGTCCCACAGGGCTCCTGTGTCTCACCCACCATGTACAACATCTTCACCAAGCCATTGTTTGACAAGTTGGACAGACTGGGTGTCACCTACACAAATTATGCAGATGACACTCAGATCCTCATACCCCTTTCGGGCAACTATGAAGCGGACCTGGCTTTGGTGAACAAAATATACATCCTCATTCAGGCATGGATGGCCACCCATGGCCTCTGTCTGAACGATGATGAAACTGAAATCATGCTCCTCGGATCAGATCATAACCTACCTAAGCTCACCCCCTGACTATGCATCATTTAATATAGACAACAATACTATTAAGGTTATGCGAGAGGTTAAAACTCTAGGATTCTACCTCGACTCTGCTCTCACTCTTAAAAAGTAAGTGAACTCCCTCGCCTCCACAACTACTTACACCTGTAAACTTATCCGTGCTGCCAGACCATTCCTATCCAGTGCCAGCTGCCATACCTTGGCCAATGCTCTTATGTCTAGACTGGACTACTGCAACGCCCCATACTCAGGAGCCAACAAGTCGGTCATTGACAAACTCCAGAGATTACAAAATAACGCCCTAAGAGCAGCTCTGAATATCCCACGCAGAGAACACATCTCCAAATACCGGACTGAGGCCCACTGGCTAAAGATAAAGGATAGAATCCTCCTCAAAACCATTTATCTCACATCAAAATGCCTAAATAATCTTGCACCCCCATAACTAGCTGAAAAAAATCAACAGGAGACCCTCAAACCAACCGACGAGATCTGCTAACACTTTCCTGCTCGAAGTCCCTAGATTTAAACTAACCACAGCGGGAGGATCTAGCTTCCCTGTCAGAGCCGCACAATCTTGGAACACACTCCCACTTGACCTCAGACGACCTTTACCCTACACTAGATTTAGAAGTAATGCTCTCAAATGGCTGTACACTAACGATATGTAACCTGTTCCTGATATGCCTATGTTAAGATCGTCTTCCGCTAATACTGACCCAATATAACCCTGTATGTATTGTATCACTTGTTGTAATCTACTTCTGCTTGTAATAGCCTATGTCAGGCACTGTAACTAAGCTTTCGAACTTACTTGTACTGTTGCGCCCAGCTGCCCAAGGCCTTGACGCGCATTATCAAATAAACAAACAAGTCTGGAAATCATCCCTGTCGGCTGGTGATAACCTCTCAACATAAGCCCGACCAATATAAGGTCTGCTTTTGGGATGGTCTGAGGCTTTGATCATGTATTGGTCGGTTTCAATGGGATTTCGGTTTGTACATGATATCAATATGCTTTTCTGTAGCTCCAAACAGCACTGTGCAAGGCTTCCTCTCATTTGCCAAAGTAAATCTTTGACTCTCTGCGATGGAATTTGCAGTTCTACTGTGTTACAATTCTAACTTGGTAAGAAACCAATAGATTTTATGTCATCAGCGCATATGACAATTTTGGAATAGTATGAAAAACAGTAAGAAGTGTGGTTCTGTTCGGGAATGGATCATTCCACTGTCTATCATTGTGAGGGTGAGTTGGTCATTGATCGCAATTGCTTGGGTATTTTGGATCTGGGTGCACAAAGTCATTGGCTTTTGCCGTTTCACTAAATCGTTATTCATAAAAGAGGAGTGGACTTGTGACTTCAAGTGAGTCCCCTGTTCTTTGTCCTGGGGTTGCAAGCACTCACTGTCTTTGGATTTCTGAATTCTCTTTTGTTTCATTATTTGGAAATCTGCAAAGTCATTAGATGTATCACTATAAAATATTTTATGAGATTTAATTGAGGCTTGCGGATAGTGTAGACTCTCGGATATAACATCTATTTGAGGCAAAGAAGAAACATATGTGGATAGATTCATGAGCTCTGCGTTTGATTCCACTTCTCCAACACTTGCAGTCGGGGAAGCACGATCAGAGTCGTGAGCTATATGTACAACCTGAGGGATAGCACGTCCTCTAGATGTTGATCTGCCTTGAAAGGAGGTTGTGCAGGAGGATAGTTCTGAGACAGCTCGTTAATCTCCGTTGGATTTTCTGATGGATAATTTTGTAAAACAGTGCTAATAGGCACCGTTATATTCTCAATAAGTTTCTTGGCTCTGGATTTAGTTTATTTCTTTGCCGGGGGCTGATTTTTGGTTTTTTTCAGAGCTTTAGGTTGAGTTAGATTAGTGCATTTTTTGCTTTTCGCTTGATTGGTATGGGATTTCATAAATCGCCACTTTTGTGAGATCTGGTATTAAAGAGTCATGGTCTCCCTCAGGCTGTATACTTTGAAGTACATCAGGTACAAAAGTATCAAGTTTGACCATTTTCGCTGCACCATATGTTAATGTATCTCCTATATCCTCTTCAACTACTAGCAAGGACCCATTACTCTCCATCTCCGCAGATATATGGTATGATCAGGGAGGGGTCTGACACGAGGTGAACTAGCAGAAAGATTACTTGCAGGCACCTGTACCATTCAGTGAGTCATTTCTGAGGCCAAAAAAATCAACTTTCGCCATTTTCAAATTCTGTCAATGCCTGCTGTAGAAGTCCGTGGTTCCTGGTCACACCACTCACCCTCCTCCTCACCTGAAGTCTCGGAGTCCACCGGGTGCACAAATTTCTTCTTCCACAGAGCCTTTTTTTTGGTTAGCCGGTAAGGTCTGCCCCAGAAGGAAGCCACCCTGACCTTAATGAAGAGAGGTCTGGGGGGGCCCCTCTTCCGGAACAAACAATTCTTGGGAAAAAGCATGACGGCACAAAAAAACCCTCTCTGGGCAATGGTGGAAAAGGTTCCAGAGGCTGTTGCTTTCCGTGCTGATGGTGGGGCCAGGTATCCAAATGCAAGTAACACACGAGCTGGTGGAAAGGTCAAGAGAGGTAGCGGTCCCAAGAGGCAACTGAAGAAAAGAAAGGGAACGGAGGCAAACAAAGAAGATGTCCAAGGACCAAATAAAATAGCAGTAGAGGAGGTACCGAACTGAACAAACGAAAGGAAGTAAAGGTAAGTAGTAGAGGAAGGAGGAAAAGCCTGAACGGAATATGCGGCTGACAAGGGTAAAGAAAAACAATGCCAGGGAAGGACAAGAGGGAAGTCAGAAGCGCAAGGCACAGAATGCCCTCGGAAAGGAAAGCAAAGGCATAGCGAAGATCCAAACGGAGGAGGAAAACAATGGTAGCGTTTCACCTGAAGCCCGACGCAAATGTATTGCAAAGCGTAGGCTTCCGGGTGTGACAAACGGAAAAGGCTTCTCGCGGTCGAGGCTGCAGAAGCTAGACCGTCATGATAACAACGTGGGAAACGTGATGGGGAGATCAATGGCCGCCCAAGCGCCACTTGGTCCACACACGCCAGTTCCTTCAGCGTGTGACAAATTCAGGAAGCCACTACGAGAGTCAATTTTTTTGTCTAGTGTTTCATGAATCTTTGCCAGGGAATACATTGTGTTGATGGCAGTAAGGGTAGTTTCCAGTATTAAGTCTGAAGGATGAGTAATCCCAAATGAGGGTCTTGGTGCGGGTCTGGCAAATGATGCAGCAGAAGAGTTTGAGGAAAAAGAGTAGTTTCCCACATTCTCAGTGTCTAGTATCAAAATGGGAGAATTGGATAGATTCAAGCTAGACTTTGATGCACTAGCATCCCATTGGGTTTCTCCAACCATGTGCCTAGGTGACACAGGCAAGGGATGGATTTGATTTTGCTGGTCGCTACAAGTCAATGGCGGAGAGCGAAATGCAGGAGGTAAAAGGGCTGGTATGGCACCTGTATTTTCATTTATTGTTGTTTGGACTACTTGGGAGTATAGCAACAGACGTTGTGTATGGTCAACCGAGTGGATTGTGATTACACTGCTCTACTGCAGCGTTAAATGGGATCATATTTGGGGTTGAAAAAATCTCCTGAACAACGTCTGTAATTGCCGGTGTGAGACATGCCAGGAATTCTAAGTCCGTTGGTTGCTGACTAGCACCTACAGCTCCTATAGCATCAGCTACAATGGGGCGTAGAGAAGTCAATTGATTGTCTCTGAGCCTGCAAAATACAGAGAACCTGCACTTGTGATTGTTGAGCTGGGAGCCTCTAATACATAATAGAACTGTCTACTATTTCCTTTAGAGCTAGAGCATTTACTTACCGCTCCCAATTGAGGCACCAGGGCAGGCTTGAGCATATCTTTGAATAAAGTACTGCAATTACGTGATAGATCAAATGTTACTGCTGCTCACACCAGCATTTCCGAGGTTAGCGTGTAGACTGCCATTACACTACCTGGTCAGACTTTGAAAAAGCACACGCAGTGCAGACTACAAAGACAAAGTGAACTGAAAGTTAACAGGTCTGGGGAGTGGCAGCACGTGAGCACCACGCAACAGCACTAAACGGTGCTGTCCACGTGTGCGTGCGGGATGCTATTTTAATACTCACAGGATTATAGGTAGGCGTGGCTTTGACCCGCTACAAGAAAAGAGAATAAAGTTGTTAAATCTTCATTTTCGTTATGCCAGAAGGCTCCAAAGTCCATAGTACATCTACTTGCAGCTTTCATCTACCACGCACATCTACTTGCAGCTTTCCTTCCACCTGCTGGTTGCTACTCCTCCGGCTGCCTCTCCTCTGGGACCTGGCCCCCCTGTCTTACTCTGACTGCTACAGCCCCCGCCTGGACCCCTGACCTAGGCTCTTCGGTGATTTCTCCTGCACCTCCTCCATGTCATCGGGGTGACTTGGTGGTTCTGTGACCCCACCTTTGAGTGTGGTCTTCTCCGCCTTGTCCCTGCTGGGCATGCTGCTGTTCGATGTGCTGTTCAGTGTACTAATTAGTGGGTTCTAATGCTCATCCCACTCACCTCCATTGGCCTCTCTGAATGCTATTCCTGCATTAATCTGCTATAACTGACTGCTCCGGCCTCTGTGACACAAAAGAGCGACTCAAATTGATCTCTGCGTCTTCTTCGCCCCTCTCTTCTTGTTAAACTGCCAGTGTATAACGTAACATTATCTTCCTGATCCTCTTTCCTGACCACAGTACCAGCATTACCCCGGTCTCTCACATCTAACCTCTGGAGAGTGAACTACCTCATGGACACCCTGCAGCCATCTCCATCCACCTCTCTCTAATCCAACTGCCATTGTCTACATCCCATTTCTTCCCATTGTAGCCCTCCTCTTTGCAACCACCTACCTCCTCTGTCTCTATCCTGCATCTTCCCCTACTTTATTGAACACTACAGCCACAGCCTGATATTCTCTACCACTGGTCCCCTACCACCACTTGTCCTGTAATATCTACCCTCAGTAATCCACCTGCTACCTCCCTCACTACCACCTCCCTCTCCAGTCTGCCCCTTCCCCTCCATATCTCCTCTTCTCTCCTACTGACTACCTACCACCACCAGATCTCTAAGTATTAGACTGTTAATCTCCTCCACCTTGTCCTTTCTTCTGATCTACCCACCACCTACTGCCTCCTGAATTCCTCCTACTCTCGCTTCCCGCCTCCTTAATGGCTCTTCATCCCTTCCCCCATCTGTCACCACCTTCCCTTACGGTCCTACCATTACCACACTCTTCTATTTCCTCTCCACTCTTACTTTCTGCAATCTCTCCCCCTTCCTGTCACGCAAATCGCTACATCTCTACTTTCCCTTCCACCTTTTTCCCCACCTCTTCCGTCCCACTCCCTTTCCTTCTCATCCTTCCCCCTATTCTTCATGTACAATCCCATCCCCCATTCACCTCCTCCCATCTCGGCCCTTCCTCATTGTCCTACCAACCTTCCCCATCTAATCAATATTGCTCTTTGGAATGCCAGATCCCTTTGCAATATGACTGCTGCTGTTTTAGACATTCTTTCGTTTCAACCTTTGTTTCCCCTGTCTAACTGAAACTTAGATCCCACCTCACAACTCTACTGTCCCTGCCTCTCTTAATACCCCTTCCTCTTCCTTTTCCTTTTCTCATGTCTCTCGCCTTCTGGTAATGGTGGAGGTGTTGGTATCCTCTTCCATCCTAAATACCCTTTATCTAATTCTTCACTATCCCTTCCTACTTTCCCTTCTTTTGAATACTTGTATAAATCCTTTACTCGCCTTCATCCCATTTCCTTCATAATTATCTACAGACCTCCTGGCCCCCTCTCCTCCTTTTATGATGACCTTGATATAGATGATATATATATATATATATATATATATCTCTCTCCTCAGTGTACTTGGCGACTTCAAACTTCACCTTCCCATCTCCCCTCAACCCTCACCTCGATCCTAGACTCCTACCTTCTCTCTCCTCTCCCCTCTTCTCAGACTCTCTTCTGGTTCCACTCTTGATCTCATCTTTAATTCCACCTACTCCTCCGCTCCTGTCTCCTTTTTACCCATCTATCTGATCATGCTCTGCTCTCTTTTTCCCTCACTCCCAGCTCTAAATCTCCCTCTCCTCTACCCTCCTCCATTTCTTTTACTCGCTATGACCTCCGGAACTTTAACCCTTCACTCTTCCTTGATACGTGCTCTTCTTCTCTTCCACCCCTTTCTGATTTCTCCTCCCTCCCTGCTGACCTTGCATTATCCTCTCTTTTTTCCTCTATCTCCTCTAGTCTCGATCTACTAACACCCCCTCTCCTTTATCCGCCCTACTTGAAAGCCCTCCCAACCCTGGCTCTTTCCTCACCTCCTGTCCATGCGTCGTCTCCTCCGTCGCCTTGAGCGTCGCTGGCTCAAATCCCCCACTCTTCCTAACCAAGCGCCTACTTCTCTTATCATTCTCTATATGATTCCTGCCTTAAATCCGCCAAACGCTCATACTTTTCTAACCTCCTTCACTCCCAAGCCACTCATCCTCGTCGTATCTTTCAAACCCTCTGTCGTCTCCTCCCCCCTCCCGCTCCTGACCTCTCTTCTACTTCCCCTCTTTCTCCAACTTCTTCTCTGAAAGAAATATTTCTCTTTGGCAAAAAAATCTATGTTCTCCTACTTATTCCCCCTTGCCTCCCCCTCCTTACATTCCCCTTCAGCTCAAATGTCTATATTTTCTCCTATCACCCCCTCTGATGTTTCTCTCCTCTTAACTAAATCCCACCCTACTGCCACCCCCCTCCAATCCCATCCCAACCCTTCTTATTCCCAAGATCGACCCCCATCTCCTACCCCATCTAACCTCCTTCTTCAATACTTGTCTCTCTACGGCCACCTTCCCTTCTGCCTTCAAGCATGCCACTATTACCCCTCTATTGAAGAAGCCTTCTGCTAATCCTCTTCTCGTTTCCAACTTTCGCCCAATCTCACTTTTACCTTTTCTCTCTAAATTACTCAAACGCTTCGCATATTCTCAGCTCTCTACTTTTGTCACTACCCACTCTCTACTTCTCCCCTTTGCAATCTGGCTTCCGTCCCAAACACTCTACTGAGTCAGCTCTTACCTTTGTCCTTAACACACTTTTTACTGCTCGTTATTCCAAGCAATCCTTAATCCTCATCCTCCTTGACCTTTCTGCTGCTTTCAACACTGTCGATCACCTCTTACTTCTCAATACTCTTTCCTCCATTGGTTTCAATGGCTCTGTCCTTAACTGGCTCTCCTCTTACCTCTCCCACCGCTCTTTTGCCGTTTCATGGGGCAGACAAACCTCTTCTACCTTATTCTCTCTTTATACTTCACTCCTCGCTCCCATCATCTCCTCCTTCGGGATTTCTCATCATTTCTATGCCGATGACACCCAACTGTTCCTCTCCTTTTCTTCCTTCACCTCTGACTTACATCTCAATGTCTCTTCCTGCCATTAAAAAAATTGGATGTCATCTTATTATCTCTCTATTAACGCTGACAAAACTGAAGTCTTGTTCTATCCATACAACACACTTCCTCCTGCCTCTCCCCCGCCTTCTATTCAATTTCCCCCTTCTAGTCTCCCTACTTCCAACCATGCTCGTAATCTTGGCATTTCCTTTGACTCTTCACTCATATCTCCCTCTCCTCTCGGGCATGTCGCTACCATCTCTTTCACAATGGTAACGTGTGTTCCTCTCTCACCTTCCATGCTACCAAACTTAATCTCCTCCCTCATCTTTTCTCATCTTTTCTATTTTTCTTCTCTCTTCTTTGGTCTCCCTGCTCCCCACCTTGCCTCCCTCAAATCCCTTCATCACTCTGCCATCCGCACCCTCTGTCTTCTCTGTCCTCATGACTCAATTTCCAAATCACTTTCTCAGCTAGGATGGCTTCCTTTCCACTCCCAACTTAAATTTAACTTCATTTGTCTTTAAATCTCTTCACGACCTGCTCTGTCTTACCTCTCCTCTCTTTTTACACGATCTCGCGCTCCCTTCGTTCTGCTCATCTCTTCTTACTCTCAGTTCCCCCACCCCTTGTGCCCCTTTTCGTTTCCATTCCCTTCAGCTCCTTGCCCCCTTACACTGGAACTCCCTGCCTTTTTCTATCCGTTCCTCCTCTACCCATTTCTCCTCCCGCTCCTCACTGAAATCTCTTCTTCATTCCCCTCCCTGATCCCCTTCCCCCTCTCACCCTTCTTTACCTCCTTCCTGTACCCTTCTCGGTGTTCTCTTTATCTTTTCCCTTCTCTTCTAATCTCCCTTCTTCCTACTACTCACTTTACTTACAACTCTCTCTCCTCCTCCTTCCTTCTCCAGCACCCTCCTCTCCTCTTCTTTCTCATATGTCAATTGTTCTACATGCTGATTTTCTGGTTTGACTCATGTTTACCATTATTGCTTCTACTGTTCCATGTTTAATGCATTTTTGTTGTTCATTGTAAAGCGCCTTGGATTAAGGCGCTATATAAAACAATAAATACAAATACACATACAGTATGTTAGAGCTACAGAAGCTGAAAGGTTGTGTACCAGGAGCAATATATGGAATTGATGTAGAATCTTCACACGAGCAGCGATGAACGATCTCACAGCGAGTCCCACAGCGTAACAGCACTTAAATGTGCACTCCAAGTATGCACGACCTATTAACCCAGGATATCCCAAAGCACATCTTATCGTGCAAGAGTACTTTGCTTAACAGTTGGGCAACATTTCTTTTGGACACTGGTTTCTGGATGCCAACATTTAAACAACACTGTAGTGATAAGAAAAGCTTTTATCGACCTTCCGGTATCAAAAAGAGCATTTCATTAATTATTTTCATTCAATTTTATCGAAAGCTTAGCAAATTACTTGCTTTGGTGTGTGTGTGTATAATATATATATATATGGGATACATTACTCACCGTAATCGTATTTCTGATGCTTGTATCTGCTTAGATTCACATGCTGTGCATAGGCCGACATCTAGTGGAAGCTGCGGAGTATTACAGTTTGTTTTTCGAAACTCGAAAATGGGCGTCGACACAGGCGTGCCAGTAATACTATCCCTAGTGTGACGTCCACTGTACCCAAGATCCCTCACGCGTCTAGGATCCTCAGATTGTATTTTTTTTTCTGACATGAGGAAGCATGAGGAGTAGCGTGAGTACAGATAATCCAAGCAGATAGACAGAAAGGTAAGACTACAAGTAATCATGCGCCTTCTCTCGGAGGGGAGGAAGGGTGGGTCGCATGTGAATCTAAGCAGATACAAGCATCAGAAATATGATTACGGTGAGTAATGTATCCCTTCTGAGGCTTGTGGAATCTGCTTAGATCACATGCTGTGCATAGATTAGCGAGCAGTACCAGAAGAATGAGGTGGGATGTGAGAAGGGGCATGAGCAAACAGGTGTCTTAGAACCGCTTGTCCCACTTGTGTATCTGTTTCGGAATGAGTGTCAATGCAGTAATGCTGAGTAAAAGTGTGAATAGAGCTCCAAGTAGCTGCTTTGCAAATGGAGTCGAGGGGAACATTTGCAATGAAAGCCAGAGTGGCCCCAATGCCTCTAGTAGAGTGGGCCCTTGGCGTAAAAGGCAGAGTTCTTTCAGAAAGAGAGTAACACAGCTGTATACAGTTGATAATCCACTTCGAGATAGCGCCTTTAGAGACGCGATCTCCCTCTCTGCCTGTAGCTACGGAGACAAACAGTTGATCTGTTTTCCTTAGCGGTCTGGTTTTATTTATATAGTAGAGGACCGCCCTACGCACATCTAGGGTGTGTAGTTTCACCTCAGCCGAGCTTTGCGGGTTCTGGAAGAAAGCCGGAAGCTCGATGGACTGGTTTACATGGAACTTTGATATAAATTTAGGTGAGAACCTAGGGTGTGTGCGTAAAACCAGTTTGTCTTTGTGGATAGTAAAGAACGGATCCTGCACTGACAGAGCCTGAATTTCACTGACCCTTCTTATAGAGGTAATGGCTACTAAGAAGGCCGTTTTATAAGTCAGGTGTTTGAGACTACTTTTATGCATGGGTTCGAAAGGGGGGCCCATGAGCTTAGCTAGCACCACATTAAGGTCCCATCCTGGCGGTGGGTTTGAAATAGGAGGGTGAAGTCTCTTTACTCCTTCCATGAAGGCTTTAACTACTGGTACTTTCCACCACGACACCTTGTTATGGGATGTGGTGTAAGCCGAGAGGGCTGCCAGGTGTACTTTCAGAGAGTTAAAAACCAATCCTGCATCGAGCAGGTGGAGCATGTATGTCACGACGTTGGAAGGAGTGCAATCAACAGGGTTGATTTGTTTATTCTGGCACCAAATAACGAATCTCTTCCACTTGTCAAAGTAACAGTGCCTTGTGTTTGGTTTCCTGGATTCTTTTAGGATGTCCATACACCTTTGTGGTAAATTGAGATGTCCAAACTCTATGACCTCAGGAGCCATGCTGCCAGGTTCATTGAGTTGGGTTGCTGGTGCACTGTTTGACCTTGTTGCTGGGACAGTAGGTTGTACCAGGCTGGAAGTTTGATGGGCTCGCACACCGCCATCCTGCGTAGGTGTGGAAACCATGGTTGTCTCGCCCACATGGGAGCAACTAGGATGAGCGTCACTGATTCCTTGTTCATCTTGTACACCACCTTCCTGATGAGAGGAGTTGGTGGAAAAGCGTACGCAAACATCCCTGACCAGTTCATCCACAGGGCGTTCACTTGGGAGTCTGGCTGGGGGAACCTGGATGCAAATCCTGGGCATTGTTTGTTTTCGCTTGTGGCGAATAAGTCTATAGTGGGGAAACCCCACCGAGAGAAGAGATCTTCTACGATCTCTCTGTGAAGTACCCATTCGTGTTCTTCTGGGAGGGAGTCTCTGCTTAGAGCATCCGCTAGGGAATTGAGCTCCCCTGGAACTTGTTGCGATGACAGGAAGATGTTCTGTTTGAGTGCCCATATCCAGATTTTCTGGGCAAGCTTGGACAGATTTGGCGAACGAGTCCCTCCTTGCTTGTTCAGATAGAACATGGCTGTCGTGCTGTCCGTCCGGATCTGCACCGACATGTTTAGTAGATGGGGCTCGAACGCCCGAAGCGCTCGGAATACTGCCAGAAGCTCTAGGTGGTTGATGTGGTTCTTGGCTACTGAGTGAGACCAGAGACCCTGAGCTGTGTGGTGGAGATGGTGAGCTCCCCACCCAGTCAGGCATGCATCTGTAGTCACCACTGCCTGTATTTCGGGATCGTAAAAGGGTTTTCCCCTTGCGAGATTCTCTCTTGTCCACCAGTGTAGGCTCTGTACAAGTGTTGGCGAAACGACCACTAGATCGTCCCACTGACCACTTGCCTGAGACCACTGTTTCGCCAACCATTCCTGCATGGGACGCATGCGCAGTCGCGCGTGGGGGACCAGGTAAATGCATGACGCCATCATGCCCAGTAACCGCATTGCTTTGTGTACCGTTATTTGTTGACCGGACTGATAATGTGGAATTTGCAGTAGTATATTCCGAATTCTCTCTTCCGAAGGAAAGGTCAACCCTTCCTGAGTATCTAGGATTGCTCCTAGGAACTGTTTTGAGGTGCTTGGCACCAGGCTTGACTTCTTCTCGTTGATTGAGAAGCCTAATTCGTGGAGGAGGTTGATAGTCCTTTGAATGTTTGTCCTGCAAATTCCTGGGGTTTCCCCCCGTTATGAGCCAGTCGTCCAGATAAGGGTACACTGGGATTGCCTCCCTGCGTAGGTGTGCCGCTGCCACCGCCAGTACATTGGTAAATACCCTTGGTGCTGAAGCTATCCCGAAGGGCAGTACCTTGAATTGGTAGTGGCGACTGTCCACCTTGAAGCGCAAGTACCTTCTGTGCGCCGGGAGCATGGAAATATGAAAATAAGCATCTTTCATATCCAAGGTTGCCATGTAATCCCCCTTTTTTAGGAGGGGGATTACCTCTTGTAGCGTGGTCATACGGAATTTTTGGGGCTTGACATACTTGTTGGCAGGCCGTAGGTCCAATACTGGGCGCATTGTCAAATCTTTCTTTGGCACAAGGAAGTAAGTTGAATAGATACCCTTGTTTACCTGGTGTCCTGGGACGAGTTCTATCGCGTCCTTTTTCTAGCAGAATGGCGATCTCCTCGAGAAGGATTTTCTGATGTTCTAGGGAGTGTACTTTTTGTCGTGGAGGATGGTTCCGGGGACGCTGCAGTAATTCGATACAATATCCTGTGACACTGTTGACAGCACCCATCTGTCTGAGGTGATCCCTTCCCAAGCCTGGGTGAAGTTGGAAATGCGTCCCCCTACTGGGGTTGCGTGAGAAGGGACCCTGAACTGAGCGTCACTGCTTTGGTGGAGGCGTGCCACCTCCCTTGTTGGGGCTGCCTCTGCCTCTCCCACGACCTCTTTTGTTACCCCTGCCGTAACTTTGGGTAGACTGCTGGCTGTTGTTCCACTGTGTACCCTGTCCCTGGGCATAGTTGCCTCTTTGTGAATTTTGGCCGCGTGGGCGACGAAAATTACTGTTCCCCCTCTGGTTAGGGGGTTTGTTGGTTAGTTGGCCAAGGGATTTAAGTGTTTCGTATTCGTCCTTGGCGTTTTTCAGTGCGTCTTCGACCGCTTTCCCAAACAATAGATCGGGTTCCACCGGCTTGTCTATTAATGAAGCCTGAGTTTCTGTTTTGAACCCCGACTGCCGTAACCAGGCATGTCTCTTGATAACAGTACCTTCTGCTATCAATCTCCCTGCGTTGTCCGCGGTGTCGAAAGTTGCTTTCAATATGCAACCAGACACGGCTCTCCCTTCTGCCGAGATCCGAGCCAATTGGCCCTTTAACGGTTCAGGAGCAGAGGCTACGAGTGCCGCGACCTCTTCCCATTGATGGCAGTTGTAGCTGGCCAACAGGGTGGTGGAGTTAGCAATCCTTGCTTGGTAGGCGGACGTTGAGGCTACCTTCCTGCCAAACCCGTAAAGTTTCTTGCTCTCCTTGTCGGGAGGAGCTTCTGACGAAGATAAGGGTGTTCCAGCCCTCTTCCGAGTGTTGGTAACAACTAGGGAGTCTGGTTTAAGATGTCCTCTTATATAGAGAGGGTCAGACTGGGCTGCCCGGAAATGTTTTTCGACCCTGGGGTTGACTGCTCTGGTGAGGTTTGGGTTCACCAGGGACGGATCTATTCTTCGTTGGATAGATTTAAGGATAGGGATGGTCTGAGCGACCGGCCTCCTCTCTCCCACCAACTCTTCTGCGAAGTCCCTTTCCTCCTGTACACCGTGGGTGTCGATGTGAAAATGTTCTGCCGCGCGAGCGAGAACCTCATTAAGGAGGGGCTGGTTATCGACTGGCGAGTCGGTAACTGGGGCTTCGTTCTCTACCGGGGAATCTACTCTGTAAATTTCCTGCTCATCTTCTCCCTCCCCCTGGTCCTCATCATCCGCATAGTATTCCGTCCCGGTTTGTTCCTCCATAATTCCAAACTCCTGGTCCCCCTCAGGGAAAGGCTCTCCTTGGTACCTGGGGTGAGGAGTAGAGTTTGGAGTAGAGTAAGGCTGTACCTCGAAGGGTTCAGGTCCTTCGAACCGGGCCCTTTTACTTAGGGGGATGGGATCAGTGGAACCTGAGGGTGTGGCCCCCTGAGGGTCATACGAGAGGAAATGCTCTGGATTCTTGTCGTAAAAATCAGCCAAGGAAGACATCCTTGACATGACCCTGTCTATGTCTTCGCTGGACCATTCTTTGGAGCAGGGGATGACTTTAGTAGGCAATTTAGGGGACTTATCAAGGGTACCTTTGCTGGAAGTTGATCTCTCAGTAGACTTGTATTTGTTTGTCTGCTTAGGGGGGAAGGATGGTCTTACAGGAGTGGAAGAATGTGCTTTCCGCTGTTTCCCCCCCCCCTCCCCGTGCGTGGAAAAATGTTTTCCCTGTCCCTTGGAGGCCCCAGGGACTTTCGACGCCTGGCGTCGAGGATCGGGAGAGGTATCTGTGTCTTTCGAGCGTGGGGCCTCGCTGGTGATAACTGCGGTCTCCGTCTCTTGGAGCGCGGCCTGGGGGTGGAAGTCGTCTTCGTCTTCCGACGATCGAACTTCCATTAGTCTAGGGAGCGAGGCACTCTTGGCAAGAGTGGATGATTGCCTTGCGTCATGAGGCGATCTCGATCGAGAGTGCCCAGAGGACACCGAGTCGGACCGTTCTATCTGTGCCTCTTTCCGAGAAGTCGACGTCGTCGAGGTTCGGTTGGACTTAGTGTGCTTAGTGTGTGTAGGGTGTGTAGCGCTTGCGTCACCGGGGGTCTTCCCCATAGCCGCCCTGCCGGACGACCTTCCGAGGTCGGGGACCTGCGCTCGGCTGTCTTTCGACGCCGTAATGCCCTCGCCGTCCGAAAGTACGGCGTCGCTTCCATCGCTGAAGGCGCCCTCCGCTGCCATGGCCGCCTGCCTGGCGTGGTGGGCCCAACGCTTTGTCGAACGGTCCTTAAGTGTCTTAGGTTTAAACCTACTACACGCTCTGCAATTCGCTTCGGGGTGGTCCCTCGGCAAGCAGAGGTTGCACGTGGCGTGCCTGTCGACCCAAGGGTATTTGCGGTTGCACTTGGGGCAGAATTGGAAAGGGGTACCCTCCATACGCACCTTGAGGCAGCGGGCTGATAAGTGTAGGAAATATATAAGTGTATGTATATACCAAGAGTGAAGAGTATGTACCACCCCCCACTCTCCCTACTTGCAGGGCCGAGGCCAGCGGCCTACTAGGCCCGGGCCGAGGCCAGCGGCCTTCCGAGGCCCAGATCCATCGTGCAGCAGCCGACGGTCGATGTCTTCTCCAGCCGTCGTCGAGTGTCGAGGGTCGACGTTGGTGTGGGGAAGGATGTCAATAAAGAATAATACATTTCAATTATTAGCAAAAGTATGGCTAAGGCCAGGGGACTCCGCAAGATGCTTCCGACCAGTATGGCGGAAAAAAACAATCTGAGGATCCTAGACGCGTGAGGGATCTTGGGTACAGTGGACGTCACACTAGGGATAGTATTACTGGCACGCCTGTGTCGACGGCCATTTTCGAGTTTCGAAAAACAAACTGTAATACTCCGCAGCTTCCACTAGATGTCGGCCTATGCACAGCATGTGATCTAAGCAGATTCCACAAGCCTCAGAAATATATATATATTTGTCTGAGGCTTGTGGAATCTACTTAGATCACATGCTATGCATAGGCCGACATCTAGTGGAAGCTGCAGAGTATTACAGTTATTTTCGAAACTCGAAAAAGGGACATCGACAGGGTGTGCCAGTAATACTATTCCTAGTGTGACGTCTACTGTACCCATAGTGCTTCACGCGTCGAAGTCCGTCAGATTGTTTTTTTCTGCCATCATTGTCGGTTGCTTATAGCGGAGTTCCTTCTGGCTATCGCCTTTACTTACAAAAATTAAACTTAGTATATTCTTTCTGTCCTGTGTTAAACGGCTAACACAGGACAGAAAGTCCTCCAGCAAGATCTTCGACGACGGCATAGGAGGACTACATTCGTTGACTTCACCAACTCGTCTTGACGAACATTTCAGACGGCCTCAGAAAGCAGCAACGGGCTCTCGGCCCGCACAGTAGCCAGAGTGAGGGGTGGTTCTTCTTTAGTCTCCCTAAGAGAATGCATATTCCCTCCTCTACCCACTAATTTCGGCCGGCTGCCTTCCCCATTCACAATGGAGAATGCACCTTTTAAGTTTTGCCCATCCTGTAACCGTAAATTCCCTTGGAAAGACTTTCACTGGGTGTGCAACCTTTGTCTCCCAAGGCATCATAACAAGGGACAGTGCAAATCGTGCAGGCTGTTAAAGCCCAAGACACTTAAGGACCGCAAAACAAAGCGCTGGGCCCACCACGCTATGCAGGCCGAGGCTGCCATTGGATGTTGAGGGAGCCTCGAGTGACGGCAGCATTGATGTCTACAGTGACGGTGGCTCTGCTATTGGGACGGCACCCGGCGGCACTAGCACAATCAAAATACACCACACTAAACACACCTCCCAGGGCCGAAAGTTGACCTGAACACTGACCGGAAAGCCACACACAGCGTCAAAGGAGAAGTCCGACAGCCCCCTGTCCTCTGGGCCATTGCGCTCGCCCTCACCTCACAACAGGCCCCCGAAACTGACAGGCAGGTCCGTTTCTGACGCTGTGTCAAAGATAACAAAGCCCTCACACACCGACGACTGAACGTCTAAAGACGTGTCTCCGACCCCCACACATGCCAAAAAAACGAGCGATGGATGCGAAGACCCCTGTGAAATCTTTACAGAGCTCAAAAATGAGTGAGCTCATTAAGAAACACATCCCAGACACGCTATTAAAGAGTCGGATGTCGAAGAACCACAAGGCTTCATAGACACAGGTAAAGGGCTCTAGTTTCGGGACTATGACCCAGGGAGAGGGCACCATTTCAGGGGCTATGCGACAAAGAAACCTGCACCAGAACCAACACCTAACCCTCCTGCCCCCCTCCACCAAACCCCAGTAATCCCAAATTAATCTCAATGGTCAGCAGAGATGATTGATAAAGTCATGAGACAGAGGTCTTGCCTAGAAGATTTCTTTCATGCCCACCCCAAAGTCTTAACAAACCTTCAGGGTGCCCCACAAAGTGGTCCGGCTACTACTCTAAGTGGGCCTGCAGTTTCCTAGCCCTCCCACAAAAGAGCCTGCACAGAACCCACACAAGCCACCACCTCACAGCAGGATTTAGGGCAGCTTGCTTACTGTGACTCTATGCAAAACTTCTAGGACACTGGAACTTAAACTGACCAGAAGACCAAGGAGACATGGGTGATGTTGACTAATTTTTTGATGACAAGGATGTCTATGTCATACAGTCGCCAAATCACTCAGACCCACCAGTGGCAGATTTACCAGTCAATCAAATTCAGTACAATGACCTGCTCCTAAAAGCAGAACATTTTAAAATCGATACACAGGCAACACAGGTGGATAAGGACTTTGTTGAGAACATACTGGGAGATAAAAAGTCTGCTACACAATTAATTCCCCTACTGTAATCAGTACAGAGGCGAATCCAACCCTCTCTAGTTGCTCCAAATTCAACACAGGCAGTTAACCCGCATATTGAGAAGGTTTTCCGGCCAGCTCCCTCAGACCCTCTTTACATCAGGGGACCGCCTAAACCAGACTCTTAGTGGTTACAACTACTAGGAAGAGAGCTGGAACACCTCTAGCCTCTTCTGAAGCCCCTCCGGATAAGGAGAGTAAGTTAGCATCTTCAGTAGCTAACCAGGCTAGAATTGCTAATAATACCACCTTGTTGGCAAGCTATAACTGTCACAAGTGGGATGAGATGGCCGACCAACTAGCTTCACTCCCAGAGCCCCTGAAAACACAACCGACACTCTCCCTTGCAGAAGGTAAACAAATTGAAACTGCATCCTCAAGAACAACCTAGATGCAACAGACAACGCAGGGAGAATTATAGCAGAGGGCACGTTGATCAAACGCCAACATGGCTATGCCAGTCTGGCTTCAAGCTAGAGACTCAGGCTACCCTACTTAATATGCCCATTGAGCCAAACGTTTTGTTCGGCATGGCAGTGGAAGATGCTCTAAAGAGCGTAAAATCTTTAGGGCAACTTACCAATAAACCCTCCGGACAAAGAGGGGGCTACAATTTTCGCTGACTTACAGGGCAAAACTCATAAGGGGGTTCAGGTTACAACCAGGGTCAAAGCTCATCCTGGGGCTCATCACAGGGGCAGTGCTCACAAGGCTTTCAAAGAGGCCAAAGAAGGTCTCACAGCAGGGGTAGATCCTCCTCCTCTAGAGGCAGCTCAACGCCCCCCAAAGAGATCAAGCGCTAAAGGTTCCCTCCCATGCGACTCCAGTAGGAGGCCGCATTTCATACTTTACCCACGTATGGGAGGGAATGACCTCAAACAAGTGGGTGCTTTCAACCGTGGCGGGCGGTTATTGTATAGAACTGCTACAGCAACCCGCCACCCATCCACCAAAACAACAGAACACCTTTAAAGAAGAACCGCATATCCTTCTGGAAGAGGTGAAAGCGCTGCTCTTAAAGGACGCCATAGAAATCAGCCCGGAGAATCAGGGCAACAATGGTATTTATTCAATGTACTTCCTTGTGCCAAAAAAAAAGACCTCACAATGCGCCCTGTCTTAGATCTGCGCCCTGCAAACACCTATGTCAAGCCACAGAAATTATGCATGACAATGCTACAGGAAGTAATCCCACTGCTAAAGCAGGGGAACTACATTGCAACCTTGGATATGAAAAATGCATACTTTCATATTTCAATGTTCCCAGCGCACAGAAGATTTGTGCGTTTCAAAATAGCAAAACAGCACTACCAATTCAAGGTGCTGCCCTTCGGCATAGCATCCGCTCCAAGGGTATTCACCAAGGTATCAGCGGTGGTGGCGGTGCATCTACGCAGGGAGTCAATCCCCGGTGTCGCCTTACCTGGACTACTGGCTGATCACATGGGAGAATCCCCAAATATGCAAGCGAAATACCCAAATAACGATGAATCTACTTTTCAAATTGGGTTTCTCAATCAACGATAAAAAGTCAAGCCTTGTACCAAACAAGATCAAACCGTTCCTAGGAGCTGTAATAAAAACAGAAGGGGGTCTAGTCTTTCCATCAAACGAAAGTGTACAAAACATACTGCTGCAAATACCTCAGTATCAGATAACCGTACGCAAAACAATGCACCTGCTCGGGATGATGGCATTGTGCATTTACCTGGTCCCACACATGCACGATCGCGCCTAATGCAAGAGTGGTTGGCGAAACAGTGGTCTCAGGCAAGCGGTCAATGGGGCGATCTAGTGGTCGTTTCGCCAACTCTAGTACAAGCTCTACGTTGGTGGACAAAGGAGAACCTGCTGAAGGGAAAACTCTTCCACGACCCGGCAATGCAAGCAGTTGTCACAACAGACACATCACTCACCAGGAGGGGGGGGGCATTACCTTCATCTCACAGCGCATGGTCTGTGGACTCAAATCACAGCCCAGAATCACATCAACCTTCTGGAACCTCTGGCAGTGCTCAAGGCATTACAAGGAACAAATCAACATATCAAACCAAGTCAAAAACCTAGGTGTTTACCTCGACTCCAGCCTCACGATGTGCAAACACAAACTCTCTTGCCTCCTCCACGGCTTACACAGCCAAACTTATTACCCTAAACCGTCCTTTCCTCACACCCCAAAACTGCATAACTCTTGCAAGAGACCTCATTCAGGCCAAGATCGATTATTGAAACATACTACTACTAAGGACTTCCAAAAAATAAATACAACTCTTACAAAATAAGGCCTGAGAGCAGCGTTGGGTAAGCAAAATAGACCACGTCACACACTATAGGAGAGAAGCACACTGGCTGCCCATACAAGCAAGAATACTCCACAAAACTCTCCCCATCACACACAAATGTGTCACTTCAAATGCCCTGATCGACCTCAATCAATGCCTCACACTCAAAACAGCAGCCAGTACACTTAGATCCAGCTCCAACGATCACCTGCTTGTCCCCAGATTCAAGAACTCCAGAACAGGTAGCTCCATCTTCATCGTAGCTGCCCCAAGAAACTGGAAATCACTCCCTGCCAATACCTGCAACAAGCTTTCACACCCACAATTCAAGAAACTGTTAAAAACCTGTATTTTTAATAAATACTAACCCCATGACTAATTACTGTATCTCCAAATGTGTCACTATTCATTTACTGTTCTACTCGGGTATACCATGTAACCTATACCTTTGTACTATAAAGCACGTAACTATGCATGTTATGATCACCAAGCACTTCTACCATGTAACCAAGAAGCCTGTAAGTTTCCATGTAACCATAATCTTGTAAGTACTCTTGTAAACCCACACTGTGATACCTCTGTTTGGGCGTACAATCAAATGCAATAAATAAAATAAATAAATAAGCCTTCGAAGCAAACCTGACATATCAGACAGTACAAATACTCGCAGACAGCACCACTGCAATGTTTTTCTCCAAGTCTGTCCAAGCTAGCCCAAAAAATATGGAAGTGCACACATCCTAACATCGCAACATGTTCCAGGGGAACTCTATTCTCTAGTGGGCTCACTAAGCAGCGATCCTCTACAGAAATACAGGAAAAGCATGAGTGGCAACTTGACAGATATCACAGACTACATTTTCTCACAATGGGGCTATTAGACCAACCCCTCTGCCCCCCGTTACACTTGTTCGCAACAAGAGAGAAACACTCGGACTTCTCGTCCAGGTTTCCCAGACTCCAAGGAGAATGCCCTGTGAATGAACTGGTCAGGGAAATCCAACCCCCTCCTGCCCCTCCCACCAACCCCTCGATGAGCAAAGTGGTGAACAAGATTCACAAGGAACAGGTGACATAAATCTTAGTTGCTCCTATGTGGCCAAGACAACCTTGGTAACCACATCTGCGCAAACTGGCGATGTGCAAGCTGATCAACCTCCCGTAACCATTCAACATGCTCACACAGCACGGAGGACATTATTACACCCTCAACCTCAATCTATGAACTTGCCAGCCTGGCTCCTGAAGTCATTGAGTTTGGCCACTTAAATCTACCTCAAAGGTGTATGGAAATCCTTAAAGAGGCACGTAAACCAAACACTGACTGACTGTCTCCATAGCTCCAGGCAGGGAAGGAGAGCGCATTTCCAAAAACGCCATCTCCAGATGGAGAGTCAGATGCATACAGCTCTGCTACTCTCTCAAACAAAACACTGCCTTTCACACCAAGAGCTCACTCCACCAGGGGTACAGGAGCTACCTTAGCTTTTATCGCAAACGTCCCGCTGGATGCCATTTGCAAATCAGATACATGGAGCTCTATCCACAGATGTAGTGAAACAGATTATGTATCATAAGTCCCAGAAAACATCTATGCCCCTTCTACTCCAAGGGGAGGAAGGGTGAGCGCATGTCAATCTAAGCCAATACAAGCATCAGAAATATGATTACAGTGAGTAATGTATCCGTTCTGAGGCTTGTGGATCTGCTTCGATCGCATGCTTTGCATAGACCAGCGAGCAGTATCAGGTGAAGGAGGTGGTTGTGAGAACATGTTTTAGCACCACATGTCCCACCTGTGAATCTGCTTTAGAATGTGTGTCAATGCAGTAGTGCTGAGTAAAGGTATGTATATGGTACTCCATGTAGCTGCTCCGCAAATAAAAGACAAAGTATCTCCTGTATCTCTGGTAGAGTGAGCTCTTAGTGTGAAAGGCAGCGTTTTCTTTTATCAGGAATAGCAGAGCTGTATGCATTTCATTATCCATCTGCATATTGCGTTTTTTGAAACGTGATCACCTTCCCTGACCGGTGCTATGGAAACAAACAGTTGATCTGTTTTTCTTAGCGCTTTTGTTTTATCTACATAGTATAAAACCGCCTTCCTTACATCCAGTACATGGAGGTTCTTCTCAGCTGAGTTTGAAGGATTTTGAAAGAAAGCAAGTTGTTCGATGGATTGTTTAAAATAGAACTTTGAAATGAATTTGGGTGAAAACCTAGGGTGTGTTCTTAGAACTTACTTGTCTTTGTGGATAACAAACATTATTTTGCACTGACAAAGCTTGAAGCTCACTAGCCCTTCTTATGGAGGTGATGGCTACCAGGAAAGCTGTTTTGTATGTGAGGTGTTTAAGGCTGGATTTGTGGCTCAAAGGGGGGGGGGGCATGAGCTTTGACAGCACCACATTGAGATCCCAAACTGGAGGCGGTTTGGAAATGGAAGGGGGGGATAAAGTCTCTTGACTCCCTCCATGAAAGCCTTAACAGGGACTTTCCAACAGGACACCTTGTTTTGTGAAGTACTGTACTCGGACAGAGCCGCTAGGTGAACCTTGATGGAGTTAAATAATAGACCAGAGTCTAGTAAGAGGAGCATTTAGTGACAAGTGTGTGGGAGTACATTCAATAGGGTTTGAACGGCACCATATTACAAATCTTTTCCATTTGTTGATGTAGCAGTGCCTGGTGCTAGATTTGCGTGTTTCCTTGAGGATTCGCATACACCTTTGAGATAATTTTAAATGTCCAAACTCTATGACTTCAAGAGCTAAGCTGCCAAGTTCATAGGCTGAGGACATGGGTGAAATGTCTCCCCGTGCTGGGATAGCATGTTGTAGGGGTACGGGAGCTCAACTGGTTCTTACATTGCCAGTTTGAGCAGATGTGGAAACCAAGGTCGTCTTTCCCACATGGGAGCGACTAGGATTAGAGTTGCTTGTTCCTAGTGCATCTTGTGCACTATCCTGCTCAGGAGCTGTTTAGTGGGAAAGCATAAGCCCAATTCCCTGACCAGTTCATCCACAGGGCGTTCCTCTTGTATTTGGGTTGGGGCAACCTGAATGCAAAGTCTGGGCATTGGGTGTTTAGACTTGTGGTGAACAAGTCTAAAAGAGGATAACTCCAGAGGGAGAAGACATCGTCTAGAATTCCTTTGTTGATTTGCCACTCCTGTTCCTCGGGTAGAGGAGCTCTACTTGGAGTCTGCTAGGGAATGGAGATCCCCTGGAACATGTTGAGACACTAGGAACATGTTCCACTTGAGTGCCCACTTTAACATTTTCTGGGTTAGCCTTGACAGACTTGGAGAGTGTGTCCCTCCCTCTTTGTTTATGTAGAACATGGAAGTGGTGCTGTCCGTGAGGACTTCCACTGTGGCCTGTTAGACGTTGTTGGAAAGCCTGCAGGGCTTTGAGTACTGCCAGTAGTTCTAGGGGGGTGATGTGGTTTTGGGCTGTGGTATGTGTCCACAGGCGATGCACTCTATGTTGCAGATAGTGAGCTCCCCAACCGGAGAGTGAGACGTCTGTCGTAACATTGCTTTTACTGGAGGATTGTGAAAGGGTTTTCCTTTTAACAGATTCTCCTTTGACCACCAGCGAAGTGCTTGTACTAGTGTTAGCGAAACAACCTCTAGATCGTCCCACTGACCGCTTGCCTAAGACCACTGTTTTGCTAACCACTCTTGCATTGGGCACAGTCGTGCGTGAACCAGATAAATGCATGAAGCCATCGTCCCTAGCAGGCACATTGCTTTGCGTACAGTTATTTGGCGGCCGGCCAGATGAGGTATTTGCAAAAGTATTTTTAGTTTGAGGGGAAGACTAACCCCTCTTTTGTCTTTATGATAGCTTCTAGGAACCGTTTGACTTGGAACGAGGCTTGTTTTATTCTCTTTGATTGAGAACCCCAATTGGAACAGCAGGTTGATTGTTCTTTGGGTTTTGTGCTTGCAAATTTGGGGGGGAATCCCCGGTTATCAGCCAGTCATCCAGATAAGGGTACACTCGGATTGATTGTCTGCCTAAGTGCATTGCCACTACCGCCAATACCTTGGTGGATAGCCTTGGAGCGGAGGCTATACCGAAGGGTAGCACCTTGAATTGATGGTGTTGATTTGCCATCTTGAAGTGCAGGAATTTTCTGTGCGCTGGCAACATTGAAAGATGAAAGTATGCATCTTTCATGTCTAATATTGCCATGTAGTCCCCTTGTTTTAGCAGTGGGATTACTTTCTGTGGCTCAACATGTGTTTGCAGGGCGCATTGTAAAGTCTTTCTTTGACAAAAGGAAGTACATTGAATAGATACCCTTGTTCACCTGGTTTGCCAGGACAATCGCTATGGCGTCCTTTTCTAGCAGTGCTTTGACCTCTTCCAGCAGAATGCGCTGTTCCTCCTGCATGGTCCGTCTTTGTCTTGGCGGGAAGTTGGCCAGTGTTTGTATGAGTTCTATGCAATAGCCTCCCATTACTGTGGAAAGTGAGCAAAATGACAAATGCGACCTACTGGAGAAGCATGGGAGGGGACCTGGAGCAGGTGGTCATTGCATTGGTGGGCAGGACCCTCTGGTGGAGAAAGATCGCCCTCTACTTCTCTACCTTTTTTTACCCCCTTTCAAAATGTTGCTGGGAGGATTGACCTTGCGAGGAACCCCAAGATGAAGCCTGTCCGCCCTGGTTGTAGTTGGAGGACCGCTGGGAGTTTTGTCCTCGAAAACGGCAGGTATTAAATGCACCTCTCTGCACAAAAGCTTTATTCGTCAGCTGTCCCAGGGACTTGATGGTGTCATACTCCTCTTTAGTACTTTTCAGTGCGTCCTTGGCTGCCTTCCCAAACAAGGCGTTAAATTCGATAAGTATATTTAGCTGGGTGGATTGGGTTTCCAGTTCGAAGCCGGATTGTCGTAGCCATGCATGGCGCTTGATATGGGTACCCTCAGCTACTATATGGCCTGCGTTATCTGCTGCGTCCAGATAATTTTTCAGGATGCAATTTGCCACCTGCTTACCCTCAGCTACGGTTTTCAAAAGCTGTGTTTTAAGGGGATCTGGGACAGAGTCAATTTGCCGAGTGATTTGGTCAAAAGCGTGGTGTTATTGGCTCTCCTTATTTGGTGCAGCAGAGGAAGCTACTTTCCTGTCCAGTGTGTATATTTTCTTGTTCTCCTTGTTAGGAGGGGCTTCGGCAGAGGCTAGGGGGATGCCTGCTCTCTTTCTTGTGGTAGTCACGACGAGAGAGTCAGGCTTTAATTGACCCCTGATGTACAATGGGTCGGAAGGGGCTGGTCTGAAAAAAATGTCAATACGAAGGTTAACTGCCCTCGTAAGGTTGGGGGTAAATAACAAAGGCTGAATACGCCTCTGGATTGACTCCATGAGTGGTATGAGTGGGCAGATGGGGAGCAAGTGCAAGTGGATCTAGGTCACCTGGCCTAAGCCCCGCCCATCTGGTGCCTACCTGGTTGCCGCTCTTTTTCCCTACTTAAGCCACCCTCCAGCCTCTTTTCCTTTGCTGATGGGGAACAGGAGCAAGAAGATCTAGGTCACCTGGACTAAGCACCACCCACCTTCTTAGCCCTGCCTCTTCCTTCCTGTTCTTAATTCCTAGATCAAGGGCGTCTCTCACACGTTCATCCGAAGTGAAGGCAGACTAAGAAAAGGGCAATTCCTGTTTGGACCACAAGGACCCAGGGCCCGAACCCCTGCACAGACAGCAGGTAAGCATGCACCAACATGCGTTTACTCCCTCTATCCCCACAGGCCATCCCCAGCATCATCAGGCAACGGCAACTTCTCCGGTGCTGGGGTGAGAACAGGTGCTTGGTGGCACAGTAAATTGTGCATTTGTAAAAGTTGTATTCTCGCGCTGCAGCGTGTGTGCCCGCTCCCCCCTCACTTTGTCCTGGGTGCTTCCTTGTTTGTTGCCCCCCCCAATCCATCCCACCGCTTTGCCTTTGTCTCCTCTGCTTGCACCCCTCTGTGTGTCCTCCACTAGTGTCTGTCCTCCCTACCTTCCCCACCACCTTTCTTCATCTCTCCTCTACCCCCACCTACTCTATGGTGCTCTCTGTTTCTCCTATCTTTTCAAACTGCTACTCTATCGACTATCCTCCTCGCCTCACTAAGTCTGGTAGGAAGAAGTTTAAAAAGGATATCCTGGTCTCCAACCCAGGACTCCCTTTCACCAACACCTATACCAGTGCTTCCTCAAGACAGACCCTCACCAACATCCTCTTTGTCGTTCCCTCGCCAGACCTACGGACTCTTAATATGGTCTCTGTGCTCTCTCCTTTCTCTTCTTCTCCCCTTAATGGTGGCACCCGGTGGGAGGCCCTCCTGGCCCCCGTCCACTCATTTAAGGTCAACATTAATGTTTACCTGAATGGCACGGTCTTGGTCCAAGGCCCTCGGCCAACCTTCTCTTTGATAGACACTTCCCAGCTCCTCATCAATTTCCTTTCTTCTCCTGTAGTCCCTTCTCCCCCTTCCTCTGCTTCCTTGCCTCCCCCTCTGCCTCCTCCTTGGCTACCTTGCCCTCTCCTCCTTCCTCTTCTGCCCCCCCCTTGGGCTCCTTCGACACCTCCGCAGGGCGTACCCTCTGATTTGTACCCCTTCCCGGAAGTCTTTCAAGGTTGGCAAACTTCTCCATGTTGCCACTCTCGCTCAGCTGTCAAACACTCCTCTGACATCTGCCACCTCCTGGAAGAACTTGACCTTTATGTACTCAGTCTCACAGAGACATGGTTCAGGGCCAGCTCTGTCACAAGCTTTGACACTCTCCTCCCTGATTGCTAGAAGATCCTCTCTGCGCCCAAATCTAACTGTTCCTGATCGGGTGTAGCCTTGATCTTCCCAGAGTGGATTCCTGCCTCTGTGATTCCTATGCAGGCCTACTCCTCCTTCAAATGCCTTGTCTGCAGGCTTTTTCTCCCTCCTGGTCACTCTCTTACCGTAGCTACTATCTATCTGCCACCTGGTCATATCACCTTCCTCCGAGTGGGTGGACCTCTCCTCCCTCCTAGCCTCGATCACTCAACAACTCCTTGGAGACTTCAACATCCACCTGCATGCTTCCTGTCCCTCCTCTAGACTCTTCCGCGACCTCTGAGATTCTCTCTCTCTATTCTCCCCTCTGGCCCGACTCACTCTGCAGGGCACACTCTGGATGTTCTGATCTTCTCAGACCTTCCCCTCTCACCACACCTCTCTCCTGGAGTGATCACTTTCTCCTTTCCTCCAATCTCTCCCTCTCTACCCCTCTGGCCAAGCCAACTCCAGCACCGTCACCTACCTTCTCGGTCATCCGACCCATGAAGCGTGTGTCAGTTGAGGCTTTCGCCGCCACTTTCTCTCCACCTCCTCCTCCGGCTGACTCACATCCCGACACAGCCCTTTCCATGCTCCACTCTCGCTGATACTCTCGATTTTCTTGCCCCTGTCATGAGGATCCGCCTGAAGGCCAAAGCCAAGTGCAACTATTGCTACGACTCTGACCTCATCAACCTTAAACGCAAGCGCAGGGTGGCTGAGAGGAAATGGCTAGCTTCTTGTGCATTCTCTGACCAACTGGCCTGTTGCCTGCTCCAAAGGCGATACCGGCTCTGTGTCTGCACTAAGAAGAGAGCCCACATCCAAGCCCGTGTCTCTGCAGCATCTAACAACTCAGCCAACCTTTAAATTCTGCAAGGACCTGGCCAATCCTGCTGCAATCTACCACTCCTGTCACCTCCCAGGCCCTCTGCACAGCCCTGGCTTCTCATTTCATCTCATTTCATCTCTAAAACCCAGGACATTCTGTCCATCCCCCTCTTCCTCTCCTCCTCCTCCTCCCTTTACTCTCTACTCTCTACACTACCTCTGCCCCCCCCCCTCTGTGGCCACCTCTTCTCCCTCTTTCTCTGCCTTTTCTCCGTTCTCCCCTGGCGATGTTTCTAGACAAGTCATATCTATGAAAGTCTTGTCTAAACAGGTTCTTTCCCTGTTCTTCCAAAACCATCAAGGATCACATTGACACCCTGGTTCCTGCCCTGGCTGACTTCTGCAACCACACCTACGCCACTGGAGCCTTCCCTTTCCCCCTGAAGCACTCTTGTGCACCCTCTTCTCAAGAAACCCTCAGCCGATCCCTCCAGCCCAGCTAGCTATTGCCTGATCTTCATCACTCCTTTCCTGTGCAAACTCCTGGAAAATCTGCCCATCTCCCAGCTTAATCTACCTAATGAATATGTTGGTTGTCTCCATGACCATCAGTCTGGCTTCAGAACAACCAGAAGCACGGAAACTGCTCTCCTGAACATCAGGGAAGATGTGCTCTCTAACCTGGATTCTAATCTGCCCTCTGTGCTCATCTTACTCAATCTCTTCTGCCTTTGACACGGTCAACCATGCCACCCGGCTCAATCGTCTCCGTGATAACCTGGGTATCACAGACCAGGCCCTGGCCTGGCTGACCTCTTTCCTCTGATCGACCCTCCCAGGTCCAACTTGGGTCCTTGCTTTCCACTCACCCACCGCTTCACTGCTCCCTGCCCCAACTTTCAGTGCTGTGCGGATGACACTCTGCTCGTTTTCAGGCTCCCCTCTGCCACCTCTTCTCCTTCTCTCATCTCTGTCTGCTATCCAGGAGTGGTGTGCCGCCAAAGATCTCTGCCTTAATGCCAGTAAGACAGATTCTCCTCATCGGCACACCTGCACCCTGCTTTCCTATCACTCTCTGGCTGGCCTCCCTTGACCCTCTTCCTGCTCCCACCTGTGAGGCTAAGAACCTCGGGGTCATCTTCGACTCCACACTCCTTTTCTCCTCACATTCTCCTCACATCTCGGACGTCTCTAAGAAGACAAACTACCACCTGCACCTCCTCAGAGGTATTCTTCCTTTCCTCTCCTTCCCCCAGTTACTTTCTTACCTGGTAACGTTCTTTCGACGGGATGTTCCTCCGACGTATTCCTTATCTTTGATATACGTTTCCAGCTTGCTGGCCTCGGAAATTTTTTCTCTGTAGAGGGCGCTGCGCGTCGACGTCCGCCGAGTCGATGTCCCTCGACGGCCACTGTATCGGCGCCGACGTCACCATGCCCATAAATAGACACGCGCTGCGTCCGTTGCTCAGTTCCGTTTTGTAGTATAAGAAAGACATGCCTGAATTGGTTAGTAACCTTGAAGGAGCGAAAGCTGCAACCATAAGGGAAGTTATCACTGCGGGGATGGATGGGAGGGGTGATAAGGAATACGTCGGAGGAACATCCCGTTGAAAGAACGTTACAAGGTAAGAAAGTAACTTGTTCTTCGAAGGGATTGTGTCCTCCGACGTATTCCTTATCTTTGATAGACTCCCATAGCAGTGGTATGTAATTGAAGGAGGGAGTGATAGTGTTATATATCCCTTTAGGGATGGACCGAGTGTAATACGGCTTTGCCAAATCTGGTCTCTTGAGCAGTGGAGGAATCCAGGTTGTAAAATGTTGTGAATGTATGTGCGGACGACCATGTGGCAGCCGCACATATGTCCCGGACCGGTACCCCTCTCTGGAGAGCCGAAGAAGCTGCGATACCCCTGGTTGAATGAGCCCTGAGGTTTTGGGGTGGCTCTTTCCCTGCTAGTCTATAACATTCCAGGATGGCCAAGATAATCCACCTGGAGATGGTTTGTTTTGTTATGGGTAGTCCCAACTTGTGACCTGAGTATCCTACAAACAGCTGGTCTGCTTGCCTGATTCTAGCCATTCTGCTGATGTAAAAGCTGAGAGCTCGCCTAGGGTCCAGCCTGAGTAGCCTTTCATCCTCTTTCCCCGGATGGGGAGGAGGGTAGAATGAAGGCAAGGTAATTTTCTGTGTAATATGGAATTCAGAAACTACCTTTGGGAGAAAATTAGGCTTCACCTGGAGGACAACCTTGTCCTTGTGGAAGATGGTATGTGGGGGTTTACAGGAGAGAGCTTGAAGCTCACTCACCCTTCTAGCCGATGTTAGTGCTACAAGTAGGACAGTTTTAAGTGTGAGAAATCTTAATGCGCAAGAGTGAAGTGGCTCGAATGGAGTGCCCATTAAGAAGTTTAAGACTAAATTTAAGTCCCATAATGGAACCTGGAATGGTTTTGGAGGGTAAACATTAGCCAGACCCTTGAGAAATTGTACCACTAGAGGAATTTTGAAATACGATGGTTCCTCCGCAGTGCGCTTGAAGATAGAAAGCGCTGCAAGATAGCCTTTTACAGTGCCAACTTGAAGGCCTGGGTTTGCCAAATAGAGTAGAAACGATAGCACCGTTGGTGTACCGCATGAAAAAGGGTCGATATTCTCTTCGCTACACCAGCTGCAAAACTTGTTCCAACGGCAGAGGTATAAAGACTTTGTTGCTGGTCTTCTGGCCGAAAGCAACACCTCCATGACGTCATCAGGGAGATCCCAATCCTTGTACCTCAACCTTTCAGAAGCCAAGCGTGAAGGTTGAGGGTTCTGATGTCTGGATGGAGAACCTGACCTCCCTTCTGCGAGAGAAGATTCTCTTTGAGTGGAAGACGGATTGGAGGACAGATGGACATATCTAGGAGGTCCGGGTACCACGTTCTCCTGGCCCAATCCGGGGCAATTAGGATCATGGTTTTCCAGAATCTTCTCAACCTCCTGATCATTTGAGGAATAACAGGGACTGGTGGAAACGCGTAGAGGAGTGGAAACTCCCTGTCCACTACGAACGCGTCTCCCAGAGCTCCTCTCGGGGGAAATTCCCTTGAACAGAACAGATCGCACTTCCTGTTGGTGCTTGTGGCGAACAGATCCACCTGAGGGGTTCCCCAAAGGGCGAAGATCTCTTGAAGGACTTCCTGAGCTAGCTCCCATTCGTGGGAGACTGTGCTCTGCCTGCTCAGAGCGTCCGCTGTCAAATTCTTCTCTCCGGCTAGGTGGACTGTCGATAGAGAGATTCCTTCCTGAATTGCCCAAAACCAGAGCTGCATTGCCTCTCTGCACAGTGGTAGTGAACCTACGCCTCCTCTTTTGTTGAGGTAGTGCATGGCCACCGTGTTGTCCGTCATTATCAGGACATTTCTCCCCTGTACTGATGGCAGGAAAGCTTTCAGCGCTAGTCTGATCGCTCTCAGCTCCAATAGGTTGATATGTAGTCTGGACTCCGATGGAGACCAACGACTGCTGATGGTCAAGTCGTTGGCATGGGCTCCCCACCCTGTGAGCGAGGCGTCTGTGACTGCTGTTATCTCCGGCCATGGTTGCCAAAACAGTTCTCCTTTCAAGCTGTTCTCTGAATAGGCCCACCATTGAAGGTCGTGGGCTACCTTGTCCAGAATCCGGAGGTCGTCTGACATTCTCCCTGAGAATTGTGACCACTGACTTCAGTGCCCACTGAAGAGATCTCATTCTTAGGCGAGCCTCTGGCACAAGGAAGATGCAGGATGCCATGAGGCCTAGCAACCTCAAAAAGTCTAAGGCTGGGAGACGTTGGGCATTTTGAAACTTGGTGACCATCTGTAGACTATCTTGTGCCCTCACCTCTGGTGGCGAGGCTTTTCCCCAGGGAAGTGTCCAGGACCGCTCCAATGAACTGGAGTCTCTGACATGGTATCATCTGTGACTTCTTTAAATTGAGGGAGAAGCCCAGTCTGTGAAAGAAGAGGCAGACATAATCTAGCTTGGTCCGGGCCTGTTCCGAAGATACGGCCCTGATCAGCCAATCGTCCAGGTAGGGATAGACGTGGATCCCTTCCCTCCTTAGACTCGCCGCCACTACCGACATCACCTTGGTGAAGACCCTCGGGGCGGAGGTCAGCCCAAATGGCAGAACTCGAAATTGATAATGAGTTGCCAATTGCGAACCTCAGGTATTTCCTGTGCTTGAGATGGATTGGCACATGGAAATAAGCATCCTGAAGGTCCAGAGATACCAGCCAGTCCTGGAGCTGGAGGGCTTGAAGGATCTGAGAGAGAGTTACCATCTTGAACTTGTCCTTCCTGAGGAACTTGTTCAATTCTCTTAAGTCCAGGATGGGTCTCAGTCCTCCGTCCTTCTTTGGTATGATAAAGTAGGGGGGGAGTACCAGCCCTTGTTCCTGTCCGCTACAGGTACTGGTTCTATGGCACCTTTCTCTAGCAGGTCCATAATTTCCTGCAAGAGGAGCAGATCTGGAACTCTTCGGGAGCTGTTCCCCAGTGAATGACTCTGAAGGATGTGTAGAAAGGAGAGGCAGTAACCTTGGGCAACTGTCTCAAACGCCCAAGCATCTGACGTTATAGCCTGCCATTCCGTCAGATGGTGAGTTAACCTGACCCCTACAGGTGTCTTGTGTGCAAAGGCCTCAGAGTGGTTTGGGGGCAGCTGATGCAGATGCCGAGGGTAAAGAGGCACCCGCTGCTGCTGCGGTCTTAGTACCTTTGACCCGTCCACCTCGGGTGGATCTTCTTTGGCCCCTTTGAGCCGGTGGTCCTCTGCCTTTTCCGAATGCGGAATAGCAGCGAAAGGACTTTCCTCTCCCAGAGGTTCCTGAGGGGCGAAAAGGAGTTTGGCGGATAGCAGCTCCTAAGGATTTTGCTGCTGCTTTAGAAGTCTGTAACTTTTCCAGACTGTCATCAGCCTTTTTTCCGAATAACGAAGAGCCGTCAAAGGGCATATTCAAAAGTCTGGCCTGTACATCTGGAGCAAAGCCAGACTTTCGCAACCACGCATGCCTGCGGATTGTTGTACTAGCCGCCATGGCCCTGCTGATACTGTCAGCGGAATCGATGCCAGTTGGCTTCCTTCTCCTCTCCATCGGGTATGCAGTCAGCCGCTGATGAAGCACACTCCCATAATGTGTGACAACCTGGCGAGCGTACAGGTGGCGTTGATGGACTTCAACGCCATACTACAGGCAGAGAAGACTTTCTTTGCCATAGAGTCGTACCTCTTGTCATCCCTGTCCTGTGGGACAGTAGGGCAAGCAGTCCTACTGCTGGATGAAGTTGCCGCTTGAACCACCAGGCTCTCTGGGGTCGGGTGTTTTGACAGGTATTCAGGGTCAGCAGCCGCTACCCTATACTTTGTCGACAGTCTTTTATTGACTGCTGGGATGACTTCGGGAGTCTCCCAATTGGAAGCCATTTTTCTTTGTAGGGCTGCATGGAAGGGGACCACCGGGTCCTCCTGTGGGCCTTTGTCCAATATATCCGTTAGATCATCCTGTTGGAAAACAGGTGAAGGCGCAGACCAACCCATAAACTCAATTATTCTTGCCATCAGGGTTCTATGTGGTGTTTCTGCATGTTCCCCTGGGTCTGGCTTTACAAATTCCACTTCTGGGGAAGTGTCAAGTCCACTGGCCTCATGAAGTGAGTCCTGTAGATTCTTCAGCCTCCTTTCTTCAGAGGTGAAATGCTCTGCAGCAGGCAGTGAGGATCTCTGTAAACCAAAAGTTTCTTGGTCAGAGTCTTCTCTTTCTTCATAAATTGAAGAAAGAGCAGGTATTCTCTCTGAAATGGAGTAAAGCCCATCTCTAGGGCTGAAGGAGCCAAACTCGTTATCGGACGAGAAAATGTTGACGTCGTCGACGCCGATGTAACCGGCCTCGAAGGCGCTGAAAATGGCGTTGAAAAAACTGGAAGGGGCCTCGAAGATTTCGAGAGGATCGGGATCCTACTCGAGGGCATCAACGACGGTCTCGGCGTCGTGCCGGAGGCCCTTAAAAACACTGTTGGCTGTGGAGCCTTGGTCCTCTCATCGGCGTCAGCGTCGACGCGTCGAGGAACCCTTCGACAACGGCATCGATGGCGCCGACCTGTGCGTCAAGGGAATCTTCGACGACGGCGTCGAAGGAACCCTCGACGACGGCGAAGACGGTGCCTTCTTACCCGATGGCTCATGGCGCTCTCGGGTGGACTGTTTCGCCGGGTGCTGCGACTCGCGGCGTTTTGATTTTTTGGGTTTTTCGCCTGGGGTATCACCCTCAGCTGTCTTCGAGGGGGTTGAGGCCGTGTTCTCGAAGACGCTTAACATTTTCTTTCTGAATTCCTCCCACTCGGTTTGAGAATTGTGTTTGGTGGGACAGGAAACTCTTTCTGGGGACACCGAAGACGACGAGGAATGGGACCTTCGACGTCTCTTTTTTGAGCGTCTAGATCTCGACGAATGGTGGGAGCTGCTTCGAGATCTAGAACGGGAGTGTTTTCGAAGGCGAGGAGACGAATGCCTCGACCCGGCCGACGAAACCTTCGAGGAGGTTTTGGCTGACTTACCTCTCTCGAGCTTCCCCTTTCGCTCCTTCAGGGCTTTCGCCGTCATGGACATACAGTCCTCACACTCCGAACAATGGTGCTCGGACCCCAAGCACCATAAACAGACCCTGTGTGGATCCGTTATTGACATTTTTTTACCGCAGTCTCGACATTTCTTGAAGCCGGATTTGCGGCGTCGTCGGTTCTGATGAAGAAGCCATCGAGAGCGATAAGGAATATTCGTCGAATTAGATATAAACTGACTGAACTGAGCAACGACGTTCCGAGGCCCCACGAAGCGCGGAAAAACGGAACTGAGCAACGGATGCAGCGCGTGTCTATGGGCACGGTGACGTCAGCGCCGATACGGTGGCCGTCGAGGGACAACGACTCGGCGGACGTCGTCACGCAGCACCCTCTACAGAGAAAAAATTTCCGAGGCCAGCAAGCTGGAAACGTATATCAAAGATAAGGAATACGTCGGAGGACACAATCGCTTCGAAACTCAGTGTCTCTAGAGCTCTAGTTCTCTCTAGGCTGGACTACTTCAACAGTCGCTTTCTAAATATGCCCGCTTCTCCAGCACTGAAATCTCTGCATTGGCTCCTAGTGGCTGCAAGGATTAAGTTCAAGACTCTCTGCATTGTCTACAAGGTCTTCTGGGGCCTGGGTCCTCAATACCTCCAACTCTCTCTTCGTAAATGCCTTCCTACTCGAGCCCTTTGTTCCTCCAACTCCCTCAGGGTCAGTCGCTTTTCCAAGCAACGTGTTGGTGGTAGTTTTTTCTTGGGCTGGGGCCTCCCTCTGGAACAGCCTCCCTGCTTCTCTGAAACTTGAGGCGAACCATCTCTGGTTCCGGAAGCACCGCAAGACCTTCTTCTTTGCTTCTGCCTTCTCTCTTCCCTGCTGATTTCCTGTCTGATACTGCACTGGTCACCTTGCTACCCTCCGATTTCGGGCCCAGGTCCCTGCCCGCCCAGTTGCACACCTGCACTGCATCCCGGCAATCCTTGCTCTTGGGTCTGTATCAGTCCCCTACATGCACGTTTGGACACCTGTTGTCTGCACTTGCACCTGCCACCTGCTGGCCACACTTCTTGTTATTGTTTTGAACCCCATGTACAACACTGCCCCACTCCACTTTCACCTGGCACTTTTCTCCCTCCACCCCCCCTGCACTTACGCGGGGGGGGGGGGGGGGGTTCAGCCACAGGTTGGTCGTGATGGTCTGCAGATAGTATGATGTATACATACATCATCGTCATCATAATAATATTGGTCTGTGTTATCTAGGTCTTCTTGGTACCCTTGGTCTGCTATTGAACCAGGATCCTGCAAGCCTAAAGTGTCAAAATAGTAAAGGCCCTCAGGTAAGTTCTGTAAGGAACTAGGATGGGCAGTGTCCAGACAGGGCTTTTTGGCGGCAGGCTGGGTTTTAGCTGCCTCCCCTCAAGAGGGCCCTTGGAGGCTGGACAGTTGATCAGCGTGTGGATCAAGGAAATCAACAAAGCTAGACATTCTCCTCATTACTCTTGACAAATTATTCAGGGGTCCAATTGAGTGGTGTTCGGAAGACTTGTGGAGACAGGAGTAGGGTAAGTCTCTGAGGTAGAGGGTTATTTATGGAGCATTGCCCCTAAAAGGGTGTCACTAGGGGCAGAGAGATCTTTATCCTTTGAAATTGGGTTTTTTGAGGATATGGACCTCGAAGATTTAAGAGTGTTTCGACATATTGGATTTGAGGAGAGTGTCTGTGACGTGTTTAATGAGTTCTCTCATTTTGGAATTATTCTAGAGGGCCGTGGATGCGTCTTTCGACGCTCGTTCGCCAGTACCTGAGGATCTGTCTTTTTTGCTTGCGGCGTCGGGAACAGACTTCGGCGTCTGTTCTGGGGATCGGTCATGTGGAGAACGTGATGGCCCAGAGGACAGGGACTTTTCGAACCTTACCTTTGACACAGCGTGAGGGGTGTGTTTTGTGCGGCGTTCAGTGTGGGTACTCGCATGCGGAAATCCGTCCGGTCCTGATCGCCCTTGGCATCAATTAGGACGCGGACATCGCTGGAACCTCCCTCGACGTCCATGGCAGCCTCGGCCTGCATAGCGTGATGGGCCCAGCGCTTACTCTTACGGTCCTTTAGTGTCTTGGGCCGAAAAAGTTTGCAGGACTTGTACTGCTTTTTGGAATGGTCCCTAGGAAGGCATAGAATACACACTCTGTGAATCCTTCCAGGAAACCTCCTGTTACAGGAACGGCACAATTTAAAGGGTGCATTTTCCATAGTATGAGAAGATGGCAGCTCGGCGATGGAAAGGGAATAATAGGGAAATATGCATTCTCTAAGAGAAAAAAGAAAAAAAAAAAGACAACCTCCCCCCACTCGCCCTACTGTGAAGGTCCGAGGCCAGTTGGAACTTGGGTAGGCCGCAGTCAAAGTTAGTCGAGACAGTTGAAGTAGTCGACGAAGATCTTGCTGTGTACAACCTTCGAAAAGGAAAGAAAGAAAATCTAAATTTAAACTTTGTATAATTAAGGGCGTTAGCCAGAACAAGGAACTCTGCAACTTGTGTCCAAATATGATGGCGCAGAAAAAAACAATCTGAAGGACCTCGAGGCGTGAAGGACCGTTGGTACAGGGGATGACACACTATGGATAGTATTACTGGCGCGCCCCGTCGACGTCCCTTTTTGAGTTTTGAAAACAAATGATGCAATACTCTGCGGTTACCACTAGATGTCGGCCCATGCATAGCATGTGATCCAAGCAGATCCACAGGCCTCAGAAAGTATATATATTACACAGCCTGCGGTAGCAGCTGTGTAGTTATGGTTAAGTTGCTAAACCCATAAGAGCACTTTTTGGGCGGCTTATAATTTCGCTTTTCCCGGACGAATCCTCACCAAACTTTGCAGAAAACATATATGGCCTGTTCTGAATTCTTTTGGCCAAGTTTGGTGAGGTTTCGTCAAGGGGTGGGGGCAAAGTTATAGGGGTGTCCCAAAATTCTTTTTTTTCCATAGACATAATGGGAAAAGAACTTTGCTCACGCCTACAGCCAAAACGCTGGACGGGTTTTCACCAGATTTGCAGCAGGGGCCCCGGCTTGGTCCTGAAAGCGTGCTTTTGTAAATTTGGTGTAAATCAGTCCAGTAGTTTTCTTTAAAACGGGCTAAACGTAAGTAAATACAACAAGTGATATCTGGCTCCGCTGACCCATTTCCCTGTTCGGTCCACGGACAGTCATCTGATTGGCCAATCGGGCAACGTGAAGTCCGTGGACATCGGGCGCACACCCGCTGATTGGATGGAAAAAAATGTGAAATGCGTCAGTTTCTTGAAACGCACGCCATGTTGGATTCGCACACTTTTACCTGTGTCTGCGGACACCGCTGCAAAAAAAAAAAAATAATTAAAAAAAAAAGGCAACATTGCACTTGTCAAACTCAAACAATCTCTGGGGAGGTGGGGGGGATGAGAATGGGATGGGATATGGCCATAAGAAGACAGAAAACTGGTGTTTTCATCCCCCAAAAGTCTACGAACACTCCAGATGTCCTGGGTCATCTGTACCTATTTATGCCTTACAGGGTTGGTAGTCCATGGTACAAGATCCATGAAAGTGGACATCATACCATTGACTTGCACTGGGGCCTGTGTCCTGCTTGGCTACAATGCAGTCCTCCTGGGGCTGCTGGGTCTTGAACCTTGCACTGTAACACTTTTTAGGGGGCTTCTATGGTGTCCCCTGGGGGCCGAGGCGGTTGTTGCCATCTCTGCACTGTGGGTAGGAACTGGGACTACTTGGCTTTTCCGTTACAACTGCAGGTCAACCGACACAATTGGTTCCATTGGCTTCTAAGGGGCACTGTTTACAAAACGAGCCCTCCTATAAGTGACACTGTTCTTAACAGAACTGCAATACATTTGCATGGTCCCTGGAGTGTTCATCCCAGCCCTGGATTTTAGCGACTACTCCCGATTTATCAGGGATTTTTAAATCTTATGAATTATGTTCCAGATTCCGGATATATACTGCATCAACATGCTGTGAGACGGGCATGGTATCAAGGGACAGACTCTAAAGCAACAGTTTCAAAACTTTTATTATCAAACTTTGTGGGGTTGGTGTAATGCCTACCTTGCCTGAACTCTAAGGGGATTATTCCATCAACTGATGCTTCTAAGGGCCGTTGATGTCCGTAAATCCAAAACTCAAGTTTGTCTCTGTCCAAACCTATGCTTGTCCACTCCTAAACCAAATTGTGTTAGGGAATATTCTTAAAGGATAACTAGTGATTCAAAAAAAGAAAGGAAATGTAAACCACAGCTGGTTTCAGGTAGTCATACCAATGGGTGTAGGACTGCCAGTTTAAAATAGTTAAACTCAAAAGGGTTGCCTATGCAACCTTCCACGCAGGGCTCATGCCGATTCACAACATCTCTGCGTCTCTTGGTGTTCCAATCCCAAAGCTTTGATCCTTCCAGTTCCAAACAAAAGACACCGTTCCTGTTAGGCCTCTCAGGGCTCCCTTCCCTAAGTCTAGGCACCTCTTCTCCAAGTTCAACAATGGGCCTCATAACGAGGTTGGCAGTAACCAGCCGGTACGACCAGCAGGTTGCCGCCGACCCCGAAACACTGTTTCCGGAGCCTGACTTCCCGGTGCCACTGTACATCACAAGTCCCAGCAGCGCGTGAAGTCAGGCATCGGATTTGTTAAGTACCACTCAGACGCACCAGCACTACTGCTAACGGTGCCAGTGCTTCAGTCACAACTCTGCCTACCAGAGCCGTTGCGCCTGGCTGGGTCCGACCAGATGACGGGCGGGTCTGGTGGGGGCAACGGCGCCTGCAAGCAGACTTGGAGTGTGGCAGCCCAGAAACAAGGGTGCCGGTAAGCTCGTTTCTGGACGGCCACACTCTTAATGAGGCCCAATGTCTTTAGTGGGCCTCTAAGGGTTCTCTTCCCCAAGCCTAGGCCCCTCTTTACGAAGTTCAACAAACAAACAAAAAGTTCCTCTTGTCAGGATGCACTGTTCACTGTCCATCTCTTTCGTGGAGGTAGTATCAGACCTTTGATAACGCTGGCCTCTTTGCTCATCCCAGGCATGACCACTCTGACCTCCAACCCCTGTCCTTATTCTCTGGCACCTTTCCCTCTTCTGTGCATGTTTGGTAAGATTTTCACAGAACTGGTACATCTTCCTTACCTGGGTCAACCCCAGAACCTTTTGCTTTACAAGTGGGATATTTTTTCCTTAATACCTCAGTGAGTGGCAACCTTTTGCCACACTCACAGGATCTTTAACTCTTATGGGTGTCATGTGTGGGTTTTTTTCTCCATTTATTTATTTATTTATTTTTTCAATATACAAATTGTATTCATTATCTAAAGAAATAACAATTAACAGTAGACATCGAGCTGGCAGAAACTTATAAAAGCACAGATCATTATGGCAATAATAAAGGCAAGAAAAATTAGCATGCATTTCATTCGCAGATTTACTTGGTTGTGGGGACCGTGAGCGGCAGAGAGGGGTTTTGTCTGTGGGGGGGGCGACCCGCCTCATGGTTCAGGATAGCCAGCGCGCGGTGGGAGGCTTTTGTGTGAGGGCTGGATAGCGTTCCGCATAGTCCATAAATGGGGCCCAAATGTCTCGAAGGGGGTTGAGGCTGCCCAGGCGGAGCGCAGTGACCCTCTCTGCTATGGCGATGTCCCAACATTTAGTCCACCACAGTGGGATCGAGGGACCCTCAGGGTGCTTCCAAAGGCGGGCGAGGGCTATTTTGGCAGCTGTTAACAGGTGTGTGCACAAGCGTGCCGCGCTCCCTGATAACAGTAGGTGCCCATCCCCTGCGTCTCCCAGCAAAATGATTCCGGGGTCCGCACGATACTAAGACCTGAGATTGCTTGAATTTGCGTCAGTACCCCTTTCCAATAGTGCGCCGCTTTGGGACACTCACACAGGAGATGGAACAGCGACCCCTCCTGCGGACAACCCCTCCAGCAGTTTGGCGATGAACTTGCGCCTGCCTTATATAGTTGGGCTGGTGTGACATAGAACCTGAAGCAAACCTTATGTCCCCCTTCCTTATTAGCGACACATTGAGTGCTGCTGTGCAGTCTTGTCCATATTTTGTTCCATGTCTCTGGCTCCAGGGAGCTCCCCAGGTATCTCTCCCAGTTCAACATATCTCTCCCCTTCGATTCTGGGTTAGCCTTTTCCAGAAGTTTGTAAAGGGCAAATATCTTGCCCCTCGGGGAGGAGGGGGAAAGACGTTAGTGTAAGTTCTAGAGGGGTTAGGCCTCTGGAGCCACGCTCTTTGACGGTGCATTGAGAGATCCAGTGGCGTATCTGCGTATAGCAGAACCGCTCCTCCTCGGGGACATTGAATCACGACTTGCAATCCTCGAATGAGAGCGGCTGACCCTCATTTATAAAGTCAGAGATCCTATGGAGGCCGCCCTCTATCCACTTAGCGAAGCTACGGCTACAGAGGCCGGGGGAAAAGCCGGGATTGCTCCAGATTGGAGTCAGCGGGCCCAGTGAGCTCTTTATACCCCATTTCCTGATCACGGTTCTCCAGCCATCCACCAAGTTGCAAGTTGCTGGTAAAGGGTTCAGAGTGGTGGTGGATCTCCAGGACTGGATGTGCGGTAGGTCGGGCAGGGGCATCTCGCACCACGCCTCCTCCAGTTGAAGCCAGCGTGGGCAGTCTGTGATACGAGTCCAAGTGAAGGTGTGCGCAAGCTGGGCTGCCCGCCGGTATCTGGCAATGTCCGGCACTCCCAGCCCTCCCAGCTGGCGGCTTCGGGTCATAATTTTCTTTGCAATACAAGGTCTTTTACCCCCCAGATGAATTTCATAATTTCCCACTGCAGAGAGATGAGGTCACCCTCTGGGATATGAGTCAGGAGTGCGTGGCAGTGGTAAAATACTCTGGGCAATAAATTCATTTTTACTGCCGCCGCCGCACGGCTCAGCCAGGAGATTTCCTGTTTGCTCCACCCTTTCAAGTCTGCTCGAAGGGTTTTGAATAGCTGTGGGAAGTTATGCTTGTAGATTAGTGCGCTAGTTTTGGGGATGGGGACGCCTAGGTATTCCAGTGTGGCGTTGGCCCAAGGGATCGGGAGATTGGGGCACAGACTATCTCTCTGACGCTTTGGTAGATTGATTGGTAAGGCTGAAGACTTGTCATAGTTCACTTTGAACCCGGAGACTGCCCCGAATGCCTCTAATTCTTCGAGCAGAGGTTGTAGTGAGCTATCTGGATCGGTGATGGTTAAGAGGACATCGTCCGCATAAAGCGTTACTTTATGTTCAATCCCCCCCACCGTGACCCCCCGGATGTTTGGATTACGGCGAATCCTCTCGGCAAACGGTTCTGTAGATAGGGCAAACACCAAGGGTGATAGTGGGCACCCCTGGCGGGTCCCTCCAGATATGGGTGCCGATTTCCTGCCATTGACTCGCAGGTGCGTTGGAGAGGCGTAGTTTGCCAAAATCCAAGTTATAAAGTTGCGGCCCAGACCCATGCTAATTAAGGTGTTCCGAATATAGTCCCAGTTTACAAGATCAAATGCTTTATGTGCGTCAAGGGATATTATCAACAACGGGATTTTCATTCTGTTCACAGATTCAATAATATTTAGCGTGCGCCTAAAATTATCGTGTGTTCCCCTGCCCGGGATAAAACCTGTTTGGTCATTGTGTACCAACTCAGGGAGAATCCTGCTTAACCTGGCCGCTAGCACCTTAGAGTAGATTTTCCCCTCCATGTTCATTACTGCTATTGGCCTATAAGAGGCCGCCTGTTCAGGGTCCTTCCCCGGTTTTTGTAGCAGCATGGTGGTTGATTCGGCCATGGAATGTGTTACTTTTTTGGTAGATAGGAAAGAATTGAATAGCAGTTTTAGTTGCGGATTTAGGATGCGTGCGAATGACTTGTAAAACTTGGAAGTGAACCCGTCTGGGCCTGGGGCGGTGTTCTTTAGCGACTTTATGGCGTCTAGAATTTCCTCACGGAAATCGGGGGTTCTAGGGAGTCAAGGGAGGATTTGACGACTGGGGCGTGAAATGACGCTAGATAGTGCTGTTGCTGGGCTCTATCCGCTGGGGAAGAGGGCGGTGCTTGCATGATCGATTTGTGATGATTTACTAGGGTGTCTATGATGTCTGGGGTAGTAAATTTGCTTTTACCGTCCGACCCTTTAAGGCACGTGATGTTGTTTCTATTATGTGTTTTTCGTAGTTTGTATGCCAATAGCAGTTTTGCCTTATTGCTTTTATGGTAATAAAATTGCTTCGTATAAGCTAGGGCCTTTGCAGCGCGGTCGGCCCAATGCATCTCCAGTGCCCTTCTAGCCTTTTTTAGCTCCCGGTCCACCTTTCTAGAGTAGCAGGTCTTCAGATCCGTTTCTAGGGTGGAGACTATGGATTCTAGGGCTTGCGTGTGGATCCTAGAGGCTCTGGTCCACTCAGCGGCTGTGCTAATAATTACCCCTCTTATTACCGGCTTCATAGCCTCCCATAATAGCTTGATTGGGATATCAGGGTTCTGATTTTCCCGGAAGTAGTTGGTCAAGGCATATTCCACCTCTCCTCTAATCCCCTGGTCTAGTAAGAGGGTGTCATTGAGCTTCCAAAATCTGGGAGGCGGGTCGTGGTCTCCCGAGATCGAGAGGCTCGCCGACACTGGTGCGTGGTCAGATAACATATGCGTGTGAATTTCAATATTGCCAACACAAGGGAATATGGCACTAGAGGCCAATAGAAGATCAATTCGGGATGGCCCTCTGTGCGCGTTTGAGTAATATGTATAGTTGCGGGACTCTGGGTTGGCTACTCTCCAAATATCTACTGTGCCTGACTCTCTTAACAATCTGGCAAGGGCCAGTGCTTGAGTGAAATCTAGATTGGATGGGTGCAATGGTTTATCCCTTGCGGGGTCCGGGACTAAGTTAAAGCCCCCCCGATTAGGAGGTGTCTCGAAGCGAAAGCTAAGAGAGGTGGGAGGAGCTCTAATATGAACTTATCCTGATTTGCGTTGGGGGCACAGATCCCTACGATTGTGATTGGCTGCTCTGCAATGTGTCTACGTACAAGATGATATCTACCCGCTGGGTCTTTTTTAACCGTGGGATTGGACAAAGGAAATTTGTCACTTAATAAAATCGCCACCCCCCTCTTTTTTTCCCCGCTGGAGGCAAAGAAGCCCTGTTTGAAGCGTTTAAATTTGACTCCATGCTCATCGGCTGGTAGGAGGTGAGTTTCCTGGAGAATTACTACATCCCCATTAGCGCCACCAACCTTTTCTCCACCGACTTGCGCTTCCTTAGGGAGTTAAGCCCCTGGACGTTCCACATCAGAATGCGGACGTCTCTAGCGCTGTCTGTGCCTGTCGGTTATGTGGGCGTTGATGGTTCTGTGCGGGAAGTGCTATATAGCAACCGGGAGGCCCTTGCGGGGCTCCCATGTGTGTGAGATGATGTACTGTCGATACCGATGTCTATAGGTGGAACCGTAACTAACAACTTGGACCCTTGGGGATCTGAACAATTCCCCGGTCTCACAACTACCCTCCCCCCCCCGCCCAGAACAATAAGAATGAGACCATAAAGCTAATTTGCGGGGTTGTTAGCCAGCCCCGCCGTCGGAATAGAAATGTTCACAGGGTTGCAGTATTGAGGGCATAGGGGCGGCGTAAGTAGTGTCGGTGTAAAGTTGAGTGTTCAACTGCGTGCGTGTTGGCGTCCCCATGAGCGCTAGGCCTCCTCCACCCCCGCCCTGCGAGAAGGGGGGGATCCGGGGCGATAATGGTGCTTACATGTCTCCAGTGCTTTAGGGGAGTAAGGCACTGACCTGTCATGTTGGCTGCAGGTAAAGTATCGAAGGTCGGTCAGTTCGATTTATGCCGCTTCCGTGGGGCCCGGGGCCTGCAGCGTCCGCTGGCGCGAGACCAGCGGTTGGGTGTTGGCGAGCAGGGTTGTGATGGGGAGCGTGCGGCTGACTCCGGGTTCTCATCGGTGGAGCCTATACCATAAACCGTTCCGCTTCCTTAGGGTTACGGATCTGCCTGCGCGTTCCCTCCCAATCGAAGCATAAGGCCGTTGGATGACCCAACCGTTATTGCATTTTTCTTTCTTGCAGCCATTCCATTAGGTTGCGGAGGGCTCTCCATTTCTGAATGGTTACGCTTGCGAGGTATTGGAATAGTGTGATGTTGGCACCTCTGAAAGTGATTTGCTTCAAGGATCTGGCCTCCCTCATTATCTCCTCCTTGACTCTAAAAAAGTGGATCCAAGCAAGAACATCCGGAGGGGGGGGATGACGCTTGTCTTGGCGCTGTACGGTGGACTCAGTCAATTTCTAGGGGGGCGCTGTCCGGAAGTGTTATTATAAACCTAAACAGGTCTTTGGTGAAGGCCTCGAGCTCTGCGTTGGCGATTGTGGTAGGGATTCCGCGGATGCGTATATTGTTGTGACGGGATCGATTTTCGCTGTCCTCCTGCTTGGCTTCAAGTGCGTCGCATCTAGCCTCCAGGGCCGCTATCCGGCTTAAGACGCACTCCAGCTCGAATGTATTATCACACAGGCCGTTGTCCACTTCCTCAGTGTGTTTTTCCACCTCTTCCACTCTGCTGTCCAGAGAGGCGATCTTTTTGGTAATTTCCTCAGTTCCCCTTTGGATCTCTCTGGTGAGGGCCAGAAGGAGGTCTTTTAAGTCCGTTTTAGTGGCAAACTGGTCCGGCTGTACTTGCTCCATTGTGTGGGCACTCCCAGGAGTAGCGTCTGCGGTGTAGTCAGACTTTCCTGTTTTATTCTGGCATGAGCTAGTCAGCATTGATGTGATGTCTGCTTGTTTTGCTGCTTTGCCTGTTTTAGACATGACTCCGCTGGGCTGCGAGAGCGGGAGAGAAATGCAGTGAATCCGCCGGCTGCTTATGGAAATGGAGGACTCCTGCGGAGCAGTAGTCAGCGCTCCACTGGAAGTGCCTTGCGCCAGATGGGAGTTAGCTTGCGACTCTGTAGTACTTCGCCGGTTGGACTGGCGTGAAGGCCGCTGCGAGCACTGGGGTTGTAAGTATTGCGCTTTAGGGTAACTCCCAACGACCTGTTACTCTCCGTTGTATTAATAGGGTGCTCTTAGGCTGCGAATCCCCCTGGGCTGTATGGCACGCCGTCAGTCGGTTCCGTCAAGGAGGGCCCTAGGATGGTGCACTCGGTGCTTGGGCTGAGCAACCAGGAAGATCCCCTGCCCCACACCGAGAAATATAGGTGTCATTTGTAAGACTCTCCATAGTGTCTTTTTAAAGTGATCCTCTTTAACAACTTATTGGCAATAAGTGCTTGTTGTTGCTGGTTTGCCCTAGGGGCTCCCCTTTTAACTCTTTTGCTAACCTTGGGTGAACTACAGTTCCCAAGGGTAGAAAGGATCTTTGGATCCCTTTTACATTTTATTCTGTGAAGCCTGCACACCCCAACTTATGTGGCATGCTGGGGAGATACAATGTATCCCCTTTCACATTAAAACTGTAACAATTCTGTTACAGGGACAAGCTTACCTTGAATAGCTGGTGGCAGTGATACCTTGTATTAATTTGGTGCACCTTTACCGCGGGCTGAGTTCACAGCTACAGTAAAGGCACCTAAGGGTGCCCATTTTACCAAAATGGCCCCAGTCTTCGTTTTTTGCCATTTTAGCGTTTCTCATCGTTGGTTCCTTCCCCTGACATCCAGGACGGGAAATTCCTTTGTGTGATTTTTATCTTCGGCAGGAGTCCCCTGGACTCCCCGCCCAGGCTCCAGTCTGTCTGTGAGGGCGGGAAGCGAGGGAGGAGTCCAAAACTCCACAGCCCTTTGTCTTACACCTTGCTTGAATGAGGACAAATCCCAGTGGGGGGGCTGGCTGTCTTGATTGGACAAACAGACCGCCTCTTCTTCTAAAATGCAGGGAGAGAAGCAAGTTGTGTTGTAATTCCTGATAAATACTGCTAACCTGGAAGCTGAAGAAAAGTCGACCACTGGAACTGAAACCGAAGAGGATGATGAAGGAAAAGTGGCAGAGGCGATTTCCAGCGGCCGGAGAGCCTGCTGTGGAACCTGAGCCTGCTGTAGCCCTTCCTTCCAATCGACCTGGAGACTCCGAAAACGACGACCGCAACCCAGAGCCTGGTGAGACCCACTAGACTCAAGAAGACCCGTATTTTGCGCCATCCCACGCGTTGCTGCAACCTTGCATTGCTACAATACCCCAATACCCTGGGACCTTGTGTCATGATCTCTGCTTCCAAAAGGTCAGGGTTTTCCCAACTCCCTTGGAAGCAGATCCATAACCCAGGTTCCGAGTGCCAACCAGTCCCAATTGGGACCTTTTGGACCCAGTCCTGGCGCCAGTGGCACCAGGCTCATAAATATGCCCAGTCCCAGCGCTGGAAGCGCCGGGCTCATAATGCTTGGGTGGACTTACCTGCAGCAGACCATGCTGCTTACTTGCCTGCCAGTTGAGCCTCTGATCCTCTTCTGTTTGGAACTACTTTTCCTGTTGGGTGGGGCAGGAGCCACTCCCTAGATTCAGAACACTGGAACTCTTCTGGAAAGCAGGAACTCTTTTCTTACCTAGGCGTGGCTGTGGAAGGAGACTCCTAAGCACTACAGGAGGCTATTTAAACCACACCCGATGGATGAATCTTGCTTTGCGTTATTCTGCATCCTCTGCAGCAGAACGCTCATCGTGTCTTCTGCATCTGATCCTGGGCCTAAGGAAAAAGGCTTACCATCCTGAATCCAGTCTTCAGCAACACCTATAAAGACAAGAAAGAACAGGTTAGCATTACGGTCTTCAGTGACAGCTCTTCACTTACCTGGTCCATCGGCTGTCACCAACGCCTCGCGCTGCATTCCGGCATCTGAAAGACAAAAGCTTACCAACTCTTCGCACGCTCCGGAGGCCTTCGGCGCTGCATCCCGCATCTGAAAGACAAAACAAGGTGCGTTTAAAGACATTGGGGAACTTTAATACTCACGTGCCATTACTCCTTTCCACATCTAACCCAGTGGGTATTCCGGCACATCTAACCCAGTGGGTATTCATATACCATAGATCCACTCTAGTCTCTACGCATTGAATTCCTTATTTTTTACTTCCAATTCCTCCTGTATATTAAGTAGGAGTGAATTCAATGCAAGGATTAGGGAGATATTTACACCCCACATGCAGCGACTCCAGAACAGATTCTTCGACATTTCCCAATCCCCATCGAATCTATCTGTAAAGTAGAGAGATCGTTTAGTCCCAAAATGGGTGCATGTAAGGAGAAGGTGCCTAAGTGTTTCTGTCATGTCAGTGGCTCCACAAAATCGACATGAGAGATTTTTAAAATTTTCATTCGACCCTTTTTCTTTATGGGTCCAATGGTAGATTCTTTCTAGGGTGGGCATCTGGTTAAGTCTGAAACGCATAAATGTGGTTCTTACCCTCTGGCAAGGACATTTTTGAATATATAGAGGAATCGATTCCCTTGCATGCAAAAATTTAGCATACTCCTTGTAGGTTACATGGGACTCTATCATTTACTGTGTCTACCCAGTCTGACCTAAATAAAAAATGTTTAACTAATCCCGGTCGTTGAATCAAATCATCTAAGCAAAGTCCCAGCGATTCCAACAGAGAAAACATTCTATCGCTAAAACTCTTGATAGATAGTACAGCCCCCGATTTGACTACTTTATTCACCAGCTCATATAAGGAGTTTATCGGAGGGACATGTATTTTTCTAAAAGAGGAGAGTTGCCTGCACAAGTATCTGGCTTTAAGTGATATGAGACATAACTCGTGCCGAATAATGGAATTGGGGACTGCCCTAGAAAGGCCCAATACTTCCTTCCACAGTTTCCCCTGGATCACATTTAGATAGGAACTCAAGTCCTTAGTACAAATGTCCAAACCGTACAAAAGAACCGGTTCACATTTCGCAAGATAGAAACGTCTAATAGGCAGGAGCGAGAATTTACAAACATTTGCCCTCAGAAATTTCATCTGAATTTTTAATTTAGCTGCTTTATCCCCAAGATTCAATTTCCACATCTTTAGGCTAGATTGGTTGGAAAAATTATAACCTAGATAGGTTATGGCCTGAACCTGTTCCACCGAATTATCTCCCATATATCCCACCAGATACATGGTTTGACAACTCTCTTCCTAGAAACTACAATCGTTCGGGATTTCGAAGCGTTGGGGGAAAGATTATTCGCCAGTGCATATTGGTAAAAAATATCCATCCTTCTGCGAAGGCCTCTCGGGGTACGATCAAAAAGGATAAAGTCATCTGCAAAGGCCATCCATTCAATAGCCAAGCTACCCAACCTGACCGGAGCAATGGAAGGGCCCTGCCACATGTCCTCCACATCACTAACGTACAGGTTAAAGAGCGTAGGTGCAAGGGAACAGCCCTCCTTGACCCCAACCTCAGTATCAACAGGATCGGATAGGAAACCTTCTTGAGATAAACATACCCTGACGGAGGTATTCCTATGTAAAAGAGCCAAGATTTGGACAATCTTGCGTGGAACATTCATAGCTAACATTTTTGTCCACAATCTTGCTCTAATAACCCCATCAAAGGCATTAGAGAGGTCCAGGGAAGCCATATATACATCTCCCATTTTAGTTTGATGGACTGTATCTCTTAGATGAGCCAAAATCATCCCATTCAGGTCGGTTCCCAAGCCATCTCTGAAACCAACCTGGAATTTACTATAGCAAGCCTTCCCTCTAATAACCTTATTAAGGTCCCTCAGAAGCAAAATGCCAAAGACTTTGCTCGCTGCATCTAACAGTGCTATAGGCCTGTAATTCTGTGGATTAAGGGCGTCCCCTTTTTTATAGATCGGGATTATGATGCTCTGCGACCAGATTTTAGGGATGGTATGATATTTAAATACATCATCAAATATGGGTTTGAGTAACTTAGCCCACATTTCCGGGGCCGACTTTATAACGAAAGGTGGAATGCCATCGGGGCCCGGTGCTCTAGAAGATTTAAGCTTGTTGATGGCCCATTTAATATCCTCTATATCCCACAGACACTCACCTACAACCGGAGGGCCTAAGTTCACATCCTGTTCCCTGGAGAGATTAGAGGGTAGAGCGAACTTTTCCTTTTAGAAGAGAGTCCACACATCCGCTTGAATGGGGCAGTCTAATTTATCTTTAGCTGGCGAAAGTATAGAGTTAATGGTGGACCAAAATTTGACATCTCTGCCCTTGCATAGATTATACATCATCAGTTGGTGTGTTTCGTGATAATGATCCATTCTCAGAGACTTGATAAAGTTTTTATATTTCTGAATTATTTTTTTCTTTCTCAGCCTAAGTTCCGAGAAAGGAATGGACACTTTGTTCAATGCTTTGATTTCCCTATATTTAATTCGCTTGGCGTTTTGAATTCTGGGATCAGCCGCCCGCCCCCTTGGTTTCGGCACCCTCAGATCTCTGGCCATACTAATTTTATAGACACATGACAATATAATATTATAGTAGGAACCTCCCAACTCAATGTCATCTCCCCTAATAATTTGAAGCTGCACCTTGGACAAATTTTCCAACACCAAGGTATTAAATTTCTTAATTATTTTCTTATTCCAAGTAACCCTTCTCCCATTGTTTCCCACCTCTAAACCCTGCAACATGGGATTGATATAAATACCCATGTCGGGGATGTAGAGAGAAAAACATAAGGGAACATGATCACTGAACTCGACCTCCATAAGTGACAGTTTTCCACAAGCTTGCTTCCAGCCATTAGATACATAGAAGAAGTAAATTCTAGAGCTATTACTTCCTCTTTTCCACGTATTTTTAGGAAGATTCCAATCTAAGGCATGGTCTAAAAGACTCAAATCCCAATTGTCCAAATAATTATCCCACCTTATACCTCTTTTAATAGTCGAACTGAGAAGTCTAGGTAATACCCCTCTTTCGTTGAGCACCGCACCGTTGGCACAAGCTGAATTGAAATCCCCTCCCAAGATAATGCGATTTCCAAACCCTTTCTCAAACCAATTTCCCAGGATCAGATCTAGAGAGTCCTCCACTTCCTCAATGTCTACTTTTAGCGGATTCCAATAGAGGTTCAAGAGGAGTATCGGCTCTACATTATTCTCCATTACCCCAAGTTACGATCAATGGCAATAATCAGACCTCCACTAGGTCTGCCCAACTGACCCCTAATAGCTACTGAAGAGAAAGTGTAGAAGCCTTCTATGTGCATATCTGACAGCAACATAGTTTCCTGTAAGAAATAGATACGGGGGCGTACATAATTTTCCCTTTTATTCAGAAACGTGTTGAGATGGGTTCCCCCACAAGAATTCCAAGAGATCACCTCAATCTCTATATAGTTAGGAACACCCCTTATCCTGTCTAAATGTCTCCAAGTTTTTGAGTGCCGGTTGTAGCCATGACCAATCCTGTTTATTATTCAGGAGGCTTGAAATAAATGCTAATCCTGGACCCAAATTTTCTAATTTATTATTATCAAATTTAGTAGTTTGTTTATTTTGAATATTGTTCGGTTCCTTATATTCAAGAAAGTTATTGGCCTCTTTATTATCTACTAATGAAAATAGATCGTAGCCCAAAGAATTAAGGTTTTTTTCTTGGGCACGCACCATATCTGCTACCATCACCGAATGAAAACAGCTTACCATTCTGTGGTTATTACAGTTAGGAAGAGATATGGCATCTATATCATCTGTTGTTATAGCTCGTAACACGGGGATCTTCTTAAACAGATTTAAGAGATGAGTTCTGTTCAAGCTAACCTGTGAGTCTGTTATATTATTGTTAATCCAACCCACGATTTTCCCTGTACAGAGCTTAGTAGGGGCCTGAATCACAGTAGATTGCTTCTTTGTGTGATCTACTCCAGAAGTGATCGTAACATTACCTTCCGGATCTTGTAGTTTGGAAGGTTGTATATTTGGTGGATTTCTTCCCGTAATATTGATGGTAGAACCACTGTCCCTCCCGAACAATTCAATCGGCCCCTTAACGGGAAGGGTAGTATTACTTATAGCTGGCAGTGTTTCTTGGGAAACCGTAGGGAATTTAACTTGTTGTGTACCTACGGATGTTCTGGCGTGTTTGGTACTAATTATTGTGCCAAAAGCTGTCATCTTTGTTTGTTTGGTTTGAGTGAGCTCAAGGCCACATTTCAGCACGTTGTTCTTTTCCTTATTTGAGTCTATAGTAGTTGCCCCACTAGCCACAAGGCCTTTATTATTCAACTCGCCCTGGACTGGACTCTCTTCCTTATGAGCATCCTTGGGAGCCCCCCTAACTTCCCGCTCTTCCTGGAGCGGGATGTTTCTAATTTCTTTAAGGTTGGCATTTCTACCTTTAATTTTTGTGTTGGGCATGTTTTTACTTTTTTTAAGTATCCTAACCTGCTTTTTTGATTTTTTGCGTCTACCAACTGGGGATTGGGGCACCTCATTTATGTTATAGTCGGAAATATTCACAGGGACTATTCCATCATTGTTACTCTTTGCCTCTAATTCCAGATCTTGATTTACTGATTTTTTCTCTCTATGTTTGGTCTTATGTTTACATTTTAGCCCTTTTATTGATGTAGTGTGTTGAGGAGATCTTGTATCTTCACTACTGATGTTCAAGGGTTCTTCGTCATTAAGAGATACACTCGCGTGCGTCTGTGCACTGAGGTTATCCAACTCCTGTTCTTCGGAGCACCCTTCAGTTGCCATCATTATGACATCTAAAAGGGTAGAAGGACTATCGGGAGAAACCATTTTCTTTCCGTAATTATTATTGTTATCCTCATTATCTCTTTGGCCCTGGGAATTAAGTTCCCCTAGCTCTCTCTTAGATGAAGTAGGACGGTCTCCTGTAAGCATAACTTCCAGCAAAGTGGTAATTTTTGCATCTATGGTAGTTAACCTTATATCTTGATCCTTTCTAAATTTGTCACATCGACTCTGTTCTTTAATAATCTGTTCATTCATGGTCTTGCCCTCTACTATTCCCTCCAAAAATGCCAGACGAGTCACCAGCTGATTTAAAGCCGCTTGTTGCCCTATCATAGAGCCAACAATAGTCTCTTGAGACTCCCCTAGAGTTTTCAAGGCCAAATTAAGACTAATATGTAAGTTGGATAGGAGTGGTAACAAATAATCACCTCTCTCCTTCCTACTTAAACCAGATGATTCTTGTTTATCTTCCTCTACTACATGGTTTTCTCGTAGAAATTGCTGAGGATCCGTTGCTTTATCCTCCATTTCCACTACATAATCCTCCCCTTTGTCAGTTTGAGTAGAGGCTATCTTATTATGTGTAGACGAGTTGTCTGTTTCTATAATCAGTTTAACCAGAGATTTTTGCATACCCACTAGTTGATTCCCAGTTATGTAGTTTTCATCACATGGGTGTAAGTTAGAAGGCGCACCCTCTGATAGACTCCTTGCCCCCTTTCCATTACGCACAGATCTACATGCTGGTATCTCTAAATCCACAATTTCTTTAAGCAAAACACCCGTAGCATCTGCCATAGTAAGAAAGGAGTCATCTAAATCGCTTTCCCCAATAGGTTGATTGGGGTTATACTTAGGGCAACTAGAAGTCCCTTTAGAATGGACCCCCCCCATCTTTGTGCTTAAGGGTTTCTAACCTTGGAGAATCTAGGGAAGACTGCACATTATCCTTATTCTCCTTTCCAAAAAGGAATGTAGCTGGCGAAATATGCGAAAATTGCATAAGTCCGGATGGGTTTATTCCCTTCCAAGTTAACGATTCTAAACCTTCTCTAGCTTGTATTTTACCATTCAAGATCCTCCTCTGAAGAGGGGTGGAAGCGTGGTAGCGAACTACCCTTTTAGTACCAATAAAACTTTGTTGGAGGCATTCTTCATCTGTAAGGTCTTGTCTAAAGTCTGGAATACCCCTATGAATCCCATTAGATTCAGAATCTGCTAACTCCATATCCCCATTGCTAGGAGCTACAACATCAGACACTACGGGGTCGGTAAAAGAGGAACTCCTCTGACCCCCTTCAGCACTAAAGATGGACATTTCTTTAGTCTTACCCACAGCTACAATAGGGTTAGGCATATTTCCAGTAGAATTTATGTACACAGGTGCCTCACTCTGCATCCTCGAGCCAGGGTGAACATCTACTATTATATGTGCTTGATTCTCAACAGTTTCAAACCCACTTCTAAGTGCGGGCATGTTGAAACTAAAAGTACAGATACTATGTTACTTACAGAGAGGAGAATAGCTCGCAGCCTCTAGGTATTAATAATAATATCTCAGAAATGGCTATTAGTAAAATCAATGAAAATAATAGCTGGGAACAAAAAAATATGCGGTTAAAAGAGTATATAGTGCTTATCAATTGTTTTTAAAATCACTGTCACATATACTTTTTTTTTTTTTTTTTAAGAGAAGTAATTTATATGTAGTATAATAACCACACCTTGGGAACGCCCGATGGCTTGAGGAACAGCCAGAGTCCGTCTCTCCTCCCCAGTGTCCAGCTAAGAGCAACAGTTGACCCCTGTTGTTTCTCCTAAGTGAGCAAGACCCGGCAGGACTTCCTGCGCCACCCAGAGCCAAACAGCAGCGAAACAGTGCAGCTAAAGATAGACTGCACCGCCCTTTACTCCGCAGACGGGCTTAACGCCGCAAGGGTGGTTTGGGCTGCTCTATGAGGCTGCACAAAGTCACGCGATTGCCCACGTGATCGCCGGTTGGCTCCGCCTCCTCCCGGAAGCGAGCGTGCCTCGGCAAGAGCCCTCCGTGGCTTGCAGTGCCAAGGCTAATGTATCACCAAATGAACGTTCCTTCAGGGAAAGCAGCTCTCTCCTCCAGCAGCAGAATACACCGCTCAGGCGGTTTGGGCTGCTCTATGAGGCTGCACAAAGTCACGTGATTGCCCACGTGATCGCTGGTTGGCTCCGCCTCCTCCCGGAAGCGAGCGTGCCTCGGCAAGAGCCCTCCGTGGCTCGCAGTGCCAAGGCTAATGTATCACCAAATGAACGTTCCTTCAGGGAAAGCAGCTCTCTCCTCCAGCAGCAGAATACACCGCTCAGGCGGTTTGGGCTGCTCTATGAGGCTGCACAAAGTCACGTGATTGCCCACGTGATCGCCAGTTGGCTCCGCCTCCTCCCGGAAGCGTGCCTCGGCAAGAGCCCTCCGTGGCTCGCAGTGCCAAGGCTAATGTATCACCAAATGAACGTTCCTTCAGGGAAAGCAGCTCTCTCCTCCAGCAGCAGAATACACCGCTCAGGCAGTTTGGGCTGCTCTATGAGGCTGCACAAAGTCACGTGATTGCCCACGTGATCGCCGGTTGGCTCCGCCTCCTCCCGGAAGCGAGCGTGCCTCGGCAAGAGCCCTCCGTGGCTCGCAGTGCCAAGGCTAATGTATCACCAAATGAACGTTCCTTCAGGGAAAGCAGCTCTCTCCTCCAGCAGCAGAATGCACCGCTCAGGCGGTTTGGGCTGCTCTATGAGGCTGCACAAAGTCACGTGATTGCCCACGTGATCGCCGGTTGGCTCCGCCTCCTCCCGGAAGCGAGCGTGCCTCGGCAAGAGCCCTCCGTGGCTCGCAGTGCCAAGGCTAATGTATCACCAAATGAACGTTCCTTCAGGGAAAGCAGCTCTCTCCTCCAACAACTTACTTGTAAAGAGTTGGTTGGTTGGTATCTGTGATTCTAAGAGTGAACAGTTACACAAGTTCTTACTTATCTTGAATGTGTGATGAACTATTCTCAAAAGTATGGTTAACATCTTCCTTTCCTTAGAAACCGTTTTTTGCAATTTTATAGAAAGTAGATGTGAAGGTATTTTACTCTCCTGTGAATAGGTTGTGCCTCTTCCCAAAAATAAAGTGCTGGTTTCACCAGATTATTCATGCAGGGTAATTGTAGGAGTATCCTACAACTGTTGGTATCACCAGATTAGTCCTTTGAGGATAAGTGTATGAGTGTCCCCCAACTGGGTCTTGCTTCCCCTGACTTGCTACTAGCCTGTCCAGAATAAGTCTGCATTAGGTTGTTGCCCACCTAGAATAACTGAGTCATTCAGTGAAGTTTATCATTGTATTTTACTTTCCCCTTCTTTGTGAGGCTAAAACAGTATGTGGGTTTTACTTACCTTGTGTTAGCTGTGGGCCATCCAAAATTAAGTTACAAGAGTTAATGCTCATCTCAAATCTGTGGTTCACTGATCTCAAAAGCGCCTGTAATTCAATATTACATCCTTAGGTTTTACTCACCTAGTATAACTGTGTGTTATCACGAAAGTAGTTCTAGGTTTTTACTGCACCTGGAATAAGTGTTCCACTATTCACAAAAAGTACATTGTCCAGTGAACTGCTTAAGTGATTTATACTAAGAGTCAATTTATAACTGGTAGGGTCTACTGCCCTTGCATTACTAAATGTAATTGTGAAAGCAACCATTGGTTTTTACTCCACAAGAATAGGTGTGACCTATTGTCACTGAATGTGTATAAAAAGGTTTTGACTTCCCTAGAACTACTGTTAGGTATTTCAAAATAAGGTTTATACTTGGGTCTGTGTACCTTCAAGTATAGTGTTGTGTTTTTTTGTTTAAATATTTTTATTGATTTTCAACATGAAAGGCATTACAAGCAATTAAACCAACAATTAATTTCCTTTCATTCGAATAAAAGCCCTCGCATCCCCAACAATTCGGCAATGTTTCACATATTTGGCGTTAAATAACAGTGTTAAATACAAAGTATATGGTGCAATTTGTCTTCAGTTGATTAATTGGGGGTAATGAGAGAGAAGGAGGGGAAAGGGAGGAGAAAAAGAGAGGAAGGAAAAAAAAAATCAAAGTTAAGTTCATTGGGTCAGTTATCTCTCCTTTAGCTGATCAGAAACATGAATTCATTAAGCAATATCAAGTATCAAGAGTTCATAAACATGACTAACATTGGTGCACATTCTCTATCAAAAGTGCATGAATGCAGGGCTAACAGTGTTGTGTTTTTATAAATATGATTTCATATAATGTGTTAGTGCTTAAGTACCCCTAGATTTATCTGGGCCTACCTGTATTTAAATAAATCCTTTATTTTTACAATACAAGTGTTTCAGTGTTTCTTTGGCTCATTTGTATTACAATTTCATTTGTACTGATTCTACAGCCCTCTCTCCCTCCTTAGATAAGCATGGCTGCTCTGCCTACGCTACCATGTACTCAGGTGGTACAGCCTTATACTAAGAGTGGAGTCTTGTATTGCCTCAGTTGATTGGTTTTACTACGCCCTTAGTTGGACTTCAGAAACACTGTCCTAACAGTGCACACCTTTATCTCAGTCCTGCACACCATCATCTCCTGTGCAAACTTGCACCTTCTTTTCACCTTTCTGTGCCCTTTGCACACTTCTCCTTACCTTTCACCGTGCTTTCTCGCACCTTCTGCGTTTCTTTCGAGTCGCTTGCACCCTTTTTCTCACTTTTGGGTTGCTTGCATCCTCTCTGAACTGTCAGTTTTCCTTCTCACTATCTCTTTGTTGTCCCTCTTGCTTTCGAGTCGCTTGTACCCCTCTGCTTATTTTCGGGTCTCTCTTGCACCCACATTTGGCAGTTTCTGCACCGTCAGCGCACTTTGCTCCCTTTCATTACTTCCATGACTCTAGTGCACCTTTTCTGTCATTCCGATTTGTTTTCTTTGACCACTTTCTCTTGCTTTGCTTTCACCTTTCTCTTGCTTTGCTTTCGTCCTGCTTTGGCTCACTGTCTCATGAGAATCACCAACAGTAGCGCGAGCAGGCCAAAATGGGCTTTCTTCAACATCAGGGTTTCACCACCTGCCCCTCAGACATCCTTGGCACTGGCACACGTCCCAAGGAATACCAGCATTTTGCTGAACACCGCCAGCAGGATACAGGCTGCCTCGATCCTGCTGCGTCGAGACACGGCTCTCTAGCACCGCTGCAGCCCTTCACGAACGCCGGGCCAGCATCTTGGCATGCCATTCCCTCCAGATCCTCCAGGCCTCTCTTCCTGCAGCTCCCGGCTCCATGGCTCCTCTGGTCCAGTCCACATCCCCAGCTCGCGCTCCGATTCTGGCAGAACCACCCTTTTTATACTGCAGGTGAGAGACAATTGGAGTCAGTTGTGCACAGTTGGGGAAATGTGTCTGACGCTATTAGTGGGACAATTCAAAGGCGTTAGATGGTAAGCCTCACTTTGTATCCCTGCGCTGTTTCTAAGAGTAATCCTCATTGCTCCTGGTTGCCTCTTCCTCGTCCCAGTATTTATTGGGGTGCAGGAGATGTGGTGTGATTGGAAAAACCCCATTAAGGCTGAGGGAGAGTGGGTTGGTGTATCATTGGGAAATGGGAATACCATGTCTCGCCCTTGTGTATTCTCCTCCCAAACCCAATGACCTTCCACTCAGGTGATCCTCCCTCGCTTGTCCACCCCCAGTGTCAGGATCCAAAAGCGATGGCCCTTCCCAGGCCACCTGAATGGAAGATCCCGGGGAAGTAGGTGGGAGAATACCATCTTCTCACAGTGTGCTACCTTTGTTTCCATCTTTAGAGTGCCACTGTAGGTGTAGGTAGTGTAAACCTAAAATAGATTCTGGACTTTTGTAGACCTCCAAGTTTTTTTGACATTGTGTGGGCCTGTTTCACTGCCTCTATGCATTTTACCTCTGCACTGCACGCATATGTTGAGTCCAATTTTCATCTTGTGTGCAATTCTCCCCCTTTTGTGAGTCCCCCAGCACTTTTTGCTGGACTATTGGATTTGTGTCTAACCCTACTGAGGTAGTGGGAACCCTTTTCCTCCCTCACAAATTGTTTCTGCGACTCTGAGTAACCCTTTTGGTTTCTCCTGGAGTCTGCTTTCCTCCATCTTTTTGAGGCATCTGTATTTTCCTATTGCAGCAGACTGCACCTTCTGTGCAATGTTGCCTGAAGCTCCTTGAGCTTCCCTCTTTGGTTTTCTTTTACATACCTGTGAAAAAAATACTGTTAGCAGGATAGTGGATTGTTTTTAAATTCTACCTGTGCTTTTCTTTAGAAAAGGGAGAAGGGGTATAAAGGGGCAGAGGAAACAGGAGGTGTTGGTTGTTTGTGTGAGGTCAAGGGAGGACCAAAAGACCCAACAGAGGAAGAACAGTGAAAAGGAGGGTGGAGAAAGGTTGCTGAAGGAGTGTGGAAGGGGAGTTACTGGTTGATGGGAGAAAGAAGGACTTGGGAGCAAGTGTGCATGCAAGGTGTGTGAGCGAGACTAAGAGGGAGAGTAGAGGGTGACAGTGATTGGAAGGTTAGTGAGAGTGAAAAGACAGTGCTTGAGGGAGAAGGTGTGGGTGCAGCGCAGTAGTAGTGTAGAGGGGAGAGTAGTAGCAGCGAGTGGAGAGGGCAGAAGAGTAGTGTATAAAGGGGAGAGTAGTAGTAGAGGAGGGAAGTAGAGAAGATCGAAGGAACAAGCGAGAGAAGCAAGAGAAGGATAGAAAAAGGCGAGTCAGAGGAAGAAGGGGAGGAGGGTAGAAGGAAGGATAGAGCATCAGGACAAGGAGTACAGGGGGCATGAAAGTAAAGGACCAAGCAGGCCCTAGTGTCTGAAAGGTGGGTTTTATTGTACTAATTATTTTGTGGGAACTACGTTAGGATCCCTCTAGATTGTTTCCAGAGTTATACAGATAGAAAGGGCATTTGCGGTTAGGTCATCACACACAGCCAGGCAGAATTTAGGGGTCATCGATTTCCAGAGACCAACCTAGGGTTGAGGGATGCCTGGGCCAGGTTGGGAGCCAACTGCATGAGAGAGTGTGACAGTGAGAGAGACACAGATGGCTCTTAACAAGTCCCTTTCAAAGTTCTTTCATAAAATCTATTGAACTGTCTTTGAGAGTTGGTGTGTTCTTGAGGCCATCTGTGGCACCTTGTAATAAAAGTGTATATTTTTCAGTATATCAGTGTGGCATATTCTTTTGTAGGGACCAATGGGAATAATAGCACCCCCCTGTTCACCTTCCTCCCGCCTGATGTTAAGCCCCATCTATTAGGGAGAATTCTCATAAATGTCCTAATTCCCTCTACCTTAGAACCCTCCAGCTCTTTTGCTTAACATTGGGACTTTGAACTTTTTAATTCTGTTTGTTTTCTGTGTTTATTTCTTTTGGTTATAGAGTTTTAGACAACTCAATAGGCCTCATCTTTTTAAGTGTGTCACACAGCAACTTCAGTGCAGTGACACAGGGATGTCTTTTAGACTTCCCAAAGGTTTAAATACCTTCTCTGGGATGAACTACTGTTTCCCAGAGAATGTAAAGTGAAATTGACTTTACTAGTGTTTCCAAATTCCTAGACCCAACACACACCATCTTACAATGGAGTGCTGGAGGGTTTACATAGTAGCCCCTGTGTCTAAATACTCATGCAGCAGTCAAATGCTACCCTTTCCTATTGAAAAGGCTGGTGGCAGTGGTTTTACAATGAACTACCATGATTTTTCCAGACCGCGAACACCAGTAGCTAAAAATCACAGGAGCCAGGTTTTTCAAGATGGTGCCTTAAGCCCCTTTGTTTAAACAGATCCGGTCTTCTTTTTTCGCTGTTTCTTTTTGGAAAGGTCCTTCTAGTGTTTGTCTCTGAGCGCCAAACCAGGTTTGGTCCCTTTGTTTCTATGCCTTTGGCGGGCTTCAGGACTGAAGACCACCTCTGGCGTCTGAGTGTCTGGGGTGGGCAGGAATTGAGGGAGGTGCCCGAAACTCCCTGTGCTTAGTCTCCTAGGAGACCCAAATGCACTCTGCCGTGATTGGCTGGCTGACTGTCCGGCAAGGACAGCCAACCTGCTGGGTGATTGACAGCTAGGCTGGAATGAAAGGGCGAGAACTGTTTAAAAAGCGAGTCTCTTGGACTGGAAAGCAGAGTCGACCACTGGACCGAAAGAACTGAAGAAGAGCCGGAAGAGGGCGGCTGCTGCAACTCCTGGACCGTTGGTTTGCCCGGTGAAGCCCTGCTGCAGGTCCGAATTACCAAGTTCACCTTGACAGTGAAGCCCTTCAAAGAAGACTTCTTCCTTTGAATTGGTGGGACCAATCAACTCATAAGCCACCTGGATACCATTCTCAAGGCTGGTTAGGATTAACCAGGGAGAGGGATACATGCTTGTGCGTTTGAAGCTACAGCTATTGGAACTGAAGGGACTATCTTGTTTGCTTTTTCGACGATCCGGTGCAGCGCAGGAGCCCCTCCCCCCCCCCCCGACATCCTCCCTCTTGTCCCCACGACTGAGGCTCAGGAACAGTGAGATCTGCAGGAACTGCCAGGAACCAACGTCTTCAGCTGCATTTTGTTCTTCATACTAAAGTACTGTGCCAACCCGATTGAGAGAACACCACTTTCGCTGTGAAAGTTCGTGAAACTTTCCCAACTTGCAGGCCTAACCAGCTTGTGACCCAACAAATGATTCTTTTTCGCCTAAATTACTTCTGAGAAATTTTGCTAAGACTTTACCGTTTGATACCAGAACTACTCTTTCCTATCCAGAACACTAGCCCATTGACTTTGGCCTGGCCTATTGACTTGAATTGAACTCTTCTGGTGAACTGAAACTATTTGCACTGTCTAACAAGTATATGTGATCTATTCTACTTACCTTGTCCCTTTTGCTCACTTCTAAGTAACTGAACAGCCATTTGGCTCCTATTTCAGGGGAGCTCAAACTGTCTCAAAAGCTTACAGGTTTGTATTGAAGTATATTAGTATATAATATTAAGTTGTCTCCTTCTAGTGAAATGTTTTCTAAATGATTGTGTAATAAATTAAGAAGTGTTTCACCAAGAAACCTTGAGTAGAAGTGTCTACTTGAACCACTGTGATTGAAAGTCCTCTGTGTAATTACTTGTACTGCTCACATTCACTCTTGCGATAAGCCTGGCTGCTCAGCTCGCTACCAAAAACTGTGTGGTACAGACTTCTACCAAAGGTTGGTTTGGCTAACACCTGTAGTCCTAATTGTGTGTAGTGGTCCCAGAGGGTACTGCATGCAATTCTGCCTAACACCGTCCCTGCCTTATGGTTCGTTTTAAGACCGATTCCGCGATCCATGCAGGGCTTACGACGTCCGACATGTAGTGCTGGACTCCTGAATTGTGCATTGACCTGGAATATAGCAGTACTCAGCTGCCCGCATATGTGGGTCTTGGACTAACGCATATTGTAATTTTGTGGTGCCTTATGGTCGCCTAGAGGCCACTCCTGCCATTATTGATTGCGCCTTATGGTTCTCCTAGACCACATTGTAATTTTGTTGTGCCTTATGGTCGCTCATCTACACTCTTGCCGATGCCACCTGCTGCTCGTAAGCTACATTGACATCTCTTAGTACCTTAGGATGCTCTTTAGCCCACTCTGAACCTATCGGTTCCTGCCTACCTCAGGCTGGGGCCACCCAACCCGACTGTGCCCTCCACTACCAGCATACAATCATGCCCATAGCTTCCTGTAAACTCACCGCTCCCACCACCACACTGCTCACTCTCCTTGCAACACTCACTGCTCTCCAACTCTACACACCAATCCTTACCCACGCCACTAAGCCCACTCCCTAATCCCTCGCAACCCGCTGCCCCGGAGACCTCACAAACTCACTCACCTCGCACTGGCGAACCCCCGGCACCCTGCATCGCAACATCGCAATAATGTATAGACTGGAAAGACTTAGAGCTCGCACACAGACTACTAAATTCAGCTCACAACCCCCTCTCATAGAATACAGAAACTACAGATTGAGCTGCTGCACCATTTCCAAACTCACTCCTCGCATTGGACATCCACTCTCCCACAAACAACCACCCACTAACCAAACCACACCCCACAATAGCACCACACACAACATATCAGACACATCTACCACCCACACCTCTATTAACAAACCACACACACCTCACATAAAATGTGCCCTCCTCAATGTCTGCTCCCTCCCAGCTCATGCATCTGATATTCATGACCTCATATCCAACAATAACATTGACCTATTAGCCATCACAGAAACATGGTTGCATGAAGCATCAGGCCCCGCCGTTGCACTTGCACTACCACCCGGCTTCACTACACTCAGACAATACAGACCAGAACGAATAGGAGGTGGAGTAGCCCTCATCTACAAAGAGAACCTCCAGCTCCGACTTGTCAGTCACTCCTCGACCAACAACTCTGACCTCTTATCGGCTAAACTCACACTGTCACCCAACAGCACCATCAACATTCACCTACTATACCGCCCCCCAGGCCTCACCCTAGACTCTCAGGAAAACATCATCCACATCCTCAGCAATAATATCAAAAGCTCCACCAAAACCCTTCTACTAGGAGACCTCAATCTGGGATTCAATGATGCTAAAGACAAATCTGCAGTCACCCTCACCAAGGAACTTAGCGACGTAGGCTTCACCCAAAAAGTAGAAGGCCCCACTCACGCCAAAGGCCGCATTCTTGACTGGATTGCAGACCATAATTGCCTCTCCACTATCACTTCCAACTCCTCACTGCCATGGACCGACCACAACTGTATCGAATTCTCTATTTCTATCACCAAAAACCACAAAACTCTGACCCCTGCTATCGCTGCACAAGTCAGAAGCTAAAAAAACTCAAAGAGGATAACCTGCGCCCCTACCTCAACTCCCCCGAACTAGCACCCCCATTCGCTAATGACCCCAATATTCTAGCAGACATCTACAAAGATGTCATCACTAAAGCTATCAATGAAATAGCACCACTCGAATGGAAAAAAAGAAAAGAAATCTTCAGTGAACCAGGAGTTGGTGTGTAGAGAACTGCACTCAATGGGCTCCCACAAAAGAGCAGCACTAAAACATTGGCAATCCAACCCCTGCAGCAGTACCAAAAACAAATTCGACTCCATCCCCCACCAATACAAAGCAGCTATCACCGCTGCCAAAGCCAACGCCTTCAACACTTGAATCTCTAATGCCAAATCGCACTCTAAAGAGATCTTTGCCATTTTCAACGAGCTCATCTCGCCCCTAAATGCCAGCACTCAAGCTGCCATACTACACAAAATTGACCAAAAGAAAATCAAAGACCATTGCAAAGCATTACCTCAACAGACAGGAACCAAGCCTACCAACGCCCCACCCACCTCGTCCAAGCCCACCATACCAGACTTCTCTTTCAGGGACTTCACTGAACCTGAAGTTATCAACCTACTAAAAAAATCTCAGCCCCGCCCCCCCCCCGTAAAGGCGATATTTGCCCATCAAAACTCGACAAAGACTGCGCAGACTGCTTTGCGCCGCTCTTTACGCCCTTCATCAATGCGTCTTTTTTTTTTCATAACAACATTTTATTGATCTTGCAGGATATAGTGTTACATGCAACAATGCAAAATATTATAATTTAAATATTTAATTAGTGTGTTTGTAGCCCAATGTGAGTCGTAGGGTGGAGGAAATGGTGGACAGTTTCTGGATGTGGCGCTGGGTGGCGGAGTTCTGGATGCTTGTTCCCTCTGTTCCGGTCTGTTCGGTGATTGAACGGTGATTAGTAGAGAGGGCTACATTGGAGCCATCTAGTGAGTGGAGGTCTCCTGGTGAGGGTTGGGTATTTGGCCGCATAGTCCAAGAATGGGTCCCATATATTCAGGGATCTGTTTAGGGAGTCCGAGCGGATTGCCGTGATTTTTTCTGCTACTGCAATCTCCCAGCATTTGGCCCACCATAGCGCGATCGAGGGGCCATTTTTGTCTTTCCATAATCGGGCCATAGCTATCTTTGCGGCTAATAGCAGGTAGTTGCATAGTCGGGAAATGTGACCTGAGATTGGGAATGCTCCATCGCCGGTTTCGCCCAGGAGGACAATTCCTGGGTCCCAAGGGATGGAGAGGCCAGAGATTTCTTTGATGTGTTTCAGGACTTCTTTCCAGTATATTTCTGCCTTTGGGCAGCTCCAGACTAGGTGATAGAGAGATCCGGAGGTTTGGCATCCTCGCCAGCATGTGGCGGGGAAGTCCGGGTTGGCTTTATGGATTTGGACAGGGGTGATGTAGTATCTGTAGCACAGTTTGTAGCCTCCTTCCTTGTTCGTGACGCATTGTGAGCTTTTATGTAGTCTGGACCAGATTTGCCCCCAGCTTTCTGTTGTTATTTCACGGCCAATATCCTTTTCCCATTCCGTCATATATTTTTCTTTCTTTGCTGGGTCCGATCTTTCTAGGAGCCGGTATATGGAGGATATTTTCCCTTTGTTAGTCGGGGAAGTTAATGTGATCTCCAGGGCTGATGGTTCCCTCGAGCATTTGTCCCGGGTTCTTCTGTGCGAGATCCAGTGTCTGATTTGTGAGTATCGGAATCTTTCCCGTTCCCCCACTCCAAATTTTGATTTGCATCTCTCGAAGGTGATGGGTAGGCCTACTTCAATAAAATCGCTGGTTTTTGCCAGACCACCCGCTATCCAAGCGTGAAAATCTCGTGGCGGGTTTCCGGGGGTAAACTCCGGGTTGTTCCAGATAGGTGACAAGGGTCCTAGGGGGCTACAGTGTCCCCATTTCCGAGCTGCGGCTTTCCAGCATTGGGTTGTGATGGTCGTGGCCGAAAGAGGCCCGGAGTTGGGTTGAGGTTTTAGCGATGGTAGGTGTGGGAGATCATATAGGGGGACCGGGCACCAGGACTCCTCAATTTGACGCCATAGCGGGGGGTCAGCTTCCTGCACCCAAGCGAATGCGTGTGATAGTTGAGCTGCTTGCGAGTATCTGGCTAGGTCAGGGACACCCATTCCTCCTGAAGGTTTGCCTTTCATCATGATTCGTTTGTTGATCCTGGGCCTCTTCCCTCCCCACACAAATTCCATTAGTGTCTTCTGTAGTGCGCGTATGGCTGGGGGTGGGATTTGTATTGGCAGGGCTGCGCAATGGTATATCCATCTGGGGATTAGGTTCATTTTTACCGCTGAGATTCGTCCGAACCATGAGATTTCTTGTTGTTTCCATCTTTTGAGATCATTTTGAAGGGTGCTAAGTAATTGTGGGATATTTTTTGAGTATAGTCGCTTTGGGTTTTCGGTGATCTGGACTCCGAGGTATCCTATGGCGTCTTTGGCCCAGGGAATTGGTGAGAGCGGTGTGAGGGCGGCCTCGTCCAGGTGGGTTAGGTTAATGGGTAGTGTTGAGGATTTGGTTAAGTTGACTTTGAATCCTGACATGGTGCCAAACTCCTCTATCTCTTTCCATAGTGTCCTTAGGGAGGCCGCCAGGTCTGTAATCGTTAAGAGCACGTCGTCAGCATAGAGTGCGATTTTATACTCGTGATTACCCACTTGGATTCCTTTTATGGTTTCATTTTGTCTGATTCTAGCGGCGAAAGGCTCCATTGATAGAGCAAAGACCAGGGGCGAGAGCGGGCAACCTTGTCTGGTGCCTCTCGTGATGCGTATCTGTTCGGACCTTGTGCCATTAATTCGGAGCTGTGTGGTGGGAATTTGATAGTTAGCCATGACCCAAGCTGTGAAGTTGGGGCCGAAGCCGATCAATGCGTCTTTTAAAACAGGCATCCTCCCAGCTAGCCTCAAAGAGGCCTGGGTCCGGCCCCTCCTAAAAAAAACCTACCCTCGACCCGCTACACCCCAACAACTACAGACCTATAACCACAGTACCATTCCTCCTGAAATTACTGGACAAAGCCGCACATTGCCAAATCGAACATTTTCTGGAAACCCACTACATCCTCGGGACCAGGCAATCGGGCTTCCGGAAAGGACACGGCACAGAAACAGCCCTGGTGGATCTGAAGAGTCAGATCACACCAAATCATGGACAAGGGCAAGCCAGCTCTTCTGCTCCTTCTAGATCTCTTAGCCGCTTTCAATCTGGTTGATCACAAGACCCTCACCTCACACAGTCAGCCAACTTTTCTAAAGAATCAGCTCTCTGGGTCATCTCCTTCCTAGAGGGAGAGCCATGAAAGTCTTCTCGGACATTGCCAACGCCACTCCAACGACAATCCATTGCGGGGGTCGCTCAAGGATCCTGCACTGCACCCACTCTATAACCTGTTCACTAAGCCTCTTTTTGACAAACTCGACTCAAATGGTATCACGTACACGAATGACACACAAGTACTCCTACCCCTCTCAGGATCATACCATGAAGACGCCAAGGCACTCCACACGATCTACTCCATCATCCAGGCATGGGTGGCAGTTAATGGCCTCTGCCTCAATGGAGACAAGAATGAAATCATGATACTAGGTCAAGAGCACCCTAGACAAACTGGACAAACTGTACACCAACTTCTGCATTGACAACTCCATCATCCCCGTATCCACAGCTGTAAAGACACTGGAGTATACCTAGATTCCTCACTATCTATGACCAGACAAGTCAGCGCAATCACCTCCTCATCTGCGCATACCACCAAAATCAAACGCCATCAAGCCATACCTCTCTAAACCCAACTGCCTTTCTATAGCTAGAGCAACCATTGGAGCCAAACTGGACTACTGCAATGACCTCCTAGCAGGCACATCAGCAAAAAACCTAAACAGACTTCAAGTCACGCAGAACAATGCTCTCCAGGCCGCTCTTAGCATCCCAAGAAGAGAGCATATCTCCCATGCCAGCAACTCAGCCCAGTGGCTCCCGGTCAAAGAGCGGATCACACTCAAAATCCTCACCCTCACACACAAATGCCTCTCTCTCTCTCTGTCTCTCTCTCTCTCTCACCACCCCGTCCTATTTATCAGAGACCATCTCCAAACCCTCCTCCTCCCGTCCCACCAGGACGCAATACACCAACTTACTCTACATCCTACGCATCAAAAAAGCCAAAGCGGTGGCCTAAGCTTCCCCTACATTGCCGCCAAGACCTGGAGCGCTCTTCCTGCAGACAGAGTGGAGAACTCGCTCCCGATTTTTCGTAGGAAACTGAAGACCTCTTTCCTTGCACAATATGTGACACTCGCGAATCTATGTAGATATACTGCACTGCAAATCTGTATAAATGTCATATTCGCCACTGTAAATAATGTATCTTATGTAAAAAATGTATTCTATCTAACCAAGATATGTCTGTAACAAGCGCCATGATGCCCCCGGGCTGACATGCGCTCTACAAATTTGAATAAATAAACGCAGCATGTAGTCCATGCATTGCAATGCCCCTCTTGCATGGAAAACCTCTCAAGCACTTGGATGGGGCTTTACGAGGGATAGGGGTAGTAATGTGATCTATAGCTCCAGGGTTCATTAGGTCAAGTTACCATGAGGGAATGGGGAAACTCATGGGAGACCTTTGCATGTCCCATTCAAAGATTGGCTTACCAGAGGGGAGCTTACCCTGGCTCCAACTGTCTCCCGGTCCTCTTTCCAGGCAACTTTATCACATAGCATTTAAAAAGGTCCAGTTAGACGAATTATGCCTTAGGAAGACTAGTACACCAGTTCTTTAGGAGGCCAAGTCAGATTGGTGCATGAGAGAAGTCCGTCCCAGGCTTAATTATTTTTTTAATTACACTTTCTGGTCTGCTAGATTTGTTGACCTTATTAAAGCTTTGCTTTATACACGTTACTTTCGTCAAGGTTTACCTGTGGATTTTGCACCACCAAGGTATTCTGCACATTTAGGGAACCATTGTGAAGTTTCTAATTACTGTAATGGATAAACAAACAGTCCAAAACAACTATCACTGCATTCAACAACCAAAAGAGGCGCTCTGACCCGATAGGTCCTTAAGGTTAGCTTATAGCCGTGGGCTATCAACCGATCAAAGGCTTAATTTCTGCCCCACTATAGCCAAATTAATTCTTGAATCTGATCTCCAATGCACACCATGAGAAGTTGATAGGGCTCGTCTGAAACTCGCTGCTGCCAAAAATGTTTCTTATGCACAACACAGATATGCTTAATCCAATTAGTTGTTCTGATGTGATCTGCCACCACAGCACAGTGCTTCAGTACACCTGGCAACCAAATACAAACACTCAAATCAAATGTTTTAAAGCAGAGACTTTTCTTAAGTCTTTTACTCCAGGGAGGGACACTTTAGAGAACTAGATTCACACGTAAATCCTGCTTCTCCCATTCTGGAGCTCCTCAGTCGCCTATAGCCTCTACCACCTCCAGCTACCTCTGCATCTTATATAACACCCTGGGTGTGCCCTCAATGAACTGCACCATGTTGCTTTTTAGCTACGTTGTACTTTATATCTCCCGGCAGAGAAACATTAATTCCGTCAGCCAAGGTAAAAGCAACAGTTCCCTCACTACCCACCCAAGAACAAGAGCAGATCAAAACAAGGAAACAATAGCAAACAAGTGCATATAGATCTAATGATAAAGAAACGCCAAATTCTACCAAATCCTATTTGGGTTTATCTCCCTAAAACGCGCTTTAAATATTGTCTCCAGACGTCTTGCTAGAGGTCACAAGTGCTCAAATAATCACATTATGAGAGAAAAACAATATGCATCACCCTGCATCTAGATCTTTTACAATTTCACAAGCTACTCATTACCTCTACCTCAGAGCCTTTCCTCCATCCCAAGTGGAAAGTCCTTATGATAAAATCCACTTTCTCCAAGTGATCATTCAAACCATCATCTGTACAGTATATGTCATCTACATATGTCCAACAAGTCTGAATGATATCATTTTTAATTTTTTTTAATTGTATTTTATTTCGGGGTTTCACAGTATAAGAACATAAGACATTTCCAAACACATCAACAAGGAAACCCCCCTTTTCCCTGTCCCCCTTCACTCCCCCTCCCACCAGGTAACGGAATCTTCTCTAATTTAAGACAAAAAAATGACAAGAAAACCTTTGATTGTCAAAACGTGGGGTAGAAATCAAATACTAAGTTACACACCTGTCCATAGCCGCCTCATGTGCCTTTCATAGTCCTTTGGCCTTAGTCCAATGTAACGAAGTCTCCTGGGGGGTTGCCCATTCACTTCACCTCCTTTGAGCATAACACAATCCCCCTTTTCTCTACTCTTATATTAAGCGCCCGTTGCTTCAATTATTCAAATATTTGGTCATGAAATCCCCCAACATGGTCTCATGAGATGCTGCCTTCCCATGAAGTGCCGCCATGATACTTTCCATAGTACATATGTTCAGTGCCACATTACCCATTCCCTTTTACTTGGGGTCTGGGCACTTTCCCATTACATAACCAGGCAGGCCCGCGCCAGCAGTGGCGCTACCAGCCCCCCAATCTTGCCCAGTTCCCCGTCAATTTCCTCCATCCCGAAAAGGGTCAGGAATGGCGTTTTACTTCGTTGAACACCATCAATTTCCTTTATCCAGCCCAACACTTTGTCCCAAAACACCTGTATCTGTGGGCATCCCCACCACATATGCCAGTAGTCATCCCTTTCCCCACATAGCTGCCAGCACTCCAGGCTAAGATCTTAAAAAGTCTGACAGGGTTATATTGCCACCTATGTGAAAGCTTGATGGCAAGCAGCTTGTATTGGCTGGAAATCGATGTCTGCGAGGCCCCTCCACACAATTTCAGCCACAACTCAGGGTCCATCTCCCTCTACAGGTCATTTCCCCACTTCCGTCTCAGTTTTTCAGTCAACTCCTTCACCGCAATCACCAGTTCTCAGTACATGACCGAGGTCTAAAAGCTGCTCGAAAGGAGTTAGGTCCCTCTATCTTGTCTCTCCATTTTCCACTCGTGAGCAACCCTTTCAACTGAAGATATAAGAACAAGTGTACCCAAGCCCAGCTACTCCTCTAGCTCAATTATAGTAACAAATGTACTGTTCCTCCATAGTTGACCCACTCTCCCAAGACCTGCCTCAAACCAGGCCTGGAATCTCCTTGGATTTGGGATTGCATCCCGTATTTCTGGCACCCATAAATGGCTCAACAGGGAGGGCCAGGTTGTCACCTCCTTCATTTCCGTGCCCTGTTTCCACACCTCTCATATTGTGCCCAGAACAGGGTGGTCGCAGATTCTGCGGGGGAGCCTGCTTCTAGGGACACACAGCCATTCCCCAACTGAGGCGGGGGCAGGTATAGATTGTCCAGACCCAGCCATTGGTACTCTTTCTGCATTCTAAGGTGTGGGATAAGGACCCATAGCTGTGAGGCTGAATAGTACAGTTTCATATTGGGGAGCCCCACCCCTCCCCTGTCTTTCGGTAGGGCGAGGACCTCATAGGATATCCTAGGTTTTTCCCCCAGAAAAATGCTTCAGGGACACAGATAGGGAGCATTTGAAATGCATAAAGGAATCTTGGTAGGTACACCATCTAAAGGGCGTTAAGGCTTCCGAGCCATGAAGGTTTGCTTCCCCCATCTTTCAAGGTCTGCCCGGAATCTGGCCAGCAGCGTGGGGAAGTTAGGCTAGACCAGATCTTCCGGGACCCTCATGAGGTTAATTCCCAAGTATCTTAATGTGTCTTGGCTAACCTCTAGCCCCAGGAGTGAACCTTCCTATATCTCTGTCCCTTTCCTGTCCAGCCGTAGCAGGATTGATTTTGATCTGTTAATCTTAAAACCCCAGAGATCTCTGTACTGTTCAATCAGCCCAATCACCCTGGGTATGGAGGTTAAGGGGTTCTTAATGTGCAGGAGCATGTCATCGGCATATAATGCGACCTCATATTCCACTCTCCCCCCACCGTGAGTCCCTCTACTCCTGGGTCATCACTAAATCTCTGTGCTAGCGGTTCTAGAGAGAGCACAAATAAAATCGGAGAGTGCAGCCCTGCCCCATATCCCTGCTCAAAGCAAACCTCTGGGAAAGGCCTCCATTGACCGCCATGCACGCCTGGGGGGGACCCATAGACTGCCATAATGCCTTGCCTAAAGCTTGGACCCCAGACCCACTTTGCGCAGTACCTCCTTGAGAAAACCCCACTCAACCCTGTCAGAGGCTTTTTCCGCGGCCACCGATAGAAGAACGCCCCCCCCACCAAACCCTGCACTTCATGGATCAGATGTAAGGTCTTCCGAAATGTGTCCGCCCACTGGCATCCCCTTATAAAGCCGACTTGGTCGGAGTGAATCAATTGGGGCATTGGGGCATGTGTGTCTAATCTAGCCGCCAGAACCCGCGTATACATTTTGGCATCAATATTTAGGAGTGAGATGGGGTGATATGACCCACATCTTTGGGGGTTCATGCCCTCCTTTGGTAGGACCGTGATCATTGCTCGGGAGAAAGATTCTGGGGCTTCCCCAGTCTCCAGGAAATCATTGAACAATTCTACCATGAATGGGATAAGGGGGTTAAGAAAAGACAAAAGCCTGCAGAGAAGCCATCCTCTCCCAGGGCCTTTCCCGTGGGGACCCTTGACACCGCCCTCCTTATTTCGTCAGCCGTTATTGGGGTTTACAGTGCCTCGGCCTCCACCCAGGATAGCATGGGCATCCGGATTCGCTCCAAGTACAGGGTTGTTCCTACAGCATCTGAGTTGACGCCTGTTTTATAAAAAGGTCCTCTTGAGAATGACGCAAACGCCTCTCGGATCCTCCCCCCCCCCGTGGTCCTCTGTTTTCCCCACCCCCTCTATGGCTTTGACCCACCTGTCGGCTCGCTGTCCCCAGAGTCTTGCTTGCAGCTAGCAATGCATCCGCCTTGTCTCCCTTCTCAGAACTTTTGTTTCAGGAACTGCAGTTTCCTAGTTATCTGACCTTCCTCAAGGAGTCGCAATTCTTCCCTTTTCCTTCTTGCCTCCAAAACCCTCTCTTCCCTCCCCGCTACGGTGTCCCCAGCCCTCCTGTAAAGCTGGGCGATTTCGGCCCGTAGCTCGTTTTCGATTAATTTCCACTATTGATTTTTCCAGGCCCCTTCCCTTATCAGGATCACCCTCCATGTCACCTTCCCAGCTTCCCACACAGTTCTCCTAGAGACCTCCCCTGTATTTGTTTTGAAATATTCAAAAATCTCTTTGGACAGTTCCTCATGGAACACTGAGTCTTTCCATAGGGTGTACCAACCCTTGCAAATTCAGACCCACCAACGAAATTGTGATCAGACCACAAAATCAGAGAAATCTGAGAAATCTCCGAACTCATCGCCTCATCCCATAGACCCCTTGATATGTAGATCTAATCAATTCTGGTAAAGGTGCCATGTGGGGCCAAGTAAAAGGTATACCCCATGTCCTTTGGGTGTAGACGTCGCCATATGTCCTGTAACCCATAGACCTCCAACATTCCCAAGACCTCCCCATGCACATGCCGAGGCCCCTCTTCCATCTCTCCCTCCCAGGTTTGTCTGTCCTAAAATCTGTCCACATATTAAAGTCAGCCCCCAGAATGATATGGTCCATAGCTTCGAGCATTATCTTTGGGAGGGTTTTCAACAGATACCTCTGTTGCCCCTGATTTGGGCAGTAGATTGTTGCAAATGTAAACCCGACCTTGCTTATAGTCCCAGAGACCGGAAAGGCCCTACCTTCGTCATCAGCCAGACCCTTGTGACCTCCATCCTTAACCCTTTAACAATAAGGATTCCAAATCCCCGCTTTCCTAAGGGTGCCTGAACCCGTTTTCCTGCCCGTGCGCCCTGCCCGGGACTCTCTTTCTTCCCCTCTGGCGTATTTAGTCTCCTGAAGGACCAGCACATCAAAACCAGCTCTATGTAATTCCCTGGCCAACAGCAACCTCTTTGTGGGCAAGTTCACACCCTTAACATTCAGTGTCCCCACCCTCAGGAGGCCTTCTCCCTTGTCTCCGAGAACTACAGCCATCCTAACATCGTCTCTTTCCTCCGACCTGTGGGCGCTATGGGCGTCCCGTGTGTATAAATCCATCCCCCAACAACCAGTAAACACCTATTTGAGAAGATCCTTATCACACACCCCTCAGAGATTACCCCCCCCTCTTAACCCTCCTTTTATATTGCCAGAGAAAGATCAGACCAACAGATGGAACCAGCTCCCTTCCAGTCCTGTGCACATCATACCTTGTAAACTTCGAGCCCCTGCCTCCGCCCTGCCTCGCCCCCCTCCGACCTCAAGTCTCTCCTATAGCACATCCTTTACCCCCCCCCCCCTTGCTTGATCATACATCACCCACTTAAATCCTGATGTGAGATGCCCAGGTCCTGTGTCCTAATCCAAGGCGTTTCTCAGACTGGGTCAGGTGTCTGCCATGGGCGAAGTGTTCAACTTCCGGTATTTCCTGGAGTCCGGCATCAGTCTTCTCCTTGGACCCTTAATCAGCCACTGCCAGTCACCTGCCACGTTGTCTCCCTGATTCTCTGAGGCTCCGGTTTCTCAAACCAACTCCCCCGTGACATTCCGAATGTCTTCCTCCTTCATCAACCTATATTTTCGGCTGTCAAATTCAAAGGAAATGGATAACGGGAACCCCCACCTATACTTGACTCCTTTCTCGTTTAGCCATTTGGTTAGGGGGGAGCACATTTTCCGCTTAGTTAAGGTCAGTGAGGACAGGTTCTGAAAGATCGCCACTCTGTATGTACCATATGTGACCGGGCCTCTCAACCTGGCTTTTTCAAGAATGTTTATCAGCGTAGTTAGGGAATTTAGAGAGGACCGACCCTGGGCCCCCCCGCAGCCCCACCCGCACGATGAATCCGTTCAATCTTCGCTTAATCAATGGTGTCATCCTCAAAGACCAGTCGTGTCACCTCATGTAATGCTCCCTTCATGTTAAGTTCCGTTTCTCCCTCACGATCCGGGATACCGAAAGTTTGAGGTTGTTACGCCTCTCCTGATTTTCCAGGTCATCCCTCTTCATTATAACCTCTTCTTCACGTCTTTTCATTTCGGTAATCCTCATGTGCATTTGAGTCTCTAGGGTGTCATGGAAGGATTGATTGTGCTCGACTTCGAGACTCTCCTCCATTTCGTCTATCTGTTGAGTGATCCTATCCACTCTGCTCCCAATGTCCGCAAGCATATTTCGTATTTCCTCCATTAGCGCGGCAACATCCTTCTTGATTGCTGCGGATTCCTCTGGTGCTGTAATGTCTCTTGGTCTCTTGGACCCCTGGGTGCATACTTATAAACGGCCAACTTCAGCCTTGCTTCCATGCGCCTCTTCCCGGTGTCTCATACTGGTCTGCCATGGTGAAGACCTCTCCGTGGTCGGCAGGTGCTGGCTATTAGTGCCCCCTTCTTGGCTTCCAAGTTCCTGTGAGTTGGGGGGTAATCCCTGCAGTATGTAGTCCGGGAGGCAGGTACACGCCCGAGATCGGGCCTGGTACTTCCTCACACCCCGCAGGGTGGGGGGGGGGAGAACAGGGAGTCCCCTGTCCCTGACCAACTGCTCACTGGGGCGGGGTGGGGTGGCTAGTTCTCTTCAAAATTCCCTTCAAAAGATACAAAGAGTCAATTATCTGCAGGCGGGGTGCATGCGTGGGCCCAGGCGCTCAGAGGTGCTCTAGGGTCACTCATTCCTTCTGTCCTCTGGATCCCCTAGTCAGCCCTCTCCAGGTCCTCCTTTTTTCTTTCACTGCCCTCCTTGTCGCAGGTCCTTTCTTCTTCTTTCGCTAGCAGTGGATCACATGCCACCTACAGTTATATCTTGTACCATTACTCATGTGCAGGGGAGTTGTTCCAGTAGCCTTTGTTCCATTAGAGCTGGTGGCAGGTACGTCTCCCCTCACTGGTAGACCCAGCCCGGCACAGCAGTCCGCCCGGTCTGGGACAACTTCCTCCGCCTCCCTCCCCTCTCAGTCTGCCCAGAGGAGGCAAGCAAATGCCCCTTCCAAGGGGGGCCACTCGCTTCCCTCCTGCTTACACTGCTGTGCTCAAGATGGCTAATCCCTATCAGTGTGGCATTTCTTCATTGAACGCAGTGCAGAGAAGGAGGTTGCCATTGCCTACACCAAATTTCACCACTCTGTCTTTGGCCAACTTGGTGTTTCCCCTTGTCACTAATTTTCTTCTCGCCGTATAATATGGGTCTTAAAGGGTATCACTTGAGTGTTCTGTGAGAAGGGATATACAATGTGGGGCGATGCTTTGCACTTGCGCCCGTTAAGAGGAGTGTGTGTTCACACCAATCCGTCCCTGGGCAGTACGATGGACGTATTCTTGCTTTCCTCCCTGGGCCTTCCTTATGGCCTTGTGCAATGCTACTGTCGGGAAGGGGGCCAGGCCAAACTGCGCTCAATGCCCCTATTTGAACTGCTCCCGTGACATTCCCGTGTCTTGGTCCATGTGCCCCGTTAAGCCCAAAGGCTGGAAGCCCTCAATGATGATAGGGAGGGGGTGGGACACACGAGAAGTGCGGCCACGTCCCCCTTCCGACTGTCCTAAGGAGCTCCTCCAGTGCTCCGGGCCTCCTCACCTGTTCCACCTCTCTCCGCTGTTATGCCTCCTCAGAGATGTTGTCTTTGCATTCTGCTGTCACTCTTCGGGACGCTGCCTCTGTACTCCAGTATTTGTTGGTCCCGCACAGTCCACGGGCTGGGCACCTCCGGCTGCACACTGGACTCCTCAGCTTCTTGGAGCCTCTTCACATGCAACGTCCATTGCTGGGACGCCGACAACTTTGTCTTCCGTCCCTCTGCTGCACACTGCTTTTCTGGTCCGGCATCTCCCCCCACAGAGACCCACCAGGGGTTGGTAGGGCCCCCCCCCATCACTGCGAGTTTTCAGAAGAGGGGGGCCGAGTGCCCCTCGCACCAACTGCTCTCCGGACCGGATACCTTCCGGGAACTCTGCGCACGGTCCCCTGGGAGGGGGCTCCTCCTCTTCATGTCGCTCCTCGGCCTTGTCCGGTTCCACCCTTCGCGAGGGGCCCCAGAGCTCAAAAGCGTGCATGCATGATCAGTGGTTGTTCCCACACTCAACCCAGCGGTCCTTTCTCCACGGGGGCCCGTTAGGAGGGGGCTCTGATCCTGAAATGGCCGGTGGATAAGAGAGCTTTGAACTCAGGCTGCCATCGCCTGTGTGCTCTCTGGTGGCCTCGCTGAATGCTTTCTAAGAGAGATTATATTCTATTTGAGGAATGCCCTGAACTGTGGTTATATCCCTGTGGGAGTCTCTTGCAACAAAGCGGTTTCCCTCCAAATGTTATTGCTGTGTAACTAGATCCAAAGGTTGTGCAAAAATCCATTTCCCAAATCCAACAGTTTTATATTTATATCTATGCATGTTACCCAGAAGGCCTGAACAGCCTCTGCTGGCATTTAGAATCCAAAATTCAATTACCAGTCAATATGAACCATCTGGCTTCAACACTGGAAGTAGTGCTGTGTTTTGTGGGCTTGCCTGTTGTACTAAAACTCCTTGGCCTAATAACTGATCCAAGATTACTTTTAAATGTGATATTGCCTTATCCTTCATTGGATATTGTCTCTGAGGCTATGATGTTGCAAACACTGGCATTCTATGTGGTGGGCAATCGAGGCCATGTCCTACATTAAGCTTGAATGATTGTGCTGCACCTAAAACGGCCCATGAGGCTGCATAAGCTTTCATTAAGTGTTCCTCAACCTCTTCTGAAAAAGCTGTTTTAATTACTTCTTCCCCACCCCCCCGTTAGGGCTTTCCCTAACATACTGCTTAGGCCAGTCTTGTTCTGCTAAAAGGCCATCTTGTGTTAAGTGCAACTTAGACCAAAATAGTGGGCCTCATTACAAGTTCCCCGGTCCGGAATGCAGTGATTCCGCTGCGACGGTAATAAAGTTTCCGCGTCCGCAAGGTTGCGGAAAGATCGTCCGATTACAGGCTGTCGGCAGCTCTCGTGGTCATTGCCTCTAGGTCTACTCAAGACTGATCAACCATCTCAGACGCATAATAGTTGACTTAAAAGTAACCAAATACCTCAATGAATATCACTAAACGACCTCATGAAATGAAATGCCTTCTCAATACCTCTCCTCTTTCTCAATGTGATATTAAGAATGGGTAAAAAACAGGCCCTCATGCACACTTTTGTCCTCAAAGGGTAGAGAGATGAAGGCTGGAGGCTTGTGGTCTGCACAATCCACAAATAAAATCCAATCAGGGAAAAAACACCTATCAAAATCACCAAGGTCTCAGTGAAAAGCAACAAAAAGGGGAAAAATAAAAAATTTAGTGGCAATTGGAATTGACCAGGGCCCAAATAACAGCCAATTATGACAAACATATGTCCATAAGTGGTGAGAAGAGGGCCATAGGTAAGAATGCTGCTCTATACAGCTCAGTCAAAAATAGTAGTTCCTCTCAAAAAGCAAAGTAATTAAAATTTCTTAAAAACCCAAAAATGCAATTCCAAGTGCTTCAAAATCCAGGCAGAAAAAAGGAGTGATAATCCCTCCCTTTCTTCTCCATAGGTTTGCATGCAAAGAGTGGTTCCAGTCTGCTCTCTGGGTCATCCTCTAGCCTCGTCTGCCTCCAGTCTTGCTTCATCCAGCACACCCCCGCTTCATCAGAGGATTGACATCAGGGTATTGTTTACCTAGGCCTAGAGGTCAACTCCTCCCCAAAGGCACAACACCAATGGCAAGTTGTGTCGTAGGAAGATGCTAAAGTAATGCCGTAGCTTTATTATATACATTACTCACCGTAATCTTATTTCTGACAATTGCATCTACTTCGATTCACATGCTGTGTATATAGTCCGACATCTAGTGGTAATCGCAGAGTAATACATCTTTTTTTCAAAGATCGAAAAGTGATGTCAACCTGGGCGTGACTAACACTATCCCTAACGTGACGTGTAGTGTACCTAAAATCCCACATGCGTTGAGGTCCCACTGGTTGTTTTTCTTCTGCTGTCAGAATGCGTGAGAGTATAAAAGAGACGAGGTGTAAGATGTCTATGTTCCTTCTACTCCAAGAGGTGAGGAAGGGTGGGAGCATGTGAATCTAAGCAGATACAATCATCAGAAATACGATTACGGACAGTAATGTATGTCTTGTGCTGCTTGTGAGAATTTGTTTAGAATCACATGCTGTGCATAGACTAGCGAGCAGTACCAGGAGATGGTGGTGGGATGTGTGAAGTAACAGTAGCAAAGAGATGTTTTAGCACTACTTGTCCCACCTGAGAATAAGACCTAGAGTGTCTATCTAGGCAGTAGTGTTGTGTAAAGTTGTGTACAGAACTCCAGGTTGCTGCTTTGCAAATGGACTCGAGAGGAACATTTGCAATGAATGCTATGGTAGCCCCTGTACCCCAAGTAGATTGAGCTCTGTGCGTAAAGGGTAGATCTCTCTTGGCAAGAGAGTAACAGTGTGATGCAATTTACGATCCATCTGGAAATAGCTGATTTAGAGACAGGGCTCCCTTCTCCACCAGCTGCCATAGAGAAAGAATTCTCAGCGGCTTAGTCTTTTCAAGTTCGAATATTACGGCCCTCCTCATGTCTAGCGTATGGAGGCTTCTTTCTGCAAACTTAGTGGGGCTTTGAAAGAAAGTAGGAAGTTTGATTGATTCACATGGAATTCCGAGATGAATTTAGGCACAAAATCTGCGTCTGTGCACAAAACCACCTTGTCTTTGTGAATAGTTACAAATGGGTCTTGAAATGAAAGGGCCTGCAGTTCACCAATTCTCGTTATCGAGGTGATGGCCACTAAGAAAGCAGTCTTATAGGTTAAGGCTAGCCTTGTGCATGGGCTTGAAAAGAGGTCCCATTAACCTTGTGAGACCAACATTCAAGTCCTATCTGGGAGTTGGTTTGGTAATAGGGGGGTGAAGACTTTTTACCCCTTCCATGAAAGTCTTAATGACAGGAATTTTCCACCATGAAACCATGCTCTGGGATGTTGTATACGCAGAGAGAGCGGCCAGATGGACCTTTAGGGAATTGAAAACAAGTCCTGAGTCTAATAGGTGTGTTAGATAAAGGACAATATCTTTAGGGGAGCAGTCAATAGGGTTGATGTTCTAAGCATTGCACCAGATGACATGCATTTCTTACCGTAAAAGCATTTATGATGATTGTATCTGCTTAGATTCACATGCTGTGCATATGGTCCGACATCCAGTGGTAACCGCAGAGTATTGCATCTTGTCTTTTGAGAATCGAAAGGGGACGTTGACATGGGCGCGCCTGTAACACTATCCCTATGTGACATGCCGTGTACCCAAGATCCCTCACGTGTTGAGGTCCCTCCGATTGTATTTATTCTGCCATGAGGGAGCCTTAGGACTATCGTGAGTGAGTACAGAAAAGAGAGAAAGTAGTAAGGCATCTATGTTCCTTCCATCCAAGCAGGGAGGAAGGGTGGGCGCACGTGAATCTAAGCAGATACAATTATAAGAAATGCATGTCTTCCAATGCTTGTTAATCTGTTTAGAATCACATGCTGCGCACAGACTAGCGGAGTTGGAGGTGGGTTGTGAGAAGGAACAGTAGTGAAAAGATGTCTTAGTACTGCCTGTGCCACCTGAGAATCAGATCTAGAGTGAGTGTCTAGGCAGTAGTGTTTTGTAAAGGTGTGTACAGAACTCCAGGTTGCCGCTTTGGAAATGGACTCAAGGGGAACATTTGCAATGAATGCGATGGAAGCCCCAGTGCCTCGCGTAGAATGTGCTCTAGGCTTGAAGGGCAGTTCTCTCTTGCAAGAGTGTAGCAGAGCATGATGCATTTGACAATCCACCTAGAGATGGTCGATTTGCAGACCGCATCTCCTTCTCTTCCTGCCGCCAATGAAACGAAAAACTGATTAGTCTTTCTTAGGGGTCGAGTTCTTTCCATGTAGATCATGACTGCTCTGCATACATCAAGTGTGTGCAGGCTTTTTTCTCCCATGCTTGAAGGGTTTTGAAAGAACGTTAGTAGTTCTATAGATTGGAACTTAGAAATGAATTTAGGCGCAAACCTAGGGTGAGTGCGTAGAACCACCTTATCTTTGTGTACTGTTCCAAAGAAATCTAGGACTGAGAGCGCTTGTAGTTCACTTACTCTCCTAATGGAGGTAATAGCTATTAAAAAAGTAGTCTTATAGGTGAGATCTTTAAGACTCACTCTGTGCATGGGCTGTCTAGTCAACACCACATTTAGGTCCCATCTGGGAGCAGGGTTAGAAACGGGAGGATGAATTCTTTTCACTCCTTCCATGAAAGCCTTAATAACTGGTATCTTGCACCACAACACTTTCTGTTGTGATTTAGTGTAGGCTGAAAGCGCACCTAGGTGAACTTTTAGAGGGTTAAAGACCAGGCCTGAGTCAAGAAAATGAGTTAGGTACAAAACAATGTGTGTGGGAGAGCAGTTAATTGGGTTAATTCTCTGAGTTGCACCAGATAACAAACCGTTTCCACTTAGTGGACTAGCAATATCAAGTGTTTGGTTTTCTTGCCTCCCCGAGAATGACCGTACATCGCTGAGGGAGATGCAGGTGCCCAAACTCCGACCTCAGGAGCCAGGCCGTTAAGTTCAATGTCTGCGGGCATGGGTGAAGCGTCTCCCCTTTGTCTTGCGACATGTTGTACGGGGAAGGCAGTTTCACTGGAGGAGATAGGGACATCTTCATCAGATGAGCGATCCAGGGTTTGCGGGCCCACATGGGAGCCACCAGTATCATTGTGACTGGTTCGTGGTGTATCTTGTGCACTATCTTGTTGAGAAGGGGAGGCAGAGGGGGTATGGGGGAGCGTAAACAAATTTCCCTGACCATGTTATCCAGAGTCTAGGGGTACCTGGAGGCTTCTTGGCATTGAGCATTCTCCAGAGTTGCAAACAAATCGATCTCTGGGAAGCCCCATTCTGTGAAAAAGTTGGAGACGATGTCTTCGTGTAATCACCATTCGTAGTCCACGGGCAACGGGAAATCTCTGCTGAGTATGTCTGCTAGAAGATTGAGTTCCCCTGGAACATGTTATGATAACAGGAACATGTTGCGTTTGAGAGCCCACTTCCAAATGTTCTGGGGCAGTTTGGACAGTCCTGGAGAGGGAGTGCCCCCTTGTTTGTCTGCCTTCAGTCACTGTGGCCAGGAGACGAGTTTGTAGTGGTTCGGGAACCTCCTGTAGGCCTTCTTGTAGCAAGGCCCACTGAGCGTCCGCGTAGTTGGCCAATAAGGTGGTATTGTTGGCAATACATGTTGAAAAAGCTGCTGCGGCCGTGACCCTCTTCCCAAGGGCGTAAAGTCTTTTACCTTCTTTATCAGGGGGTGCCTCGCCGGTTGACAGAGGGACCCCTGCCCTTTTTCTTGTAGTGGTCACCACCAGAGAGTCTGGGGTGGCGTGACCTCTGATATAAAAGGGGTCTGAGGGAGTAGGACGAAAGAGCTTTTCTATCCTCGGATTCACACCTCTTGTTAGAGCAGGTGATAAGGAGGGAGCCAGACGTTTTTTTATTGAATTGAGAGGAATAGCCTGGCTGGCCGGTGGCTTCTCTGTGAGGATGTCCTCCACAAAGTCAGCTTCAGGGACAGCTTCATCTGTGGCGATTTTTTTGAAGTGTTCAGCTGCTTTGTGCAACATGACGTTAAACGTTAATTGATCGTCCACTGGCGAGGGTTGTCTAGTGGGAGTGTTCTGGGGGGAATCCAAACACAGGGCATCAGGATCTGGTGAAGGATCTGGAGATTGCCATGGCTGAGGGTCACCCATATCCGGGTCTTCCCCCCCCACCACCCCTCTATGGGATCATGCATGTCCTCAGGCTTGTTGAATTGATCTTCATCCTGAGAACTGTAGGAGTCTCCTCCTCAGTGAGGTCATAGGTATATATATCCTCTTCCTGAGAGGGGTCAAAGAGTCTTGGGAATTTTGCTACAGGGTCCAAAGGGCTCTCCTCTCGTGGTCTTCTGGGCGTGGTTTGATATGAACGGGTAACAAACCTGTCCAGTCTCTCCATACAATTTTCAAACTTCTATAGTCCATAAAGAAGACCTAGAATGGTCTAGAGGTGGTACAGGGTCTTGAAAATGTTCTGTTGTAAAACGTTGAGATTTTTATCTCAACGTCTAAGACCTCCCTTCCTCGCCCTCCGAAAACTCTGCCTGGGGGACCGACAGAGGTTGGGCTTCCCTGTGCCTTTCTTTCGGCTTAGGGGAGGGTTCCGGTTCTCCCTTTAGGCTATCCTTGGATCTCGACGAATCCTTGGTCTTTTCCGTAGGCCTCGAAGAATCTCTAGACTGCCGTTTATGTGAATCGGCTGAAACAATTCTTGCTAAGCTGTCGGCAACGTCCTCCGCAGACAGGAGGCGCGTAGCATCGGCCTGCGATTGTGAAGGAGCCTTTTTCGGCAAAGCCGGGGCCTCGTCTTCGGCGGCTGCCTTCTTTGGCGGTGTCGGGGCCTGGTCTACAGCGAACGCCTTTTTCAGCAGAGCCGTAACCCTGTCGTCGCCGGACGCCATCTTATGATGCGTCTCGACGGAACCCGGGATATTAGAAATCGCGCCCTTTGTTCTTGATAGCCCGGTCGCTAGGCACATATGTGGCTGCAGGGAGGGCTGCCAATCCTAACGGTCGACACCTGGCGCCAGAACTTCCGGTGTACCCGTTGGTGCTGAAGTCTTCTTCGACTTGGCCGAAGATCGACTTGGGGTTGTGTGGTTAGTGCTATGTAAATGTTCGACTTTGTCGCCAGGGTGTACATTCCCCATAGCAATGCCTGAGCTGTGCCTGGCGGGGCCGGGGACAGACTATGCGGAGCGGGGACGCTCTGTCGAAAGGTCAACGACCTCTGGGTTGGAGGTCTGTGTCACTATTGCTGTTGTCACATTCGGTGGCTGCGGCCTTGGGAGAAAACTCGGCCTTCGACTTCCGTAGGCCGCCCACCGCTTGACTTTGCACTCCTTTAATGTCTTAGGACGGAGGAGCTTACAAGCCACACAATCTACTTCGTTGTGATCGAGGGTCAAGCAATGATTACACCGTTTATGCTAATCTCTCCAGGGAAATTTGCCTTTGCAAATGGGGCAAAACCTAAATGGAGTCCTCTCCATAGCTGAGGATGGGTATAGTGACGAAGACCAAAAGGGAAAGAGGAAGGAAAGGGAAAGGCATTTTCAGATTGTACAGAAATGTCCACCCCGACCCCACTCTGCCTACTGTGTAGGCCGGCAGAAGGCCTGGCCACGTGGTCGGCAGCGCCAACTGGATCACCGTCCGTCGAAGTTTTTCGGCGGAGATCTGGAACAGCCGTCGAAATAAGGGACGGAAGGGTGATCTTAAGTATTTTAATAACTATTCGACTAACGGTCGAAGGGACAAAAGGCAATGTCTCTGACGAGCTCCGCATAAGGCGACCAGTATGCTGGGCGGAAAAAAACAATCTGAGGGACCTCGACGCGCGAGGGATCTTGGGTACACTGCACGTCACATAGGGATAGTGTTACAGGCACGCCCATGTCGCCGTCCCCTTTCGATTCTCGAAAGACAAGATGCAGTACTCTGCGGTTACCACTGGATGTCGGACCACATGCACAGCATGTTAATCAAAGCAGATTAACAAGCATCAGAAAAAGCGTTTCCACTTATTGGAGTAGCAATGTCTGGTGTTGCGTTTTTGTGCCTCCCAGAGTATGTGCATACATCTCGGAGGGTGTTGGAGGTGCTCAAACTCTGACTGCTAAATTTAGTGTTGAGGGGGGAACGGATGCAGTGTGTCTCCCCTGGTCTTGCGACAGCATGTTGTACAGGCATGGCAGTTTCCTGGGAGGGGAGACTGACATTCCCATCAGATGGGAGAACCATGGCTGCCGGGCCAACCTAGGTGCCACTAGGATCATCGCGACTTGGTCCTGGTATATCTTGTGCACTATCCTGTTGTGAAGTGGAATCGGGGGGAAAAGCGTAGGGAAATCTCCCGGACCATGTTATCCAGACACTGTACCCATAGGGAATTTGGGCAGTCTCCAGAGTCGCAAACAAGTTGATGTCTTGAAATCCCCATTCTGCAAAGAGGTTGAGCAGAATGTGCTCTTGCAAGCGCTACTCATGCTCTCCAGGAAGGTTGAAGTCTCTGCTGAGCACATCTGCCAGAAGATTGTGTTCCCCTGGAACAAATTTTGAGAGGAGGAACATGCCATGTTGTTAGGCAGAATTATATGCAGTACCCTTTGGGAACACCACACACAATTAAGACTACAAGTGACAGTACAAATTCACCTTTGGTACAGGCCTGTACTATAAAGTTAAAGTGGTAGCGATGGCTGAGCAGCCAGGCCTATCTCAAGAGTAAGTGAGCAATATCAAATAGTTAGACAAAGGATAGCAATTACTATGATTCAGGCAAACATTGACTCAAGGTGACAATTCTCAGACGTTTCGCTCTGGCCACTCACCGAAACACACCGCCAACAACACATGGCCTACCTTCTCGCGTTCCCACAGGTGTCCCGATGAAAATGGTACCTCACATGTGTGGGTGCACCTACCGGGGGCGCAAAAGGAAAAGGGTAACCCACTGGTAACCCCAAGCCTTTTGCCACTGCCCATTTTGTTCATGTGGACAACCTACAGATTTGGGCCTATGGAGTCCAAGCCAGCAAGGAAAAAAAAAAGCAGCCTATGAATTTGTATTATTTTTTTTGTTTACCCAACTTCGCTTGGTGCAGATGGCCACATTAGTGTGGCCTCCAGGGTGCCCAAACCCTACTGTCCCATCTATTGGGGGTCCTGCCCCACGTTTTGTGGTGGCCCTCTCCCCCCCACCCCAAATGGGCGGCAGGAGCACCTCATGCAGGCCTCCCTGGGCCTCCTACAAACGGCTGCGTGAGGTACACCCCACCTCCATTTGGGGTGGGTGGGAGAGGGCCACCACAAAAGGGGGGGCAAGACCCCCAATAGATGGGGCAGTAGGGTTTGGGCACCCTGGGGGCAGATTGCCACACTAATGTGGCCATCTGCACCAAGCGAAGTTGGGTAAACAAAAAAATACAAATTCATAGGCTGCTTTTTAGGGGGGGCTGAGGGGAACCCTAAATTGGCAGCAAATGATGTACTGCAACAGGGGGTGGCCCTCACCCCCCCACCCCAACTGGAGGGCCCCACCTCATGCAACCCTCCCTGGGGGCAGATAGGGGGCGTGGGGCACCTCATGCATCCCTCCCTGGGGTCAGATGCCCCTTCCTAGAAGCAGATATCTGCCCCCAGGGAGGGTTACAAGGGGTGCCCCGATTTCTACTTCGGTTGGGGGGCACCCCCCCTTTCATTCAGTAAAAAATCCATGGTGGCTAGTGGCCCCCCAGCCCCATCCCTACCCCCACCCCCTTTTCCCATCATTTCATTTTTTTTTTTTTTTTTTACATTCCCTTGGGGCAGATGGTCAGCCATCTGCCCCAGGGTTCACATGCATGTGCCCCCATGCTTTGGGGCCGGGAAGCGGGAGAGGGCTGCTTACTTGAAGCAGCCCCCTGCCCCCAACTCACAAACGGATCCATGGTGGTCTAGTGGGTTGCTGGTCACGGATCAAGCGCTCTGCGCCGATCCGTGACCAGCAATGCCTCATACATGTGGTGTCCTTGGAAACGGGAGAACCTCCCCTTTCCAGGGACACCACTTTTTGCCATATCCCTGGTGGTCTAGTGGGCCCCAGGGCACCAAACCCCCTCCCACCTCTCCCTTCCCTCGATTTATTATTATTATTATTTTTTTTCCTTTTCACCCCTGGGGGCAGTGATCATCTGCCCCCAGGGGTCTCTGGCGCTGTGGCCCCATGCTTTGGGGCCACGGGGGGCCACTTACCTAGTAAGCAGCCCCCCCTCCCCGGCATCACAAACGGATCTGTATTGATCCGGTGGCATTGCTGCCCGCAGATCGCCCACCCTGCGCCCGATCCACGGGCAGCAATGCCACACAAATGGGTATCGTCAAGGGGAGAATCTCCCCTTTTCAACAATACCCGCCTCGATCTCCGGCTTGAAATACAGCCGGAGATCGAGGCGGAACAAGAAGGTCTCTTCCCTTCTCTCTTCCCCGCAGCAGCCGAAAATGGCTGCTGCAGGGAATTTACTTTCAGTTTCACGCCGACGTGCGTTACGCACGCCGACATGAAACCGAAGGTAATCCAGCCCCCTGGCAATGAGGGGGGACCTCCTCCTCACATAGCCCGGGGGTTGAATTACAGTTTTGAGCGATCCCTGCTTTGCAGGGATCGCTCAAAACAAGGTGCCGAAAAGGACAAGCTATCTCGTCCTTGGCACTGCGTGTGCACTGCCAAGGACGAGATACCTCGCCCTTGGCACTTAAAGGGTTAAGATAACAGCGGTAGAAAAAAAATAGAGTTGTTACCACTGCCACTGCCACTGTTTACCCAAAACAAGCTAGTGTTTTGGAGTATTGCCAGCAGAAGAACATTATGCCTACTACAGTACATGCCGCTTCCTTCATTTGCCAGCATCGGCGGCATGAGGGATAGAGATAGTACATATTGGGCATTAATTTATATATAATTTATTTATATATAGCTTCACCACCCTCGCTAGGGTGCACATATTGCGTGACTCACTGTCATGCACAGCCTTCCTTTTGTTCTTGTTTCTCTTTGTTTGGATGCGTACGCGAAGGAAAAACCGTGCTCAGCTGTTTCCTCGCTCGGACGCATATGCGAAAGGGAATACGCTCACGTGACGGAGGTCACGTGGCCCTGGCGTAGCGTCCATTCATCACAGACCCGGTTACGGCTTCTCTGTAGTTTCGGGGTTTGCAGGAGCAGAGCCGCGGTTTCTGGACAACAAGTAAGCGTTTCCGCCCAGTAGAGACAGAAGTTTTCCTTTTTTCCCTTTCGCTCCCACCTTTTGAAAACCTAGGGAGCGCGTGTTTTTGATTTAAACAGAATCGAAAAAATGAATACACATTCTGAGTGGTGCCTGCTGTTTTCTGTTTCAGCCACCATTACTCGGCTATCTTGTGGTCTCTGCCTATCACAACAACGAATCGATAACCTTGGCAGGTGAGAAGGTTAGTACACGTGGCGCTTTACCTTCCTATTTAGATAACCAAAGGCTGTAGATCCACTTGTTTTTTCAAGAAAACTGCTCCGGTTTGGTCATTTAAGAGAAAAACAACACATGTCTTTGATTCTTTCATTTCAACTGTTACCACATAAGGGAACCACAGACTTGATTACCACACTGTCTGTTGGTTCTCCCCCTTTTTCTACATGTATCTGTTTTGTGTATACTTGACCTTGAAGGTTTGTCCCTGGTTTTATGAAAGGCGACGCAGTGATTTCACCTGCAGTCTCCTAGCATTTAGTGCGTATGGCAGTCTTTGGGAGCTACTAAGGCTTTGTTGTCTTTGTTTTTCCTTAGGTTCCCCTGGGAAGTTTTTCCTGTTTTGGCACTGGAAGTTGGGGTAATGTATAAAGAACAAACCCCACTGGCAGAAATATGGTGATTGAACACCATGCACCATTATAGACTCCTCCCCCCTCGTTTTTAGAAGACTGTCCTGAAGAAAGTGGTTACACCTAAAATACACCACTGAAACCGGTAGACAGCGGTTGTGATGTGACAGAGAACCAAAACATACTCTACCATGACCATGAACAACCTTTTATGTTTTTTAGCGTAGCCTTACGTCCCCTTCTACTACAAAAACACTTTATTCGAAGAGATTACGCAGCCTACATGTTTGTCTTCACTTGATCTATACTTGAAAACGGGTACATTCCCAATAGTGGGGACCTGCTGTATTCATAAATATGGGTTTCAGCAGTAGAATGACATTGTTCTAAACCTGTTTCCAGTGTGGGGTCTTTTTATCTGTAGAGCCACCTTGGGAAATTTTGATCTGTCTATGGGATAGTAAAGTTATATAGTACCCGTAATAGACAGCTCAGATCTGTTACTTTGTAGTTGTATACTTAGTCCCAGGTGTAAACTTTACTTTTACTTTCGCGTTGACACTCTACTTATGGTGACCAAGGACAAACAAGAGTTGAACAACCTTTATGTTGTTCCGGTTATTCAAAAATGAATTCTCTTTGACCTCTTTTACTATCTCCCCCTTTTTGTAAGCGGCACATCAGCGCTTCCTAGGGAAAGGTTCCTTGAAACCCTTTTGAGTGAGGTTAAGGGATAAGGGGTAGACAGTATTTTCCTCTCTGTCCTACTGTCTTTCTGAGGTAACCTTGTGTCTCCTTTGGCCCCACACTGGACAGCGCTTTGGGTCCATACCTAATGGGTCTCTCTACTGCCCTTTCAAAATGATACACAGTTGTGTGTTGCCCTCCTTTGTTGTTTTACAAAAAAAAAATTGTTACCACTGCCACCAGCCAAGTCTTGATGAAAAGGGAGTGAAACAGTGCTCCAAGAGAAACAGACAATAAGGGATAAGAATTAACCCTTTCCAATACTCCATGTAAGATGGGGTGTACTGGGTCTGTGGTTTAGAAATACTACATAAAGTTAATGGCAACTTTACATGTTTCTGGGAGACAGTAGTCAGTCCCAGAAAAATTGAGTCATTGGGCAGTCTGAAAGACAACCATGTGTCACTGCACTGAAGGTGCTGTGTAACACACCAAAAAGTATGCTCATGGAGTAGATGAGGATCCAGAGCCTAAGATCACACAAATGGTAAAAATACACCCAGCAAAACACATGTAATAGTGGGAAAAAGGCTCACACTCTTACCAGGTGAAAAAAAATAAACCCTAGAAATCCAGCAAAGCTGCTGAGGGACTCATTAAGTAAGGGAAATTAGCCATTTGGAGATGGCTTCCCTAACACATGTCCCTGAAGATGTACTTAGAAGGCTTTCAGGGCTTTGAGCAATGCAAGCAGATCCAACAGATTGATGTGATTGGATGCTACTGATGGGGACCACACAGGGTGTGCTGTCTGTTGAAGGAGGTGAGCTCCCCACCAGACAGAGATGCGTTCTTGGTGAGAGTGGCCTCTACTGCAGGGTTGGTAAAGGTTTTCCCCTAGATCGTCCCGCTGGCTTCACAGCATTGGCTCGAGATGGCCTAGGGCACATGCGCAGATGAGTGTGAGGAACTTGGTAGATGCAGGAAGCTATCATCCCCAGCAGCCGCATGGCGTTGTGGACGGTTACCCAGTGACTGGCTACATAAGGAGGGATCTGGAACAGCATGTTTTGAACCCTCTCATTGGAGGGGAAGACAACCCCCGTCTTCTGTCCGAATTAGGGCCCCCAGAAACTGTTTGACTTGGCTGGGGACCAGACTTGACTTCTTCTCGTTAATAGAGAACCCTAGATTTAATAGATCTACTGTCTTCTGGGTATTTCCCAGGCATGTTCCGTACAGGTCTCCGGTATTGAGAAAACATTGCGGTAAGAGTACACAGGGATGCACTGCCTGTGCAGGTGAGCATCCACTACCGCTAGTACCTTTGTAACTACCCTTGGGGATGAGGCAATACCAAAAGGGGAGAACCTTGAACTTATAGTGTGTGCCCTCTACCTTGAAACTGAGGTACTTTCTGTGCACTGGCGACATTGAAATATGAAAGTATGCATCTTTCATGTCCATTGTGGCCATGTAATCTCCATGCTGCAACAGTGAGATTACTTCCCGAAGAGTCGTCATCTTCAGAGGTTTGACATATTTGTTTGCAGGACGCAGATCTAAAACAGGGCACATGGTTAGATTGTTTTTGGGTACAAGGAAGTATATGAAATAAATACCCTTGTTTACCTGGAGATGAGGGACAACTTTGATGGTGCCCTTTTCTAGCAGGACCTGGACCTCGCCCAACAGGATGCGCAGATGGTCTGGTGACAGTTGTCTGCTTCCGGGTGTTTGGTAGCGGGCGGTTGGAGGAACTCGATGCAGTACCCATGGGCAACGGTCTGCTGATCTGATTCCCCCCCCCCCCCGGATCCATATTGTCCTTTGGAAGAGCAGGAGAAGGACTCCCTGCAAAAGGGCCGGCGGGTGTTGAAATTGCCTCGCTGGTCAAAGGGCGTGGCCGAGATCTGATTGAGCGATTTTAAGGTCTTGTGCTCTTTCTTGGCGGTTTCCAAAGCCTCATCAACTGCTTTGCCGAAAAGGTTAGATTAGTCCACTGGCTTATTGATCAGGGAGGCCTGACTCTCCGGTTTAAAACCTGAATTCTTCAGCCAGGCGTGGCATTTGAGAAGAGTCCCCTGGACAAGGACACGCCCCGTGGTCTCAACAAAGTCCAATGTATTTTTAAGAATATTCTGGGTGACTTGCCGCCTTTCTGAGACCAATGCCAAAAGGTAGGTGCGCACAGGCTCTGGGACATCTTGTTGACCCTCCTGGACAAGGCCCCACTGAACGTCACTGTAGCTTGCCATGAACATTGTATTATTGGCTATCCTGGCAGAAAACGCGGCAGAGGTAGCGACACGCTTGCTGCGGGCATACAATTTCTTGTAGTCCTTGACGGTAGGGGATTCCAAAAAAAAAAGACAGTGGTACCCCCGCTCTTTTCTGTGTAGTAGTGACGACGAAGGAGTCTGGGATGGCATGGCCCCTGATGTACAGAGGGTCTGAATGAGCCGGGCTGAACATTTTCTCCACACAGGGATTAACCACACGTGTGAGCAATGGTGTAAGCAGTGAGGGGGCAAAACGCTTCTTGACTGAGTTTAACAAAGGGATAGCTTGGCCAACTGGAGTCTTATCGTGAAGGATACTTTCCACGAAGACTGAGACGACTTCTTGTGTGGTAATCTTAAAGTGATGAGCAGCTCTTTTGAAAAGATTCTTGAACAGCATCTGGTTATCAAGTTTCAGGAGTGTTTGACAAGTGAACCAGTCTTAGTGCTTCTTTAGATGCTACCGCGTCTTTCGACGGTGCAGCGTCTTCGGACAGCACCTCGATGCAGGCCATAGATTTAGTGGACATCCCCTCTACAGAGGAGGATTTAACTGCATGCATAGGCGGATGCGCAGAGGGTGAAGGACTGCAAGGTTCGGAAGGCCCAGCCAAAGATTTTGACAGGCACGCGGTTGTAGAAACTTTCCTTGACGGCTGCACCGGGGGAAGTTTGCTTTAGAGCAGGTGTTGTGCATGTCCCTGTCGCCAGGATGTGACTGACCCACAGCACCAACAATGGCATGCTTGCTGGGAAAAGACACGTGGGAGCGCGAGGGCGCCACAGTAAGGTCAACGGTGAGGGCGCCACAGTAAGGTCAACGGCCTCTGAATCAGAGCTGCGGCTGCCGACAAATTCCTCATATGAGGCGTCAGCTCCAGTGGGGGTGTGACTCTCGGCCTGCAAGCATAGGTCGCCCACCATTTTGTACGCCTGTCTTTCAGGGTCTTTGGTCGAAAGAGCTTACAGGCTTTACAGTTACGCTCATTGCGATTAGGATGAAGACACAGATTGTGTCAGCGATGGGTGTCCTACCAAGGGAATTTGTCGTTGCAAGACAACAGAATTTAAAAAGGTGTTCTCTCCGAAGCAGAAGGAAACGGCAGCAAGACCAAAAGAAAGAGGAGTGAAGGAAGAAAAGGCATTCTCAAGAGAAGTCAGTACAAACAGGGCCCCACTCTCCCTACTATAAAGGCCGGGCCGGAAGGGCTAAGGCCACATGGAAAACAGTCGCTGAACAGACAAGACGGATCTTCGGCGGACAACACCAGGCAAACAGCCTTGATGAGTAGTCGAAGGCAAGCGAACCGCTGAGGAACAGGAAAACAGCAATATAAAACTCTCACAAGCTCTGCATTACGTGCGACCGACTAGTTAGATGGAAATAATCTGTGGGATTTTGACGCGTGAGGGATTTTGGGTACACTACCGGTCATGTCAAGAATAGTGTTACAGTCACGCCCAGGTCGACATCCCTTTTCAATCTTCAAAAAAAAGATGCAAAACTCCACAATTACCTCTAGATGTCGGGCTATATGCACAGCATGCTATTCTAAGAAGATTCACAAGCATCAGAAGCGAAATTCTCTCACAAAGCTGCTAAAGGCCACAGCTAACAGCTCGCTGCCAACGGCAAGATGCCGAATAATCTCGAAGCCCCATCAGTCAACTATATCCCTCATGTCCTGGTTAGCCCGGAAGGTTTATAGTCCCTTTTAGTCTTTAGGAGTAGGACATGGTTATTGTTAATGGGAACATTCAGAACTATTTACCAAAACAAACATAACAATTGGAAAACATCCCAGACCATTGGAGTGCAGCTCAGAAGTATTGTTATTGGATTGTACCCGTGTGTTCCAAAACAATGGATTAGTCTAGCACTCAGCCCAGACTCACACTGAATGTGGAACTGCGTTCATAATTATTAATATATTTGTATTTATTTTATTTATATTGCGCGCCTGGCCCTGGGGCATCTGTGCGCATTTCTTACGAAAGTACATGGTTACATATTTGCATAGTAGATACATACACATTGCTTGAGCGGGTACATGGGTAATATAGACAGGTACGTACACATTACTTAAGCAGATACAGAGTTACAAAAAAAGGTACATTAATTAAACAGATAGATAAGTTACAAAGAAAGAAACATAATTTACAGTTGCTGTCAGTAACGTTACAATAAGGTGAAAAGCAGTGACGGAAAGAGACCATACTGTCATAATTACAAAGAAACAATAAGCATTATGATCGTGAAGCAGCCAAGTCCAGCTCGTGTAGCCAGAGTTTGGTTTTGCTCTTGAAAGAATGGCAAGAGGGTTCAGATCTGAGTGTAATGGGTAGTGTGTTCCACAGTTTGGCAGCAAGGACTGGGAAACTAGATCCCCCCAGCTTTCTGAATCTTGAATATGGGTATAGTTTGTGAGTAGGCTTGTGCAGATTTTAGAGATCTGGTGGAAGTGTGGGCAGTAAACCGGTTGGCAAGGTATTCCGAGGCAAGGTTAGCCTAAGACTTGTGCATCAGTGCTATGGTTTCGAGGGATATTCTGTGCACAACAGGTAACCAAATTAAGTTTCGTTGAGTGTCCGATATGTGGAGTTTCCTCGGAATGTGAAGGGCAGCCCTAACGGCATTGTTCTGGGTTACTTGTTGCTTGCTGATGTTTCTTTGGCTAGTCCCCAAGTAGAGGGCATTGCAGTAGTCAATTTTGGACATAATGACGGTTCTAGAAAGGATGATACAGTTGGAGGCAGTGAGGAAAGGTCTACAAGCAATAATAATTGCAGGTATAGGCTGATGCTGATACCACAGCATTGGTTTGTCTTGTGAGCGATAGCATGGAATCAAGGTAGATGCCTAGCATATTTATGTCAGAGACCTTGATGGTGTTCCCATCAATAATGAAAGATTTAAAGGCAGGGTCAAGTTTATTAAGTCTGAGGTCCTAGGAAAAGTAACTCAGTTTTCTCATCATTTAAGCAGAGCCCATGATGCGCCATCCAAGCCTGGATGACTGAGTAAACTTTGTTAAGTGCCTTTGTGTCGATTGTGTAGTCACCAGCGATAGGATGAGTGTCTGGGTGTCGTCTGCATAGTTCGTGTAGGTGACACCCAGATAGTCAAGAATATCAAAGAGTGGCTTCGTGAACAATTTATACAATGTGGGGGAGACCTAAGACCTTTGCGGGACCCCACAAGGGACAGGTGACAGTTCAGCGGAAGGTGAGAAGACCCTCATAGTTCTGTTTGCCAAGAAGGATTAGATCCAGGAGGTGGCTTCATCTGCAAAGTGGGCAGCTATTTTCAGGTGATGGCAGAGGGTTCGGTGGTTGAACAAATCAAAAGCTGCCGAGAAGTAAAGCAGGGCCAACTTGCCCTTATCTTTTAGGTCTTCAATTTGTGTTTTAAGGTCAATAAGGGCAGTTTCTGTGCCATGTCTAGGACGGAAACCCGATTGCCTAAGGCCCAGGAGTTTGTTGGTTTCTAAATAGTCCTGGATTTGTAAATAAACTGCACGGTCGAAAACCTTTCATAGAAAGGGCACTGTAGTAACAGGTCTATAGTTCGACAGGTTACTAGGATCGAGGGTAGGTTTTTTGATTAAGGGGATGACTCGAGCATCCTTCGGGTCATCAGGGACGATCCCTGATTTAAAGGATGCATTTATGAAGGTGGTAATGAATGGAGCGAGGTCATGAGCAGCCTCCTTGATGACAGGTGCCGGGCAGGAATCACCTTGACAATTGGAAGGTTTGAGCTTCTTGATTAATGTTTTCAACTTCCCATATCGACAGGGGTGAGAAACTGAATGGTTTGAAGGAGTGCTCCTGAGCAGTGATGTTGTAGTCGGTGGAGTTAGATACTGGATCTGAGAGAAGGTTACATTTTTTAGTATTCATTTTGGTTTGCAGTAAGGATATTTTGTCATGGAGTGCTTTTTGGATGTTAGTGCACCAAGGAGTGTCAGTGATGCACTTGTCTAAGGGGGTTATAGGAGACTCAAGTTCTTTAAGGGTCTTGAAGAGCTCTTTGGTGTTAGATTCAACTTGTAGAACACTTTTATTGTAGGTGTCTTTTTTTGCAAGAAATATAGCTTCTTTGTAGTTGGAAGAGGCAATGGTCAAAGTACTTTTATTGGCTTCTGAAGGGGTACTTTTCCAATGTGCCTCTGCATTTTTTTTCACTTTCCGAAGATCTCTTAAGTGTGGTGTGAACCACGAGTTGAGATGGGGACATGGTTTTGGTTTGCGCAATTTTAGCAGTGCTATAAAGTTTAGCGCTTTTAGAATGGCGTGATTATAGATATCCACTAAGACTGTAGGGTCGGAATAGGATGATGTGGCGTTATTTTGAAGGGGAAGGATTAGAGGGAGAAGTTTCTCCTTCGTAATGTCCTTCTTATTTCGGGTGTGGATGGACGGTGCAATGTTAGGTTTGGGGTTTTGGGGGGTGGATTTAATTGAGAATGTTATTTTATGATGATCAGACCAGATACACGGTGAGACTGACAACAGGTGAATCGTACAGTTCAAGTCCTCAAGCCAATCAAGGGTTCTCCCTTTCATGTGTGTAGGCTCCTGTATGCGGTGGGTGAATCCTAGATCAGTTAATGTGCTGGCTATATCAAGGGCATTGATATCGTTCGGGTCTTGGAAACCAAGATTAAGATCACCAAGTAGTATACTTTGAGTTTGGCTTGGTTTTGGCTGCGAAGAGGGACGCTATGTCCTCTGTGAAGGTGGAGATAGGTCCTGGTGGCCGATAGATAAGGTGCCCTCTGGCAGTTTGGTTGGGTGATATAGGCAGTTAATGGATATGCTCACTGCCTGAATACATTCCAATGCAATGCATTTTACGATGTACGTGCCAGTATGCTCAACAATTACACGGCTTGAGAGATGACCAAATCCCAAGCATGGACAAAAATAAATGTCAAATTATTTTGCAACAAAGTTCTTCATTGAAGTTGCAAGGTGTATCTAGCAATCAATAGAATCAGTCTTCAGATGGTTTTCTACACAAATTATCTTTATTTTCCTCGAATTCCACTAATGAAGTAATCTTAAAAATGCCTAGGAATGTAGCTGAACAAGAGCACAGACTTGCCTTCTGCACAACAGGCCGCCAGTCTATCGCTAAGTATATGTCCATGATCTGGGAATAAAACACCCAAACCATTTTGTCCTTGTACGTAATGAAAGCTCACCTGATTCAACCATTTTGTCCTTGCACGTAATGAAAGCTCACCTGATTCAATCAGAAAAGGAAGCATTACGTTTATTCTATGACTGCAAACACCATGCTCTATTAGCATCTCAGTACAGAGCTTACAGATGGTAAGCAATTACGGAAACCTATCATTCTCAATAAAATTGTGAACCCCACTCTATAATGTCACCTCCGCGGCCATTATCTGATGAAGTTGGTGGGACTTCAAAAGCTAATGCTTTATTCAGTCTCAGCAATTATTTTCAGTTAGTCCAATAAACGTTAGCAACAAATGTAATGTGTGAAACTAGAAATTGAAAAATCCAACAGTAAAAAGCTAATGATTACAAAACATTATAACTTTTGTAGACCAGAGAAGGCAATTGGCCCTTCAGACTTTTATTAACAAAAAACAAATATACAAATACATGCCCGAATGTAAAGAAAGCCTGCATTTAACAGATGCAGTAATTGTTGGGGATTTACTGTAGCCCTTTCACATCCATGTAATACCTTACACAGTGAATCCAGTGAGAAAGTCTGGGAACAAAAGTGCCATCAATCGCCCATTCTCAGAAACCATACTGATGGCCTGCAGAGCAATTATTTTGTCACTCGCTCCTATTCTCTGGCTTGTACAGGTTGCACGCACAAAGTATGAATTTCTGCCAATCCTAATAAGCCCCAGCCAAAGTGTGTTCTTGAGCATGTGCTTCTCAAGTCGTGATAAAATCTATCCTCAGCTACATAAGCTTTGATCTTCAAGTCCATGTGCAAAGCCTGAACAGCCCAGGAAAGGAATGGTGCTGTCAATACTCATCATTGCAACCAGGGCTCCTTAACCTAATGACATCATTGACCATTGACATTGGGGTTTTAATTTTTCTATCCTATGGCATACATGCCATGCACATACAACGTCTCAACTCACATATTGGATCTACAGTGGTGATGTGGAGAACCACTGAAAAAGTCAGTCAATAATACTTGCCTTTTTGGAGGGAGAGGAAGCTTGGTAAAAGTACAGAAGATGAAAAAATTACCATTCAGGAAAATTACTAAATGTGAGGAAAATAATGATTTAGCCGTCGGACTTGGTGACGTCACAACAGAAGGCAATGAGGTAAACTTGGAGAATCAGCATTCCTGCAAAGCAAGCCATAGCAAAGGGTGAGAGCAAAAAAGTACAGATACGGAACAGGCTGAGCTCTGACAAGATTAAGGAGCCCAAATCAAGCCGCAACACTGACCCAGAACTCAAATCCAAGAACGGGACAAGAATTTTGAGGTTGAGGCAAGCAGAGACTGATCATCCGCCTCAGAACGGATATAGAAAACATATTTTTACTGATCCCAGTGCTGTGCGCTCAGAAATAATTATTTGTGCTTATGCTCCAAACCTTACCGTAAACACAAACCCTGGGTGGATCCTGGCAGTTGTGACGGGCTGCTGTTGGCTTACGTAAAGCAAAATCTTGTACTGTATTCCAGAAAAAAGAAAAAACGTTTAGAATAAAATACATTTCACTGTCATACAATCAAGAGCACTAGATAACTGGTGAAATATTGCCAGAGGAAAACATGAAACAACTCAGTTGCACTATAAAGGTTTTAGAAGAGGTGATGTTCTTGACAGTATATTGAAACCTGCATTTGTTCAGCTAATGCCCTCTCCCAACCCCCAAGGTAAGCAGTTCTGGGATTTCAAGTTGTAAAACACATAGTAGGGCATGATAAAATTGACTGTGCTTTCATTTGGGAATTATACCATTACTGCGCCCCCATCACTGCGACCTCTGAAAATGTCGACTTTTTCGATATTTCGACCCATTTTACACCACATATATATGTGGGGGGTGTGGGGGGAGGTAATGGTATATAATGCAAGGAGAGCCCCTGCATATATATGTGGTGAAAAATGGGTTGAAATATAAGAAAAAATAGACAGCAATTTCGGGAGTCGCAGTGATGGTGGTCATTTGGAGATCTCATGCCAGGATCTCCATACTACTATAGAAACCCCACTGTCATACAAAAAGATACAAGTACAGCAGAAATGCTGTACTCTGTATTACACTGTGCTAAGTCACACACCCAAATCACTAAAGGCATCCAATTTAGTTCCTCTGTAATCCTTAACCTACACAGCCCTTGCAAAAAGATCCTTCTACAACATATTTAACTGGAATACCTCTACTACAACATAAAAACAAAAATGTAACTAAGAAATGGGTTGGTACTTTAGTTTCGCACTATGATCTTTGTAATATAATCAACTTCTGAAAGTGGTTAACATTTACTCTGTATGAATGTTTTATGATGGGAGTAATTTTAGCAAACAAGTTGTAATTATGCATAATTCTCACAAAACTAGAGAGCCTCTGTATCATCATCCAAAACAGGAATTTTATTTATTTATTTTAATTCTTATTACGCGCCACATGCCCGTAGGCCACAGGGCGCACACAAAAAATGAAAGGGGTCATTTAGAAAATTACTCAAGGTTAGTCTTTATGGCCCTCTTAAAAAGGGGATAATTTTGAACCTGTCGTATCCCCGCAGGGAGTGCATTCCAAAGGAGGGGACCCTGGACGTTAAGAGTGGTGCCTCCAAATTTAGCTGTCTTAAATCTGGGGGGAACAAAAACTGTAGCAGTGGAAGAACCAAGGTTTCTACCAGTGGTCTTGATATTAATGCGTTCAGATAGGTAGGACTGCTAAAGAACAAGCACTTGTGTGTCGTCGTTAACACTTTATGCGTTATGCAATGTTTTACAGGAAGCCAATGTAGCTTCTTTCTGAAGGTGGAAATATGGGTGCAGCGAGATTGATTAAAGGGTTCCATGTAATAATGTTGCCACAAAAATCTTGCCATACAAAAATATCGCCGAAAAATGGCCGTTTTTTGTAGCAACATTATTGCATGGAACATGCGGGGGGACACCCCCGCACCGCCCAAACTTGATTTTTTTTCCCAAAATTTTCTTTTTTTTTCCCCAGTCCCCATATATATGGTCACCCAAATAATATCGCCACAACATTTTCACAGCGATATTATTTACGGCAACCATATATATGGCGATATTATTACCCGATACCGATTAAAGATGGTACTCAGAGCATTATTCTGAGCCACCTGTAGAAATTGAATGTTAGCGACAGTGGTACCGGACAGTAGGCTGTTACAATAGTCCAGTCTGGAGTTTATCAACGCCGTGGACAGAAGTGCACAGTTTTCAGCTGTTATAAATGGGCGAATGTAATTGATTCGCTTATTAATCAGTCCACAGCTGGAAATGATGTTAGAGACATGAGGCTTCATAGATAACTCATCATCTAGAACGACTCCCAATGTTTTTACTTTCCTTTGGACAGTAATGACATTGCCCTCAATTAAGAAATTGGCATTATCTGTGTCTAGTTTGTTCCGAGTGTTCTTAGAGAATACTATCATGAGCTACGTTTTGTTGTTATTCAGAGCCAGAGAGTTACAGGCCATCCAGTCCTGGATGGCTTTGTAGATGTTATTGATGGTTTCAACATCGTTCTTATACAGGCCGCTGAGCTGGATGACAACCTGACTGTCATCTGCGTAGTTTGTATATTGTACTCCCACCTCATTAAGAAGATCAAGAAGAGGTGGAATGTACAAATTAAAAAGCAGCGGCGACAGACAGGAACCTTGTGGGACGCCACAGGTTTGAGATATGGGGGTGGAGTGATTACTACCCACACAGACCCTTACCATACGAGGGCCCAAAAAGGAGGCTATCCATTTAGACGCAAGTATGGAGCAATTTGTGACCTCTCTGAGTCTTGTCACTAGTAAACTGTGATCAACAAGGTCAAAGGCTGCGGAGAGGTCGAGCAGCATCAGCAGTGCGGCTTGATTTTTATCCACTATGCCCGCTCGGGTGGACTTGAGGTTGAGCATGTCGGTCTCTGTTCCATGACAAGCCCTATAGCCTGACTGTCGAGTACCAAGAATGTTGTGTTCTTCAACATGAACCTGAAGTTGAATGTATGCTAGTTTGTCTAATATCTTCAATATGAAGGGCACATTGGTTATTGGCCTATAGTTGTCTTTGTTGGTGGGATCTCGATTTTCTTTTTTCAGCAAGGGGCTTATCCAGGCAGATTTGAGCGCAACCGGTACCACATCTTCATCAAAAGATAGATTTATCAACTTAGTGATCCAGGGGACCAGCAAGTCTGATTCCTTGAAGATATTCTTCGGACAATCATCTCCAGGGCAGGAGGTTGCTTTAAGATCCTGTATTAATTTGAGCACCTCTTTTTCTGAATAATGAGAGAAGGAGAATTGGGGTATTTTGCATTGAATGTTGTTAAAAGGTGTTGCGTTTGGCTTTTGAATGTGTAAATTGGCTTTTCTGAAATTGCAACTTAAAGATGGCTGTTTAGGCCAGTCACAATAATCCACCATTACTTCAAGATTAGAAGCCTGGACAGTATTGACCGCTGAGAGCATCCAATATTATATTTTTTATTTGGCATTATCTAAGCGCACCAAACCCAGAGGCATCTAGGCGCTGGTTACATAAGATTGACAGTTACCTTAGTTACAAGTTACATTATGTTACAGACATGGCACTTTGCATGGGGTTACATCATTTTGCAGGGTTTGGTGCATTGCATACATTAATACATTGCATAATTAGGTTGCGTATACGTTAGGACCAGGTGCATAGGGTTACATAATATGAGAGCATTGGTATAGTGATCTTGTAGATGGGATTGGATGAAAGGGATTGTGTTTCTAGTTACTTTAGGTGAAAAGCCAGGTTTTGAGACCTTTGCGTAAGGACCATAGGGATATGATCTCAGAGCTAACGGCAGTGAGTTCCATTGTTTGGCTGCTATCACCGGGAAGCTAGTGCCTTTGGCTTTTTGGCATCTGAATCTAGGGATCGCCAAGTTGAAGGAATATGCAAATCTGGTAGGTATAATGGATTGGGCTTTGGTGATTTGTTTAGCTAGATAGGTAGGTAGGGGCAGTATTGTGAGAGAGGGAGAGTATTTTGAAGGTGATGCGTTCCCATACCGGTAGCCAGTGGATCTTACGTCTGGCTGTTGAGTTGTGGTCTTTCTTAGGGATGTTAAGCGCAAATCTTACAGCATTGTTCTGGACAATCTGTAGTTTATTGATGTTTCGGGAGTTGGTGCCTGCAAAGAGGGAGTTACAGTAGTCTATTCTTAACAGAATAAGGGCACTTGCCAAGGTGATGCAGCTGTCGGTGGTCAGATAAGGTCTGCTAGTATTGATCAGTTTGGCAGTATAGGCTGCTGCAGAAGTGATTGCGTTAATTTGCCTTGTCTGTGACAGAGACAAGTCAAGATAAGACTCCTAGGGTTTTTACCTCTTTTGCCGTATCGATCATGTTGCTGTCTATGGTGAAGGATTTATAGGAGTCAGGGAGGTTGTTCAAATGAGATTACTGCCAATGAGGTGTAGTTCTGTTTTTTCGCCATTAAGGCATAGCTTGTTTTGCGCCATCCAGGCTTGGATAGTTAGGTAGATTTTGCTCAGGACATTGGAATCGGTGTTGTAGTTGCCAGTGATGGGTAAGAGTATTTGGGTGTCGTCAGCGTACAGTCTAAGTGACCCACAGTTTTTCTAGGAGGACAAAAAGTGGCTTAGTAAAGACATTGTACAATATTGGTAAAACACAGGAACCTTGGGGGACTCCACATGTTACTGGTGGAAGGAGGGCCACTGCAGTGGTTGAGAATACTCATGGTGCGATTGGATAGGAAGGATTAAATCCATTTTATAGCGTTGATTGAGAAATGAGCATCTGAGGCGAGATGTTTGCAGAGTATGCCGTGGTTTACCAGGTCAAAGGCTGCTGAGAGATCGAGTAGGAGAAGTATGGCTAGATTGCTATTATTTCATCCATTTGGATTTTGAGATCCAAGAGGGCGGTTTCTGTTCCATGACCCGGGTGGAAGCCTGATTGGCGGAGGCCTAGGAGGTGGTGGGATTCCAGGTATTTTTGTATTTGCACGTAGGCTACTCTATCCAGTATTTTCAAGAGGAAAGGGGCCGTTGTGATGGGTCGGTAGTTTATGGGGATGTTAGGGTCCAGTGTAGGTTTATTGATAAGAGGGTGTACCCATGCTCCTTTGAGATTTCCTGGTACGTTGTTGGCAGCGAATGAGTTATTGATCATGTCTGTGATGAACTGGGCAAGTTCTGCAGCGCAGTCTTTGATGGGCTGGGCAAATGTCCCCTTGACATCTAGAAGGTTTCAGGCCATTGATGATTTTGGTTGTTTCGGTGATGGTAATAGGGGTCAATTCGAATCTAGGCACAGGGTTGGACAGTGTGGGTTGCGTGACTTGAGTCTGGGCAGTCGAGGCTAGTTTCTTTTTTTTTTTTTTTTAGTTGATTTTGTTTCGGAGGAGAGAAATGTTGCAGAGGAGGGCATCTTGAATGTTTTTACACCAGGGTAGATATTTGTTACAGTGGTCTGGTGAGGGGGCTGGGGATTCAAGTTTGCATAGAATCGTAAAGAGTTCTCTCATGCCCGACCTGGCACGTGTGATTCTGTCATTGTAGGAATTGCTTTTTGATTGAAGGATGGCTTGTTTGTATTCCAAGCATAGCGTGATGAAGTGTGATTTGTTTTCTGGCGAAGGGATTTCTTTCCGGGCACTTTCTGCAATTCTTTTTTTTTAGCTCGTAGGGCTTTGAGGCTAGAGGTGTACCAGGAGTTTAGGTGGGCAGTTGGTTTAGGCATGCGTTTGCACAAAGGGGCAACTTTGTTGATGACGTCTTAGGAAGGTTTGGTTGTAGAGTGCCACCATGTCTGTGGTATCAGAGCTGGTGTGGGGTTATGTTGTTAGTGGAAGTAGTAAGGGGAGTATGTTGACACGGGTGATGTTTTGTGAATTTCTTGATGGGGCTGCTGGGGTAGATGGGAGCGGGACAGTTGGCTGGGTAGTGTCATTGATAGAGAAGAGTATAAGATTGTGGTCTAACGGTGGGCATGGGTTGTTGCCTAGAATGTTGGTGTGACAATTAAAGTCTGCTAGCCAGTCAAGAATGCAGCCTTTGTCGTGTGTTCGGTTGGAGATTGGATGAATAAATCCTTGCACTTCGATCATGTTTGCAATGGCGAGTGCCTGGGCGTTTGCAGGGTCATTGAGACCCAAGCTGAAATCACCTAGAATCATCATTTTAGAGGAGGGTTTAGTATTGGTGGATAGGAGTAGAGTGACGTCTTCCTCGAAGGTCCGAGGTGGGCCTGGGGGTCTGTAGATAAGGTGTATGGTGAGAGTGGAGGTGGCGGATAGGGAGATTTTGAAGGAGATGAGTTTGGTAGAGAAGGCCTGGTTGGCAGTTTCTCTGAGAGGTAGGCAGTTTTTGGCAATGACAGCTACTTCCCTCCTCCTTTAGATACCTCCCTGTCTTTCCTGAATATGGTGTTACCCTCTGGGATGGCTATGGAGAGGGGGCCAGCAGCTGGGTGCAGCCAAGTTTCAGTGATAGTTAAGAAGGCTAGGTTGTTGACAGTGAGGATGTCTGCAATGTCAAGTGCATGAGCTAGGAGGGATCTAGCGTTAATGAGGGCTCCCTTCAGGTGAGTAGTGGTATTTGATCTCTGGTTGGCCAAGGTAGCAGTGACTTGTTTAGTATTAAGTTCTAGCAGGGTTTCCCTTTTAGGGGTATGATCTATATTTGTCTTTGAATTATTGAGTACTTTAGAGGCGATGACTAAGGTCCCTGGGGGCTAGAATGATCCAATAATCTGGTTGGTGCATTTATTTCTTGAGAGGATGTGCTATTGGTCAATGAGGAATTTTTGTTCTTGAATTTAGATGTTTATTTCTCCAGGTGGTCAGTGGGGCGGAGGTAGGTCGATGTTGAGTGGTGGTCAGGCGAGAGGCTAGGCGTATGTTTCGAGGCAAACGGGATGCTAGAAACCTGTTCCTGTGCTCGAGAGGGCATGGATACTTGGTGTGGAAGGTCTTAAATTCAGCAACTTGCAAGGGAGTGGGAGTTGGCGATGCATTGGGGAGGAAGGAGGATGGTGGACATGATGCATGGGAGCACTAATGCCATTTTCAGGCAGGATAGAAGTTTGGATTTATTGGTTACATATGGCCGGTAGTTTGGCATATCCGAGTGGACTTTGGTATTGGTGACCAAATATAATTTGGATCTAAATGCCTGGGTGATTAGTTCTATTCACTTGGTTAGATGGCCCCAAATAGCTGCAATGCCTGACTTTGTTTGCATCAAATACTGGGTCAAGTCAGAGCGCTTTGTTCAGTACCAGAATTAGCTCGATTAAAACACCACTCCCCAAAATATTTATCTATGGGCCTCGTTCAAATAATCTCAGAGGGAAGGGAAGAGGTGCCAAATGTGATCTGTTTAGTGTCCATCTTTGCACTGCTGAAGCTTCAAAACCTGTGTGCATGAGACTGCCAGGATGAATTGCGGGATTCTGTCAATTCTCCACAAGGGGGAGTCTTTCCTTGCAAGGCTTGTGAGGTGAGCCTGCTACGCAACACCCTCCCTAGGGGTAGAGGCAAGCAGAACTTTACCTGGACAGACTCCCCCATTGGGGACAAGGATTCCCGTTCCAGCGAGGAACTCCCTAAATCTACACTGTCTTCAACAAGATATTATGAAGGAAGACATGAAGAACAAATTAAAGTTTGTCATTGTCAACCAAGTGTACCATTTATTTCTATGAGAGAAAGCTTAGAAAACTGGGACGGAGAATATCATATCGAACCATATTGAAGTGGAATCTGAAATAAAAGAACGACTTGTACAATATACCAGGGAAGCCCCAGAGAACATCATAAAACTGGAAGACGGGCACTGGGAAGAGAGAGAGGCCGTGAATTTCAAATCCGCCAGCGTTGCTCAGCTGAGAGAGTCCTGGAAGCGCAGCGTCCGATAAGAGGAAAATAATCTGGCAAAAACACCAAAGTGACGCTTTGGGAAGGGGAAGACTGTTTGAAAGCTGAAGTGAGGAGAGAGCATACTGAGTGGCAGGGAGAACTGAAGCAAGTCGCCAACGCACCACACTGGAAAGAGGAGGAGAGAACGCTAAGAGAGGACTTACTGAGAGAAGTCTTGAGCCTGAAGTGAGGAAAAGTGGTGGCATTACCGCAGGTGAGAGGCGGTGGACCTATTGATCCATAAACAATGCTGATACAATGGATGAAGAGTTGCCGGACAACAAAGGAAAGAGCAACAAAGCAGCAATCCAATCAGTTGCTAATAAGGGAAGCCGTTCTGACACAAAGAGAAGAAGGCCCCAGTGACGTTACCATTACACAACTCAGGTAATGGGGAAAACGGGAGACCCAAGAGGGAGACAAAAGAGAGATAGTCATTACTGGAACGCTCATACTCATCCCAGTCATGAAGAAGCATTAAAAGTACCAAAAGAGACTGATTCATTACTGGAGCCTTCAAATTTGTCCCAGTTGAGACTAAGTATTAAAAATACTAAGTGAGTGATAATCATTACTGGAAAATTCCTACTCCTCCCAGTCAGAACGAAGTATGGAAAATACAGAGAGGTAGTCAAAAACCTTACTGGAACGCTCATACTCATCCCAGTCAAAAGGAAGCATTAAAAAGCGAGAGTGATGAGCATTCATACTCGTCCCAGTCGAGTCGAAGTACTGGAAAAACCAAGAGTGATAATCGTTACTGGAACGCTCATGCTCTTCCCAGTCTGAAAGGAAGTGAGAAAGAATGTTGGGACTTTACAGCTTGTGTTGAGCTGGATGAAAATGTAATAACAAAAGACTGGAAGAACTTTTGTGAGAATAAAGAGAAAAGTGTTGATATCCTATGACACGAAAAGGATTAGAGAAAGAGCATGAGAACAAAAAAGAGAAAGAAGGGAAAACAAGTAAAGGAACAGATTGAGCACTGGAAGAGTAGAGTATCTGAACTAGATAACTTGATGAGTGGTGGCTAAAAGATATTTACGAGGTCCATATTGAACTAAACCTGGGCAAACCCCATCCAACAGGAGAAGGGAGTAATTCTCCTGTTCCTTAGTTAGTAGAATGGTGGAAGGGTCAGAATAGGTTGGCTTTGGATAGTCTACTGAATCCGATAAGACTTGCACAGATGACGGATGAGGACCTTAGTTAGGAAAGGGAACACTCATAGTTTAGGGAAAGTTAGAATTTGTCCCTTTTTATTAAATAAAACTACACTAAAATGGAAAAGCAGAGTCCTTGTCCTCCTTCTGACCCACCACACTGTCCAATACATACAAGTTGGTTGTGTGGGAAACCTAAAAGGTGTCCCCTGCTAGACCCCGGGGATCTGTCATCCAGGTGGCCAGGACATGGCCATCGCTTTTGGATCCAGTTCCTGGGGGTGGACCAGTGCGGGAGGATCACCTGGATGAGGGGGTCCTTGGGGAGTGGAAGTGGGACATCAGAGGGTGAGACGTGGTATCCCCTTCCTTGTAACACCTTTTCCCCATCCTACCAGGTAGGATACCTAGGAACTCAACCCCTCCGCCCCCTTTCCTGACACAAACACTTTTTCACAGACAGCTCGTTGTGAGAGAAAAAACAAACACCAACACCTGAGCCGTATACCCGACATGTCCCAACATAAGGGTCAGGCAGAGTCTGCCAACTATTGATAATTATACACACCTGACTTCCATCACACTTCCCCATAAGGATAAAAGGCAGAGCACGAAAGCACACTGAACAAGCAGCACTGAGCAAGCAGCAGTTCCAATATGACAGTTTAATATGAGGAGAAAGACAGCGGGACCAGAGAGGGTTGCAAGGAGGAAAGTACCCTTGACCTTTTCAGACCGTTACTTTCATGAGCCTTGGAATTAAAGCTGAAGAAACCTTCATTGTGTATCAGAGGTACGTGGGGCTCTCCCATGTCATAACCATGGCGGGGAAGAGCATTTGCCACCGTGGTACTGTCTTTGGCTCCTACAAGAAACCAGCGCCAGTAAAGTCAGCACAGCCAGTGAGTCAGGGAGACTGACACCAGACCAGCCTTTGTTAGAACCAAGGTTGCAAGCGGCAATATTGTATGGAGAAATCGAAAGAGAACAGTGTGTGAATTGTATGTGACGAGCGCAAGAAAGCTACAGTAAACAGAGCGGTCTGGCACCACTTGGGTGCTCATTCGAAAGTCTCTGTTAGGTATCTGACTGGTTGGCAAATGTGAAAAGGAATGAGATGAAAGTGGTCCTGCAACGGATCAAGCTAAACCCTGTGCACATTCGAAAGTCTTCGATAGTTAATACGAACTGAAATTGGTCCGAACCCAGCTGAGGGAGACTAATAGGCCGATTCATGGAATAATTAGCGCGGCGCAAGTGGCCAAAAACATGCGAATCGCAGTGGAATAGCGAAAATCGCAGTGCAAGTGCGAAAATCGCACGAAAAGCAGCGCACATCGATTCATGGAAGGCCGTGCGCGAGAAAACCATCGGATGTGCGATAAAAAAGTGCGCGGCGCACGTTGGCGCACAGGCCATCTAACTGCGTGCGCCAGGTCACAGCGAAAATCGCACCGGCCACAGCGAAAATCGCACATAGCGCGGCGCACGCAAAAAGAGTAGGCGGAACACGGGGCGTAACACTCGGAATGGGGAACAACTTGCCAAAATGCGGGTGTCACGGGGGAAGTACGGGGTACAAGTGCCACGGAACGCCCACACGCTCGCCTACAACACGTATTCATGGAATAGAATAGGGCAAAAAAGCGCACGCTCAAACCAGCGCACAGGCACAAACACGACCGCCACAAGAAAGCAGGCGGTAGCGTCTCTGCGCCTGTAAGAAATGTGTGCCAAAAGGTGCGCCAAAAAATAGCACCTATATACTGCCATGATGAATGTCCCATACTGTGGCCCTCCAGGACAAATGACGTGCAAAGGGGTACCCACAAACACGGACACCCGCTGACAAAAAATACGTGTGCGTGTATACCGGGGTGCGCGGGAAGTCTCACACGCGAATTGGCAGGGCATGTGAATTCCAGGGGTTTGCGGGAAGTTCCACACGCGATTTGTCAGGGTACGTGGATTACAGGGGTGCGCGGGAAGTTCCACACGCGATTTGGCCGTGTACGTGGATTTCAGGGGTGCGCGGGAAGTACCACACGCGATTTGGCTGTGTACGTGGATTTCAGGGGTGTGCGGGAAGTTCCACACGCGATTTGGCCGTGTACGTGGATTTCAGGGGTGCGCGGGAAGTTCCACACGCGATTTGTCAGGGTACGTGGATTTCAGTGGTGCGCGGGAAGTTCCACACGCGATTTGTCAGGGTACGTGGATTTCAGTGGTGCGCGGGAAGTTCCACACGCGATTTGGCCGTGTACGTGGATTTCAGGGGTGCGCGGGAAGTACCACACGCGATTTGGCCGGGTACGTGGATTTCAGGGGTGCGCCGGAAGTTCCACACGCGATTTGTCAGGGTACGTGGATTTCAGGGGTGCGCGGGAAGTTCCACACGCGATTTGCTGGGCACGTGTATGACAGGGGTACGCGGGAAATTCTACACGCGATTTGGCTGTGTGCTCCCAGGTATTCCCTGTACACCCTCCACGGCCCCTGCAGGCAGCACACACCACAGGGGACTACCCTGCACACCTGCTCATGTCACCCAGCACCCCCACCCCCCAGCATCCAGGGGCACCCTCCACCAGGCCCCCACTCATGTCTCCCACCACCCCCACCCCCCAGCCACCATGGGCAGCCCCCACCAGGCCCCCACTCATGTCTCCCACCACCCCCACCCCCCAGCCACCATGGGCAGCCCCCACCAGGCCCCCACTCATGTCCCCTATCACCCCCACCCCCCAGCAGTGCAGGGGCACCCTCCACCAGGCCCCCACTCATGTCTCCCACCCACCCCCACCCCCCAGCCACCATCGGCAGCCCCCACCAGGCCCCCACTCATGTCCCCTATCACCCCCACCCCCCAGCAGTGCAGGGGCACCCTCCACCAGGCCCCCACTCATGTCCCCCTGCACCCCCACCCCCAGCATCCAGGGGCACCCTCCACCAGGCCCCCACTCATGTCTACCACCACCCCCACCCCCCAGCCACCAGGGGCACCCTCCACCAGGCCCCCATCCATGTCTCCCACCACCCCCACCCCCCAGCAGTGCAGGGGCAGCCTCCACCAGGCCCCCACTCATGTCTACCACCACCCCCACCCCCCAGCCACCATGGCCAGCCCCCACCAGGCCCCCACTCATGTCCCCTATCACCCCCACCCCCCACCCACCATGGGCAGCCCCCACCAGGCCCCCACTCATGTCTCCCACCCACCCCCACCCCCCAGCCACCATGGGCAGCCCCCACCAGGCCCCCACTCATGTCCCCCTGCACCCCCACCCCCCAGCATCCAGGGGCACCCTCCACCAGTCCCCCACTCATGTCTCCCACCACCCCCACCCCCCAGCCACCATGGCCAGCCCCCACCAGGCCCCCACTCATGTCCCCCATCACCCCCACCCCCCAGCAGTGCAGGGGCAGCCTCCACAAGGCCCCCACTCATGTCCCCTATCACCCCCACCCCCCAGCCACCAGGGGCAGCCTCCACCAGGCCCCCACCCATGTCTCCCACCACCCCCACCCCCCAGCCACCATGGCCAGCCCCCACCAGGCCCCCACTCATGTCCCCCATCACCCCCACCCCCCAGCAGTGCAGGGGCAGCCTCCACAAGGCCCCCACTCATGTCTACCACCACCCCCACACCCCAGCCACCAGGGGCAGCCTCCACCAGGCCCCCACCCATGTCTCCCACCACCCCCACCCCCCAGCCACCATGGCCAGCCCCCACCAGGCCCCCACTCATGTCCCCTATCACCCCCACCCCCCAGCAGTGCAGGGGCAGCCTCCACCAGGCCCCCACTCATGTCTACCACCACCCCCACACCCCAGCCACCAGGGGCAGCCTCCACCAGGCCCCCACCCATGTCTCCCACCACCCCCACCCCCCAGCCACCATGGCCAGCCCCCACCAGGCCCCCACTCATGTCCCCCATCACACCCCACCCCCCAGCAGTGCAGGGGCAGCCTCCACAAGGCCCCCACTCATGTCCCCTATCACCCCCACCCCCCAGCCACCATGGGCAGCCCCCACCAGGCCCCCACTCATGGCCCCTATCACCCCCACCCCCCAGCCACCATGGCCAGCCCCCACCAGGCCCCCACTCATGTCCCCCTGCACCCCCAGCATCCAGGGGCACCCTCCACCAGGCCCCCACTCATGGCCCCTATCACCCCCACCCCCCCGCCACCAGGGGCAGCCTCCACCAGGCCCCCACCCATGTCTCCCACCACCCCCACCCCCCAGCAGTGCAGGGGCAGCCTCCACCAGGCCCCCACTCATGTCCCCTATCACCCCCACCCCCCAGCAGTGCAGGGGCAGCCTCCACCAGGCCCCCACTCATGTCTACCACCACCCCCACCCCCCAACCACCAGGGGCAGCCTCCACCAGGCCCCCACCCATGTCCCCCTGCACCCAGGTCCTCACAATCACCAACCATGTGCGTAATGGTCAGCCTCCACAGCCAAAAGGCCCTGCCAAGTAACCCATTCACCCACATGGAAATGAAAATTACATGTTACACCCCCAACGTACATAAAGCAAATGAACCCATGTCTGTCACACACAATGGTTGCAAATGAATTTGAAAACACCCAACATGACATGCATGAAACCAATGAGATGATACCACACAGTGAAGTATGCAAACAAAAATGTATTAAATAAATATGAATGCAAATGAAATGAAACAAAGTACAATGCCAATGAAAAAAAGAAAAGGTGCATGTCCGTCCCAAAAAATGAAAAACACCAAATCCAAAAAAATGTACTTCAAAGTCACATTAAAAATGAACTCAATCCGACAGAAAAAAAATCCAAACACCATTGCTCCATGGAGAAGAAAAAATAAAATTAAAAAATAAAACAATCCAATGAAGAACTATGTACAAAATATCCAAGGGTCCATGAGCCCAACTGAACAAAGGAAACCTACAAAAAACCCTAACAAAAATGCAACTATATACAAAAAGTGGAGCTGTGTCCGTCGACTCCAAATCATAAGAATAAACAAATGAAACCTAAAACTAAAGTACTATATACAAAGGCGGCGGGCAAGTCCAGCGGCCTGATCCATGGCCCCAAGGGTCCGCAGGGACGACGCCATCTGCTCCTCCAACCCCCTGCGGATTGCCTCGAGGCACTCGGCCCGCCTCAGGGCCCTCCGCATGGAGTTCTCCGCCCTGACCATCCTGAGCCGCTCCTCTTCCGCCCGCCGCCGCTCCGCACCTATCTGCTGGCCCAACCGCAGCCACACGGAAGACACTTCCTGTCCTGGGTCCTCCTGCCCTCCGGACGATGCCTGCCCCTCCGATGTTGATGGCCCCGAGCCATGATGCCTCCCACGTTGACTCTGCTGCTGCCTCCGACGCAACTGCCTCTGCCAGCACGACGGCATCCAGGCTGATGGAATCCACCGACGCCGTCGTGCACATGCCCTGCCTGATGATGCCGGCACATCCTCCATCTGCTGGGGTACAGTTGCTGTGGTGTCCACCCCTGCTTGACCTCCGACTCCCGATTGTGGCAGGGATGGGATCCCCACCGAGCTGGCTGCATAGGTCAGGGCAGGTCCACAGGGGGCCCTGGTGGCATCTGGGCCGGAAGACGGCAAGGAGAACGACTGGCGTATAGCCTCCACAGAGGAGGAGAGGGCCGCCAGATTGGCCGACACATGCAGGAAACCCCCGAACATGGAAGATCCCAATTGGGCCACGTCGGCACGGTGCTCTTCGTGATGATGTGCATGCTCCTCCCGGGAAGCACGCACGTCATCACGAATTGCACCCGCGCGCATCGCAACCCCAATCAGGACCTTCTCCATACGGACACGGGTCCCCTCGTCCGCAGGTGGAGGGGAGTCAGGTGACATGGACATCCCCTCTACCAGCGGACGGGCCTGGGACAGGGCAACCCTGCTGGTGCATGGTGGTGCACTCACAGGGTCAGGGACAGCGACATGCACAGGCCCCTCCACGGTGACCTGTGCTGCCTCCTGCCCCTGGCCTGCACCACTTGCACCAGCAGGGATGCCCCCACCAGGCCCCATGTGTGCCCCTGTGGCGGCCTCCTCCTCCTCTGTGGAAACCACCAACCTGGATGGCTCCTCACCGTTTTACACCGTAGCAGGCCCCTGTGGGGGCTCACCCACCCCTTCCGCTGCAGCCGTGGGGGCATCCCCGCCGCCTTGCTCCACAGCGCCGTCTCCGCCCTCTTCTTCACTAGCCGCTGCGTAGAGGGAGACAAAGAACACAAGCATCAGGGTACTGTACAATGGTCCCCTAGACAGGAAGCAATAGCAGATGAGTACCACTGTCAAAGTACACTTCCATCATGTCCCTCCACAACACATGTGTCAGTCCAGGCAAAACACACACAGAAACAGGCATGGTGCATGCCATGGACATTTCCATACATGTCCAATGGACTCTTGAAACATACAATGATATGGAACTCACATGCATCATGGGTCATGCCTATCACATGCACACACTTCACCTCAGTCACATCCATCTGGCCCCATACACCCCAAACACAGCGGATACAAGGGTAACTAGGCTGCATCAGTGAATCTGTGCATTGTCACACACATGTGTCATGCATCCATGGCATGCACAAGTCACAGACACGCAGGTCAGGCACACAGACATGGCTACCATATATGTACCTGCCATCAGCACCCATCCCTCACCCCCCACCCATGTCCAGGAACAGAGACTGGCATGCTCTCATGTCTAAAATCTGCATAGGGCTCCCCATGTGGCATTTAAACACATGCAACAACCATGTGGTTCACACATCACTGGTCGAACATGCATTACCATGATGTCCCTGCACACATACATGCATACATGGCCTATGTCACACATACAGGCAAGTATCAGAGAACCAGCACACCGCAACATGCCCTGTCTCACACAGCAATGCTTGGACACTTACCGCTCAACTCCAGACGGGTCTCCCTCTCAAGGATCTGGGCGTGGAGCGCTGGGCGTACGCGTTCCAGGACCCTCATCTGGATGGAACTCATGCGGCCCCGGCCCCCCTCCACGAGGCGCCGGGCCTTCACGAGGGTCCTGGACCTCAAGTCCTCCCAGCGCTTCTTGATCTTCTGGACGTCGCGGGTTGCCACCCCCTCCGCGTTGATGGCAACCACACAGTCGGCCCAGATCCTCTCCCGTCCTTCCTTGCTGGCGCGGGACGATCCAAAGAGGGCATCATACTGCCCCAGGACATACTCCACCAGGACACCAACTTCGGTGGCAGTGAAGCTGGTGCCCCTCTGCCCCTCTGGCCTGGGGTTGCCACTGGTGCCAGATGTGGAAGTGCCCGACATGGCAACCCCAGAGGCAGGTGTTGGTGGGCAACTGGATCCTGGGGCTGGGCTGTGGAGCGATGTAATCCCAGTCTTCAGTTCCAGCAGGGGTGGACACAGCAACTGGACCCCTGCAGATGGCTGATGTGCAGGCACCAAATGGCAGGGCACGGTGGCAGCAGGCAGGCAGGCAGCAGCAGATGGCACGTGGGAGGCTGCTCGGGGCACTGGGGGGCAGTAATTCGGCCTTCTGGGCAGGAGCGTGGTCTTCCGTGTGTTTTTGCGTGGCCAGCTTGATACGGAGTGATTTGGCACGTGAAAATCCTGCACGTCAGCGTGAAATTCGAGGAAAGGCCCTTAGCGCGTAAGCGCGTCAGCACGCATACGCGATTCTATTGGACCAAAGGCCCTCAGCGCGTAAGCGCGTCTGTGACGTGACCCGCACGGGTGTTTCCCACACAGCACGTGATGACAGAGCACACGTGGAAAGACTGCACGTCAGAGTGTCATCGCGTGTAATTGGACAAAAGTGCGCGTACACGCGATTGGCATATGTACGTGTATATCAGGGGTGCGCGGGCACTTACACACGCAAGTACGTCAGCGCACCTGTATCCCGGGGTGCGCTGGAATTTCCACACGCTATTGGACTGGGTACTGGATTTCAGGGGTGCGCGGGTCACACGCTCGCCTACAACACGCGCAACGCATAAATTTGCGCGCTAACAAAATAACAAGCTCAGACCCAGGATGAACATACCGTTCCTAGCAGCAGTGGGCGTGGGCTACCAAAGGAGGAGGAGGAGGAGGAGGATAGTCAGGGCCAGAATATTCACACCCAGAACCAGCCTTTTCGGGATGCCTGATGACCAGGTGTATGGGAGGTACCATACATAATACTGGACCTGGTGAGTGAGTGGGAGGATGACCTCACATCATCCACCCTGTGCTCCCAAGCACTCAGCCCCCTGGAGAAGGTCCTCAATGTACTGCACTTCTTAGCCACTGGATCATTTCAGCGGACAAGTGCCATAGTGGGTGGGGTATCACAGGCCACCCAGTCACGCTGCCTACACCAGGTCTTGAACATCATCACTGCACGCCCATCAGTCCGCAGGCACATATACCTGCCCAGAACACCTGCAGAAAGGCATGCTGCCGCCCTGGATTTTTACGGTGTGGCACGATTCCCCAAAGTGCTAGGTGCCATCGACTGCACCCATGTGGCTCTACGTCCCCCCAGGGCATCAGAGCACATCTATAGGAACCGCAAGCACTAGCATTCCATCAACGTGCAGGTAGTATGTAATGCCAAGGGAATCATCACCTCAGTATATGCCAACTATCCCGGGTCCACCCACGACAGCTTCATTTACCGAATGTCCACCCTAAGCCGGGACCTAGAAGCTGGGCGGCATGGCGATACATGGCTGCTTGGTGAGTATGAATGCCACTGCACATGCATGCATGTCAGATACTGAGCAAGGTCACAACCCCACCAATGATACCAATCACCACCTCCACAGGGGACAGTGCCTACCCTCTCAGCCCCCACATGATGACGCCAATTCGGAACCCCACCACGCCACCCCAGGTAAGATATAACACAGCCCACATTACAACCCGGGGCATAGTGGAGCGCACATTCGGAGTGCTAAAGTCACGCTTTCGCTCCCTTGACCGTTCTGGCGGGCAGCTGTTGTACGCTCCCCCAGTAGTGTGCAGGATCATAGTGGCAGCATGCGTCCTGCACAACGTTGCAACACGCCGGGGCCTGGCCGTGGACATGGTGGTGGCCCCACATCCCCAACCACATGCACAGCCGCTGCGCATGGGACGGGAAAGGGCACGGGGGGAGGTAGCCCGTACACAGCTAGTGGCTAATTACTTCACATAGAAATCACACCCCTGTGGAGTGCACACTGCCCTGGCACATTCCATCTGACAATCAATGATGACTCAACCTGACACTGATCCTGAATGTCTGGAGAATCAACCGTGAAAACCATATCAGCCTGAGATTGTTCACCTGGAAGTGTTACAATGTGTGCATCCCTACCCACACAGACACCACCAATGCAGTTTTGTGAAGAAACACATTCAAGCAGCTAAAATGAATACCCACTTGCAAAATGCAACAAGAGGACAGTGCCATGTCAGCCAACCCAACCCCAGCACCGCCACACGACACACCGTGCCATGTCATGCTATTTGCAGGTAAACAAAGTAATCCCCACAACATGACACTAGTGTCACAATGTACAGTGTCCCTAATTGAAACTTGCAACACCTAAAATGCTCACAGTAATGCAGGACCAACAACAAACTTGAGCAGGTACTACCATTAACATGACATCACAAACGTTATAAATTAGTAGTCTCACCACCTGGAAATGCCTGCACTCCCACAACTACCAACACTGCAGTGTTGGCGCCATGTAGAGTTGTAGGTGCACTGCTGCCAACATGGACCCCATCTCCAAACTAGAGGGCCTTGTGTAGACATGAGGAAGGGACCTGCAAATTGGGAGGTAGACACAGATGATGAGTTACACATCAATGCAACATGCAGTGTACAACACAACAGCAATATGCACTAGGAATGTATACACAGTATTGACTAGACTACCCACACATGTAGTGGGAGTCCAATGTCACCATGTACGTCAATGTCACTTGGGCACACCCTTTGCAAGCCCATGGAAACGGGAAGCAGGAGGGGTGTGTGTGTGTGACTCAAACCCAAGCATCTGAACCAAATACATGACAAGCCTGCATGTGCCCAGCCACAATGAAGCGTATGCCCACAGGAACCACGGAAGGCAACAAATTGTCCCAAAAAAATTGGGAAAAAAATAAAAATAAAAAAAAAAACAAAAATGGCCATTGATGGGCCCGGGGGGGTTGGGGAGGCCACCCAGGAGGTCCGAGGACAGGGTGCACACCAAAACCCACCTCTGTGGATCCTGGGAAAAAAAACACCTCCATGGGCTCATGGCCCACACGGCTACCCTATTGTGGGAGTATCACTGCTGTCGCTATTATCACCCTGTGCAGCTGCATCCGGAGGTGGTTGCACTATGGGAGGCAGCCCACGCAAGGCCCTAGTCTGCTCCTCCATGGCTGCAAACATGCGGGTGTGGTAGGTCTCGTTCTGGAGGATGAGTGTGCGGAGGTCCCCATGCAACAACTCACGGGATGCCCGGACCTCCGCCCTCGTTGCCTGCATCTCAGCTGAGAGCGTACGGGTGAGACGCTCCAGCTGCTGTTCTGTCCTTTGGTGTGTTGAAGCCTCAAGCTCAACAAGAGTCGTCCTGAGGTGAAGGAGCTCCTGCCTCAGGGCTTCCCTGTGGCCCTGGGACTCTATGGAGATGGCCTCCTGCAGAGTCGCCAGTGCCGCCCGCCTGTCCCTGTTGGACGCCAACATGTCCTCCCTGTGTGACTGGCAGATGGAGTCGGTTGGCTGCTGTAGTCGCTCCATCAGCCTTTCAGGGGGGACAATGGAAGTGGCCACCCTATCCATGGCCTGAGCCATCATCTCGGATGATGCTGCCTGTTGGGTTGCCATACCGTAAATGGATTGCTCCCATGCGGTATTGCCAGGTGGCGTACAGCCACCACGTCGGCGGGCACCACACCCGTCTGGGGCAAGGCGAACTGCGCCTTGCTGTGCCGGCACTGCCTGAGGCTGCAGGACTGCATTCCCCCTCTGATCTGCTGGCCCAGGAACAGGATCAGATGTCGCGGAGTGTGACCCTGCATCCGTAACCACCAAAGGCGTAGCTGCCAACACTGACATCCCCATTGAGGGTTCTGACCCTGGTGCAGGTGGGTGGGACAGAACAGAATCCCTCCCTGGAACACTCACCTGCGACGGCACGTAGGTCTCATCATCCGAATCAACACCTGAGTACAGCTCGGGGGAGGTGCAGCCAGAGACACCCCTTGAGAGCACGACCTGCAGCACTTGTGGGTTCTCACCCACCACCACACCACGTCCCTCACTGGTGGTTGGTCGGCCCTCGGACCCCTCCTGGGTCTGCACCATCTCCACAACCCCAGCAGTATCAGGTGCGTCTTCCCCTGCAAAGACATAAAAACAAAGAAATGGAAACAGGCATTAGCACCATGGCACACAATGAGGGCTGAGAAGCAAGAGAACCAGTACTTGATTGACACATGTCCCACATGACTAAAACCCTCCCATGCATGCACCCTCACTGCATATGAAGGGCAGGCAAATGGCACACACTGATGACACCAAGATGGAAGATGAACACATTTTCTGCATGCTGCCTGGCAGTGGCATCACACATTGGCCTGTGATTGCCAGGTGAAACACACATGCCATCACACAGATGGCATGTACCATTGCTATTGAGAAGATGGAGAGGAGGGCAGCACCTATTCATTCAGTCCAGTTCCCGCATGTAATAGCTTTTCTAATTCAAACAGGTCAGATTTTTCACCTGGAGCTGCCAGTCCAAAATGGTCCAATTGCACAGGGACATGTGTGAACAAATGATATCCAGGTAACAAAGTCACTCCACTTTACCATAGCCATGTCAGACATGTGACTAGAGGACTGCGAAATGCCTAGTAAAAGTGGTGGAATGCAAACAATCTGACTGAATGAACAGTGAAAAATAAGCAACAATGTTGTGGCAAGGTGACACTTCAAGGGCAACTGGCGTGCAGTTGGGCTAGATGTCTACTGTTGGCAGAAGGGATACTGCTATGGCCAAATGCAGCTGCGCAGGATGTATTGCATGAAGCACATGGCTGACCCATACGACTCAGGCGCACACACTCTCACCTGGCACACAAACAGAAGCCCTCACAAACACCATGCACATGGATGACACACACATGCATGTGCACTCACCGGACAATGCCTCGTAATCAGGCAGATCTCCCACGCCTTGGATCTGTTCCTCCGTGACGTAGGTCCCAGCGACTGACTCATGTGGAGTGAGTTCCATGTCTACTACTGGAGACCCACCTCCAGTCACTAGAGTTGCGGCATGACTTGAGGCCAGCTTACTCTTTGCCCTGCGCTTTAGGTAATTCCAGCGCTTATAGCAATCATTGGCTGTGCGCCTCACGATTCCAAGGGCACTTAAGATGTCCGCAACGGTCTGCCAGTGTGCCTGGCGTTGTGCAGGTGTGGTCTTGGATCCTGCAACAATGACCATCTCGTTATGTGCGGACACATACTCGACAAGTGCATTCATTTCGTCATCCGTGAAGCTGGGCTTCCTCGACGGGCCGGACTGTGTAGCCGTGTCTGGGGCATCAGCCTGTGCCGGACGAGCACTCTTCCTCTTCCGCTTGGAAGGTGGTGGTGATCCTGAGTGTCCTGCGCCGCTCTGGACACTAGGGGCAGGAGCCCTGGTGGACTCTGTATCAGGAGTGTGGGATTGCACACTCAGCATGGGAGTTGGTGCAGGCATTGGCTCAAGTGTGATGGTGTCAGGGGGAATGTCAGCAGGATGGACTAGGACCGACACTGTCCTGGCTGGGTGTGTGAGAGCTGGGGTGGATGGAGCCGCAGCTGCCCCTGCAGCCTCTCCGCCCTGCCTACTTGGGGCAGCAGATGACCTTGCTGCCCCAGATGCACGTGGCATGATGACATCAACGTGCACCAGCGCACGTGTCATAGGCCTGCTGACCTGGAAGTCAGCCATGGAGTCAGCCAGGTTTGGTGCCACAATGGGCTGGTCCAACAAGGGCTGAGCATGGATGGTGTCAGCCACATCAGCCTCAACGGGAGGGGGGGGGATTATGGGTGCCCTTGACTGGTCCTCCACACATGGGGGGACAGGCTCACCCTGCAAGTAACGACCACGTCCCCTACCGGATCCACCACGGCCACCACTTGTGGCTCTTCCACCTTTGCCACCCTTACGGAATCCTCGCCTCCCAGCCATGGCACTGATGTAAATGTGCGTATGGGAGTGGCTGTAAACTATTGTCCTGGGCAATTGGGGGTCAAAGGGGTTGGGTACCAGATGGTAATTGTACCCTAGTGCTCTTGCAAGGCTGAATGTAACCCCGCGGGAAAGATGACGGGTCACGCTACGCACAGGAGCCCCAAAAAAGGGAGATGACGTGCACGCAACCCCTCCTAGACCACGTGTGCAGAAAGAAAAACCTGCACTACGCTGTGGCACCCAGTAACACAAGAATGAACGTATGCGTGTCACACGCAGCCTAGAATGACCTCTGAAGGGGTAGGCTACACACGGGGCAAGCACAGATGTTAGATACGTGCGTGACTCACCGTCTGCCAGGTAAAAGAGCGTGAAAAAGGAGCGCGTTTGGTTGGCAACACCCCCGCCAAAAGAAGATTTGTACGCTGTCTGAGGAGACAGGACAACAGTAGAAGGGAACACTGTTTGAGGGAACAGGCCCAGGTAAACCAGTAAAAGAGAAAAAAGAGAAAAAGCTGTCAGAGGTAACAGGGAATACGAACTTGAAACGCCGTGAAGTAAATCGCGTGTGAAACGACAAGAAGTACAGAATTCACCCACTCGCTCTCCACGAAAAGCACGTACAAGGAAATGGTGTTCTACACGTACCTTTTATACAGGCCCACACGTCCAGCGTCACTTACGCGGCGTGTACGCGCTAGGGCCATTTCCACCAATTACACGCTTTGTCACTTCTGCGTGTAGGGCCATTTCCACCAATTACACGCTTTGTCACTTCTGCGTGTAGGGCCATTTCCACCAATTACACGCTTTGACACTCGGACGTGTCTCATTTTTTTCACACGCAACATTTTCAAACGTGTGCCCAATTCAACGTGCAGGTGACGCGCTAAGGGCCTTTCCTCGAATTACACGCAGACGTGTTGGATTTTTCACGTGCCAAATCACTCCGTATCAAGCTGGCCACGCGTAAGCACACGGAAGACCATGCTCCTGCCCAGAAGGCCGACCTACTGCCCCCCAGAGCCCCGAGCACGCTCCCACCTGCCATCTGCTGCTGCCTGACTGCCTGCTGCCCACGTGCACTGCCATTTGCTGCCTGCACATCAGCCAGGGGTGCTGTTGCTGTGACCACCCCTGCTGGAACCGAAGACTCCCGACTGGGATTCCATCGCTCCACAGCCCAGCCCCAGGACCCAGTTGCCCACCCACTCCTGCCTCTGGGGTTGTCATGTCGGGGCAAACACCATCTGGGACCACTGACAACCCCCGGCCAGAGAGGCAGAGGGGCACCAGCTTCAGTGCCACCGAAGTTGGTGTCCTGGTGGAGCAAGTCCTGGGGCAGTATGATGCCCTCTTCGGAAGTTCCCGCGCCGACAAGGAAGGACGGACTCGGATCTGGACTGACATCGTGACTGCCATCAACGCGGAGGGGGTGGCAGTCCGCGACTTACAACATGTCAGGAAGCGCTGGGAGGACTTCAGGTCCAGGACCCTGAACAAGGCCCGGCGCCTCTTGAAGGCAGCGGATGCCAAGGGGCGCCGGGGCCACTTGTCGGAACAACAGATGAGGGTCCTGGAACGCATATCCCCAGCGCTCCACGTCCAGGTCCTAGAGAAGCAGACCCGTCTGGAGTCGAGCGGTGAGTGTACATGCATCCTGATTGTGAGCAGTGCGTGTGGTGATTATTCGGTAGTGTGCAGGTTGCACATCTGTTTGTATGGGGTCGAGTATGGGTGGGGGTGTACAGGGCCGTGGGGCTGACACATGCGAGGGCTGTAATGTGTGAGACATGGATGGTGCTTGTGTGTGTAGGCTTGGATGCCAAATGCAGTTATGTGGGCACACATGTTTAGATGAATGTGTATGTAAGTATGTAAGTAGACATGTCCGTGATGTCACGCATGTATGTTGTTTTCGGCTGCATGTATGAGCACTGTGTACATGTGCATGTGTGTGTATTTAACAAGGGTGCAACAGTGATGCAACATGGATGCATGTGACAGCGGTATGTGGAAGCCTGATTGGCAGATGTGACATGGATGCCCGTCTGAACAGTGCGACACTTGGCAGAGGTGTACACATGCATGCAAGTGTGGTGGTGTGTGTACATGTGTGGTGCACTTCCTGTGTTGCATGTGATGTCTGACTCACCTTTGGCTGCTCATGCTGTTGTATGTGTAGGGATGGTGGTGGCAGTTGCGATATGGCTGTGGTATGGCTCATGTGTGCGAGTTGTAATGACGTGTGTTGGGGATTGTGATGACATGTCTGAGGTTTGCCAATGCCACTCATGTGCAACTGTCATGTGTGTATGTGTCCATTGTACAGTGCCCTGATGCCTGTGTTTTGTTTCTCCCTGTCTGCAGCGTCAACTGATGAAGAGGGTGGAGAAGGTGCTGTGGAGCACAGCGGCGGGGATCCCACCGCCAGCCGGAGACGCAAGGCCCGGCTCCCCTCCCATGTTGTCATCTCGTCGGGGAGTGAGGAGTCCGGCGCCACGTCCCAGGCCGCAGGTGCCGGGGGGAGGTCCAAGAGACGGAGGTTGGAGTTGGACTCCTCGGCAGCAGAAGGGGCAGCTGGGACCCCACAGGGCCCAACAGGGGAAGATGGCACGGAGTCATCCAGGTTGGTGGGGGGTTTGGTGGAGGAGGAGGCCGTGCAAGCACCAGAGACGGGGTCTGGAGGTGGGGATCCCACTGGTGCTAGTGGTGCAGTGCAGGACCAGGGACAGGAGGCAGCACAGGCCGCCGCGGAGGTGCCTGTGTGCAATCCTGTCCCCGATCCTGTCCCTGCATCATCTTGCACCAGCAAGGATGCCTACGTCCAGACCCGTTTTCAGGCAGGGGATGAGCTGACGTCAACTGGCCTTCCTCTGCCTGCGGATGTGGCTATCCAGGTCCGGGTTGAGCCTGTCCTGGCTGGTGTGGCGTTGCGTCAGCGGGCCATGCGAGGTGACCTGCAGTCTTTTCATGGAGAGACTGCACGTCATCTCGAATGGCTCGTTGACCACGTCAACCTGCTGGGACAGGTCACCCAGGCCGGATTCCTCCGTCTGATGGGGCTTGCTCCGACCCCCTCTTCAACTGGACCCCCTACGCGCCAGTCGTCCTCTGTGCCATCTTCCCACCCATCAGTCACCTGGGTGCCCTGTGGTGCTGCCTCTGACGGTGCGGCCATGCTGGTGGAGGAGACATCCCTGCCACAGTCTGGAGTCGGACGTCCAGCAGGGGTGGCCACATCAACAACTGCACCCCAGCCGGCGGAGGATGTGCAGGCAGCAGGAGGCAGTGCACGGGAAGAGGCAGAGCAGCAGCAGCAACGTGGTGGGAGCCATGAAGGCTCGGGGCCTTCAACATCGGAGGGGCAGGCATCGGCCGGAGGGCAGGAGGACCCAGGACAGAGAGTGTCTTCCGTGTGGCAGCGGTTGGGCCACACCATAGGTGCGGAGCGGCGGCGGGCGGGAAGAGGCGCGGCTCACAATGGTCAGGGCGGAGAACTCCATGCGGAGGGCCCTGAGGCGGGCCGAGTGCCTCGAGGCAATCCGCAGGGGGTTGGAGGAGGACACGGCGTCGTCCCTGCGGACCCTCGGGGCCATGGAACAGGACCGCCTCCGGGACATCGAACAGGAGTTCGATGATGCCCTGGCCCGGAACACCACGGAGTGAGCCGCTGGACTTGCCCGCCGCCTTTGTATATAGTTCTTTAGTTCTAGGTTTCCTTTGTTTGTTCTTATGATTTGGAGTCGACGGACACTGCTCCACTTTTTGTATATAGTTGCATTTTAGTTATGTTTTTTGTAGGTTTCCTTTGTTCAGTTGGGCTCATGGACCCTTGGATGTTTTGTACATATTTCTTCATTGGATTTATTTTATTTTTCATTTGACGACATTTTTTTGGATTAGGATTTGGCGTTTTTATTTTTTTAAACAGACATGCAGCTTATCTTTTTTTCATTCCCATTGTAGTCTGTTTCATTTCTTTTGCATTCTTTCTTTTTTTAATACAATTTTGTTTACATACTTCACTGTGTGGCATCATCTCATTGGTTTCATGCATGTCATGTTGGGTGTTTTCCCATTCAATTGCAACCATTGTGTGTGACGGACATGGGTTCATTAGCTTTATGAACATTGGGGGTGTAACATGTAATTTCCATTTCCATGTGGGTGAATGGGTTACTTGGTAGGGCTTTTTGGCTGTGGAGGCTGACCATAACGCACATGATTGGGGATTGTGAGGACCTGGTGGAGGCTGCCCATGGTGGCTGGGGGGTGGGGGTGGTGGGAGACATGGGTGGGGGCCTGGTGGAGGCTGCCCCTGCACTGCTGGGGGGTGGGGGTGGTGGGAGACATGGGTGGGGGCCTGGTGGAGGGTGCCCCACACTGCTGGGGGGTGGGGGTGGTGGGAGACATGAGTGGGGGCCTGGTGGAGGGTGCCCCTGGATGCTGGGGGGTGGGGGTGATAGGGGCCATGAGTGGGGGCCTGGTGGAGGGTGCCCCACACTGCTGGGGGGGTGGGGGTGGTGGGAGACATGCGTGGGGGCCTGGTGGGGGATGCCCATGGTGGCTGGGGGGTAGGGGTGGGTGGGAGACATGAGTGGAGGCCTGGTGGAGGGTGCCCATGGTGGCTGGGGGATGGGGGTGGTGGGAGACATGAGTGGGGGCCTGGTGGTGCTGCCCCTGCACTGCTGGGGGATGGGGGTGGTGGGAGACATGAGTGGGGGCCTGGTGGAGGCTGCCCCTGCACTGCTGGGGGGTGGGGGTGGTGGGAGACATGGGTGGGGGCCTGGTGGAGGGTGCCCCACACTGCTGGGGGGTGGGGGAGACATGAGTGGGGGCCTGGTGGAGGGTGCCCCTGGATGCTGGGGGGTGGGGGTGATAGGGCCCATGAGTGGGGGCCTGGTGGAGGGTGCTCCACACTGCTGGGGGGTGGGGGTGGTGGGAGACATGAGTGGGGGCCTGGTGGGGGCTGCCCATGGTGGCTGGGGGGTGGGGTGGGTGGGAGACATGAGCGGGGGCCTGGTGGAGGCTGCCCCTGCACTGCTGGGGGGTGGGGGTGTTGGAGACATGAGTGGGGGCCTGGTGGAGGCTGCCCCTGCACTGCTGGGGGTGGTGGGAGACATGAATGGGGGCCTGGTGGAGGCTGCCCCTGAACTGCTGGGGGGTGGTGGGAGACATGAATGGGGGCCTGGTGGAGGCTGCCCCTGCACTGCTGGGGGGTGGGGGTGGTGGGAGACATGAGTGGGGGCCTGGTGGGGGATGCCCATGGTGGCTGGGGGGTGGGGGTGCTGGGAGACATGAGTGGGGGCCTGGTGGAGGCTGCCCCTGCACTGCTGGGGGGTGGGGGTGCTGGGAGACATGCATTGTTGATCAGTAGTGCAAGGTGACATGTGGGTTGGCTGGGGGCATGCCCATGGTGGATGGGCTGCCTGCGGGACATGAGCAGGGGTGCAGGGTAGTCCCCCGTGGTGTGGGCTGCCTGCAGGGGCCGTGGAGGTTGTCGAGCGTACACCTGGGAGGACCCACACGGCCAATTCACGTGTAGTACTCCCCAGAACCCCTGAAATTCACATACCCTGCTGAAATCGCGTGTGGAACTTCCCGCGCACCCCTGAAATACACGTGCCCTGTTGAAATCGCGTGTGGAACTTCCCGCACACCCATAGAATACACGTACCCTGCTCGCACTGGGCCAATCGCGTGTGGGACTTCCCGCGCACCCCTGAAATACACGTACCCTGATGGAATCGCGTGTGGAACTTCACGCGCACCCCTGAAATACACGTACCTTGCTGAAATCGCGTGTGGAACTTCCTGCGCACCCATGGAATACACGTACCCTGCTCGCACTGGGCCAATCGCATGTGGAACTTCCCGCGCACCCCTGAAATACACGTACCCTGCTGTAATCGCGTGTGGAACTTCCCACGCACCCCTGTAATACACGTACCCTGCTGATTTTGGTGTGGAACTTCCCGCGAACCACTGAAATACACGTTCCCCGCTTGGCGTTTGCTGTTTGCCAGCCCGGTGAACTGGTCCAGGGTTAGCGCAGCCCTTTGCGATTATTTGGGGATTTTGAAGGATTTTCCTTGCGCGAGCGCGTTCTTGGGGGCGTAACTGGCGCTGCTGCAGGGTCGCTGCGCCACGGCTGGTTTTGGATGCGAAAATCCATGAATGCGCTGTGCGCGGAAATCGATTTTCGCGCACGCGGCTGGCGCAGACTATCGCACGCGGACACTCTGCGCCAGCCGCTTGCGACACTTTTCTGCGAAATTCTATGAATTACCCTGTAATTGTTTAAGAAGAAGGATCTGAGCGCGGACGAGGGGGTTCTTGGGGGAACCGCAAGTCACCCGAGAAAGAATATTCTCGGAACATTGTAAACGGGGTTCTGAGCCCGGAAGCAGGGGAACCAAAGTAACAATCATTGGAAGAAAAGGGATTTGAGCCAGCTAAGTGGGATTCGGGGTGAAGAGTGAATCACCTAAATGGAATACTTGTGAGAGGAAAAGCATCAGGCAATGTGAATCGAGAGATTTTGAGAAGTAAAAGCCTTGGGCACAGAAGGCTCCGATGCTGGTAATTGAACATTGTCCTCCTGCTGAAGAAGCCACAGAGTGTGCTATGTTCGAGTGAACTGCCTTGTCCCGTGCTGAAAACGTAGGGAAGGGAAGCCAACAGCTTGAACATCCTGACATATCATTTTGAACATTTCTTTCTTTACATAACATTATTCCCTGCACTATTTGTATTTAGAGGTATGGACTGTTTTTTTTTAGTATAGGCCCTTTTATTTAACAGGACACCACTAGGACTGTGTTAATATTATTCGATGGTCGTAGCTTGCTTCCATCTTGATTCAATTACAAGCCAACTTTGGAACTCAACCATGCACTTTCTTATCATTTGGTGATGCTGGTGGACACCCTGTTAGATGAAAGTTAACGCCGTTTCTTGCAACAAAAGTTCTGCAGCATGGTTAATGTTCTCAGACTCTTTATAGAACTTACGATTCCATTAACAAAGATGAGTGAAACTATTATTGATCGAGTGTAATGTTCTCTTAACTTGCCTAAGATGGAAAGTAATTATCTATCATCTATTATTTCGCATCGCAGGATTTTGGAAGACTTTAGCTGTTAGCTAAACTCTCTACAAGTGCTCTAGAGAGTGGCTGAGAAGACCAACCAGTAATGTTAGACACGGTTTATCTTTAGTTAATCCTGATTCTAGCAACAGTAGCTGTGATATTAGAGGGGCATAAATCTTCGGATGGTCATGAAGCACAGCTAACGCACAGTTCAGCATACAATAAAGGAAGATCCACATAGAATATTGCTGAAAATATGCGCTTTATGGAAAGTTGCGTTTAAAGAAATAGCTACAAACACAGTTAAGTACTTGAAAACATAAATAAAAAATGCATATAAAACAGTGATGCATTACTAAAAATCCTAAACCACAATCTACACAAGTATTGAAGTCTTATCTAATGCTGAGTGGACTTGTTAGATAAAAAAAAAAATTCAAACTGGTTTAGAAATTTAAGAAAACGTTTTGTCGGTTGAAATGTACTGGACAAAGTCAATAGGCAGATCCCAGTTATAGGTAAAAACTAATCGCAAGTTACATGAACACAGGGGGCGGAAGTAAAGGCTACGTTCAGAATGGCATTAAGGGCCTCACGGGAGGAGATTGTGGACCAGGTTTGACAACCAGTGGCCCTTGAGAGGGAGAAGGCAGCTTGAGAGCCAAGGCCCTGCTGCAGTGCATGTTGTGGTTAGGCAGGGCTGGGAGGAAGGACTGTAGCGCACATCACAGTAGATATATATATTTTTTAAATCTCTTTATTGCTTTTCAAACAACCACATACAGAAGCAACCACTCATCAACTCTCCCCCTTCTCCCTCCCCTCTATCCATCTATCCCTGTTCAGCCGAGCCCAGCCAATTGTCTTAATGTCACTTCCTTGGCTAGCGCCTGTCCATTTCCTTTCGGGTTAATGCCTTTTCGGGTAGCAACCTTACATGTTGACAAACAGTTCCCATAAGCATTACTCAGCTTGTTCTCATTCCCATCCCTCTTCCCTATGTCTTGCACTATCCAATGCTCTGCTGCTACCCATTTCCGAGCGTCAGCCAGTCATTATGTCAATGCAGGCCCGCTCATTTTTCCAGGCTATTGCCAGCCTACGTTTCGCCAGTAGAAGCAAGAAGGTAACCATCTTATCTTTTTAGGGTTTCCCCCGGTTATCGCCCCCAGTAGGCACATCTTTGGGGTGCCCTATTTGCTCTCCCACTAGGACGTTAATTCTCACCACCACCTCCTTCCAGTAGAACTGTATTACCGACATAGCCATACCATGTGCCAGAAACCCGCTGAGTCTTGTTTGCATCTGGGGCAGTGATGTGGGCGTTATGGACGCATCATGTGTAGCTTTTGGAGAGTTAGGTAGACACTGTGCAGAAAATGTAATTGAATTAACTTAAAGCGTGCATTCCTGGATACCTTACATGTATGTGCGCAAATCTTCTCCCATTCTGTCGCCTCGAAAGTTATCCCCTGGTCTGTCTTCCACTTACTTTGTGCTTTAAGCTGTGTTAAGGTCCTGCTGTCTTGCAGGGCCCTATACAAGCTCGATACTGCCCGCCTGTCTACTCCGATGGTGAGAAGGGAATGTAGAATCTGAGTGGTCTGTGGCTCCTCTGGCACTGCATTCCATTTGCCTGCCAGTATAATGGCTAACTTGGCGTAATTTAGGGACTGCCCCTTGGGTATCTGAAACCGCTCAGCCCACGTCTGCCACAGTAGATCTTAAATGGAGAAATGATGGAAGTCAGAAGACCGCCAGGATTTTGACCAGGGCTGCTAGGAGTCGGGGAATTTCAAAAGTCGCACGTGCTGATCTGTTGTCATGGTGCTGGTTCCCAGGGTCTGGAAATAGAGTAGGTGTGCATGGCTAGTTGAGGAAAACAGTGTCCATGAGGTTGAGTGTACCAACCCCCCCACCGCCCCTCTCCCGCCGAAGATTACCCATGAAGAGCTGCTCATGACAACAGCAGCAATGCAGGACAACAGTGATCCTTTAAAATAGATCAGAAGATGCTCCAGTCAAAACATTGGCGGGTCCTTGAACAGCTGTAGAATTTCGACCAAGGCATCAAAAAACAGAGCAAGAACGTCTAAACAGCCCAGAAGCCCATGGATTTCAGCAGAGGCAGCCACAGTTCACACTTCTGTTCCAGTGACGTACCCATCCAGAAGCTTCTGGGGAAGAACAGAGCTGTAGTGGCAAATGACTACTCTGCTCTGTCCGATCAGTGGGAGGAAGAGCCCGAAGCAGGATTCACCTTGTTAAGATGGATTTCTAGAAGATGGCCTTGTGGACATATTTTAGGTCATCACGCAAGTTATGAAGAACAGGGAGCTCTGAGAGGTTAGCCAAAACCCAATCAAGGTACGTGGATGAGCAGTCAAGGCTTGAACTGAGAAGAGTGAGTGGGGTCAGGGGCACTCAATGAGTCCACACAAAATTCAATTTAGACAGTTAAGCATAAAAATACAGTTATTTGGGGGCGTGGCTTGGCGGCCATGCGGTAGGAGACGCGTCTCGGGAGCTCCTTTCTGATCCTGCAGAAGACCCGACAGAAATGGCGTAATCTGTAATGGAATATAGCTGAAACATGCAGTGAAGGCGGCGGAACATCCAGAGAGTGGCTGGAGAGCTTGCCGGGGATAATCAGATGAGGAATTGTGAGGAAACTGAACGTTTAGGGCTCGCCCACCACATCCAAGATGGCGGGCGCGACCTGCTCTCTGCTGACAAGGACCCTCACATTTATCGGCCAGATGGTGCTCGCCGGAAACTAGGACGGCGAAAAGGCAGACCGCCAACAGAAGCGGGGCAGAGGTCGTGCTCAACGAACACCCTGAGTGCGGCTGGAACTGCTTCGTCCTCGGTGTCTAGGGAGCCAGGCTGCCGACTAACTGAGGCTGTGTCACTGGCAGCGAGACTGCGGGGTCCAAAGCGGCGCACTGTCCACAGCAGCGCCGGGGGGGGGGGGTGAGGCGCTGGAGAGAGGAGGCAATCCAGCGGCAATTCCCAGGCTCCGGTGTGGCATGGCACACATACCGGTGCGGATTCGGCAGAGGCAACCCCAGGCTGGGCAGCCGGGTAGCGCAGCAGGAGACGTGGAGGCTAATCCAGCTGGAGAGGGTTGGAAGCCAGAAGCCAACGTCAGCCCTTCCAGGAGATAAGGGCGAGAAACACCAGCCGCGGACACAAGTTTGAGCAGCACCCTGTCGCCAAGCAGGCGCTGCAAGAACAACTCCGACAGGGGCGTGCACATAGGGAGATGCACCCCCTGGTCCGCAACATGGCGAGGGAGCAGCCCGTGGCCACTGAGCTTCGGGAGACCCTGGCGCGGCCACAGCAGGCAAAGCTGTTCTGAACGAGGACGTGAGGACACAGATTGGAGGTGCGGGGGAAGCAGCCACTACGGCCCAGGCCTGCGGGAAGTGGGCAGTGCATAACAGTGAGCCCAGAAGAGTCTAGTGGGCTTGGGCCATACCGGTGGCCGACAACGAAGAAGCCTCCAGTCATATCCAGCGACAAAGCAAAGGCAATACATAGTGCTGGGAGAGGGGTCCATAACGGACACATGGGCCAGCACTTGGACGATACGTAGGGACATAACCCACAGTGTTTACAGAAATAATAAATTGCAACAGCAGAACTGACAGGAGCAACGCGATACTATGTGACAACAATGTACAACCCAATGTGAACGGGGGGGGATATGAACAGCTGACTGTGGTAGCCACTAGACAATACACATCTACAGCAGACTGCTATCCTAGAGGGCTCCACAAGGGAGCGGCAAGCGGTGGAGGACAGCAGATGTGGGAGAGCACAACCCACTTGTGGAGTAACACAGTAGGAAACAGTAAGCACGGACGCTGTGCAAGCTATCCGGCGGTAAAGAGGACAGGGCCAAGGAAAGTGCCAACCTCCGGCGCAAAGCGGAGAAGTGGAGGGGAGCGCCAGGGGGACTGCAGGACTATGGTCACTGACAGGAAGACAGCCAGAAGTGGAACAAACCAACACACTCGACTAGCAATATAGCAGGACGCTGTGCAGCAGAGAGCGACTGGGCACTGGGCCTCAGAGAATCAAGCTGCGCAGTAAGTTGGGAGAGAGTGGAGCACACAGCGAACACTGTACACAGGTGAGCTCGATCACGGAGCTCCCATGGGCAGACACTGGGGTGGGTTGTGCCCAATACCTCAAAGGACTACACCAACCGTTACTTGGCAGGCTCCCTCCTTCCACCCAGTCCCACAGACACGGCCAACAAAAGGTGGGGGGGGGACAGAACCCACTCAACGCTGCGGCGCATTGGATCTGAAGTGGGTGGAGTACGAACGGCGGGGGTCTGCAATGTCCCCAACAAGACTTGTAAGCAGGGGAGAGACATTGGAGTAGGATTACGCAAGAGGGCTGGTCCATCTCCACGAGACGGGGGTAACAGCATCCAGGCATTGTACAAACTTCCAAGCTCACAGGAACAGAGCTGCCTCCAGGGGAACAGCAGGGAAGACTAAGCCCAAGCCTCATTGGGAAAAATGCCCAGTAGATCAAAAGGAGGAAGAGGTAAACAAACCAGCATTGACTCCTTTACCAAAAAGTCGGATAATAGGCAGGTCACCCCACCGGAAGCAAATATGGCCTTGAGCTCTGCACAGCAGGTGGGAGCTGCAAGCGAGGGCCCAATACGGGAAGCTATAGCGGCTCTGAAGACTTCCTTGGAAAATAAGTTTGACAGTGTCATGATAGATATGGGCATGATCCGGCAAGATGATCATAACCTGACCAACCAAGTGAGTACGGTGGAACAGCAAGTACAGCAAAACACCTCCGGCGTTGCCACAACTCGAACCCAAATGTCGGTTGTATTACGACGAGTGGAAATTCTGGAGCACAGAGTGGAGAATGCAGAAGGAAGGGCAAGACGGAACATCTGGATTGTCCGACTGCCAGAGGAGGGAAAAAAAGCAGTGACCCCACAAATTACATTGAGTCGCTACTGTTACAGGAGTTCGGAGCCGGAGTATTGTCCCAAGGATTCACAGTGGAGAGGGCCCACAAAGCCTTGACTAGAAAACCTCAACCAGGAGCCCCCCTGCCCCCGCGATCAATGATCGCTCGGATCATGAACTTCAAAGATCGGGAGAAGAGATTGACATTCTCTAGAGAAGGGGGGTGTGTGATAACCAGGAACTCCTCAAGAATTACCATCTACCCAGACTACACAGTCATGGTCCAAAGACAGAGGGGGCACTTCGGCCCCACCAAGGAACACCTTAGAGCGGCTCGTATATGATACATGCTGCTATACCCGGCTAAATTGAAGGTGATACATGAGGGCAGATCGTCCTTTTTTTTGCCACGATGGAGGCGGCCCATGAGTGGATGGACCAGCAGGGCATACCTCAGCGGAGACCCAGTAACGCCAATAATGCTGAAAACTAGTCCTGGAGATGATACAGGTAAACCCGACAAGGGGGTAAACGTTCCCACACCAGAGACACTGAGAAAGACAGAGGAGGTAAATAATGGAGCAACGATACCTCGTTCTGCCGTGGAAAACAACATGACATGACCCCAGAAACACAATTAGCATGCCAGTTTTTAGGCATCACTGTGCGGCGAGCAGGCCCTACTTCGGTGGGTGGTGCAAGAGATGGAGCAGGGCCCGAGTAGGGGGAGGGTGCCTGGGCGTTTGTGTTATAATTATCCAGTTGTGTGGTTGGTTAGTGGCAGGCACGAACAGTGGAGGAAGCACCATGCAAAGAAGCATAAGACATGGCACAAGAGGCAATCGAATTGATAGAAGATGGACGAAGACAGCTCGAGTAAACTCCCCTGTCGGTGGTCCCTGGCGACATCGGCACTGGATAATATTAATGGAGGGAAGGAGAAATCATGCCTGGGGGGAGGCAGGACAGCACGCACTGGGGTCGGTGCGACAGGAAACTGGACGAAGTAACAATTGCAACTTGGAACATCAGAGATCTCAACGCTTACGTCAAGAGACTGCGAGTATACGCCTGGTTGAACAAGATGAAGTTCAAATTTGCACTGCTACAAGAAACCCAGTTAACACTGGAGAAGCAAACCAAAGTGGCCAAGAAATGAGGTGGCCAAATGTACAGCTCGATGTACTCCAACTACGCCAGAGGTGTGCCGATATGGGTAGCCCCGGGGGTCCCATTTCAACTGATTAAGCCGGAAGGCAGACTTGTGATAGTACACGGGATGCTGGAGAATAAGGATATATGCTTGGTTAACACCTATGCCCCGAACTATGATAGAACAGGGGTTCTTTAGGAAAATTGTACTCAAGTTGGCCCAATATAGGGAGGCAACATTCATCTGGGCAGGTGACTTTAACTGCACCCTGGACCGCTTATGGACAGATCCGACGACAAATGTAAGAAGCCAGCAACGGTACTATGAAAGATCCTGGACCAGTTGCACCTGGAAGAAGTCTGGAGGAAGGTACATGGACTGGGGAGAGAGTACACACACTATAGCGCCCCCCACAGGGTATTCACACGCATTGATTACATATTTACGGGGTCTGAGTCTCTGGTGGAATTCACAGGGATAAATATTAAAGCAAGAAAACCATCTGACCATGCACCACTGCTAGCGACATGGGCACATACCCATGAGCGAACAAATTACTCATGATCTTTTGGAAGAATTATTCTTTATTATTATTGGTATGGGGGAAGGCCCCCATACCAACGTGGTGGTTGAGGGCGAAGGCATTGAAAGAGGGTGAATTTAAGGAACATACGCAGGCCGCGATCGAAGATTATTTTGCGCATATTGTGGGAAGTGTCGATATTAATGGGACACTCTGGGATGCCTTTAAAGTGGTGATAAGAGGGGCTGCCATAGGGAAAATGGGGGGACTCGGAGGGAGCGCCCTAGCAGACCTTGGGGAGGTGGAAAGAGATAGAAGCTGCTGAACGGCAAGCGGGTATAACGGATGGAGGAACCCGGAGAACTCGCGGGGTTAAGACTAAAATGTGTCGCAATCTAGGAGAGACTGGGGAGATTGGATTATGGGAAGTATATTCAGAGGCTACACGCGGAGGGAGACAAGTCCGGTAGGATCCTGGCCTGGCTCACCAAGCAGGGAAATAGGAGGGAACCCATGAATGCGATAAGAGATGAGGCAGGGGAGGAGGTCAGAACTCAGGAGGGTATTAATAGTAGATTCTCACAATTTTATCAACAATTGTACGCTCCCAACCAGGCAGCCGGAAACAAGTGATATAGCGGATGCTCTGGCAGAGATCAATTATCAAAGCTAGTGGAAGAACAGGCCCAGATACTGGACGCCCCCCTCACGGTGGAAGAGATGGAGGCTGTAATCATGGGGCTCCCATCCGGCAAAGCCCCGAGACCCGATGGGCTCCCGGGGGAGTTTTACAAAGGGTACAAGAGCATCCTGGCATCGAGATTGCTGGAAACATACCAAGAGGCATTCGCCAAGGGGCAGTTGCCGGATAGTATGTCGGAATCGTTCATTATACCTATACTGAAACCGGGAAGTCAATGGTAGACTGTGCCTCATATAGACCGATCTCCCTGATCAACCAGGACTCCAAGATCCTTACGGCAGTGCTGGCCAACAGACTCAAACAGGTCATTCCCATGTTAATTCACACAGACCAAACAGGATATGTCCCCGGAAGGAACACATCGTGGAATCTGCAGAGACTCCATGTGAGACCAGACGAACCAGAGACGGGGGCAATGCGCCATAGCATCCCTAGATGCGGTTAAAGCCTTCAACTCTGAATTGGGAATGGCTGCTGAGTATACTTCCCCCACTTTGGAATAGGGGAGGGCTTTCTCCGTTGGGTTGGGCTGCTTTATAATAATCCCAGAGCTAGGGTCAAAACTGGGAGGCATATATCAGAGGCCTGGAGGATCTATAGAGGCACAAAGCAGGGATGCCCACTGTCACCAATGTTGTATATACTGGCCCTTGAACCGCTGGCGTTTTTTTTTTTTTTTAGGGCCGAATATGGAATATTGGGATAGACCTAGATAGGGTCATACACCTAACCTCGTTGTACGCAGATGACATGCTCCTTTACGTGGAGAACTTAGCATGCCTATTAGAAGCAGTAGATGCTTACGCCATCAATAAAGAGAAGTCCTTTATTTTCCCCCTGGCTGATTTAAGACGGGTCTCCCTGAACCAATTGCCAGACCTGGGTCTCACATGGGCACCACACTCTTTCCGCTATCTGGGAATAGAAGTGCATCATGATACTACTGACACGCACACATCAAATACATGGGTAGCCTTCGATAAAACACAAAGGGCCATGACCTTCTGGAAGACTCTCCCGCTGGGGATGATGGGGAGGGCGGCCCTGGTGAAGATGACGGTATTACCCTGCATGCTATACCATTTCACGAACATCCCATAGATTGTGCCCAAGGCTTTCTTCATACAATTGAACACAATGGTAAGGGAATTCCTGTGGGGGGGGCAGGATTGTGCTCAACACACTGCTGAGGGACTATGAAGCTGGGGGTATCAGATTGCCAGACTTTGGACGATATTACCTCGCTGGGCAACTGCAATTTGTGGTTAAGTAGCTAGGGGATGAGACGTCAATAAATTAATTACTCCTCCAGCCGGCGTTGAAGCAATATTACCTGAGAGAAATGTTTTGGATCGACAAGCCCCTGACCAGGACCTTTCCCAATATGGTTTAACTCGGCCTGACCCTCTGGTGCAAGGCATGGAAACTGCAGGGCGTGCAGAACCCTTACTTCAAACAGATACCCCTTGCGGGATTCGTGGGGGCAAACACCGGGAGTCTCGCAACATATAGATCCCAGTGGGAATCCAAGGGCGTAGCACAGATAAGGGATCTGAGGAAGGATGGACAATAGGTGGAATTCCCGAAACTGATGGAGGAGCACGACATACACAGGGGTCCGTTTGTTTTGCATAACAGTATGGTCCGGACAATTAAGAACAGATGGTCAGAACTGCCAGATGAGGAGGACCCAGGGGGGCAGGGAGAATGCTGGATGCGTGGTACGATGAATCTGAAGGGGGTCACACGGTCTGTAGACTGTACCAGCAGTTGCTGAGAACTACCAATGAGCAGGAGCTGCAAATAAGGGAACGCTAGGAAGGGCAGCTCCAACGGCCCCTCACTGACCAGGAATGGTCCGGAGATACCCAAAGACAGCATCCAGAAATGCAAGATTTAAGCAAGCACAACTATACCTCATGCATAGAGCGCACACCCAGGAAGATGATTGTCATGAGGATTGGGGGGCCCCGGGACTGCGCACGGTGCGTGGAGGAGGAGGCTGACATACTACACATGTTTTGGACCTGCCCAGTGATGAGGACATTTTGGGAGGGTAATCAAAGAAAGGTTGGAAGGGTGAGGAATCCGCATGCAGGCATGGACCCCAGAGTCCTACTTGCTGGGTCTCCTTCCCAGAGGAGACAGGCAAAGAACACATTTGGCTAAAATGAAGGACCTAGTGTGCATTTTGGCAAAGCGCCGTATAGCAATGGCATGGAAATCAAGCTCAGGTCCGAGTGTAGGCGCATGGTGGGCAGACCTTAAGAAATGGACGGAGACGGCAGTGTGGACAAGGGCGGTCCAGAGGGGTGAGAGAGAGGGTGGCCACAAGATACTCGCCTGGAACTCCCTAATACAGGAACTGTTTGGACAAAGTGAGGTGAGTGATACAGATGACCCTGGAGGCGGGGAAGAGCAATAATAACCGAGGACCGATATATAAGCAGTAGACCCGAACAAGGCGATACAGGGGAAAGATCAGATTTGGGTTGAGACAGGATGATCGCCATCAACCAGGTAATACGGACATTGAATCGTGCCATGAGGAAAAAGATCCAGGTCGGAATCCACGAATGAGTGCTGAAGCCATTGTTTGTTTTGTTTATGTTGTAAAAGAATAAAGAGTAAAAAAAAATATATTGTTATTTATTACAGGCCTTCTGAACACACTGGAAAATTAAACGCGTAGTATTATCACAAAACACTACAAATATAGGCAGTCACTATAGGAACACAGATACATCAAATAACTTGTATACCTTAATCAGCAAAGCTGGCAAGTATTTCAGATTCAGTAAATGTAGACAGCTCATAAGACTTTAACCCAAGAACTCCAAACCTCGAGATGAATGGGGCCTTGTGTCCAAAAGTCGCAGGAGCCACAATGTTTCTCACCATAATGACGTCTCTGCAGGTAGGTTTCAATAGGCTTGTGTTGGTGATAGTTTTAAAGTTCTACATCAATGTTACCAGAGGTAGGTATTTTACTTTCTTTCAGACCCAGGGCTAAAAAAAAAACAGGTTACTCGACCCAGGTTTCGACGACAAAAAGTGGAGTAGAATGGAATAGAGACACAAAGGGACTTGTTCCCAATGTTATCCTATTGAGGACGTGGTAAGAGGAGGGGAAACAGGCATAATGTGTTAACATTTCCACCCGCCCCGACTCACATTTTCCCAGAGGACTTCTTGGTTGTCTGGGGGACACCTGTGGATCGATCATCCACTGTTTGCTCCACTGAAAGGTGCGTGGAAGTTGCAGGTTCAAGGATTCTTCTGGTTGCAACCATTTTCAGAGAAGAAATGCAGAATCCACTGATGCAGATCTCTTCAGGACACTTCACAGTTTGGAGGAAGGCCAATTCCAGTGACGGTCTGCTTACACAGACGACTGGCGTCCTAGTCACGGTCACAGCAGCTGCTCCAAGATGGGTTCCTGTGAAGGTGGAAAGCTGAAATTTGTGGAGAAGGCTACTATTGGGACAAGCTGGTGGCAACCAAAGCTCCATACTCAAACGCAGAACGGTGACACTTTTGGCGAGGTATCCCATGAGAGAGCTGGTCAGTCCACCAGGCAGTCCAGGGACGCTTCCAAAGGAGCTTTAGGACAAAATCCTAGAGAAGGCAGCGTGACTAGTTGGTCCCACTAGTGCAATGGCTGAACCACCATTCAGGGTCTTTGGTGATCAGGCAGAGGAGTAAGGCTTCACTGGGCTGGGTACTGGAAGGGATGCTGAGCCACTTCAGGAATAGTCTTCAGCAGGTTGCTCTTCTTCAAGGGATTCTTGGCTGTAACAATGATATGAAGAAATGTCTGCAGAGGTCCTCCAATACAAATTTAGGGCTGGAATCAAGTCCAACCTAACCAATGGTAAGGATCTCCACTATTCATAAAGCCTGTAGTGTCTAATCGGGGACAGCGACAAGTTTCACATTTGTCCCACAAGGACGTTGATTGACACACACAAGCTGCAGCTTTCCCTGGCAAGTGCATGTGCATGTAAGGACTTTCCTAACCCGAGAAGGCTGGAAAAAGGTCAAACTACAAAATGGCCAAAGAACAAGGGAAAATCTTGCGGCACAGTCATTTTGGGGCACTGGCCATGTTCAGTAGCCATATGCAGTAAACACAAATGTGCAATCCAAAAATAAGGTAAACCTGTAACTGCTGCCACCGTCTTGTCTTTAGGCACGTATAAAAGTAACCAAAAATCCCAGGTGTAAAAAGATACGGCTATACAAATGTAACCCTGTTGCATTGCCCAGGCTTCTGAAGTCAATGGCAGATGTAGAAAAGGGCAATTACTGTTTGGATCTGTTCCGACCAGCAGGACCCATGGCCCAAAACCCTGCTCAGACAACAGGTATGCTTGCAATGACATAAACTTTCTCCCTCCGTCCCCACAGACCATCCCAACCATCACCAGGCAATGACAACATTATTGCCCTCCTCTAAGGCATGGACTTCGCAATGCAGCAGCCTCACCCACATCAGCCTCAAGCCTATCAGCACCCCCTCACTGTCCACAACACAGAAGTTGATGCTCGCCAACATCCACTCAGCATCACCCATGCAGCAGATATCGCCAACCTCATGCCTATACACGAAGCGGACGCCATCTTCATCACAGACCTGGCTGACACCCACCTCCACCTCCACCCACATCCTAGACATCCTTGTCCCCGATGGCTATAGCATCAAACACAGAAACTGGCCAAACAAGACAGACGGAGGCCTCGCAGCCAATACACAAGACCTTGTGGCCATGCACCCGACTTGAGGTCAGCAACATTGGCTCCTTAGAATTCCTCTCCTGCCACTTCCTGCTCTTCCCGACGGACACAGTCATCTTCCATCTCACCTACAGACTACCCAAACCGCCTTCATTAGAGACTTCACTGAACTTGTCACCACCATGTCCCTCTCGGACGCCAACATCATCTTCCTCGGTGACTTCAACCTCCCTGGCAACAATGCCACCAAACTGATGAAGGAAGCTCTTCTTGGCCCTAGTCACCCTCAGCCCCACACAAAGGACTGAACGCACGAGAAAGGTAACATCCTTGACCTAATCATCACAGCACTGCCTTCCCTCCACTACAGCTCTCCTCTCCTGCTTGACTGGTCCGACTACCTGGCCATGCCTTTCAACATACTGCACACCACCCCAGTCAAGCACTCCCAGCAGAAACCCAGACAAACCTTCAGGTCCTTCAAGGACTTCCTGGTGAAAGCCCTCACGGAAGACCTCGCCAACCTCCACCTCACATGGACTGAACCCCCCCCCCCCCCCAACCAAACTGCGACTCTACTGGATGCTGTTACGCTCACCTGGCTCCCACAGGGGCATCGGTCGGACCCGGACAGCTGCGGTCTCCACCCACGTGATGCGTAGTGCAGCGATGACTGACTGGATCTGCCCTTCTAATCTTGTCTGCTTAACCCGTAGATATATTCTCCTGCAAGTGGAGAGATGGATTTAGCCACTTGTGGATTCAAGTGATTGCACCCCCCCCACAGTCCTCCCCAACTAATCACCTCTGAAATGCCCTCACAGCAATCTCACCTTATATTCTTGAAAGATGAGCTCTCCATCCTGCGTGGATTTGCAGGGGTGCATCGATTCCAGTTACTTCACTGGTTTGAAGGCTCAGGAGAGTTCCGGAGAGTATTGACTCAGGTTCCTGGTGAGGACCAGTAAGTATTAAGTCCATAGAGTTCAATATGTCCGATGTTCACTCTTGTTCCCCCCTTCCTTTCTTGTCTTGCAGTTGGCTCGTGAAAAGATGCTCTTGTGGCAGCTGGTGGCGCTCAGGTAAGAGTCTGTATTACCCGGCGCTGTCCGGTAAATGTTGCACGAGGAAAATGTGTTGTTTTGTCTCTCTTTACAGATGCAGCACGTGAAAATATGGAGAATCACAAAAGGATGCCTCTGGTGGTAAATCAGGTAAGTCTATGATGGTAAGAATTATATTTGTTGGTTCCCTCGGCTCACCTTGTGGTTTTTTTTTTGTCTCCTAGGTGCCGAAGTTCGGCGAAGAAATGATGGAGGCAGCGCCGACCCGAAGGATGCTGTGAAGACTGGCGAGTATGGCGCGGCGCTGCAGCTGGAGGTGCGGCACATGCAGAAATTATGTTCTTTACAGGTCCGGAGAAAAGATGGATCCAGAATCAGGTGTGGAATAGAAATGTTTGTTTTCTAACCTTGTCCCTTTCTTTCCTCTGTTTTAGGAGCTCCGGATTCGAGGCGGGCGTGGCAGAAGACTGGATGCAGGCTGCAGGCACGGTGAGTGTTACGCTGCTGGATGCAGAATAACGCGAAGCGTGTGTTGCTGGTCGGGTGTGGTTTAAATAGCCTCAAAAGTAGTCCCAGGTGAGAAGTCCCTAGAACCACACCCGAGTAAAAAATAGTCCCTGTAGAAAAATAGTCCCCTTCAGGCTTCATGTTGGATCGGAGTCATTTACAGCATTGTCTGCCTGAGATAAGTAATGACTATAAGCCTGGCGCCTTAGGCGCCAGGACTGAACCCAGATAGCCCCTAGCCGGGGCTGCTGAGGTTTTACTAAATGTCTAGATGCCTGCTCCCGGGGCTGATGGGCTTGATCCGGATGCCTGGGGGTAGGCATCATGACAATGCACTAAATGCCACCCTATCAGCCTCCTTCAACTGACATGTGCATCTGAAACAATGCGCCTGCAAACCGAAACCATCAGCATCCCGGTACATGCAAGAACTCAACCTCAGCAAAAGAGTCATCAGTAAAGAGAAAACCTGGTGCTGCTCCAGGACTGCATCGGACCCGGTGCTCCTCAAAGAACTCAGAGCAACCCGCAGACAACTTATCAACACAACCAATAACTCCTACCATCAGAATAGCAGAATCAGACAACAAAAGCAGAGCCCTCTTCAGAGGCATAAAGCACTGACTTAACACGCTACCCGACCCTGCCATACCACACCATCGAAAAATCCACCACCATCATCAACAAAATAAGTAAGATTCGCCAGCACATAGACACCAGCTCTGCATTCACAGACACAACTCACATCCCTCGTTGCAAAACCTCCACACCCGAGACAACATTCAAGACACTCTCTAGAGAGGACCTGGTAGAAACCATGGCCGTCGTCAAAGCCACATCCTCCCAGCATCGAACCTCAAGACCCTCCCCGCAGAAGCTCTTCTTCCCTACTTGGAGATCATCGACAGCTCCCCAACTCAAGGCATCTTCTCATCGAACCTAAAGACAGGACAAATCCTCCCACTACTAACACACACTGGATCCAACAACCTAGGTAACTATTGCCACATCACCCATCTTCCCTTCCTAAGTAAGATAATTGAGAAAGCAGTAGCTGCGCAATTGCAGCAACACATCGACACCAACAATCTCCTCCAAGCCTACCCCTCTGGGTTCAGACCCAGATGCAGCACAGACAAGGCAACTATACAGGTGGTTGACGATGCCCTCAACATCTTTGATGACAGCCATCCATGCCTCCTGGTTCTACTTGACCGCTCAGCTGCTTTCGACACAGTAGACCACCAGGCACTCATGGACACCGTACATTGGCACATGGAGATCAGCAAACTTGTACTACGCTGGTTTGAGTCCTAGCTCGACAACCGCCAGTAGTTGGTTCAGATTGAGTCCTCTAGGTCACCAATGATACCCGTCACCTGTGGAGTCCAGCAGGGTTCCATCCTCTCCCCAGTGATCTTCAATCTATACATGGAGTTGTTGGGAGCCCTCCTAGCAACACACAACACCCACCACTACGCCGACAACAGCTATACTTCAAGAGCGACTCCATCAAGGACATCCACAGGCTTAAAACCTACCTTTCAATGATCCAGTCTTGAATGTCCAGTGCATACTTGAAGCTCAAACCCTCCAAGATCGAATTTCTACTCTGCACCAACACCACCGAACACCCAGAAATACAGACCTGGCCATTAACCATGGACCCTAAAGGCTTCACACCTGAGCTCATCTCCTGCGCCAAGTCCCTCGGGTTCCACATCGACAAACACCTCTCCTTCTAGATACACATAGCTAAGAAAACGTAGACAGCTTGGTATCAGCTTTCCCTCCATGCGGAAAGTCAAGCCCTTCCTGCCTCCGAACAGCTTTAGATCCACACTTCAAGCACTTGCCCCATCACACCTGGATTGGGGCAATGCCTTCCTCGAAGGTCTCCTGTCGTCCTCCCTTGAGCCCGAGAAGTGTGCTACACGCGGCCACACACTACATCAAGGGTCTACACAGATATGACCACATAACCCCGGCCCTCATCGACTATCACTGGCTCCCCTGCACGTAAGAATCACCTTCAAGTCATGCTGCATCATCTATAAGGCAGTCGCCCTCAAGTCACCCAGCTACCTCGCAGAGAAACTCGGCATCTACAGCGGTCAGCGCACTACCAGAAGCCAGGAAATGTGCAGACTTGAAATCCGCTGCTGCAAAAAGAAAGGGCCAGAAAACACGCCTGCTCTGCCTAAACCCCAAGACTATGGAACCTCCTCCCCGTCAGAATCAGACTTGCCCCTACAATTCAAAAAAAGAACTTAATACCCACCTCTTCAAGGAGTCCCTCCTCCTCAATAGCTAGGCGATCACATTGCCCCCCATGCCACCTGACTCGCTAGACGACGCCCGCCCCTCTCCTGCCCGCCCCTCTTGTCCGTGCCACCCTGTACCGCTGTGCCCCTCTGTATCCTACCCCCCACTGTATATCTGTTCCGTTACTTCTGAAAAGCGCTCAGTTATGCATTTGTACAGTTGTATACCTCTGTGAAATGCTCTGTTTATCTGTATTGGTGTATATCTCTGCAAAGCTTTCTGTTGCTTATCGAAGCTAGGGCCGCACTCAATAAATACCATAATAACAGTAACATTGCACTGCAAGGTGCTGTGGGCAATGTTAAAAAGTCGAAGAAGTACAAAGGAAAACAGTTTCTCAGTACTGATAGTCTGAAGGACTGATCATTTTCTCCATAACAATGAGTTAAGGCAAGGGAAGTGAAGCTGGGGGATATACTTCCCTTCAAGGATAAAAACTGAGCAAACATGATGGGGTTCCATAGGAAACTATGGAGTTAAGGTTAGCAAAAAGACAATTTTTCCTACCACCTGGACAGAGAAAGGCAAATATTCTCCTTATGAGGATCAGGAGTTAGCAGCACAGCTTTCAGCAAAAATTATTTGGAAACAGCTCTACAGCTATACGAAAATCCCAGATATGTCCTAGTGAATGGCTCGGGGCCTTGCAAGATGGTGTGACCCCAGGCCACTAATCAGAATTCGAGCCCCATTAAATGTTTTGTCAGCCACACAATCAAGGGAGGCCAGCAAAAGGGCAATTATATGGGTAGACACAAAGGTAGGTAGATTTAGGTGTCTAGTAGATCCTCATCCAGCCTAAACCAGATGACATTCACACAAAAGAGCCTTTGTGAGCAGAGTCCGAGCCCACAAAGGCAGAATGCCAAAATGGCTGTTCCCACTGTACAAACACTGCAAGATGGGCTAAAGAGAAGATAGCCAAGTCATTAAATACTTGGTAGACATTTCCCTCCATCTCAGGGAGCAAGTGGCTAACGTGTTAAAAAGGTTACACTGTAGTGGAACTAAAATAAAAGTAAGTAGCTGACACTAGCCTATGACTGACTTTCTGAATGAGGAAATTGCTCAGAGTAGGCGCATAGATTCCTGCAGGTGGAACATAAATCTGAGTTGCAGTTACCAATGTTGCTTTAATGCGGCTTTAAAAAGAGCCTCCCTGGTGACAAATTGGTGAAGGCACACAAGAGGGCAGCAAAAAAGCAAAGGGATTCATGCAAGTGAGAAACAAAACTGAATTTCTGCCCAAACATCTGGATTTTCAATTTCTTAGGCTAGCAGTTGGCAAAAAGGAGAATAATTGTATTTATGACTTTCCACCCTTGGGCAGATGGCTTTCTATTTACAAACAGCTTTGAGAGGCTGACATTTTACACTTCGTTGTGGGATACAGAGGCAAACTTGATAGCAAATCTAATCCTTGTAATACTTAAGGTGTACAGCACATAGTGTACTATGGGTGCATCTGCTACCATTTTAAGACTTGTGCTCTCTGTAACGATTACACATAAATGAGATTTCTTTTAAAAAGGCAATCTTTTTTTTGTTGACATATCTATTTATAAGGTTCACGTCAAAATCAATACAATCAGCAAATTAAAGATCAGTGATGAATATGGGAATACATGAACTAAGGCATCATGCTTTCGCAAAGTCAAACATAAAACGCACCAAATATCCACGCAATAGATCACACCCAGGATAGTACAGATTATAATAGAAGAGATAAATAAATAAATAAATAAATAAATAAATAAATAAATACAGGGACTATCCTCACCTGTTCACACCTTAACGGAGCATCTAGACAAAAAAACACCCCCATTCCCAATATGCCAATCTCATACAACTAGATCTGCATCACTTTGTCGAGATATCTTTTGCCTAGGCAAATAGTAAGGAGCAAAATGGGCCCCAGGTGTCACAAGGCCTAGCATTTAAAGTAACCATAGCACAATAAACTCATTCAACATCACACCACCAAATCATTGCATTCAGTCAGAACTCTCAGGAGGGAGGAGCTGAACTAATCCATTTCATTAGCACACAAAGCCCTGGCAGCCATCCAAACATGCAGCAAAGCAGCTCACACTGCACCTCATGTCCCAATATGGATGTACTTGTCCCAACCACATCTACCCAAAAGGGGGAATCACCGGGCAGGAACAAAGCATGTGAATAAATGAAGCAGCGGTCATGGCAGTGTGGACATTTCCGATCTCTTGTAAAGCCAAACAGCCGATGTCTGGCCGGGGACAAAGATGCCCAATGCAGCATCTTAAACTGGAACAGCTTAAATCTAGTGCCAACCTCACAAATACATGTGGTCCGACACAACTGAGTCCATTGCCTATCACGCCTGCACGAATTCAAGTATACTGTAACCGTCGAGAAAACCCAGAACCTGGCCAAGCCACAAATTGTTCCTGCAATGCAAAATCCTCTCTGGGTAGAGATCGTACATTAACCGAATTCCCAGCCCCTCCCACTGTAATGCAATAGTTTAAATCGCACAAAGCTTGTAAAGTCGCTAGCCTCCAGACAGAGAGACCCGGCACATACAAGCATTCAACACGAAACCTACCCAGTAGCCTACGCCAGGCATGAATCGTGCAGGCCACCAAATCATAGCAGCACTTGTCCTGAAGCGACATGAGATATCCGTGTAAAGAATCAATATTCTTTCAATTCATAAATGCAGGGAGTACATGGCACCCGGCATCCAGTATATTGCAAATTGCCCCTGGGAAGCTAAATAGTAAAGCTCCACGTCGGGAACTCCCAACCCACCTTTGTCGTAGGGTTGCACCATATTCTCCCGGTTAACCCTGGGAATCCTGGGGGACCAAGTCAGCTGCATTAATAAACACCGGACCTTGTTAAACAAAACAAACCCAACCCTGGCCACACCACAGCATCGCTAAAGTAGACCAGTAACTTTGGCAAGATCACCATTTTGGCTACGGCAATACGACCAAACGCTGATAAGGGGAGCATGCACCACCTAAACATTTTTCCACGCAAAACCTGATGATACGCAATGTGGTTGTCACGTAACAGAAGTCCAATCCCTAATGAACCTCATCCCAAGATACTGTACAGATGACTGCTCCCACCTGTATTGTCCAATATAAACGAGCAGAACCGTCTTTTCGTTAAGAAGAAACAGAATAGACTTGGACAAATTAACTTTCAAACCAGAGATCACACCAAACTCTTGAACCTCCTTCGTCAATGGGAACAAGTTTCTCGAAGGATCTTTAAAATACAAAACAACATCTGCATATGACACTATATCCCGTGCCCCACCCAGTGCCAGTCCCCTCTGAGCATGGAATTTACGCAAACGCCTCGTATAGATTGAAACGGCACGGAAACACCACTTGCTCTCCACTGTCATTGCACTCTACTCTGAGGTGGGCACCACTCAAGCAGGCTCCTCCACACACCATCACCCGCTGGGTAGATCGCTGCTCAACCTTCTTGGTGTGCAACCAGTCCCTACAGGCTTGGACATTCTGGTACTCATAAATTACCTGAACAGATCAGCGGTGAGGCCCAAGTCGGGTCTCAATATACAGAGGATTACTCTACTACGGGGGAGGATACAACCCATTCTTCCACATGCAGGGTGCTGCAGTTCCGACATCACAGTGAGAGGGGGCGGCAATGCCACAACATCAATAGTACGCACATCTACTTAGCTGGTAACCCCTATTTCTTCATAAGAACAGCCTGGCAGACCGTATTAGCTGTGTACCTGCAGTACTCTGCGGATTGATGACCGCTAACTTCTCTGAGGCCCAGATTTTGAAGCAGACCCCCACCGGATCACACCTTCATGTCACAGCCCAATTTGCGACTAATCTCTACCCCTGCCACTGGATTGTGAACAGAAGTGGGGCCACCCTTCCTCCTACCTCTCTGACCCTCAAGTCGCCCTGTCTGCGGAACCCACCGTCGGCGGACTCTACGCTCCCCTGCCATACTTGATCCCTCCACATACCTCCCAAAGTACTTAATTCCCTGCGTCATCTACCGACTTTGCTCTTGGGTGGTGGTCCTCATTTGGGCCGCTGAGAGGCGGATCCAGTCCCCACTGGTCTCCATCTTACCAACCTCGCCTCCCCATTACTGTGCCCTTCCACAGCTCTACATATATCCTGTGCGGTCATGACTAAAGGGGCCAGTAGGAACCAGAGCTCTATCAACAGGTTTACAAAATCAACATCCAAGCCAAGTGAGACCCAACCAGAGACCGACGCCCCCCTGGGGTGTCTACTGAACCCACCGAACTCCAAAAGATGATAGAGTATATGCGGGAGGGATTTATTACACTTCACTCAAAGCTTGACGATATGAGTGGGACCATCAGCTCTATCAAAGCCCGGATGGAGAAGACTGATACCCGGGTGACGGAGGTGGAGTCCAGAGTCGGCCTGGCAGAAGATAACATCAACACACTTAGATCAGAGGTAACCTCACTGTCCAGGCAAATTCAGGTGGTTAGTAAAAAGAATGAGGACCTGGAGTCGAGGTCAGATGCAATAACCGGCGCATTATTGGCGTCCCTCAAGATAAAATTGACGGCCCCATGGAGGACTATGTGGAGCGTATCCTTCTCTCTTTGCTGGACTCCCCAAAGCTCTCACCACAGTTTGCGATTGAACAGGCCCACCGAACCCTGGCCGCAAAGCCCAAGCCCGGTGCCCCCCCGTCCAATCACAGCCAGAGTGCTACACTACCCCCGCAACAGAGACACCTTGCTGCATGCAGCCAGAGCCAAGGGCAAACTCCTACTTGGCTCTGCCACGGTCCATTTATATCCGGACTTCTCAGTGGCTATCCAACAGGAGCGCAAAACCTTAGCGCCCAAAAGCGTCTCCGAGAGCTAGGTGTCAAGTACTCATGTTAACCCCGGCAAAATTGATTATTGAACATGCGGACAGGGTATTCTTTTTCACTATCCCGGAGGAGACCTCCAAGTTCATTGAGGACCACTTTCCTGGATAGCAGCTTTATCCCATTATCTTGGTGTACCTTTTGGATCACTCTCGAGACGTTGCCCTCCCACGCACACATGGGAGAACGGTACTAGGTCCACCCACTCGATCTCCCCTTTTTCCTGATCTAATGTGAATCTGTGCTCTTGGGAGGGTCTGGAACCTTTTTCCACTTCATCCAAGTCCCGTACAATCCCTCTGTCAATTTCAGAGTTATGTACCACGTCATGTTTTTCTTACGGCCTAAATCAGAGTAGTCTCCGTTCTTGGCTAGCACATAGCCCCCATGCAGTGCTGCAATTGTTGCTGTTTTGATTTGATGTTCTATTGGGGTGTCATCCTTCTAATTGGGAGCGGGTAGGGGTAGGGATGGGGAGTGGAGGGGAGGGGCCAAAGTTTGAAAAATTGCTTGAGGACAAGTTACAACTCACCCCTGTGTTGGGTACACCAGAATTCGACCCCTTCTAGCCCGGTTAAGATTATGCTGGGCATATATATATATATATGATACATTACTCACTGTAATCGTATTTCTGATGCTTGTATCTGCTTAGATTCACATGTGTGCATAGCCCGACATCTAGTGGAAGCTGTGGAGTATTACAGTTTTTGTTTTCGAAACTCGAAAAGGGACGTCGACAGGGCGTGCCAGTAATATTATTCCACTGCCAAGAGCCTACCGTCGTGATGGCGGATGAAGGCATAGTATGCATGAGCTGGAACATTAGAGGATTGGGTAACCCTGTAAAAATGTGCAAACTACAACTGTATATTGAACGACACAAGGTCAAGGTACTGTTCTTACAGGAAACCCATGCATTAGCTAGGGGATGTGATCGTTAGTCAGATCATGGGGCCCCCAATGTTACTATGCCACCTACTCCACCCAAAGCTGTGGAGTTGCGATCATAATCCACAAGATCACACACCGATCCCCCTGGGCCGCTATGTTTTACTGTTTGGCTCTCTTCTTGGACAGGAGGTGGTGTTACTCAATGTATATGGTCCAAATATCGATGATCCCCATTTTTATTCCCATCTCTCCTCCTTGTTGGCTGGGTTTCCCCTCATTCCTTTAGTTTGGGGCGGGGATTTCAACACTATAGTAGACATTGACCTTAATAGGTCTGGCACGAAATCTCGCTAACTATCCAAGTCTGCTAAGACTATGATAGAAGCACAGTCCCTACTGAGAGTTGTTGACGCATGGAGACTGATGCACCTTGACTCCTGTGTCTTCTTCTATTCATCGGTACACGACTTGCACTCTAGTATTGATAGATGGCTGGTTTCTGATATACTTATCAGGACGATAGAGCAAATGTCCATCCTACCTAGAACCTTTTTGGATCATTCCCGGTCACTGTATCATTACGGTGGAGGGGTGGGCGAGTCAATGGGGCCACACGAACTAGGGCTCAGTATCGACAACTTGTTTGCGTTCAATACTGGGTCGGTAGAGACTCAGGCCACTCTCTGGGAGTCTTTTAAAGTTTACATTCAGGGAGTCGCACTGTCCAAGGGGGCAGGGATCATTAAGGTGATTTCGTAGATCTAATGGCGAGATTTCACTTGCTAGACTGGAGAGACAATATGCCTCGTCCCCGTCCCCCACTATGCTCAGCCAGATAGGGACAGCGCTGGACTACTTCCATGCCCAGGCCAACCACGAGGGCAAGTTCTTAGATTACCCTCAGACCGCCAGAAAATACAGGGACTGAACGTCCTGGCCGCCTGTTAGCTAGATTGATCCGCCAAGAGGGGGCTCTCATATTCCGGCAATTGAGAGAAGAGGCAGCACTCTGGCCCTCTCGTCCCAAGAAATCAATGATGAGTTTTGATCCTTTTATGAAAGGCTTTATACTAACACGACTCCGCCCCCATAGCAGATATCGAATCCTTTTTCGATAGTCTTCCACTCTCAGTTTTATCCTCAGAGACCAGGGCGATACTGGACCACCCAGCATCAACTGAGGAAACATCTAGGGCAATAGACTCACTATCGTCTGGGAGGGCCCCCAGTGCCGAAGGGCTTACAAACAAAATTATAAATGCTACAAAGGGCGCATGGTTCCCCGGATGGAACCAGTGTTGGAGGAGGCATGCGTGGTAGGTGAACTCCCCCCCCCCCCTCCCTCCCTCCACCCATCACTCCGCGAGGCAGTTATTTCAGCGTTACTGAAGCCAGACAAACCGGCCACTCAGTGCAGCTCCTACCGGACCCTTTCCCTCATTAATTGCGATGTTAAAACATTTGCCAAAGTGTTAGCCCTCCGGTTGGCACCATATTTGACGTCTATTGTTCATCCCGACCAGTCGGGATTCATCCAGGGACGCTCCACCACCCTTAATCTGCGCCGTTTATTTGACATCCTGGCCCGAATCTACCCAGAAGCGCACGCATTTGCGGCCACATTAGACATGCAAAAGGCGTTTGATTTGGTTTACTGGAAGTTCCTGTGGTTGGTGCTAGAGAAGAGTAGTTTTGGCCCCTGCTTCCTGTCCTGGGTGAAACTATAATATGCGTCCTCTGTCAACAGGGTCCGCACTGAGGATCAGTGTTCCACCCTATCCATAATAGCCAGGGGAACCAGACAGGGCTGCCCCTTTTCACCTTTGATATTTGCATTAGCCATAGAGCCTTTGGCAGACAGGATTCGTCAGCGGCATGCCCATAGAGATATTAGGCTCTCCGGGGACCCCGAGATCATCTGACTGTATGTGGACCATGCATTACTCTACATCTGCTCTCCTGACGAGAATCTGCCACCAATAATAGAAGACATTATCCTCTTTGGAGAGTTATCCAGCCTAAAGGTTAACTGCACTAAGTCAAAACTATTCTCACTGTCAGACACCACTGTGGTTCCCGAGACCTTTGTGGGTTTACCTGGTCTCAATCTGAGATGAAAAACCTTGGAGTAGTGGTTACGCATCACCAGACTTCATTAAATAACCACAACTATGCTAACTACCTCACCTCCCTTACCCGAAAGACTGAAGGCTGGATTTAATTGCCAATCACACTCGCCGGGAGGGTGGCAGTTCTCAAAATGGTTACACTCCCACAACTTTTATACAGGTTTCAGAACTTAACGCTTTGGCCTGGTAGAGAATTATTAAAATCACTGACCAGCACAATCAATGCCTTCTTGTGGCACTACAGTGCTGTCCGCCTGAAGTTGGACACATTAGGTACCCCCTTTGCACAGGGTGGGTTTGCTGCCCTAAACTATGAGCGATACTGGATCGCTGCGCAGGCCCATTTCGCTGCGTTTTAGTTTGAATCTGAGGGACCCCCTCCCCACGTCAAACTTGAATGCCTAGCAGCCGGAGACCTCCATGTCCGCTCTCTGGTTCTCCCTCCTTTAAGTTTAAACCTAGACCCCACCAGAGTCCCGATGACTCTGTGGAATAGACTTTGGAAACAGGTAGAAACCCCCACAGCCATTCCATGGAGATTTCCCCCTTTGGAACTGCCTCCCTGAGACTCCTCATGCGAACAGTACTACAGTTCGCCACTGGTCTGAGAAGGGCTTTGACACTATATGGAATGTTTTCACTATGGGTTCCTTTATGAATGGCCGGACCTGCCCTAGTCCCTGAGAGAGCGCACCTCCATATGGTTACAATACGTGGCCTGCGCCGGGCTCTCAAGGACAGATAGCATGAATTCCCCTGGATTCCCCCCCGATGATTCGCTACTATCCGAAATCATGTTGGGCACCGCAACTAGGGGTAGGGTCGCTAAACTGAATGCTCTTCTTCAGGGAAGGATAAACCAACCATGAGATAGGCTTCGGGGCGTGGAGCAGGGACTTGGGTATAGATATAATCGACCAAAAATGGGAATTCATGTAGGCCCATACCCAAGAAGTCTCCCTTAATTCCAGATTCAAATTAATCCAGTTTAAAATACTCCATAGATACCACTATACCCCGACTAGACTACATCGTATGGCAGGAGATCAGCCTTTTGAGTGTCCAAGATGTAGAACACATAACACTGATTATATACACATACTCTGGTCCGGTCCAAAACTCCCTTTGTTCTGGGAGGAGATATTCGATGCCATATCCCAAATACTAGATTGCCCTATTGCACTGTCTCCAATGGCTTGTTTTTTCCACGAGTTCCCCTGCACCGGCCGTGACTTTAGGAAACTGGCTGGTCTCTGTATGTTGCTCACAACCGCTGTGTATTATTGCTCTGGTTGCGCCCTAGTCCCCCCCACCTTCAACCAATGGCTTCAGGCTGTCACTTGGCCCTCTGATGTGGAGGAGCTCTGGTCCACCATGCAGCCTGCTACAAGCAGGCCCAGAAACATCTGGGCCCCCTTTCGATCCTATCTGCACTCCTTATTTGCTGAGGACGAGGGGATCAAGGGCGAGTCACTATACCCAGAATGGGAACCCACCTTTACGATGAAATAGTTACGACTTCTTCTGTTACGACCCCGAGTGGTTACATTACCCGATTATGTACTTTGTCGGATGTGGATTATTCATACATTGCTCGTTGCTACTTGTTGTACTGTCAAGCAAGTGCAATAAAGTTGAAAAAAAAGAAAATTGCAGATAAGCGCAAAACTGGAAAAGTTACTTGTTGTGCTAATTTGAATAGGATCTAGGGGCTAGATCCCTACTCTGCATAGATTTGCTGCCATCAGATTGTAGTAATTGAACAAGGTACATGGTTTAACCCTTACCTAAGCGCATACTTTCTTAATAGCCCTCACATAAGATTTTGTATGGTATCAAAGTAAAACAGACACTAGTGGCCACAGTTCAAGGGTGTTTATTGAACTTTATCAAGGGTGTGACTAACGCCTATCTAAACCTAAATGTAAAGATGGGAGCAAGCTATGACCAGCAAATAACGCAGTCCTAGTGGAGTCTCATCAAAATAAAAGTGCCTATACTAAAGAAAAAAGTATTGCCTGTCCTTACCGCTAATTTACAAATAGTGTGGGGAAATGTTCATGAAAAAGTAAGAAGTGTTTACAAAATGATTCAGCACGGGACAAGGCGGTTCACTCGAACATAGCACACTCTTGGGCTTCTTTGGCACGAGGACAGTTCCATTACCAACATCCGGGCCTTCTGTGCCCAAGTCTTTTAAGTTATCAAAGTCTCTTGATTCAGAGGGCCTGATGTACCAAAACAACAAAGAGTTCCTTTACAAATATTCAAGTCGGGCGATACGCTCTTCACCCTGTATCCCACTCAGCTTGGCCCAGATCCCTTTTCTACCACAATCTTTAGTTTGGATACCCCTCTTCGTGGCTCAGATCCTCTTCTCCAATGCTTATAGATTATCTTTTCTCGGGTGACTCACGGTTCACTGCAGATACCCCTCAGCCGGGCTCAGATACTTTTCCACAATTAGTCTCCCTCAGCCGGGCTCAGACCAATTACAGTTTGTATTAGCTATCTAAGACTTTCGAATGTGAACAGGGTTTGGCTTGACCCGTACCACTTCGATTTCACAGTTCACAATTTTGCACTCTCAGTTGGATGCCTAACAGAGACCTTGGAATGAGCACCCACGTGGCACCGGACTACTCCTTGGTTTCAAAAGTTCAGTCACTCCTTGGATATTCAATTATATTCACGTCGCTCATCACATACGCCTTATGTTCTCTGCAGATTTCTTCATACAATGTTGCTGCTTGCAACCTTGGTTCTAACACAGACCGGTCTGCCATCAGTCTCACCGACTGTGCTGACTTTAGACTTTACCTGAGCGGCTTTGATGTAGGAGCCAAGGGCAGAACCACAGCGGCAATCGCTCCTCCCCGCCTATCTTGAACACACAATGCACCTTTCTTCAGCTTTAATTCCCGGTCTTATGTTTCCTATTCTCGAGGGCTCGTGAAAGTAGAGGTTTTCATCTTCTGAAAAGGTCAAGTGCAATTCCCTCCTTGCAGCCCCTTCTGGTCTTGCCGTCTTTCTCCTCGTGTTAAACTGCCATCTGGGAACTACTGCTTCCTCTTGTGTTTTGCCTTGCTCACAGTCTGCTTTCGTGCTCCGCCTTTCATCCGTTTGGGGACGTGTGATGGAAGTCAGGTGTGTATAATTATCAATAATTGTCAGACTCTGCCTGACCCTTATGTTGGGACATGTCAGGTATACGGCTCGGGTGTTAGTCCGTTTTTTTCTCTCACAGTCAGCTATCTGTGAAAAAGTGTTTGTCTCAGGAAAGGGGGTAGGGTGTTGAGTTCCTAGGTATCCTACCTGGGAGGATGGGGAAAAGGTGTTACAAGGAAGGGGATACCACGTCTCACCATCCGGTGTCCCACTTTCATTCCCCAAGGACCCCCTCATACAGGTGATCCTCCCGCACTGGTCCTGGATCCAAAAGCGATGGCTGTGTCCTGGCCACCTGGATGACAGATCCCCCGGGCACTAGCGAGTGAGACACCTTCAGGTTTCTCACAGCTGGCAGAGTGAGAGAGGGAAAGCAGGAGCTGGGGTCCCAATGAGAAGGATCTCCGTCTTACTGGCATTAAGACAAAGATCGTTAGAGGTGCACCAATCCTTAATCGCGGGTAGACAGCCAGGAATGAGCGAGGGAGGAGCGAAGGCTGAGGGAAGCCTGAAAGAGGGTCATCCGCATAACACTGAAAGTTAGAAGAGAAGTTGGAAATGAGTTGGGCCAAAGGGGCCAGATAAAGCCCCGGGGGGCACCACATGTGGAGAGAGAGGTGGTGGAGTGAAAGGAGATGAATTGGACCTGGGAGGGACGGTCCAAGAGGAAGGAGGTCAGCCACTTCAGGGCCTGATCAGGATGCACAGGTTCACACAGAGTCGGTTGGTCAGGGGGTTGTGACTGACCGTGTCGAAAGCAGAGGAAAGATCAAGGAGGATGAGGACAGAGAGCAGATCTTCACGGGTATTCAGGAGAGCAGTTTCTGTGCCTCTGGCTGCTCTGAAGCCAGACTGATGGTCATGAACGCAGCCAACAGATCAGTATGGAGGGTCAGCTGGGAGAAGGCCAGCTTTTCCAGAGGTTTGCCAATGAAAGAGTGATAGAAATCGGGTGATAGTTTGCCAGACAGGTAGGATTCACAGAAGGCTTTAAGGAGAGGGTGCACAGGGGAGTGCTTGAGGAGAGAGGTGAAAGATTCAGTGGCAAAAGAGGGATTGCAGATATCAGCCAAGGCTGGAGCGAGGGTGGCAATGTGGTCCTGGATTGTTCTGAAGGAGCAGGGGAGCACCTGTTTGGACGACACCATCATAGATAGGACTTGTCTAGAGACATTGTCAGGCGTTGTCAAAGCGAAGGAGGGAAAAGGAAGAGGAGAGGGAGAGACAGCCAAAGGGGACCAGGGAGTTAGGAGAGGAAGGAAAGAGGACAGGATGTCCTGAGTTTTTTTTTTCCAATTATTTTTTATTGACAATACTCAAATGAGGTTGAGCAAGAATGCTGGCCCAACCGGCAAAAACATCAAAGTGAAACAAGTTGTCATTAACATTTTCTGTTTTTCTTTTTTTTTTTTTTTACCTTAACTCCCATCCCCCTAGCCCCCCTCCCACCCCTCCCCCCCCAACATTTAACTTGCCAAGTCTTGGGGTATTGCAAAACTATCTAAACTTAGGAGAGAACACTCGCTTATCACATGCTTGTAGTTAATATCCCTTGAGACAGCGGGGCCCAACAAGAGGATCGTTAAACAGTAGGCGTCTTGGGTTTATGGAAGGTGTAAGAAGGTTATGCCGTTACAGCCCCGCTCAGTATGCATATTACAGCCTCATGGAAACGCAATCATCATGCAGGAGAACTGCAGTCCATTCTTGCACAAACTCAGTCATGGTGTCATTTGCTATGGCGGTAAGTTTTTCATATATGAAGATCATCCTGAGTTTACAGAGCCATTCCTCTTTAGAGGGAGCCAGGGCGCTCTTCCACTTTTGGGCAAGCGCCACTCTCCCTGCTCGCAGCATTGCACCGATGAACTTGGGATACACATTTGTTTCAGTCTCTGGCATGGGAACGCCCAGCAGAACCTCTAGCGGGTGGAGTGACGGGCTGAACCCCTCAATGTCTTTAATCCAGCTGAGCAATTCCGACCAATAAACCTGTATGGCCGGACAGCCCCACCACATGTGAAACCAGGTTCCCCGCTGGTGGCAGCCCCTTGGACAAAAGGGGGATACTTCCCGAAACATCTTGGATAATAAGGCCGGGGGGGCGATGCCACGAGTGAAGGATCTTAAAGCTGTGTTCCATGGCAGCGGTGTACAGGGTACCCGAGAAGATACATTTGAATACAGCCCTCCAAGTGTGGTCGTCTATTGGCATGCCCAGCCTTTCTTCCCATATGCGTTTGAAGGGTTGTCTACCCTCTAGGTCAGCAGTTATCAAAACTCCATAGAACTTGGATATCGAGCCCTTCCGAGACGTGCTTTTAGCCAGTATGGTTTCAAATGGAGTGAGGGGGCGTCTAAGCTGGTCAGCCCACCTAGGGTGTGTCAGAATTCCCTTCAGCCGCAGGTATTCAAAGACCGTGGGGGGTCTATCTGCTAAAGCCTCACTTAAGCTTTCACACTCTATAAAGCCCTCTTCCCGTAGGAGTTGGGAGACCCTCTCCAACCCCATATCTGACCAGGCCTGAGTGTCTTGGAATCCCCTAGAGCCCAGATCTATGGGAGGGCCCCAGAGCGAGGACAGCGGGGAGGGCCACGTTGACACTTGTTTATTAGCCTTGTTGGGCTTCCATAGTGCCCACAGGGCTGCCAGGGTGGGGTGAGTTCTTATCTGGGATGGAAGACTCCTTGGAGGAGCCCATAGAAGGTCTCTAACTTTTTTCGGGTGGGCGTGCACGTCTTCGATATATGTCCAATAAGTACCCATATCGTCCCGTATATGCTCCAACATCACCCGGAGTTGGGCTGCTTTGTAATAAAGCCGGAAGTCGGGGAGGCCGAAACCTCCATGGGACTTCGGGAGGGTCAGGGTGGAGGTCCTGATCCTTGGCCTCTTACCGTTCCAGATGAACTTAAGAATTCGAGATTGAAGCACCTCGAAAAAGGACTCGGGTATCACAGTGGGAAGCGCTGCGAATAGATAGAGGAGGCGGGGCAAGATATTCATCTTCACTGTGACCATGCGCCCGAGCCAGGAAAGCGTGAGGGGCGTCCAGCGCCTGAGGTCCCTACTGATTTGAGTGAGGATCTCCGGGAAATTGCTCTGGTATAGTTGGGTTAAATCTCTGGGGATGGTGGTGCCGAGGTACCTGGTAGATACCCGTTCAATTCTGACCCCAAGCATGTCGGAGTTATTTCCGATGTCCTGATCCCCCAAACCCATGGGCATGATACTTGATTTGGACGTATTTATCTTCAGTCCCGAGAAGGAGCCGAAGAGGTGTATAAGATCAAACAGCCGGGGTAGGGAGTCTTGGATGTTGGTTAGGTAGCTCAAGATGTCGTCTGCGAAGAGGGAGAGCTTAAACTCGCAGTCGCCGCAATGTATTCCCGTAATTTCCGGGTCATTCCTAACCGCTATGGCTAGAGGCTCCATTGCCAGAGCATATAGTAGGGGCGATAGGGGACATCCTTGCCGAGTGCCCCTAGAGAGGGAAAAGGGCTCTGAGGTGCCCCCATTGACCAGCACTCTCGCCACTGGGCCATTGTAGAGCGCTGCGATCCACCCACAGAATTTGCCACCCAGCCCCATCTTTCGGAGTACCCTGCCCATGTAAGGCCATTCGACACGGTCGAAGGCCTTCTCTGAGTCTAGTGAGAGGAGGTACCCTTCCACTCCCTGTCGAGATGCCTCATGCATGAGGTCGAGGGTTTTTCTGATATTGTCCGACCCCTGGCGCCCCGGGATGAAGCCCACTTGATCTCCATGCACTAGAGTGGGGAGCAGTTTGGCCAGTCTATTCGCTAGGAGCTTGGCTAATATTTTCACATCGGTGTTAAGGAGGGATATGGGGCGATATGACTGGCAATATGAGGGATCTTTGCCCTCTTTAGGTAGGACAACAATCAAGGCTGACATCATCGAGGGGGGTAGGGAACCCTGGTCAAGTGCCGCATTGAACATCTTAGCCATGAATGGGGCAAGCGTGGACCTATATGTCTTGTAGAATTTGACTGTGAACCCATCATCACCCGGGGCTGTGCCGCTCCTCAAGGAGGATATGGTATCTGTTACTTCTTCCGGGGAGATGGGGCTCTCGAGTGAGTCCGCTTTGTCCGGGAGAAGGCCCGGTACAGGGAGGGAGTCCAGGAAGCTATCGACGTCGTTCCCATCCCCTGAGTATTCCGAGCGATACAGTTTTTCATAGTATAGCCTGAATTGTTCAGCTATCTCGGTATCTCTCGCGGTCGAGTCCCCTTCCGGGGTGTGAATTGAGTTCACCCTCCTGCTATTTCTAAGGTCTCGAAGTCTCCAAGCCAAGATTTTATCTGCCTTTTCCCCCTTCTCCATATACCTCTGCTTCAGAAAGGAGAGCTTCTTCTCCGTTTGACCCACCTGGAGGTCTGCCAGCTTAGTTCGCAAGCCCTGTAGTTCCTCCCATTGCCCGGGGTACATCTGTGACCTTAACTTCCCCCCCGGTTGGATGGCCTCTATTTTGCCCTTTAACACTTTCTCCTCCCGTTCCCTCTCCTTCTTTCTCCCGGATCCAATACCTATGAGGGTGCCTCTAATAGTTGCCTTAAATGCCTCCCACACTCCCATGGTTCCAACCTCCCCGTTGTCGTTGAGAGTGAAATAATCCTCAATGGCTATTAGGAGGGATTGACGGATCTCCCTGTCCTTCAAAAGCAGGTCATTACACCTCCACCGGGATCCGGTTGCCGGGACAGGGGGAAGGCCAACCTTAATCCTTACCATATCGTGGTCGGACCAGGGGACAATCTCCACTCCAGAACTCGTGACCTCTCCCTGCAACGAGACATCGGCCAAGATATAATCTATGCGAGAAAAGGCCGCATGTGTTTTTGAATAATATGTGTATTCTGGGTTCCGACCCATCTCAAGGATGCACGTGTCAGCCAAGCCTAGTTCCCCATTAACTTCCTGGAAGGCCGTGGCCAGCTTCTTGTGATGACTAACATTGGGGCAGGGCTTATCAGATTTCCTATCCCTCTCAGGGCAAAGAACCATGTTGAAATCTCCCCCAACCAGCAGGGTACCCTCAGAGAATGACATTATTATCCCTCTCATCCCTTCCCAGAAGGTGTCCTGCGCTTCATTTGGAGCATATATGCAGACTAGAGTGAACAAGCGCCCCCTCACCTCCCCCTTTACCATGAGATAGCGGCCTTCCGGGTCTGCTTTTGAGGCTTTAAACACAAAGTGGGCCCCAGGGGAGATCAACAAGGCCACCCCCCGCTTCTTAGACTGTACGGAGGCCGAGTACATCTGAGCTATGGGTTTGGCCCTGAGTTTAGGCTCTTTTCCACGAACCCAGTGAGTCTCCTGCACAAAAAGAAAGTGAAGCCGCAGCCTCACAAATTCTCTCACAATTAGAGACCTCTTCGTGGGCGAGTTAAGTCCGCGAGCATTCAGTGACCCCACTGTCAGGAATTGGAGCGGATCATCCATTAAAGCGCAGAGAAAAGCTCATAGCTCCATTTTTAGAATAGCTAGCGTTTTTACTCCCACAATACTTCCGCAACCCTCTGATGGCTCGAAGCGGCCCCAGGGGTGCGAGGATACCCGAAAGACTTGGCACACTGTAACCGTAACCCCAACAACATAACTCCCCCTTTTTCCCCCCTCCCCACTCCCCCCTAATCGCCTGGTCGCTCCGTGGCTTCATCCGATTGCCAGAGCAGGCCACCAGTGTCTCCCCTCCACAGGCTCATTAACTCGTCATAGCCAACTTTCTGAGCCCCACCCACCCCCCGGTCCAATATAAAGTACAAGCAACTACTACATCACCCTCCACTCGCATAGGCAGTTTTCGGTTTAGTCATCTGTCGCCAAATGTTCGCTTCAACTGTTTGGAGGGCCCGGCGAAGCAGGGGTCATTCTCCTAAATTTTCTCTGGCCTCGCACTCTGCGCCTCTCCTTGGGAGCTTTGTTCCCGCTAGGGCCTGTCGGTGATCGCTCACGTTCCTGCTCTCCCGTTGCCGTGTTTGCATTGTCCAAAAGTTCTCCTGACACTCTTTGAATATCATCTTCAGTGATCAGGACGTATTTGTAGCCCTCGAATTCAAAGGAGAGGGAGAAAGGGTAACCCCACCTGTAGCGGACCCCCTTGGTTTGAAGCATCTTTGTCAGCGGGGAGCAGAGGCGCCGTCTTGCAAGGGTGAAGGCCGACAGGTCTTGATACACCGAGATCCGGGCCCCCTCCCACTCCACAGGGCCCTTCTTACGAGCCAGTTCCAAGATCCTGCTCTTTTCCGAGAAATAGTGAAAGCGAACTAGAACAGATCTGGGGCCTCTGGAGGGTGCACCTGCTCTATGGGCCCTGTCGATGGTTGGTTCGCTAGTATTCGCCCCTTCGAAAAGTGCCCCTATTACCGCATTGACAGCCTTGATGACGTCTGTTTGAGTTTCCCCCTCGTGCTCCGGGAGGCCCAGGAAACGTAGGTTGCAGCGGCGTTCCCTATTTTCCAAATCGTCCATTTTTAAAGAGCATCTTTCTTCTCTTCTCTCGAGCTCCGACAGGCGCATGTCGAATTGCGTCTCAAAGATGTCGCTCGAGGCTGTGGTGTTCTCTAGTGCCTGGACTCTGTCGTCGATATTGTCCACTTTTTTGTCTAAGGTGTCCAGTCTCAGTGCAATATCCGCCCTAAAGCCTCTGATTTCTTCCAGTAGGGCCGCCATGCCTCTGGTGACCGTGCTAGTATCCGCTGGCTCTTGCTGCGTTTGGGTCGCCATTACAGGCGTCCTCGGGGGATCAGGGGTCGTGCGTCGAAACCTTTGTAGGGATTCTCTCCAGCTCATCAATTCTCCCCAAGCATCTCTGCTCCGCGGTGGGTTCCTCTGGAAATTCAGGGCCGGCGAGGCCCGCCTGTTCTCCCCGAGACCGTGCCGTCCGGGGCGAGGGCCTCCGACTGCTGTGTAGCCGGGGGCGAAGACCCAGCCCCCGGGGCCCTTGGACTAGTTTCCCACCGTAGGTATAGTCGTTTCCTCCAGAGGATTCTCTCCTCGCCTCTCCCCTCTCCAAATTTCGCAGCTGTGTTCCCGTCGAGGTTGCAGGGGCCCTCTGCCCGCCAGCGGGTGGGCGCGGGGTGTGGTCTGCCTTGGCCCTGCTCGGCTGGTCAATCCGCCTCGGTAGTGCGGTTTACGGGGGGCTCCCCGTCGCCCAAGGTCCCTGCGGGGTTTGTGCCTATGTCGCTGGCGCTCCCCAGCCCTGCTCCTGGCCCTTCCTGCGGCGCCGTCGGCTCCCGGGGGGGTCACCCGGATTGGGCCCGCACTGCCTCACCTCATGAGTGTAGGGTCTCCACTCATGGAAAACCTTGGTTTGCCAACATGGGCCAGTGTGAGCCCCCACCAGTGACTCCAGTTCGCCCCACGTGGGCTCCTCCAGTTCCAACCCCCACTCCTGGGGGCCGCCTTGCTGCGCTCCTCACCTGGTCGCCTGGGCCTCGTCCGGGTCCTCAGCCCTGCCGTGCTCCCGAGGGGCCGCCCCTCGACTCCGGATCCGCCGCGGGAGCCCCCGGGGACACCCGACCTCCACGATGATGCACACGGCCGGGGGGGGGGGGGCTGTCGGCCCGGGTTGTTCGCCCGCTCAGCAGGCCTCGCTCAAGCCCGGCGGTAGAGCAGATCTCCGCGGAGCCGCGGCGCCGCAGGGAGGAGGGGCCTCCGTCCCTCGAAACTCGGAGGCCTCGTTCTCTGTCGCGGCTCCACCTCGGGGTGCCAAATTCGGGCCAGGGGTGCCCGGGGCACTCGTGTGGGTGGGGGTGGTGTTGGCTCCTCACTCCGGGGGTGTCTGGGGGGGCTCAGATCCCAAAAACCGCGCCTTGGAGGGGAGACGAGCCGAGATGCGTCAGACCATCTCTGCGCCCCCTGGTGGATGCCCATGTCCTGAGTTTTAGTGGTGAAATGAGGGGCCAGGGTTGTACGAGGTCCTGGGAGGGAACAGGAGAGGTGGAGACTGCAGTAGGATTGGCCAGCTCCTTGCGGGGTTCAGCCCTGGATATGGAACCTCTTCTTGGAAAGGACAGAGTCTGTATTGCCTTTGGAGCAGGCGGCAGGCCAGTTTGTAAGAGGATGTGCGCGAAGCCCTCCATTTCCTCTCAGCCACCCTGCACTTACGTTTCAGGGCAGCGAGGTCAGAGTCATACCAAAAGTTGCACTTTGAGGTAGGCTACAGATGGGTTCTCATGACAGGGGCGAGGATATCCAGGGTGTTGGAGATAGAAACATGCAGGTTAGAGAGGGCTATGTCAGGGTGTGAGTCAGCCAGAGGAGCAGGAGAAGAGGAGAAAGAGGCAAAAGGATCCACCGACACTCGTTTCATGGACCGAATGATGAAGAAGGAAGGTGGCAGTACTGGGGTAGGCTTTTCTTGAGGGGCAAGACGTTTCAGGTAAGAGGAGAGCAGAAAGTGGTCAGTCCAAGAGAGAGGAGTGGTGAGAGGGTTAGAGAGTGGGATGTTTGAGGAGTTGAGAATATCCAAGGTGTGTCCAGTAGAATGCGTCAGATCAGAGGGTAGAATGGAATGTTGCATAGGTTGCGGAAGAGCCCAGAGGAGGGATTAGAAGCATCCAGGTGGATGCTGAGGTCTCCAAGGAGAAGTTGAGAGGTCGAGGCAAGGAGAGAAGAAGAGAGGTCAGCCCATTCTGAGAGGAAGCAGGTGACCTGGCCAGGTGGCCTGTAGATGGTGGCCGCAGTCAGACAGGCTAGGAGAGATAGAGAGCCTGGAGCCTTAGAGGAGAAGAGCCCCTTAACAGCAGCCAAAATGTCATCGAGTGATTGGCTCAAGGATTCACATAATGCACCATCCAACGCTGGGATCGAGGATTCATCCATGTAAGTAGACATAACGAGAGGTTCAATATGCTTGCGAGCGGCATACAAACACACATTCTACCAGGAAGGCTTCAAAAAGATGCTCATGGTCCAAGACAGTCCGCCCAGTGGAATCTGTCAATGCTGCAATATCGGAGGAATCCCCCAGCCCTTCTTACGAAGCATAGCAGCCAAATGACGACCGGGTCTGCCCTCCTCACCATATTTATAAGCAAGCGTAGGTGCCGCCACATATTTAGCATCCGTATTGGCCGTGGCCTGAAATGCATCCTACGTTACCTTGAGCGAGGCGAATGTCTCTGCTCTCCATGGACCATCCAAGCAAAACTCCAAATCTCATAACTAGACTCTAACCCAGTCAACCAATGCCTAATACTTTTAAGGACCCCATAATCAAATTTCATAGAGTGGCACTGGAGACAGGCCTTAAAAGCCTCCCCAAACCCCAGCCCCACTGGAAATGGAACAGACACTGTGCTAAGAAAATGTGGAAAGCCATTTTCTTTCTCTCTCTTAATTCAAATGTTCTGCAATGGTAACATTACAACAACTCCATGAATATCCCCACAACCCTCCCACTCCCCTCCCCACCAGCCCACTTTCCTAATAACCCCACAGCAGGTCCAAACACAACATACAGTTGGAAGCAGAAACTAGGTAAAACAGAAATTTAGACATGATCGGAGGACAGGGTGTTTCACAATACGCAGGATTGTGTGGTCCTCCACCATTTTCCGGTTAACTCATCCCGTCAGGCCAGCCAGGTAGCATCACAATGAGGAGAGGTCATTGTTCATATGGATATATGCTCGGAATGGGGCCCATAGTCCACTGGCCGAGATCCAAGGGGGATGGTGGATGGTGGAAAGCTAATAAGTTTCCCTGCTTTCACAAATCCTCAGTTTATGCATCCACTCCTTCACGGTGAGTGCTCTTGTTCTTTTCCATGTATTAGCTATTAGTGCTCTTGCTTTCACAGATGCCATAGCTAATAGTCTTCTATCCGCTTTACCTGCAAGTTCAAATAGTGCTAGCAGGCAAGCCACCGGCGAGTCATGTGGGCAGTCTGGGATAATTTTACTCATGGTTTCGTGCACCCTTTTGCAGAAAGACTATGTGGCTACAGTACCATACCATATGCATATTATGAGCTGGTTCAGCCCTACACCGTGAAGATGAAGCATCTCTAGCAGGGTAAAATTAGTGTAGTTGTGAGAGGGAGTGGTAGGACTGGTGCAGATACTTAAACCGGGTGTTCATGGATATGGTTTGAGTCATGTTACAGTCAGAGGCCACAGGGCATCTGACGGAGGTGCGTCCGGCTCCCTATCCCATCTGGCCCTATACAGAACCGGCAGGGAAGGCAGTCATGATTCAACCAGTTTGTACAGTTTTGATACCAAATTGGTGAGTGGGGGGGGGGGTGGGTTTGTCACAAAATGGGCGAAGGGAGAAGGAGTCTCATTGGGAATCCCTCCCACAGTCCTCCGAGTGTGTCCCATTTTACGAATCTACCATACAGTACCATGCCCCCCCCTCCCCAACCTGTGGTTGTCTAGTTTCTCCAATTGTGTCTTGAAGATCCTCTCGAGGGTGGGAGGCACTCTGTGTACCGAGTACAGTGCGAATGCCGCATGGTAATGTCTCTTTACATCAGATCCGCCAACAACCTGGTCCCAAGCCCAACAGGTCAGCTCAATAGTTTGCATCTCCCCTTTGGATATGCGTTTGGGTGTTCCCCACAACATACCTTTGAGGTCGTCTGGCCAAGCTATAGCTCTTTCGAATTTAATATGTGGTAAGTCTGTCGAGCGGTGCCACCACCAGATGGCATACTGAATCGGGGCAGTGAGAAAGTATGCAAATATGTACGGGTAGTCCAGGCCGCTGTGGCATAGGTTAACATCAGGGTATCCAGAGCAATCCGTGCCTGGCCCCCTACCCACACCAACCTGGGCAGCAGCAACCTAGCCTGCCTCCAGTGCCAGGAGGCCGGGGGTTAAAGGAACATTGTTGAAGATGTAAAGCATCTTCGGGACCACTACCATTTTGGCCAAGGCTATCCTTGCAGACTGGGACAGTGGGAGGCGAAGCAGACCCCAACCTTACGTTCCACCAGCTCCAGGGCTGCCAGATTCCTCGAAGAGCTTAGTTGGGGAAGTGGAGATTATAATACCTAGGTATCTCATGCCCTCTGGGCACCAGCGGAATTCAGAACCGACATCTGTAAGATGTACGGTCTGGGTCAGTGGCATGATTTTGGACTTGGACCAGTTGATATGCAACCTGAGAACTCAACAAATAGGGATATTTCCTGCACCAAGGGCTATAGATTTTGCTTGGGGTTCTTAACGTACAATGGCATGCTGTCTGCATATAGTGAAATAGTTGAAAATGTGTGAGCGAATCTTTACATCCATGCGAAAGTGAAGCTACCATACAGCACAAGCGAAAGGCTCGACCGTCAGGGCAAGCAAAATGGGAGAAAAGGGGCATCCCGGTCTCGTGCCTCTGGAAGGGAGAATATTTTCGGAGATAAGTTGATATGTCAATTTAGAATGGGATGTACCCGTGTGGTCCCTTGGTAAGGGCGTCCAATCCCCCCTGCTGTGCTCCTGCCCGCAGGGAGGAGGCTGTCAATCACCCAGGATGTCCGGCGTGCGGCCTGGGTCTGAGATTGGGGGGGGTGGGAGCGGAGGTGAGTAGCTAGTGAAATGTGGCCAGTGATGGTCATGGGATGCCGGGGTGATGTAGTCCCTGTTGCACCCCTAGTCAGCCGGAGGTCAAGCCGGTGAGTGGAGCTCCTCCCATCCTCTCGCCACACAAAGAATTTGCCAGGCAATCCGAGGGGGGAGGGGGGTTAGGAGTGGCGGATGTCGCTGGGGGCCGACCAAGCAGCAAGGCACGGGCCTCCGCAGCACTCACCAGCCTCCTCAAGTGGTGGTGTCCCGCTGGACCGCTCTATCGAGCGCTTCTCTCACTCCACGTCCCCCAACGCCGGTATTGCAGTCGCCGTCACAGGGCCTACACGTCTGGCAGCGGGCGGGGAACTCTGCAGGATCCTGTTTTATGGGTTGCTACTGTGCCGCAGGGGGGCTCAAAAGATGCCGCCTGGTATCCGCCACACTATGCCGCTGACCACACCATCAGGAATCCACCATAGTGAAAGATATTGAAGGATGTTAGCTGCTGTCGGGCGCACGCTCTTTCAGGTGGCCATCTTACAGCCGCACAACAGCGCCACCCAGGATTTAGCCACCCTGGCATTTTGTGTCACTGTGTCATCCCTTCTGCAAACACTGTGGTCCTCATTCCACTCCTGGGCTGTCACCGTCCTGCAATGAACACAGCAGATCCTCGCCTCCTCCCCCCCCCCTCCAGATCAGCTGGGTCTGTGCATGCTGCAGCCTCGTCTGCACACCCGGTCTCAATCCAGCATTCAGAGGCGCTGGAGAATAATACCTGCAAGCTATGAGCTTGCGCGCCCTCCGGTGCCAGCAAGCAAGCCCAAAGTGTCTCGGCAGCTAACGTAGCTGGCCGGGACATGATCCACACCAGAGGATGAGGCCGGCCCCACATCCGTCCAGACGGGGGGCCAGAGGCCACAGAGTACAAACGGCAGGGAGGGTTGCAAGCTCCACTGCAGTGCTTCGCCCACTCACCAACACAGCCTGGCTCTCTCCTCTGCCCTGGCCGGTGATGTCAGCACATCCATGTGTCGTGCAAAGGCCAAGAAAGCCGCCCTGCAAAAAGGTCTGACCAGAGCGTCAATCTTCACCAAACTCGCACCAATTGTGCCACTGGGTATCCACACGCGGAACGGAAAGCAAAATCAAGCTTCTGCCGTTAGAATGAGCAGACGGCCACCTCCTCAATCCTGCACCACTCAGAGCTCACAGACCTGTGGCTATCTTGGTTGGGAGCTCGCGAGCACCCCCTAAATTTCACCTATGTAAATCAACAAAAACATTAAGATTCATTCAACTTTATCTTGGTTACTTTTTTTTTTTTTTCCTATTCGGTTTCCTCTATAGTCCAACATTACTTAACAAGGTTGAATGGTAAATGTAAATGTTCTTGTTTTGTGAATTACCTTCAAGTACAAGTTCAGAATAGGAACTCCTTTATAACAATTATAATTTAAAACCCTTCAGGGGTGAGACACATGCACCTGCACCAGTTGGTGTGTGTCCGCATAGGGAACAAAGTTGTAACAAAGTTAACTTTTTCACGTTCAACTATTGTATTGCTTGTGCATTGTCCAATAGGATCCAGCGCACCATGCTCATTTGATTTTGGTACAGATAATTGCAAAGTTTAGACAGCCCACAGGGGAGACGGGACAAACACAAAACAAACCATAACGGAGGATACATACAGCAGGGAAGACTAGATTGATCCAAATGATTAATACCTGAATCATATACAAACTTCAAAGTAACCAACACATGCAGAATTAGGCATACAGAGCTTTAAAGGTGTCCCATACCAATTGGCATTCTTCAATCAACTCCCTTTTCATATAGAACACCTTTCTCTGGCTGACAACAACATCCACTCTCCAAGCTGAGGCTTTCCACTACTCTTCCACTACTTAAGAATCAGTTTCTTAGCCAACAATAAGGTTTTATATATCCACAATTTGATTCTGGTGGAGAATCCGATTGTAGACGTTTACACCCTTTCATCCTTCATGGTTACCAGTACAGGCAATGGATGATTCCATGTTGAATGTAAAGCAAATCTAGATCCAATTTAAATTTGTTTATGCTTTTGCGTATTGGTAACCAAACCGAATCAGAAATTGACACTTTCACCTCAGGTTCCCAAAATATCCATTCAGGTCGATCCAAAGGCAATTTAGAAGCATCAGATAGGTGCCTGTAGATTGCAGACGGCGAGAGAGAATAGTTCTTTGCCATAGTATATAAACCAGGAGGGTCATGGATTTTGGAGTTCGTAGGAGACAGGATGGATGTGATTATTCCCTGCAACATTTTGCCCCTTGATACTTCCACAGCACACAATCTCAATCGTAGAAATCCAAAGTCAACCAGTGCGTTGCCATCAAGAATAGGTTAACGTTTCCAAATGCCTGCATTGTGCCATGAGCACCACTATATCATGTTATTGTTAAGGGTTATAGCTGGATTCTTCCATATGAACGACAAGAGATAAGTATTTGGATACAGAAGTACGGTTTGCATAGTTCCACTCCACAATCACATGGCCCACTGCAGGAGGAGTCTTCTCTAAACAAAGTCCACCATTCATCGCGAGGAGTGCTTCTCTATAGTCACCCACACAGGAATGATTGCTGAAGCATCATTGATCCAGTGGTGAAGGCTTTGCAAGGAGAAGGCAACATATTTTCTTACATCAGGGAATCCAAACCACCCTTCATCCACTGCTCGTAGAAGGATAGACATTGGTATTTTAGAACTAAACATTTCCTAATTTCCTCGAGTACAGGCAGAGGCAAAGGTAGCTTGTAAGATTAATTTTGGACAATCTTTTACATTCAGAAAACATGTCCTTAAGCTTAATACGAATATTATGTTCCAGCATGTGCACAGTATCTTGCGAGACGTATACTCCTAAACGTGTGAACCAATCTTTCCCCCAATGAAATTCACGACCAGGAATAGAACTTGTAAAACATGTTTGATGGATGGGAAACATTTCTGTCTTGGACTTATTCTGAAGTTTGATATTTTAGCAAACCGATGAAAGAAGTTGGTTACATTGTTGAAGGAATTCTCTGGGTTTGAAAGGAATAGAATAAAGTCATGTGAATACATTAATACTTTGGACATATATTTGGCACACATGATCCCGTGAACATTTTCATTTATCCTAAAAGCTGCTGCTAAATATGTTAAAAAGAAGATGAGATAAAGGGCATCCCTGATGGATTCCTCGTTGAATGTCGAAAATAGCAGATTTAGACCCATTTACCAGAATGTGCACCTTTGCCCAACGATATAAAGCATGGAAAAAATACACAAAACACCACCAAATCAAACCCTCTCTAATATGAATTTTAGATATGTCCAATTGACTTGATTAAAAGCTTTCTCAGCAACCATACCTACAGCCATAAGTGGTTCTGGTGAAGCTTTGTTCCCTCAGTGAGAAACCAGAAGGTGTCTCACCCACTGGTCCCCGGAGATCTATCCAGGTGGCAAGGACATGGCCATCCCTATTGGGTCCAGTTCTTGGGGGTGGAGCAGTAGGCAAGGGGTCTTCTGGGAGTGGAATGAGACACTGAGGGTTGAGATGCGGTTTCCCATTCCCTGCGACAACTTTACACCATCCTGCCCTGTGGGATATTTAGAAGCTTTACTCCCCACACCCCCCCCCCTTTTCCCAAACAAACACTTTCTTACACGGTAACAGACAACGGACTAACACCAGAGCAGTTTACCTGACATGTCCCAACACGAGGGTCAGGCAGAGTCAGGCATTTGACAATAACCACACACACCTGACAGCCTTTACCTTCCCCACAAGGATAAAAGGCAGAGCACGAAAGCACTTTGAGCAAGGCCGAATGCATGAGGAGACAGCTACACCAAACCACCAGTATAAAGGGAGAAGAAAAGCAGTGAGACCTGGAAGGACGACAAAGGGGGAATTGCCCTTGCCCTTTTCAACTCCAACCCGCAAAGCCTCCAGAATGGAATTTGTATGACCGGGAGTTACAGCTGGCGTGCAGAGCAGCAGTTGTCAAGTGGTACACGGGGGCCTCCCTCATTGATAACGCAGACAGCGATGCAAGCTTGCTACTGTGGTACTATCCTTGACTCCAGAGAACAAAGAAGCCAACGGGTTCAGCACGCCCGGCGAGTCGGAGGAAGCATGTATCAAACCAAACTGTGTTAAGCCCAAGGTTTGAAGTAGCAACATTTTAAATGCAAGAAGAAAGAATGTGTATGTTTGACCTTTAAAGAAAGCCCAGTTGAGGTCCAGGTGCAGAGGGGTCCGGCGGCACGTAGGCACTCATTCGAAAGGCTCTGACCGGGACCTGTTTTTGAAACTACAACAACCAGAAGGCCCTAGGAAAGGGTGGCGTGAGGCATCAGAGTGGTCCTACAATGGTTACGTCAAATCGAAAGCCTCTGACCCGTTGCCAGAGGAAAGCTAGGGGAAGGGAACCCCACATTCCACTACGATTGTGAACTGTGATAATTGGCAAATGTGAACCCGACAGAGGGATGCCGAAAAAAAGCTAAGAAAGAAACCCTGCTTTCTGATAAAAGTGAGCAATACATGAACTATATTAGGAATACGTGTACCTGACGGAAGGAGGCACGTTTTTGTATGGAGGATACAAGCCCGCAGGAAGGAGATCCTAGGGGCAAAGAGCAGTCGCCCAAAGTGCAAGATCACAGAGAGAAATTTTGTTTGTTACTTTGAATCAGCAAACCTAAGGCAAGAGACTTTTGCAGGAAAGAGACTTAGTCTCTGAAGGCGTTTTGATATCGCTGAACTGAACTGTGAACCTCGCGCTGTCGAGGCCCAGGAGTGTGCTGTGCTCGAGTCCCACCTTGTCCCGTGCCTCAAATGTGGGGAAGGGAGACCCAGCCATAACATCCCAACTTATCATTTTGTGAACACTTCTTTCCCACACTATTTTTGTAACTAGTAGTAAGGATTGGCAATCATTTTTTAGTATAGGCCCTTTTTATTTGACAAGACACCACTGGGACTGCCTTATTATTATTTGATGGTCGTAGCTTGCTTCCATCTTAGATTTAGGTTTAGATTCTGCGTTTATCTCACCCATTATAAAGTTCAATAAACACTGTTGAACTGTTAACACTTGTGTCTGTCTTTAGTTCCTCACACCTATCATCATTACTAAATCGACCTCGCATAAAACCAATCTGATTGCAGTGAGGCATTATTAAGCTTAACCTTGTGGCGTACATTTTTGCTAATAGTACAACATCCACATTAAGCAAAGAAATTGGTCTATAATTTGCACAATGTGTATGATCCTTACATGGGAACTAATGTAATTAGGGCTAGTTGCATAGATTCTGACAAACATGCCCTCTTTATAATTGATAAGTACACGTACAACAAAATAGAACTTACCAAATTATTAAATGTGCCATACAATTCGATCGGGAACCTGTCAGGACCCAGGTTTTTATTCCTTGGCATACTCTTCACTGCATTTAACTCCTCTTTAGTAAGCATTGCATCTAGCATCTCAACATCAGAATCTTGCATAACACAGTCTAATCCAGTCTATAAAATCTAATTTATCAGATTCAGTGCCCGAATTCTCAAAATTGTATAAAACTTCAAAAACATTTCTAAAAGCATCCACAAGGTCTGCATTCTGAGTCAAGACCATACCATCATCTGTGACTATGGACGTAATGCTCTTGTTTTCTTCAATACTTTTAAGCCTACTAGTAGAGTACCCACCTTCTCCCCAAATTCCCAATAGGACTGCCTAACCTGAAACAAGGCTCTCTGCCTTTTCGGTCAACCAGTGATCCAATTTTTGTCTGGCGCTAAGTGCCATCTCTCTAGGTCTATCCGAAGGCTCACCATAGTTCTTTTCTTCCCACTCGCTCAGTAAGCGGGTTACATTTTCTTCTTCACAAGCTCTGATTTTTTAAAGATTTGTTGAATAACTATCAATTCCCAAGTCTGCGTTACATCCCTTAATTCCTTGACAGCCCTCCATGCCCTCTGACGCAGACTGTCTAGTGATCTATCAAGTACCTTATTGATAACCAATTGAAATCCCCTCCCAATAGAATACCCTCTCCTTGCAATGTGTTAAGATTATTACCCATCTCTAGGTAAAAATGACCCAAGTCTGTATCTGGAGCATAAACGTTCACAAGGATGAGAGGTTTCCCTTCCAGGATGATCTCCATTGCAACATACCCATCCTCTTGATCAATTATTTTATTGCACGATACCATTCAAATGTTCCGCCGGAATAGTATAGACACTCCCCTCGAACTTTTATGATAGCAACTAGACACCTCAACATTATACTTCTTATAATATATATTGGTCTCCAGTAGATGAGTTTCCTGTAGAAGGACTATATCAGCTTTCATCTTATTTAAATGTGCATCTTTCTAATTTTAATGGGATTATTAACACCTTTCACATTCCAAGACAGCAACTTCAGTCACAATGCAATATTCAATATATGTCATTCTGCATCTGGAATAGAGATACAATTGCCTCGCATAGAATACATTCAATTAACAGAAATCTCAGAAGGAACACACAAAAGGAGAACACAAAAGGATAGGCAGCAACATATATGACTGATTTTGGGTTCCAATACTCACCCTCAACAAGTGGCCAACTATTAGCAACACTATGCGGATAGCTTTTCTAAACTACAACTTTACTAATTCATAACCATACAAGAACAGGCCTGTGAGAGAATGCTCACTATGTAATGATACTATGCTGACAATTAAATACCAATCAATGAATCAACATAGCAATCTGAGCCCGGCTAACTACTCAAATCAAGAAATTGCTTTTATACATATATAGACACTTCGCACAAATAAATTAAAAAATGATAAGGGATAGTAACGGAACATTCCATCAAGAGAGAAACACAAAACCACCCAAACTATCAGTGGCATGTGCGGTTTATAGTTAACATAACTGTTTCTGCTTTCGGTTTCAAGATGTCAGTGGGATAATGATACATCTGCTGCTGTGACGCATGTGAAACATGCAGGTCACAGGTTAAAAATCAGTGTTGCCAACTAAATCTATCCTTTTTCAAAAGGAGCTGGCTACCATAACTTTGTATTTAGCTTGGGTGATAAACAGAGGTAGGGGTGTGTGTGCATGACAAACATTACATAACTGGAATCATCTTCCTGATGCTTGCATCTGCTTCGATTCACATGCTTATCTGCTTAGATTCACAAGCTTTGCATAGGCAGACATCTAGTTGTTGGTGCATAGTATTACATAGCTTTTTTTCCTGAAATAGAAAAGGAAGGGCAACAGGATAAGTTTGTAATAGTTTCCCTACTGTGATGTGTACTGTACCCATGACCCTGCACAGTCCTCAGATTGTTTTTGGTTCCGACTGTAGGTATCATTAAGTGTGTAATCAAGGATAAGAAATGTGAAGGTGTAAATTATCTACTACCTTCTACTCCCAACGAGGGGAGGAAGGGTGGGCGCATATGAATCTAAGTAGATACAAGCATCAGAAAGATGATTCCAGGTATGTAATGTTCATCTTCTGAGGCTTGTGGATCTGCTTAGAATGACATGCTTTGCACAGACTAGCGAGCAGTACCAGGCAAAGGAGATGGGTTGTTAGAAATGACAGTGGTAAAAAGATGCCTTAACACTGCCTGTCCCATTTGTGAGTCGCTCCTAGCTTGTGTGTCCACACAGCAATGTTGGGTGAATGTATGAACTGAGATCCATGTTGCTAGCTTTATAGATTGCCCCGTACGGCACTTTTGCAAAGAAGGCTAATATGGCAACAGTACCATGTGTAGAGTGCTCTAGGTGTGAATGGAAGTTCTTTATTAGATAACTTGTGGCATTGTTGTATGCATCTTACACCTCCATTTACAAATGGTTGCTTTGGAGGCAGGAACCCCTTCTCTCTTTGCATCAAGGGCAACAAAGAACGTGTCTGTTTTCCAGATTGCTTTCATCTTATTGAGATAGTACATGACAGCTCTCCTACTGTATGAAGGGCTCTCTCCCCAGAGTTGTGTAGGTTTTGTAAAGCTGGCAGTTAAATAGATAGGTTGACAAGGAATCTAGAAATGAGCTTGGGTGCAAACCATTGGCAAGTTTTTAGGACCATCTTCTTTATGTGAATTGTGACAAAGAGCTCTGAAACCGACAATGCTTGAAGCTCACTTTCCCTTCTCAAAGAGATGATGGTTATAAGAAAAGCGGCTTTGTAAGTGAGATCTCTGAGGCTTGCTTTATGCATGGGTTCAAAAGGGTGAAGGGGGGGGACCCTTGAGCTTACTTAAGACAATGTTTAAATCCGATCCTGGAATTGGCAATCGGGGGATATATTCTTTTCACCCCTTCCACAACTCAAATCTTCCACCATTAAACCTTGCTTTGAGATGTGTATGCAGAAAGCACAGCTAAATGGACTTTAAAGGAATTGAAAACTAGACCAGAGTCTAACAAGTGAAGTAGGTAGCACACTATTTTAGAAGGTAAACAGTCAATGGAATTCCCATTAGACTTTCTGCACCATACTACAAATCTCTTCCATTTGTTAAAGTAGCAGTGCCTAGTGTTTGGTTTAGGTATCACTTTTAATATTTCCATGCATCTGGTAGGTAAATTAAAATTGGCAAACAATATGACTTCAGGAGCCAAGCTGCAAAGTTGGTTGTCTGAGGATAAAGATGAAGGGTTGACCCGTTTGTTCCGAGGGTTGATTAGCTTCATTGGTGGGCACATGGACATCTTGAGTAGGTGGAAGTACTGTGTCTGACATGCTCACATTGGAGCCACTAGGATCATAGTTAAATGTTCCCGATGCTGCTTGTGGATTACTCTGTTCAAGAGTGGGGTCGGAGGAAAAGCATATGCAAATAACCCTTACCAGTTGATACACAGTGTGTTCCCGTTAGATTCCCTCTAGGGGAACCTGGAACGTAGGTGTTGCATTTTGAATTTCTCTTGTGGCAAACAGATATAGGTCTGGATGGCCCCATGTTGTGAAAATGTCATTCACAATGTCTGGATGTAGCTCCCACTCACGTTGACGGTAGGTCTGTATTTCTGCTTAATGTGTCTGCTAGGCAGATGCGTTCCCCTGGAACGTGTTGGGACACGAGGAAAATGTTTCTCTGGAGGATCTATCGCCAGATCTTCTGCGTTAGTCTGGACAGATTTAGTGAATGTGTCCTGCCCTGTTTATTGGTGTAAAACATGCTGGTTGTGCTGCCTGTGCGGTCTGTGAGAATGATTGTAGTGCTGTGTGCACTGCTAACAACTCTAAGACAATGATATGCTTTTTAGTTAGAGTCTATGTCCACATGCCATGCACTGTCTGGTGGAGGTATTGAGCTCCCCAACCAGAGAGCCATGTGTCTGTTATTGTAGCTTGTGTAGTCAGGGTGACAAAAGGTTTTCCCTTCTCTAGGTCGTCTTTTGTCCACCACTGAAGTGCTGACAGTCTGTAAAACTGCCACTAGGTCATACCACTCTCCTTGCGCTTGAGATCCTTGTTTGGCTACCCATTCTTGTATTGGAAGCATGTGTAGCCTTGAATGTAGCACAATGAAAATGCATGATGCCACCATACCAAGAAAACGCATCACTTTACTGACTGTTACCTGGCGACTGGCTGTATACCAAGCATGTTCTGGACCCTCTCGTTGGAGGGAAAGACTAAAGAGTCTTCTGTTTGAATTACTGTCGCTAGGAATTGTTTGACTTGACTGGGAATTAGGCTGGATTTCTCGTTGCTCAAGAATCCTAGTTGAAAATGAAGGTTTATCGTTTGGGTGTGCTGCTGACCCAATTGTTGTGTGTCTGCTGTTATGAGCCAGACATCCAGATAAGGGTACACTGGGATTGACTGTCTGCACAGGTGTGCTGCCACTACAGATAGTACCTTCGTAAAGACCCGAGGGTCTGATGCAATCCCAAAAGGTAGTACCTTGAATTAGTAGTGTGTGGACCCCACTTTGAACCTTAGGTACTTGCTGTGACCCAGCATAATTGAAATATGAAAGTATGCATATTTCATATCTAGTGTTGCCAAGTAGGCTCCCCTCTTCAGTAAAGGAATGGTCTCTTTTAATGTTTTCATTCTGAACTTCTCAGGTTTGACATATGTGTTTGCAGGTCTTAGATCGAACGCTGCACTTTTTTTTGTCTAGCTTTGGAACAAGGAAGTACACAGAATAAATACCCTTGTCTAACTCTGACGGAGGGACTAGTTCTATGGCTCCCTTTTCCAGCAGAGCTTCTACCTCTGCTGGAGGTTTTGTTGGTTTTCCAGAGACATGTTCTTGTGTCTGAGGAAGATTGTGCTGTATTTCGTGAACCTCTATGCAATATCCGTCCCTGACAGTTGTCAACACCCACTTGTCTGTTGTGATCCCCCTCCCATGTGCGGGCAAATTGAGACATGCAACCCCCCCTACTGGGCGTGGCATAGGAGGGGACATGCAGCTCCCAGTCACTGCTTGGAGGGGGTAGCTGAACCTTTAGTGATCTGGCTTCTACTGCTAGTACGCCCTTGCCCAAATTGCTTCTGGAAGAAGGATTGAGAGGTCGGCAGTTGTCCTCGATTGGTGTACCATGACCTGGTGCCCGCTCCCGACTAGGTGGACTGCGCCGATGTTCTCGCACATCCTTCTGCACGAAAAGTGTGTCGATTGCCATAGGACCCTGTGAGAAATTTACTATGGGAATAATGACAACTCACCGTATGTGGTTCTCTCAACGTGTATTTATTTGCTTAGAAGAGAAAACACGGGTCAACTAGTGCCTCCGCGTGAAAAGGACTCGACTTTGAGCAGATCCAGTGTGATATAATGCAAAGAAATACAGTCCGGAGAGAGATGGCGTTTCAGTAATTTCTTATAACTGGGTTTATGAATTTGACAGTTCTATTTCCGCCTTGCCTGCAAAATTTTGTCCTTTAACTTTCAACTTTAAGTGAAGCTTTGCCTGCCACCACTTTTCATGAGCTTCCTATGCTAATAAAACATTTTGTTTCCATTAGCTGTGTCATTTCTTCTTCTGTGAGGGTCTACGCCTTTTTATTTTTTTCAAATAGGTTTATTTTAAACCAAGGCATGTTGGTAGCAATACAAATTTCCATCAAGCCATGTTGTACATCATATCGAAATCCCATATCTTCCCTCCATCTCCTCCCCTCTATTGTTGCTGGCCAGGGCCAGAGTTTCAGAAGTTTTAGTTTTCCGCTCCTATTTCGCTCCCTCCACTCTCCCGAGGCGTGCCCCCGATACCCAGGACCCTCCCGACCATTTGAGGCTTGTAGGTCGGGGCCGGAAATTTTTGGTCATAGTCTAGTAATGGGGCCCAAATGTTCCGGAAACGGTGTAGGAGTCCTGCCCTGGCTGCTGCAACTTTCTCTGCAATGAGTACGTCCCATATCTTCACCCACCAAAGGGACATGAGGGGGCCATCCGTGGATTTCCAGGAGAGGGCGACCACTATTCTTCCTGCCAAAAGGCATTGGGTCAGCAGCTTGGCCTTACCTCCGGACTGTGGATAGATCCCTGGGATCGGGGTGCCCAGGAGAACAGACTTGGGCTTTAGTGGGAGTGTCGTCTGGGTGATCCGTTCGATGGTGGCTAGGCATGGTTTCCAAAATTGTTGGACCTTTGGGCATGTCCACCACATGTGGAAGAAAGAACCCGGGTGGCCGCACTGTCTCCAGCAAGCAGGGTCCAGTGCCTGGTTCATATGGTGAAGCCGAAGGGGAGGAAGTACCAGCCTAACAGGATCTCGTAGGCACATTCCCTGTTGGTGACGCAGGTGGAGGATGAGTGGGTTCAGGCCCAGATGTCCACCCAAGTCCGATTCCCACTGTGCCATGCATAGGGTTTTGGAGGCGAGGAAGTCTCCCTGGAAGAGTCTGTGTAAGGTGGAGATCTTACCCCGGGCCAGGAGGTCTTGAAGAGTCAATTTGTTCGAGGGCCGTAAGGGTGCGGGTTGCTGCTTGGAGGGTTTGAGGGTGAGAGCACCAATGGCGAAGCTGGATATAGGAGAATCTGTCTCTTTCCTGGAGCCGAAAGGCCTCCTTACATTGCCCAAAGGTGTGGGGCAGACATCCCTCAAAGAGCTGACCCAGAGTCTCCAGGCCCCCTGCGATCCAAGTCTTAAAGTTCTGGGGAGTTGCCCCAGGTGAGAATGCAGGGTTAAGGAACACCGGGGATGCAGCACTATCGGGATCTCCTTCCGCTTCAGGGCCTTATCCCAAATTACTATGGTGTGCTTAGTTGCTGATAGTAGCTTCTCCCACCGTCGCCGCAGCGGGGGTGGGATATGCGGGAGAAAGCGTCGGGGAAGACTTTAAGCGCGATTGTTCCAACTCCACCCATCTGGGGCGACTGGTGGATATTTGCCATGCTTGGGTGTGGGCCAGTTGTGGCGCCATCTGATATCCCTGTAGATCAGGGACACCCAAACCCCCTAGCCTTGCATTACCTAGCATTGTTTTTTGGGGAATTCTGGCCTTTTTCCCTCTCCAGATGAATCGAAGCAATCTCCTCTGCAGATCGCAGAGGAGAAGTGCCGGGATTTTAACAGGGAGGGATGAGCAGGCATACAGGAATCTGGGGAGGAAGTTAATTTTGCAGGCAGTAATACGTCCCATCAGCGATATTTCTTGGAATGCCCATCGCTTCAGGTCGACTTCCAGTTCTTTAAACAGCAGGGGAAAATGTACATGATCGGTGTCCCTCGGGTTTGCAGGAACTTGGATTCCTAAATAGGGAATTGCCTTGGACTTCCATTGAATAGGACATAGCGGGATCAAGGATTCCCGTTCACCTGGGGTGATTCCTATCGCCAAGGCCACAGACTTGCCAAAATTAATGGAGAAGCCGGTAACCCTTCCATAGCTGTTTATTTCGGATAGGGCATGCGCCAGTGAGGAACAGGGCTCTGTGATGGTAAGTAGGACATCGTCCGCATATAGGGCAATTTTGTGTTGTGAGGGGCTGACCTGGAGGCCTTTGATATGGTTATTCGATCAGACTTTTTGGGGAAAGGTTCCACGATTAACGCAAATAAGAGCGGGGATAGCAGGCATCCTTGCCTAGTTCCGCAGGTCAGGGGGATTGGAAAGAGCGCCACTGATCCTGAGAAGGGTTTTTGGTTCCTTATAATTGGCCACAGCCATGTCTTGGAACGCTGGCCTGAACCCGAAGGCTTCCAAGGAGAGCCCTATGAAAGTTCAGTCCACCTTATAAAACGCCTTAGTAGCATCCAGAGCCATAAGTACTGGTCCCTGGGAGTCCTGAGAAAGTCAGACCCACCAGGTCCAGAGCTCTACGGATGTTATTGCCTGCAGATCTGTTCTTAATAAAGCTAGTCTGATCAGGGTGAATTATATCAGGCAGAATGTGTGATAATCGGGTAGCAAGGATCTTGGAATAGATGTTGGCATCAATATTTAGCAGGGCAATTGGTCTGTAAGAAGCGGGGTTCCTTGGGTCACCCCCCCCCAGGCTTGGGTAGGAGGACAGTGATTGATTCTTGCATGGAGGGAGTTACAGAGCCCGTTTTCCTAAAGGAGTTAAAGAGCGTTACCAAAGGGGTGATCAGTTGGGGCCTAACGATCTTGTAGAATCTGGTAGAATATCCATCGGGGCCAGGGGCTTGGGATTTGAGAGATTTTATGGCTTCTTCGTCCTCCTCACCCGAGATCGGAGCGTCCAGGTTATCTCGGGTTGAGTCCTGCAACTAGGGGAGTGCCGCCTTCCTCAGGTATTCTTTCTGCATGCTACGGTCTCGAGGATAATTGTATTGCTCCTCTTCGTTTTGGTGAGTTTGGCCACCAGCAATTTGTTCGCTTTGTTCTTTGCGTAGTAGAATTGCTTAGCTTTAACCAGCAGCTGTGCTATGTGTCCCACATAGTGGGCCTCAATCTTTTTCCGCGCAGTGCGGATGGCACGTTTTGTTCTTGGGGACCAGCCTTTTTCCTTATGGATTTCTTCTGCTTTCTTGAGTTCCTCTTCCAGGATCAGACGGGCTTGTCGCCTGTTCCTGTGGAATGCCACTCCCTGCGCTATCAGCTCTCCCCGGATAACCGCTTTCATAGCATCCCAGGTATTTGCAGGGGAGGTGTCTTTGCTAGGATCTTCTTCAAAGAAGTTCTTAATTGACGTTGCTATTGCATCCCTGAGCGGCATGTCATTAAGCATCGGGTCATATAGAGTCCACCTGCATTGGGTGGTGGGAGTTGGCTCATGTGCTCTGATCTCTAAGGTTACTGGGGCGTGGTCGGATAAGATCCTCAACCCTATAGATACATCGTTGGAGTAGGCAAGCACTTGCAGGGACGTTCATTCTTGAAAAAGTTCTGTGGACATAAGAATAGAAAGAAAAGTCTCTCTCTGAGGGGTGAAGCACCCGTCATGTGTCAACCACCTCAAGGGCCCTAAATAGGCGTAAAAGTCCAAGAGCTATAGTGAAGTCCCCCGGGGAGGGAGGATTGGGGGGTACGATCTATCTTTTGTGGGATCCGGAACTCTGTTAAAGTCACCCCCAATTATTGTTTTGCCTTCCGAGAAGAGGGAAAGGGTGGAGCCCAGTGAATCATAGAAGGCAACTTGTCCCACATTGGGGGCATAAACCGAGATGAGGGTGTATAGCTGTCCCAGCAATAAGCATTTCACCGCCACAAATCGGCCGTCTGGACATAGCGCTGCAACAACTGTAGACGTTCATCTGCTTTTTCGTGATCGGCGAAGCCCCATCTGGGTGGGAGAGAGTTCCGGGAGAAGGGAAGGAGCAGGGTCCCACCGCCTGGGGTCCAGGGTGGACAGGGATTATAGGGCTATGTAGTTAGGCCTCGGGTCCCTTGGTGCCTGGTGCACCTGCCCAAGTGCCTCTCCTGTGCTGATCTCTTCCGTATCTTGGGACTCTTGACCACAGAGTCGGTGTGGCTTTCAATGGGGAGACAGGCCCCCTGTCAACATTGTTTTCTGCAGCTGGAGGTGTGGACCGCCCGGGTGAGGCCGGATGCATGATCTTCTCCGCATCTTCAAGGTGGCTGATTTTCCGTAAGGTGCCTTTATAGGAAAACTGTAGGGCTGTCAGAAAAAGCCATCTATATCGGGTTTGGTGGTCCTGAAGGAAGAGAGTCAGAGGACGGAGGGCCTTCCTCTTTTGGAGCGCGAGGAGGGAGAGGTCTTGAGAGATCTGGAGAGAAGAGCCTCGGAAGGATAATTCATCCCGGGAGCGGGTGATCATCGAGATGGCTTCTTTTGTGGTGAAAAAGTGCACTCTAGTTATAACATCGGGGGGTTGGGGGGGGGTGAAAGAGTCTGATTCCACCCCTTGATGCGGGCGCAACCTATGAGTGCGATCCAGTAAGAGCTGAGGTTTTTCCAGGTGTGGAAGCAAGGATAAGAAAAAAGTCTCCCACATATTCTGCCAGGTCCTTGTCTGGGACTGAGGTTGGGATCCCTTGGATCTGAAGGTTATTGCGTCGGGCCCCGTTTTCAAGGTCTTCCTGTTTGAATTCCAGGACTTCACACTTGTCTTACAGGGTTCTGATCGAGCGTTGGATCTCCCCCAGGGCGGTCGCATGGTCTTGGGATCGTTCTTCAACCTCACCCAGTCTCTGCTCCGCCTCCGTTACTCTTTGATCAGTGTATTCTAGCTTTGATCCAAGTTCAGTCATACATGACCTGAATTCTGATTTAATATCAGCCATGAAAGCCTGAATGTCGTCTTTGGTGGCAAGGGCCCCTCTGTCCTCCAGGGACTTTTGTGGCTTACGTTTGGTGTGGGGGGGGGGGGGGGGGGGGGGGAGAGAGTCCTGTTTCTTTCCCTTGTCAGCCGACAGCAGAATCGTAGCTATGGCTGGATTTTTTTATGGATTTTGGCTGCTTGGCCATAGTGTCTTTTGTAGGTGGGGAGAGAGGCACAGCGATTCCCGGGGCAGAATAGGAGGAGTAAGCTTTTACCCAGGTTAAGTTCGAAGTTATTAGCTTATGCGAGGCTTTGGAGACTCCAGTTTCCGTTCTATATGGGATATGGGTGACAGGGCGGTTGGCGGGGAAGCAGCCCTTTTAGGATTCCAGTAGGTTGTGGGGGAGGTTGGCGTGTCCCTTTGGATAGGAGTGAGGGGGGGGGAAGCTGATGTATGTGCCGGGGCGCCCCAGGAAATGAGTGGGGGGGGAAACGGGGGAGCAGAGCAGCCACATGCGCAGAGGGGAGGGAAAATGCTGCTTATTGATAGATCCTCCCAAAGATTCGATTGTTAACGCCCAATTTATTTCAGCTGATTAAAGTCTCTGGTGGCAGCGAGTCTCCCTTTGAAGATTTAACTCCACAGTTCCTTGTTATGCTGAGTAGGGGCCCCACGTAGACAACGAGATCCACTCGCCGCATATGGAAGAAAGGGAGAAGGACTCCCGCCTCGGGACTCTGGTTCCCACCTCGCCGGGTCTACCGACTCAGGACTCCGATTCACTCTGGTGGGTCCCCTGCCTCAGCTCGCGGGATCGGGCCCTGCCCTGGGGCCCTCCCACTCCAGCATTGCCGCACCCTGGTCTATATGTGCAGGGCTGCTCCTGTTAAGGCACCCCAGGCCGCTTAGGGGGTTCAATCGGGTCCCGAGGCACGGGCCGTCGCCTGTTTGGTGGGGTGCGCGGGAGGCTTTGCACCACAGCAGGGCTTATCAGGGCTATGTAGCCCATTCGTCAGAATCTCTCCTGAAGCCGCCATGGGCTCCGAACGCTCCACCCGTCATCTTGGGGGAAGGCGCCGGCACTGAGTCCACCGGGTTCGTTCTCTGGCCTCGTGGGGATTAAGCTCTCCGTTCCCGCTCCAGCCATCTGCTGGGAGCCTCACCCATCCCAGGAGGTGTCCTGCTTCAGCTGGTTAAAGTCTCTGGTGGCAGTGAGGGCCCCTTAGATGGTTTTACGCTGCCGCTCTGTGTTATGCTCAGCCAGCGGGGCCCCGCGTAGATGATGGAATCCACTCACCGCATATGGAAGAGAGCAGGTGCGGGGAGGGGGTGGGGCAGGGGGACGGGAGGGGACTTGTGCATCGGGGCTCTGGTCCCCCCGCCCCCTCGCTGGGTTCCCGCCTCGGGACTCCGATTCACTCCGGGATGTCCCCCTCCACGGATCACGGGAACAGGCTTCGCCTTGGAGCCTCCGCCGCGCTCTAGGCTGTGGATGCAGGGCTGATATTACCAAGGCACCACGGGCTGCTTGGAGGGTCCAATGGGGTCCCGAGGCTTGGGCCACCGCCTGTTTGGTGGGGTGCGCAGGAGGCACGGGACCACGGCAGGGTTTATCAGGGCTATGACGCCCACTTAGCAGGATCCCTCCTCAAGCCACCGCGGGCCCCGTTCGCTCCTTCCGCCATCTTGGGCTAGGGTGCCGGCACGGAGCCCACAAGGCTCGTTCTCTGGCCTCCAGGAGCCTCACACGTGCCATCGGGTGTCTTGCTTTAGTTATCGCCCATCAGAGCTCCGCCGAAATTATGAACACAGCAGGCCCACCACGGAGGCCATCAGAAGAGCGCCCGCATCGCCGGCGCTCTTGGCCACACCCCCCGTGTCTACGCCTTTTAAGAGAAACTGCTCTCGGGAAGTGCGAGTTCCTTTGCTTTAAGCCCTGTTAACTTGTGACTTCAGGTGTGAGGAAAACTGTTACCGGAACCCAACTTATATAAACAAGCGTTCAACCTTCTCTCATTCCTTAATATGCCCATTCATATTTTTCTTCCCTTGGAACATTGTCCCCTCGTGTTGATAGGCTCCATTCCTTATTCGTGTCCTTTCTACTAGCCTGTGCTCTTGGTGAACACTCTCAGAGTTAGCAACTGTCCCTTCAACATCAGTTATGGAAATGGTTTCATTATCTGTTGGCCTTCAGATGTCAATCCTTTTCAGTATGGGCCCTACAGTGTGTTTTGTAGTTGTACACTCATGGATGGAACAATTTTCATGTCCTCTCGGATGGTACTGTGGGGTACCACCAATGTATTCATTCACAAAGTCGCTCCACATCATTTCGTATTGTACGGCTTTCCCGTGGAGTGATGCTATAATTCTTTCTATTACACAAATATTCGTGGTGACTGTAATCCATTCTCTCTTACTCAGTAGGAATTCAGCTTTCCATTTAGTCACCAGGCAAGCCCTCGCCGCCAAAAGGAGCGGGCCACTATTCCAGTTAACCTTCTCACCACCCCGTCATATTCTTCCAAGTCAATTAGAATTGAGAGGGGGTGAAACATCTCTCGTGAACCCATCAACCTGCCTGATCCATCTCAGGAACTCATCCCAATACACCTTCACCCGGGGGAACTCCCTCCACATATGCCAGTAGTTGGCCTTCTCCCTACATTGACGCCAGCACATGGGACTAGTCGACTGAAGCATTTTGGATAGTCTGTCAGGGTCATACTGCCACCTGTGGAGAGGTTTGATGGCATGCAACTTATATTGTGCCGCGATAGATGTTTGGGAGGCTCTTCTACAGCTCTTTGCCCATAATCCCGGATCAACTTCTGTTCCCAAATCCCGCTCCCACCTTTCCCTCAAACGAGCAGTGGAACCTTTCCCTGTCTATCAGGGCTTTATACATGGCTGAGATCAAATTTCGGGGTTTCCGTCATAGTATCTAATAATTTCTCAAACTTTAAGTTTGCGCTGTATCTTTTCCTTCCATTCTTTCCACGTGAGAACCCCCTTAAGTTGCAGGAAAGAGAACACTGATATTGGGTGTATCCCCAAAGAGTCTTCAAGTTCAGGGATCGTAAGGAAGAGTCTCCCTCTCCAGAGTTACCCCACCCTCTCAAGTCCTGCCTCAAAGCATGTCTGGAACCCATCAAGATTTGGGATCTCGTCACAGATTCCCAGTGCCCATATATGGCTCAGAGGAGATGGCCATGTAGTTATTCCTCTCATATCTACCCCTTCTCTCTATATCCCCCATAACGTGCCAAGTATTGGATAGTTTCGGAGCCTTCTGAGCAATTTGTTTCTCTGAACCCATATCTGAGACGATGGCCGGTGCTAGGTTTTAATTGTCAAGATCCACCCAATGCAATCTGGTCCTTCCAATCCATGCGATCGCGAGGTTCTGCCATTTCTTCAAATTTCCGTGTAAACTATTTATGAGGTTAGGATAATTGGCTTCATATAGTGTGTTCAGATCCCGTGTCAGATTTATCCCCAAATAGCAGAGGGTGGTACCACCAATTTTAAGATCAAGAGTGGTCAATCTGTTGGTGGTTTCTGGGTCAGGTTCTCGTAGAGGGAATAGTATGGACTTGGATCGGTTGATTTTAAAACCCGAGAGTGCTCCATAACTATCAGTTGTATTGCTTTTGGTATTGACGTCATGTGATTTTTTAAATGCAGGAGAATATCGTCTGCGTAAAGGGCCACCTTATATTCCTTCCCGTTCACCTGCAGGCCTTCGACCTGTCGATCCATTCTAAGCGAGAGGCTCAAGGGAAAGTGCAAACAGTATTGCCGAGAGGGGGCAACCCTGTCATGTGCCTCTCTCCAGATGAAACCATCATGAGTACTCGGAGTTGGCCACTACCGATGCCTTTGGTGAAGTGTATACAGCTGTGACCCCTTTCCTGAACGTATTCCCCAATCCCACCTTCTCCAACACCGCCTCCAGAAATCCCCATTCCACTCCATCAAATGCCTTTTCCGCATCCAGACAGCAGAGTAGGGTCTCCTGTCATTTTCGCGGACTCATGAAGCAGGTGTAATGTTTTGCGTATGGTATCCGCTCCCTGCCTTCCGAGGATAAATCCCACCGGATCGGAATGTATCAGTCGGGGCATACGAGTTTCGAGTCTAGCGGCCAACAGTCGTGTATAGATTTTAGCGTTGATGTTCAACAGTGAGATCGGTTGGTAAGACCCACACTGATCAGGACTTCTACCTTCCTTGGGGATCACCGAGCTGAGTGCCTCAGAAAAGGAGTCTGGAGCCATCCCCGTCAAGAGGATGTTGTTAAATAGCTCTACCATAAAGGGGAGCAACGAGGACATGAATGTCTTGTAGAAGCCGGTCGTGTACCCATCATTGCCAGGCGTTTTCCCCATCGGTAGCATCGCCTTCTCGATCTCCTCACTTGTAATTGGGGCATCTAGCAATTCTCTATCTTCATGAAAGAGCTTTGGCAGATCTATCCCTTGCAAGTATTGGTCTATCTCGGTTAGTTCTTTTGGTGTTTCCGACTTATATAATCCCTCATAGAACTTCGCAAAAGCCTCTAGAATTTCCTTTGGGTCTGTTGTTAGCACATCCTCCTCCCTCTCTATGCTATGGATCGCTCATTCAGCCCGTTGTCCTCTTAACCTAGCCGCGAGTAGGGCGTCTGCCTTAAATCCCTTTTCATAGTGTTTTTGTTTTAGAAACTGGAGTTTGTGAACAATCTGGGCCTCCTCCAGGAGCCGGATCTCTTCTCTTTTTTGCCTAGCTTCAGCTATCTTTTCTGTTCGATCCTCTGTGGATTCACTGGCAGCAGCATCTAGCTGTGTAATTTTCTCTCTCAGCCTGTTCTCTATCAGTGCCCTCTCTCGCACCTTTCCCAATCAATATCCCCCTCCATGTCGCCTTACCGGCTTCCCAGATTGTTCTCTTGGGCACTTCCCCTGCATCGTTGAGTTAAAAATATTCCTCTATCCCTTTCTTCATTACCTTGCGGAAGACTTGATCTTTCCACATGCTCTCATTACAGTGCCATTTCGCTCCCCTGTGCGGCAAAGTCAGCAGATTAATATTAACAGTTACCATATTGTGGTCCGACCATGAGATAGGAACTATTTTGGAGGCAGTAGCTACTTGGTCCACTCCCTTATAAAGATATAAATCTATTCGAGTGAATGTGGAGTGGGGTGCTAAATAAAAAGTGTATCCCTCGTCGTCTGGGTGTAGAGTGCTCGCCAGATGTCCTGTAGTCCGTACGTCCTCAACATCTCCACTACCCCCGCTCGGCCTCCGTCTGCGGGTTCACGCAATTGCGGGTTGTCGGGTTTCCTGTCTAAGTTGTGGTCTGCCCATAAATTAAAGTCCCCGCCTAATACCACGTAACCTTTGGCTTCCAGTATCATCTTTGGAATAGTATGCAGCAGGAACCTAGATTGTCCCGTGTTTGGAGCATAGAGGTTCGCAAATGTGCATATTCTGTCACATACCTTCTCCATGATCACGAGAACCCTGCCCTCTATATCGCCCACACACTAGCCTCTTCCAGATTCAATCTCTTCTTTATTAGCATTCCCACCCCCTGCCTTCCGCAGGGGGCCGGAGCCCCAATATTCTGTTCCCAATCTGGGGTGTAGGACCCTGCGCTCCTCCCCTTGCATGTACTTGGTCTCCTGAAGAAAAAGCATGTCCAATCGAACCCTCTTGAACTCCCTACTGACCAGTGATCGCTTTGTGGATGAATTCAGGCCCTTGACATGGAGCATGCCCACTCTGAAAGGTCCAACCCCCAGGAAATCAGGTATTGTCACCATTTCTTGTTTCTTGTATGTACCATTCACTCCATGAGCCCACACCACTATCTCCATCTTTCGTCAATGTCCACAACCCAACTCTGGGGCAGCCTCCCCCACAGCGGTATACAGAAGTGCGCATGTCTATCGGTAACTCTCACCTAGTTGTAAAGCGGATACCTTGCTACTCCTGGTGCTCGACCACCGGTATTTTCCGTCTGCCTCTGCAAAGTCATCTGATATTCTTCCATCTCAGGTCCATGTGCGCAGGTTCCTACTTCCAAGGAGCACCTGTGATACACAATTAATGTTCCATGTCCGGGGACGCATTCATCCTCCTGAATTTCCTCGACCCAGGTATCAGTCTTCGTTTTGAGCCTTTGATTCTCCATTCTCTGTCATTTTGATAGAATACTCGGACCAGACGTTCTGAACAACCAAGGATAGTCTTTATTGACTAAGTTAAAATAAAATAAACTCAAAACTGGATTTCAATTCTCCTTATTCAGTCCAGAGCAGCCTGTGAGTAAGCTTCCTAAATAATATGGCAAGAAGCATACTCTAGTCTTCATATGGCCAGCGAAACGGAGCTGCTTCTTCCTTGCTTCCAACTTGCCTCTGGAACACAAAGGAGAAGTTTCCGTCAGTCCCTTCTCTCTTCCTGCCTTAAATAGGGGCTGGGGCCTAATGAACCAATCAGGGCCCTTCCCTGAGCGTAGGCAAGCCCCTCCAAGCCCCGCCCCCTTTGTTCAAGGATGCCGGCCGCCATAATGGAACCAGCACTTGTGCCTCGCAGAGGACGCTGGTTTTTCCTCGTTCTGGCCACTGAGTTTTCAGTAAGTGAGGGAAGTTTTTACATGACCCTTGGCCACTGATGAATGTTTGTTTCGTTTCGTTTCGATAAACGTCTTTCGGGAGGTTGTTCGTAAGGTGTCCTTTCTTTGCTTTTGATGCTTGTAATATTTCGGCATTCTGCAATCCTCATCGATTGTTGTTTGGCGAGAGGTTTATTCTCCACTCTCATCATCGCAACATGGCTTTCGGAGTAATCAAGTAGTCCCTGGTTTTCCGTGTTTTTATTGCATTCCAGATAAGTGTTATGATTGGGTATGTGACACTCGTCTGCATTAGGTTTGCTGTACCACATGGGTCTCTGCCCCACCAAGCCTCTTCTGGGCCTTGCTCGATCTGCTCCTCATCAGCCAGGTTGTTACAGTCACCTGTCCTTCTTTCTTCGCCATTAGCCTCCCCTCCATATGGGCTGAATAAATCATTTGTACAGCTCTGGATATCTCTCTCCGATTTAAGTCTAATCGTGCTCCCTTCCCATTCAAATGTTAGCGAGAAGGGGTATCCCCAGCGGTATCGGACACCTTTCTCCTTTAGCCATTTAGTGAGCGGGACACATTTTCTCCTTATTGCCAGTGTGAAGGCTGACAGATCTTGGTAAATCGATACCTTGGCTGTATCCAGGGAGATCTGGGTACTACGCCTAGCCTTCTCCAGGACTCTGGCTTTATCCGCATAATTGTGAAATCGCGCCAAGACTGTCTTAGGTCCCCCTACAGAACCTCTGGCTCGGTGTATCCGATCTATCTTAGGCTCATCAATGGAATCGTCTTCAAACAAGAGCTTCATCAATGTGTGCAATGTCCTTTTTAGGTTTAGCTCCGTTTCGCCTTCCTGTTCCTGGATACTAAAAATGCATAGGTTATTACGTCGCTCATGGTTCTCTAAATTGTCTATCTTTAGGCGGAATTCCTCTTTTCTCACTTCAATGTCTGCACTTCTCTGGTCCATTTGGGATTCCAGCATGCTAAGTGAAGACTGGTTGCGTTCGAACTCTTCAAGTCTCCCTTCCATCTCGTCTATTCTTTGCGTTATTTTGTCAACCTTTCCGCCTATGTCGGCTTTCATACTTTTCATTTCATTTAACAAATCCGTGACATCCGCCTTGGTCGTGGCCTCTTCCACTCCTGAGGTTGCCATTCTGATACTTGAGGAGCTGGTCATGTCAGAGCTGTGTGGGGAGAATCTGTATGGTGCGAGTTTCTCCCCGATATCCATATGATCGTGGTAGCAGGTATTTCAATTGATTGGTTTCGTTGTGGAGTGTCTTTCTTCAGGCTCACGTGACGACCGAAGGAGCATGTGGTGCCCCCCGACGGAGAAGAGGGCACACGTCCCAAAAGTAGGGGCCCAGCCTTCTCGTTGATGTGATTTTTATAGTTCAAGGATTCGTGTGGAGTATCCCGAGTTACCCCAGGCATCTATTCCATGTCCACCAAGTGAGCGTCCTAGTGAGGTGGGCAAATGCCCTGCTATGCAGGTGCCCAACCCTTTGTCACCTTCTGGTGTTTGGAACTGGGCTAAGTACTCACAGCGGGCAGGTCCTTTCAACTTTGTCTTGGGTTTTAATTTCTCTTCTGTATGATCTTTTACAGTCGGAGTTCAATCATATACCCCTGGGGCGGATTGTGTCTCCTTTGGGTGCGCCAGTGGGTGGGTTTACCCCATGCAATTGCTTAAATGTGGCGGAATGTCTCGTTGGAGTGACTCGCTTCCACTTTATATACATAGGATTGTGTGCATCTGCTTCTTTACAACGGCTTCCCTCTGTGCGCTGGACACCCAATACCACCCAACGTTGCGGAGCAGGAGGGGTGCCTTCTCGCAATCCGCCTTATCTCCAGATGCTTTCAGAATGATTCCAGTAATTCACAGTCTCAGAGCTGCAGGGCTGCTTCTGGGGTCACCTTATGGTCTACTCCCAGTCGGAGCATTATAGTACCATCTCCATCTGTTGTGCGCACCTGGTCCCTATTTGTCTGCACACATGTGCGGAGTGTTGTGCTACTGGTCATTGCTGCATTTAGTAATGTTATGGGGGTGGGGACCCACCTTGGTCACCGTGGGGCGGGCTGTATCTTTGGGGTTGGTGCGTGGTTGACTCTGCACCCCTGGGCCCCAGGTCCACTCTCCACTCCGTTATAACTGGCCTGTTTGCGTCCCCCCTCCTCTGCGCGCTGATGTTTATGGTGATGGAGTGGTATGCGCTGGGCAGGCGAGGCTGCTGCGTAGGCCGTAGTGTATTCCGTCGGCGGTCACAGGGTGTCAAGGAGCTCTGCGTGGTTGTGAGGTCGGGGCACTGCGTTACGACGGTCCTTTTTCCTGGGGGAGAGAGATCCACTTACTGGTGGACTGTTCCGCTGCAGATGGGACCGGGCATGTGGATAGTTGTGGACCTGTCCCAGTGTCCGTGCAGTCTTGCAATCGTGGGGGCCGTCTGACGCGAGGCCTGGGCTCCAACGGTGCACGCCCCTCGGCAGGGGACCAGCGGAGGCACACCAACGGGGGGCAACGAGGAAACTTGCCCTGCACGGGGCCGCAGACCATGCGCTGCTTGCGGGTCTGCTGGTCCTTGGCCCCCCCTACATGGGGCCATTTGGCGGGCGGTTCACACTCTTCCGGGCCAGCTTTTGGTCGCGGAAAGGTCCGCTGCTTCCTGCAGTTCTGCCAGTGCACCGACTCTGGTCGGGAGTGCCCCCTCAGTGGCACGGTGGTCTTGGCGCTCACTGGATGGCAACGGCCCATGCTCGGGCCGCCTGGTGCCCAGGGATTTACTTATGTGGCACAGCTTTCTGTCGCATTATGAAATGCAAATTTCTCTGCGTATTCTGCTCCGTTTTTCTTCGGAGTTTCTCCTGGGTGCTGGGGGGCACTTTCAGACGTCTAATTCTCCCACTTTCAGTGGCAGGGGGTCCCTCAGCAGCAGCTCAAGTTGCTTTTGGGGCCTGCAGAGCGGAGTTCACATGGTAAGGATACTCATCTATGCACCCCCTGGTGGCCAGTTCACGTGTGTGTATTTAAAAAAAAAAAAAAAAAAAAAAAACTGCTTTTTTTTTTTAGAAGGGTGTTGTAGAACAGCTTGGTCATCAAGGTGAGGTTGACACAGGGTCTTGTGTCAAGTCTGGGGATGGTACAGTATAATCATCTGGATCATCAGGGTTTATATCTAAGAATACGTCCTCATACTCGTCCACATCTAGTTCAATTACAGACTCCTCATATGGGTCAGTGTGCTGTACCCCAGGCATCTTGGACAGAGGATCCCCTTCTGCATGTGAAAGGCTTGTGTTTGATAGAGTGTTGATTTAAAACATAAAAAAGAACAAATGTAGTCATCTCAGATTTAGCTTTAGTCCAGGGGCAACTAGATGGGGTATCCTGGAGAAGAAAGACTATTTCCTCCTGTCGTGTGTTAGACTCTCTCTGATGCAGCTCCGACAATGGGGAGGTAGCTTCTGTGTATCCTGTCCTTGGGATATGTGAGAAACCTGACTGTATTCTCCCACCTACTCCCCGGGATCTTCCATTCAGGTGGCCAGGGAAGGGCCATCGCTTTTGGATCCCGACCCTGGGGTGGACAAGCGAGGGAGGTCACTAGAGTGGAGGGTTACAGGGGATTTGGAGGAGAGTACGTGAGGGCGAGACATGGTATCCCCCCTTTCCCCATTACACACCAACCCACTCTCCCTCAGCATTAATGAAGTATTTTCAATCACACCCCATCCCAATTTACAACAAATACTGGGACGAGGAGTAGGCTATTGAGAATAATGAAGATTACCCATAGCCACAACATATGGATACAAAGTGAGACCTACCATCTAACACCTTTGAATTGTCCCGCTAATAAGAGTCAGGCAAGGTCAGGCACTTTTCCCCAACTGTGCACACCTGACTCCCATTAACTCTCACCTACAATATATAAAGGGTGATTCTGGCAGGATCACTGAGTGAGCTGGGGTTGCGGACTGGAACCAGGAGGCCAAGGAGCAGAAGGCAGCAAGGAGAGCAACCCAGACAAACCGGTGGAGTGTGGGACGCCGAGACGCTGGCCAGGTGCGTTTGTGAAGGGATGCAGCGTAGCGAGGGAGCCGTGTCTCCAGGTAGCCAGTGGGACAGAAGGCAGCCCATCGGCCTTGGTTAGTCCAGTGCTTGTTCCGTTGGGATGTGTGCAGGTCCCAGAGGTATTTGAGGGGCAGGTGGCGAGACCCAGACCTTGACCCAAACCCATGTGAAATGCTAGACCATACCGCGCTACAGTGGATGAGTTTCGCCCTACAGAGAAAAACTCAGTAGCATGCGGGTGGCCAGAGCAGTAGTAGAGGCGCCGTGAAAGGAAGAGCCTGGTGAAGCAAAAGTAGGAAGACCGCAAAGCAAAAGGAGTTAACGGGAAAGCAAAGCAAGCAAAAAGCTGGAAAGAAGCAAGAGAAAGAAAGCAGAATGTAAGAAAAGGTGCACTACAGGCGTGAATGAAAAAGACAGAGCAAGTGCGCCAGCGGCACGAAAGCAGCTAAGAGGGGTTGTGAGTGACCCGAAAAGAAGGAGAGGGGCACAGGTGACCCAAAACAGAGAGAGAGACAGTACAGGGACAGTGAAAGGAACAACAGAGGGTGCCAGAGAGCAAGGTGAGGAAAAGAAGGCGCAGGAGAGCTCAGCGAAAAGTAAAGAGAAGTGTGCAAGAGGCACTGAAAGGTGAAAAGCAGGTGCAAGGGTGCACAAGAGGAAAAGGTGTGCAGGGCACACGACAAAGTAGAAAAGGACAAAGTGAAAGAGGTACAGAACAGGAAAAGGTGCCAGAGAATAAGATAAGAGAGGGGTAAGAAGTCAGAGCTGTCGCGCCTGGGAGGAGCAAAGAACTCTACATTCTCAAAAGTCTGATATTTCCCCCATGAAAGAACTGTATAGTGAAAGGTAAATCCTGACAAGAGTAACTTTGTTTGTTTGAAACCAGAGAAGCCTAGGCTTGGGGAAGGGAACCCTGAGAGTCACAGAGACTCTGAACTTTATTGGTTTGCTGCAAGAGCCCTACGTGGAAGGTTCCAAGGGCGACCCTTTTGAGTTGAGCTATTTTTAACTGGCAGAATCACACCTACTGGTAAGAATACTTGAAACCAGCTGTGGTTCATGTTTTCATTGAATCATCATTTTCACTTTAAGAAGATCCCCTCTCACATTTGGTTTAAGAGAAAGGGCAAGCATAGGTTTGGACACAGACTAACTTTGGTTTTGGACTTTCGGACATCGACGGCCATCAGTTGAGGGAACAATACCCTTAGAGTTAGAGCCATACAGGCATTACACCAACCCCACAAAGTTTGATAAAGCTTTTCAAACTGTTACCTTTGAGTCTGTCCCTCTTGATACTATGCCTGTCTCGCAAGTATCAATAGCCATCAAAAGAGACAGTTTTGGCGGCTGTGCAGGCTGGTTAGGTGCTTGTACATGACTATTCAGCAGGGAACACCACTTTACGTTTGGAAACGTGCGCCGAAGTACGTGCACCGGGTGCAGATGCTTTATGAGGTGCCGAACCGCCTGCTGAAGGGCTAGGTTCCACGAGGGTGTATACTGTTTAGGTTTGTGTTTATGTGTCTGCGCCTTTGGGGCCGCTACCCACTCTGTGGGCTTAATATGTGTGCTCTTGTAGCCAGAGGAGCCCTCAATAGGGGACACCTGCCTTCCGGAGTTGGGACGAGCACACAGGAATCTTCCATCTCACAGTCTGATGTCTCCCCAGTGTCACATATAGCAAGAGGACGGTCTTGTTCTGCCTTAAATTCCTCTGTGCCAGCAGTGTATTCAGACAATGCTTCAGCCTGCATCGTGAAGGCTGCCCAGTGCTTGGACCGTCAGTCTTTAAGAGTTTTCGGCCAAAGCTTACACACTTTACACCTAGTTTCCTGGTGGTCACGAGGGAGATATTGGTTACACACTTTGTGTGCATCGTTCCAGGATAACGTTCGGTTGCAAGATGGGCACAATTTAAATGGAGTCTTCTCCATGATGAGCGCCTGAAGACAGCGAGGCGTAACAATGAAGATTAATGGGAAATATGAATGGAGCCATTCACTAAGGACATTTTGAGAAATGTTATATTCCCCCACTCTCCCTACTGAAGCCTGAAGGTAGGCTGTCAAAAAGGGTCCTGGATATCCGGACGGTAGGAGGGTCTCCTCGAGATTCGCTGAAAGCGTAGGGCAGGAAGCGTTGAAGGAGCGATAAGTAGCAATGACATTTTTGTTCAAGATTAATAAGTCTTGGCGACGAGTAATAAACATTAACGTAGAACTCAGCAAAATGCGACCAACACTACAGCAGAATAAAACGATCAGAGAACCTCGAAGCGTGAAGGACCATGGGCACAGTACATGTCACAGTAGGGATAGTATTACAAACACGCCCTGTCGACGTCCCTTTTTTGATTTAGAAAATAAGTCGTGCCATACTCTGCACCAACCACTAGATGTTGGCCTATACAAAGCATGTGCTTCTAAGCAGATCCACAAGCCCCAAAGAAAAAAAAAATATATATGATACATTACTCACTGTAATCGTATTTCTGATGCTTGTATCTGCTTAGATTCACATGCTGTGCATAGGCCGACATCTCGTGGAAGCTGCAGAGTATTACAGTTGGTTTTTCGAAACTCGAAAAAGGGCGTCGACACAGGGCGTGCCAGTAATACTATCCCTAGTGTGACGTCCACTGTACCCATGATCCCTCAAGCGTCTAGGACCCTCAGATTGTATTTTTTCTGACATGAGGTAGCATGAGGAGTAGCGCGAGTACAGATAATCCAAGAAGATAGATAGAAAGGTAAGACTACAAGCATCCATGTGCCTTCTCTCAGAGGGGAGGAAGGGTGGGTCGCATGTGAATCTAAGCAGATACAAGCATCAGAAATACGATTACGGTGAGTAATGTATCCCTTCTGAGGCTTGTGGAATCTGCTTAGATCACATGCTGTGCATAGATTAGCGAGCAGTACCTGAAGAAGGAGGTGGGATGTGAGAAGGATCATGAGCAAATAAATGTCTTAGAACCGCTTGTCCCACTTGTGCATCTGTCTTGGAATGAGTGTCAATGCAGTAGTGCTGAGTAAAAGTGTGAATAGAGCTCCAAGTAGCTGCTTTGCAAATGGTGTCAAGGGGTACATTTGCAATGAAGGCCAGAGTGGCCCCAATGCCTCTTGTAGAGTGGGCCCTAGGCGTGAAAGGCAGAGTTCTTTCAGAGAGTGAGTAACACAGATGGATACAGTTAATAATCCACTTAGAGATGGCACCTTTAGAGACACGATCCCCCTCTCTGCCTGTAGCTACGGAGACAAACAGCTGATCTGTTTTCCTTAGCGGTCTGGTCTTGTTTACATAGTAGAGGACCGCCCTACGCACATCTAGTGTGTGTAGTTTCACCTCAGCCGAGCTTTGTGGGTCTTGGAAGAAAGCCGGAAGCTCGATGGACTGGTTCACGTGGAATTTTGAAATAAAGGTGAGAACCTAGGGTGTGTGCGTAAAACCAGTTTATCTTTATGGACAGTAAAGAAGGGATCTTGTACTGACAGAGCCTGAATTTCACTGACTCACTGATGTAATTGCTACTAAGAAGGCCGTTTTGTAAGTCAGGTGTTTGAGACTGCTTTTGTGCATGGGCTCGAATGGGGGGCCCATGAGCTTAGATAGCACCACGTTAAGGTCCCATCCTGGTGATGGGTTAGAAATAGGAGGGTGAAGTCTCTTTACTCTTTCCATGAAGGCTTTAACTACTGGTACTTTCCACCACGACACCTTGTTATGGGAAGTGGTGTATGCCGACAGGGCTGCCAGGTGAACCTTCAGTGAGTTAAAAACCAGTCCTGCATCCAGCAGGTGGAGCATGTATGTAACAATAGTGGAAGGAGTGCCATCAACTGGGTTGATTTGTTTATTCCGGCACCAGATATCGAATCTCTTCCATTTGTCAAAGTAGCAGTGCCTCGTGTTAGGTTTCCTAGATTCCTTTAGGATGTCCATACACCTCTGTGGTAAATTGAGATGTCCGAACTCTATAACCTCAGGAGCCATGCTGCCAGGTTCATTGAGTTGGGTTGAGGATGCACTGTTTGACTTTGGTGCTGGGACAGTAGGTTGTACCAGTCCGGACGTTTGATGGGTTTGCACACCGCCAATCTGCATAAGTGTGGGAACCACGGTTGTCTTGCCCACATGGGAGCAACTAGGACGAGCGTCATCGATTCTCTGTTCATCTTGTTGACCACCTTCCTGATTAGAGGAGTTGGTGGAAAAGCATACGCAAACATCCCTGACCAGTTCATCCACAGGGCGTTGCCCTGGGAGTCTGGTTGGCGGAACCTGGATGCAAATCCTGGACATTGTCTGTTTTCGCTTGTGGCGAATAGGTCTATAGTGGGGAAACCCCACTGAGAGAAGATATCTTCTACGACTTCTCTGTGTAGACACCATTCGTGTTCCTCTGGGGGAGGGGGGTCTCTGCTCAGAGCATCCGCTAGGGAATTGAGATCCCCTGGAACATGTTGTGATGACAGGAAGATGTTCCATCTGAGTGCCCATATCCAGATTTTCTGGGCAAGCTTGGACAGATTTGGCGACCGAGTCCCTCCTTGCTTGTTCAGGTAGAACATGGCTGTAGTGCTGTCCGTCCGGATTTGCACTGACAGATTTAACAGGTAGGGCTCGAACGCTTGAAGTGCTCTGAATACTGCCAGAAGCTCTAACAGGTTGATGTAATTCTTGGCCACTGAGTGCGATCAGAGACCCTGAGCTGTGTGGTGGAGATGGTGAGCTCCCCACCCCGTCAGGCATGCATCGGTTGTGACTACCGCCAGTATCTCGGGATCGTAAAAGGGGTTTCCCCTTGGACAGATTCTCTCTTGTCCACTAGTGAAAGCTTTGTACAAGTGTTGGCGAAACGACCACTAGATCGTCCCACTGACCACTTGCCCGAGACCACTGTTTCGCCAACCATTCCTGCGTGGGGGACCAGGTAAATACATGATGCCATAATGCCTAGCAAACGCATTGCTTTGCGTACCGTTATCTGGCGACCGGACTGATATTGCGGAATTTGCAGCAGTGTATTCCGAATTCTTTCCTCGGAAGGAAAGGTCAACCCCTCTTGAGTGTCTAGGATAGCTCCTAGGAACTGTTTGGATGTGCTTGGCACCAGACTTGACTTTTTCTCATTTATTGAGAAGCCCAATTCGAAGAGGAGGTCGATAGTCCTTTGAATGTTTGCTCTGCAAATTACTGGGGTCTACCCCGTGATGAGCCAGTCGTCCAGGTAAGGGTACATCGGGATTGCCTCCCTTTGTAGGTGTGCTGCCGCCACCGCCAGTACCTTGGTGAACACCCTTGGAGCCGAACCTATCCCGAAGGGCAGTACCTTGAACTGGTAGTGCCGACTGTCCACCTTGAAGTGCAAGTACTTTCTGTGCGCTGGGAACATGGAAAAATGAAAATGGGCATCTTTCATGTCCAATGTTGCCATGTAATCCCCTTTTTTTTTAGGAGGGGGATTACCTCCTGGAGAGTAGTCATGCGAAACGTTTGGGGCTTGACATACTTGCTTGCAGGCCGTAAGTCCAATACTGGGCGCATTGTTAAATCTTTTTTTGGCACAAGGAAGTAAGTTGAATAAATACCCTTGTTTACCTGGTGTCCCGGGACGAGTTCTATCGCGTCCTTTGCTAGCAGATTGACGATCTCCTCGAGGAGGATCTTCTGGTGGTCCAAGGAATGTATTTTTTGTCATGGAGGATGGTTTCTGGGATGCTCTAACAGTTCTATGCAGTACCCTACAGATACTGTGGACAGCACCCATCTGTCTGATGTGATCCCTTCCCAAGCTTGGGTGAAGTTGGAAATGCGTCCCCCTACTGGGGTTGCGCGAGAAGGGACCCTGAACGGAGCGTCACTGTTTTGGGGGAGGCGTGCCGCCTCCTCTACTGGGGCTGCCTCTTCCTTTTCCACGTCCTCTTTTATTACCCCTGCCGTAACTCTGGGTAGACTGTTGGTTATTATTGCTCCACGTTGTTCTCTGCCCCTGGGAATAGTTAGATCCTCTCTGGGAATTATGGCCACGTGGGCAACGAAAATTGCCATTCCCTCTCTGATTAGGGGGTTTATTGGTTAGTTGGCCTAGGGATTTGAGTGTTTCATACTCTTCCTTGGCATTTTTCAGCGCGTCCTCGACCGCCTTACCAAACAGATCCGGCTCCACCGGTTTATCTAACAATGATGCTTGGGTTTCAGCTTTGAATCCAGACTGACGTAACCAAGCGTGTCTCTTGATAACTGTTCCTTCTGCTATCAATCTGCCGGCGTTATCCGCGGCATCAAAGGTTGCTTTTAAAATGCAACCGGACACGGCTCTTCCCTCCGCCGAAACTCGTGCCAACTGGCTCTTTAAGGGTTCTGGGGCAGAGTCTATGAGTGCCACGACTTCTTCCCACTGATGGCAGTTGTAGCTGGCCAACAGGGTGGTGGAGTTGGCAACCCTTGCCTGGTAGGCGGAAGTGGAGGCTACTTTCCTGCCCAAACCATACAGTTTCTTTCTCTCCTTGTCGGGAGGAGCTTCGGACGATGACAAGGGTGTTCCAGCCCTCTAACGGGTGTTTGTAACAACCAGGGAGTCTGGCTTCAGATGCCCCTTATGTACAGTGCGTCTGATTGGGCTGCCCTGAAAAGTTTCTCAATCCTGGGGTTCACTGCTCTGGTGAGGTTAGGATTTACGAGTGAAGGGTCTATTCTCCTCTGTATAAACTTCCGGATAGGGTTGGCCTTTCTCCCACTAACTCCTCAGCGAAGTCCCTCTCCTCTTGAGCACCCTGGGTGTCAATGTGGAAATGTTCAGCTGCTCGCGACAGAACTTCATTCAGGAGAGGTTGGTTGTCGACAGGGGAGTCGGTAACCGGGGGTTCCTTCTCTACCGGGGAATCTACTCTGTAGGTTTCCGGGTCGTCTTCATCCTCTTCTTGGTCCTCATCATCCCCATAGTAGCCCGTACCAGTTTGTTCTTCCAACATGCCCAAATCTGGATCCTCACAAAAGGATGTCTCTCCTTGATACTGAGAGTAGGGCTGTACATAGAAGGGGTCCGAAGACCGTGTTGGTGTTTCAAAACGGGTCTTTATACTTGGAGGTATAGGATCCTTAGAGCCTGAGGGTGCTGACCCGTCGGGAGTATAAGAGAGAAAGTGTTCAGGGTTTTTTGCGTAAAAATCTGCCAATGATGACATCCTTGACATGACCCTGTCTATGTCATCACTAGACCATTCTCTAGAACTGGGGATGACTCTTTCTGGAAGTTTCTCTGACTTATCCTGACTAGACTTGGTGGTCTGAGAAGGGGTCTTTGTGATAGCAGAAGACTTGGACTTGTCTGTCTGTTTATGAAGAGTGGAGTGTTTTAAAGGTGTGGAAGTAGGCAGAGGCTGCTTCCTTTGTTGTTTTTCCCCTTCCCCGTGAGTGGAAGAGTGTTGTCCCTGTTTTTTCGCCCCTTCGGAGCCTTTCGACGCCTGGCGTCGAGGTTCGGAGGTAGTGTCCCTATCCTTCGAGTGTAGGGGCTCGGGAGCCGCCGTAAACGTGGTCTGCGGGCGCCGACTCCTGGAGTGCGGTCTGGGGATGGAAGTCGGCTTCATCCTCCGACGATCGAACTTCCGTTACCTTGGGGAGCGAGGCACTCTTGGCAACAGTGGATGATTGCCTGGAGTCATGCGGCGATCTTGATCGAGAACGCCCAGAAGACGCCGATTCGGACCGTTCTCTATATGCCTCATTCCGAGAACTCTACGTGCGCGTCGAGTCCCGGTTGGACTTCATGTGTTTTGTGGAGGTGCTGTGGGAAGCGCTGGTGTCGCCGGGGGTCTTCCCCATAGCCGCCCTGCCGACGACCTTCCAAGGTCGGGGACTTGCGCTCGGCTGTCTTTCGACGCCATAATGCCTTCACCGTCCGAAAGCACGGCGTCGCTGCCATCGCTGAAGGCACCCTCTGCTGCCATGGCTTCTTGACGCCTGGCATGGTGGGCCCAACGTTTGATCGAACGGTCCTTAAGTGTTTTGGGTTTAAACCTACTACACGCTCTGCAGTTCGCCTCGGGGTGGTCCCTCGGCAAGCAGAGATTGCACGTGGCGTGTCTGTCGACCCAAGGGTACTTGCGGTTGCACTTGGGGCAGAATTGGAAAGGGGTACCCTCCATACGCACCTTGTGGCAGCGGGCTTGTAAGTGTAGGAATATATAAGAATGTACCTATATACCAAAAGAGAGTAGAGTATGTCCACCCCCCACTCTCCCTACTTGCAGGGCCGAGGCCAGCGGCCTTCCAAGGCCCTGGCCGAGGCCAGAGGCCTTCCGAGGCCCAAATCTGTCGTGCAGCTGTCGACGGTCGAATTCTTTTCCGGGCCGGCGTCAAGTGTGGAAGTTCGGTGACTCGACGTTGGGGTGGAGAAATGGGTAAATTTAACAATATTTAGCAAAAGTATGGCTAAGGCCAGGGAACTCCGCGAAATGCTTCCGACCAGAACGGCAGAAAAAAACAATCTGAGGGTCCTAGATGCGTGAGGGATCATGGGTACAGTGGACGTCACACTAGGGATAGTATTACTGGCACGCCCTGTGTCGACGCCCTTTTTCGAGTTTCGAAAAACAAACTGTAATACTCGCAGCTTCCACTAGATGTCGGCCTATGCACAGCATGTGATCTAAGCAGATTCCACAAGCCTCAGAAATATATATATATATATATATATATATATCTATCTCTGTGGAGACCTTGAGCCATTGTTCAGTAGACTACTGAACATGAGTTTGAAGTAGCTGAGAGACAAAGGCGACACGGAGAACTCCTTACTGGAAGCTGTGCCGTCTTCCTGAAGGCAAAGCTCTGCCTCTCTCCGTCCAGAGGAATCCAGCCTCGGGCGCTTCCTTCCCTTGTTCTGACAGCAATATTCAGATCCTACTCCTCATCTGCCTCATTTTGCACCCCTGAAGCCTCTGGACCATGTGTTGTACAAACCTAAAGGTGGGTGCACTGCTTTTGGTACACCCAACATGGTTACTTCTGTGTGCGTCTCCACTTCAGGATGCTTCAGGCATGACTGAAGCTTTATTCTTCCTCTGAGGGCTAATTCGGTGTGCCAACTGCATTGCTACAGTCCTGATCGAGCATGTGTTCTCTTAATGCTGCGGCTGTGCCTGGATACACTGACTTGAGGGTTACATTGTGGTTGTCACTTAAATGCTCTGTAGTAACCTGAAATACATATTATATGATATGATGGTTTATTTATGCAAGTCTTCCCCTAATACTGCTGCCAGTCTACTATATTTTGGGGGCGGGAAGTGCCTTCAAGCCCTTCTCCCAGGTACCACCACCAGGGCTCAATCTGCCTTCTGCTCCCTGGGGGTGGTTCTGCAATCTTTGTCTCCAAGACCTTTGGTTAACAAGTCTGGATTTCTTATGAAGGGGGGTGGGGGATCCTCCATCTTTGCTGGACTTAAAGTTGCCTCTTCAGCCGGTAATGGGTACTGTGAAGGCATCACAAAGTAAGACGCACACAACAGATTCAATATTCAAAGAAAAGCACTTTATCTGAAATGTCAGGATTGGAAAAAGGCCTAACTTGCCCTATACTAAGGCGGGACTTCCCAACCTGGATAAACTAAGGAAAGTGAGTCCAAGAGTTCGACTTAGGAATCTGTGTCCAAAACCTATCCTTGCCCTCACCACTAAAACTATACAATGTGAAAGGATGTCAGCAACCAAAGAAACAATGTTCAAAATAAGAAATCGAGCTTCTTCCAGGTCGCAGCTTCCGTTCAACTCCCTTCCCCAAATGTAAAATAGTTCCATACGGGGGCGCTGTTGCGCGGCAATTAAGACAGCGACTCTTGTTTAGCGCTCCCGCTCTGGATGCCTTCCTCAGCCACTTTAGGCCTCCTGCAGACCCCCTGGCACAGCAGCAACAACTGCCCACAGACACCGGGCATCCTTGTCCACATTTCTACCGCATCGCAGCCCCAAACTGAGACCTAAGGGCCAAGTAGCGGGAGGCTGCTTTCCCAGCGATAAAGAAAGCTGTGGGAAGACCATGCAAGACTGCGCCCATAACACACAACCTCGTGGTTGCGACTCCACAGCAGGACTCATCGGCGGCGACCCCTGGACAAGGGTGAGGAGGTAGAAGTGCGCTCCCCTCCTCCCCCTCCCTTGGGCACACCAGGTCACACACAGAGCAGACTGTGCTGCAAGCTGATAGCCACGGAAGGGAGGCTACATAAGAGATAGGCTTCTCCACACGCACACCGCAGTGGGGGCTACGCGCAAGCCTAACTCCCGGCGAGACGGCCCCAGCAGTGGGGAGTGGGGAGTGGTGGGCTGCTCGACTGGATGCAGTGTACCTGAATCCATACCAGAGATCTGGGCCACTGTCAGTGGAAACCTGGTGGGACCCGATCCTGGACATCTGACCCACTGTTATCTGGAAAAGCCAGTTGAGTCTAAAACCATTGCTGTGTTCCTTATACAACAACAAGCATCCCATCCACAATACTGCCTGGAGGAGCCTTTACGGCAACCTAAGGAATAGCGTGATACATCCTTGGAGGCGGGGGAACGGAGACAGGGCTGCAATACTCTGTCTATTACCAGCAAGGACACGAGGGCCCTGCGAGGGTACACCTGCCTGCAAGTTGTAATGGTCGGGTGCGTTCCCATATGACTGTCGCCCCAGTTGCATATACTTCAACCCCTCTCTCCTCCAGGTAGCACATTGGGAACCCTGAATTTCCACAAAGTGCGCACCACGTTGAATGGCTCTCACCCACTAGCTAGAGCTGTAGTTCACCCCCGGAGGATGACTAAAGGCGTGCCAAAACCCAGCCCTCCATGAATCAATACACTAAGGCCACACCTATGAAACCAGCAAACGTGAAGACAGCTGTCGCCATGGAGCAAGAACCCTCGCCTTTCGAACCCACTGAAACGCAGCGCATGATACCATGCATGCAGGAAGGGTTTGCTAAAGTACATATCAAATTCGACGACATGACCAGCACCAGCGACTTCATTAAGTTGCGCATAGACAGAATGGATCGGCGCCTAAACGACGGTGAGCACAGTGGAGGATGTGACCAACCTTCGAGCCGAACTAACCACACTCTCCAAGCGAGTATTACAAGTTCAGAAGAAAAACGATGACTTAGAGTCACGGTCCCGCCGAAATAATATCCGCATTATAGGGATCCCAGAGAGTAATTCTGAATCCTCCCTGGAGCAATGAAGCACTGATACTCTGCTGCCACTCCTGGGTAATCGTGCACTGTCTCTGCAATCAAACGCGCCCAGAGAACCCTGGCATACAAGCCTAAACCTGGCGAACCTCCACCCCCAATTATTGCCCTGTTCTCAACTACCGGGACCGTGAGGCCATCCTGCGGGAAGCCCGCGAACAAGGGGTCCTCATGTTGGGATCTAACAGGATCCATATGTAGCCTGACTTTCCGGGGTCTGTGCAGCAATAAAAAAAATTCTTTTTGCCAGTTTAAAAAATGTCTTTTTGAAGGACACTTGAAACATGCCATGCTATATCCAGCTAAGCTCTGTGTGGAATGGAATGATTTCTTTACGCTACCAGGAGAGGATATGAAGTTCCTGAACGGGACCCTACCGGCACCCTGACCCTATGTGCGACGGCCCAAAATACACTTGTGCTGTGCCCGAATACTTTGGACATTTAAGAAACTTGTGGGAACTCCCCACGTTGATCACCAAAAGACCTGTGGTCACCGATTTCTTCATCCAATTTCTGGGGGCTGAGGCCTTCCACTACCATGGTAACGCGACCGACGGCAAAGCAACACCAATATGGGTGAAGGTTGATTTGAAAGAAGTTTGTGAACATATATCCTTTTACTATGTGCTTAAATCCGGGAAGCACCTGGGTTGCATAGCGCGCCAGTCCCCCATGCAAGTTTGTTGGGTTTGTTATTGAAGGGTCTCATTTCCCAAGTTCAGTGAGAAATGCAGGCGGTTGGTGGGTCCGGGAAGTTAAATGGGAAAAATCACACAGGGCAAGCATCATTTCAATGGCTGGCGGTATGGTGGGCACTGCGTGGGGTGAGAGATTGTGGCTGGGGAGTTGGACTGGGGGAGATGCAGGTGGGGACGAACCAATGTTGTTGACAATGGGATGGGTGACATTATGTGTCTTAGCTGGAACAGGTACAGGGTCTTGGGAATCCAATTAATAGGTAAAAGATACACCTATATGCAAACAGAAACAAGGCCAAAATGTAGTATTTACAAGAGACACATGCACTTTCCGTGACCTGTGAGGTATTTGCAAGACAGTATGACAGGAACAGAGTCTTCACGTCATATACGACTCAGGCTAGAGGAGTTATGATCCTAATACATAAGTCCCTTTCATTCCAGCGCAGACATGTGGTCATTGACCCTTTAGGTAGGTATGTCATGGTGTATGGTGTCCTGGCACGGTGAAATATATTGCTAATGAATATTTATGGCCCCAACATGGACTACCCTCAATTCTATAGTGGAATAATTGATAAATTGGCTCAGTACCCGCTGGTTCCCATACTGTGGGGAGGAGACAAATACTATCCTTGATCGCCTGTTAGATCCACATCCTCTCAAAGGGCCCGACGCGAGCAGCCATCAGAATAAATGGGGGCATGCATTCCCGTGGCCTGGTCGACGCTTGGAGGGTGACTCATGGCAACAATCAATCCTATTTCTTTTAATCATCGGTCCATGACTCCTCGACATGTGGCTGTCGTTAGATGTGCTAATGGGAGGAGTCAAGGAGACCCAAATTCTCCCCAGAACATGCTCCTATCACTCCCCTGTCTGCCTCTACCCGACACTATCCGCGCTCCCTAGACACTGAAACAACTAGCACTTTAAACCACAAGCGTTGCTGGATGTGGCGATCGCATCCACTATAAATGACCATGTGAAATTGTTTTTTTGAGACCAATGTGGGCTCGGTGGCACATGTCGGTACAGTGTGGGAAACCTTCAAAGTTTGCATACGAGGGATCGCAATGTCTACCAAATTTAGTGTCCTCAAAACGATGCAGCAAGACATTGAGAATAGCAAGCACAGGCTAAAAGAACTTGAAAGGTGTCTGACAACAGTCTCCCTTCTGCCACATTCACACAGATTAAAGAGGCACTAGGCATCTTCAGAGTACATGCAGCACGAGAAGTGAAGTTCTTTGATATCCCTATCGTAGTACGAAGATACAGTGAGGGGGATAGGCCAGGTAAAATGTATTTGCTTGTTTGTCTCGCCAAGAAAGAGGCAGTGGGTGTGTCCCGGTGATTACAGACACTTCAGGGAACCTTGTACACACTCCAACAGCTGTCATCGACGTGTTCCCCAAATTTTACATGGGTCTGTATGCTTATGCGGCTACACGCTCGTCAGACGACAAGGACAGGTTTTTAGACACATTACCACTTAGCCTACTCACCCACGATGCTAGAAACCTTCTAGATCAACCAATCTCCCTGACTGACATCATTCAAGCCATGGAACACCTACCATCTGGGAAACACCTGGCACTGATGGCCTTACAGCCGAATTTTACAAGCGATACAAGACTCATCTCGCCCCACTTACTGCTAGTATGGCATGAATCCCTTACGTCACAGACACTAACTGCCACTATGCGCAAAGCTGTCATCACAATTCTGCTTAAACTCAATAATCCAACTGAACAGTGCGGCTCCTATAGGCCCCTCTCTTTAATCAACACAGATATCAAAATATTCACTAGAATTATGGCCACACGACTGATGCCATTCATGTCGCACATCATTCACCCGGACCAGTCAAGGTTCATCCCTGGGAGATCTATGGCATTGAATCTACAGCGCCTCTTTAATATACTGGCCCAAATAGACCCGGAGACCCAGGCAGTAGCAGCTGCTTTAGATGTCCAAAAGGCGTTTGATTCAGTATCCTGGAGGTTCATATACGCAGTGTTAACGAAATGTGGGTTTGCTCTGGAGTTCCTTGCCTCTCAAGTCTATTATACACGTCCCCGGTCACCAGGGTCAACACTAATGAGACACTACCTGCACCCTTTGCGATAAAGAAGAGCACCCGACAGGGCTGCCCACTATCACCCCTCATATTCGCGATGATCAAACCTTTTGCAGATCTAATATGCCATAAACAAACACCGGGGTGTCAGGGTGACGGGGGAACCTGAAATGATTTCTCTATACACAGACAACACACGACAATATATGAAAGGACCCCTCCATCCATCAATCTGGAACCCATAATGTCAGATGTCTCCAACTTCGGCGAGATCAGGCATCAGTCAACTGTAGTAAATCAGAACTCTTCCCCACCTCACAGACGCCACTGTCCCACCTCTTGACCTACAGGGATTTACTTGGGCTCCCAAGACCATACGTTATTTGGGGGATCACCATTGCCAGACACTGCCCTGAACTATACGAACACAACTATGCTGAGCATACTATGCAGTTGTGGGACAAACTCAGAAAATGGGCTGGTCTATCATGATTGCTGGCAAAATAGCGCTCCTCAAAATGACTATGCTCCCAAAATTGTTATACTTATTCCTCAATATACTGATGTGGTCCAGGCAGACCTTCTCCCAAGAGCTAGAAACTAATATATACGTGTGGCATTCTGGGGCTGTGCGCCTGAAATGGATCACACTGTTGCAACCATACAAGGGGGGGTTTGCGGCTCCAGACTTTAGTCTGAACTGGATAGCTGCACAGGCACAATTTGCTACTTACTGGTACTCTGAGGAACCGCCTCTCCCTCACACACGCTTAGAGAAACACTCAGTAGGTGACAAAGGTCTGCGTTCAATGATTTTCCCCACTAGATTCACAGATGGCTGCGGATTTGACCCTGCTAGCACCACTGCAGTCGCCTGGCGCAAAATATGGAAATTAGTTGACGCACCCACCCCATACCATGGAAACCTCCCCTTGTGGGATTGTGTGCCCTATCTGCCACAAAACGGACTCGGGCTCATGCAAAATCTGGATGCGGCATGGATTCCATAAACTAAGAACCCTACATCCAGAGGGCAATTTCATTCAGCCAAGTGACATCCCAATGCTCACCCACCACACATCATCACAATGGTTACAATATGCCGGCCTACACAGAGCAAGCACAAAAAGGTGGGTAGATTTCCCAGTGGAGCCTGCAGACGATACATTACTTGAATATGTCCTGACAGAGCGGCAATCGAGGTCTAGTGGCATCCCTATATCGGACTATTCAAAAATTGCCTGGCCCCACCGCAGCACTAATGCACGCCAAACTGCAGATTGACATCACGGACGACCTCTGGACAAACATGTGCACACAGACGCACACAGTTTCGTATAATTCTAAATTGCAACTGATACAACTGAAAGTGTTACACAGGTTCCACTACACACCTGCCAGACTACGCCTGTTCTCGAGAGAAGGGACCGGGGTGTGCCCCGGATGCAATTTTCCCGATGCTAAATACTTTCACATGTTGTGAGATTGCCTGAAATTACAAACGTTCTGGGGTGCAGTAGGTACTGTTATGTCAGAAATGGTGGTCCGAGAGATCCATCCCATTCCACTGTTCTGTCTGTTCTACATATTTGACACTCCCATGGGCAGCATGAGTAGATTTATAAAACTGCCTTCTTGCTAAACGATGCAAATTACTAAGATGGACAAGTGCGAATGTCCCCTATAAGGACCAGTTGAAAGATGCAGTATGGGCCAATGACATGAAGGAACACTGGGCACAAATGCAACCGATTGACTTTCGTCCAAGGAACATTTGGGGGCCACTCACGGCATACCTCTTACGTGGGTTGTCAACTGCTGATACGATCCCAATCCCCCGATTGTGTTACAATATGTACCCACCTGTCAATAAGGCTTGTTAGATGCTCATCCAAGATTGTCTCCATGGTCCCCGCCACCCCTCCCCGAAACTGTCTCCTCCGATCACTGTCCCCTGAGGCATCCCACTTCTGTCCCTGCTGACCCGCCTCATACAATGGCAAATATACTGTAAGGTGAATTGAGATGTATTGCCATGTGTTAATAAAGAAACTTAAAAAATTGTTCCATACCAAGTCTCAGTTAAAACGATTCTCAGGTTTCCTTTCCCAAGTGCAAGATAGTTCCATACAAAGTATCAAAGGTTTACCTTTCGTAAGGTTAAGGATGATACAGTCTTACACACTCCTTGGGTTACCCTTTCCCAAGGTCCAAGTACCACAAGACTTCCAAGTAATTCAAATATGAACAAATCTTGAAGCTACATTCTCCAGTTAACATAGGTGGTCCTTAAGGTCTATGGGTTCCCTTCCCCAGGACTTCGATATCTTTACAAAATGGTTTCTCAGTGTGTTTTCGTGCACATTAAAGTTAATCAATCAATACGCCCGTTTCCATGGCTCAATTTTAAAGTTCCATTCAATTTGGGATGCAACACACATTGGTTTTAATTGTCAAATACTGTTCATTTCGAAATTCACCATGTTTTAGATTCATTCACTTTAGAGTTCAACATACAGTAGATTTGCTGGATGTCAAAGTTCCATTCACTTTGGATGTCAATTTTCAATAGTTTCCTCAATTTCAAAAGTATTTATTAGCTTCGGCATTCAATAAACATTAACGAGGATTGAAAGATCTTTTCTATTCAGCCCAATGTTAACACAGTTAAAAGTTCAGGTATTTGACTTCAATTGAAATACCCAGCACTCAGACTTTCGAAAATGTACTCCTCGAGTCACGCGACCACTCCGATACAAAGTATTTACACTTCACTCTTCCAACAATGGAAATAGTCTTCGGTCAGAGACCTTCAAAAGAGTGTTCCCTGCGACACGCGACATCTCTGATACAAAGTAATGGTTAACATTAGTAATTTTGCACACCGGGTTTCTTGTTTGTATTATAAACTCACCGGTCACCTCAGCAGCTCTTTCAGCAGCACGGGATACACGGCCATGGATTCTGGCCACCAGGGGTCCAAATCCTGGCCCTCAGACATTCCTGTCATCGGCTTCGCACAGGGGAATGAGCACTGCTGATGAAAGGGAAAGAGATAGCCTCTACACACGGCTCCTTTAATGGCCCTTAGTCTGCTCCACAGAGCCCCAGCTCCTACGCCACACTGCCTAGAACCCAGACCATGGTGAAGGGGACATGCCTGACCCTCACAACATCCTACAGGCCTCTTCTTCGTCCCAATACTAGAATGGTGAAAATGTTCATTATTCTTAGCTTCCTCTTCCTCGTCTCAGTATTTTTAAGTATCACATGAGGAAAATTGGGGAGAACTGACTTACAAGAACCCAGAAAGGTCAGGGAGGGTTAGGTTGATCGACAATAGGGAAAGGAAGATACCATGTCTCGCGTGAAGGCACTCCACTGCCACAAGACCCTCCACCCAGGTGATCCGCCCTGACTTCTCCACCACTGTCATGCGACCCTTTTTTGTCGGTCATTGGCACCGATGGAGGCTCGGTCGCCATGGAATGTCCCGCCACGTCTTGAGACGTATTCCGAGAGCGGTCTAGTTTTTTTTTCCAATATGGCCGCCTCCAGCATATTGGCGTCCAGTTGCTGCCGGCTCGCTGCGTTTCAACTTTCGCTCTTCGCTTCCTTTGGTTGTTGCGCTCAGTGCTCCGCTTGGCTCTGCTGAGCCCCCTCCTGTCCTTAGGGCCCCTCGCCCTCCTATCTTTCTTTCTTTCTTTCTTTTTCCGCCTACCGGCCCGCGGGCTTTCCCCCTCGGCGCCTCCTCTCAGTCTGGTTTCCCCTGCCTTCTCCTTACCTGCTAGAGGAATTTGTCCTCTCCCCTGTGGCTTCTCCCTTAGTGCAGGGTCTCTTCTTGGGCGTCCCGTTTTGCCTGCTGCTCCTCTGTTGTCCTCTGCCAGTACCCTTCGCCCCTTGTATCTGATACCATCGCCAACTGCCGAGGATTTATCACTTACCGGACATCGCAGTCTGCTGAAATCGTCTCTTGGCGAGTCCTCCTTGGGTTTTTTGCCTTTCAGTCTTTTTCCCCTCCGGATATTACGAAACTCCGGCAACCATTGTGGCGTCGTTCCGTGGTAGACCATATCTGTTAAAAAAGAAATCCGCCGCCAGAGAAAGAAGAAGGAAGCTCTCCAAAGACATTTCCTCAGGTGAGGAAGAGGGGGAGGTGACAGAAGTAGGGAGCGACTTGGATATATCGGATATTTGTGACAACCACAGGGTAAGGATCCAAGAGCAATGGCCTTTCCCTGGCCACCTGCGCAGAGGATCCAAGGGGAGTAGGAGTGAGAATACCCTTATGTTTCTAACAATACTTACCTTTTATCTATAACAGGGAGTCGACTATGGAATTTATCTCGTTATATAGTCTATGGGAGAATTTTTTGACGAGTTAATGGCCTTGAAACTGTGTTGCTTACTGGTTTGCAATCACTACGTATCTTTTAAAGACACTGAACTATTTATGTCTGATTCGCAGTACAGCCAAACAACCCATACATGGGAACCATGCATGTACATTGGTGCCTCTGTTGCATTGCTCATCAGACCCAGTCCTGGCCAGGATTCTCTATTCTTTCAGATCCTACCCACAAAGCCACTGCAACCACAGACCTCTCAGAAACATAGGATGGTTTGTGGATCCAATGAAGCAGCACAATATAAAGAAGAACTTGGATTAAAAGTACCACAATGCACCCCACACCCCTGGGCCAAACAGGCCTAGCCTAGCGCGGGAGGAACCGTCTGGTTACTAAAATGGGAATGGACAAGGCTTCTCCATTCATAAACTGAATAGAGGACCAAACATCTATCCCACAAACCCCAGAACTGCAGTAGGGGAGCAGGGGGGGGGGGGGGGAAGAAGCAGAATAGCTGGAGCCAGCAGGGAGCTGCCCAGCACTGCTCTAAGGAAGAACATGGAACCCTCCCAAAATCCTTTGTAGGCAAATACTTAGTGGATCCAGGCGGGGGACATCAAACAGCCACAGTGGCCATATGGACCTCAAGGCAAACATGCAGGCAGAAAAGGGGGTGGGCGGGCAGGGATTGAGGGCTTTTTAAAACTTCCAATGGAAGTCCCAGCCTTGCAAGAGGACAGTGATTGGCCAAGGGAATCAGCTGACTCTAGTAACCAAAGGAAGCAATGGGAGGACTCTAAAAATCCAGCAGTCAGTTGTGAGCGAGAGGTGTACGGGTGAGGTTGGAGAGAAGGGGCAAGTGGGCCAACAGACCAGAAAGGAGAGTAAAGTAGATGGGCCGGGGGGCGTGGAGGAGACTTTGGAGTGTTTACAAGCGAGGAGGGCATTAAGGTGTTGGGGTGAGAATGTATCATTTGGGTGTGAGGAATAGAGTAGTTGGAGGGAACTTGGGTCGGAGACTTAAAGGCAGATTGAGAGAGAAAATCAAGAGGCAGGAGTTGGAAGGAGATCAAAGGTTGAGGTAAAGTGGGAGAACTTAGATTTGGAGGGAAGAGGATAGGATCAGAAGGGAGTTGGTGGACAGACGAGAGAGAGAGAGCTAATACCAGGATGCAGAGTGCAGTGAGAAGGCATAAACCAGGAGATATCAGTTGGAGGATGAAGACAGGAGAAGGGGGAGCAAAACAGTAAGGCCAGTGGACGAGGGTGGGAGAGTGAGACAGGGAGAAGGGTGGAGAAGAGAGGAGGGAGGTGAGTGAGGAAAAGGTTTAGGAAGTAATGCCATCAGGGGGAGATGGGTGCCAGGATAACCAGACAACTCTGTTAGTCCCATAGGAAGTACCCAAAGCGAGTAAGATAGTTCAGGCCTCACTAGAACAGGAAGACATTAAACAGTAGGGACAACCTGGCTGTAGGAAACCAATCTTGAGTAAGGCGTTGTGGAATAGGAATCCTTGGATAGGGAGGTTGGAGGCCCCTTCAAGGTAGTGGGAAAGGGTATAGAAATCACCTCTAGATGGAGAACCTCAATAGTTTTGTGTACATGTTTTGAGAATAAAAGTTGAAACTTTATTAGTTTTTGTTTTCTGACTCATTGAGCACCCTGTCACAAAGATTTACCTAACACACTGTTCGGTAAGTATTGTGGTGAAGTAAGGGTATTGAGGTTGAGAAATCAGGCGAGACGGACCCTGGGGAATGGAGGAAGCCTCCGACTCCATGATTCTAACCATGGATGAAATATATGGAAGATATGCCATGGCCTATCCCCCATTCCTAACCTGTGTATTCAGGCTGCCCCAGAAAAAAGTGAGAACAAGCATTCAAACAAGCAGGCAGACCTAATTTGCGATCACAGATTCATGATAGCGGAATAAAACATGGGAAGAGAAAGGGCAGCTTACCAGAGACCTAGAGACATGTAGTTGCAGGGGAACCAAAGGAGATCTCAGACACTTGCAACAGTTGTTTGGAAGAGGCAAATGAGACCTTGTCTGAAGAGCCCTTTTAGGAAGAAAATGTTTTTGCAGAGCTCCCACCATCTGCATCAATAGAATCCTCAATGTTTTTGCTATGACCCGATTCAGAGCCTGGCTTTTGGAGAGAGGTAAAGCATTTTTGCTTTTCATTTCTTGCACAACTCATCTCTTATGGGGGAAGTGGTCAGTACCTAAGGCCACCAGTGCGGGGGCACCCTGTCCTACTTTTCAAGACACCTTGGTGGTTATTATGCAGCATACATCACCATACAGTGAAGGGATGCAGGGGTACTTTGTATACCTTTTCCTTTTTGTAACATGTCTGTTACTTTTGTGATATGTTCAAAGCAAGCAGGTGGCAGTGGAAACCTACCGCGTTTTTAGTTTTTACTGCATGATTGTGGCAATTTACCACATAATGCCTTTTCGGGTGCCATGTATTCAAAATGGCAGTGCCACAAATTGATTTACCCTGTCCTTTGCCCTTTTCTCCTGCCTTTTCAGGTCAAGAAATGCCATATATAATAAGCCCTTTCCCAGGAAAAATCCTTATTTTCGTGGGCAAAGCGACAGTGTGAGTGTTAGGAAAGATTTTCTTTTTGCTACTTTCCCTCAATACTTACCTATAGACCTCCCTAAAAAAGTTGCTGTTGTATTGAACATGTCCCAGCGTCTGAAGGGAAGTAAAGTCTTTTTGCTTTACTGACCTTGCTTAACCCATTTATTTTGGAGGCGCTGCTCAATTCCTATGTAAATCAGTGCAGGCTGTTCCCCATTTGAAAAATCCTCATTTGTTTCGGACTGCATCGCCTAATGGGGAGGTGTGGTAGGGGTATGCGGTTGCCCTTTCTCTTTCATTTAAAGTAATACTTATGTGACTTGCCTAATATGTTCAGAACAGATAGGTGGCATCAGATTTTGTTCTACCATTTTTTTTTTTTTACTTTTCTCACGCACACATTTGCATTTTATTACATAACCCTGTTCGGAGGGGGGACGATCGTCCCAAAACCCCCAGCGCTTTTGGATGAGACAGAGGCCTGGAAGTGTCCAATAGGGGCTAGGGAAGATAAAGGAGTGGGGGGGAACGAGAGGGGGGAAGAGTCGGTAGGAACTATAGTGCGGGGTGGGTGGTGCAAGTTTTGCTCAGGTATATATGGGAAAATCAAACGCCATCTTACATAGTAGAAGCCATATTTGAACCGATGCCTAGTTTTGTGCTGAAGCCAGTGCTGCGGGCCCGAGTCACACACATAGAAATAAAGTGCATGCGAGTGGGAATAGGTGGTCGTCTGGGCATGGCCATGGTCCCATGTTGCCAACATTTCGCATCCCAGAAGGAATGTGCCCTGAGGGGGGCGATAGCTCACTGTGAAAAGTGATCCCACGAGAAGGAGAACCGCTGACATTTTCCTGTCCCAACTCTAAGAAATAGCACCCAAAAGCTCCAGTCCCAACAACCCCAGTATTCCAGGATACCAGTCGGTCCAAGAGCACCAACCATAAAACTGTTAGGCCCCCAATCAATCAGAAAATATATGAAAACTGGGATCAGGGAGGGATAAAACAACATAGCTAAAATGAGGGTGGGAAGCTTTGATTGGGTGGCAACCTGTCTGGAATCGAGCTGTAGTTTGTTGTTAGAATCGATGGCCCGATGTATCCTCTTAGCCCATGTCTGCAGTACCAGGTGCACATCAGATTACAGATTGTTTTTCTTTACATAATTGCCAATTAGTTGCAGCTTTATGCCTGATGCCAGGCAAGGAGGAGCCCACTTGGAAAAAGATGGACAGACGGGGCTGGGACCAATGGCCTGGCATCCCTTATGGAGCAGGTAGCCTATTTATAGGGTCTCAACCAACCAGCCATTTGAATTTGTACACTATGTAACTTATGTCACTGATGACGCTGTATGCCTTCATAAAGCGTAGTTGGTACCACTTACGGATTCTGGCAGAATGTTCCATGGCAGCAGAGTTCTTGGCTGCCACAGTTCTATTTTTGTGTACATAAAGCTTGTTTTTTGTTGCAAGAGGTGTGCAGGCCTTTTTCCCCTAGTGGGTTGCATTTTCTCCCTGTCTGTTGAGGGGCTTCGCTACAGTGCCTTTTAGAGTACCATATAGTTAAAAAAGGCTGTGCCACGAGATTTCATCTTGTCCTTTGCCAAGCTTATCTGACCATTTTTCTGCCCCCTCAGGGCCAGATATTTCATATCAGGCAAGCCATTTCCTGGGCAAAGCCACGCTATGCGTTTGCGGTCATATGTGGTGGCTGGGACGGTCACGTTCCATTACACATTCTGGTCAGAGTGCGTCTGTTCCGAGGAGGTGTGTTGAGCAGAAGTTGCCAATTCAGCCCCTTCCAGTTTGAACTATGCAGATCCTTACTGGTTGTAGGCTCTAGGGCAACTCCAGTTCCCAATTTGGGGTACAGAGAGGACTCCTGCAGCCATTCTTAAGATCATCATTTGAACCAAGTCCCCTTTCGAAGAGGAGCATCACGCTGAAGAACTTTGGATCGTAATTGCAGCCAACCAGCATTGCCTTCAGCAAAAGTTCTGGCAAAGCCCTGCTCCTTTGTCTGATATCCTGAACGCCTTCATCAGTGCTTCAACCCCTGGACCGGTAGGAACAACCAGTCTCGACCCCTGCTCAAATATCCTGCCTTCGAAAATATTTGAGGTGTCACAGGACCACCCGGTGGACTGGTCAGCTTCCTCCTGGGCTACTCAATCCATCAGCTGCTGTCGTCCCTGGTTCAGACTTTGGACTCCACATAGCCTCATATTGTAAGAGCAGAGGCTCCCTCTTGCAGTTCAGCTAGCCAGCATGAACAGGAGGGCCTTGTAGGACCAGTTGCTTTGTTTCCAGCAAGAGGGTCACATCTTTCGCTAACTGATTGCTTTCGTAATCGCGGTCTCCCAATGGATAATGTCCCGGGGGTCCAGCTGAGATAGTCAGGATCGTGGTGGTCTCTTGATCGTGCCTGGTTATCAAGTTGTCCAATATTAAAAACCGTCTGGTCAGAGTGCAGAGCCACTTATACACTGGACCCAAATCCTGACCCGGAAAGGGACCTCTTCACATGCAACCCATGGACCTCCTCCAACGGAACCAAAACACAAATTAGGTGGGCCCAGTGAATTCAGAAGCCTAAGGATTTGTTTCTAACAGAATTAGCGTACAGGGGGTGAAGTTCACATACCTGCTTCTACCCCCCTTCTTCCATAGGGTTTAATGGGTAAACATTCCTAACCCCTACCTCTCCCTTGCCTGGTGGTGATCAGTGGATATCTAGCCAAAAGATATCCCACAGGGCTTCCCTAAGGTGGTAGGTTTGGCAAAGGACTTCAAAAGAAATGTGTTTGCTTTGTTCTTCGCTACCCCGGAACACTTACAACTACAAGTTGGCTTTTCCAAAACCTTTACAATCTTCTTAAACGCCTTGGTCCACTGTGGGACTATTGACTTTTAGGGCTCTAAGCCCCATTGCTTTAAGCAGGAATACTTTCTAAGTATAGGTTCTTATTTTTAGAAGGCAGTGTAATTGTGTTCTTCTCTTCTATACTATACTATTTACCTTATTTCCGAGTGGTTTATTGCTTACCTTTGTTTCCTTTTCCTTCATTTACTGTGTTCTATTATCTTATCTAACTGTTTGAAAAGTAAACTGTTAGTGCTTTTAAACAAGAGCACCCGAAGGTGGATGTACATATGTTAATAGTGTATGTTTGGAAGTTTCGCTTACCTATGGTTTTCATTGTTAAGAGTTTGTTCAGGGCCTAATAAAAAGAATGCATTTTTATGCATTCTGCCCAACTTGAATATTTGAGAGTGCTCTGTGTGTGCTTAACTGAACCCTTCATCACCCCCACACTTTCCCAAGTCTAAACCTTACTGCCTTTTCACAATACTTTGATAGAATTTAGCTGAACACTAGTGTATTTTCCTGTTCACCAGAATGGGGGGGAGAAGGGGGGGGCGAGGGTCAGACTCAGTCCACAGGTTTGATGCTGAAAATCCATCTAAACAGTGAGAATCTGGTCAGATGTGGGGGCTGGGAGCCAATCCTCAGTGCAGACAGGAGTAGGTCTGTTGCTGGGCAGATGTCGGGCAAGAGACTAGCCATGATTTGACAGCCCTTGCCAGTTTGAATGCAGCAAATCCTTACCATTGGTGGGCTGGGGGTGGCTCAGGCTCAAATTTGGGATAAAGGGGAGTCCTGCAGCTGTTCTTCAGAAAGTTTGATCAAGAGAAGGATGGAATAAGGAGAAGGGACAGGAAATTGTTGGAAAAGGGACAGGAGTGTAAGGAGGAAGTTGTAGCCGAACAAGTGAACAAGGCAGGAGAAGGTCACCCTAGAGAGAGTATCTGATAAAAATGTTGGCCAAAAAGAGACGGTCAGAGGCTGCAAAAGGCAGAGACGGCAAGGCAAGTGGGGCCAGGGTATCAGGGCTAGCAAAGTCTAATCTCTTGTGGACCCAGACACTGGTAGGATAAAGCCTACATACACAGAAGTTGAAAGAAAAGACCTAAGAAAATGGAAAAAGGCTTGCCATAGTCCAGATTCTGGAGGGACTAGAGAGATCACCAACAAACCAAAGCCATATTTGTGTAGGGTCAGGAATTTCAGGGGGAAATGGAGCCTAGAGGGCTCACAGAAGAACAAGTTACTTCTTACCTTGTAACGTTCTTTCGACGGGATGTTCCTCCGACGTATTCCTCCTCTTAGATATCTCCTTCCAGCTCTGCTGACCTCGGAAAAGTTTTTCTCTAGAGGGCGCTGCGCGTCGACGTCCTCCGAGTCGATGTCCTTCGACAGCCGCTGTATCGACGTCGACGTCATCCTGCCTATAAAGGCCGCGCGCAGTGTCCGTTGCTCAGTTCCGTTTTGTAGCCCACAATAATACTTTCTGGACTAACTAATCACCCTGAAGGAGCGTAACCTGCAACAACAAGGGAAGTAGAACTGCGGGGATGGATGGGAGGGTCGATGAGGAATACGTCGGAGGAACATCCCGTCGAAAGAACGTTACAAGGTAAGAAGTAACTTGTTGTTCGAAGGGATTGTGTCCTCCGACGTATTCCTCATCTTAGATAGGCTCCCATAGCAGTATTCTATATTTGGAGGAGGGAGTACTGACTTCACGCTGTCTTCTATTGATGAATAGAATGCAGTACAGCCCTTCCAAACCTAGTCTCTTGACTGGAGGAGGAATCCAGATTGTAAAAACGTGTAAAGGTATGGACAGACGACCATGTAGCGGCCGCACATATGTCTTTAACCGGCACGCCTCTTTTGAGGGCCGATGAAGCTGCAATACCTCTGGTCGAATGAGCCCTAAGGTTTTGAGGGGGCTCTTTCCCTGCCAGTTTATAACATTCCAGAATGGCTAGAATGATCCATCTGGAAATGGTCTGCTTAGTTATTGGTAACCCCAGCTTGTGACCTGTGTAACCTACAAACAGCTGGTCTGCCTGTCTTATCCTGGCTAGTCTACTAATGTAAAAACTTAAAGCCCTCCTAGGGTCTAGCCTGTGTAACCTCTCTTCCTCTTTCCCCGGGTGAGGAGGAGGATAGAAAGATGGTAGGGTAATCTTCTGAGTGATATGGAATTCAGAAACCACCTTTGGGAGGAAATTAGGCTTCACTTGCAGGACAACTTTGTCTTTGTGAAAGATTGTATGAGGGGGTTTACAAGAAAGAGCTTGTAATTCGCTCACCCTTCTAGCAGATGTAAGTGCTATTAATAAAACAGTTTTAAGGGTAAGGAATCTTAACGAACAAGAATGGAGAGGTTCGAAAGGTGTACCCATCAGGAAAGTTAGTACTAAGTTTAAATCCCATAGGGGAATTTGGAATGGTCTTGGGGGATAAACATTGGTTAACCCCTTTAGAAACTGTATTACCAAGGGTAATTTGAAATAGGATGGTTCTTCCGCAGTACGCTTAAAGATGGATAGCGCTGCGAGATAGCCCTTAATGGTGCCAATTTGAAGGCCTGAATTTGCCAAATATAGTAGGAAGGACAAAACCATTGGTGTATCACATGAAAAAGGGTCGATATTCTGTTCTCTACACCAGCTGCAAAATCTGTTCCAACGGCAGCGGTATAAAGACTTTGTTGCTGGCCTCCTTGCCGAAAGCAACACCTCCATAACATCATCAGGGAGGTCCCAATCCTTGTACCTCAGCCTTTCAGAAGCCAAGCGTGAAGGTTGAGGGTTTTGATGTCTGGATGGAGAACCTGACCTCCCTTCTGTGAGAGTAGGTTCTCTCTGAGTGGAAGTCGAATTGGAGGGCAGATGGACAAGTCTAGAAGGTCCGGGTACCACGTTCTCCTGGCCCAATCCGGGGCAATTAGGATCATGGTTCGCCGGAATCTTCTCAACCTCCTGATCATTTGAGGAATGACAGGGACCGGTGGGAACGCGTACAGAAGCGGAAACTCCCAGTCCACTATGAACACGTCTCCCAGAGCTCCTCTCGGGGGAAATTCCCTTGAGCAGAACAGGTCGCATTTCCTGTTTAGGCTGGTGGCGAATAGATCTACCTGAGGGGTTCCCCAAAGGGCGAAGATCTCTTGAAGGACTTCCTGAGCTAGCTCCCACTCGTGGGAGACTGTGTTCTGCCTGCTCAGAGCGTCCGCTGTCAAGTTCTTCTCTCCGGCTAGGTGAACTGCCGATAGAGAGATTCCTTCTTGGATTGCCCAAAACCAGAGCTGCATTGCCTCTCTGCACAGGGGTAGTGATCCTACGCCTCCTCTTTTGTTGAGGTAATGCATGGCCACCGTGTTGTCCGTCATTATCAGGACGTCCTTCCCTTGTACAGCTGGCAGGAACGCCTTCAGCGCAAGTCTGATGGCTCTCAGCTCTAACAGGTTGATGTGTAGTCTGGACTCCGATGGAGACCAACGACCGCTGATGGTCAAGTCGTTGGCGTGGGCACCCCACCCCATGAGTGAGGCATCCGTGACTACTGTTATCTCCGGCCAGGGTTGCCAAAACTGTTCTCCTTTCAGAATGTTCTCCTGACAGGCCCACCACTGAAGGTCTCGAGCCACCCTGCCGGGAACCTGAAGAAGATCTGTCATTCTCCCTGAGAATTGTGACCACTGAGTCCTCAGTGCCCACTGGAGGGATCTCATTCTCAGGCGAGCCTCTGGCACTAGGAAAATGCAGGATGCCATGAGGCCTAGCAACCTCAAAAAGTCGAAGGCTGGGAGACGTTGGGCATGCTGGAACTTGGTAACCATCTGTAGAATATCTTGAGCCCTCACCTCTGGTGGCGAGGCTTTTCCCAGGGAAGTATCCAGGATCGCTCCTATGAACTGGAGTCTCTGCGATGGTATCATTTGTGACTTCTTTAAATTGAGGGAGAAGCCCAGTCTGTGAAGGAAGTGGCACACGTGATTTAGCTGGATCTGAGCTTGTTCCAGAGAAACAGCCCTGATCAACCAATCGTCCAGGTAGGGGTAGACGTGAATCCCTTCCCTCCTTAGACTTGCAGCCACTACCGACATTAACTTGAAGTCCCTCGGGGCGGAGGTCAGCCCAAATGGCAGCACTCGAAATTGATAGTGAGAGTTGCCAATTGCGAACCTCAGGTATTTCCTGTGTTTGAGATGGATAGGCACATGGAAATAAGCGTCCTGAAGGTCCAGAGATACCAACCAGTCCTGGAACTGAAGGGCCTGGAGGATCTGAGAAAGAGTGACCATCTTGAATTTGTCTTTTCTGAGGAATTTGTTCAATTCTCGCAAGTCCAAGATGGGTCTCAGTCCTCCGTCTTTCTTTGGAAAGAGAAAGTAAGGGGAGTACCAGCCCTTGTTCCTCTCCGCTATAGGTACCGGTTCTATGGCACCTTTCTCTAGCAGGTCCAAAATTTCCTGCAAGAGAAGCGGATCTGGAGCTTTCTGAGAGCTGATCCCCGGTGGATGACTGAGGTATACGTAGGAAAGGCAGGCAGTAACCTTGGGCAACTGTTTCCAATGCCCAAGCATCTGACGTGATAGCCTGCCATACCGCCAGATGTTGAGTCAACCTGCCTCCTACAGGTGTCCTGTGAGGGGAGTCCTCAGAGTGGTTTTGGGGCGGCTGATGCAGATGCCGATGGTAAAGAGGCACCTGCTGTTGCTGCGGCTTTTGAATATCTACTTCGTCCACCTCGGGTAGTTCTTCTTTGACTCCTTTGAGCCGGTCGTCCTCTACCTCTTCCGAATGCGGAGTAGAAACGAAAGGACTTGCCCCTCGCAGAGGTTCCTGTGGGACGAAAGGGAGTCTGACGGATTGCAGCTCCTAGGGATTTTGCTGCTGCTTTTGAAGTTTGCAGTTTCTCTAAACTGTCATCCGCCTTTTTCCCGAACAAAGAAGAGCCATCGAATGGCATGTTCAAGAGCCTGGCTTGCACATCTGGGGCAAAACCCGACTTTCTCAACCAAGCGAATCTCCTGATTGATGTACTTGCCGCCATTGCTCTGCTGATACTGTCAGCCGAATCAATGCCCGTCTGGAGGGATTCGCACATAGCGTCTTTACCGTCCTGTATAATATTCAGGAACGCATCCCTTTCTTCTCCCTCCGGGATGCAGTCAGCCGCTGTAGAAGCACACTCCCAAAGTGTATGGCTGAACCTAGCAAGGGTGCAAGTAGCATTAACAGACTTTAACGCCATGGTACATGCTGAAAAGACTTTCTTTGCCATAGCATCATATTTTTTATCGTCCCTGTCCTGTGGGACTGTAGGATAAGCCGTCTTGACATCGGTAGAGGATGCTGCTTGTACCACCAGACTTTCTGGGGATGGGTGTTTAGACAAAAACTCTGGGTCTGTGGAAGATAACCTGTACTTTGTAGACAGTTTTTTATTTACTGCTGGTATTACATCTGGGGTTTCCCAGTTTGTCATGATCTTTCTCTGAAGAGCTTTATGAAAGGGCACCACAGGATCCTCTTGTGGGCCTTGGTCAAGAATATCCGTGAGGTCATCTTGTTGGAAAGATTGTGAAGGTGCAGACCACCCCATGAACTCTGTAATCCTGGCCATTAAGGCTCTGTAGGGGGTTTCAGCATGCTCCCCAGTGTCTGGCTTAGCAAACTCCACCTCAGGGGAAGTGTCTAACCCACTTGCCTCATGTAAAGAATCATGAAGATCCTTTAATCTGCGCTCTTCAGAGGAAAATTCCTCTCTAACTGGGGTTACAGGTCCCTGTAACTCAAATGTGTCTTCCTGTTCAGACAAATCACCCTCTTCTAAAATTGAGGATATAGTTCTCAATTGTTCTGAACTCATAAAGGGAGTAAATCCCATTTCCAAGGCAGAGGGTGCCGAACTTGTCATTATTGGCCTCGAAAACGTCGATGTCGTCGACGCCGACGTCGAAGGCTTCGAGCGTGGCGTCGAAAACAGAGGTGGAGGCCTCGAGGACCTCGACAGAATTGGAATTCTACTCGACAATATCGAAGCCATCGACGTCGAGGGCCTGGGGATAGTCACTGGATGTGTGGTAACCGTGACTTTTCTTGGCGTCGACGCAGGTGTCGAGGCTGGCGTCGAGTCGACAGACCCGTGTGTCGAAGGTCCCCTCGACAACGGCGTCGAAGACATCGACCTCGACGGGACCTTCGTCGACGGCATCGACCGAACCTTCGAAGAACGTTTAGAGGTCATAGTCCTGCTCGAGGGTTCGAGACGCGCTCGAGAGGTTTCTTTCGCCGGGTACTGCGACTCGCGGCGTTTTTGACCTTCGGGTCTTTCGACCAGAGCATCGCTCTCGGCAGTCTTCGAGGGGGTCGAGGCCGCTTTCTCGAAGACGCTCATCATATTCTTTCGGAATTCCTCCCATTCAGCCCGGGAACTATGTTTCGTGGGGCAAGGGATTCTTTTTGGCGAAACAGAGGAAGAGGAAGACGGAGAAGGGGATCTTCGACGTCTCCTCTTCGAGTGCTTCGATCTCGAGGAGTGATGAGACCCACTCCGAGACCTGGAGCGCGAATGGTGACGAGGAGACGAATGTCTCGACTTCGTCGACGAAGAAGAAGCTTTAAAAGTCTTACCTTTCTCCAGCTTCCCCCTACGCTCCTTCAAGGCCTTAGCTGTCATGGACATACAGTCCTCGCATTCCGAACAATGGTGTTCAGCTCCCAAACACCACAGACAAATTCTGTGAGGATCGGTCAACGACATCTTTTTCCCACAATCTCGACATTTCTTGAAGCCGGATCGAGGAGTTGTCAGTTCCGACGAGGAAGCCATCGAGTACGGATCGAATAACTCGAGGTAAATAGGATTAATCTTACTAAGAACTGGGCAACGGTATTCCGAGGCACTGAGTAAGCGCGGAAAAACGGAACTAAGCAACGGACGCTGCGCGCGGCCTTTATAGGCAGGATGACGTCGATACGGCGGCTGTCGAAGGACATCAACTTGGAGGACGTCGACGCGCAGCGCCCTCTAGAGAAACATTTTTCCAAGGCCAGCAGAGCTGGAAGGAGATATCTAAGATGAGGAATACGTCGGAGGACACAATCCCTTCGAAACCCAGGATCTCGCCTCCTTTGGCTGGGGGCTAGTATGATGCTTTCAGCTTGACAATCGATCCACGACATACCGGATGAAATCAAAACTCATCTGAAAGGCACGTGGTCACAACCCAGGGGGGCCAGCGTTAGCCAGCAACACTTACTCAAGACTCTTGGCTCTACGGGCCCAGAGAATATAGAGATTTTGCATTCCTCTCAGAAAAACGCAATCCTCACTACAAACTGTTGTGAAGTTGAACAACTGAACAGAGTGCCACACTGCAAACTTTCTTTTCACTTGCCTTTGTTGCCCTTGAACCTCCCATACTGTTTTTGAGACCTCCTTGTATGTTTTAAGCCCCAGTTCAACCACAGTCTTGTATGTAATAAACTAAACCCCTCTTATTCTTTATATACCAGTGTGCTTGTCCTTGCTTGATCACTCAGTCTGACAGAATACTGTGGGAACAAACCTTTATTATGTGCTGATGTGTGTAAGCTGTATTTTATGACGAACCCTTAACACTCCTTAAACCAACCCTTAAAGAGAGAGAGTACTGTGTCATAGCACCATTAGGGTGTGGAAGGCATGCACATACTGCTGGTTGGTCTTCTCATTGTCCCCCCGGCTGGGGCAGGTATGCCCAGCGTGGGCCCAGAGCCTGCGGGGCCCAGAGACCCAAGCTACACCTCACTAACCAATGAGGCGAAACATGTCTGGGGTTGTTTGTAGTGTTGTGTAAGAGGTTGGGGTGGGGTGGTCGCACCAAACCTTATTTACATATGGTCTTTCTCCTTTCTGTAATGGCTTGGCAGGCAAAAGAACAATGGGCTGGAGTGTTGCCCAGAGCAATGCCAGAGGTTGGGATTAATTCTAAATCTTCCAGCCAACACCTCCTTCATGTTGTCATGGTCTTCCCATGTCCTAACCAGAAGGCATGTGGAACACTGTCCTAACCGCTGCCTGTCCTTTTCTGCTCCTTCCTTCCCCAGACTACATTATCATCTTTGTCAAGTGAATTCCCGTTGACCAGCAAGGTCTTACACCACAGAAATCAACAAAATTCCTTACATGACACCAGACGCCAGCCAATCTTCCATAACTTAAACTATTAATAAAAAGTCACCGAACAGCTACTTCACAAGAAAAAACAATGAATAGAAGAGTACACAAACATTAACTCAATAGCGAAGCAACAGTTCTCCACTCACCTCTTTGGTACTGTGGTTCCCCAAGACAGCAGCTCCAAATTTACCCTGTTTCACATACTGGCCACTAGCACTATTATGGAAAGGTAAAATAAATAAATAAATAAATAGTAGGCGGCATCATATCCTATGACAAATTCATCATGTCTTGCCGCAGTGGGTCACTGAGTCAGTGTGATAAATATGACTAACTAATGACCAACACATATGGCTATATCCGACAGACGGCCAAATAAACTTGAACAATTATATAATTAAACTACAATTTCGATTAGCAGGAATTTGTGAATTGTAGTGTTGGCTCGCGCCATATTTTCCCCAAGTGACCATTTTGCACGTAATCCAGCGCAAAAGTATTTTCCAGAGTACATGGAGGCAAAAGGAGACAAGGTGGTCAATGGAGGAGATGAAATTGAGGACGGGGACAGAATAGAATGTGGAGGGAAGTTGGTGTAGGGAGGAAGAGGGTGGGGTTAAGGGAGTGACAAGGCAGTGAAAAGAATTCTTTCGAAAACAGAACCGAAGACCATTTTGGATAAGATCAACCTAAATTTGATGCAAGAAATATGCAGTGGGCATTTCCCCCCCTATGTTGTCCTTTTGTTCAACTTTGCATTCTTTGTACCCAATCAAGTTTGAAATTACGAGAATGCAGATATTTTGGGCGAGGTAGCATTTTATTTTGTTGTAGGTGCAATATAGCATAATTAGGGTTAGCAAAGGCCCTAGTGAAACAAGTGAAATTAGACATTTATAATATTTTATCTGTGCACAAGCTAAAATATACAAGTGAAAAACCTACGGCTATTCAGTTACAGCTGTGTACACGGTCCCAGTGACCACAGAAGTATACCCTTATCAAGGACCTCCCCAGTCTGCGTCAGCAGATAATCAATTCAGATTTATCAGTGGCTATGTAATTCCTTTTCATTTCTGAAAAGGATTAATCACCTATGGATCCAAAATAGTATTAGACACTGGGATGAGACTGGTGATAGATAATACAGTTTGGCAGGAACAGGATGAAGATAACCAAGAAGATCAGCAGTGACAGTAAATCAACTTATGTACCACAACCCCGTCACACATACAATGGTCGAAGCCTGATTTGCATATGGTCTTTCCCTTCTGTAATGGCTTGGCAGGCGAAGAACGGTGGTCTGGAGGGTTGCCCAGAGCATTGCCAGTGGTTAAGATTAATTCTAAACCTTCCAGCCATCACCTCTTTGTTTTTGCTATGTCACCCCGAGTGGGACGGGTATGCCCAGACGTGGGTCCCGTGCCTGCTGGGCCTAGAGACCCAAGCTACTCCTCACTGATGAGCCCCAACAAGGGCGAAACATGTTTGGGGATGCTTGTGGTCTCGTGCAGAAGGGATGTGGCCTAGCAGTTCGGGCTGGACTGCCCCTTTTGGGGTGGGGCCAACCCTGATTTGCATATGGTCTTTCCCTTCTGTAATGGCTTGGCAGGCGAAGAACGGTGGTCTGGAGGGTTGCCCAGAGCATTGCCAGTGGTTAAGATTAATTCTAAACCTTCCAGCCATCACCTCTTTGTTTTTGCTATGTCACCCCGAGTGGGACGGGTATGCCCAGACGTGGGTCCCGTGCCTGCTGGGCCTAGAGACCCAAGCTACTCCTCACTGATGAGCCCCAACAAGGGCGAAACATGTTTGGGGATGCTTGTGGTCTCGTGCAGAAGGGATGTGGCCTAGCAGTTCGGGCTGGACTGCCCCTTTTGGGGTGGGGCCAAGCCTGATTTGCATATGGTCTTTCCCTTCTGTAATGGCTTGGCAGGCGAAGAACGGTGGTCTGGAGGGTTGCCCAGAGCATTGCCAGTGGTTAAGATTAATTCTAAACCTTCCAGCCATCACCTCTTTGTTTTTGCTATGTCACCCCGAGTGGGACGGGTATGCCCAGACGTGGGTCCCGTGCCTGCTGGGCCTAGAGACCCAAGCTACTCCTCACTGATGAGCCCCAACAAGGGCGAAACATGTTTGGGGATGCTTGTGGTCTCGTGCAGAAGGGATGTGGCCTAGCAGTTCGGGCTGGACTGCCCCTTTTGGGGTGGGGCCAAGCCTGATTTGCATATGGTCTTTCCCTTCTGTAATGGCTTGGCAGGCGAAGAACGGTGGTCTGGAGGGTTGCCCAGAGCATTGCCAGTGGTTAAGATTAATTCTAAACCTTCCAGCCATCACCTCTTTGTTTTTGCTATGTCACCCCGAGTGGGACGGGTATGCCCAGACGTGGGTCCCGTGCCTGCTGGGCCTAGAGACCCAAGCTACTCCTCACTGATGAGCCCCAACAAGGGCGAAACATGTTTGGGGATGCTTGTGGTCTCGTGCAGAAGGGATGTGGCCTAGCAGTTCGGGCTGGACTGCCCCTTTTGGGGTGGGGCCAAGCCTGATTTGCATATGGTCTTTCCCTTCTGTAATGGCTTGGCAGGCGAAGAACGGTGGTCTGGAGGGTTGCCCAGAGCATTGCCAGTGGTTAAGATTAATTCTAAACCTTCCAGCCATCACCTCTTTGTTTTTGCTATGTCACCCAGAGTGGGACGGGTATGCCCAGACGTGGGTCCCGTGCCTGCTGGGCCTAGAGACCCAAGCTACTCCTCACTGATGAGCCCCAACAAGGGCGAAACATGTTTGGGGATGCTTGTGGTCTCGTGCAGAAGGGATGTGGCCTAGCAGTTCGGGCTGGACTGCCCCTTTTGGGGTGGGGCCAAGCCTGATTTGCATATGGTCTTTCCCTTCTGTAATGGCTTGGCAGGCGAAGAACGGTGGTCTGGAGGGTTGCCCAGAGCATTGCCAGTGGTTAAGATTAATTCTAAACCTTCCAGCCATCACCTCTTTGTTTTTGCTATGTCACCCCGAGTGGGACGGGTATGCCCAGACGTGGGTCCCGTGCCTGCTGGGCCTAGAGACCCAAGCTACTCCTCACTGATGAGCCCCAACAAGGGCGAAACATGTTTGGGGATGCTTGTGGTCTCGTGCAGAAGGGATGTGGCCTAGCAGTTCGGGCTGGACTGCCCCTTTTGGGGTGGGGCCAAGCCTGATTTGCATATGGTCTTTCCCTTCTGTAATGGCTTGGCAGGCGAAGAACGGTGGTCTGGAGGGTTGCCCAGAGCATTGCCAGTGGTTAAGATTAATTCTAAACCTTCCAGCCATCACCTCTTTGTTTTTGCGAAGTGTAGTGATGCCAAGAGACATTGGGTTTGTTGTAAAGACCTAAACACAGTGCTGCATGTCGACAGGAAAGACACAGCACATTTGTGTGTTTGGTTTTGGACTTAATACTACAACAGAAGTTGTCTGTGACAATTCACACTGAAAGTTGATGGGAAGAAGGGTCAGTAAAATACACAACCCATCTATAAATTTACATCACCACCATTGCAGATCAAATGTGCACAGGCTACTTACAATCGGTAGACATGAACCGCAGTGGCAGACAACACTGATGACTGTGCTTGAGCTGCTGGCTTCTGGGGCTTCTGGCCTGCTTGACGGAAACAAAACAAATATCTACAATCAAACCTAGATCAGAATGACAGAGGCAGACCATTCTTAATGAATGAACCTAGGCCAGGAGAAACAGCAGTGCAGCGTGACAGTTGAGGTATCTGGTGGAATGCACCAGTGACTACGGGCCAGATACATGTAAAAATATTGTTGAAACAAAAATATTAGAAATAATTTTGTGGAGAAAAAAATATAAATTCGAGGTTGCAAATAATTTAGGGTTACACAAGGCGCCCAAAAAGTGAAACTGCTTTTTTCATTGCAACAGACTGAATCTGGCTGGAGGAAATGAGCATTCATTTCATTTACTTTTAAAAGTCTCATAACAATAAGACAAGACAACTTTTCACAGAAAGTACATCAAATCATTATTTAATGCTGTAAAACAAGTATATAGCTGTACAATCCATGGTAAATTTTAGTTTGCAAGTGTGGGTTTATCTATTTTAAAGACTTATCGTTCATGTATATAACAAGTAAACCAGCATATGAAGAGTTAACTAATTCTTTACAATTTGTAAAGCGGTTTATCGCAAAGAGTTAAAAAGTTTGAATTTTAACTTCTAAAATGATCGCTTAAACATTAAGTAGTACAATGGTCTAAAAATAAAATATGTTACTTTGCAACACCAATTGTTTTGTGACAGAGTATCACAGACTCGGAGGAGGGGTGCAATGTGGCAAAGCCCCATGTATGCAGCAGCTAGGGGAGGGGCCTCTTGGGTTTGGAGGAGCCACCGTTTAAATGATGTGGCCCCTGGATGCAGTATTTGGAGGATCCCAAGTGTTTTCCTGCCCTCCACAGCCTTTTAAGTGAAGTAATGCTACCGAGCTCCTCACATCACAAACTTGAACACTGAAACTGTTATATCATCCAACGGACCATACCCCAGTAATAGTGGCAGGAATACACAGAGTATGCAGCTAGTATTGTAAACCGCTCATGGGCGAAAGAAATCCCCACCAAAGAGAGGTCCAAGAGAACATGAAAATCGTATATACACCCTGAAGGAGAGAGAAGTTGTTGTTAACCAGGTGGAGGATGTAATCTAGACCCCGGCAGGAGGCAGTGATCCAGTGAAGGAAACTGTAGCGCCTTTAGAGGGCTTAAGTCCAGGAAAGCGACCCTTGACTTGAGGGTGAGAATAATCATTTCTGCCTGAAAAGCCCCTAGGGACGAGAGTGGTGGGGAAAAGAGGAGGCATGTCTGCTGGTAAAAAGTCTTGGGTATCCCTAAGGCAACAAGGAACAATGCATATACATAGTGGTCTGGGAAAGTGGAACCTCACTTGGAGTGACTGATTTTGGGGGGTGCTAACCAGGTGATCTCCGTTCCTTCTGTTGGAAGGATTTTATCCATTGTAGTGTGGCATTGTTTATTACTATTTCTTGCATCCTTTTAATGCTAGTTGTGTGGGTGACTTTGTCAAATGCTGCTGAAAAGTCAAGTTTCTCTCAAAGGCCTTAACCCGACTTGTGCCTCAACCAATAGGAGGTTGGTTTCCACATGTGTAAGGATTTGGCCACATCCATAGGTTTGTAGGACTTCTGCCGGGTAAGGAATGTCAGATATAGGTTGATCATTTTTGGGGTTGTCCACGTCACCTGAGGGGGCCCTTGAGGAGTGGTTTTAGATGGGCAGCTTTGAAGCTCTGAGGTACAGTTCCTATTGCCAGCGAGTGCTTCATGAGATTGCAATAGTATTCTGCAGGTTTTTCTTTGCTCGGGATGTTCTTAGAGATGTCTGGTGGGCAAGCGTCTACTGGTGAACCGACTTCGTTGCTTTTTTGCTAGTTTGGTGAAGTCTTCTGTCGAGATTAGTGTGATGTAGTTCAGTACTGCAGTACTAATCTAAAATTGAATGTAATTTGTATTCATTTGGATACACTAATGACATTTCTAGGAATTCAATTCATTTTGTGATTGTTTTTTCTCGTATATTTTATGGATTGTTATTATGGATTTAATGTTGATGAATAGTGTATTGATATTGTAAAGAAGGCATGGTATCAATAGTAGACACAGACACAATGGATACAAGTTTCGAACACCTTTATTTTGGTGTTTCGGTTGGGTTGGTAGAATTCCTAACTGGCCCTAACTCTAGAATGGGAGTAGTCTCAACCATTAAACAAAATACAAACAAGTCCAAGTCAGACTAGTCAAAATAAAAAGGCCTATACTAAAAAAAAACTAAAAAAAACAACAAAAAAAAAAAAACCTTGCCCTCCTTCTCAATAGACAAAATGTGTCAAGGGAATGTCCAGCAGCACAGGGTCTCGAGAGTTTCTTTAAAAGGACAGGTGGATTGAACACTTCCATCAGTCTTGCACACTCTGCCTTATTGGTACAATTCAACAGTTCAGACCTGGGCTTCAAGCTTTTTGGCAGTTCAATTAACTCCTTAGGCTTTGTCCGCCTTCTCATAACACAGTTCCACTTTTGACTTTTACTTTGCCACAATTCAACACAGACTTCCCTCCACCGGGCTGGATTCTGTCTTTCTCTTCCCCTTTTTTCTCTTTCCCTTCCCCACGTTTTGTCTTTGTATCTTTTTACTGTAGAAGATTTCCTCATCTCGCAATGCTTCTTGATACCTGTAGTTTCTTATTCTCTTTACTTTGGCCTCTTTCAAAGTTCATATACTTTGCCCTCTTAGCATATTCAGAGTTCACATACTTTGCTTTTCACTTAGTTCACATACTTTGCTTTTCACTTAGTCAACTTTCCCTGCGGGATCGCGGATGCTTTCTTGTCTTCAGTTTAATACACTTCAACTCAGAATATTTCGAATGTGCAATTCTGCCCCCAGGACCACTCTTACTTTGCATACTTTCTTCATCATTCAACAATTGTCCTTTCTATTATGCGTTTTATAAGCACACACGCAACCTTCAACTTTTGGTTACAGTTACATTTGCTTTTAACACAAACTGGGCTTTTGTTGCCGTCGATTACTCACCAGTCGTTTTAATTGGGCTTCTCTCTTCTGCGCCTTTCAAGTAGCCGTCAAGGCCATTACCGACGCCTCATCTGCTCTTCCCCAACTCGGCCGTTCACCCGAGACGGTAGTGGGCCGCTCTGAAGCATCTTGAAGGTTTCTCCCTTCCGCTCACTCAGTTTCAGTCTTGGAATGCTTACGGCTTCCCGAAAGTGTGCAAGTCTCGCCTGGCTCTCTCCCGTTCGTCACAGCTGTCAATCAGCCCCTTGGCCTTCCAACTTCATAGCCTGGTTTGCATCAGCCCCGAAAGAGCTGCGCCTTCTCATCCCAAACCTTGCTCAGAGTGGGTCTGTGAGCGCCACCTAATATCCTGAGAGGTAGTGTTGACAAGTGGCAAGTGGGTATAGTTAGGATTACTTTTCCCCACTCTGCCTGGTCTCATTAAAAGTGACAGAGCGATTCCATGTCAGAGGTAATCTTCCTGGACTCATTCCTCATCTTAATCAGTAGTGTCAATATACATTGTGGAGGAATTATGGTAGCTGTAGTTTCCCATAAAATAGGCAGTGACAGGAGTTAAATGGGTTGTGGAAAAAGGGGGATACCATGACTCAACATCAGGTGCCTCTTCCCAAAGGAACCTCCCTACCCAGGTGATCCTCCCTCGCTTGTCCACCCCTAGGTTTGGGATCCAAAAGCAATGGCCTTTCCCTGGCCACCTGAGTACGGGATCCCCAGGGACTAGGTTGTGAAATATCTTCTGGCTTTTCAGAATATATTTTGAAGGCTATTGTTGAAATAAAGCATGTATTCATTCATTCACCTGAAAAAGGGAGAACATTGCTTCCCATGGAGGTCTACGGACTCGATAGACTGAACTTGCAAATAGAGATGGACAAAGTAATAATGACTTCTCTTACACCCGCAAACCCTGCTCCACGCAGTGTCTGCTATTGGCTTGCAAACTGATGGGAGTAGCAGAACTACCAGACAGGTGTTCCTAGACCCTACGTAAAAGAACTACGGTGCAGGGATTCTATTTCAATGCACGGCTCTCCAATGGTTAAATGTGGCAGAGCAGTCAAAAGAACTCTTGAGAGGAGCAGGGTGGTAAAATGTTAGTGTAGAATGCAATATCATACAAACAGTGGATTGCCCCCATAATATATTAGTAAAAATATATGTTATACAAATGTCTGCACAACAGAAAATGAAGTACTGTACAGATCTCTTGTTTCTTTGGAAAAAAGAAATCGCCAGTCCTGTCCTGCAGCGCTTCCAGGTTTACATCGAGCAAGCATGAAGGTGGCATTATCCACGATGGGTGAGGGATGCCGGGACCCTCCCATTGCATCAACATTGATACTGGTGAATGATCGGAGAAGGTTCTAGATTATATCTCACACCCCCATACCCGTGGCATCAGCCCGGCGGAGACCAACCAGTAATCAATTCTGGACAGTGCATCATGGAACGACAACTAATACGTGTATTTGCGTACACTAGGGTTCCGATCGCTCCATACATCCACCAACTCCGTTTGCAACATGATTTGCTTTACCATGCGACCCGTATTAGTCACTGGGTATTTCTTGATCAGTCCAGGACACAATCCAGGATCGTACTGAAATCTCCTCCCAAGATAATTGGGGAGTGGTGTGTCCCCCCCACTCCCAAGTAGGATCTCCGTTATCTGCCCAGAGAATTCGGGGTCATCGAAGTTGGGGCCATATGTGTTAATTAATAGTATATCCATGCCGGAGATACTCCCCCATAAAATCACATATCTCCCCTGTGGGTCTATACACAGCCTATCTTCCTGGAGGCACAATGAACAATGTATCAGAGTCATCACCATCCCATCCCTCCCAAACCCGCCCGGCCTGTGTTGAATAGTCAGTGTAACCACGTTGATTCCCCAACCCGGATGCAAATTCCTTATTGAGTGCCTATTGGGCGTGGGAGTCCTGTAGCATCACTATTTTAGGGCCATGGCGGTTTATATACAAGAGTACTTTCCTCGCCTTAATCGGGTTATTCAGTGCACGGACATTCCATGTTAGGAAGGGAATCTTGTCACCCATAGTATTCAATTTGTTTTACATAATGATCCCGTCCCATGTATATATTGCAAGAACTCTATTGTGGTGTTTATCAGGCAATATATCTGCACTTTTCCAAAATACAATAGTACAACTTCATACCCTTTCAACTACCCCAACTTTTGATAATCATGTCCATCATTAACCCCCAACTTGATGGATAATATTCCCCCTCCCTCATCATCACCCCCAACTTGATGATGTGACCCAGAAATAACTGTGGGAACTTCCTGGGGTGCACTGCGAACAGTTGTTGCAATCGTGCAGCAGATTGCTGAGAGAGCGGCCGGTCCCAATTATAACCGTGTTCCATACCAATGTGTATGCATGTGGTAGGTGATTTGAAGTCAATGTCAGCATAGGTCAGTCGCTGTCTTCAACGTTCACCTCATTGTTGTGTGGTCGAAAGCTGCGGTTCCGATTGCGTCACGCCGCAGGAGAGGAACTGATGCTTCGGCATATGCAGTGGCTTTAGATGGATTTTCAAAAAAGTGTGCACGGCCCCCATGCTGGATTCTTAGCTTGGCTGGGAACATGAGGGCATATGGGACATGTCTGATCTAGAGTAGCTTCTTGACCGGATCATACGATTTCCGCAGATCCTGCACATTAGCTGCGAAGTCTGGGTAAATATGAATATTGCAAGCCTCGTAGCGGAGCGTGCCTTGCTCATTGGACATCCGCAGTACAAGATCTATGTCCTGGTAAATGAGCAGTCTCGCTATAATGGTGCGTGGGGGAGCTCCTTGTTTAGGGACAGGTGCCAATTCGCAATGGGCCCGCTCGACCACGACTGTGGGGAAAATTTCATGGGGTCAAACAGCGTTTTTAGTAAGTCCTCAGTAAAAGTTTCCATAGGGCCCCTGTATGCCACCTTGGGTATTCCGATTACGGTCTTGTTTCTCAACCTTGTCCTCTGTTTCCGCCTCATTTATGCAGCCGCTTTCTTCCCCCAGTTTGGATTTTAATGAGCCGATGGTCATCTAGCTTCATATTGACTGCCATAAAGCCGCTTTGCATTGCTGCTAGTAGATGGTCTTCGTGAGTATTTCTGGATGTCGAGGAATGCTCATCGTTTGTTACTGGATTTGTGGATCTTGAGGCCTTGGCGGGGGTATTGGTGAATGAGTCCATGGGCCCCTTCTTCCCTCCGGACCCTTTCGTCATGTTTTCCACTTTTAATGCTGGTGTTATTGGTGCCCTGGATTCCCACTTGTCAAGCAGATCAGGTATCAGAGTTGCAGAGGTGTTTGGAGTGGGTGGATATTATTGCTAGGAGTCTGTAAATGGGATAGTTGCCCAATACACCAGCAATGCACTTCTACTTCAGGCTGCAGCCACAGGCATGGAAGCCGGGGATTCAATTCAACTCCTACCGCAGCTATGGAGGATCAAGCTCGAGTGTAGTATCTGGCCTCGGGTCTGGGCAATCAGTCTCTGGTTGTTGACGCTACGTGAAGTATCGCCTGCCTTTGGAGGGTGACCAGATCCTGAACTTATTTCTAGGGGGTGCCAAGAGTTATGATGTTGTATTTATCGTGGCGTTGTAGTCAGCATAGTATGAAGTTGTGTACAAGCCAGTCAGACCGCATCCATTTAGCACTGTCGCCTAGGCACTAGGTAGGTGTGTCCGGTAATCTGTTCTCATGGAGGAGTTGATCTGATCAATGGATACCAACGTAGGACCAAGGGTGGCGATTTCTGGGGGCGCCTCGAGATAACGGAGTGAAACAATCCCACGCTTTCTGATGGCTTCAGAGGTCCACGCTGCAACCCACAACGTGCCTCAGTGTAGGTTGCCGTCACGTTGAGCTGCTGAGTCCCAAACAGCATGTTAAAAGTGCACACGCTAAAGATCGGGCCGTAAGGCCACCTGGGGCATCGAGCATAGGCAAAATACTCAGTCGGCGCATTTAGCGATCCGCCCTCCTGGGGTAGTTGTTCCAGTTATTAGATGTTAGCATGTATGCCTCAGTGGTGCTAAGGGCAGCAGTCTCTGGGGGCGCTCCGAGGCAGTGGTAGCAAGGATGAGAACTAGTCCATGCTCTATGATGGCCATGGAGGCCCACACAGCCCAGCACCAGGTCGCTCCAGCACCAGGTCGCTCCAGCACCAGGTCGCTCCAGCACCAGGTCGCTCCAGCACCAGGTCGCTCCAGCACCAGGTCGCTCCAGCACCAGGTCGCTCCTCGCGTGGAACTGTTTCATGAGTACTGTGCGCGTATATATTGCAGGCTTTCGGTCCAGTCTTTAAGCCCACACGGGCATCACAAGTGTCGAGTATGTTCCGAGGGTTTTCCGGGAGTGCCTCATATTATGCAGGGCCAGCCTCGCATACCCAGTGATGTGTTTACTAAGGGCGAGTGTATGCGGACAAGCACGGACTCAGCGGGCACACCACGCTGCGTCCCGATGCTGGAATGCTGCTTGTAATATGGCAGTGTGGGTTCCAACCTCCTGCACAGCTTACCGTCTCTATTGTCGGATGCTGTCCATCAGTCCTCTCATTTAGGCAGCGCAGCTCGGGACACCGCCACGCCTGGAAGCGTCGGTCGGCCCTGCTCCTCCTCTCTCAACGCTGACCCTCTCTGCCCATCTCAGCCCTCACAGTGCGGTTTTAAAAGTTCTTTGAGCTACAGGTTCCGTGATCCTACCGCTGTACTGTGGGATGACCGGTTTTGCAATTGGGTGGGGAAAAGCAGGATTTTTGTCAGCACAGGATCTCGTGGGACCAGAGCTTTCAACTCAAGCCGCCATCTTCTTGGCTGCTCAGCAGCGCCCCCTTCCCTTAAACCTTTGAAGCTGATGCATCTTTATGAGCCTATGTGGACTGAATTATGTGACTGGTTTATTTTGAAAGTAAACCCTCTTTCCATTAGTGAGTTCGGGAATACGTTTATAGGGCTCATCTTCCTTTAGAAACCAACCTTCAATACAATAGATCAGCAGTTTGGTGTGGTCCCAAGAACATCTGGCCTGACTATTAAATGCTATAATCTTCTAAACGGAAACAGACCCCAACCGGACAGAAGACCTTTGTGCTTGATGTGTTGTTACTCTTGTAGGTGTAAATGTGCCTTTGGCTCCGGTTCACTCTTCAGCAGGCACATGAGAAAATGAAACTCAGACTGCCTCCGTTTTGTTCTCAAAACATATCACAAAGAGAGTCCTTTATAAGTAAAAGTTGTAAATCATTGGCTTGGTCTATCTCTCCAAGTCTCCTGGTTCACAGGCCAGTTGGAGGGAGCTAGCAGCTCTGGCAATGCCCTGTGGGCCAGTTTACCTGACAGAATCTGCACTTCGTCACCCCCTGCCAACAGCCTATTCCAGGTTCTTTGTGCTCTTCAGATTATAAACTGTGGAAAGTCAGACATAGAGAACAGACAAGAGGACATGTTTGAACAGTATACTTTAAAGAAATAAATGAATCCTCCTCGAAACCCTACTCCTATGATGGATTTCTTCCTATGCTAACAAACAACAAAACTGGCACTCATCAGGATGTCGGACAATTTCAGTCCTTCGGCTGAACATAGGCTAACCTACCACTTTACAGAGAAAGACAAAAGATTCTAAGCTCCAGCTCAGAATAGGTGTACCCCTCTCCCCCGTAGTTAAATTAAGTTGTGGTTGGTTTTCTGACCTCACCCAAAGAGGTCTTATGGTTTCTTTCTGCTCCTCTACTTCATAGAGCAGTTCCAAACAAATGAAATGTCTCTCAGCCAGGGCTGGACTGGGAAAGTGGCCCCATATTTCACTGAATGAGCGAGCACATCATGTAAGCTCAACTCTTCAATGAGGGGATTAGGAGTAACCCCCCCCCCCCAAGAACATGTTGAATACAATAAGTCAACATTAGGCATTTCAAGCATTTTTTAAAACATATAGGGATTAAAGAGTCATGTTTTAAATAACAGTGTACACCTCTCCCCAGCTCCCTTATCACAAATTCTCCCAAGCACTATACTCCTTCTACCATGCTTCCCACCTGCTACCGCACCACCGCTTCCACACCACCCATTATAATTTTTCCATGCACTGAATACTTTCCCCCTGCATCTTTCGAGTTGTCCCTTGTACAAGTCATCATTAAACCCCTCAAAGACTGTCACTGCATTCCTTCCACTTCATGCATTCCCCGCTCCCATGCCACCAATACCTGTAAGGAACTCATGGTGGTAACAGAAAAGACAGACAAGTGATCATAGTTCAAAAGGTGTTTATTGAACTTTATAATGGGTGAGATAAAACGCCTAATCTAAACCTAAATGTAAGATGGGAGCAAGCTACGAGGCACTGCCAGTGGCGTCTTTTCAAATAAAAAGGGCCTATACTAAAAAACGCCTTACTTCTAAATTACGAAAAAAGTGTGGGATAATGATCACCAGAAAAGAAAGGAGTGTTCACAAAAATGAAGTCAAGATGGTATGGCTGGGTTTCCCCCTTCCCCACGTTCAAAGCACGGGACACGGGACTCTTGAGCACAGCACACTCCTTGACCTCATCAGCACAAAGTTCACAGTTCAGCTCAACGAGATCAACACCTTCAGAAGCCAAGTCTCTTTCTTGTAAAAGTCTGCCTTAGAAGGGCTGCTGGTTCAAAACAACAAACAATGGAATAAACAAGAGCAAATCCTACTTTTTTCCGCTAGCAAAATTGGCAGCATATTGGAACGTGGAGCTGCCGGCTCTCCCCCTGCCGTGTAGTAGGAGCTCATTCAGATACCTAGGGCTGCACATATATCACGACCCCAAGCTAGAACACGAAAACACCACAATACGGGAGAAAGAGGGCTTGATTAAATAGATGCAATTTGGGTTAAGTTACCGTTGTCGGTAGGAGGAAGAGTGACCCTTCTAAAAATGGTAGCACGGCCGAGACTGATGCACTGTTTTGGGAATATCCCATATAACATTCCCAAGAAAATCTTCCAAGACCTGGACAGTAAATGCAAGGGCTTATTGTGGCGGGTGAGCGGGGGGGAGTTGAGACACAGGGTTGCACTCAACATATTGTAAAGGCCCTATGCGAAAGGTGGGATGAAGACCCCAATTTTAATTTCGAGCTGTACTTCCTGGCATGCCACTTGCAGTACGTGGTGCAATAAATGGGTGAGGACCCTACGGTGGAGACGGCTCTCCAACAGCCAGCAATAAAAAGATTAAATCTGAGAGACTTGATATGGGTTACCCCGCAGGAGTCACGTTCATCCACATTTAGTGAATCTGGGCATACAGATAGGGCAGAGGACCTGCAGAACCATGGGAATTAGAGACCCAATATCACGACAGACTCCCTTGGCCGTGGTAATGTCAGACAAACAGGGAATTAGGGCAAGGGTGCAAGCACATTGGGAGTCTGGCGATATTGCTACGATAGGAGATCTGAGAAACGAAAATAGGTTGCCGGAATTTTAGGAATTGCAGGATTCCACAGGTATACACGAGGGTCAATTCCTACTACTTAGGGCCGTGCTAAGTACAATAAAGGGTAGGTGGCCAATTGTCAGGGGTATGCAATAGAGTGTGAAGATACTGAAACTATCATAAATATCTCTAAAAGGGGGGGCACGCTATATCCAGAATATATCAGTCACTGATAGAGCGCAACTTGAGGTTTGAATTGAAGTGCATAGGAGGATGGGAAAAATAATTCATTTGAAGACAAAGAGTGGCATATACCATAAGAAAGTCTCTAGAAATGCTAGGCTACAGCTGCTCCAACTTTACGTTACACAGAGGGCATATCTGACGCCAGCGGCGATAGCAAAGTTTAAAGGAGAGGGTAATCAGGCCTGTCCTAAATGCAAGGAAGAAAACGTAGGCATGATTCACATGTTTTGGGAATGTCATCGTATCCAGGAATTTTGGAGGCACATGGCAAACAGAGTGGGCCCTGGAGGCATTAACATTGACATCCAGTCCCCAGAGGCATGCATATTGGGGCTCTTCAAGAGAGGCAATAAACAAAAAAACCATGGGGAAGATTAAAGACCTAATATATGTGTTGGCCAAACGCAGCATAGCTATGCAGTGGAAAGCTACGAATGGGCCGAGCATTAACAGATGGTGGAAATACCAGAGGAAATGGTCAACAGCAGAAACAGAGGTGTGGGAGAAGACACTAGGGGAGCAAAAACAAGAACTTGGACCAGACATATGCAGTGGATTTCCCCAACAGTGACATTGTTCGATAAAAGTAATGGCGAAGACACTGCCCAAACAATACAGGATGGAGTCCAGGCGAGCATGTCGCAAAATGGGATCTAAATGTTGCAAGATTATACTCAGGCAGTTGAGGGTGGAGGGAGAGAAGTTAAAGGGGGGGGGGGACAGTTTCTTTTTGAATTTGAAAATAATGTGAATATCTATGACACTGTATTGTAACTGTTACATGTTCTAAAAAGTTAATAAAAATATTTTTTAAAAACACAATATCAATAAATAACACAACAAACAAGGAAAGATCCTTCTGTACTCCTGTACCTTGGGTGATTCCTCTTCGCTCCTTGATCTCCCTCCGCCAGCCTCAGATACTTGTAATATTCAAATGTCCTTTTTAACAACATCCCATTACAGACAACCCTCGACTGGGTTTACTTTTGTCGACACAATGTTCACGGGTGCATTACTTTTGATTCACAAACAACATAAAAGTTCTCTCAGTGGTCTTGCACCTTGGGCGATTGCTCATCGCCCCTAGGATCGCCCTCCGCTGGGCTCGGATGCTTCTCACAGTTTTTGCCCTCCCTCCATCGGGTTCACTACGGCCTTTCTTTAATACAGTTCATCTATTTTGTACACAGTTCATGTATTTCTCATTTTCATCAGAAAGCAGGGCTCTCTTCCTCTAGCTTTGCTCTGGCAACGGGTCAGAGACTTGTAGGACAACACTGGCGCCTCACGCCACCCTTTCCTAGGGCCTTCTGGTACTTGCAGTTTCAAAAACAGGTCTCCGACAAAGTCTTTTGAATGAGCGCACATGTGGCGCCGGACCCCTCTGCACCTGGACCTTAACTGGGCTTTCTCTCAAGTTCGCAAATATACAAGTTCTTTGTTAATCAGTTTGTTGAGTTCATACTATGTTGCCGATTGCAACCTTGGCCTCAACACAGTTTGGTTTGCCATCAGCTCTTCCTGACTCACCGGTTGCGAGGAACCAGTTGGCCTGTCTTGCCTCTGGAGTCAAGGACGGTATCACGGTAGCCAGCACGCCTCCCTGCCCGGATTATCAATAAGGGAGGGCTCTGTGCACAGTTTACATCTGCTACTCCACTTGCCAGCTGTACATCGCGGCCCCTCTCTTTCGGAGGCTTTGTAGGTCTGGTTTGAAAAGGGCAAGGGCATCTCCCTCCTTGACGTCCTTTCAGATTTCGTCGCTTTGCATCTCTGTTTAAACTTCCGTCCTTGATTAGCTGCTTCCTTGTGTGGTTGGCCTTGCTCTCCGTGTGCTTTCGTGCTCCGCCTTTTATCCCTGTGGGGAAGGTAAAGGGACGTCAAGTGTGCGTGGTTAATGTCAATTGCCTGACTCTGCCGGACCCTCATGTTGCGACATGTCAGGTAAATGGTTCTGGTGTTAGCCCGTTAACTGTCACAGTGTAAGAAAAGTGTTTGTTTGTCAAAAAGGGGGCGTTAGGTTTTCCAGATATCCTACATGGTAAGGTTTGTGGAACAAACGGGAATGACCAGGATTATTATCTTGAAATTAACCAGGGGGATTGTGGGAAGAATGAGTGTTTGGGTAGACAACAGGATGACAGGGATTGTGTGAGATGTAGTTTCCCACGGCCGCAGGAATACCCGATAAGTTTACCAGATGTAGAGAGGTTGTTGGATTTAGGGAAGGGAGATTCATTAGGTGGAAGGAAGGTTGATTTAAAGTTACCTATAAAAACCTAAGGGACTTGGTCCCCCTCGTCTTCTTCCCCTATATCATACAGTGTCACACCTGGGGTATTCTCCCAAGCGCGACCCTGGGTTCCCCTACCCAGGTGATCCTCCCCCACCGGTCCACCCCCAGGAACTGGATCCAAAAGTGATGGCCGTGTCCTGGAGACCTGGATAAGGGATTCCGGGATACAACTCGGGAGAGCACCCTTAGGTTTCTCTCATACCACACAATAATTACACACTTTCCTATGCACATTTCCTCTTTGCCCACCTCCTCGTCATACATATTGCAAGACATCCTTCTTGACCCATCTACTTTCCCAATACCACAAACACCCCCTCACGAACGGCACCCCACAACCATCTGCAACCATTTTTTTTTTTTTTTAAGTATTTTATTGCCATTTTTAAACAGTTTTACAGAATCGTTTGGGTTATGATAATGCTCGACTGCGGTGCGATATTCTGTTCTTTGGTTAAAGGTATATAAACATTAAACAATAACTGTCCTCTGGCTACCGGCTGAGGGTTCCAGGAATCTTGCGCGGCCCTTGTAAATCACCTTCAGCCTGGACGGATATAGTAGCATGTATTTTAAATTTAGTTGTCAGAGTTTGGCATTGATTGGGACAAAGGAGTTCCTCGCCCTTTGTACCGAGGGCATGTAGTCGGGGTAGATGGCGACCTTGGAGTTGTTCTGTTCTATCACCCCCCCCTTCCCTGGAGTATTTTATTATGGTTTCTCTGTCCTAAAAGTTGAGATTCTTTGCAATTATTGGGTGGGGGTGGGAGCCCCTGCGGTGGTTTCTTTTGGAGAGATCTATGTGCCCTTTCCACAGTGAAGCCCTGTGTTAGTTGGCCTGCTCCGATTTCCTGTTGTATCAGGGTTTCAATGTAGGATGTCGGGTTCGGTCCCCTCTGTGCCTTCAGGTACTCCGAGTATTCGTACATTATTGAGCCTTGCGCGCCCTTCAGCCTCTTCGGATCTGGCCTCTAGCGTGATCACTTTTTTTCCAGTTCTGCCATTCGGGCCTTGAGGTCTGCGTTATCCTCAGATGTTTCTTGTAGGGCCAATTCAGCTATGGTTGCTCTCTCTGCGAGGTTTCTGGCATCCTGGCACATAAGTTACTTTACTTCTTCTATTTTTGTGTCTATAAATGTCTTTAGTGCAGCTATGGCCTCTAGCACTTGTTTGTCCTTTCCATCCCCTTCATTTTTCTGTTGGCTACCAGCGTCGGGGGTTGAGGTGTGCGTTGTGGCTTAGTTGGGATATAGATGTCCATTGTGGAGGGCTTCCCTTTATTTCTGGAGGAGGACATTATGGTATTGCACTCTGCTTTGGGTGGGCTGTGGGGGGGGGGGGTGTATTTGGGTCCTGTTGTGCTTTTTAGTTCCAATGAGATCTGTAGCTCACAATTTGTGTCTTTAAATTGTTTATGCTTGCTACAGTTGCAAGGTCGATCTCTGATTCACCTCTTGGTTGTGTGGTGTGGAGATTGTCGTTAATGCCCCTGGCTTGGGGGGGGTTTGAGAGCGGGCGTATTGGGTTGTGGGGCCTGCAGAGTAGGGGGGCCTGGTTCAGGTCGTCCGGTGCTGTTCTGCTTTCTTTTAAGGGAGAGTGGCTGGTGGTGGTAGCTGCACTGCAATTCAATATGAAGCGCTCCTCAGGGATGTGGGAGTGTTTGGGGATGGTCTCGCTGTGTGCTCTGGTACACAGTCTGCGGGAGGAGATGCTGGGTGCCGGCTCGAGTACCCTGAATTTACGTGGGCCACTGTTGGTGTTTGGTGGCACCGGGCGGCTCTCTTGTTGCCCCCTCCTCCCCGGCTCACCTTGTTGCTTCTGGGCTATTGTGGGGGCCACGCTCCTCACTCTGGGTTTTCCCGCACTTCGGCGGTGTCCTGGGGAGTAAAGGAGTCCGCCTCACAGCGCGTTCCCTCTTCGCACACCGGCACAGAGCTCCGTCAGGTGAGTCTCTCCTGCTGCTCGACTTGATACAGCGGTCCCTGTTCACCTCATTTCTGGCAGCCGATCTGGGGTGCCTGTGTCCGACTTCAGGAGCGCTGCTCATTCACAGCTCAGGTCCCGCTGGTGGCTCGCGCTTCCTGTTGGAGTTGGGGTGAGGCTTAGGTGCGATGTGTTGGGTGCCTTCACGGTCTCCCCTCCGCTGGTTTCGTTCACTTGGCGGGTTGGCTTGCCTGGTCAGACATCCCGCACTGCAACACTCTGGCAGCAAGCTGCTGGTCTAGATGGGGTCCGCCATCTTGTGTTTCGCACTGAGGGGGGGGGGGAGGCCGGGTCCCGAATTGGATTTCTCCAGTTTCATTTGTCCGATTTTTCTAGAGGTTGCCCCGTTAAGCTCGGGTAACGCTGCTGCTTTGTGCTGGCAAGTTCTTTTGGGATCAAGGTGCTTTGCAGGCACCGATGCAGGATCAGGTTACGGCAAATCGGCCAGAGCTCGGCGTCCCCGCTGCCTCACGCCATGAGCACCAGGCCACGCCCCCAACCGGCTGCAGCCATACCACCAATACCCCACATACTGCTGCACACCCTATAATCTTCTCGCTTGGCTCCACGCTACCAATAACCCAAAGCGCACCATACAAGCCCTAGCGCCACCAATGCATGGTCAAAAACCTGATATGATCTTGACGCACACCAGGAATCCCAACATGCATCCACATCTCGAGTCCCGGAGAAGAGAGGCACACCTCACACTAGCGTATCTTAACATCATTGGTTTAGATTGGCATACTGTCGTGCGGCGCATCCATCTAGCACTCATAGTGGAGGTAAGAGCATACGTGGGCAGTTCTAGCGGCAGGTGGAGAAGCGAAGATGGCTCAGATCTAGGGGGAACTCTTTCAATGCATGTGGACATTAGGGGCGTCACGGTATTAGTTTTATGACGGTACAATAACCTTCTTGCCAAATGACGGTATATCATGGTTATCGCGGTATAGCAGGTGGAGTTAACTAATCTTAACAAATATTTTCTAAAAGGTCATAAATTGTCAGATTTATCATCACAAACAAAACCAGGTCCCCAGGGCCAGAATTGGGCTTTTCAACATACTTTCCACTGAAATGCCACCCCTTGCTTCCACCAAACACACGTGTGGAGAGGAGGAGGGGCAGGGGGGGGGGGAGCCCTGCTGCGCCTGGCAAAGCAAACTGAATAGCTTTTCTTAAGTGGTCATTTCAGCTTTTAGCCCCCCCCACTGGCTACTGGTGAAGATGAACATGTTGCCATCTTGATAACCTGCATGCCACAGATCAATGGAGTCTGATGGTAGTATACGCTTGTGCGCATACGCACACACGCACTCTCTTTACGTTACAGCCTTTAGTTTACTTGAGGGCCAAAAGGTGTTCAGTAATCACGGACATGTTACACTTTGGTATGGCAGCAGGGAATACCCACAGAGATGAGTAAATTTCGCACTGTGACTTATTATATGTAAATTCAATGATGGAACCAGGGAAATCCCCCATTGTCATATGTTTAGAAAACATTATCCATTATAAATATATAAACCCCAAACCGCCAACCCAAAGTAAACCCTTTTCCTTCTTGGCACTGTTTATATTCTTCCTATTGCTAACATATTGATTTTGTGTCAGGCATGTGTGGTTTATGGAATGGCATTAAAAACTGCTCCATCTGAAATTACTTGGCAGACGGCACATCCAACAGTGCAAGACCAAGACTGCACAGCACTTGCTTACTGCAGCCATTCCAAATCAGATTGAAAAGCACACTTAACAGTATGAACGGTATAAACAATGTGACGGTTATTATTGTTCAATTAAGTGGTTCACGGTATCTTTAACGGTATACCGTAATACCGTTACATCCCTAGTGGACATGGCGGGCCTGTTTCACAAAGAATTGAAAACGCTTTGTGAATCAGTCCCAGCAAATAGGTCGATATTGCACATGCTTTCAGAGAGGGCAACCAGCACAGTTCCCAAAGGATGGCACAGACACACACTGTCAGACTCGGACAGGCCTATAGGGCAATGCCAGAAGTGAAGGTTAATCATGCTACTGTGGGCCAGGTTTTGGCCAGTCTGATGGGCAGCGAGTGGTTTAAACTAGGGACACTGGCGTTATTGAAGAATATTTTTTAAGATGCATAATTTGCAAGACCATTTACCACAAGCTCCCTCTGTCACAAGAGGAATTGCATTTTGCAACTGTGGGCCACTTTCTTATTAGTGCCCGGGCCCTAGCACAGTCCGATCAAGGATTGCAACAGGAATACAGAGGATCCAGCGTGGGGATGCGCACACAGAGCAAGCAAGTCCCCGTTTCCCGCCCTCTGAAAAATAACACCTGCATAACCTGGATCGAAATTACCAGCACTGCAACTAATATTTTATCAAAATGATAGATTTATTTTTCATGAAAAGTGTAACAAAGTTTCTTTTCTGCACCAGGGACACTGCAGGTGGCATCTGTGCAACCCACTCGCTGCCCATCATGACCTGTGAAACAGCAGTGACACAGGGCATGCACTAATCAAAGTAACTAAAACCCACTCTTAGCAAGTAAAGAGGAGGCGAGCCGCATTAAAACCGCTGCCACTGGCACATAACTGGGGCTCATCCCCACAAGCCACCATGAGAACATTGGTTGTTCCAGGGGTCCACGTCCCATATTACCCAGAGACGCACCCAAAAAAGTGGTTCACAGAAGCATTTCCCCCTAGTACTAATGTCCCAAAGGTGCACACTTCACCTCAAGCATTAATCTCTCAGGATAGTACACGTCACCCGACAATTAATACTCAATGAGAATAACTGTCTCACGGGCCCCCAACTGGATCAACATTGATCACAATGTGCAAAATGCGGATAAAAAAAACATTTTCATGATTTTGTGAAGTAATTATCAATTAACCATTGTTAAAATGCTGTACCTTGGAAAAATCGCAGAAGACAAAATGATCACGGAATTCTTACAAATCGAGCACTAGCACCAAATTAAGCTCATACCACAGATTGAATGGGGTGAGGGGCGGGCCACTGAATAAAATGTAACCCATTGTGCAGGGTCCCTCTTTTTAAATTAGACAGGGAAGGTAGTGGCCTGGCCTTGAGGTCAAACACCTACTTCTAGGCAGATTAGGTGGGTGCGGGCAGTGGATGTTTTAATCTCAGCAAAATTCCATCACTGTCTTCAACCAGAAGAATGGTTAATGGAAGATACTCACCCCTCCACCTTCAAGTTGCTAGGAAATCGTGTGATGTGGCTCATTGTGCAAATGCTTTTCCCCCTGAAGTGCGCACCTTCTGGCAATTCTCACGAGTCAAAGAATGTGTGCTCTGGTTGAGTTTCCATAATTACTGTATGATTATTTCTATGGTAATTAGGGTAACCGTTTGCCCGGAGACTGCGCCTACACCATATAGAGAGAGGGGTAAAAACAGGGGCACATCAATCGACACACGAAAAGTGTCGTCCTTTACTTTGAGCTAGTATTTGAAGGCCACTTTTACAGAAAGTGACATCTGTTGGCCCACGTCAGAAAACAACAATAAAAAAAAACAACCTGTCTCAAACATGTTCACTTCATAAGCCTAGTAGCGTGTCGACTAAAGTAGGCCTTCCTGGCGTACTTACATATAGTACCATAGCTTATATGCAGGGTGCCGGTACTGATCAGTGTTGCCAATAAATGCCTGTTAATGGCCACTAACTTGCTCCCCCCCCCTGCCTTCACCGGGCCTTGTGAGCCTCCGAATTAGGCAAATGTAATAGTAACATGCTGCGCCCTGCAACTAGTCTTGCCTTTTATTAAATAAAGGGCACTTTAAAGGGACTGCTACTGCGCCATCTTAATTTTTTTTTAAATATTGACACTGGGCTCCTTCCACAAACGTCATTTCTCCTTCCTATCATTGCACCAGCGCACTACTCCTCTATATGAATCTAGTGGTGCCCAGGTAATGCTTTATCCTTCTATTAAAAGATCAGCATGTACATACAGGCAGTCGACCTTACAATAGCGGAGCCTCTAAATGTGTAGCCCAAAATAGAAAAATGCATGCGATTGCTAAATATATCATAGCAGCATCTTTCGATTCGGCGCCGCCTCCATCATTTCTTTGCCGAACTCCGGCACCTGAGGGACAAAAGAAAACAACAAGGTGGGCCGAGAAAACCAACAAATAAAAAAAAACTTATCATAGACTTACCAGATTACCACCGGAGGCATTATTCTATAACTCTCCACATCCTCATGTGCCGCACCTGCAAAGAGAGAGAAAACAACATGTTAAACACCGGCAACATTTACCGGACGGTGTCGGGTAATACAGACTCTTACCTGCGCGCCACCAACTGCCACGAGGGGTATCTTCTCACGATCTTAGTTGCAAGACAAGGAAGGAAGGGGGGGGGACAAGAGTGAATCATCGGACATATTTAACTCTATGAACTGGATACTTACCGAACCTTGTCAGGAACCTCAGAGTCAATACTCTCCGGAACTCTCCCACGCCTTCAAACCAGTGAAGTAACTGGCATTAACGCGCCCCTGCAATCCACGCAGGATGGAGAGCTCATCATTTAAAAACATAAGGAGAGGTTCCAAAAAGGGGATATCGGAGGTGACAAGAAGGGAGAACGAGAACAGTGGGAGGGGGCTATCACTCATATCCACGGGTGGCTAAATCCCTTTCTCCACTTGCAGGAGAATACTTCTACGGATCAAGCAGAGGAGATTAGGCGGGCCAGTCCAGACAGTCATCTCGGCACTACGCATCACGTTGGTGGAGACCTCAGCTGTCCGGGTCCGATCGACGCCCCTGTGGGAACCAGGTGAGCGTAACAGCGGATCACCACTCTCCAACTGCTCGTTGGGTACTGCTGCATATCTGTGAGCCAGCAGCACTGTTCTGCACTGGAGCCAGGCATTATGGCTTCTGCGGGTCAGCGTATTTCCTCTTGGTTTGGTTCAGGCAGTCTCCTGTCCTGTAGTAACTCTCCTGTTGCTGGATTTCGGCGTCAGTGGAGGATGTTACCGTTGAGTCTCGTTTCTCTCGGCTCACTTTGATTCTCCCGTGCTTGTCTGCTTTGCAGGAGACTCTTTTCCCTGGAGTTGCAGAGCTCTCTAGGCTGTTGTGGGGCTTCGCCTGCCACGCCGACTGTGTGGTTGTGAACTCCTTACTAGGAGTGTAGCTTCCCCTTCTTGCCCTCTGGCAGATTCTCCCTTTCTGGCTTTACATTCCACTGTATTTGAATCCCTCCCTGGAATCGAAGGGAAGCCGCCATTGGCACAAGCTTTGCATAGAGAGGCAGGGACAAATTCAAGTCGGAAAACAAGCTATCCCACTTTAAAGAGGCCCTGTATGCATTTGCCCTGTTCTACTCCCATATAACCAACAAACAGGGGGGGGGGGGGTTTGACGTGAAGGAAGGTGCGATAGTAACCCTAGTCTGGCATTCCTTGTCCCCAAAGGGGGTCACCCAAGTGGTACCCCGCTGCACTGTTCCCTAGGGAGGGTATCGCATAGCTGGCTCAATTCCCCAGTCCCAAATGAGATGGCTCCCGCTTGTGGAGAAAGGACAAATTGACTATCTGGGATTGGATTTGTCACAATTCCAGTTTGTACGATCCGTTTCGAACACTTTATGCAATTTACATATCAATTTCTGATTGAAACGTTCCACAAGACCATCAGACTGCGGGTGGTACAAAGATTTTATTTAATTCAGCACATCCTTTAACTCTTTCATCAGGCGTGACATAAATGTTGTACGCTGGTCAGTGAGGATTTCTTTCAGGACACCTACCTGGGAGAGGAAGGGGATAAGAGGTTTAAGGATCTGCTGACTGGCGTTTCTCAGGGTGGGGAAGGCATCCGAATAACAGGTCGCATTGTCTAATATAACCAGTATACATTTGTTCCCTAGTTTAGATGGTTTAAGAGGCCCTAGTATATCCATTGCGATTCTCTTAAAAGGCCCTTCAGTAATCAGGGGAACTCTGGGAATAGGGTAGTGAAAGTCTTTTGACAGATGTCACAAATGTTTGCAAAGGTCTTAACATCAGCATATATCCTAGCCGTGTAGAACTTGCTAAGGACCTTGTCTTGGTTACCCCACTGATGACTGGCTGTAAGGTGGGAGGAAATTAGATAATTCCCTTATACCCTCGTATGGCTCCTGGGGATTTACAGTTGAGTTTTCTGGGTAGCATCCAGATCGCTACAACCCCTACATATAGGAACCCTTTTCTTTTTGAAGAAAAAAGTCCCTCTGTTCACAGTCCTGACCTTCAGATGTAGCTCTTTCGCAGGCATCTGCCAGAATATGGTTATTCCTCTGGGCAAAGGTCTAGTGTGGTAAAGTAGTCGTATTATCCTTTTTAGACTGGACAGGTGGAGTCAAGTTTTGGTCGGCCTCCCCAAAGCTATAAAAAAAAAAAACAGAGTGGTCTGGGAATGAGCGTCAACTCTCTACAATTTGGCTTATAGCTTTTTCCAGTATCCCCGAAGCAATAGGTTCCCCTACTTTCACAGTATAGGGTTGTGCCCCTGAATTATGAAGCATCACCTAGTGGCTCTGCTTTGCGTAGAGCAGTGGGAAAGACCCAAGTCATAAACCAAGCCCTCCACTTTAAGGAAACCCTGTACATTTGCGCCCTGTTCAACTCCTATGTAACCAACAAACATGGGGAGGGTTTGGACAGTATCTGTACTTGGCCATTCCTGGTCCCCCAAGGGAGGGGGTTCATCCCTAGTGAGGTCCCGCTTCCCCCCTCCCTTATGGAGAGTATCATGTAGCAGGCTCAACTCCCTAGTCACAAAGTGGGTGACTTTTGCACTTGGGAAGAAGGGGCAAATTCCCTGGATTCGTCACAAAACCTGTAGTGGCCAAATTGAAGTGTCCTTTACAATGGATGGACTGGTCTATCACCTTCAGTGTCACACTGCTAATAGGCTACGAGCCTTTTCTTTTTTCACAAACGGTTTGGTTGTGATGAAGACTGCATCGAATTTCTGGTTTACTTCATACAGTGTGATTTTCCACGTGGCTTGCTGAAGATTAAAGGACCGGTCCCGGACATGAGGGTAACTTGCACTACCCAAGTCCAAATCTCCCAGGAGGTTCAAGGTAGACCCAAAAATTAAGTCTAATGAAAAATGTAATAATGACACCGGTCATTACAGCACTGAAAAGCTGGAGGAATCCGGCATAAAGCGGTATATAACAACACAAATTATTATTGTTAGAACATAGGCAGAGGCAGGGATCTAGTCGTGGAACTTACCAGCTGCAGGTTGACCTTTCTTGGGCTGCTTTGGAGCTGTGTACTGGAAAGACTCGTTTCCCTGGCTGGACACTACCTGGTCCAGACCAAAGAGAGATGCCAATTTGGCCCTGAAATAAAAAATTAAAAAATGTAAGTTCAAGGCCTTTCGCATCCTACATCCGCATACAAAGATGGCAATCACAAATACCATAAAAGTCAGCCTTTTCAAATAATTATAAAATAGCTTGAATTAACTACATGAGCCAGTAACTAGCCCTTTAGTACCTAGCACGTTTTCACCCATGTCATTTACCAACAATCAATCTATTTTCTCCACTCTTTATGTTTGCCACAGAGCAGGACTGTATTGTTTATTGGGCATCAATTACAGGTGTGTTGCTATATAAAATACACTCACAACATTTACAAATGGTCAGGTGCTACTAATGAATGGCCTCCTGGTTTGACTAGTCTGGTGAACCAGATGACGGAGACGGATTCAGAAGAGGTATGTTAAATGTGTTTAATGATAACTAAAAGAATAAAATGCCCCTCTGTCCCTATTGCTACGAGGGATTTCCCTACCTATAAACTAAGAGTGAACTAAGGGTGCTTGTCAGTCATTAGCAAAAAGAGGTAGCCCTCAGTCCATAAACTATCTACCATTTGGCCCACCTACTGTATCCAAATAACAAAAGTCCAGGTGATGACCTTCTCACTTAGGCTTCCATTGGTCAATGTTCAAAGACTCACTCTGGAGATAGTTTTCACAAACAGTTCAAATTAAAAAAAAGGGTTTCTGCTCTCCATGTAAACTCTTCCAGGAGAAGTTGCAAGTCTTTTTTTGAATGAAATCTCCCTAGTCCTTTACATGTAGGAATGATTTTCTTATCCCTTTCCCACCTTTACTTTGGACTTTGTACTTTGGTCTACTTGCTCGGACCCTCCAGGTTCCCTTCTCTTTGGATTTCCCCAAATGTCACTTGGTTCAATCCTCCACACTCCCTTGTCTGTTGGGTTTCCCCAAATGTCTTATTTTTCTTGTGCCTTTCAGGTCCCTTTTGCCTTCTCTGTTTCATAAGTGTTTTGCTGGCTTCAATATTTCTATCACATATTCATCTCTTGAGTATTGCAGGCTCCTGTAACACTCCTCTGTTCATGGAGTTCCGCTTGCCACCCTCTTCCCTGGGTATCACTTGCACCTTCTGTCTTTCTGGGCGTAGTCCAGCAGGGTGATTTCCCCAGCAGGGTTGTGGCCATTTGCCTCCGTTCTCGGTGCTGTTGAGTCATAAGGGACTGCTTCTTGACAGGCTTAGTTCTTATATGTAAAATGGAAGATTTTTTCCTCGGCTACCTCCTGGTCTTGGCGCTAGTTCTCGGGTGCCTGACCCAACCCGGCTGCACTGTGGTCACGTCACCAAGGATGATGGTTTTCCCGTCTCCATTTCTCGTTTGGCTGAACCGTCTGTCTTCTTCTTGGATACTGCCCAGCATGGAAGCCTCTTTGGATCTCGTCTCCTGAACGGGGATTCTTTCCTCAGTTCCCTCCTGGTCTCAGTGTCATTTCCCTGACCACTAGGGAGGTTCTTGCTTAGCGGGCTCAACTCTCTATGCTCAAAGGGGGTGGCTCCCCTCTGGCGAGAAGGAAAGAATTTCCTAGATCTGTCACAGTAGTCATCCACATGCTCCTGAAACTCACATTTTAGATGACAAATAAGCCATGCCATGGGAGTCTAGAAACCATGCAAGTGTAAAAATAGGTGCTAATGCTACTACAAGAACCATAAAAAACAGTAGGTCAGAGATGCTCTGGAACATGGGCAGGGTTAACCTTCATGGCTTCCCAGGTGTTTCAGTTGCAACTGTGCGCTTCCTATTGAGACTACCCTGTATCCACTTCTATGAGATTTTGACGTGGTTTATTAGTTTACACTTCTTGTTGATTTTTATGGATCTACTTCTTACAACCGTATCACGGTCACACAGTGTGTGATCAATTCTGTAATGCATTTGTGGTGGAAGAGCATGTGCAATTTTCTGTGCTCTTGGGTGGAGGCGGGACTCAAAGCATGTGATGTAATTTCTACTCCCAAATTTTTGTAAAATATTACCAGTTAAAGTGTGTTTCTGTAAATGCACGCCTGGTGTGTCTAGTAAGGTGGAGATTTTCATTTTTCATATCCCAGGGAAGCCGTCTCCATGTACTGAGAGACAGGAATGTTATTAAGAGAGGACACAGACAGAGGTAACAGTTCTGAAAGCCTATCTTGCCCTATAGCTATGGTGAGGATTGCCCTAGCCAACAATACTAAGGAGCCTCTATGTCCAGAAATCCAAAACAAAGGTCTGCCTGTATCAAAACCTAGTACAACAATTGCATTCACAAATCAGTTAAATCCAAGCATTAGTTGCATATAATTTAAGGAACTGAATGTCACCCTGACGCGTGTTTCGAGCAAACGCTCTTCTTCTGAGGCTGAAAACATCACACATAAGTCATTTGCCAAAGACATAGATATGTTATATGAAGTGAATGCACAAACCAAAAATGAGGACAGTTATACATAAGCCCATTATCATATACCAAAAAACATGTGCATATAGTCAATAGCATCAAATTGTGTTGTGTGAAAGATCCATAGGATATTCACATCCATTAAATAAATCATACGAATTGTGGTTAAAAATATTAAAAAAACTAAAAACATACAAACATATAGAGAAAGAAAGGGAGATGAAAAAACAATCATGATTATTAATATTCTTATTAGATGCATTGCAAGGTGGTTTGGTATATGTGCCAATACCAAATCTGGAAAAACTGCGTTCAATTAGCAAATGTACCTTGTGTATGCTCTTTGGTCTTGAAATATATCTCTAAAGGGTACAAATTGACAATAGTCATACTCGTATTGTTGTTATGCGCACAATAACTGCAACCATGATGCCAAAACCATATTTGTCACATTACTAAACTTTGGTACTGGATGTGTATACTTCCACTTACCAATTAGCGTTTGCCGGTAATATAACACTTTTTGGTTGACTAACTGGAGATAAATATACTGATCTAATTAGCTAATACATCCAATATATTCAGTCAGAAAGAAGCAGTCAATGTCTTGACTAGGTATAACCTATTCGCAGTTGCGCCCATCTGTTAACTTACCTGATAATTCAAAAAAACTCTAGCTCCATGAAGACGTGTTAACACATGTATTATAATAGCTAAAAAGCAAAGAAATGTAAAAACACACATGTATTAGATATATGCAAGTAGTTTTGTATATTCCATTTAATTACGCCATGGAAGACGGCTTCCTATACACGGGAACTAGCATAATGGCTAATTCTCACCAGTATTTTAACTGATCATTCAATGAATAGCGCTTGGAATCCAGTGTCATTGTCCCTCATATTAAAAAGGTCATGGTTTTCATTGCGTTGCCAATTACCCAAATTTCTTTCCAAGTATGTCCAGCATGGTGGAGAGGTAGCATGTGCTGTGCCAAACTGGCTACAATCTGCGCTATCACTTAGCGCCACAAGGCAAACAGCAGTGCTAAGTAATGCCCCAATCTAACCCATTGGGTCCAGTTCTAAATAAATTGTATGAAAGGATTATCCTTTGTTCTAGTAAATTGTGAAACCTTCATATTTATTTTTAAATATAAGTAGAGAAAGATGACCTTCGAAATAAAAAGTTATGTGTGTTACTAATTGGATCAGATAAGTGCCCCGAGTGCACATCAAGCCTCACATCGTTCGCACTGATCATTCACGAGCACCAACACCGGTTTGAAAAACCCAAACTTTTCCTGAGACAAGTACGCACTATGCCGTGCATTACTGATATAGATGAGTCAGCAGCAACACTGTGGCTCCTTGACAATGTGGAAGTCGCCGAAAAGGCATGGTTGGGATACAATTACTCATGATCCCTTGGCAGCTATAATGCTCTCAATCTCATCACGTAGATAATAATGCGCTTCAGTTAACTGATCTGAGCCTGTGTGCTTCTTTCTCTGTTTTGTTTTACATTGCACATGGTTTCTCACGTTCGTTCATGTGTGATCCCGGTCAAACTTCACTTTCATTTTCTGGTTGACATTGGCAATTATCAGATAAATTAACAGATAAACGCAACTGCGAAACTATATAGGTAATACCTAGTCAAAAGACATTGAAAGCTTCTTTCTGCCTGAATATATTGGATGTATTAGCTAATTCGATCCGTACATTATTTGTCTCCAGTTAGTCAACCAACAAGTGTTATATTACCAGCAAACGCTAAATTGGTAAGTGGAAGTATAGACATCCAGTACCAACGTTTAGTAATGTGACTAATATGGTTTTGGCATCATGGTTGCAGTTACTGTGCGCATAACAACAATAGGAGTATGACTAATGTCAATTTGTACCCTTTCGAGATATATTTCGGGACCAAAGAGCATACAAGGTACAATTGCTAATTGAACGTGGTTTTGCCAGATTTGGTATTGGCACATTCACCAAACCACCATGCAATGCATCTAATAAGGGTATTAATAATCATTGTTTTTTCATCTCCCTTTCTTTCTCTATATGTTTGCTGTTGTATGTTTTTGTTTTTTCAATTTTTAACCACAATTCGTATTATTTAACGGATGTGAATATCCTATGGATCTTTCACACAACACAATTTAATGCTATTGACTATATGCACATGTTTTTTGGTGTATGATAATGGGCTTATGTATAACTGTCCTCATGTTTGCATTTTTGGTTTGTGCATTCACTTCATATAACATATCTATATATTTGGCAAATGACATGTGTGACGTTTTCAGCCTCAGAATAAGAGCGTAGGCTCGAAACACGTGTCGGGCTGACATTCAGTTCATTAAATTATATACAACTAACACATGGACTTCACCGATTTGTGTGCAGTGTGAATGCAATTGTTGTACTAGTTTCCTATAACTGAAGTACTTGGCAATGAACCTGTGGCTTACACTCATCTGCAGCCATCTCCCTAATTGATTTATGTACAAGCGCTTGGGTTTCTATTTCTTCTCTTGCCATAGTTTTTTGTTGTATCAAAACCTATGCTTGTCCTCACTTCCAATACCTAAAATGTAGTGCAGGGATATTCTTACTCAAAATAGTGTTCAAATTAAAGCATGGAGCAATCTCTAGCTGCCTTCCCCAAGTTCAGTATACAGTTCAAAGAAAACCATGTTCTCAAAAGGAGCTCAGGCTCTTTTCTCCCAAGCTGCATGTACTGGATCACCAAAACAAAGTTCCAAAAGAGTTTGGGGTTCCCTCCCCCAAGTTTTAAACCTGGATTCACAATACAATGTTCCCAAGGTAATGTTTGCAAGAAGCTCAGGATTCCCTTCCGTAACCTTCAAGTCTTTTATGATCCAACAAAGGCACAGGGTTCTTCCCCCAAGCCACAGATGCTGGTTCACAACTATTCAAAAGTTCCAAAAGATGATTCTGGCAAGATAATGTTTCCAAGAAGCTCAGGATTCCCTTTTCCCAAGCTTATTGCCAAAACCAACATTCATCTCTTTCTGGTTTCTAGGTTGTTTGCGCAGTTCCTTCTCATTTGTTGGGGCTCCCTGGTCTAGGCACAGTTGACAGACCACACGGGCCATCCACTACAGGTCAAGCAACGCAACCAGTTGCCCTTACTAAAGCACTTTATCCCCATAATTTAGGATGGCCGCGTTATTCACATTTGGAGGGTTCAAATGCAGCTCTTTAACTTTCACATTCAGTATTTTGCTCACACTTTGTTGCTCCCCTTGACTGCTCATTTACAGAAAAAACGTAGCTTACCATTTGGGTTTTATCAGAGGCTTTCAATAACGTGCTGCCTGCACGCGACCACTCGGATACAATGTTGATTCATTGACATTGAAACGTGCAGCGGGTCTTTCATTCATTAGCACTCACCACTCGTGTAAACTGTTCAGCTTCTTCGTTAGCACAGTCTGATCTCACTGCCTGCAGACATCCCTAAACTTTTGCTTCCAGTCAGGGAACAAGCACTTCTCAGTAGCACAGAGACCGCCTATTTCCACAGCTCCCAGCTCTCGCTGGCTCCTTGGAAACATTCTCCCTCGCCACGCAATGACACACTGCCACAATGTGTCCTTCTCCAGCGTCTCCGCACTCCGTTCCTCTCCAGGTTTCTTGTGAGCTGTACTGGCCTTCCTGCTCCTCTTACCCAACCGGCTTCTCGCTCTTCCCAGGCTTCCTTCTGCTGTTCGTGAACTCCACTTTTTTATACACCTGTGAGTCTATAACGGCAGCAAGGGCAAGTTCTCAGGCTCAATTGTCTGACCACAACTAATCCAATTAACAGGACATGCCTGACTTTCACCTCTATAGCCTTCAGGTGCCTGCCTATTCATATCAGTACTGTAGTGGCGTCTCCTATAGGTAATCTTCATTACTCTTGGTAATCTTCATTAGTCTTGGGGTTAGTTTCTTCTTCTCAATAGTTAATCTGACTTCAGGGGGAGAAGTCGGATATGGGCAACAATATCTTACGAAGGCTGATGGAGGGTAAGATAAATCACTGTTAGGAAATGGGGGATACCATTTCTCACCCTCTGGTACCCTCTGCCGCATCCCCACAGACCCTCCACCCAGGTGATCCTCTTCGCAAGTCCACCCCCAGAGTCGGGATCCAAAAGCAATGGCCCTTCCTTGGCCACCTGAACAGAAGATCCCGGGGGAGTGGAAGTGAGAGTACCTTCAGGTTTCTCACAGTACCAACTGTGGTCATCTCCCGATATATGGTATGGTCGGTCCCACCTTGCAAGCAACAAGGTGTTCTAGTGCTGTCAAAGAGTAACATGCTTCTTTATATAGCGGGAAAGCTCATGTACAGCCTTGTACATAGCCTATCATCGAAATACCTTTGCAAATGAGGCATAGGAACCTGCAGTAGGTTTTGATAAACTCTCCTCATAGCCGGGGTGATGGGAGTTGAAGCCTGCTTCTCGTGGATGCAGGCAATTTATCCAGAGTGTACAGCCAGTTGGATTCAGGGAACAGGGGCCATGATGTGAAGTCTAATTTATGCCCAGAGTGACAATGGTGCACAGCAGGACTCAAGACATTTCAAATTATCTAAACAATGTATTTAAGATAGCATCCGGGCACAACAGCACTCCCCCAAACTCCCAGAGAAGGCCCCTGGTCCCTCGCTGTGGAAACTTTGAACCATGTTCTTCTTGGCACCCAGACGTTGGGGCATATGCATTGCACCCCATTTTGGTACTGGTCTCCACAAATCCCTGCAAATGTAAGTTAAACTGGTTACTACAGCCCTCCAGGTATCTAGCCTCACAGGAATCCAGAGCATGACAATGCCTTCTTGTATTCTGGATTTCACTTTTTCTCCAGTTCCCACTTATGCGGCAGAGGGTACCAGAGGGCGAGAAATGGTATCCCCCATTTGAGGATTCCATCCCAGCTTCTATTATGAAGACTATTGCACCTGACATTCTTTTTTTTTTTTTAAACTCTTTTTATTGAATTTTATGATGAACAACAATAATAAACGTTCCCTCCAACCCACCTCCCTACTCCCCCCCCAACATCAAGCAATAACTCCCAGATCGTTGCCCTCTCGAGCACACACCCCACGCTCAGTGTAGGTCCAAAAGCTTCAATCGCTGCGGGCACCACATTACCCTAAAATCGTCTCCAAGGAAGTTCATGATCTCTCCCCATTCCGCTGCAAAGTTCTGCACTCTATTGTCCTTGGCAAACGTAGCCCATTCCAGAGCCGCTATTTCCCAAATCTTCCGGTACCAATCCTGATATTGAGGCACCTCCGGCCCCCTCCATCTCTGAGCTATTAACAACATAGCTGCCAGGACCACAATAGTTTTGGCCTTTTCCCTACCTCTCATTTCCCCCTGGTTCAGAGATTTCCGAAGGCCTAACAAAATATGTGCAGGAGTTCTTTCGTCCGCCTCCCCGAAGGCCTGTTCCTGTGCCTGTCGAATTTCTTCCCAGAAGGGCTCTATCAAGGGGCACCCCCACCAAATATGATCTGCTGACCCTATCATCCCACAGCCCCTCCAGCATTTCTCGGATTTTCCAGGGAACATCCTGTGTAGCCGGACCGGGGTGCACTGCCACCCTACAAGAACCTTATACCAGATTTCCTGAAGCTGGGACGCTTTGGCTAGTTTGGGAATCCTCTTCCATAGTGTCTCCCATTCCTCCCTAGTCATCTCGCGGCCCACAGTTCGATCTCATTCCCTCATATAGGGCCAGTTCAAACCTATTTTGTCTTTTTCCAAGATTTTATAAATGTTGGATATGAGGCCTTTCGACCCATCATTAGTAAGAAGAAATTTCTCAAAAGGGGTGGGTTCTCGTGTGGCTGCTTGTTTGACCCCTGGGTGCAGAAGCCAATGCCGTATTTGCGCATACCGCAGCCGTTCCCCTTCCTGTAGCGTAAATTCCCTCTTACAATCATAGAAAGATAGTAACTCCCCTCCACGGAACATATCTGCCAATTTTCTGCAACCGCCCTCCCGCCATTTGGTAAATGCTCCCTTTTCCAAGTCTGGGGTGAAATCTCCATTCTCAAAGATCGGTGTGAAGGGAGATGGAAAGGTGGTGATTCCCACAGATCTCGCTAGCTTGTCCCAAGTGTCGGCCATAAGCCTGGTAATTGCACTTTTATACAGGTGCCGGGGTCTATGCGGTTTGGGGAGCCATAGCACTTCTGCTAGGTTGCGATGTACCACTGCTCTGTCCATTCTCACCCATAACTTGCCTTGCGTCGCCTCCTCCCCCCTCAGCCACTCCCTGATAATTCGAATTTGGGTCGCTTCGTAATAGCGCTTAAAGTTAGGTTGGGCCATCCCTCCCTCCCTCCCTCCCTCCCCCCTAGCTGCCCGTAGAAGCCTCTTCCCACCCTGGGTCTTTTCCCCTCCCATATGAAACTTTTAGTTAGCGCCTCCAGTTCTTTAAAGAAACTTGCCGGGATCGGTAGTGGGATTGCCTGAAATAAATATAGAAGCCTCGGGAGAGTGACCATCTTTACCGCCGCTATACGCCCCAACCATGATACCCTGAGGCCCTGCCACCGCTGGAAGTCTTTCTGAATAGCCTTGAAAAGAGGAGGGAGATTAGCCCCATACCAGCCTGTTAAGGAGGCCGTGATTTTCACTCCTAGGTAGCGAATCCCACCCGGACTCCACTGTAAAGGGGTACTGCCTCTCAGTCTATCACCATCCATTACCCCCAGCGTTAAGCTCAGAACCTCTGACTTGTTGGCATTGATCTTCAAACCCGAGGCCGCACCAAAGTTTTCCAAGAGGGCAATACTAGCCCGAAGCGAGTCGCTTGGCGCAGATAACATAAGCAGCATGTCGTCCGCAAACGCTGCAACCTTGTGCTGCTGACCTCCAAAGGGAATGCCCTGGATGTCCGCCGCTTCCCTTATTGCCTGCAGGAGCGGTTCCAAATAGATTGCATAAAGGATTGGGGAAAGCGGGCAGCCCTGTTTAGTCCCCCTATGTATGCGCACCTGTCTAGAAGCCGTGCCATTCACCATTATTCGAATGGACGGGGCCTGATAATTGGCCCGGACCATCGTCAGAAACTCCCCTCCGAAGCCCATTTTTTCCATTACACGAAATATAAAGGGTCACTCCACACGATCGAAAGCTTTCTCCGCGTCTAGCGCCACCAGGACTGCAGGAACGCCGGTTTTCTGTACTTTTTCGACTATATGGGCCACTCTCCTAATATTGTCTGCGGTCTGCCTGCCCCTGATAAACCCTGCTTGATCCGGGTGAATCAAGTACGGGAGGATGGAGTCAAGCCTATTCGCCAGGATCTTAGTGTATATCTTCGCATCTGTATTTATTAAAGCTATGGGACGATACAAAGCTCTCTCCTCTGGGTTTTTCTGTGGCTTAAGGACAAGAGTAACCTTAGCTTCTTCCATGGACGGAGCAACTCGACCGGTGTGACGAAACAAGTTGTATAATGAAGTTAAGTGCGGGGCCAACTGTGAAATGAACAATTTATAGAATGCGGCGGTATAGCCATCCGGGCCGGGTGCTGTGTGTGCCGGGAGCGCCCTAATAACCCCCCTGACCTCCTCCTCAGATATTTCTCTGTTAAGGGCTTCCCTCTCGTCGCTACTTATTTCCCTCAGTCGAACCCCCTAGAGAAATGATTCCTGTTTATCCATCAGGGGATGTTGGGAGGCATACAGTGAGTCATAGTACTGGGCCAGGGCGTCCTGCAAGTCTTCCTGCCTAGTGATCCGCTCCCCCGGGTCCAGTTGCAGCGCCGAGATAGTATTTCTTGCCCTTTTGCCCCTCAAGAGGCGGGCCAATAGGGTGTCTGCCTTATTGGCTTTCGCATAAAATTGTTGTCTTACTGCTAGAAGCGCCCCCTCAGCCTTTTTAGTACGTAATAGCTCCAATTGGCCCACCGCCTTCCTATATGCGCGCATAGCCCTTCTCGAGGGGGTTCCACCCGCCGCCTGCCTAGCCGCTTCCACCTCCGCTTCCAATTGAGCTTCTAACGCTCTTAGCTGCTTAGCTCGATGAGCGGAAAGTGCGATTATTTCTCCCCTGAGTGTCGCTTTATATGCGTCCCATCTAATGCCTTCATCTGTATCACCTTTCTTATTAGTGGCAAAGAATAGTCTTGTTTTCTCTTCAAGAGTTCCCCGGGCCGCAAGGTCCCTTAGAATGGCTCCCGGGACTTTCCATCCCCAAACGCCCCTCGCCCTTCGGCCAAGGTCTAATACCACCGAGACCACTTTATGATCTGCAATACCGATCGGGCCTGTGTGCACTTCCCGTATGGCGCTCAGCAGAGACCCAAATGTAGTCAATTCTGGACTGGGAGCCATGCACCCCTGAGAGGAAAGTATAACCCTCCTCCTCCCCCCTTGTTACCCTCCATGCATCACGGAGCCCCATCCTACCAATCCTGTTTTTCATACTCGTGGACATTGCTGCGCCCCCCCTGTCTCTCTGGTTGCCAGACCCATCCCTCCCCCTGTCCCAAGCTATATTTAAGTCTCCCATTAAAACTATAAAACCCCAAGCCTCAAGACCTTCTGCAAGAATTGCTCCTGACCAGTATTAGGAGAATACACTACCGCAAGAGTGTATTGGGCCTCGTAAGCGTCCCCCTTACCACAATGTATTGACCTTCTTTATCCCTAGTTATGTCCGAGATTTTAAAGTCGACTGTATTCTTAATAACCAGGGCTACCCCCCTCGCCTTGGTGTGCCCCGAAGCATGTAAGATTCGATCATATCCGCGCAGCTTCAACCTGCTCTGATCCCTGTGTAGGAGGTGGGTCTCCTGAAGCCCCATTATATCCGGTCCTTCTTTCTGTGTAAAGAGTTCAAGTTTCTTCCTCTTTAGAGGGGTATTTAAGCCCCTCACATTATGCGTCAAATACTTGAGACGAGCTCTACCCAGAGTAAGATGCCCCTACGTGAAGGTGTTTGGCTACTCTTCCCCTCTGTCAATTGCTCGACATTGACCCCTTGCCAACTTTTCCCTCCCTCCCCTCCTACCCTCCCTCCCTCCCTCCCCTAGAAGGCCATAACCTTCCCGCACTCCCGACTCGGGCATCTACGCCCTTACAGATTCCAGCATGGATGCTCCCCGTAAGACCAATAGCCTACTGCAATCCTTTGGGGGCCCACCACCCCTATGAATACCTGAGCAATCTAGGACCTAGCGGGGGAGCCGCCACCCGCGTCCATCTTTCCCGTATTGTGGAGGTCGCCGCTCCGTGGTCTCCTTTTCTTGTCTCCAACTGTCGACCATTCCCACGGTCTTGGTCTTGAACGTTTGGTCAACGCCCTTGTTCCGGTCCCAGAGGGGGGGGTCCTCCAGGTCAATACGCAACAGATCAGCTCCCTCCTGTAGGGAGGTGATGCGCCTTTGGGCGCCCTCCCATTCGAATAGTAACCCAAACAGAAAGGTCCATTTATATCTAATTGTTTTCTCATTGAGGAGACGTAGCAGCGGCCCCATTTGCCTCCTCTTCACGAGTGTACTAGCCGCCAGGTCTTGATACAACGCTATTTGTTGGTCCTGAAACTTGATAGGTTCATGCTGCCTTGCCGACCTAAGGACCTTTTCCTTCTGTGCGTACCTTGCGAATGCTGCCAACACATCGAGGCTTTGCTGGCCGGCCAACCCTATGGACTCGATCCAGCTCTATTACTTCCGAGTTGCTTTCTCCAAGGATCTCCGCAAAGATGCTTTGAAGCACCCCTTTCAAGTCTCTGTCGAGCACCGTTTCCGGCAGCATTTTCACCCGGATGTTAATCCTTCGTGATCTGTTCTCCAAGCCCTCTAGCTGTATTTCAAGGTTTCTGGTAGCTGTGTCCAGCCTCTCTATTGCCTCACTATTAGCTGTTGTGTCTTTGTCAATTTCTTGGAGGCCTTTCTCCAGGGAGTCAGCTCTTTCCCCTAGTTGCCTCATTTCCTGTTTCATTTCTCCTATTGCTTCATTAAGGTCAGACCGCATCAACTGGAATTGGTCCTGAAATGTCTTTGCCAGATTCGCTTGTAAAGCCTGCAACTCCCCCAGGAGCTCGCACCTTGGCATTGTCGCTGTGTCGTCTGCTGTGCCGTCTGCTGTGCCGTGAGCACTCTCCTCCCTCTCCGAACTCCCAAGGGCCTCTGGACCATCCTTTGGGTTTCGTGCCTGCCACATCATTTGCAGGGTGCCCCGAGTGTCCTCTGCTACCTGCTGCGCCCTCCCTCCTTTCCCCTTAGATTTGGTAGACATGGTCCAGCTGCGCCTCGTCCTCCAGACCGGATTGCTCCACCAAGGATGTGTCGGCCTTTGCCTTCTGCTGATTTCCACCAGACCGGGGGGGCGCGGGATGTCTCGCTGCGGCCTGGGGGGGGGGCTCCCAATGGGGGACTGCGCCTCTATCCGCCGACAATTTGTTCTGCGCCGCGTCTCCCTCCTCGCCTCTCCTGGCGCCCTTACTCCCTCACTGCTCCGCCTGCAGTGGGTCTCCCCTGACCACCCTCACTGCTGGGCCCGGCTGCCCCCCCCCGCCTCACCGGAGCAGGCACCGAACCTTCGGAGGGGCTCTCGAACGAGCGGGGCGCGGGACAGCCTTCCCCGCCGTGCGGTCCGACGGGGGGGGGGGGGTCGTCTGCCGGCCCGGGACCGCCCCCACTCCTCCCTCTTCTGATGGGGCGCCTGTGCCCCGTTTCAGGCGCTACCGGAGCAGAGGTCCTTCTGCCGACGTGCCCCCCGAGCACTTTTCTTCCCGTGGAGCGGCCGCTCCCCCCGGGTGTCCCAGACTACGCAGATCCTCCGGAGGGGCCGGGCCGCGTTGCTCACCAAGGCACTTCGGTGCTGCCGCTTCCAGCTCCTCCCTGCACGACAGCCGCCACTTCCTCGCCGGACGCGGCCGTCCTACCTCGCCAACATTCCCTGCGACTCCGCGGCGCAGCCCCCGCTATCCGTGGGGGACCGCTAGCAGGGTGGTGGGCACCTTTGTTTAGCTGGTCTGCGAGGAGCGTCGTCGGCACGTCAGGCTGTGCCAGCGGCCATCTTGGAATCCGCACCTGACATTCTGACTGAGATCACATTGGCAATAAACAACTCGTGTCAGTTGGAATTTGTTCCCCCAGAACTGAAATCTGCAAGGGTTATTGCCCTCCTTAAAAAGCCTTCTTTGGACCCCACTATCCCGGCTAATTTCCGCCCTATTTCTCTGCTTCCGTTTCTGTCCAAATTGCTGGAATCACTGGTCACACCGCTTCTGTCCTCTTTTTTGGAATCTTCCAAAATATTTAATCATGCACAGGCGGGTTTTAGGCCTGGGAGAGGTACGGAAAGTGTCCTTGTCTCGATGCAGGATGACATGTCCAGACTTGTCGATGCTGGTGGAGTTGGGGCCCTGATCCTGTTAGATCTCTCTGCCGCATTCAACACGGTGGACCACTCCATCCTTTTCTCTCGCCTCTCACAGATTGGGATACCCGGTGTTGTTCTTGCTTGGTTTACTTTGTTTCTTCGGATCGCACACAGACCCTCGCCATGCCACCGTTTCTCTCCCCTTCTTGCTTTCTCACTTGTGGTGTCCCTCAGGGATCCTCTCTATCGCCAATTTTGTTTAACATCTATATCTGGGCCCTGATTTGTCTCATCCGCTCTTATGGGCTAAATTGCTACTCATATGCGGATGATACCCAAATCCTGATCCGTCTGGACCAGGATCAGTCAGAGACCTCTGTCTGCCTCCACGACTGCCTTAGGGCAGTCGGGATCTGGATGGATCAGAATTGGCTAAAGTTAAATGGTGATAAGACGGAGGTATTGGTAGGCTGCCCCCCCCAACCCCTCCTTGTGGACCCCTGCTTTCTGGCCCTCTGCCTTGGGACCGCTACCCAATCCAGTTAGCAAAGGCAAGATTTAGGACTTATCCTCTCCGCTTCTTTGTCATTGTCTAACGAGGTTGCGGCTGTGTGCCAGTCCACTCACCACCAGATTAGAATCCTTAAGAGGGTCATGCCATTGATCCCGGTAGCCCTCCGCCCCCCCCCCGTGGTAGCCGCGTTAGTCCTTACACGACTGGACTATTGTAATTCGCTCTACCTGTCTCAACCTATCGGCCTTATACACCGCCTTCAGCGTATGCAGAACCTGGCTGCTAGGCTGGCTACTGGCTCCCCTTATGGTGCCTATATCACGCCTGTGCTTCGCCAACTGCATTGGCTCCCGGTGAACCAACGAATTCAGTTTACATCTCTGTGCATTGTTCACCGGGCAATTCATGGTCAGGGTGCCGAATTTTTGCAGCTTAAATTTACCCGATACCGTCCGGACCAGGACCTCCGCTCTGCTACTTCTAACCTGCTCACTGTCCCTAGGTTTAACCGGGCAAGGCTCGGCGGTAGAGCCTTCTCTGTTACCGCGGCCATACTTTGGAACAGCCTCCCTGAATCTCTTAGGGCCACTGTTAACCATCTTGGATTCAGAAGAGCGTTGAAAACCAACCTGTTCTAAGCCGGACCACTCCATTGGTCTTCTTCGACTGGGTAGCTTCCTTCCAGCGCCATGATGCCTTTGGGCGAACGCGCGCTTTACAAATGTTAATAACAATAACATAACTTATCCCCCCTGCTCTTGGGGCCTAACTACTAATGGATAAGGTTTATTAGCCTGTTCAAGCATCTACTTGCAAATCCCACCTTTGCTGTGTTGAATCAATCATCTGATTTTCAACAGTCTACCTGCCTGAATGTTCACTGAAAAAGGTTGCCTGTGTGCTATTCTCTGTAGAACTCCTTTTAGCTTCTGCTCTTTTCAGACTCTACAGTCACTGTGTTAGGACCACTCCCTTACCGATTACAGGTACTCTTAACAACTAATCTTGATTTACTGGGTTCCATGTCTTAAAATCGCGGCAAAAATGGCTGTGTATACAAAACATTGCGGCAAAAATGCTGTGGTTTTGCTGTCACAATCATGTAAAGGATGCGGGGGACACCCCTGCAACCCCCGGACCCATTATACCATTTAAAGGGAGCGGGGGACACCCCCGCTCCCCTTATATGGTATAATGGGGTACACCTTTACCGGGTCAAATCACAGCATTTTTGCTGCGATTCATTTTTTACCAGCAACATTTTTGCAGCAATTTTATTACCCGATACCGTTTACTGGAACCTAGCCACCTCTTTGGTTTACTGAAAAGCAACTACTTTGTCTTCATGAATTGGATTCTTGCTTGTCCGAGTTGACCTGTAGGCTTATGCCACGTCATCTAAGCCCTTTAATATCCCTTTAGGGCACTGTCCATAAATTGTTAATATTGTGGCAATTTTTGCACATCAGTTACCTAATGCTTTTGATTGCCAACGAATCAGAAGAAAGCATATGAACCTACAGAGAGACTGCCCAAAGACTGCACATAAGCTCTAACACTCCAAAGTACTGTAACAGAAGGTCTGATGCCTGGTCCCTCAGACATGTTCCTGATAACAACACTTTTTTTCCTGCCCAAAGCTGCTGCTATAGAGCATTCTTAAAATTAACAAGCCCACTCTTTCACCCTGTTGATGGCAAGCAATCATTAGCTACCTACGAAATAAGGGGTGCATCATGCACATCTTATGGCTACGGCGCAACAAACAAAAGCATAGAGACACAGTGGACACTCTGAACCATGCATGCTACCCAAATGTCATTCTCAGAATATCAATAGGAGACAGTCTTCATAAATGTTTTGGGCTTCACGGTTACAGCTTTGCTCAAGTAACACTATTTTTACTAAGTGAAGCCGATAATGAAATAGAAGGCACATTTTACCAATTTATCTCCACCAGTGGCAATTACACCAACCCCTATCTGCGTGTCCAGCCTACAGTCAGCCCTGAAAAATAGCAAGACTACCTATTTTCTAGTCTCATGCAATAAATAAACTGAGCTCAAACACTTCGCTACCCCATACCTACTTGCATAGGCGAATGCCTAGGTAGGACACATCCCTGTCAAGCACCACTGGTTTGTTTTTGCAAGTAGGATAACTGGCATCAAGAAAGCGACATAGCAGACCTTTCAACAAGCAACTGGGAAGTAAAGATCCATATTCCCAATAGTCATCTCTACTCAAAATGTACCCAGTCTTGATACAATACCACAGGTGATCAGAGACCTGCTGATCAATGGAGAGGGGTTCAAAGGGAACGGGAGGGGCTTAGGAAGAAGCACACTCACGTATGGGGTGTGCACTGATGTTACAGCTGTGAAAGCAGCAAATTCAACTCCAGGGCAAGGTGGCTGTAGAGGCTAACACAGCAGAGGTAACATGTACTAACTAGCCTCCAAAGTGCTGTCGCAGATTGTGCAAACTGCCTCCCAACAAAACAAGACTTCAGCTACATCCACAGGAAGAACATACAGCCCTCCTGCCCAACATGCCTTCGCCTGCTCCCACAAAAGTGAACGCACAGCCAAACATAACTTCAGCTACTACCATCGAAACAGCAATCTGTCCGCCAAGAAACTTCAACTCCTATTACAAGGGAAAAAACGGCCCTTCTGCCCAACACAGCTTCACCTGCCACCACAGGCAAATGCTATTGTGCGAATAAATACTTCAGCTGCTTGGCAGATCAGCCTGTGGAGTGGACACCACGATTATGCCTGTTGGGTGCGGTGGGAAAACAAACCCGACAAGGCGAAAACTTTTGAATTTGAGCCTGTTGATAGCCAAAAGAGCAATATTAATGAAGTGGAAAAGTGCAACACCGCCAACCAGGACGGACTCGGACAGAGATATGTTATGGACAAACGACATAGAAGAGCTATATAGAGACTTGGTGCTGCCCTCCTCTAGACCCAGAAACATATGGGCCAGGTACAAACAATACTTGCTAGATAAAGCTGAAATTGAAAACCCAGACTCGGACTGAGTAATTGTGTACGATGTACTGATAGAAATTTTGAACATATATATATGTATGTGCAATAATAAATAAAGTTTAAAAAAATTCAAAAAAATACTTCAGCTGCTGTCACAGAAGTAGACAAGTGTCCTCCAACTAACGAGGGCTTCAGCTGCTGCAACGCATAGGTGGATGTAAAAGGCGGACAAATGCCCACGGAGCACCTCTGCTCTGCCTCTCACACCTGAAGACAAAAATAACTGGCGCACGACACGGCATCCCAGTGATTTTTTATCTTTTGAACAGGTCTCTGCAGCAAACCATTTACAACATTAAGTGATCAGTGATTGGAACAGGTAAATGGAAGTAACCGTTGCTTTGGCACATTTTTCTTAAGAGTTATATAGGATTTTAATAAGCTATTTGAGTGTGATAAAAAATTCTGGGGGGTACAGAACAAGCTGTGTGAAGCAATGCCCGTCATTGATTTCATTTCACTTTGTGTTTATAGGAGATTTCTAGTAGGTCGTCACTATTTTGCATACTGTGATTTGTAAGCTTCCATTCTGGAATGCATCAATAAAACTGCACTCAGAGGGGGGTCTTTTTTCAAGTCCTATGGAGTGGGAAAAGTACATTAAAAGTGTTTGCTGACACTTTTTATGTGCAGCAGGATTATGTATTTGTTGGCAAGCAAAGTTAAAGAGCAGAGCAGACTTAACATGTTCACTTGCTCTTCTAGGTTCACCTGCCAGATCCGCTTGGTTTTGCGCCAGCATGTCTTTTTATGCTAGTCGAAAATCATGGCCTAACTTTTGCACCTGATAAAAGCAAGCAGATTCCAAAGTAATCAATTGTAGATGACTCCTGTATTCGTTGAGGAAGACATTTACACTTCTCCTGAAAACCTAGTGGAAAAGTGAAGAGTAAAAGGTGATTTGGCCTGGGTTTCACCATTTACTTCTCCACATGGAAACAATTAAAATTGCACCTTGGAGTCAGTTTCCACAAAAGTGGACCCATCTGTGCAATTTAGGATTATAACAAAATTAAACCTATACTCTTTTTGAACAACATGTTTGTACAATCGTGTTAACTTTGTGGGGTTGGTTTATCATGCGACTTGTGCACTTTTAATGTCATCTGCACTAAACAGTATTATTTGGGGTTTTAAAACCCAAACATGAACACATTTGTACCAACTTCAGCTGGGAAAATGGGTGGCCAAGTGGCTAAATGTTACACTATGCACAAATTACGGTTTTGCAACTTAACCAAAGTGTGCGATACTGGGAAAAGCATTTCATCTCACTGTGTCTTACCTTCCACAATGATGTGTCCCAAGAAGTTATTCAGTTTGCAGTGTAGGCTTTTCCAAAAAAGGCTCAATCTTAGTTTACAAGTGACTTTTCATATTTACCACACAAACTAGCAGATGTTTCCCAATGTGTACATCGCCCTGAGGATATTGGTCCCATTTGCGATTGCTGCGTGTCTGTGTCTCTCTCCCTCTCATAGTAGTACACCCTCAAAAACGTGCTGCAAATAAGCCGCTAAAACATAAAACCCATCCTTCAAAATGACTGTGTGCTTAGGAGTGGTGGAAACAGGAATGGTGGTAAAGGAGAGAGGATGGAATGTGGCTGGGGAGTGAATGGCGACGGGGAGTGGATGGAATAGAAAGGGGATAGCAGTAAATTGATGTTGCCACTATATTTTTCTACGGTTTTGGTCTAGGTATGCACCTTCTTAATGCATATATGTTGAATAAAAAGATGCATAACTAATCCTTAGAATACGATTAATTGGGATTCACCTCTCAGGCCCTTGTCCAGATGTACGTGTTATGCAGATTTGTGTTCATGTTGTGGTAATAGTTTCCCTTACATGGAAAGGGAGAGGATGTGAAAGGATTGGGGCTCTTATTTAATATGTGTGATATGGGATATGTGTGAGGGGATGGGAGAGGAAGGTAGAAAATTTTGGGGAAGGGTACGGGAGAACATATGATTTTGGAAGTGATATGTCGATGGGATGGAAGGGGAGAGCAAATTTCCCTTACCATTTCAACAAATTGAATGATCCCAAACAAGTCACTTTGTCAGAAATATCTGGAGAGGTGAAAATGCTGTGTTGAGCCAGAGTCATACTCCTAAACACACATGTAAAAAAAAAAAAAAAAGACAACTTCAAAACATTAAACATGTGTCCCTAAAGTTAATCATGACTGCCAACTCATCCCCAACTGAGCTCTGTCCCCACGTGCGTCCGACCCAGGCCTCTCAGTCAGTCAATCTTGCACATCGGGCAGTTTGCTTAAATATGCCACTGCTGCAACATTAGATGTAAACAGCCCTACAAAGAAATGAAAAATCTGACATCGCCACATGAGAGGAAAACTACCCTTCAAACTAACAGAGGTACTGATGCTGCCGCCACAGACGAATACTTTCCATATTCGGAGTTCTTATTTTCTGGTTGAATAAATCATTTGAGTTATACACTAATTACCGCAAACTGCATTTTCCAGTCTCGACATGAACCGCAGTGTAAATAAAAGTCTCACCATTACATTACACCTTTTCACCTAAACCAATATTTCCAAACCTGACCATTTGCTCTGGGCCCGGACAATAACTATGGTAGCAGGATAGTGCTGCGGCTTGTCGACCTCCTCCGCCCCCCCCCCCCCCTCACCGCCGGGCCCATCTGAACCGAGGGGGCAGAACTGACCCGTGGATGTGCTGCCAGTGGTACTCCTCGCTCCAGCCTCCGGACATGTCGACGACCTCTCAGCTCACCCTGGCTCCGTCGCGCTGCCGGCTGGGGCCGGTGTCCACTCCTCAAGAAGTATGCACATTAGAGCAGAAGCTTCTCTCACTCAAGTGCCAAGACGCCGGAAACCTGAGACTAAGTACACAGCATCCCCCGCACCGCTGGGATTCTCGGGGCACACGTGACATTCAGAAGGTTATTACTACTCGAGGATTTCAGATGGCCCGGAGAGCTCTCCTAATAAGAGGCAGGAGGTCGCCATTTATTGTGCTGATCGGTGGTGCTGAAACAAATTGTATAACTAAGTTTGCAAAAATGCTTAACCAATTAAACCAATACAAATGTGTCAATTCTCACAGCACCCTGTACATGATATATGGCTCCGGGGTGTTCAATCACCACGAAGTCAACAGCACCACGCTGTATTAAACATGCACCCTCCACTTTCCCATCAGGCACAGAGCCGTTTACATCACAACTGGTACAGCGAAGGAGGCCCAACACCCCCATTTCCTATAGCATCTTCTGAGCCCATTTGGGAATCAGATGGTGAAGCACAGCACCATTTCTTACAGCAACCTCACCGACCCCATCTGGGGAGCTGAAGATCTCTCGGGATCTCCATGTATTAGAGGACACCTGCAAAACACCACTGGCTACAATGCAGCAATCCCCAAATCTCCAGGTCTCACAGCACCCGTCACAACTCCGGGGGCGGATGAAGCACTTGCCATGTCCCCATTTTTCACAACACCCTCTACATCACATAAAGAATGCTGGCACGACTTCACTCCGACCCCCCCCCCCCCATCCTCTCCCTCCGCACAGCATTCCACATCTGGGGCGCTGCAGCGTCGTTTCCCCACCACTGCAATCCTTAACAAGCCTCATCCGTCATTTCTACTCTTCGAGCTCCCCTTTACCTCATATTTGGGTGTTAGTGATTAAGCACCTCATCCAACCCTACCCTTCGACATCACACCTAGGGTGCTGCAGCAACCTCGAAACCCCCATTGCTCCAGCACACATTAATCTGGGGTGTGCATCACACGCTGCACCCCTCTCTCGTGGAGCTACTGTTGCTAGCCAGCACGTTGTAATGGTGAAGCATATCGGTGCCCTGCTGTAGCACTTTTAATAAGTCAGACATCGGTTTAAATTGTACGCACACCGCGTGTTCTATTAGAAGCGATGGTCACGAGTTTAGCCACATGTACAGCATCGCAAAGCTTGCTCTTTCTTCGGCACCCCCAACTCCCCTGCACTACTGTCTGTACAATGGGTCTTCTAAACCAGCACCCAGAGAGTCAACGCAATCCTGAGGCAGGAAGGTGGGAGTTACCAGAAGCTGCCATTATTTTGGTTTGCATCAATCCCCAGTGAATTGGGCGCCCATGCTATTAGGGCACCAGTTTTCCAATCCTTTTATTAACGAAGGTTATCCGGTACTCGATGTCAATTAACTAAACGCAAGCTAAACATATCTCCTGGAACACATTACTTAAAAACAGGGCAGTTTCTAGCCAACTTGGTGCCCAGGGTGAAACACTGGAATGGGCCCCGACTGGCACATGTCAGTCCCAAACTACACATCTATGCCACGCTGTAATACCCCTTCCTCCTGGAACGGCGCTGGCTGTGTAGAGCCCCCATTGCTGGCTGCGAATTCCAACAGGCAGCTGGCAACATATGAAAATAAAACCCGTCGGCCCTGACTCAACTCCTTCTGGCCGGCTGTAGGTGGGATCGCATGAGACATTAATACTAGCGTGCGTAGTACACGCGGCCCGCCGTTGACGGGCGCCTAGGGGTGAAAGAGTGAAGCAGGCATTTCTGTTAAAGCGGTGTGTGCATTTTTTCCCTAACAAACGTACAGGGAGCAACGGAGGAACTCCCTGTTGTGTTGAAGGGTGCCGACATCAAACTTTAATTAAACGCTCACCTCACATGTGGAACCTGCTTTGGGCCTGTGGCCGGCAGCTCCTTTGGGGCACAACACTGCTCGGGGACAAACTGCTCCATCATCCCTCCTTAGGAGAAGCGGAGGGAGGACTACACGTTCTCCCCCTTGGCTCAATTAGTCTTGGCGTAACCTGTAGCAGAAACACCAAGGAGCCACCCGGTGCATTTGCTCCAGGACAAGCTACTCCACCTGACCAACTCCTGCACAGGGGCAAAAAACTGGACTTTCATTTGCTAATGCTCCCGCAATTACCCATCCCAGAGTATGAATGACCCACCCCATCTCCGCACACTACATGCGCAGAGGGCAACACAGCCTCAAGCCAGAGCAATAGAAGTGGGGCTCCTTCTTTCCCACCCACGTAATCCATACAATACACTGCCACGTGGGAGGACACAGTCCATTTCTCAGAACATTGGTTGCCCACTGGAAGTTGGTTATCCGGACCTCACAATCATAGGGTAGCGCGCCCTTAAACCCGGGTGGTGAGAATATCGCTCCAGCATCCCAGTCAATGTAATCCTTATAACACGCGGGCACCTGGGAGGACACAGTCCACTCCGGAGAACTTTGGTGAAACCGACGAAACGCATGCTAGATGCTGGCTAGCGCATAAAGGCAAGTACCCCCCGGTACAGCAAATTCTGTTGCCCAAACCTTCCTAATCTCCTTTTTGCAGAGTGATGAGGCGGATGGGTCACTAGAACCAGAAACCTGCAGTGGCTGCCGCTGACGATCATCCTACCTGGTGGGCAGCGCGGGAGCGCAGTCCTGTTCACGGATCACAGTGATCCCTAGCTCCGGCGGACATTCACATTCCACACCATAATCGATATAACCAAGTGGACACCCATACTATGCCTGGAAAGAACGTGGTTAAAAGCAGGAAGACCGGGCCGATGGATTCCTTCACAAACTCACAAACAACCCCCGAGAACTCTGACCCAACGATGGCTGCCGAGCCCCCAACTGCAGAGGACTCCAAGTTTGCCCACCTCCTAACAATGGTCCAAAACGGGTTCTCTGCAATTAATGTTAAACTGGACGACATTGTCTCTACAATAGGCTCCCTCAAAGCCAGGGTAGACAAAGAAAGCGCCAGAATCACAGATGCTGAACATAGAATAAGTGCAAATGAAGACTCGACCCACCAAAACACTCATGACATCACCCTCTTGAAAGGTGAAATTAACAAACTCCGTCATAAGTGTGATGATTTGGAGTCAAGGTCGAGAAGGAAAAATGTACGCATTGTCGGCCTATCAGAATCCTTTTGCAAAGGTCTGAAGGAAACCCAAATTGAAACCCTCTTGAAGACACTCCTGGGTGCTGAATCATTCTCCCCTCAATTCTTGGTCGAACGGGCACACCGCACACTTGCCCCACCACCCAAACCGGGGGCTCCCCCCCCGCACGATCATTGTAAAGCTATTGAATTACAGAGATAGAGATGCTGTTTTGAAACTGGCTAGAGAAAAGGGCCTTCTGAGACAAGGCAACGACAATATACACATTTATCCCGACTTCTCAGCGGGAGTCCAAACCCAAAGACGTTCCTATGAATCCATCAAGCGTCAGCTACGAGTAAGACAGGTGCCGTACGCCCTTTTGTTTCCAGCAAAGCTACGCATACAACATGGCGGACGTGCTTCTTTGATTCTCCTGCATTAGCTTATGTAGAATCCGCCATCCCCCTTCCACCAGGAAGAAACAAACTCAATCAAAATCTCCTACAGCAGCCAGTATAGATCTCGCCCCGGCATATTGTTCGACCACAGCACCCAAGGTCCTCCTTGTTCTCGCTGGACTCACACTTTTGTAATAGCAGAAAAGGAAAACACAGTTTTTCAATTTTTAAAGTAAGTCGGATGAGATGCGCTCGGCTACGGAAGCAGAGTTGCAGCACTCGTCCCCCTCCACGAGTGAAACCACAAAGTTGTAAATGGGATTCATCATCAAGTTGGGCCCGATGGTGTGGGCGGGGGTGGGTACAGGGAACTGGGAACCGTTTTGTTGGCCAGGTACATGGTCATTTACGTTGAGAGCCCCAGTTGGGCACCTTGAAAAGAAGTTAGCAGTTGTGTTTATTGTTAAAAATGTAATCACAGTATCATGCGCTGATCCTCCCATGATGACACTCTCCCCTCCCAAGATTGACCGTAACTCGCTGAAATGGCACAGAGGGCACACACACTCAGCAGGTTGACACTTAAAATGTTATCCTGGAATATCCTGGGTCTGAACAACAGAGCAAAATCCAGCAAAGTGGGGGCATACATTAATAGGCATCACCCGCACATTGCAATGCTTCAGGAAACCCATGCATTGCAGGGGACTAATGAAAGTGTCTTGAAACAATGGGGTAACACCAGGTACTATACATCACAGAACAGAGGTGTCCTAACATTGATACATCCCTCTTTAGGGTTTGCCCCCGAAAAAAGCAAAACGGACCCGCTGGGTAGATATGTAGTGGTATGGGGGCCCGCGGCAGGTGAAAAATTAATACTGGTCAACTCCTATGGTCCGAATACGGATGACACCGAATTTCACGCCCACCTCCTTGACGAAATAGGCTCAATAACTGATGCTTGGGTTTTGTGGGGTGGAGACTTTAACACCATCCTAGATGTGCTATTAGAAAGGTCCTTTAGCAGACAAAGGACCCTTACTAGATCGGCCACCACCATACATCAAGCCCTGCAGGAATTGGCCTTGACCGACGCCTGGAGAGGGACACACCCCACAGACCGACAATATACTTTCTATTCATCTGTACACGATACAGAATCCAGGATAGACTACTGGTTCATACCCTCTGCCCTAGTGAGCTCTGTAGTGAGCTGTGAAATACTCCCCTGCAAACTCTCGGCCATTCACCGGTCACACTCGAGATATCCTTCCAGAACATAAAACAACCAACTCAGCATTGGCGAATACCCCCCAAACATCCTGAAGGACCCCAACGTTGTAGAAACACTTCATTTTGAAATGGAGGAATTTGTTCAGTTGAATATAGGGTCAGTGGGCTATTGGGCCATAGTATGGGAAACATTCAAAGTTTGGGTGAGGGGCAACCTAATGTCTAAAACTACTGGTCTCCTTAAGAATGTCAGATCTAACCTGGACAAAACTGAAACAAACCTAAAAACACTTGAGAGCGATTATTGTACAACGCACGACAAAAACACATTGGCTGACATTAACGTACACCTCCACAAATTCAATGATCTAGCAAACCCAAGAACTACAATACATGTCCACTCCAATCAGGGCGCGTAGATATGGTGAAGGAAATAGAGCAGGGAACCATCTGGCACGTATTTTACGAAATGAACGCAACCATGCCCCTATCACTAGCATCTTGACAGACAAGGGAGAATCCGTAACACACAGAGGAAGAAATTAATGCTGAATTTGCTAAATACTACACCAACCTATACGCAAACCATGATACACGAACACAGGAAAACATTAAGACATACCATAGCGAGATCGAACTCCCTAGTCACCAGAGGACAACTGTGCCCTAGAACAGGAAATAACCAAGGAAGAAATCGCTGATGCAATTAAGTCACTGGCAGCTGGTAAAACCCCAGGCCGGATGGCCTGAGCTCTAACCTGTACAAGACATATGCTGCAATACTATCCCCTGTACCAACTCATGTATGGGAGGAAGCCTCGAGCTCCGGCTCCCTCCCAGATTCAATTACAGATGCAGTCATAACAATCTTGCTTAAGCCTAGATGCCCTGGCCACGAGTGCTCGTATCGCTCTCTGTCCCTGATAAACACAGACGCAAAGATATATGCAAAAGTGCTCGCTAATAGACTACTTCCTAAAATGACCACTTCAATACACCCTGACCAATGCGGCTTCATCCCAACGAGGTCCACGGCCTTAACTTGCGTAGACTGTTTAGTATCATGGTGCAGATCAAGCCAGACGCACAGGCAGTGGCCATCTCATTGGACGCAGAGAAAGCGTTTGGCTCCGTTTCATGGAGCTACATGTTTGAGGTCCTCAATAAATTTGGCTTTGGCCCAAACTTTACACAGTGCGTCAGATTGCTCTACACCTCTCCCAAAGCTAGGGTCCTAACAAAACGTACCCTCTCCACTCATCTCACTTTACATAGAGGCACCAGACAGGGCTGCCCCTTCTCCCCCATCCTTTTCGCCCTCACCATCGAACCAATGGCGGCCGCAAGCGGAAGGGAACAAGAAATGAGGGGCATAAAGATGGCTGGCATTTATCAATCCCTCTCACTGTACGCAGATGATGCACTATTGTACATACGAAAGCCAGAGAAGAATCTAGAGCCTATATTGGCAGTGATAAAAGACTTCAGTCTACACTCTGGCTATAAAATCAACACTGCCAAGTCAGAAATTTTCCCGTTGACAAAGGCCACCACCTGCCCTTCACACACGCATGGTCTGAGATGGTCCCCCGACCACATAAAATATTTGGGGATCCTTGTATCTAGGGACAAACCGTCACTATACCTAGACAACTATGAATCCGCACGAGGGGGGCGTGGCTAACCGCCATGTAGAGAGGAGGCGACTTCGGCGAGCTCCGCTAGATGTGCCACTTATAAGCTGTTTTCTACGGCTCTGAAACATTAAACAGACCCTGCGAAGCACCACGATTGTTGCGGACGCCTGCGGGAAGCTCCAGGACCCTCCGCACTCGAGGGTATGAGCCTGAAAGACTTGTTTTTTGCCGCCGCGGATAACCGCTCGGCAAGGAACCAAGATGGCAGCTCTCACACACTGAGCCCGGGGAACCCAGCGCCAGCCCAACAGACGGCGGAACTACAAACCCGCACAACCGCTCGTGAGAGGAAGAGGAAGAGCGATTTGGTGGCACAGCTGCCAAACGGGGCATCGGCGGCGGTGCATGGGCTACCGAGACACCCGAGGGACTGTGGACGATAGGCATGACACAGGCCTCCGCACCTCGAAGCCGCGAGCCTCACCCGAGGCCACAAAGGAAAGCGCACATCGCCGAAACAGAACTCAGCGCCCACAGACATAGCTGGAATCAGGGGAATGTCACACTCAAGCAAATCGACGCTGAAAGGGGCTAGGTCCAAGCAGCACCAGACCACCATAGACGCTTTCACGGCCAACGGACTCCCCGACCCCGAGGCCTAAAACACGCGATCTGTTGAGACGGAAACCGGCCCCACTGTAACGGTGGCCGAACCCAGCAACACCCAACTACTGGAGGCCATTAAGACATTCCAAGCAACAATGGTGAACAAAATTGACGCCGTGGCCACAGATCTGGGCCTCCTGCGTCAGGATGTCCGCTCCTTGGCTGGCAGAACCGAAGCGCTGGAGACCCAGGTATGCGAAAATACGGAAGCAAAAACCCAACTCCTACACGACGTAGATGGCCTCCAGCAGAGAGTCAAGAACTTGGAGGTCAGAGCGGAGGAGGCAGAAGGGGGGGCTCGCCGCAAAAACATCCGGCTTCTCGGCCTGCCGGAGGGCATTGAAGGCCCGGATCCCACCAACTATGTAGAGAACGTCCTGCTGCAGGAGATTGGCGCGGAAAAGCTGTCGCAGGGCTTCTCCATAGAGAGGGCTCATAGGTCACTTGCGAAGAAACCTCCACCAGGCAGTCCACCTAGGCCCATGATAGCAAAAGTACTGAATTACAGGGACCAAGAGGTCATTTTGGCATATTCACGATCAGGTGGCCAGATCAAGAGGGACTCCGCCAAGATTGCGATTTATCCCGATTACACCTTCCAAGTACAGATGAGCAGAGCTCAGTTCATACATACGAAAGCCAGATTGAAAGCAGCAGGATTGTGGTACATGCTTCTATACCCCTCAAGGCTAAAGGTAATACACAACAACAGGGCCCTCCTGTTTCACACCCCGGATCAGGCACGGGACTGGATGGACGGACAGCAAGTACCCGACATCGAAGACAAAAGGCGGAAGCCGCATCAAACCGCCTCCCAAAAAACGCAGGAGAACTTTTCTTAATACAACTGCGTATCAGCAGAAGGACCTAGCCTATTAAACGGCGGATATGATCCTACTTGCGGAAAGCTGAAGCAAGTGCTCCCCCAACCCCCAGGAGTTTCTTTTTCAGGGTACGATTACCCGCCCGTAGGGCACCCGAAGACCATGCCTGGTCCTAAGGAGCGGAAACGGAACAGTCAGAACAAGGGTCACCTCGCTGGACCAGTTCTATGTTTGGGAAGTTTATTTAATGGGAGGGAAAAACAGAGTTAGCACCCATGTTGGGAAGTTTGAACAAAAAACACTGAGACCTCAGGATAACTGCACGACAGATACATCATTAACAGGACCTCAACCGAGGAGGAGCAACGGACACCACGGCGCCTATAGCTGAAAAAATAAAAGTAATAACGTGGAATTTCAGAGGTATGAACAGCTTTGTGAAACAATGCCGGATACACGCATATTTGCGACGATGCAAGGTTGGAATTGCTATGCTTCAAGAGACACACCTGACAACAGAAAAACTGAAGGCGCTAGCCAAGACATGGCGAGGGACCCTGATCGGATCCTCCTACTCCTCTTACGCAACAGGGGTCCTGATTTGGATCGACCCGAACATCCCATTCAGAGTGGTGAGCACCAAGACGGACGACGAGGGCAGGATGGCACTTGTGCAAGGTACCATGGAGGGGAAGGAACTATGCCTGGTTAGTACTTATGCTCCTAATCATAACGCCACCGCTTTCTTCCACTCCCTGTTTTCGCGACTGGGCCCTTATGTAAATTGCATTATGATTTGGGGAGGGGGAGACCATAATTGTACCCTCGATCCCCTCAAAGACAGGTCTGATACTAAACACTCCTACCCATCCCCCCCAGCCAAAATATTGTCTAAGTTAAGAAGCCAGCTGTCGCTATGTGATCTGTGGAGGGAACAGGGCCCTGAGCGAAGAGAATTTTCCTTCTTCTCCCCGCCACACAACATCCACACTAGGCTGGACTATATTCTAGTCAGTTTGGGGCAGCAAGCTACGTTTAGTGACGCACAGTATTTGCCAAGGGTGTTGTCAGACCATTCCCCCATGTTGGCCACCTGGGAGGTATACCCGCCCAGACCCCCAATTCCCACGTGGAGACTTAGGGCCGAAGCCCTGCTCGATGCAGCCTTTTGCAAACACATAAAAGACAGTACCGAAGAATACTGCAAAACAACCTGGACAGTGTTGAATGCGTCGGTACCGCGCGGGAGGCATATAAGGTAGTCATGAGGGGAGAGATGATAGCCGCGGTGGGGGGCGCCCAGAGGTCCATCACCAATTCCCTGGTGGGCGTGGAAAGGGAGTTGGAGGAGCTGGAGAGTAGGACAGATTCGACTCCAGAACATCTACAGGAAATTACCAAACTGCGACAAACCTGCCTGTCGCACTGGGAAACCTTGGGGAAACTAAGTTATGCTAAGCACACTGAAAGAACGCACATGCTGGGAGATAAAACCGGTAAACTCTTAGCTTGGCTTTACAAAAAGGAAACCCCTAGGACTCCCATTTGCCACATACTCAGACCTGACGGCACCACAGCGCACACCCAGGCAGAGATTAACTTGGTCTTTTCCGAGTTCTATCGTGACCTATACTCCAAGACCCTGCCCCCCACTGACACCGAGATAGAGGACGTACTGGATAACAGAGCTACCCAAAATAGATTCACAGATGGCTGAAGCCCTAGACGACCCAATCACCCCCAACGAGGTGAAAGTAATAATTAGATCCTTACCATCTGGGAAAGTGCCGGGCATAGATGGCCTACCCGGGAATTCTATAAGTCATATGAGGAGACCCTTGCGCCACTGCTAGCACAGGTATACAACGAGGCTTAGGAACGCGGTATCCTCCCTGACTCCATGAGAGAAGCCATAATAATCCCCTTGCTGAAACCTGGAAAAGATGGGACGGACTGTGGGTCATATAGACCACTATCTATGTTAAATGTAGATAACAAAATACTGACTGCACTCCTTGCTAATAGATTACGTAGAGCGATCCCCCGGTTGATTCACCAGGACCAAACTGGCTACGTGCCAGGGCGCTCTAATACCGAATACTTGCGCAGGTTACACCACATAATATACAGCACCGAGCAAGGGCCTCAGAAATATGCTTTGGCGTCACTAGACGCCACCAAGGCCTTCGATTCGGTGAGATGGGAATGGTTATATGCCACCATGGTTAGGATGGGGATCGGACCCGCCTTCCTTAAGTGGACCCAATTGGTCTACACCAATCCCACGGCCAGAGTGCGCACCAATAAGACATACTCTGAGAAATGGCCCCTCTACAGAGGCACACGGCAGGGTTGTCCACTATCCTCTATGCTATATATTATTGCCGCAGAGGCTGTAGCTGCATATCTCCGGCAAGAGTACGGAGACAGAGGCATCGAACTTGACGGGGAGACACACCTCGTCTCTATGTACGCAGACGACATGCTGCTGTACCTGCACAACCCGGAGCACCTCCTGCCCTACATTTTAGAGACTTTAGATGGTTTCCACAAAAGCACAGGCATTCAGATCAGCAACGATAAGTCTTGTCTCCATCCCCTTGCTGCTTTGTACAGAGAGCAGCACAGATCCCTGCCCCCTCTAGAACTTCAATGGCAGGTGACATCGTTTAGATACTTGGGTGTTACCATACACCGTAACCCTAGCACCGAACACATTCTTAACACGGTTAGGGCTAAAGATGCCCTTGCAAAGTCCATGGATTTCTGGGGTAAGCTCCAAGTCTCAGTTGCGGGGTGGGCGGGTCTCCTCAAAATGGTGGCACTCCCCCCGTTTACTGCATTGCTTTTCCAAACTCCCCTTCAACATCCCTCACTCCTTTTTCGGAGACATAAACAAACTCTGTAGGGGGTTCCTATGGCAGGGAGGTAGGCACAGGGTGGTGCTGGACATTCTCCATAGACCCTATGAGAGGGGGGGATTGAAGGTCCCTAATTTCGAACTTTACTACTTGGCTAGCCAACTAAGGCATGTGACACAATGGATGGCAGATGAAACCACCTCTGACACCCGACTTCTCCAACCAGCTCTGCCTCGTCTGTTACTCCAAGACTTACTATGGGTTGACAAGGGGGCTCTGAGACATTACCCATACCTGGTTAGACCTGGATCCCAGCTCTGGAAGCGGGCCTGTAAATCAGTGGGGGCGACAGACCCGTATTCCCCGCAGATCCCTATTGCAGCAGTCATGGCTAAACTCTCATGGGGACACACAGAAATACGCACCCAGTGGGAACCCTACGGGGTGGCAGTATTAGGAGACCTCATTTGCGAACAGGAGCTCATGACATTCACTGACCTCAGCGAGTCCACAGGCCTGCCCACAGGCCAGTTTTTGCTCCACAGAGCAGTGGCACAGGCCATGAGGGACAGATGGCCGGAGGCCACCGACCAAGTCATGGAGAAGGATATCATTGAGTCGATGTTGGACACTGCTGAGGAGGAGCCACACAACCTCCAAACTATACGAAGCCCTATTGCAGGGCACTACCAAGAATGTACTTAAATGCAGAGAGAGGTGGGAGAGGGAATTGGGCCTTGAATTTGAAGATAAAGCATGGGAGAGAATAACTCACTACCATAAAAAAAAAAAACTCTAGAAATGCCCGCCTCCAACGCATCCAACTATACATTAACAACAGGGCCTACCTCACGCCTGATGCCATTTTGAGGATCAAAGGAGCCACAACCCAGACATGCCCCAAATGCAATGAGCCGAGGGCGGGAATGACCCACATGTTCTGGGGCTGCCCAACGGTCCAGAGGTTCTGGGCCCAGGTGAAGGAGAGGGTAGCAAACACAGAGATTGAAGTGGAAATTCACGAACCAGCAGCCTGTATTTTGGGAAGGTATAAGCGAAACAGTAAGAATAAGCCCCTAAATAAACTCAAAGACTTGATATACATCACAGCAAAAAGACACATAGCCATGGGAGGGAAAAGCGCTGGAGGCCTAAGCGAGGCCCTTTGGTGGGGTGACCTCAAAAGATGGATAGCCGCTGAGACAGCGACCTGGGAGACAGTGATTCAGGTACAGAGGCTGGACTCCATAGATTTCGTTTGAACTACTCCGATGGGTGGCGTTAACAGTGCCATTGCTCCACCCAGCGGCTCAAGACAGCACCAGGCCAAGCTCTAGCCTGATTAACTCAATTGCCGTTGATGGTGGCAGGTTAAGGATTCTTTTCCAAAAGTAACCCTCAATACCATCAAGCCACCATAATCCTCCAGAGCAGCAAGACCATAGAGCACCAACGTACACAGACATTGGGTATAAAGGGTTAGTACCCCTTCAAGAGTAACCCGCCGTATAATTGGCAAACTTGCCTATCAGGTGGGTCAGGCGTTTGGCTCTTATACTTTTAGTTTCCTTTATGCAGAAATACGATCTAGAAGAGCTCATTTCCAAACCCAGGTACGGGTACTTTCCCAACCTTTCTAACACACCAAGACTGGTGTTAAACACTGGACATTTTATCGTTTTTGAGGCAACAACCATAACCTTGGTTTTTCCCATATTTATTACTAGTTCATTGGCCACCGTATACTCTACCAACTTCTCAAACATTGCCTTTGCTCCACTAAATGTATGGTTAAAAAGTACAAGTTCATCCGCGTACAGCATACAATAGATAGTATGACCCCCCCCCCCCACTTCAGGCCAACAACCGATGACCTCATTGAATAATAGTGTTAGATCAGCCATATAAATGCTGTACAACAAAGGCACCAAGGTACATCCATGCTTGACTCCCAGATTTGTCTGCACTGGAGATGTTAACGCCCCCCTGGTCATCCAACCTGCACCATTGTGTCATAATACAAACCCTAAAGTATGCTCAGAAACCAAATGGGGTACCCCCATAACTCAATTTTATCCCACAACTTCTCCCGGCACACACCATCAAAGGCTGCCCCGAAATCCACAAAAATGCAGTACAAGGCCGCCCGCCCGGAACCCAATGCTTCCATATTGAGCAAATCCATCAGTCTAATATTGCGAGAAGTTCCACACCCCGGACAAACCCCTCAGGATGTTTGCTTCATCCACCCAACGTTGCAAGGCACCTAATACAAACTATGGAAATATTTTACCAGTGGCGTCCAAGAGGGAGAGCAACCGGTAGTTAGCGGGAACACGGCGGTTGCATTTTTATAACTGGCACCAAAACTGCCTGTTGCTACGAAATCGGTATAACCTGTGAATGGCACTTTATCAAACAGTATCTTCAACATAACTGTCAACTTCTTAGGATTTTGAGGATGGCATTAGCAAGACCGTTCAGTCCTGGAGCCCTAGAGTAATTGAGTTTCTTGATTTTATTTTCAATTTCACTAATATTTAAGGACCAACCCCCAAGCAAATATTGGGGTTGGGGGAGCCCTCTTAAATATATCGCTTTCCCCTTTATAAAACCAAGCCACTCAATTTATTGAATAGGGTTCAGGACATTTTCCTTGTTCTTCCCTATAGCTGTATTCAAAAGGGACCAAATGTCTTGCCCTTCCCGAACGCCCTAATCATGTCTTGCCATTGTCTGTTTCTATGGAATATTTCCAACATTTTTGCCAGCCCCTACATCTATTCCTTATCTGTTTTATCAAGCTATGTTTCTTATCCCTGAACTCGGAGAAACTGGACACCAATCTAATTTCACTGCGCATAGTGCGTTTGGCATTCCTAATAACCCGGTCATGTTTATTCTTAACTTTATTACTAATCATCATTTGCCTCTTGGGACATTTACCGGTATTAGTGGCTAAATTCTTGAGCCAAACGTCCATCTTATTACCATTTAAGGAACTAGGTAATTCCATCTCAGCCCAGGCTAAAGCATTAATTGGAGCCCCGATTTTACATAGGTTCCTACCAGTCCATTTTATACTATTCCCAGCATGATTTGGAAATAATCCCGAACACTCACGAATAACACTCTGCTCCTTTGTTCCATCCCCAAGTATGCAGGTAGCTTGAGTAATTTGTGATCACTATAATCGTAGGCCTTGACTCCAAGCTCAACAGCCATCAAACAGGCATTATTTAAAAAAAAGATATAATCTAGCATAGCCTTAGAGTTATTCCCCTCCCAGGTGTATTGTCCCGGGGCGTCTCACACCGTTCCACTATTTAGCATGGTGAGATCCCACTGTCTAAAGTGGTTCAGCAATCTTTTCCCCCTCAAGTTACCACCACTGTCCAACATTTCACTACACGGGACCACATTCCAATAGGGCGGACACAGTTGATCATCCCGACATCTTGCATTTAAATCACCTCCTAGTAATACAAATCCCTCGTCCCCATACCGAGAGGTGTTTATTGACAACATCTCCTCCAACTTTAGGAGGGTTACGTCAATGGATTTTAAACTGGGAGGGAGATACAAGTTAATCAACAGCCGTGTGGTATCATAATTGGTTCCATACCATATCTCCACCCCTTGTATATACCCACCATCCACCGACTTCAAAATTTCACGAGAATTAAACCGTTGGCTTATTCCAATGATTAAGCCACCAAATGGCCTACCTTTGGGGCCTTTATTGGCCAGGATTTGGTAAAGATGGTACCCCTCTATCTGAACTCAACAGCCAAGCCATGTTTCCTACAGCAAAAACACGTCATAACGAGACAGAATTTTATCTATCCGCAGGAGGTGCCTATGACCGCGTGCATTCCAACTGACCACCTTAATTGTTCTATTGCAACCTATCTGAGGATGTGGTATCGCAGTACTGGGTTTAGGTGGTACCCAATACACCCCCTCCTAGCCCAATGGATCACTGAAATATTGCCCAAGCACTGGGGCAGGATGGGCCAAACCAACAGACCACCTTTTCTACCCACCCACTGTTGACCCTCTACCGTACTGCCTTGGTAGGCCCAAATTACATCTCCCAGAAGTTTCCAATTTCTTACCACACTCCAGTATTTCATGCCCAAAGAGTCAAGAGCATCGATATTAGCACAGAGCAAGGCTGCCACCACAGGTGTAGCAGATCGTAACACCCAATTAGAGCAACTATCCCACTTTGGCAGAGCCAGTTCTATAATATCTGCAGGTGTAATAGTCGTCAACCAGGGAATCGTTGCACGTAATCGAAGTAGTGTTGACCTATTCAAAAAAGGGCTCTGTGCTGTGGTATATATCTCCTCCAGTTTAACGAGACATCCGGGCTTGATAAGTCCAATATCTGTGCTGTTATAACCAGTGGGGGTTTAATACCTATCTCAAGCCCTTTCTCATTATTAATCTCAGTTGCGACACAGTTTTTGGAGGTCAAGTCTCGAGCAAACATTACTCGTGTCGAGGATCTCTCTCTTACCAAACTATCACTCCCTGTGCTGTACCTCGCATGGCCATTTCTATCACTGAGGAGGTATGCAATCTTGTGTGCTTGCGTTGTTAGACAAGACTTATCCATGGCCTTCGGGTTACTGTGCTGGGTCGTCACCTCAGCCTTCGCGGTTTGCACACTTGCTTTAGGTTTAGAGAGGGCCCACCTGTCAATAGGATCCTGCAGAATTACCGTTCTTTTCGTCCCATCTGTCAGGGTATACTTTATTATTTTAGCAGTCCACTCTAACCCTATCTAATTTCCTCGCTGTGTCTCTATAAAGCAATGAAGTATTAGTAAGAGGCAGTTTAATTAACTCAGGATCATTGTACAATCTCCTGGTGTAGCTTTTATTAGTGGCTGATAGATTGGATTTTTCTTTTAGTGACATTTCCGCACAAAAGGCATTAAGGGCATCTTCTTCATTTTCAGCTGCTATATTAACAGAGTTTTGAGACCTCCATGTATTCACACTGTCATCCAGAGATATATAGGTATTGGCATCTGTCACTTCATACTCATCCACTGCACTCTACTCCCAAATAATGTCAGGGTCTACTAGTGCCTCATTCATAGGGATGTCCTGGTTCACCAAAGCACACCTCTGATTCCTAAAACCATGTTGTTTCAGCGTATCCCAATAGCTTCTGCTACCACGGCCACCGTCTACTTCATTATGCCTTGGTCAATTTAGTAGAAAAGCTTAATATTGCCTCAAGTTTCACTGAAATGTCTTTTAATTCAAATTTTAAAAAAAAAAACATAATTTTTTTTGTGGTGCCGATGCCCACTCCAATGTAATCATAGCGTTAGCATTCTCCACTGTACCCCTCGGTACAAAATCTCTTGTCGGTAGTTCAAGATTAGGACTGGATGAGAGATATCTGGCAAATCAACACTACTTACTTGGTTAGCAATCCCATTGAAATTACGCTGTAAAATTCTACATAAATTCAGTAGTGAGCCATTATTGTCCAATGAGTGAGTGGACCCAGGCAGTGTAGCAGAGCAATCCTTGTTCGCGTTAGGGTATGAACCAACAGCCAGACCCTCAGCCTCCCTGGACACCTGCTGTGCAGATGGAAGTCCCCGAGCATACAATAGGATTAACCTCTTTATTGCGCCCATTTCTAACAGGCTCATTTCGCAGTCCTGTGAAAAAACCAGTGATACCTGTTTGAGTAGCGAGGTGGACACATTAGTTAATACCAATACCAAAAGTGTGTGGCGGGGTGGGGGGGGGGGGGGTGAGTAACTGAGTGGTGCGCCCAACTTCCTCGAGTTCAGTAAAAAATGCAGCAGAAAATACACTTCAGGTTCCCCTTAAAGGAATGGTTCGATCAAAATTTTTCATTGCCCCTATGGGTCAGCCATGTGTTTTTAAGCCTAAGTCGCTCGATTTTAGAAAAATTTCCTATGGACCTTACCAGAGTTTTCGTCCATTAAACACACACGAAAACAGGCACCAGGGAGCTGCCATTTTGTGATAATCCTATCATTTCCCCCATCGCCCTGGCTGACCTGCTTTTGCGGCACTAAATCATATCCCCCGCCCCTGAGCCTGACATTATCAAAACATTCATATTCCCCGCCTCTCTCCGTGACGTTTCTGTGCTGCGTAGGCAAACGCGGCCAGTCGTCTTCTACGCGACTTCACACAGAACCCGGAAACCAACACAGATCAGCTCACAACACAGCGCGCCACAATTCGGAATATGAAACTGTACTTAAAATAAAACAGCAACACAGTAAATTTGGTAAAGTACATTTATTTGACATTAAACGTGTATAGAATATTCTGCAATTGCCATATGAACTCCGAAAGTCATTTATTTTCTTTTACCTCTATCCGCAAATGCTTAAAATGTTATCGTGAGTCACGCGCTGTTCCTTTATGGTACACAAGGTGTTGGTTTTCGTTCAAAGAGGCACTTTTGTCGCACGTTGAACCGCAAGGCTGTTCCATCAAGTAGGCACTAGGCCAGCGTAAAGGTTGATATGTTGCTTCTAGCCGCTAGTACCGCGTAAGGGCATACAGGCCCTTGGCGATCGTCCCATAAGATCATCAGAATGGTGCAGTTGTTTACATTAACATGCTGCTGGCGGCTGAAGAAACCGTCTGCCGGTGTCTGAAACTGGTGACAGTGGCAAAATGGGAGTATATACCGATTTTGAAAACATAAAATGTATAATTAGTCTCGCCAGCTGATCTTTATTAATATTATTCATTTTATTTATTACGGCCGAGCTGAAACTATGCTTTCAAGTATAGTGCAATGGAGTATGTTCGGCTCTAAAATCAATCGGAAAACTAACTAAATCGAGGTTGGTACACAATGAGAAACGACTTTTTGTCTACATGCGTGTGGCATGTTGACCTGCATGCCCATGTGCCCGCTACAAGGATGATCCCACAAACCTTTTCAAAGCTCTTCATTCATTCATGCATCCATTCATTAATTCTTCATTCCGGTATAAAAGCGTCTAAAGAGTTACTTACATTATATTTGCAATTTCCATTGTGTCTCTGCGTAATGCAGTCCGTAAATCCCACTGTGCTGTTGACAACGATTTTTCGTATACTGAACTAACATGAAACTCGGTCTAGTTTAAGAATTTTCTGCCTTATCGTCTCAAACGTTATTGCACCCCCCAAACCCCCCCTTCAAATGAAGTTCTTTCTGCATGGTCCCTGTCTCTCAAGATTAAAAAACAATAAACCTTACACTGCCAGTGCGAGTTGTAGGCCTCTTCAGGGAGCGAGCTGAAAAACAAAGCCGCTGACCTTCACTAGAAATTAGCATACATTCTTTCTTTGCAACATCCCGTAGTAAAGCCATCTGTGAGAACTTGAAGTTTCAAATCCATCTATGTAGTGCGCCTCAATGTGCAAATGCGAGCTGGCTTCTCTCCCATCTGCAACGGCTCGTTTGGCGCGTTCTAAGGACCCAATTTTGTCCTCGTTGTCTGCGAGCTTTGAAGCCCCAAAGAACCATAACTAGTGAGACTTTTTAATTTTTTGGGGAAGGTCAGGTGAAAGTATAAAGTACCCGAGCAGTTGATTTGAAAGTGAGATCTATTGTTTGTTTGTTTTACTATTTGCAATACGCAAGCCTCCCCTCGGTTAACAGTGCCCAGCATTTATAAGAGATTGCGAAAATTAGTTACATCAACAAAAATATATACATACACATATAGACAAGGTCAGCAATATGAGGTGAATAGAGAGAATTCAAAGATGACACCCAGGTAGTTCGGCACCCAGGATGGTGAAGGTAGGGGTTAGGGTTAGCGTACTTTGTATGCACACTGTACAATAAAATTTATTTACAAAAAGACAAATCATATTACAATTTTTTAAACCGGGATTTGTACTTCACAACCAGCTCTCCTTTGGGTGGACATGGCACAGTGGCAATGTTGGGTGGCAATGGATCAGTGCTCTGCACAGAAACGTTCAAAATTCCATTTCTGTCCTTCTCTAATACAGCAACAATAAGGCTTTTGACAAAGTCGAACTCCATTTCCTCAGACTGGTTTGATCACCCATTGCTTACTTCTTTTTGAAAAGGCCTTAGTGTAGCGAGGCATCCTTACATTACCCTTAGTCCTAGATTGTTCACGGCCGAGATTCTCGTTATGGGCCAAGACGGCAAGTAGAGTCCCATGTCTCGTGCCCTGTATGCTGAAATGCAAGCGCTTTGGCCTGTACTTTAGGCACATATTGTGGAACACCTCCAAACCTCCTGTGTCACAGAATTCTGTCAGTCCCCTCAAATCTCTTGATAGAGTTTTATCGAAAACAATCTTCTCCATGGCTTTGTGTGTCGGTGAAGATGGATTCAACCACTTCTTCTTCCGTGCCTCCACTGGGGATAAAGGGCCATGTTCACATTGTTGGAAATGTAGGTTTTCTGACCAGCGGTGCACGTTGGTACAGTGGTGCATCAGTGACCGCCATTTTTCAAGTAGTATTTCCACTGACCCTTCACAAGTTTTGGAGCTCCACCAAAGATGGTTACTGATAGACTGGGACCACTCTGAAATACTTTCCAAACCTTTTTTTTTTCCCCTGCAGCCGAGATTTTCTTATTGATTGATTTAGCAAGATGCCATACGTCAAATTGATGTTTAATATGTGGGAACTGCTCTCTCATTGTCTTGGCAATTGAAACGTGCCTGTCCGTGGCTATGAGATCGATGTGCATTCCCCTCGATTGTAGATATTCCACTGATTTTATAAATCCTAGTTTCTCCATGGCCACTGAGGATGTACATTGTGTTACCTGCACGACCACCGAACTCACAATTTTCTTACTATCCACGTCCTGAAAGTGGTAGGTGCAGTACTAGGCAGAAAATCCAGGGCTGTCGCACTGTCCATCGCCAGCTAGCCTGAATCGTTTGCCTTCGAATGTACTTGCTAGAGACAATTGTTCAATTTTCCAAGCATCACTAATGGCCGGAAAGAGATAATCATGTTGGTATTTGTAGTACTGCGTTTCTGAAATGAAATGGAGTCCCACAAATTGAAAGAAAGACTAACTTTCTAAAACTGGAGCCACTAAAAAGTGATGCAGCTGCACACAGTAGATTGCCTGCTGGCAGTTTCCCCAGCATCGGTTGTGCAGACTGTTAGGCAGAAACCTGTGCAGTTCCCTTAGGGACCACTGCAAAAGATTTAAGACTACAGGTGTTGGCAGTAAAACCACTTGGTAGCAGTCTGCACCACCCAGATTTACCTGGTAGCTGTGGCTGAGCAGTCGGACTTCCCTCAAGAAGAGTTATGCAGTATGCAAAGTATACACAATAGGCACTCAGATACAATAATACAAGCAAACACTGACCAGAGCTTTGGTATCAAAGTATATAATTATTTATTTAAAAACACACGGTTTGAAACACTCCAGCATTCTGGAAACACAGTTACTATTGTAATATATACACCCCTTTTTCCTTATCAGATAAGTCACTGTAAAACACCACTTATTTTCATACAGAGGTGAGCGCTTAACTAGATGGCACTCCAATAAGTTTGTGAGAAAGGGAGGGAAAAAGACAGAATATGGAAAGGTACACCACTCTAAGATTCAGGAACACTGTTAGCAAGGCAGAAGAGCAAAAGTCACTGGTGAGCCAAAGTCCAAAGGCTGGGCCCACTCTTAGAGAGAGCAGAGCACAAATGTGCCCAAGATCACACAGTTACAATAGGCTTTGAAAGTCTTGCAGAGGGTTCAAAAAGAGTTGAGAGGCTTAGGAAAGTTTAGCCAGAGTGTCCCAGGCTAACCCAGGTTCGAAAGCCGGGGGCTAAATCTACCCCGTACAGTCGGTAGCAAGGGAAGCCAGGCGGGACACGGTACCTTAAGTGGGAAGGATACTCCAGCGGTGGCAGTTGTTCCTGGTAGTGCGTGCAAGTTGCGTCGTCGTCCAGGGGGAAGAGAAGATCTCGACTTGGAGGAAAGATGAAGGTCGTTGCACTACCAGGGAAGAAACCAGCCGCTGAGTTTTCCGGTTAAAGGTGGTACCTTTGCTTTGCGGTCGTGGTAAAACGTGGTATCCTGGTTTCCGGGGTGCTTTGCACAGGCAAGGTGGCCACGAGGTACGTCGGGAAGGCGAAAAGACGGTGAAACTGGTTATCCCCACCAGTCAAAGGAAGAAGACTCTCCGGCGGGAGATCTCCTCTGTTGTTGGGAAAAAGTGGTGAGACGGTCCAGCAGGGCTCCACCGGTGGTGGTGTCGTGGCAGGTCGGCTCAGCTTCTCCCTCGTCGGATTCTTAGGTCCTGTGGCAACTTCTGAAGTTCCGGTCCCCAAAGCCCAGCTTTTATGCAGCAAGCTCCCATTCACTCAGCGTGGCTGTCACTCAAAGATGCTAAGTGGTTTGGGCCAATCAGGATGGAGTGCGACTTGAGTTGCCTAGGCAACTCAGTCCAAGGTGCCTAAATACCCCTCCACCCCTCCTAAGTACCCCAGACAGAGTGGCACCACTTTGGAGGGCTTCTTGGGTTGGAGTCACAGAAGAGAATACAAACGCCATTTTAGAATCAAGTTTTGGCAAAAATACCAACCGGAGAATTCATATTAATTAAATAAACCAGCGGTATGTTCGAGGCTACCGTAAATAATTAAATAAAGATAGTAGCCTAAAACAATGGGAAATCCCATAGGAAAATATTCGCGGTTGAATATAAAAAGTAGTATCCGCTGCCACCAGCCAAATCTCGATCAGGGGGGACGGAGACGTGCCCCCTCGACTAACAGACCCTGGGGCAATCGAATTGCCCCAGCCAGTACGTCCACAATATGATGGTTTGTACTGGTTCTGTTCAGAATTTAAGACTAGTAAAGTCAATGGTGACTTTACATGCCCTGGGAGACAGTAGTCAGTCCCAGGGTATGGAGTCTATACTGGGGGGTCACTATGACACCCCTGTGTCACTGCACTGAGGGTGCTGTGTAACACACATCACAAAAACACATGAAGCCCTATGGGGTAAAAGACCCCATAGCCCATTAAACACATCTAGATCCAAAGAAACACACTCAAATCATGTCCAAGAGTGAGGGTAAAAGAGTCTCACTCTTGGCAGGAGAAAAAAATAAACCCCAAAAATCCAGCAAAGCTGCTGGGGGACTCACTAGGTTAGGAAATTCAACCTAAACAGAGAATTCTCCCTAACACAGACCATGAGAACGTATTATGTAATCTACAGGCGGCATGTATTGTGACGTTACTGCCTTGTTTTTGACGAGTCACATGAATCAATGGCTTCCCACATACTTTCCCTCCGACGGAATGCCCACATTTCAGCATACTTATAATATCCATCAAACAACTGTTGAATACTATGTATTTGCCCTCTTTCATTAGACTGTCATCCTGCATCAAAGTTGATTCGGCCTCTGACGTTGAGGACATATCACCACATTTGAAAGAAATATCACTGCTATCAAGTTCTGATGCGTCGGTGAATGCTGCTGCTGGTTCATTCTCTGTCATTTCAACATCTGCTACCTCAACATTGATGGGAGAACACAACAATGTTGACAGCTTTTTTGGTGGCAATTTTTTGGTGGGTGTATATTGTGTGAATTGATCTGCGACTACTTCAGAGCTATCTTCAATACATCCAGTATCATGTTGTTGCAGTGGTGCGGTCGTACTGTAGCAATGGTCCAATACAACTTTGCCAGATTCTCCGGACACATTAATTTCATGTTCTGGCCATTGGACATGAGCATCCCGAGTCTCAACACGCCGCGTCTGAATTAATAGTTCCTCCATAGCCTCCATAGTGTAAATGGTCTGGCAAGCAACATCTCTCATTCGCTTCACTGTCTGTGTATGTATAGTTCGTAGACCCACGGGTAACAAGAGGACAGATTGGAAAAGGGACGTTCAGTTTAAACACAAGGTAAAGTATAGTACAAATGACTTTTTTGACTCGACCTTCAACATCTGCACGCTGTTGCTCTGATAAGTATCTGCATGTCTCCCCTTCCTCTTACACTGCAACAACTATATTTTCTGTATCCGCATAGACAGCACGGAATGAGGCTCCATCGACTCCCTGAAACATAGTATTTTCATTACTGTGTATCAAAATATTGTTAGCGTAAAACGCACGTGAGGACGAACACACATGTACATCTCAATAGCCAAACACGATTTAAACATTGTGTGGAACAATCAAACGACAAGTATTCGAGCTCTGATGACCTAGTTTGATGGAGATATCAGTATCCATACCGCTGGCTCTACATGGACTGCCACGAATGATTGTATTGAAGAGGAGGCATTAGCAACTCCCTGAAACACAGTACTTGCGTTAGTATGGTTTTCAATATCCTAAACATAACACACACTTGGGGTCGACGGCACAGGTACATATAAAGAGATAACCACAAATGTTGCATTATCTAAAAGAATCAAGGAATATTTAAAAATGATCAGATTTAATCGACTTATTTCTCAGATTTCTTTACATCTGCATCATCTAAATGGGATCTTGTGATTGTAGTGGAAGCTCCATCATCTCCCTGAAACACAGTACTTGCGTTAATAGGGAAGAAAGTATAGCAAATGGAATCACGTTATATGATCACGCTCGATGGAGCTGTCAGTATCCATACCTCATGCTGCTGAAGAATATCTAGGGCTGTTGTCAATGTGGTGCGCACTTCCGAAAGCTGTTGCGCCGATTCGTATCCGCATGGTCCCGCTTCCACCGGAATTACTTGAATGTCAGGCTCTGCATCAAGTGCGTGGGTTGACGATTCAACAGCCTGAAACATAGTATTTGCATTAGTCAGGATTACAATATTGAAAACACAACACACGCTTGGGGTCGACCGCACAGGTACATATCAACGGCTAACCACAAATGAAACATGGTGTAGAACAATCAAACGACAAGTGTTCCAGTCCTGATGATCACGGTCAGTTGAGCTGTCAGTATCCATACCTCGGGCTGCTGAAGAACATCTAGGGCTGTTGTCAATGTGGTGGATGCTTCAGCATCTCCCTGAAAGACAGTACTTTCATTAGTATGGATAACACAAATTATAACTGAATACAAACACCAGGGGACGACAACTAAGGTGTATATCAATTGGAAAGCACTAACCAAACAATTGGTAAAATAATCACGATACATACAAACTATTACTTGACATGCATAAAACAAGTCTGTAGCGGAATAGCCAAGTATGATTACCTGATACGCGCTAGAAGTGGTTAATAACTGCGAGCATGTCACGGAAGTAGAATGTTCTTGCTTCAGATAAAGAAGTTGTAAAGGTAAATTATTGTTTGATAATGAAATGCCAATATTTAAAATTGCCATGTAAGGAGACCGAATACTTGAGTAATGCGCAATATAGCACAGTTCCCTGTGCCCATTTATAGATTTCGTTTGTGGGTTATGAAATCTAAAAATAATATATTGATAAATGTCATTATTCAAAAAGCTATACACTCATATCAATGTCGAAAGTATTACAAATTTGAAACAGCACCTAAAATATCAATGAATCCATTCGGCTACCTACACACTACTGCAAGGACCTAAAGCTAAAAACAGACACTTGACTCACCAGTGGCGGATTGTGGATGAATAAAGTGGGAATAGCGTTTGCGAGCAATTTTTGTGTCGATCGCCGTTTGTTCTTCTTTGTTACCCAAGATGTGGTGTACATGTTCGAGGGAAAGTGCCGGCTGCAGATGCGGTATCGATCACCCCTCTTGTCCTCAAAGACTTGTTGGACTCTACTTTCCAGCTCATCCAGTGGATCTCCGCAATGTCTGACCCATTCTCTTATTCTATCAACAGTTTTCGGGAATACATGCATTGTAGTGCCTTCAGATTTAGCATGGGTCTTCGAAGGGCAACCGCTAATCGAACAGGCAGGCATTGTTGAAAATTCTGAAAAGTAAATATCAAGGTTATTATAAAACCTTGATGAATACAAAATGTCATAAAAAAGTAAATGAAAAATACCATGCTCAATGCAAGGTTTGTTTTGGTCGCCGGAACTATACCAGTTCATCATGTGGGGCTTAGTATTTGCATAAGTTACAGAAATTTCTGTTTTGTCTTGCACGAAAAGGAACCATGCTTACATTATAGACTGGACCCCCGAAGGATGCAATTCGATGACAATTGACACAGATGAAAATAAATAGATCTATTGATAGCATAACAATTGAAACTCAAGTCAATAGCAATGAGACCAATGACCATAGCTCTATTGGGTACTGTAATCGCAAATAGATTGAAATGTAAAAATGACCGAAATATGACTAGGATACATGGCCTTACCTTGACCAACAAACAGTTGTATTCAGCAGGCCGAGCAGTATGTTGCAGGAGAACAGGTAGATGGCCACAGGTAGCACACGGACGAGTTTGCTCGAAGCGGTCACAGATAGCACGGCGACGAGCAGATTAGCATAGATCTCAGTGCTTCTCAGGTAGAAGGTTCAGGGGTTGACTTGCAAAGCACAAAGATGTTCTCATGAGACATATCAAGTGGTTTATAAAGTATTAGAAACAGGGGTGTGTGTTTGTGAATGAATGACGTGTGTATGTTGTGGTATTATGTTTATTGCCTCAGGGGAGGCTTGCCTGGAGACACAGGGTCTGAGGAGGCCATGTGAGCGATGGCCCCTGGGCGTGGGATACCTTTTGAAGTGTACATCCTGTTTGGCACCTTGGCCGTTTGCGCCTGTCCCTTGCCCTTATGTGATGTTAAAGGACACGGGGCATCCATTTTTGTACCCCCTTTCCACTCCATTTTGGTGACCAGGCCTCACTGCGATAGTACAGCGCGCAGGGCACATGGCCCACAGCCTCGTTCCCACTCTGACTGGAAAATTCCAGAGGTATTTGCAACAGCTAATAAATGTAACACATCACTCTCTGAGATCACGGTCCTGCATGTGAACCGGCTTGAACCATGCACATGGCTCGTTCATCTCCACAAACGTGTCCTTGCCCACGCACCCTTGCCAGTGGAAAGTAACTGCCATTCTGACCCTGTGTCCCTGCAAGGTATTCTCTTCATGTGCCAGACCACTGACCACGCCATGATGGCCACCTAGCAGATCCCCAACTAACATTAGACCCCTACTGCAGTATATCGTTGCCTATCAATAACAAATGCCACATATCGGAGATTCTTGTGAGCACAGACCCACACTTCAAACACTGTATTACAGTGGTCAAGACCCTTGACCTAAGGCCTGTATAATCCAATGTTCATTTATAGTATTGATATATGTGTGACTTTCATAGAGACATAACCGACTGAAAGACTTTGAACAAGTGTTATTTAGTGCATGCATTATTGATAATATATTTGGTTAGCTTAGATAGTGACCACCACGTTCACAGCGACCTGAACTTCACCCATTCCGAGCACAGGTGTCTGACGTCCATACTTAAATGGAGACACACTTGATTGATTTAAAAAAATCGAAACAACTGTTGTTAAAGTATATGTGGTGTTTTATTTTGATGACACATAAATACAAAAGTTTACACATTGTACAGTTCAGGTTGCAGCACAGCGAGAGAAAATCCCCTGTACTGACCGCTGTCACTCGGGAATGTTTCTCTTATGGCACGAACGGCACAGGCGGGTATCACTCTTTGAACGCGGTGTCCAAGCCTCCCGTGAAGCCACCATGTAAAGGAACGATAGGCCACCAGCCTGTACCACCTGTGAAAAGGAATGAAACAAACTGTTTTTAAATGACCAAGATAAGTTTAATAAACGTTTGTTGTCAATGACAATTCTTGTAACTAATGGCATTCTGCTCGGACAAATGCTATCTAGACACTGCACACTATTGAACGACTTTCATGCGTTACAATGATCTGTATATGCAATTTTGGATATAGTAGAAGACCATGAAATAGTAGTGGCATGACAAGCAGAGTATACTTACTCGTTACTCGGATTACGAGGACGAACAGTTGCGCGAAGTTCGTGCATAAGCACCATCATTATCCTCAGCACGGACCGTGTGAGGCAGGCTGCCCTGAAGTCTAGCAGCTCGGTGATGCATTGCGGTCGTGGCTCGCCTTCCGAAATGTAGGCCACGCATCCCGAGTTTTCACAGCAGCAGCAGTTCTCCTCCTCGGTCGGCATTAGCTTGCACCGATTGCATGTGCACCAGGTGGAAACACCGTCCATGCGACTAGGTCCAGTGTCTTCATCCGTTGATTCGTCCTGCAAACTGCTGTCCGAAGCCCCATCGTTTTCGCGCGTTTCCCTTTCCAGTAGTTCCTCCTCGGTATACTCGGGCTCGTACATGTAGGGCATTATTGTATCCATTGTGTGTTGCACAAACTAAAATAGATAGCGGTGGTACTGGTATCTGTCCACACGGGCTACAAGCAACGAAGGTAGCTGACCAGAGCACAGAAACGAGTCACAGAATACTCAAAGTAACAGAGAGAGGAATGGAATCGAAAATCTGCTGCTGTGTGTTGTGAAACAGTCTGTTTATACTTATTGAGGAAAGAGGTATCCTGCCATTTCCATGGCGACACGTCATTAGCTGAAGCGCAGCGAATGTTGACACGAGACGTGCTTTGGCGTTGTGAAATGGGCGGTATGCGTCTGCTGATGACAGGCTCAGGGGCGGGGGATATGATTTAGTGCCGCAAAAGCAGGTCAGCCAGGGCGATGGGGGAAATGATAGGATTATCACAAAACGGCAGCTCCCTGGTGCCTGTTTTCGCGTGCGTTTAATGGACGAAAACACGGGTAAGGTCCATAGGACATTTTTCTAAAATCGAGCGACTTCGGCTTAAAAAACACATGGCCGACCCGTAGGGCCAATAAAAAATTTTGACCGAACCATTCCTTTAATACCTCAAAGGTAATAGACAATAACAGTTGGCGTTTGTACTTATACTGCACAAATAGACCTAAATTCCAGTAATCAATACACAAAATTAAATCTCAAAACTCATGACAATATCAGAGAATATATATGGATAAAGCCGTTGGATATGTGAAAGGTGATTTATTGAAGGTACAGCCGACACGTGTTTCAACCCATCGGTCGTTCTCAAGGCAGTTCGATAGATCTGGGGATGGATCCCTAGTATTCTTGGTAGAGCTTCTTTAGTGAAAAGATTTGGTAATAAGCTTCAAAAATTGTGCCTTTTTTCACAAACCACTTTAAGCCATCTCATTGTGGTGCTCAGATGCCTGAATAGATGATTTAGTGGGGCATATGGCCAGTCTGATAAAGTAGTTCCTCATTGTACATGAAGGTCTCAATACCTTAAATTCTGTGGGATGGATCCCAATCAAGTTCCTGTAGTGAGTTAATACCATAATCTTTCTTCCCCGTTTTTGTTTTGGGTACATCCTTTAACATCTTGCGAGTCTGCACTGGGCTGTGCAAATCGTTTCCCTTTCCGCACCACCTCGCTGCGCAGTCCAAGACGACCAGTGTTTTTCAGTTTCATAGTGGAGCCAATTACTTATTTACCACTATATTTAATTTGTCTGACTGCAAAATATCTTAATACAATATCTGCAGGAGTAAACCTACACATGGGCCACAAGACTTACTTCTATGCAGGTCTTACTGCACATATACTGGCCAACTTGGCCCACAATGTCAATCAATAAAATAATTAAATAACTACTGTGTTCAGGAGAACGCCAACCCCCCCCCCTTATCCAGCAACCGTAAGTTGTAATTAAGTTGGGAGGTAGCTATGTGGGAAGTCGAAGATTTCCAATCTCCTTGAGCATGAAGATACCTGTAGGGACTAGTATCTTAAAATACACAAGGTCTCAGCGTTGTATGTCACTCTCCGAGTAACCCAGTGTAATTCACAAGTATCAGCCCTTGCACGATACTCATTGCAGACTGACCTGTGCACCAAGACACTCTGCCTCTCTCCACCAGAGCTCTCCAGTGTCAGTTTCTGCACACACAAGTCACTCTGCCTCACTCCGCCCAATCAAAAAAATCATTGCTATATAAATGAAGCTGGTTTCAAGTACTGTACAGAAGAAATATAATGTCAAAACACAGCTGTTGCTGCCCAAGTAAATGGTTCTCCTTGAAACACATGGTGTATAGGCGCATTATAAATACTCAATAAATAAAATAAAATAAACTCTTGTCACCTGCTCTTGGGGAAGGCCTTGCCTGAATGCAGTTTCAAACTGCCCGTACTGGCACACTGCAGTGTGACCAGCCTGCTGGGGTCTGAAGGCCCACTGACCACTGGCCCTGTGTTGCAGGCTTTCTGATCGTACCACCTCACTTGCATTCCGCAAGGGGCAATACTAGACTAACCATATGAATTATTTTCCGATAGGTGATCATTCCAAGATGGACAGTCTGGTACGCTCCTATTGTACTCTTCCAAAATACCTCTAAGAGTTGGAAAGGAGACAAATAGCACCATGGGTGTTCCCATCTACTTTGCATTAAATCACAGAGCATTTCAGAAATATAACCGTGCTCCAAGATCTCCATTTGACAAACAAGTCTGTGATAAAAGTGTTGCATGGGTGAATCTCTAAATACATAACCGACACATTGATTGGTGCTCACATCACCGTAACCATGAACCATACATACTCATTCGGACCGATTATGTTTTTGGATGAGAGTATAAAATGGCCACAGCATCAGCCACTCAAAGAGTGCAAGGGATCTTTAGCTTCTTGTTTCTGGAGAATGTTAGATGACGAGGGGCTCGCTCTCAGTGCGAGCATGCCCAGCCTCCATTACAGAAACATATTTGGGGAATTAGATCTATAGACAGGAAATTATACCCTACAAAAGACACCCAATAAACAATGCACAAAAAGGATACACAGAAAGGGTTGTACCTCTTACAAACTTTAGCCTGACCAATAATAAGCTGATGAAGCGTTTTAAAAATAAACAGGCTTCTAATGCAGCATGGTAAATGGTCCACAGTTCCTCAGCCACTCCCTCCACACCATTACGCAGACCTCAGGGGTTTATCTCTGCACACAAAAAAAAGAGCAGGCCCATGCATTATCTAACAAAGCTGGCATAAGCATCTCTTATTGGTGCTGGTTTGCAGCTAGTGAAAATCATGGTGTGGCAGCATAGAAAGGGTGTTTGGCCTAGTAGATATACAATTTGAAGCAACCTCTTTGATTTCTTTATGTGTTTTCAGTGTGTGCCATACTGTCATAATGGTCAGAGCCACATACACAAAACATACCAGTGTGCTATTGTATGGACATGGGACAAATCCGACACAACGGTCATATGTGCTGTTACATAGAGGAGCACCACAAACGGCATTAACCAACATGCTGGTGACTTGTGCAGCGCACAAATCATTGTTGCGCCCATCACTGCATTGATTTGCTACGGACTTCAGTCTGCATGGTGACAATGAACCCTGCTTTCCTAATCAAGGTGCCAAATCACATTGAGGTGCCATCTGGTGAGCACTAGGCAGACCCATGATGCTGAGTGGATGCATTTAGTCCATGTCCCAAAGCAGACACTAGAATACTTAAGCAAGAAAATGACAATTAACCTTCTCAGGCATGCGCCATATATAACTATAAATATACCAAAAAACGTTTTGATGTGAATAAAAAGACATGAAAATAAAGAACATAGTTTAAAACCTTTTCTGTGTGGCACGTTAATGCTCTTGGAAGAATGCACAGATTTGGTCAGCTAACTGATGCTTTGTGCTGGCCTTCAGAATAAAAATGCCCCAGGTTCAGTTCTTAGCACTGAAATGTTAAAAATATACTGTGTAAAAACAATGGCTTGTTAAATGAGCCATCACTTATAAATTGCCCCCACTTGAAAAGGCTGTCAACACAAAGAGTGGGCACAGGGTGTGTGTCTCCAGAGAATTTCAGAGGCTGGTTCAGAATATGCATTCCTTTGTTTTTAGCAAAGGAATGCCTAATATGTTCTCTGGCAAGCTGCCTGCGTGGGTGGCTTCCTGCGCCCCCTCCACCTGGGCTATTTAGCTCTGCTGCCTGTGCAGTCACCAACTTCGCCTGCCCCAAGAAACGAGTCTGCATTAAAAAAAAATCACTTCAGGTCTGGAAAAATTGAGTCATCTCACAATGTAATCTAAAGTGGTTTCTGTTATGTAGATGACTGATGCATGAAAGGATTAATGTGCATGTCCATTCCAAGGTAAAGCCACTTTGGCTTGCACACCATACAAAATGCTCATCTGAATCCAGTGGTCCAAGTTCTTGACACACAAATCTGTGAGGGCACCTATCAGCCATTACCCCAGTCCTCTCTCTCTCCCTGTCAAAGTCATTACAGATGGAACCGACTGAAGGCACCTCAGCCTTCTAGACAATCCCTAGATGTTCCCAGTTTAGCACACTGCCCACAGTTCCGACCAGGCGCTATATAGCCCCATCCTCTACCCTAATCCGCATGTGTTTTCTGAAGGGCAGTAACTGGGAAGTTGCAGCCAAGAATCAAGGTTAGTGGTCCCTGGGGCACTACCAACGTGGAGCCCATACTGCCCCCCTTACCCCCGCAGCTCCACCGTTTGAATGAATGTTGCTGACTGATCTGCAGCCCCTGGTTGGGCCACTATTGGAGATGACTGTGCTACCCCTCTGACCCACTCGGTCGCCACACTGTTGAAGGCAACTCTCCCCCTGGGTTGCCACACTGTATCGGGGGAACTATGGCCCCACTCCCCTTACATGCAAGACCACCAGTGGCAGAGGAAGGGAGGCGCAGCGATGTTTGCTGCGACGATGCTGGTGCTTGCCATGGGGCATTATGGCACCAAGAAGTCTCCACTCCCTTAAAGGTAAGCTGGCTGACATTGTAATTATGCTGGCTTTACGCCGGAGCCAATACTTGTTCAAGCCTTCCTCCCAGTTTGGGCCAGTATAAATGGGATTAGAGGGGAGAGCCTATTTAAACTGGACTGTGGCAGGGCCCAGGGAACTAATGAGAAGGGCCAACATGCAATTGAATTGCTGCTATTATAATGTGCATCAGTAGGAGCTGAAAAAGCTGTCGAATTAGAATTTTTGAAGACTAGTGTACAGGCACGTGTACACATGCCAAAGTGCAGGTTTTCATTGACACAGTTGGACCACTACATATCCTAAGCCAACAGCTCCCTCTAGAGGTGACAAAAGACAAAGCTACTGCATCGGACATACAGGGACAAAAATACACCTGGCCTTTTATTATATTGTTAGAAGATTAAATCACCCTGTATAGCCTCCTCAGATTCCGAAAGCAATTAAAAACCTTCCTATTTAAATGAACTAAACAACTCTGGGCAGTACTTGTCCCCATCTGTGTCTTGGCATACCAAGCGTCTCGTGCCCTGTACCTTTTATTCAACGTGCTATGTTTAAGTCAATGTCTCTATGTGGCGCCCCGATGCCTGCAAGCTTTCGGCGCCTTATAAACAAATAAATAAAATTACAGCACGATAGCTGGATTTCCCATATAATCATGCCGTATTGTTACATTGGCTCTTTGGTAAACTGCATGGTTCCAATGATACAGGAGTTCTATTTATTTATTTATTTCAACCTTGATCCAAGATTACAATTCACAATGAGAATTGCTGGCCCTTCTGTACATTTTCTGGAAGTAGATGTCACTTCTATAATTTAGAATGTTTCATTACGGACATTTACAAACCCACACCTAAGAATTACATTCTGAGAGTCGATAGCTTTTATCATGAAAGAAATAAAACAGCATTTACCTTACAGTCAATTTCTTAGACTCTGACAAATATCTGATGAGTATGAACTGTCTAAGCAATTAGACATTCTAACTAACTATTGCTGTTCGATGCTATGACAGAGCATGATCTACTTTGGCAAAAGAAAAAGCTAGATCCAAGCACATGCGCATAAGATCACAGACATCCGTCTGACAACGGTCCTTGAGAGAGAGAACTCCACAAACTAAAGTAATTGGCATCCATATCCTAGGTAATCCGAGTAGCCACATATGGATTAAATTGTCTATATTTACTCCAGAGTAAAGATTGAACATGCGTGCATATCTCTATCTCTAATCTATGTAGGAAGGCTGTTTCTGCTAGTAAGACGGGACTCTAAGAATACCCCCTCTCCCACTGCAACAACGTATGTGCTATTCAGTCACCATTTTATGGATGCCGGGTAAGGACTCTAGCCATTGTCCCTATAGGTACTGTTTACACGGGTGATTACACACATGTAATAGCGCATGCTCTATAAACACTAAGGTACGATATGCAATTAAAGATAGTCCTGTTAACTCTCTCTTGGACATGGGAGCCTCCCTCTGATACTTAACCGGTTTGCTTGTATCTTCCTTCTCTTTTTTTCCATCCCCCCCTTAATCCCCCTTCCCACACGTCATAAGTGCATGAATTTGGAGCCAATGGATGGTATCCTTTCAGTCTATAGCACTTACCTTTCTTTTGCTTAAGAAGTACATCAAGTAAGGTGCATACTCCAATATCCTGGACCATAGTGGTATTTGGATATTGCTCAGGGGTTTGTTCTAGCTCCTGACTCTCTGCCTTTTGCGTTACCCCTAGGTAGTAGAAGTGCTCCAGAGATCAACACGACGATCTCTCACATTAAGTTTTCCTTGGCAAAATACAGGTCCTGAAGATGATCTCATTTATATGCATCATTGAAACCGGTCGACCAAAAAGGGCATGAGTGACCTCATGCCGAAGACAACGTCCAATAGAATTATTTTCGGACATGTCCAGGAATAGTGACTTTTCTACGAGAGAGCTATACTAGCCCGGAGTAAATTTATTTTGTGTTCTCTGTTGAGAGCACCTTTTATATTGCTGACAATATATAGGCTTATAGTGGTAGTGTCTGCCTCCCAGCAATGGTAATTAAAACAGACGGAAATCCTGGTGCAAGCACAGTGCACAATCACTTAGAGACAGATATAATTGATACTGTGTCTCTTTTCAATAGCCTTTCTTATAGCCTATACTGTATTGTTTTTTTTATTGTAACATTTAGTTTATTTTTACAAACATTTATTACAAAACTCAACAAAAATTACCTCATCAAACTTTGTATCTTATGCTCCAACAAACACACTGAGCTCTTCACAAAACAGACAGACCAACATATGTAACTCCAGACAAACAACAAAATCCAACAATTCTTATCCACAATACAAAACCTATCACTCAACAGTTTTATCTTAGTTCACCCTCAAACATTGTCAACTACTCCACATCCTTCTGCAAGACTTTATCTAAATAGTCTACAACAGCGCATGTTTGATGAACATTGTTACTTGAAAGCATATTATACCACCAATCATCTGAATTGTTGGTTAAACATGCATATTTCCCCAAAAACAATGAGCGTTCATTTATTAGTTCAACGCACTCAGTTATCACATATGTTGACGATTCCACTCTTTTTACAGAATCTGCATTGATTATCAGCCGTATCTTTATCCTGTCTTAACCACAGCACTTCTTTTGTGTTGTATGCATTTAGGTGCAACCTCAAAAACAGATTGCAGTGATATTTAGAGGGGAATTGTTTGAGGTATTTTGGCAGGTGATCTAAACTATTAGCTGTCCATCCAGATAATGATGTCTTTAGTGCACTTTTTTTTTTTTTTTTTTTTTTTTTTTTTTTTAATTGTTCCGAATCCAGTTCCATATTCGCAATTTCTTCTTCGCTAATTAAGGATAAGATACCACCATTTGCCATTTTATTCCGGCACACTCTGTGATGTTAGTTATCATTTCCGCCCAGAATACCAAAATGAATCAAAAAGCAAACAAAACTGCAATTGAGCAGCTTACAGTGGCACTCCTTCATTTCCAATTCAAGAACCACGTTGTCACCATAGTAATAGTCCTTTATTCATTTGTAGGTGGAGACAGTTGAGAAAACACACGTGAACACACAATGCGTTTCAACCAAAACGGGCTTCGTCGGAGATATATATATATATATATGTTAGAAAAGAAAAAAAAAACAGCACAAGCTCTTTTGATCAGGAAGAAGATCTTTCACATTTAAGTCTCCCACTACGAGTATATGCCTTTAGGGTACTTTCCATGCCAGAGAAAAATTGTCTCACTCTCACCAATTACCTTTTGTATTTTTTTTGTGTGCAGGTCTGTTGGCGGGACGTAAACATTTAAACAAAATATCAATATCCTTATTATGGGACTCTAAAGGTAAGTAGTACATAGATGAAAGTACATAAGGAAAACACATATACCCTAAGAAAGGCTCCAAATGGCATCTAGACCTTATCGCAATCGCCAGGTCCTCACTAGCGCGTCCTCGCATACATGGTAGTGCTGCCTTATAGAAATAGCCATCTATGTTAAATTAACTGGTCAGCCACTTTGCCTGGCCAAATTCATAGCGAAACCAATTAGATGTTTAAGGAAAGACCTGTATCCTGTTGTGTTCCAAGTCAGCTAAGTTATAGAACAATCTATAAAAGTCTGTCAACGTACCCCCTCGTTTACCCTTTCCGGAACACAATGGGCAATTTGATAGTTTTCGCCCTTTTTTTTCCAGCGCAAATTTGGAAAGCCTGCCATGTAACATGCTCAGAGGCATAGGATTCTAGACCATGTGCGTTTGCTGTTGGATACTATCTAGAATGTGTACTTCTTCTTTACTTTACAACAAATGGTCAAATAAAACCCTATTTGCTCTAGTATATGAGCATTCGTTTTAACAAAGCCACCATCAAAGGGGAGGTAAATTCAATGAGCATCCAGTTTGAGGCACTGCCCATCCAATTTGGAGCATATCAACAGAGGAAATAACACTTCAAAAACTAACCCTACAAAATAAAGTCCAATAAAAAAAGTTAGACTTTAAAAAAAAGGGACTATAATAAGTAGGATTACATTCCTCTAAAATTACCCATTTTCCCAGTTCCGCATGTTTTCGTCTGCGATGTAGGTTTTACCAGCCTGAACAGGCACAGATCTAATATCAAACACATTTGGCGTAATAGGCTGGTTTTCACAAAGTTGGTCGGTTACAGGTTGCGTCCTTGAAGACAGGTCCCCAGTTCCTTGCAAGAACACAGCAGTCTGCAGGTGAGATTGTGGATCTGCTACTTGAATATTAGCAGGGAAATTAAATTGTCTTTGGAGACAGCATGGGACAGTCGTAGCAGCAGGTGTCGAAGATTGCAGCCATTGATCTAATGGGCACTGAAGTCGGCCCTGCCTCGTGGAGCCATCCAGAAGTGTATTTGTAACCAGTGTTTTAGGATGGGCGTTTACTGTTTTGCATATGCATTTAGGCGAGGCAGGATTTCTGAAAATTTGCAAACTGCATCATTGGTTAAGATTTTGTTTATTTTTTCCTTCAAATTTATTGCAGGTTTAATGGTTACTGGCTTTAAACTTCAAGTTGTATATTTTAACTCAGTAGGAGGGATAATCTTCTCATAGTCCCAGTCCGAGTAAGTCACAGATGATTGGTGCCTTCTCGCAGTAACTTTTGCTGACGTCTGTTGAAATTCTTCTCTTCCCTAACATTTGCCCTAGACGGACTGGGGTTGCAAGCAAAGGACTTTGGATTAAGTTGCCTGCAACGGGGAAGTTTAACAGCATGTATGTGTCTTTCGGTAACAAATGTCAATGAGTTGGCCAAAACCAGATCAACAATTTTTACCAGAATAGATTTAATGTCTGCTTGTACTGTTGCAATAGTTGCAGTTGAGGCAAAAAACAGCAATCAACCTTGGTAATAATCGATTTACTGTATTGGTAAACAGAGGTACATTCCTTGTCCAGAGGCCACATGGAACACAAGGGCAACTTCACGCTCATACTGTGAATCAGAATAATCTGAGGCGTCCGATGATGAAACAAAAGTTGTCAAATCTGGAGTGTTTGCAAAAAATCTTTCTATAATATTTTCATTCCCACTATTTTGCACGAGGGAGTTTCCCCCAGTAGTTATTGTCAATTGTGGACGAGAGAGTTTGTGCCATACTTTCAACGCTGGGCAGGACTGCCGGCAAGTTAGTTTGTATCTCAGGCTTAGGGAGAGATTGAGTAGCCTCAAAAAACCCTGTAATTACGGGCAGAGTGCCTGCACTCTTCTCAAGCCTGTCCTCCTTATTGCGAGAGTCTTGGTCTCTCGTTATGTGGTCCATGACAAGGCTCCTGGGTCTTCTCAAGCGGATGCACTGCAGAGCCTTATTTTCTTGTAGAGGAGAGCTTCACTTCAATCCGGTTAGGCGCTCAGAATCCTTTACCTAACCACTGTTAACCTGCTGGCCGCTCGCACACATGTTTCAAGCCACCAAAGTCTGTGTCACACTCCACCTATTCGACACATCATCCTTGCACAATCACAAGGAGAAAAGTTCCAATGGCCATAACTTCAGAGGACTTCCAAGAACACTGAATCAGCCTTCTGCTTACAGCCCTACTTCTCGTAGTGTGTGGGTTTATAACAATATGCACCCCTCAAATGACTGATATAATAGTGTGGGTCCAAACACTCCCTAACTCAGGGTATAGCTTGCCCCCAACAAAAAGACGGTTTCCGGGGGCCAATAGTGTAACGCTTATCTCTGGTGCCCTGCAAGAGCGCCTGGTCTTCGGCTGCCGGACCCCTGACTATGTCACAAACAAATAAGGACATTAGTGTCCAACACCTTTCCCCCCCCACCTCCCTTCTGTACCCCAGGATTTGCTGGCAGGAGACTGCCGCGCCTTTTGTATTGAAGCTGAGCCCCCTAGTGTGCAAGGTAAACACCAGGTCCAGTTCCGTCACTGGCGAGTTGTGGTCCAGTCCAGCTGTGACACACGTGAAGCTTCTTGCACAGTAAGTGTCTACAACTGTTTTGCGAGTATCTATGGCTGCGCTGCGAGGTGCGAGGAAACGCGTTCTAGTCTTATTAATGGTTGTGCGCGGCATGCGGGTTGTGCAATAATAATGTTGTCTCTGCAGGTGCCATTTCCTAACTGCAGCTGATGCGGGATGTCATCGGAGAGTCTCCGGAACACAAGTAGGAGGGTTGCAGAAGATTGTGAAGCCATGATAAACAGGTAATCAGGTTTCTTAGGGAGGGCTCGGGGCGCGTGTGATTCCATGAGTAAACACTTCTGACTATGTGCTTTCTGTTTCAGGAGTCCGGTGGCGGTGGAATGCAGCACAAACGAAGACCCGCTCTGAAGTCTGGTAAGTATGCTGTGTTGGCTGAAAATTCAGTGAGTAGCTTGAATGCAGAAATCTTGCTTGAGTGCAGGAATCAAGCAGAGCGGTAAGCGTTGCACTGCTTCTGAAGACTGCAGGAAAAACGCTAAGCACAGGTTGTGGCCCAGGGTGTGGTTTTATAGTCCTGGGCTGCACCCTGTATCACTAGACCATCAAAGACACTGAGGCATGGGCTGCCTGGGGGCCATCTTGGATTACTGACTGAGTCCAAACCTGGCAGCCATCTTGGTGGGGGCTGCCATTGCTTGCCATTAAGTGTCTGCACCAGCCAGCAACCCTCAGTGTCCACAATAGGCAGACACCAATCTTTTCCAGTGATCCCGGATGACTCAAGTAAAGTAACCCCGTTTCTGGCATCGCTGCAGGGTGCAGATTGCATTTGCCGCCGTGCGTACCAGTGCGGGGGCTTTTTAGAGCAAGAGGCCTTGTGTTATGTCAGCTACAGCTCTCATTGCCTTCATTTTATTGGGAGAGACACCAGGTAGCCACTGCCACCGCCTCTACTATCTCTGCAGCTTTAACACTAGTCGCCGCCCTCACTGGAGGACTGTGACAGGCCATCCGATGCGGTTACAGGAAAGGCACAAAGAATGTGTGAAGCCGCACTGCTCACACCAAACGCAATCTCGCAGCAGCCGCTTCCAACACTATTCTGGTAATTGAAATTCTGCAGTTTTACACAAAAATGCTTTATTATAAGCACACCGGCCACTTTTACACACTAAAAAAAAGCCAAATATTCCCAGAAATAAAATAGGGGTTAAACAGAGTACAGAGGAGCTGGGTCCCACTTCTCAGTGCCTACTCCAACCCTTCTCTCTGCTAAATACCAGATCCCCTTTTCAACACAGATCTACTATCCTATTCTGCACCAGACTTCTTGGCTATTACAGAGTCATGGCTGAATGATTCTATTCCCTCCGATGCTACTCTAGCCATTCCAGCCAATTACCACATGTTTCTGAGTCATCGACAGGGGGAAATGGGCGGTGTGGTAGCTATTCTTTGCAATAAATGCCTAAAGTGTCATCTGACTCCTAGTGAGCCACCTGATGAATGTGAAAGTCTTGTGGTGAAACGTAATATCAATCAAAGTCTCTTTGACCATTCGTCATCTACAGACCGCCTGAAGCCATGCCCTCTTTCGAAGAGCAATGTATTGGCCTCTTTAATAAGCTTACTAAAGCCAATACACCTGTTATGGTGCTTGGGGATTTCAACCTTTGGGCTGACAACCCTTTCGACAAGCCAGCCAACTCTTTATTGACAGCCCTGGACACCATAGGGTACCTACAGTGGGTGTCTGGTGCTACCAACATAGGTGGGCACACTATTGACTGGATTCGGTCGCACTGTCTATCCTGTCAGTCTAGAAATACGGATACTTCTACTTTGAAACCGCAAACGCATTTTGGTGGCCGTGGGCCAACCGTCTCATGCACGATATGACAAAATATAGGTTTTCGAGTTTGCCAATGAACGGCCATTTTGATGTAACAAGAATAGCCATTTTGTTTTCTAACCATTGCTCATTGCTTTCTGTTCCTATTGCTTCGCAGTATATTTTCCGCTTACACTGCTCGACTGTGAAACATTGTTGTCTGTATGTGAAAAGGACAGGGCTGCAGGGCCGCGAGGATAACAAGAGTTCGCTGAAACACAAACGAAGGCAGCGCCAGGAAGAATGCCCGGCTCCCTCCCGAATGTAGCATTGAAGCAGAGATGCAGGGCATTTAATCATTTCACAGCTGCCAGCCAGTCTCGTTATATGGTAGAATATGTTAGAATAATACTGCTAAAGGCTTGAATTATGCTTTTCTTACGGCCCCCCTTTACTGAGCCTGCTAGAGCATCTTGGCTCCCAGGACGCGAATAGCACCTAATAGATAGCAAGGTCCGGAATGCAACTCCCCCCCTATGTAGTTCGCTTCCAAGAACAGAAGCACTGTGTTCTATTCAATAACCGAAAGATGCCTTCGCACTCACAGATTGCAAATTGTTACTAGAATAGATGTTTGAAGGCGTCATAGTGGTTGGAGATGTCCATCATCACACCAAGTTCAAAGAAACCCAATAAAGGGGGGTGTTAAACATGTCATAGCCGATTGTTTGATATGCATTTTGTATATATGTAACTGATGTACGTAATTCACTCTCTTGCGTCCGTAATTCACTCTCTTGCGTCCCTCGAGGTCTAAAGATACTCGTCGCGGGGCGTGAGACCGAGTTGGCCAACTCAGACTTTTTCTTTGCAATAAAACCCTAGCTTTGGGAATACAACCTTGTGTCTGGCGTCTCTATAGTGTGTGGTGACTCGCCTTGTTTCCATAGACGTCAGGGTCCCCTAGGGGCCCCTTTCATGCATGACGTCTTAGTCTCGGCATGCCCATGGTCAGATCACAATCTAGTTTCATCTCTTTTTCAACCTCCGGCCTCCCTTTGTAAAGTCAATGCCACTCCAAGACTTGCTAAGAATTCAGAAATTTTAAAAAAGATCACTCCTGAGAAACTATCCTCCATTCTCAAACCAAAATTGAATTGTCTTGAAAAATGTGATGACGTTTACAGACCTGGCTTTTTTTCACACTAAATGCAACGAATTAAGCCGTTGATCTTTTTGCTCCTCTCCAGACCAGATTGGTTAAGCCAGGATGCAACAGGAATACTTGGTTTAACGAAGCCGTCCTTGATCTGTGACATACTAAACAGGCTGCTGAAAGAGATTGGCGTAAATCCCCCTCTCCAATAGCCCTCACCCACTATAAACAAACAGTACGGAATCTAAAAGCAGCCATTATTGCAGCTAAGTCCGCTGCCTTCAACAACAGGATCACACAGGCTAAACTAATTCCAAAGAATGGTCCTAAGGAAATTCAAAGGCAAGTCGGCCTTGTGGCCAGCGGCCAACAAAGACTCTGCCTAGTGTCAAGGAATTCATGATGAATTCAAATTCAAAATTACAAAACATCAGGCAGGATTCCATCAGTGAGCAATCGAAGGCCACCCCACTCTCCCCACCCCCGATTTCGGCAGTTTCCTCTGCCGCATGGGACAATGCCAGGCCCCTTCCTCACTCTAATGAGAAGGAGTTCTTCTTTACTCCCTGTACTGAGGCAGAAATGTCTAAAATCATAGGCGCCATGAAACCTACTGTTTGTCATGGTGACATTTATCCCTCCAGCATCTTTAAAAACCTTTCAACATCTTAGTGCCTAGGGTTACAAAGCTGGTTAACCTCTCCTTTGCGGAAAGGCCATGGTTCCCAGTTTCTAAAAGAAGCCTGGAACACTCTGAAAAAAAAACAATCTTGACTTTGTCCAGGCAAAGAACTATCGCCCTATTACGAACGTGCCCTTTCTGCTTAAAATTCTGGATCGGGTGTCTTAACTCCAACTACAGAATTTTATTGAGAGCAATAACACTCTTGGCCCACGACAGTCGGGTTATTGAGCCAGACATGGTACTGAAAATGCTTCGCTGGATTTTAAATCTAATCTTTGCAGCATCGTGGACAAAGGTCATCCCTGCCCTCCTGATGCTACAGGACAGCTCGGCAGCCTTTGACCTGGTGGATTACACTCTTCTGGTCTCCAGGCTGCTTGATCTAGTGGATTGCTCAGGAGTTGATGCCCAGACGGTTGACTTATTTCTGGGCTTCGTAACACAAGGGCTGCTGTGGCTGTTGCAGAATCTGCCCCTGCTGCCATATCCTGTGGGGTTACACAGGGATCCTGTATCTCTCTGACCCTCTTTAATATTTACATTCTGCCTTTTTTGATGCTGCTGGACAGCCTGGGTGTTCATTATACTAATTATGCTGACACTGGCGTAACAGGGGTCCGCGCAGCCCCCACGGTGCAGAGGGCCCCACGACCACATGTCCTGGAAGGGGGCCCCGGATTTTTTTTTCTTTTTTTTTTAATTGTTTTTTTTTGTATTCACTCTGTATTTATAAAGAAATTATTTCTGTAACAGGAATAATTTCTTTTGGAAGGCAGAGTGAATACAAAAAGAAACTTGTTTTTTGAAGTACGGCACTACCCACACCCCTTGATATGAAGGCCATAGGCTGGAGGTCTCCATGTGATGGGGTGTGGGAAGCCCTATGACTTCAAAAATAAAATAGTTTATTTTTGAAGTCACTCTGCCTTTATAAAGAAATTATTTCCGTTATTGTTCAGTCCTTAACGGAAATAATTTCTTTATGAAGTCAGAGTGACTTCAAAAATAAACTTTTATTTTTGAAGTATTATGGCTCCCTTCAACGTCATGACGTTTGCGTGTGTGAGTGTATGGCGAAAGCGCACACACAAATGTATGGGTGGGAGCCTGGGTGTGTGTGCCTCTTACGGTAAAAGATGCACACTCAAATATATGGATGACTGGGTGTGCGTGTGTATATATGGTGTGTGTGCTTGTGCTCAGGGGCGCAACAAAACCTAAATTTCAGAGGGCTAACCCTTCAAATGTTGGGAGAGGCGCTAACTTCACGTGTGGTGAGAAGGAGCAAACTTATTTGTATGGGGGCATCGAACTTCTTTACGTATTTTAATGACGCTATTCTAGCGCCACATCAATGTTATAAGCAGTTAACTCTCTCCTTTAAGTCTGAAAGCACCCACTTATGGACTGCTGTGAGAATGACTGGTCTCCTGTTCCCTCTCTACCCTTCCAATCACTCCCCTGGCATGCAAGTACTAAACCCACATCACAATTTCAATTGCCTAAAAAAATTTGACATTTGAATGCAGGTACTAACAGTGAAATGGTGTACATTAGTAATTGCTGGGCCGGGCCCTTGTTAACAGCGAAACCCAGGTGCCATTTAACATCTGTGTCCTTTTCTGTCCGGCAACTGCTCTGTAGGTTAACCAGGTCAAGTCAACATAGATGACAATTTCAGGGGGGGGGGCGGGAGTGCTGAAGCCCAGTTAGCTCAATGGTGTTGCACCACTACTTGTGTTTAATGCCTTGATTACTTATTGGTAATCTTCATTACGCCTAGCCCTTTTTTTCCTCATCCCAGTACTTGTGTATGAGGCTCTTTGCCTCATACACAAGCACTGGGATGAGGTAGAGGTACATGAAGGTAATGCCTGCCTTAGCTAACTGTAATCTTCATTACTCCTAGTCCCACTCTTCCTTATATCAGTACTTACCCATGAGGCAAGGAGCCTCAAACGTTGAGCACTGGGACAAGGAAGAGGGACATGGAGGTAATTCTGGGCCAACTAGCTGATTTTGGAGGTTGGGGTAGGGGATTGGAGGGGGGGGGAAATGTGTAATACATCATAATGGTCTTCCACGTCCATTCTAAGCAGGCCTGATATGAGGTAATAGTAGCTAGAGAGGCATTTTGGTGCAGCCAGTCTAGTCATTCCTCAGTTTGGTATGACTTTTTTAAACTAGGCATTTCTGATAAAGCAGTCCTGCTAAGTGTAACTACCTGGCTAGACTGGCATTTGGGTTCTGCCAGTCTAGCCGTTTCTTACTGCAGCACTGTACATTTTTCTGGGCATCTGTGATAAAATATGATAAGTCATATATAACGTGCCTGTACACAGTGTTTTTAGGCGCAACAAGACAAGGGAAGGAAAACAGGGAGGACAAGACAAATTATCTTTCAGATTGTGCAAGTGCGAGAACGAGAAGTGCAAAGGGAAAGGGGGGGGGGTCGAAGGGAGAGGGGAGGGGAAAACAGGGCAGCAATACTTTAAGTGCAGCCAGAGCAGCACGGCTCTGGGTAGTGCAAGGAGAACAAGGGACTTTAGGGTTACAGTTACAGCCCCTAACTGCGTAGTAGGCCCGGAGGCAGTGTAAGGGTGACTGATCAATAAAGAGCCTGGACTCAGTGACACTGAGGGTAGCCAAGGAACCAGTTGGTACATCAGGCAGGTACGTCAGCAGGGGAGGGAGAGAGAGAAAGCAGAGGAGAAGAGGAACATTTTGAGCTGCTTTCGGAACTTCAGGTGGTCCGGCTCAAGTTTGGGAGGGGCAGGGAGGCCATTCCAGAGGGAGGCACCTGCAGAGGAGAGAGATCTACCCCTTACTCTCTGCCTGGAGCAGCATCTAACCCTTAGGGCTTGAGAATGAAGGTACTTTGGAAGAGAGCATTGGATGTAGTGCATATCCCAGCCCCAGAAAGCCTTGTGCACAATGCAAAGGGTCTTGGACTTGATCCTTGCAGACTACTGGAGCCAGTGGAGAGATTTCATGGCTGGAGAGATACGGTCCATGGGCTTGAGGCCAAGGATAAGTCTTGCAGTCCTGGTCTGGATTAGTTGCAGAGGGCGGAGAGTAGAGGAAGGCAGATTGAGAAAGTGGCTGTTGCAGTAGTCCAACCTAGAGAGAGCCAGGGCTCTGGAGACAAGTGAGAAAGGCAAAAGTCCCTTTGAGGAGGGGCAGTTGGTAGTGGGACTTCTTGGCGACGTCCGAGATGTGAGGAGAGAAAGAGAAAGTGGAGTTGAAGACGATGCCAGGAATGAGCGAGAGAGGAGAGTAGGCTGAGGGCAGCCTGAAGGAAAGCTGAGTGTCATCCGCATAACTCTGAACTTTAGATTAGAAGGTAGAGATCTGGTGGGGCAAAGGGGCCAAGTAGAGGTTGAAAAACCAGGGTGAGAGGATAGAGCCCTGTGGAACGCCACGGGTAGAGAGAGGCGACAGAGTGAAAGGGACTAAGTTGGACCTGGGAGGGGCGGTTCAAGATGAAGGAGGTCAGCCACTACAGGGCCTGATACATGATGCCCAAGTTCTCACAGAGTTGATTGATCAGGATGGCGTGGTTGACAGTGTCGAAAGTTCAAGGAGGATGAGGACAGAAGGAATGCTGGAATCAAGGTTAGAGATCAGATCTTCACAGGTGTTCAGGAGAGCAGTTTCCGTGCCTCTGGCATCTCTTAAGCCAGACTGATGGTCATGGAGAAAACCAAAAGATTCAGTGTGGAGAGTAAGCTGGGAGATGGCCAGCTTTTCCAAAAGTATGGCAGAGGGGAAAGTTCCAATGGCAAAAGAATGATTACAGAAATCAGCCAAGGTTGAAGCAAGGGTGTCAATATGGTCCTTGATGGTTCTGGAGGAGCGGGAGAGAAGCTGTTTCGGCGACACTTCCATAAATGGGACTTGTCTAGAAACCTAGCCCGGTGTTAGAGAGAAAGGAGGAGAGGGAGAGATGGCCAAAGGGGGGCCGAGAGAGGAAGAGGAGCTAGTGTACAGGATGTTCTGAATTTTAGCAGAGAAGCGAGAGGCCAAAGCCATACAGAGGGCCTGTTGAGGGAACAGGAGAGGTAGAGACCGCAACAGGGTTGGCCAGTTCCTTGCAGTTTAAAGAGTTTGGCCGTGTTGTTAGAGGCCGCAGAGATGCAGGCTTGAATGTGTGCTCTCTTCTTGATGAGTCTTATTACTTCGACTGGAATTTTGGTGCAACCAGTCTAGGTATGTCTAAATGTGGCCTTGGATGCTTTACTGTAATGTTATTACGTGTCTACACTGGTCTACATTGTGCAGCCAGTTGGACATGTTATTGTTGCATGGCATTTTTAATAGCAGAGCATTAATGCTCATGTGCACTGTTGGTAACTTGCATGTATTGGATTGGTGTTACCCTACAAAACAATAGCACACACTGTGGCTTTTTAGCCACACGCTCTCAGCAAGTGTGCTGTATATTGCATTAAACACATATTTATATCTTTCTCCTAGTGCAGTATACCCCTTCAGCAGCACGTTCGTATTGCGCAAGTGTGGTAATCTAGGCCGGCCCAGTGTGTGGCGCAACCTGTGATTTGTTGCTGAGTTGGGGGGAGAGAGGCCCCCAGCATGGCTCGCAGGGGGGGCCCCAGATCTTGTGTTACGCCACTGTATGCTGATGACACCGAGGTGGTCCGGAAGCACTCTGGCATCTATGCATAGGATGCAGAGTATGTTGATGTGATCTATGGCTCCATTAGCTAACACCCTTGCCCTGTATACTGATAAAACCGTACTCCTGATTGTTGCTTCTGAGCCTAGGCTAAAAAAACTGCCTGCGGACTATCAGAGCTTTACCATCGCTGATACAATTATCCCAGTGACTAAGAGTGTGAAGACACTTGGTGTCATGTTTAACATTGAACTTAGCATGAAATCTCATGTCGCATATCTCCAGGTTCCTGTGGCTATATTAATAAAATTACTTAGCCATATTCGCCCTTTTGTTTCACCCAAGAATATCTCTCTTCTTGCCGCTGCACTGGTTAACTCGCGCCTGTACTACTTTAACAGTCTGTTACTGGGCGCTTTCCCAGGTTAATATTATAACGCTGCAGGTGATCCAAAATGGTGCAGTTCACACCACTCGTGGACTCGCAAGACGCAATCATGTTACCAAGGTTTTAAAGGCAGCTGCATTGGCTCCTGGAGAAACAGCGCGTTACTCATAAAGTCTTAACGCTGAGTCACAAGCACTTGAATCATGAGTACCGGTCATAGAGCGCACTAGGGTCTACCAACCCACCCACACTCTCAGATCCTCTGATCAGGTGAGACTACACCAACCCAAATTCAGGCTTGAAGGGTATGGTGGCATCACGTTCAATGGCCAAGATCCCATAGCCTGGAATGCTCTGCTGCCTGACCTGAGGAAGATACAAATTCTGACGGATTTAAAAAAAATGATTAAGACACATGCTAGTTATTGTTCTCTCTGTTACTCTCCTTTCCTGTGTCTTATTTTCTGTTGTTAGTCTGGTCTTGCTTTATGTGAGCCCTGAGACCTCAGGGTGTGAGGCGCATTAGAAAAATGTAAATAAATATCAAATGGAGCCAGCCCGTTGCTCATACCCACAGCTCGGAAATGTTCGGATCAGTGGTGTCAGCAGAGCAATGCCACAAGTAGGCGGAGCTCCAATATTATAATTCCTTTTTTGTAGACAAATGTACAAAATTCACATATTGCGAGTGAATTACTAGATGCAAAGTACGGATTACAAAAGATACCGGTTTTGCAGTGAAAATATATTTGTACTTGTGAAAATATTTGTGTGCTCACCTAAAATATACCCCTTCCACCTTTTTTGGATAGGAGCATTACTCTACTCTAAAACATATTTTTACACAGAACTTAGAAAAAGCGTAATAGAAAGTACTTGCATTCCAAAATCTTATAGCTTCCTCAAGTTTCCCGGACTTTAGTAACAGAAAGGGGGGTCGGGGGTGGAAAGGCATGGGGCAATTATGAGAGGTCTGTTGGGGGCAGCAGTAAAGGTGGAGGAGGTTGGGGATGTGTCAGGCTGGGGGCTCCTGTACGCCAAGAAGTCCAGCATGTAACCGTGTGATCTGGTGCTAGGCTCCTTAAACTTCACTGTAATCAGATTGATGCCCGAGCAGTGCCGATTGGTGGCAGTGAACAGGTGAAGGTGGGCGTAGGCTAGAGGCACAGGCTTGGAAAGCGAAAGGGTTAGGATAATACAGGTTAGTAATCTTAAACCACATTATCACTCACCCCCCGGTGGGAGACAGGAAGTCCGTATCGTCTTCGTCTGTCCCGAACATGTTACACAGGACCGGAGCAGCACCAGATTCAAGTCTCTTCCGTAGTCACAAGGCTGGAGCTGTCAGCTGACTACGACTTGGACAGAGAAGCAACTTCAGTGAGGAGGAAAAGAGAGCAAAAGGGGACTGCACTAATTTGCGAAAGAGCACTGACACTTGAGTAGTGAGAGAGAAGCATGGAAACAAAAAAGGGACTCGGAAACAAATAAACGTAGAAAGAAGACTATAGCAGATGATCACGTGCCACAGAGCTACGTGATATCATAGCTTGTCTTTATTTTTGTTTGGCTATTAGATGGGCCTATGGCGAAACTTTTGGCGTCCAGAGTGCTAAAGGATTTGAGGGGGGTACAGCTTGTGGTTTAGTTATTTACCCACCCATTACACTCCCCATGGCCGTGACCCAGGCCATTCCAAGCACACACTGCCAGAGTTGCCACACAGAGGCTCTGGGATACCTATGCAGAGTTGCCATGCAGGGACTCTGCTGGTTACAGGTGGGCAGCATTGCCATGAAGGACTCTGCAGGGCAGGCCCTCTGCCTGAGAGTGGAGCTGGCACAGTGCTGCAAGAAACACACATCAGGCAGGAGTCTTGTGGATCTGACTGATGAGCAGGAAACGGAGAAAAAATATTTTCAATAAGATTTAATCAAATGCAAAAAGGAAATGTTTCTGTTGTGCTTCTTATAATAACTATTTATTAACTTTGAAATCTGTGAAACATCGATATTTACTAGGATTTAGCTCATAGACTGATGTTTTGATCCTAAACTATTAATGAGTTACAGGGAACAAACTTTATTTTCTTTGTGAGTTCAGAAGACATGTATATTAAATGTCTGAACCAATTGATTGTTTTCACCTTTTCCTTTCCTATTTGCATTTGATTGAATCTTATTGTTAATATTTTTCTCTGATGCCTTTATGTATTATGTCACTCTTCATATGTCACTCTTCATGTTATAGTACACTGCAATACTGTAATGTTGTTTAACCATCTGAATAAAAATAAACGACTTTGAAATAGAAGTGAATGCACCACACAATTACATGTGAATGCTTTTTTGCTCCAGGGTATATCTAACGTGATATCCTTGCAGATACACGCCACTTATGAATTCATTTCATACTGAATCTTTAAGTACTTTAACACAGCGGGTCCAGGGGTGGACTAGGAAATAAAAGAGGCCCTGGAAATAATTACCAGGGACCAAAAGAGGCCCTGGAAATAATTTTCAAAGTGGCCCCATATGACACATTTTCAGCAAGCCCAATGCTTTTTCTATGAGAAAATGTGGAAATACTACACAAAAGAGGCCCAGGGTGTAGAGGCCCACCGGGAAATCTCCAGAGTTCCCTATAGGCCAACCACCCCTGAGCGGGTCTATATATATTTGTTGATCACATATGACCCCCACCACCGCTGTATTCAGGGGTGACCCTCTTTAGTTTTAGTATACTTGCACAAATATCAGTTCAGGACAGTCAATACCACAGTTCAGGGGCCAGCAAAGCCGCACCCGCGGGCACCGTGGGCCACATGTGCCTGGTCCATTGATGGTGGGCAGGCAGCAGCACAGTATTGGTGGCAGGGTGTCTGAGGCCACTTGCTTCCCTCCAGCCCCCCAAAACCGGAGGCCTTTCTTCTTCCTGGAGTAGCACCAGCCACTCATCTCCCCCCATGCAGGGGCTGTTGACAGGACGCAGCCAGCATTAGAGGGCGCACAATCACTCATATTGAGCTGCAACCCTCCCGTGCTTGTGCAAAGCCATCCTTTCTCAAACTTCTTGCCGCACGGCACATACCTTTTTACCCTTTCCCTGCAACTGGAGACAATCAAAGATAAAATTGCAGCAGATGCCACGCCATGGCTCTCCCCCAGTCAGGAGCTCTAGAATGGGCAATGCAGCAACTGCATGAGCTGTGCCACGTGTTTTTTGGTGCCAAATGGCGCATATCTCCCTCTCTTCCAGGTCCAAAACAGAGCGCTTTATAAACCATCGACTTTGGCCCAGAAATGCTGCAGGTCTTTGCTTGCCTGTTGCACACACTGGCGGGCGAAAGCACCGACGCAGGAGGCATGGTGGGCACCGCGCCTTAGTGGGGGTTGCCCAGCCAACCTCCTCCCCCTCCTCGGTTACGGGGGGGGCGGGCCACATAAACTGGGGGAAAGCCCAACCCCGGAAGAGCCAGGGAATGTCGCAGGAAGAAGAAGGGCAGGGCAGGGAACAGAGGGAGAGGGAGGCCCTATAAAGGGCAGGCGTACAGGCAACTCACTCTCTCTATCCCTCGGTACCTGCTCTCTCCTGATAACGCATTTTGGTTTTGAAGGCGAAGTTGGAAATCGGGCTGCTGTCGGATTCTAGGCTGGTCGGGGTTCTGCTGTCGGGGCGCAAGGCTGATCGGTTCCAGGAGTGCCACAGAAGTTCGGGAGTGTCGTGTTCGAGAGGAAGCAGTTTGTGGTTCCAGCCGGGAAACTAGGTGATGAGTGCCGGGGGAATGAATAGGTTGCGCGGGCAGGTCACCTTCCCAACCCCCTGCCCCCCTTCGGGCTCTGAGGCACCCTTTCATGCTCGACAGTGCCTCCAATGCGCGGAAGTCATTGGCAAACCAACATGAATCCCCTCACACCCGCCCTCCTGACGCCATTACCCATGCGCCTTAACCTTCAAAACGTCAGAGCTAAAAAAAAAACCAGCACGTCCACCCGTGCAGAAAGAATGTCTGATCAGCAGTCGTCTCTGTAACGAGAACGGCCGCGTGTTAGTTAATACATTCCGGCTACAAATTCAAGACAATACAATGTCTTCAAGTGCACCAGTTACTTACATATTTCGTTAACCAACTATATTCTTCAGGAATTGGTTGGTCCGACTGTATGCCTGCCACTTTCCCATGCAGTCATGTCCGCAGGAGACTAACGCATGCAACTCGGTCTCTGTAATGAGATTGAGCGTGTATAAGTACACTTAAGTTATTCTGCGTGCTATCCTATTTGTATTCCTATTCCATTTCACTTACTTGTAACTAGAATAGCAGCAATCTGCCGGAGCTGAGCGCGTTGACACGCTTCCTCGGCAATGTCTGTAGAAAAGTGTTGTGGCAGCAACCTGTTGCTAAGGCAACCATTGCTTTGTATAGAGCGGCCATTTTAGAATCGAACAAATGACTAGCTTTCCTCACGCTTGTTAGGCAACCATATTGGAACGATGTGGTAATAGATGAAACCTAATGTTGTAATAAAACGGAATTCATTCCAATTATTTAAAAGACGTAACATAATGCTTTTGGACAAAATTTTCCACTTGCTGCAAATTGTGGTAAAATAAAAATTGTCAAAAATTAACAAAAATTAATAAAAATAAAACCACAATAATACAAATAATAATAATAAAAAATAAATAATAAAAATGAATAATGAATAATGAACATAAATATCAAAACCAAACAGAATAAACAAAAATAAAGCTCAAAGATCAATCAAAATGCAAAAAGCATTTCCCTTCCTGTATTCATACTAATGTGCCCAAATATTCACATTTCAGTGTTACTCAACCATAAAACACAATAGAATTGTTCATAAAAAACAGCTCAGATCTAGCTCCTCGTTCATTCCATCTGGAGCGATCGACCCCATCCTTTCTATCCATTGCGCCTCTTTCTGGGCTCTCAATTTCTTCATGTTTCTGTTTTGGCCTTTGGTTGGTATAACTTCCAGAACTGCAAACTTGAGTTGAGCGACAGTGTGTCCACTGTCATGAAAATGTCTTGCTACTGATGATGCTCTGTTGTTAAGTCTGATACATGATTTATGTTCATTAATGCGAACCTGTACTTTGCATGCGGTTTCTCCTACATAATACTGGGCACAAGGGCACTTGATGGCATATATAACGTTCTCTGACAGGCATGTTGCATGATATTTCAACTTAATCTGCTCTCCTGTTCGAGGGTGGGATATGAGTGGTCCTTTCATTATGTTATTGCAGTTTCCACAGCTCATACAGGGGTATGTACCCGGATGCTTATCTTACATTCTCTGTTTGTCTTTTTGCTTCCCATGCGTATCAGCTAGTAAATTTCTTAGATTGTTACTCTTTTGGTAGGCAAAAACAGGTGGGTTCTCAAACAACTCTTTGGTTCTGTTGTCATTCTGCAACACACTCCATCTTTTCAGGATACTGTCCTTGATTTGTCGGCTCTGTATCGAGTACTTAGTGACAAATACCAAGTCTGGACTCTCTTGCTTACGTTTGGTAATTAACAATTGTGCACGATCTCGTGTGTCTGTTTTTTGAAGATCTTCGTCTGGATGCCCTCTTTCCTTAAGTTTTTCATGTAACTTATTAAGTTCCATATCACACTTCCCTGGGTCACTTACAATTCTCTTAATGCGCAGCATTTGCCCTAACGGTAAGTTTCGCAGAATGCTTGGCGGGTGAAAGCTCATCCTGTGAAGCAAATTATTTCTTTCTGTAGGCTTGGTGTATACCGTTGTGGAGATCTTCAAATCCGTGACAATGATCGGTACATCCAGATAATGGACGTTAGGATTGCCTATTTCCATTGTAAACTGCAAACGACTGTCAATGTTGTTTACGAAGATTAGAAAGTTATCTAACTCATCTCTGCTCCCTGCACCCCACCCTGGCGGCCAAAGCCTTGAATACAATATTACAAGCATTTACCTTGTCGAATGTATGGAGAGCCTTACACCTGCAAGCTCAGGGATATTCACACTACACTGCCCCAAATAAATTATATACCAGATTAGATTATTTCTTTACGGGGGAGGAGAAGCTGGGAGAATTCACAATGGTTGAATATAAAGCATGTGTATTGTCAGATCACGCCGCCTATTGGTTATATGGCAGTATCCCCCGCACCCCCGAGAGCATGCATCCCAACATGGAAGCTGAGAAGTGAAGTTCTTAAAGATGCGATATTTAGGGAACACTGAAGAGAGGGGGACAAAGACTATTTTAGGAATAACACGGGTAGTGTAAATACATCGGGCACATTGTGGGAAGCATTCAAGGTGTTGATTAGAGGGATGGCGATAGCCACAGTCAGAAGTATGCAAGCTACAATAGAGAGAGATTTGAGCAGAGCGCAAGCCAAACTAGAGGTCTTGGACGGCATGGGAGACACAACTACGAAACGGGCCCAGGAAGAAGCCCGGCTGCAGCAGGAATGTATGGATCACTGGGTTAGACTAGGTAACTTAACTATAGCAAATACATAGAAAAGCAACATGCAGAAGGAGATAAGCCGGGACGGTTGTTGGCCTGGCTTTATAAAAGGGAGTTTAAGAGGCACTTGATAAGGGAGGTTAAAGGGAGCGATGGAAAAACCTATGTGACGCAAGAAGGTATTCATAAATGTTTTTATCATTACTATAAGGAGCTATATGCAAAGACTTCGACAACACAGCAGGCAGAGATAGATGAGGTGATGGAAGAGTTGGTACTTCCCAAATAAGGAGCAGAGGCAGTGTGTAAGCTAGAAGCACCCATAATGGCGGAAGAACTGGAATCCACCATAAGGGGGTTGCCAGCAGGAAAAGCTCCAGGAGCAGATGGATTACCCAATGAATTCTACAAAGAGTTCATAACAGATGTAGTGTCCCCACTGGTGGAAATGCTCAATCAAGCGCTGGAAATAGGCATGTTGCCAGCGTCACTAAGAAAATCTTTAATTGCCCCATTACTAAAGCCCAACAAGCCTGGGGATGACTGTGGTTCATATAGGCCTTTATTGTTGCTTAATCAAGATGGGGAGATACCACAGCCAATAGGCTCAAGCTGGAAATAGCAAAACGTATTCACCTGGACCAGTCTGGATATGTCGCAAATAGGAATATAACATGTAACATTAGGAGGTTGCAACATATCATAGATTTGGTAAGGTGGCCATGGCTGCTAGCAGCGCTGAAAGGCAGTGGAGTAATTTTGGTGAAAATGTTGGGAGGGACATGACATCTGAAGAAAAGGTGCCCCAGCCAAATGAATGGGGACAAAATAGTGTGCCATGAAAGTTGGGGGGGACAAACACCCCCGTCCCCCTAAAATTCCACCCATGCTGAAAGGCTTTGGTATGGGGCCAACATACATAAAGTATGCGCAGCTTCTCTACAGGAGTCCGATGGCCAGGGTTAAGACCGGTAGGTGTGTTTCTAATCAGTGGCAGTTAAGTAAAGGTACCAGGCAAGGTGGTCCATGGTCCTCTAGGCAATTTATACTAGTCTTGGAGCCGCTTGTAATATATCTTTGTAAAGAATATCGAGACACTGGAATAACTATACAGGGAATAACCATCTGCTCTCCCTGTACACCGATGATATTCTCCTATACTTACAACATCCTGAAATCAATCTACAGTATACTCTAGATGTGTTGGAACGTTATGCAGCACTATCAGGTATTACAGTAAACGCTCAGAAGTCATGCTTGTTCCCCTTAGCAGGTTACAAAGGGAAAACCCGAGACAGGCTGTCAATACGGCCGATTAAATGGGAGATAACCACATGCAGATATTTAGGGGTAGATATTTATCACGACCCTAAAACTGAACATTTGCAAAACACAGCGAAAGCAGTGGACAAAATAGAGGGATCTGTGGTTTTTGGGGAAGGCTGCTGGTTTCACTGATGGGAAGAGTGGCACTGTTAAAGATGATGGTGCTGCCAAGGCTGCTCCACTTTTTCACAAATGTGCTATACGATATACCCAGAGGCTTCTTTCGGAGATTAGATACAATATGTCATTAGTGTAGCTAAAAGGCGAAGATTCGCAGCTTAGATTGAAAATAAGGAAATACTGGGAACCATTGGGTGTGGCGACGGTGGGCGATCTACTGCAGGAGGTTAAATGGAAGGACCTTGTCACACTCGCCTCTGAAACAGACATACACGCTGGTTAGTATATCACACATGTGGCACTACTTCAGAGGGTGCAGAGTAGATGGCTTGTCCCTGACGGGATATTGCAAGAGGATGAGACCATAGAAACATTGTATAACATCTCAGAAGGGGGAAACAAGGTGTCACGGCTATATGATCTGTTAATGCCAAGACCAGGGGATGTGATGGCGTAGACCAGGCGCAGATGGGAAACAAACTTGCATGAGCAACTGACTGATGTGTCCTGAGGCAGAGCTCTAACGTACCATAAAAAGGTTTCTAGAAACACAAAGCTCCACCTGATCCAACTGTATGTCACCCATAGGGCGTACTTGACACCGGGGAAGATTGCCAAATTTAGCAGAGAGACGAGGCAGGTTTGTCCAAAATGTGGAACAATTGATGCTGATTTACTACACATGTTTCGGGCATATACAGAGATTAGGCATTTTTGGGAGGAGACGGCTCGGCCCTTGCCACACCAGGTATCATTTTGGATGTAAGTGCCCCAGCGGCTTGCATGTTAGGTATTTTCGCACACCTGAAGCGGGCGAGACATGTCAGAAAATTAAAGGACCTAGCATATGTTTTGGCAAAATGTAGAATCGCTATGGGGTGGAAAGCACGCAAGGGACCGGTGATGGGACTATGGTGGAGGGACCTTCAGAAATGGGCAAGGGCGGAAATGGTAGCGTGGCAGGAAGCAGCACGCATTGGGCAAGAGAAACAGAGTGCATCCCTAGATGCCTGGAAGCAATTGGTACAAGACTTGTCAGTGTCGATGCATGAAGAGGCTCGGGAGGGGGCTGTCTCTCCTGGGATGTGAAAGGTTTATAGCAATGTATAGTTTGTGACAGATGGTTGAATAGAATGCAGTACAAGGGGTGAGATAGGCTGGAGTTGGGGGGGGGATTTGGGGAAGTAGGTAGACGGACATTATTGATGTTATAGATCATTGATTGATGTCTGTAAGTTATACTGTTGTTAAAAATCAATAATAATTGTTCAAAAAAGTATAATAACAGTGGGGCCACTCTTTTCTTCTTTTGCCCAGCGGGGCAGCAGCATCACAGGCCACAGCAGCCAAGCACTGCAGACACCTGGCACACCTCAGGGACAAAGCACCTTGATGTCACTGTTACGTCTGGACCCCCAGGGCACAGGCACACGGTTGATGGGGGCACCCATCATGCACCCTGTTAGCAGGTGGTCACAAATGCGCATATGGGGCACCCAGGCCATTCCATCACACACTGCCAGAGTTGCCACGCAGGGGCTTTGGGACACTTATGCTGAGTTGCCACATAGGGGATCTGCTGGATACAGGTGGGCAGCATTGCCTCGCAGGGGCACTGACATGAAGGGCTCTGCAGGGCAGGCCATCTGCCTGAGAGCAGCACTGGTGCAGCGCTGCAAGAAACACACATCAGGCATGAGTCTGGTGGATCTGACTGATGCCCTTTTATTACATTGGTCACATGGTCACAGAAATGTGACATCAGCACCAGCCCTTAGCAAGAACTCGTTATTCCTTTAAGGGGCATAACATCACAAATCATACTATACCCTACCTTTGCGAATAGAGCACATTAGGGAAAGGCAAAACACAAATGAAATAAGAAAGGCGCTAGGGGGTATTGTGGTGAAAATATCATATTGCAGGCTGCACATTGCAATTTACAGCTCATATTAACGGCAATGTGCGCAGCTGACTGCAGTTTACAACAGAAAATTCATCGCACTGTGGTGCATCGTGGAACTGCTGCGTGCTGCGGTACCCTAGCAGCAATCCTCCTGGCCCACACTCCGGGTGGCGTGTGGAGTCAGGCATTACCTCCATGTCTGCTCTTCCTCGTTCCAGTACTTAATCCATGATGCCCTGCCTCCGACACAGGACCTTCTTCTATTTATTTTCTTCTGTATAACTCCTCCCCTTAATCCTCAGCTTCCAGTTTAATTTTCATGCATCCAGCAGGTTGTCTTTTCCCGGTGCGGGGCATCACGGAGCTCCATTTGCTGGCCCCCTGAAGGGACTGAGTGGCAGGGAGTCGGTTCTCCTAAAGGTGCAGCGTGTTCCCAGTTCTCCTGCGGGGCTTGGGCTCCATTTGAGCGTGGAGCCTCTCCTGGTCTTGTGCGGGGCATCGTGGCTGGCGTGTGAGGCGTCACCGCCTGGGGTCCTACGGAAAGCGGGGTGACTGTGCTGTTGGTTGCTTTTTTTCTGGCCCTGTCAGAGCTGGTTTCCCTCCCTAATGGAACTTCGTTCCCAGGAGCTTTGGTTGATTCCGATGTGGCCTTGTTCCCTGCAGGCGGGTCTGTGGTTTGGGGTCAGGCAGATTCAATGGGCGGTTTGGCTATTGCACGGTCTTGGTTGGTCTCCCATGGTTTTTCGGGTCCTGTGGTTGAGTCTAACCTTAATGCTCGAAGGCCTTCTACTCTGAAGGCATATGCCAGGCACTGGGGCCACTTTCAGGCTTGGTGTGGGCGATCTGGGTGGGGAAGTTTCTTCAGGGTCTCTCTGCTTCCCGTCCTTATACCTATAAGGGCCTTCCCCCTTGGGATCTCCCTCTAGTCTTAAGGTTCCTTCAGGGGACTTCCTTTGAGCCCTTGTCGGAAATTGATATCAAGCATCTTACTCTGAAGACTGCTTTCCTGATTGCTATCACGTCTGCCCGTAGGCAGGGGTAGGTTGGGGCTCTGTTGTGTCGACCCCCTTTCTTGAGAGTTCTGCCAGACTCTGTGGTATTGCAATGTGATCCAAAGTTTCTGCCTAAAGTTGTGTGTCGGTTTCACACTTCTCAGGATCTGGTTCTTCCTGCGTTTTTCCAGTATCCGCAGACGCCGGACGAGGTGGCTTGGCATGCCATTGATGTGCGGCGGGTGGTTCTGGAATATTTGGCTCAGACGGCCCCTTTCCGGCAGTCTCATAGTCCAGACATGTCAACATTGTGGAACCCCTGAGAGGGAGATTTCACTACAGAAATCGGGAGAATGCAGTTTTCCCATAAGACTGCATTGGCGATATAATGATTTTAGGTGGGAGACAGTTAAAAATAGCATCATTTTTAACTGAAAAATCGGGAGTCTTCCGCCTAAATCGGGAGGGTTGGCATGTATGCATAGTCTCTTGGTTACTTTTGGCCCTGCTGGTGTGGGCGGAAGGCCTCTGTGGTTTCCATTAGCCGGTGGATCCGTACTGTTGTCTCCATGGCTTATGTGTCTTCTGGCCTGTCTGTACCTGACCACATTCAGGGTTGCTCTACTAGGGGTTTGGCTGCTTCCTGGGCGGATTCTCTGGGGTTTTATCTACAGGAGATTTGTAGGGTTGCCACCTGGGTGGATTAGAGTATCTTTGTCGACCACTATCGGTTGAATGTCACCCAATCCGGGAGTGGTTCCTTCAGGGTTGGTGTTTTGTCTGTTGGGATGTGATTTTTGGAGTCAATAAAGATGTGCTTTTTGTTGCTGCGCTTCTGTCTCTGTGTCTCATTGGGACCTCTCCCCGTTGCTGCTATGGTATGCCTCATGAAGTAAGTACTGGGAGGAGGAAGAGTGGATGTGGAGATAATGCCCTGATTACTAAGCTGTAATCTTCATTACTCATAGTCATACTCTTCCTCGTCACAGTACTGACGACCCTCCTCTCCCTCCGTAAGGGTAGTCCGATGCTCCAGCTTTAATATGTTAATCTGGAAGCTGGGGTTAAGGGGAGGAGTTATACAGAAGAAAATAAATAGAAGAAGGTCCTGTGTCGGAGGCAGGGGCCTCATGAAGCAAGTACAGTGACGATGAAGAGTATGACTAGGAGCAATGAAGATTGCCGGTAAGTAAGCATCATGAAAGGCCGGCAATGCCCACTCCCTAGAGAGGCCAGTAGGTCTTTGGTGGTCTGTTAGTTACGTATCCGGAAAAAACACACTGCACACTTTATAAACTAGCGAGGGTTGCCAGAGCAACGGCGCAACGCTAGCAAAACTGTGCGTTTCAGGCCTCGGTTTAGCCACAGAGTGACTTTTTTTTCTTAACTATGCCTAGCCAGAGCGAGGTGTGGTACGCAGGTTTCTTCCGGAGAACGTGTCGCCCTTGGCCTCTGGTGTCCGTGGCGGGTGGGCGTGGCTAGGGTGAGTACAGACATTCACCAACCGGCAGAAAGATTGAGGGCAACTGGGAGGCACCGGGCAGGAATAAAGGGTAAGTAATCGAGCGAGGATCTTTAATGCTGATTTGGTGTTTGCTGATGGAAAAGATCTATTGCTTTGGGAGTCGGCAACAGTGTTCGCTGTCCTCATGTGACCCTAATTTTACACAACATTTAGGTTAACATTTTCCTGCTTGGACCTTCAAACATGCCTGAGACAGTCCCAAAAAAAATAATAATATAAAGATGGATCAGCGTTTTGTGGCTTACAGGACCATAGATACAACTTTGGAAAGTTGAGAGCAGGGAGTGTATATAGCCTTTAAAGCATAATGCAATAAGGGCATGGGAAGGTGGCTTCTGGTTAGTTGCGGTGAAGGGGCAGTGACAGCAAATGCACCAGTATATGGAAGGAGGGGACCAGCACTGAGGACAGAGTAAGGGCAACGGGCACATTTTATGCAGTGGATGAAAGGGCGAGGCTGGTGGTGCTTGCCAGAAATAAGGGGATTGATTAACTGTGGGGTTTACCCTACATGACAATAACGTTATGGACCATTAAACACCCCTTGCCTTATGCCGTGTAACTGCGACCTGGAATGTTCAGAAAATACATGGGAATTATTGGGATGGATGTGGGAGGATATTCCAGTTGGGTAATGACGCAGGTGTTATATCCTCTAGGTGAGACTTAAGCAGAAAAATTATGCAGAGATTTTGTATTCAGTTCCACACAATACCCGTTATTACTTTTTAGTAAAATGAACACATGATGGAGGAAAAAAAAAACTACAACTCTGGAAAGGTTTTCCATCTAGTAGAACAACCAAATGTATAAGAAACGGGGCTTTAAGAGGCACGGCCAAGGGCAGAGCCCTGACCCTCTCCAAAAGCTTTTTTGGAGCCGGGGCGCACTCATGTTTGCAGGGTGTTATGTCGTGCGTTTTGCCGGAGGCCCAGCACGAGGGGCTGGCTCCGGTCCAAGAGGCCGCATGGCCTGGAGCGCGGCCTGGGCAGGGGAGATCAAGAAAAGAGACACACACACGCTGGCTCAGCTTCGCCCGGAACTGCCTCCCACTCAGGGGGCGGGGCTTTTATTAACTTGCCCTACGTCACCGCGCTGCGGGACGTAGGGCGGATATAACATTCCTCCTTTATTTCAACATGACCTAAACAACATAAACATAAGCCGCATGCTCAACTATAAAACTTCTGCCACTGCTGGGGAAATTAGCATACATAGTCATTCAGCCTCGCAGGCGGTCTCGTGGTCTTTCTCAGGCTGTACCGCTTCGCTTGGGGGCTGTCCCCGCTCGGCTCGTCAGTCTGCTCACCTTCGTTACATGTGTCCTCACTGCTGGGTAGTCTCGGTGATTGCCAGCTGCAATCCCCCGCAGATTCTTCCTGGGGGTCTTGCGCCGGCACGTCGCTGCTTTGTTGCTCGTTGTCGTCGTGATGTCCTTCGCCATCCGTCCAGAGTTGCTGGGGCACGGGCTTGAACCAGGAAGCGTTCCTTGTTACTTCCCGACCTCCCCGTGTGACCGTTATCATGGTCCCACGCCGGTTTCTGATAGTCCATGGCAGTTCGTCATACCTGGTGTCCATCTTGGATTTTGTGGGATTTCGCAACATGATGACTTGGTCGCCCACTCTGTGGTTGGAGGGCCTTGCTCCTCTCTTGGCGCTCATGTGAGCATTGGCACATGTTCTCCTCGTTTCCACACGTGCATGGTCGATGTCGTCAGGGGTTCTGCTTGGATGATGGGGAATCGACGAGTTGATGACAGTTCCGAACATAAGGTCAGCAGGTGGTATGCCCGTGGTGCTGTGGGGGGTGACCCGATAGTTCCTTAGGAACCGGAACAGGTCGATCCTCCACGGGCTGGCGTTTGCCTTTGATACTCGGAGTACCTTGTTGATAGTTCTCATGAAACGCTCGACGTCCCCATTAGCTTGCGGCCACCTTGGCATGATATGGTGGTATTTGATGCCCAGTTCCTGTAGGTATGACTTGAATTCCTCCCCTGTGAATGGGGGTCCATTGTCACTCTTAATGGTCGTGGGCAGCCCATGGGTGGCAAACATCTTTTCTATCACCGGGATGACCACCTCCGCGGCGGTGGACTCCAGTATCTCGACCTCTGGATATCGTGAGTGGTCATCGATTGCCACCAGTAGGTGTAGACCCTCTCTGATTTTGCAAAAGTCAATGCTGATCGCTTCCCATCGTGCCCGGCCACGCTCGGCCGATAGGATCGGTTCTGGGTCTGGGGGTCCACTCGTTATTTGGCAGGGTAGACATGTGTTCACTAAGTCCTCCACTCGATCGTCAATGTGAGGGAACCAAACCCTGTGTCGGATCCGTGTCTTTGTCCTCGCAAGCCCTTGGTGTCCTTCATGCGCTAGGGCAACTATCCTGTCTTGCAGCCTTGGGGGTATGATGATGCGGTCACCCCTTAGCAGGAGCCCTCCCTCAGTGATCGAGAGGTCTTGTCGAACCGTGAACATGCCTGCTAGGAACGCCTTAGCCCCCTCGGTTCTGTTGCGTGTATGCGACATGAAGTCTTTCCAGTTGCCTGACAGGATGGCATCTTTTACCAGATCGCAACATGGGTCATTCTGGGTTTCTGTTGTAATGTCCTCGATGTTTATCGCTTTGGGCCTCATGGTGTGGACCACTTGACAGATGTGCTCCTCCGTTTCTTCGGCGACTAACACTTCCTGCTGGGTGGCTGGTCGTGGGTGTCTCGACAGGAAGTCCGCGGGGTTGCCGCTGCCCGGTTGGTAGACAAGTTCGAAATCATATTGCTGGAGGTGTAGCAGCCACTTGGTGATTCTGGCTGGTGGGTGTGCCGATGACCCAATGAAGATTGGTAGCAGGGGCTTGTGGTCGGTGATCGCCGTGAACTTGCGCCCATATAGGTACATGTGGAAGTGTCGACATCCCCATAGAACGGCAATTGCCTCCTTTTCTATGTGGGAGTACCTTTGTTCCGTTGCTGTGAGCGCCCTGGATGCATAAGCAATCGACCTTTTTGTACCCTCTTTCGTGACCTGCATCAAGATTGCTCCGAGTCCGACTGGGCTGGCATCCACAAATAGTTCTGTCGGGAGGTCCGTGTCGTAGTAGGCCATCTTGGTATCCGTTGACAGGGAGTCTTTTATGCTCTCAAATGCCTCCTGGCATTCGGGTCCCCAGTCCCACTTGATGCTGGCCTTTGTTAGCTCCCGCAGTGGTTCGGATAGTGTTGCTAAGTTCCGAATGAATCTGCCACAGTAAGTGGCCATACCCAGGAAACTGCGCACCTCGGTGGGAGTCGTGGGGGGGCTGGCAGCTTGTATGTCCGCCACTTTCTGGGGATCAGGCGATATGCCGGTGCGGTCGAACCGGTATCCAAAAAACGTTATTTCTGGTTTTAGGAATTGGCACTTCTCTCGATGGATTGTGAGTCCGGCGCTTTCCAACCTGCCCAGTAGTGCCTTCAGTCTCACGATGTGTTCCTTGATGTCCGGTGCATGTATCAGGATGTCATCGCTCACGTTCAGTACCCCTGGTATGCCTCTGATGACCTCCTGGATGGTTTGTTGAAAAACCTCCGCGGCCGACGATATGCCGAAACTCAGGCGCTTGTACCTCCTCAGGCCCAAGTGGGTTGAGAACGTGGTGATGTAGCGCGATTCTCTGTGTAGCTTCAGCTGGTGGTACCCCGCCTTTAGGTCTACCTTCGAGAACACACACGATCCCGTGAGGTCAGTGATGATTTCATCGATTGTCGGCGTTATGTGTCGCTCTCTCTTTATGGCTGCATTGGGCAGGCGCATGTCAATGCAGATCCGAACTTTCCCTGGCTGTTTGGGCTTCCGGGTGACCACCATCGGGGAAACCCACGGTGTTGGTCCCGTGACTTCTTCAATAATACCAGCGGCTTCGAGTGACCTTAACTCCTTCTCGACTTGTTCCCTCATGTGGAAAGGTGTCCGTCGGTGTCTTACTGCGCGTGGTTGCACTGACTGATCAATATGTAGTTTGATGGTCTTTCCTTTGAGACAGCCTATCCCCCTCTGTAGCATGGGGTGTTGCCTGAGAAAGTTCTCGACCTCGGATGTGTCGTCAACGTGGCATATGAATTTTACCACGCCCAGGTCTTCAGCCGCATCTCCGCTCAACAGGCTTTCAATTCCCGCCTTGACGACATAGATCTTCGACCACAACTTCTGTTCGCCATGCTCAAGCGTGGTGCGGAACCTCCCGATGACTGGTAGAGGTTTCCGACTGCCGTAGGCAAATAGTCGAGTGTCTGTGGATGTTAGCTCGGGTCGTGGAGCGAGGGTTCGGAAAACGGTGGTTGGCATGACGTTTACCGAAGCCCCCGTGTCGATGGTCATTTGTATGTCCTGGCCTTGTATGTTGACCATGCATTTTCGTCACCTGGCGGTTCTTTTCGACTGTGCTGGCCCTTGGTTTAGTGTCGATACTAAGTACACCTTTCGGCCCTTTCCTTCATTCTCCGTGCCTGCTGTTTGTCGTAGGGCTGAGAGATCATCTCCTTCTTCTTCCGTCGAGGAGTTGACTACAGCTACCCTCCTCGCGCTGGCTTGTTTCTTTTTCTTCGATGACCCTTTCTCCTGGGATCCTTGCGGGGGCTGCAGTGGCGTGTTCACGGATCTGCACACTTTCGCGTAGTGATCCTTCCGGCCACATGCTCCGCACGTGGTGCCTTGCGCCGGGCAGTTTCGCCTTCCGTGCCTTTGGCCACCACACCATCCACATTCAGTTGGTCCTGGTGCTCGAGGCTGCCACCTGTTCTGGGTGTAACCGCTGCCATATTCGCTCCTCGTTGATTGTCTGTCCGAGATTTGAGCCACCATCGCTGTGGACAGTGACGGCTGGAGTTTTTGTAGGGTCACTTCCATGTTGGCGGCCCTGGAGTGGGCAAGCTCCCGCTGTCGGCCCAGTTCCAGGATGCGCTGTAGAGGGATGCCCTTTTCACTGAGCACGAGACGCCTCAGCTTCTCCGAGTGAATTCCATTTATGATTTGCCTCCTAATCTCCCTTTCAGTGTTCGTAAACTCACACGACATGGCCAGCTTCCTCAGCCTCGTGTGGTAGGCGTCGAGAGTCTCGTCGGTGGCCTGGATGGTCGTGCAGAAGATAAAGGTTTCATAGTCCGGATTTAGTTGCGGGAGAAAATGTGCTGTTAGAGCGTCCTTCGCACTCTGGTATGCATCTTGGCCGTCGTCCACATCCAGGGAGTTAAAGATGCGCAGCACCTCTTCGCCCACACTGAGGAGTAGATGAGCCTTCATTTTTCTGGATGACGTGACGTCCTTACATTCCATGGCCATCTCGAACTTCTGTAGCCATAGCTGCCATCTGGGCCCACTGGACGATGGGTCAGTGAATGGGTCGAATGGTTGGATCAACGTCGACGAACTTCCTTGCGTGCGAGGCGGTGGTGACGCCATGGACAGGTTTGCCGCCATTCTGGACGGTGTGGAAGGTCCAGGGGTAGATAGCCCAGTCGCCATGGTGTTGCGTGCGCTCGGTCGCCGAGTGTCTGCCCTTCGGGTTCGTGCGTGCCCTGTGGTGATGCAGCGTCCTACCGGCACATGTGCTCCGATGGATTGGTGCAGGAGACGACGTGCTGGTGGTGCCCGGGACGACACGTGAAAAAAAAAAAACTCTTTTTTTTCTTTTTTTTTTTACCCTCTGAGGATGAGGTGTGGAAAGAGGGAATGAAAAGAGAAGAAAAAAAAACATTTTTTTTTTTTTTGGGGGGGTGGGGTCACGTGGTCGTGGGGCCCCCACCGGGTGTCCAAAAATTTACACGGAGCGACCGTGTTTGTGCGAACTCGCGTTGGAGCGCGTGGATGCTCGCTCACTTCCTCGTCGCCATTGTTATGTCGTGCGTTTTGCCGGAGGCCCAGCACGAGGGGCTGGCTCCGGTCCAAGAGGCCGCATGGCCTGGAGCGCGGCCTGGGCAGGGGAGATCAAGAAAAGACACACACACGCTGGCTCAGCTTCGCCCGGAACTGCCTCCCACTCAGGGGGCGGGGCTTTTATTAACTTGCCCTACGTCACCGCGCTGCGGGACGTAGGGCAGATATAACACAGGGCCTCTGCACTGCTCGTTTGGAGGAGCCTTGTTCTGAGTACAAAGCCAGCTACTTACAAAATTGGTTTTGTCCTGTAACATGCAGCATATTTTTGAAAGGCCAATTGAGATGTTTCTATGTTAGGCACAAGTTAGGCTTGATAGGGAGAAGTTATCAAACGTTTGTGAGTAGAGTCCCCGGTTGGAGTGACCACTCGCTCATCCATAGGTAGTGTATGATTACCAGATAAATCCATGACAAGAGGGCCAGACACCATGTCCCAGTACTGGGCTTTCAAATCTCCATCAATTGCCTGCTGGGAGTAGACCATTGGGTCGCTTCAATTGGAATAAAATGGACTGAAGTAAAACTGGGGTAAAAGCGAGTTGTTGCGTTATCCCTCATGACATGGAGTCATCTAGCAACCATAATGTAGTATCATGGGCCATCAGGTAGTGACGCCACAGCACACAGAGACCTAGAGCCAGGACCAGTTCGAGAATTTTTGAGGCAGTGTGTGGCAAGAAGTACAGTGGGCACTAATTTGCATATTTAGTGAGATCACAGGTGGAGACATCGGGGTTTGATACCAGAGGGCATCATGGAAAGCTAATTTACAATACGTTGTCATGAGAAAGCCAAGAGACAAATAACTTGGTGAAGTTCAGCATTGTAAGAATAGTCTCTCCGAGTATTTTATAACGAGCCACATTAGCATCCATTTAACCACGATTGAGTTTTTTCGATAGTGTACACGTTGAAAATGATTAACTTTATGGCCTCTGTATTTCGGCAGATAAGACACAGTGAGATAAAACGATTTTCACCGGGGAACACACTTTAGTTAAATAGTGTAGCCAGGGATTGCACTATATTCTAATAAATATGTATTAATGTTGGTCTTTCAATAGCTAAATAGTATTGCTGTATGTAAATTATTTGAACGAGTGGATTGTCAGGGCTTTAACATGAACATGCTATAATTGCTGTTCTCCTCTCCCATCGTTCACACATACTTGAGAGAAAAACTCTTCCCCCTACTGCCCAACCCCCTTTGTGGCCCCAGAGAGTAAATTGTCTTTGTTTTAATAAGTGCATTTAAAGTAACTTTCAGGGCCATGTTCGAGTTGGGTGGATGGCGTTCAGTACGGCCTTCCAAGCGTAGGAATAAAGGCATTGGTGAGCCCCTCTACATCGCACAATCCAAGCCATCTTCTAGTAGTTATACAGCGGCAGCTGCTGCCTTTGCAGTCCCCATCGGTTCTCGGCCCTGGGCTGGCGCAGTGCCTGACCATGGCCTTGTTTAATCCAACATTTGATGAGGCGGTTTGCAAAGCAATTACATTTTCAATGCATATCTCTGCCGCACCTCATGTGTGCACGGCTTCTTGCTTACCCTTAGCCACAACCTGATGATAGCAAGCACCCACGTTTGTAAGCCGCCTTTGCGGCTGTTGTAGGTCTGGCAAACTGCAACACATCTTGCATAAAAGACTTCCCAGTCCCAGACATGCTACAGTGTTAACTGGTCGGTCCCCCAAACCCACCGCCACAAATGTCGCTTCCTGGCCACCCAAAGTCACGTATCCCAACATGCTTTCCACAACTCCAAATGTTAAGCATGTTCAACAGTGCATCCTCTGTAGGTCTACGCTGGACAGTGTTCCAGTCCTGCCTGAACAATTGCTTGCGTTTGACGAGGGAAACCAACCCTAGTGTATGTTTTTGCTGTCACACTTGGTATACAAAGACAAACGCCATCATTCATTACAAACACAGTGGGTAGATGACTATACAAATGCGACCAAGTCTCTCTTGGCACGCTTACACTCTTAGTTGAACCTGGACTATGACACGTTCAACCTGTGCCTGGAATGACCGCTTTGGGTGAATAGTTTGACAGTTGCCACACACAAGTGAGACCCTTGGAATGCTGCTGTGAGCTGGTTACACTACAAATTTGATCTGAGTACAAATGATTCTGTAATGCAGATGGGCCACGCCACAGAAGCACATGCTCAGAAAAGCCCGAATAGCTCTCCTCCTCAATATAGTGCAAAGGGTGCTGAACTATGACTTGGCAGACTCGAGCCAGCACAATTGAACTGGTGCAGAGTAATTGTATGAGCAGTAGGCATCCAAGTAATCCAGCGTAGAAAGCTCCTTGCCTCGGGAGCCCCAGGAGCAGTTGTTGAGGAGGACACCCAGGCATATGCACACCGATCTGTGGTGACCATGTTTGTGCTTCTTAATCTTTTGCCAGTGTGTCCAATTCGTGACCACACCTGCCTTCAATGTTGTGTGGCTCGGCAATGTGTAGTACCCACTAGGGCAAGGGGTCTGCAACCTGTGACTCTCCAGATGTTTTGGCCTATAACTTCCCTGACTTTTCAACATTGATTTTGATGGTATGACTGATTGTAGTCCAAGACATCTAGAGAGCCAATGGCTGCAGAGCATTGCACTCCGGGTTTCGCTTCACACGCCTATCTCAATTGAGCTCGCACCATATTACGGAATGTCTCTATTTACTATTTGTATTTTTTTTGTTGATTTGTAAGCAGGCACATTTGTAAAATGGAAGCTGCTTCACAGGAAATGAGGGTGGGGGAGAACGCATGGTGACAATGGAGTCGGGGGAGTTGCATATGAGATTGAGATTCAGGGTTGTCAACGAGACGGCATAGTGTCTTGGAGCATATATATTACAGAATCAAAGTGCTAATATTGGAGTTAACAGCTTTGGGATGCCAACCCGGATTGTGAGAGCAACTTCAGCCAGGGCATGAGAGTTTAGGCATGGAAGACCTGGAAGTTGTGGTGGACTTTGAGCAGTTTGTAAAATGTATTATTGCTCCTTTCGTTCCTCAAACTTGGGCTCTGGTTGTTCTACGGTTTGGTGCCGTGTGCTGCTGTAGGTTGTTCTCCACGATTAAGACTCTTGAAGCTTTTTTGGGGAGACCTGCCTTCACTGGGAGTCTTAAAGTTCTCGATGAAATGTATTTCTGGAACAGCTAAGAAAAGTATTCTGGGCTAGTTCCTTCATGTGCTTGGTAGAGCACGCTGCATGGTTTCAACTTGATGCACTGTTTCACTGGTAATCATGTTGTTGCCCTTAGAGATAGTGATATGTGGTCATGAAGTTTGAGCCCAAGTTGCGAAAAAACGACCAATAATTTTGTATTTTAAAGGCCTCCAAAGTGTTATATGTCAATGATCAATACAAGTTGGACGTTAGACATTCCAACACATTTGGAAACAAAAGGGAGGAAAAGTCATATTTTAGCATTATTGATAGTGGGAAATGTTGGCATATTGGGGCACAACTTTCTGAGCCACAGTGCCAATTTTGATCAGTCGTTGTAAAAAAGAGTCTTTCCTAAAACTTCTCCAAACGGTGTCCTCTTTAATCACAAAAAACACCACTTGGCGCTCGCATCAACTCCAGTCTGTCCAGTGAACCCCCCCCTTTAAATCGGCCTCCTGATCTAGGACACAATGATTTCAGAGGTTACAAAATGCTGATGGACGTCTCATTGTAGGACTAAAGGAACACGTACGTATCTCCTCTCAACTAAGAAGCTTGGCTCCTTCTACATGTCAGAACCATTATTCAAAATATTAAGCCTCTCGTATAAAAGCATGAGCAACCTACCTCTTGGGTACCGTCAAAAGAAAACCCACAGTTGCCAACCATCACAGCTTCTCTGTTTAACTGAAGCACCCGACAGCGCCTCATTGAAACTGGAAAAGCAAGGGAGATGGGTGTTCCATTGCAGTCATGGCCACGTTAGCATACTGCTAGGGTTCTTCCAAACTTTCCTGCAATGCCATACTGCCCTCAAAACGCACACGTTTGTATAACGCATCACCCTCTCTGGCTCCCAACAGCATACACACACATTCCACCTCTGAGTTAGGCCCTTTAAACGCCACTCCACTCCACTCTAGAAGTCCTGAGTGGTAACCAGCACTCCAGAGTCCTTCGTCATGTGCCCAATTGACCCTACACACTCAGATTTGTGACCAGAGTTCAAGGGGCCACGATCACTGGAACGATGACACCCTCTTTAACAGGGCTCAAAATGTGCACTTGCTAATAGCCATTTGTGAGTGATAATTGACTCTTGGTGAGTATGAAATGGTGTGCTGGGTGCATGTGAAGAACAGAGGGCTTAAGTGACTATTAATTGACTTTTTATGCTAGTTAGTAGCTTGCAATTTGACATTTTAACCACCCTGCTACAGAGAGTGTCACAACAGTCAGTGTGTAGAGGCCAGTGCACATTTTGAGGCCTGCTTGCTCTCTGCCAGCAGCCACCATCCAGGAGCACTTTAACAGCTGGTTCGCGTGTGATTTTTATTATTATTTTTTTGTTCTTTATTTGGACGACCGTCGTACCATCTGCCAATAGGCAAAACTGATTTTAGAGTACATAATAAAAACCAAATATACATGATGGTCTTCATCACTAAGAGCATTCATTATACACAACTTGAATATGTTCAAATGATGGACGACATTATTGCGCATAACAGGTTTTCTAGCATTCGGAAACCTATTTATTGGCGATTTTAATAAGCACTGGAGTGTGCCACTGGATGTTTTCGTTGAGAACATAATTAACATTTTATATAACGTGTCTTGTTTTTAACTTCCTCCACTCATGCCCAGGGCAACACATTGAATTTGCTTATGGGGATGCTTTGTGGGGTTCTTTGTCAGACCTCTATTCCTGTAAATTGCTCTGACCACTTATTAATTCTCTTCTGTGTTAAGATAGCTGTTGCTCCAGCTATACTCCCGCCATGTTCCACATGGAATACTTATTATTCGTTTAAGAAGGTGACAGATGGAGACTTCGTAAACACCTTGTCTTCTTGTTCCTCGTCTGCAGATCTAAAACTCCTATACCTGTCCTAATGTACTTACTGAAAAGCTTTTTTGATTCTTTCTCAGAATCTGGCAAATGAAGTGACTCTGGAGCGCGAATATAAATCCACTAAGAAGTACACATTATTGGTATTCCCATTTAATAAGAAAGCTAAAGAGGAACATTCGGACGACAAAGTGCAAATGGTAAATTTCTGAAGCGTTATCTCTTAAATCTGTGCTTAAAGAAATTAAATCAAAGTATAGAGCAGCAACCTGTGTAGCTAAGGCATCTTCTGTTCAGAACAAGATTACTAGATTAGTTTTGCGTCAAATCACCCCAGGTAGCTCTTGCAAAGGATATATGAATGCCCAAACCCTATTAGCGACCCACAGCTATCTTTTCCACTGAAGAAGTCTGCCGAATCAACACATTTTGAATGGGAAGATAAGGAAGTGCAGAAACACTCTCTTAGCCTCTGTTTTGCATGACATCTGTTAAGATACCATGGTGCAGTACCCATAGGTTTGATGAGCTGCCTTTTATCAGGCAGACTGTTTCCTTGTTGATGTCTAGTTATGTGGATGGTCCATTACCTATCATCTGTGGCAGAGAACGTTACAACTTGGAATCCACGTCGGAGGTGGCCGTACGGCTTGACGTGGGGATTCTAGGTCCTGTCCAAGGTTTTCGGCATCCTCGTTTACAGCTCCTGGTGACTGCTTTTCTGTACGCCTCGGTCTCTGGAAAGGTTAGTGCTCTGTATACAGGAAGGGACGGGGCATTGGAGACTTTTTCTACTGCCTTTCAAGCCCGCGGGAGCCCGCATTGACTTTGTTGAGCTTGTGGTGATTGCTTCAGCGGTCTGCGGTATCCACGCTGCTTTTCTCCGGTAAGCTTTGCTGCCTTTGCAGTCTTTCTTTTTGGCTACAGTACCCCTCCCCCTAGCCCCCCATCCTCCAATTTGACCAATTGACCACTTCCTTAGAAAATGCTGGGCACTAGGGCAAACGCCACAAATAACATGATGAATAATTTGGAGTTACTATTTGGGGACCCCCCTGGCACTCCGCCCCATTCCAACACCACTGCTACGTTGGGTCGGGTGGCATCTTTGACACAGTCGCCGTCTCCTACACACTGCGGGAACAGTAACCGCTTATCTGAAGTCTTAGCATTAAGTGAAAAAAGGAGACAAAGACTTCAAAAAAACTCTCTTCTCCCCACCAGCAAAGTTATTAAGAGCGATGCTACTGAAGTTAATGGTGCCATAGCAGGGCTTTTCTCCTCCTCACAGCCTCTGAATATTGTGAGTCTTTCTCATGCTGCGCATGTGGGGGCAAATAGGGTCCTTTCAGAGGATGTGAACCCGACAAGCTTCAAGGCTATGTGCCCTTAAGGGTTCTGTCAACTCCTCTCTTGCTGGCTAGAACAGGGGTGGGGACAGGCGAAGTTACTCCTCAAGGTCCTGGAAAGGAGACTGGTGACCAAAAAACTCCAGGAAACTGGTTGCTTTAAAAAAAAAAATACATCATGCAGGGTCTGGATGCCTGTTTAAATGTTGAAGATCTCTGTGATTGGGCCGCTTCCCTGGCTCTTAAAACTTCTATGTTACACTTACCGAGCATGGACACATGTTGTCAAGTCGGAAAAGTCCTGTCAAACATCCTACACCTTGAAGTGGGTTCATCAAGGTTGCCAAACTCGTCCAGAAGAGCCGCCTCATAAAGGCTTGAATCCTCAGGTTTCTGTAGAAAAGCCTGTTCCTGGTCCAGCTAGTGACTTTCCTTCTGGTGAGATTCCCAAATCTACATCTCTGGATTCCTCACGTGATCCTATTCGTTAAAGCAAGTCTTGTATGGCCCGAATAGCCGACCCTAATATAAGGAACTTTGCCATGGACTCTCGAAACTTTATTCTTACTAATGTTGACAAGCCTAGGGAGTATGAATCCAGGGTGTCCAGTCATAATATCGAATACAAAATTTCGAATGTCAAAAATGTCGAATCAAAAATGTCGAAAAAAAAAAATGTCGAATTATTTTTTTTTTCGATATTTTTTTTTGGGCTCTAGTTTATATAAAAAAAATAGGTAAAAACAAAAAAAAAAAAGAAAAAACAGGGGTTGGGGGGGAACCCCCCCATTTCGAAAAAAAAACGTCATAAAAAATAAATTCGACATTATTTTTTTCGACATTTTTTTTTCGACTTTTTGACTTTAGAAATTTTTGATTTCGAAATTATGTCTATAAACCTGAATCCAGGGAGGTGCTTAAAAACAACATTTTAGCCTTGCTCAATCAAAGAGTGGGACAAAACTGTGTCAGAACTCAAGATCTGAGAGTCCTTCGAAGGATACAGATCGATAATTGGTGTTCCCGTGATAATACAGATTGTATTGTTATCAGATGTGGGCATTGTTATCGGATGTAGGCTAAGTCATTTACCCTTGTTTTTGAGCAAAAATCATAATCTGCAAAAAATGGCCTCTTCCACTAAACTGAGAATTATTGTGAACTGATTTACTTATGGATATGTTTGCCCTGGTAGCTCCACTTACTTGATTATGTACTCTGTCATGTTTATGTTGTTTTGCTGTTTCTTGTTCAACGCACTGAGGCCTATATAAGAAATAAATCTAATCAAATTACCAGCCCATATTAAAGCATTTGCTGATGCCTTCCTTCCTTTTCTCTGCCCGTTATTCGATCCTTCTCTTTCACCCATTAAGGTGAGGGTGTGCAGGCAGTCCCCTACCCCCAACACCTGCATTTTGGTGGTAAAAAAAAATACTGCAACAAAAAATCGGCTGTAAAAATATTAGAACTGCAATTTTAAATAACCATTCAGTATATAACACTTTTCTTTGAACTACAATACTAGAAAATGACCCTCAACTTAAATCATCTTTTTAGAGACCACTTTTAAAAAAAAAATGTATATAACCGAAGAATTTAACATATTCTCAAGCTATCGGACTTGGTATAATTCCAGGGTATTTGCAGAATGTGTTGCTGCCTTTTTATATGACCATTCGGACCAGGTAACCAAGTTCAGTAAACTCGGTTCTTAGAAACATGTTATGCTGATGCACTTTTTTCTCTTCTCTAACTTTTGACTTAAGATGTTAATTTATTATTTAAAAAAAAGCTAAAACATACCGTTCACTATTTGTTTAATTGTTGATACATACGTGGTTATAACCCTTTTATATTAACTTTTCTAATGGATTTGCTGAACAGTCCTCTTTGATGTTGTTGACTAATTTTATATTTATCCTTTTTTTTTCTTTTTGCACGATCAAACATAACATAGTAGGCAATCCTGTAAAAATTGCTGTTTTTCAAACATTAAGCACTTGAGAAAGCTCCAGTTTTGTGTGAAATAAAGTGTTGGCCCACAATTTCAGATCGATTTATATTTTCTTTTTGGGCTCTGTGGCGGGTGAGAAGAAGGACGCGGACAGTGATGACATTTCTAATGAGTGTTTTATTAAATGATTTTAAAAAGGCCTATCTTTCCCTATTTCTATGTGGCTGTTCCTAAATAAGGTGCGAGTCAGCAGCCCAGCTGGTTGATTGATGTGGTCTGATGGATTGACCTTGTTTCTGTGCTACCTTGAGGGATTGGTTTCTGTGCTGCACTAACTGCGGAAGGTGGGCCCCTGACATTCCCTGCGTGACAGCGATGACCCGGGTTAGCAGGGCACTGTCATTCAAATGGCGACCAAGCATTTTGGTGGATGTGGTATGGAGGATTGCTGTGCTGCCTTGAGGGGTTGGTGTCTATGCAGCACTGAACCTATCCGGGAGGAGGACGCCTGCCTGTGTGGCGCAAGCTGATTCTGCATGGGCTTGGTGGGGACAGCCTGCTGCAGGTTGGTGGCCAGAGGAGAGAGCTCTCCATTGCTGGATCCTACCCTCGTTTTTTGGGGCTGTTGAAGTCTCGTAGGTGTAAGAGGGAGAGCGGATTGTGTCTACCGGCTGTGGCATCCTGCTCCAAGGTGCGCTGCCCCCGGGGTGCCCTGTGGCCGGACGGGCTGACGGCACTGCCTGAGCGGCACTCATAGGGAGAGACATGTACACAGCTTCTGCTGGATTGGGCCCTATGCAGCACCAAGTGTATAAAGTGCAATCTGCAAATGCTGTATAGATCTAGCAAGAGCAGGGCCAAGCAGACGGTTATGGAGGCCTTCACCCAGAGGGAAGGGAGTAGCGCTGCGCAGTCACTGCCAGAGAGGGGTGCAGAGCCTGCTGCCGGGTCTGTGAGCCAGCAAGGGGAGGATTGGATACTGCAGCGATCGCAACGTTGTAAGCGTCCCCGGAACATAAGATTGAGACGGTTACCATAGATGTTGAGACCGGATGGGCATTAGCTTGTGGACCGGTTTGGCACCATGGAAGCCCTGGCGCAGGAGAACCGAAGCAACATTGCTGGGGCCCAGGTGGAGATTTCCACACTGACGGTGAAGGTGTGGGAATTCGAGCAGCGTGCTGAGCACGCGGAGGGCAGGGCAAGCAGGAATACTGTGCAGATCCTAGGATTGCCGCAGGGGGAGGAGGGGCACGTTCCTAATTCTATGTCAAGAACTTGCAGAGGAGGAGGGCAGCGTTTGGACCAACCAAGGAGAGACTGCGCAGGTCCCACCTGCGATATATGTTGATTTATCCTGCCAGGCTGAAGGTGTTGCATGATGGCCGGTCACACTTTTTTGAGGACACCATGGTTGCGCACGCTTGGATGGACTAGATGGTGATCGCACAGCGTGCTGGAACAAACCTCCTTGACCATGGACTTTGACCATGGTAGTAGCAGTGGGTGGTTGCATTAACTGAGTTTACAGTGTCTTGATGAATTAATGGCAGGAGCCTGGGGGTTGGCGCCTTAGCCCACTCCCCTGTTTTGTTGTACTTTATTTTTTTGGTTCTTTTGGGAGACCTGCTGTTGGCTGCGGTTGCTGCTGACATGGTTCTATAGACTAACGTTTTTTTGGTACCAGTTTTAGATTATCCGCTGCTGTTCGTTACCAGGGAGGTGGAAAGGGGGTGCATGAGGGGCAGTTTGACCTGATATGTGTCTTGCTATTGGGTCTGTGCTATTTGGTTGGGGAGGAGGGGGAGGGCTTTTACAGGGCTGGGGGGGGGTTTGGTTTGGTGTTGCATTGTTTTTCCTGCTCATGGATGGGGCTTCGACAGCTGGTTGGGCTTTATTATGGAATTTGCTGGATCAAGGGGATGGCGCTGGCTGGGGTACTGTTGCTGGAAGGAGAGAAAAGTGGGGATGTTGGAGCCTGGAGGGTGTCGATGGGACGGAGCGAGACATCGAGGGAATGATGGCTGCCTGGTAATGTGCGGGTGGCCATGTGGAATATCCGTGGCCTGAATGGATATGTTAAATGTGATAGGGTACTTGTGTATTTGCGTGGGGATATCCCTGCTTCAAGAGACACACCTCACGAGGGATAGGCAGGCCAGGATGGCTGGGAAATGGGGAGGGCAGCTGTATGGCTCACCCTATTCTGCGTTTGCTAGGGGGAGCACTTGTGTGGATTGATGGTGCTAGTTCTTGGGCTTGTAGGGGTAGGGAAGTGTGCATCATAAATTTGTAAGCCCCTAATAACACGGACACATCCTTCTTTGCTTCACTTTACCCGAGGCTGTCCCTATATAGGGGTGCCCGGTGGATATGGGGAGGCGACTTTAATTGTACCTTGGCCCCATTACTGGATTTGTCGGCTAGCAAATTTCAGAGGCCTGCCCAGTGAGAAACCTGAAGGTGTCTCCCTAACTAGTCCCTGGGCATCTGTCATCCAAATGGCCAGGCCACGGTCATCGCTATTGGATCCAGTTCCTGGGGGTGGCCCAGTGATATCACCTGGATGGAGGGTACTCGGGGAGTGGAAGTGGGACACGGACGAGTGAGACGCGGTGTCCCCTTTCTTTCAACACCTTTTCCCCATCCTACCACGTAGGATGTTCAGAAGCACTGCCCGCCCCCCCTTTTCCGACACAAACACTTTTGCGCACTACGAAAGACCACGGACTAACACCAGAGCCGTCTACCTGACTTGTCCCAATACAAGGGTAAGGCAAAGTCAGGAAATCGACCAGAATCCCACACAGCCGACGGCCCTTTCCCTTCCCCACAGGGATAAAAGGTGGAGCATGAGAGCACAATACGAGCAAGGCAGACCGCACGACGAGACATCTAACCAAGCACAGCAATTCAAGAGGAGGAGAAAGGCGGCGAGATCTGAAGGGGTGGCAAGGAGAGACGCAACCTTGACCTTTCGGACCCAGACCCGCGAAGCCTCCCTGAAAGGAAGCCTAAGACTGTGGACAATAGCGAATGTGTGTTGCAGCAGATGTCAACAGTACAGGGAGCATGCCTACGCTGATAAGCAGGACAGAGGTGGATGCCTGCTACCATGGTACCGTCCTTGACCCCAGATAGAAGAGAAGCCAAGCAGTTCATCATAGCTGGTGAGTCGAGGGGAGAGCCGATAAGAAACCGAACTGTTGAATGAAAGTCACAAAGAGGTACAAGAAGGGAAGTTCAAAGAACTGTTCAATTTAAGGGAAAACCAGCTGCAGAAGGGTCCGGCACCACGTGGGTGCTCACTCGAGAGACTCTGGTTATTCCCGCGTTTGTTGGAACTACCGATACCAGGAGGCCTTAGGTGAATGCAAACAGGAGGTCAAAGTGGTCATACGGGGATCTTGCAAAATCCTCTGTACAGTTGAGTCTTTAACCGACAAATCATTGAAAAGGCTAACAGAAATAAATCTGGTTTAGCAAGAACAGGGAGAGAACTCTGTGAATGTCAAGAGGAGGAAGATGGCAAGAGTGAACCCGATGGAGGGATGTCCACGGTGTGTTGCTTAAAAAGACATTAAGACCAGTGAAGGCCAGAGGAGAAAGTGTTTTTTGTAAGAAGGCATAGTGACCCCGACAGAGGGATGCTAAGATTTGAGAGGGGTCTGGTCCCAGAAGAGGGAGACCCAGGGGTGAAGAAACATCACCCTAAGTACGACTGGAAACAAACTTAAACTTTTTTTTTTAAAACCTCAGACCCTCGAAGGCAAGGGACTTTTTGTAGAGAAAAGAGACTTGGCCATCGAGGCTCCTGATGGCTAAGAACGGAACGGTCGTCTCGTGCTGCGAAAGCTCGAGTGTGCTGTGCTCAGAAGTCCCACCTTGTTCCTTGCCTAAACATGGGGAAGGGAGACCCCTAGAAACCACATACTGACTTAGTATTTGTGAACACTTCTTTCTTTATTGAAAACCCTATCCCACACTCTTTTGTATTGGTTGTAAAGTTTGGCAATAGTTTTTTTTTAGTATAGGCCCTATTGATTTGTAAAGACGCCACAAGGACTGCCTTATTTTTCATTTGATGGTCGAAGCTTGCTCCCATCTTAGATTAGGCTTTTTTCCAACCTGCATACAGTTTAATAAATATACTTTAACTGTGATCACTTATGTCTGTTTTAACTGATGCTACCATGAGTTCCTTACACACCTCGGCAAGGGCACTGGGGGGACTACTGGGGAACTTTGCGTTGATAGATGTCTGGAGTGCGACTCATGGGACGCACTGCTCCTATACGCCCTTCTCTACCCCTCATGGGGTATACACCCGTATTGATAACATTTTCGTTGGGCGCGAGGTGCTTGGGTAATTCTGTGATGCTGCTTACCAGGCTAGAGACCTTTTGGATCATGCTCCATCGATGGTCATGTGGCAGGGGGGACAGGGCAGATCCCGATCCCAACTTGGAGTTTGAGGGCAGAAGCTTTATTGGAAGTTGCATTCAGGGAACATTTGCGAGAAGTGATAGTGAGCTTCTTTGACATGAACACTGGCAGTGTGGCTGGGACAGGCACCCTCGGGGAGGCCTTTTAAGGTGGTGGTGCGTAGGGAAGCGATTGGTAGGATGAGTGGGCTTTGGAGAGAATTGTTGAACTCTCTTACAGTCATTGAGGCAGACATCGAATTGTTGCAACGTAGGGCTGTGGAGGCTGGTGGAGAGTCTGGTGACATGACTGCATTGAAGCAACAATACCTTTTTTGGTTTGGGATTGGCTGTGCAAATTTGATTTTGTTGAATACACGCGGAAGCTGCATGCGGAGGGTGACAAACCTGGTAGCTGCTTGCATGGTAGGAAAGAAGACAAAAGGGAAATGATGAGTGCCATACGGGATGAACAGGGTGTCAATCAGTCTGATTAATACAGTGTTCTCTGCGTTCTATGAGCCCTCTATTCATCTGGAACAGAGGCCTGTGACACCGAGGTTGCAGAGGCCCTGTCTCATATAGTATTGCTAAGGCTTGACGTGGAGCAGAGGGACTTGTTGGATGTGCTTTCCTCTGTTGAGGAGTTGCTGGTTGCCATGCGTACATTGCCGACTGGGAAAACCCCTGGGGCTGACGGTCTCCTAGACACTCTGGAGGAGGCCTACAAGATGGGAGTCTTGCTTGGCAGTTTGCAGGAATCGCTCATTGTCCCAGCCAGTACTTCAGCCACATAAAGACATGTTGGATTGTAGCTCCTACAGACCCCTCTCCATGGTAAAGCAGTACTGTAAGATCCTTACAGCTTCACTGGCGGCTAGATTGAAGGGGGTGATCGGCCCCTTGGTTCACGGGGACCAGGCAGGATATGTCCCTGGCAGGAACACTGTGTGGATTTTGAGGAGACTCCCATCATATTATTGATAGCACTGCGAATTCGGATTTAGATTGTGCGGTTGCTTCACTAGATGCGGTTATGGCTATACGAGACCCAGCATTGCTTCGGCATTGGGGAGGGTTTCCTGGGGTGTGTGCGCTTGGTGTACATGGAACATAAGGCTAGGGTGAGGACAGGTAGATGGATTTCTGGTGGATGGGTGCTGCAGAAGGGGACAAGGCAGGGTTGTCCGCTGTCTCGAGCCGATGGTGATGTATGATATGATATGGCATTTATAACACGCCTATACACAAGTGTTTCAAGGCGCGACATGGCAAGGGAGGGGGAACAGAGGTAAGACATACAGCGATCCTACTAGGCCAAGTGTCATTCAGATTGTGCAAGTGCATGGGAACAGGGAAGGGGAAAGTGCAGTACATGGGATAATAGAATAAATAAGTAAAGGTAAGGCCAGCAGGTGTCCTGTGCTGGTAGTGGGACTGTAGGGATACAGAAACGGTCCCCAAGTGTGGGGGTTGCCAGGAAGGCAGTGCAGGTGTGCGACTGGCAGGGCAGGGGAGGGGACCTGGGCCCGAGACCAGAGGGTGGCCAGATAACAAGTGCAGTTTCAGCCAGGAAGTCAGCAGGGGAGAGGAGGAGAAAAAGCAGAAGCAAAGAGAGAGGTTTTGAGGTGATTCCAGAACCGTAGATGTTCTCCCCAAGGTTCAGGGAGGCTGTTCCAGAGGGAGGCCCCAGCTGAAGAAAGATCTACCACCAACTTGTTGCTCGGAAAAGCGACTGACCCTGAGGGAGTTGGAGGCAGATGAGCGAAGAGCTCGAGAAGGAAGATATTTAGGAAGAGAGAGTTGAAGGTATTGAGGCCCCAAGCCCCAGAAGGCCTTGTGAACAATGCAGAGGGTGTTGTACTTAATCCTCGCAGCCACTGGGAGCCAGTGCAGAGATTTCAGTCCTGGAGAGATACGATCTCTCGGCTTGAGCCCAAGGACAAGTCTCGCAGTCCTGTTTTGGATGAGTTGCAGATGGTGGAAAGTAGAAGCAGGCAGATTTAGAAAGAGGCTGGCGCAATAGTCCAGCCTAGATAGAACCAGAGCCCTTTAGACAGTAAGCATCTGGGGGAAGGAGAGGAAAGCAATACCTCTTAGGAGGTGCAGCTGGTGGTGTGACTTTTTAGAGATGTGATGAGAGAAGGAGAGCATGGAGTCGAAGATGACCCCAAGGATTTTAGCCTCACAAGTGGGAGCAGGAAGAGGGCCAAGAGAGGCTGGCCAGAGAGTGACAGGAAACAAAGGAGTTATGTTGTTTTTATTGCATTAATGTATCTGTTTTACCTCCATGGGAATAGACCAAGCATTGTTTGATTATCGTAACGGGTCTTGCAACTTTATTTGTGCTCTGTCAGCAATCTCAGCATTTGGCGCATTCACAGCTTTCTGTTCATCGTATTATTTGTTTTTCCTCTGCCTATCCTTCGCTCGACTCTTAATCACCTCCTCCTCCTTGCCTTTTTAAAAAAAAACGTTTTTCTTTTTATTATTGATTGTGGTACACACTACTACAACCACTCGACACTCTACATGTTTTCATACACAGGGTGTTGACTTCAAAATTACAACAAGACACATGAGATTTACAAAGCTAGCTCGCTTCAGGGCCCTGTCGGGCTGTTACTACCTGATCGCAGTTCACATAAATTATACTCTGAACGGAGCCCAGATGTCCTTTGGTTTACTCGCCCTTGGGAATGACATTATATACTGTTCCTCACACTTATTGACACATGCCAGTTCTTTAAGGAAATGATTTATACGTGGCGCATGTATGCTCTTCCAGTTCTGCAGTTTGCCACTACACACGCCATATTAAATAGTCTTCTGGTCACTTCAGTTGTCTTTCCTATGTCTCCGAATAGATATTTGTGGGGAATCGGATCTGCTGGAACCTGTGTGATTTCTCCCAGAAGTTTTGCCACCTCTCCCCAGAACCCATATATAAGTGGGCAACTCCAGTACATATGGAATGAATCAGCATGTTTGCAACCACATTTCAGGCAGTTGTCAGGACTGTTCTGAGTGAATTTTGCAATTCTCTCGGGCGTGTAATGCAGTTTATTTAATACCTTGAATTGGATCAGGCGGATGCCTGTATTCATGGAGACCCTCTTTGTCAATTCACAATATCTCACCCAGGCCTTATCCGTTAGGTTGTTCCCAGGTCAGCTTCCCAGGAGGCTTTGATCAGATTCACTGTCGGCGTGTTTGCCTGCACAGCCGTGTATAACCCGGAAACACTGGTTCCCGACTGTGTGGACAGGATCACGAGGCATGGGTGTGGGGGGGGAGGGGGGAGCTCGTCTGGGAACAGTGGCCACCTAGCCTTGAAGGCCATTCGCATCCTGTGATACTGTAGGATCATCAACTGGTCCCTTCCCATCCCAACCTTAAATTCTTCCAGTGTTATAAATTTACCATTGGGGAAAAATGTCTCTGATTTTGAATTCCCCCTCTGGGTCCCATGTCTTCTGAACATCAGTATCGTAAGACGGTGCAATGCCGGGAAAGTTCCAGAAGGGGGCCTCCGAGTAATATGGGGTTTCTAGTTTAAGCCTGTGGTAGATCCTGGACCATTCATGTACTGTTGTACTGACTGGGTCAAATGGGCAGTCATCTTTATGTTTAACCTCTAAGATAACAGATCTTAGGTCAGTTGGGCGTGCAGCGTGTTTCTCAATGCTGATGTGTGGTGAGGTGTTCAAATCATCATACCAGTATCTGACGAACTGGGCCTGTGCCACCAGATAATATAGCTCGAAATCCAGGGCTGCTATGCCTCCCTTCTTGTATGGTTCTACCTTTTTTTTTTATTTTTTATTTTTTATTTTTTTCCCCCCCATTTCATTCTGGCCGCTCCCCCGCTCCACACAAACTCAACAACCAGGGATCGGAGGGCATCGAAAAACTGTCTGCCAGGCCATATTGGGATGTTAGTGAAAAAATATAATAGCTTTGGCAAAATAACCATTTTTAATATGGCCACATGGCCCATGAGTGAAATAGGGAGTTTTGCCCATAGACAGAGTTTGGTGGATATCGTGCTTAATAGGAGTTCATGATTATCTGAATATAAAGAGGCTTTATTCCCGGATACGATAATACCCAGGTATCTAATTTTAGAGGGAGACCACTGCAGTCCTTGTGTGTTGTTCGGACACCGTATGGCAGGAGTTAGGGGAAAGATCTCAGATTTGGATCTGTTAGTTCTATAGCCTGAGTATTCGGCGAACTCATGTATGGTTTCCATTGCTGGCCCTAGGTGTGTGTCGGGTTCTCAAACATACAGCAGAGTGTCGTCTGCATATAGGGATATTGACTGGGTTAGGCCGGCCATCCTTATACCCCTCTGCCCCTGATGTTCCCTAATGGATGCTGCCACCGGTTCCATTGTAAGGGCGAACAGTATGGGAGAGAATGGGCATCCCTGTCTCGTGCCCCTGCCCAACCCAAACCAGTCAAACAGCGCGCGGTTAGTCAGCACTCTAGCCCCAGGATAAGAGTACAACAGCCTGACACCTCTTAGAAAGTATGGGCCAATTCTGAATTTCTCCAGCACCTCAAACAGATATATCCACGACACTGAATCAAACGCCTTTTCAGCGTCAAGGGATACGGTCACTGCCTGGGCTTCAGGTTTTATCTGGGCCATGACTCCAAATAGTCTTCGGAGATTCAGTGCCGTTGACCTAGTGGGAATGAAGCTGCACTGATCCAGATGTACCAGTGTGGTCATATTAGGAAGGAGTCTTGCGGCTAGAATTTTAGCAAATATTTTTGCATCACAGTTTATTAGGGACAGGGGCCTGTAGGAGGGTGGACGCCTGGGCTTCAGAAGTACTGTTATTATGGCCTCCCTCATGGATGTTGGAAGGGTTCCCAGTTCTATAGCTTCCTCCCAGACCGACAGTAGTACCGGGGCTAATTCCTCCTTGAGCTCCTTATATAACTCAGCTCCCAGTCTGTCTGAACCTGGAGCTTTTCTATTGGCTAATGATTTTATTGCTTCTATGATCTCATCAGTCATCAGCGGTTGGTCGAGTGCAAGTTTATACTCTTATGGGTATTTTCGGGAGCGTGATGTTATCTAGGTATTTTTTAATGTCGCTGGTGGATTTTGAATCATGATTGGAGTAGAGGTCTGAGTAAAAGCGGGTGAACTCTCTATTTATCCCCTCTTCGCTGGTGGTCACTGTTCCATCTCCCGCCAATATGCTGGAGATCGGTGTATGGTGTCTCTCAGCCTTCAACTGGTTTGCCAAGGTACGACCTGCTCTATTCCCTGCACCATACCTTCATGCTCTAAGTGGAGTAGCCATATATAGAAGTTCCCTAGTGGCCAGTTTATTAAACTCCTGCAGACTGCTATTGATGTCGGAGAGGATTTTTTCTTACTGTGTACCGTGCTTCTAACTACCCCAAGAGTTGCTCCACCTCCGCCAGTTCCAGCCTGACCGATCCCAGCAGACCTGTGGACTTAGATATTAGGATCCCTCTCACCCATACCTTAAAGGCTTCTGAAAGGGTTGCACACCTGTCCACTGATCCCCTCTTAATTTCAAGGAAATGCTCCACCTCTATGTGCAGTGTATCAGCCACTGTCGGGTCCTTAAGAATGTCGGGTGGCATCCTCCATCTTCTAGCTGGGGGTTTTACATTCTCCATTGTCATGTCCTCTATGATTGGGGAGTGATCCGACAAAGTTCGGGGGAGCATCTCACAGCTACGAATCTGGTGCATAAGGGATGTGGATACCCGCCAATAATCTATCCTGGATTCAGTGTCGTGCACCGAGGCGTAGAATGAGTATTGTGTTTTTTTTTTTTGGGTGCAACGTTCTCCAGGCATCTACCAATGCTAATTGTGACAGTATTTGCTGTAACGTAACAGATGTTTTGCAGGGATTTCGGTGTTTGGTAGTGGAACGATCGAGGGTGATATCCAAGATGGTGTTAAAGTTCCCCATCCCCCCCACAGTATCTGCTCATTCCCAGTATAGCCTATTTCATGTACCACCTCTATGTAGAAATCGGGGTCGTCCACATTTGGCCCGTAAGTATTAACCAATACCACCTCCCTACCCGCAATGCTGCCCCACACCATGATATACCGCCCCCTGGCGTCTATTTTGCTTTTACCAAAACAGAATCCTACGAAGGGGTGGATCAGGATAAGGACACCTCTAGCCTGTGAGGAATATTCACTATAATATCTGTGTTGTCCCCAGCTCTTCAAAAAGTCTGTTTACACCTTCTGGAGCGCATGTGTTTCTTGTAGCATAATCACCTGAGGGTGGTGCCTGGTGACATAGGTTCCCACCTTGCTCGACTTATTGCGATTGTTCAGTCCCCGAACATTCCATGTAAGGAGTTTTAGCTTCAGCCCCTGGGCTGTCGTCCAGTGTCAACCATGTTTGCATGTTTTAACAGTATTCCTTGTCGTAGTATCTCCTAGTATAGTGTCCTGTGCAGCGGTGCAACCACACATTTTAACTTGCAGGACCCTTCCAACTGGGTCCAAAAACCTCGGCTCACCCTCCCTGTTCCCATACAGCTCAACATAGCTCAACCACGTATTACATTGAAGCCCCCCACCCGCATCATCTCCCCCAACTTGACAATGCTGCCCGTCAACTTCTGAAACCTTCCCTTTGGGCATTCCCTTAAACCAGTGGATTTTTCCTAGGGGTCGCCTGCTGTAGCCATCTGACTGGCCTCGTCAGGGACTCACGGCTCAATTATCTATAAACCTGTGTCCCGGCCGTTCTTATTAGTGTTCTATTGTCCATGTGTCGACAGTTAGGCGGTAAGCCTCTGTCAGTCTGCCGGATCTCGCCTCTCCCCTCCCGGTCCTGGTCTTGCATTTTGGTCACTTGTTCTGTTTCTGGGAGGCAGCGGGATGGAGGTCTCCACATACGTCATGGCTTCTGCAGGATTTTCAAAGAAGTGGGCTCTTCCACCGTGTTGGATTCTCATCTTTGCCGGAAAGATAAGGGCATATGGCACGTTGCGCATCCGCAGTTGTTTCTTCACCAATTCATAGGACCGCCTCTGTGATTGTATGCTGGCCGAGAAGTCCGGGTAGATGTGTATTCTGCTTTGCTCATAATGTAGGGTACCCTTCTCTCTGGCCAGTTGGAGTATAGCATCTCTGTCCCTGTAGTTAAGGAGCTGTGCTATTATGGTGCGAGGTGGAGCTCCCGGCTTCGGAGGCGGTGCTAAAGTGTGGTGGGCTCTCTCGACAAGCAAGTGGTCTGAAAAGGATTCCGCACCGAGGATATCTTTCAAAAGGTTTTCCACTTGCCTGTCCATAGCGCCCTTACCAAAGGTCTCTGCAACCCCGATGATCCGGATGTTATTCCGCCGTGATCTCGATTCTAGATCCTCGCACTTGCTTTGGGTTTTGTGTAGTTCTGCCTTGAGTTGGGCTATGTCGCGGCCATGTTGTGAAATCGTATCTTCGTTCGTGCTTATTCTATTCTGCGCTTCTGTAATGCGCGTGCTCTCCTTCTCCACTCGAGCTTTCAGCAATCCAATTGTTGCCACTGTCATCCAGTTTGACATTCACCGTCATAATAAATCCGTTCTGTACCAGTGTTGCTAGGCGGTCTAAGGGATCTTCCTCCTGTCTATCGGGTGCTTTTGGCACCCCCGGCCGCGCCCTGCGATTGGGAGCCGGCGACGGAGTCCGGCCGGTCTTTTTCCCCTCCTGTGCCCTTCTTCTCAGTGCGGCCCATGTGTTGTGGTTTACAGGTGTGAGAGTGGACTGTGTTCTCCCATGTTAGGATGGCAACTGTAATCAGCCAGCGGGGAGAGGAGAGCCAGGAAATGTTCCCATGTTATTCCTCCTCTGCAGAGGGTGCTTTATCTCCCACTTGTTTGTTTCTTCTTGGCCTAGCTCTCTGTATACAGTCTAGTTGGGTTCCCTAGTGGAATGCACCTCTGCGCAGTTCTGTATTAATAGTAGTGGGTAGTCACCTGGCCTCACCCGCCCTGTTTAGGATATTCTGAGGCATCTGGCCCTTCACACTTTTTTTTTTTTTCTTTTCAGTTGTTGCTGTCTCCCGTGTGTGTGTGTGTGTGGGAGGCGGGGGGGTTGAGTGTAGTCCCTGGATCCTCCTCAAAATGACAGTACTGGTTTATGATGTCTTATGCAGGGGGGGCTCCCCCACCTCGTTCTCTATATTGGGAAGAGCTTCAACCTCGGTTCTTCACTGCCAGCCGGGGGCCCTCCCACCGCCCGCCTCACTTACTTGATGTGAGGAAAGCGTGTGCGCCTCTCTGGAGGCCGCCGTTCTGGTCCGCCTGCTCCGGGGCACCGCCGACGACGTGTTTCTGTGCGGGGAGGCGGGCAGGCCAAGCGGCAGCCGCGGTGTACACGCGGGAGCGGAGCCCAGCCCCTCCAGCGTTCCGCTTCCTCTTTCCCCCTCTTCCGCGGCCACAGCCGTGTGAGTTGCAGGCCGGCGGCGCTGAGCCACACCAGGCCGGGCGGTCTGTTCTCCAGCACCGCACTCCAAAGTCGCAGTGCCGCCCCTCCCCCAATGCGGCCCGCCTCCTGTTCTCCGCGCCTCCGACACCCTGTCAGTGTCGCATGGAGCTGTGGCGCGGCTGTGCCAGTGTCTCCCTGCCGCTGGAGACTTCAAGCCGGATATCTCAGCACTCCCTGCACTTCTGCCTGCAATTTCACCAGGATTTGTACAGATGGCTCTCCTCTACATGGATCTTTTGTTTTCAAGTATCTCGAATGGCACTGAAAGGATTTATTTCAGTAAAGGATTTTGATTGAGCCGGAGTTCTCCTTTCAGGCATCCATTTACGATGTGCGTAACAGCGCCCCCCCCCGCACCCGTTCCTCCTTGCCTTTTTTAAACAAGGTGGGCACAATCGTGTATTCGGCTTGCATCCTCTAAGCATCTCAAATGCTGGCACACCAGTGGATGTATGCAGTGTAAACTGGTGCACAATTATGGACTCCATTGTGGATTCCTACAAGCTCAAACCTGCAGCATTGACTTTGTGGATGTGTTTTTTGTAAATTTGGTTTTATTAACATTTTAAATTGAAAGTCACATTACATAATACAATTACGATCTCAGAGTTACATAGCGAAAACAGGAATTCAAATAGTGCTACAGAATTATATTTACATGTTTCTTCCATCCAGCTATTGTAGTCCTTGATGACTTTTTCTCCCCTCCCATTTACCCTCCTTCTCCCCCCGACCCCGGGTCGAATAGCAAATCTCCAAGTCGTCTTGGCGTGTTTTTTTAAAAGGGTCAGTCTTTTTAAATGTTTTCAGAGTGTAGGGATTTGTTTCAAGACAATTGTCTGTGAGGCTGTTACATTTCCTCGCTTTGATCACCTAGCCGCCTCGTGTACATTGTAGTTGTAGATTTTGGTTGGTCAACGGAACAGCCATTAGGGAGGTGTTCATTCTTGTAGTCCATCCATATGGCCTCACACTGTGATGACTTTCCACGCAATGATGCGGTAATCAATTCCATTATACATATATTAGTGGCAACATTAATCCATTCATTCTTGGTGGGGGTAGATTTGGATTTCCACTTCATTACCAGTGTTGCTCGGGCAGCTAATAACAGCTGAGGTGCTAGGCCTCTAATCTTATTCCAGTCCTCCTCGTCCCTCTCGAGACCAAACAATATAAGGTAGGGGTCAGCCACCCGGGATATGCTATCTATGTCCTTGATCCATCCCAGGACCTCATCCCCCAAAAAACCTTTATCCGGGAGCATCCCCACCACATGTGCCAATAATCTGCGTTCTCCCCACACCCTCGCCAACATTTTGGGTTAGCTGTTTGAAACATTTTGGAAAGCCGGACAGGGTCATACTGCCATCTATGTAGGAGCTTGATAGCATGTAGCTTGTATTGATGTGAAATAGATGTGTGGGTGGCAGCGTCACATATCGTTTCCCACGTGTCTATACTAATCTGTTCGCCTAGATCTCTTTCCCATCAGCCTTTGAGTGTTTCTGTGGACTCTCTGCCCGCAATAATCAACTCTTTAGACAGTGCCAATATTATGCCCTTCATCTCCGTTCTCGTATCCATTATTTTCTCAAGGGGAGTGAGGTCTCATTAATTTGGGCTTCCATATTGGTTTTGTTAGGATACCTTTTAGTTGTATATATTGAAATGAGGACAGAGGGCCTATTCCCAGAGCTTCCGTCAAGTCTGGTAATATTATAAAGGAGTCTTTCCTTTGTAATTGCCCCACTCTCTCCAAGTCTGCCTCGTACCATGCTTAAAATAGTTCTACATTGGGGATGTGGTTGATACCAGGAGACCATAAGAGGCTTAGGGGGGATGGCCATGTGGTGATTTTATGCATGTGTGCGCCCTGTTTCCAGATGTCCCATATGACACTCAAAATTGGGTGGCCTTTGGTTCTATTATGAAACCTTTTCCTGGGGGACCATAGCCATTCAGATATTACGACAGGTAATGGTTGTCCATGTGAACCCACTGGGTGCCTTTGTGGTTACGTAAATGAGGGATCAGTACCCGGAGTTGGGATGCTTCGTAGTGTTTTCGCAGATCTGCGAGTTCTACCCCATTTTTCTCTTTTGCGAGTCTTAGGGTATCATACGGGATTCTCGCTTTCTTCCCTTGCCAGAGGAATTTAACAATGGTTTTCCTGGTTTCTGCAAAAAAGCTTCTCGTGATCTTAATGGGAAACATTTGGAAATGATATAGAAATCGGGGGAGGCATACCATTTTGATGGCGTTAAGTCGACCCAGCCAAGATATCGTCAGTTTGTTCCATCTGGTTAGGTCGGCACGAAACCTTTGGAGAAGAGGGGGGGGGGGAGTTTGCTTTGTAAAGATAGTCTATGCGTCTGGTAATCTGTTTACCCAGGTATCGTAATCTAGTATGTTCGATCTTAAGACCTAGTGTGGAAAATGTTACCTCTTTTCTTCTTTTTGTCCTTGTAAGAGAAAGATTATCGATTTTATTTATTTATTTTGAACCCTGAAAGCCGACCATATTCTAGCATTGATAGTGCTCGGGAGATGGATGTCATGGGGTAAGTGATATGCAGGAGTATGTCATTGGCATAAAGAGCTGCTTTATATTCCGTTGTTCCTAGACAAATACCTTCTAGCATGGGGTAGGTTTGCATGGCCTGTGCAAGGGGTTCTAAGGAGACTGCAAAAAGAATAGAGGAGAGGGGGCATCCCTGACGAGTTCCACGTCCTAGGTTAAACCATCTGGAGTATTCTCCATTCACAAAAATAGATGCTTTGGGGGCCGTGTACAGTGAGTGTATTGCTCTTCTAAATATTGGGCCTATACCTACTTTACGTAGCACTGCTTTCAGAAATCCCCATTCTACCCTGTCAAAGGCTTTTTCTGCGTCAATCGAAAAGAGGACTGGGTCATTATTTAATGTCTGTGATGTGTGGAGAAGATGAAGGGTCTTACGCATTGTATCTGTTCCCTGTCTCCCTAATATAAACCCAACCTGATCAGAATGTATTAGCTGTGGCATTAATGTTTCCAACCTCGCGGCTAGGACTCTTGTGTATATTTTTGCAACTATGTTGAGCAGGGAAATTGGGCGATATGATCCACATTTTTTGGGGTCTCTCCCTTCCTTAGGAATCACTGTAATCGTTGCACGGGTGAAGCAATCGGGGGCCTTCCCAGTTTTTATTATTTCATTAAAGAGTCCTGTCATAAATGGCGTGAGTTGTGTACCAAACGTTTTATAGAATCCCGCTGTATAGCCATCTTCCCCCGGAGATTTGCCCAAGGTTAGTCTCTTTATTGCACCTTGGACCTCTTGTTCAGACATAGGGGATTCCAGCTGTTCTGAATCTAGTCTCGGTATTTTGGGCATATTGATCAGGGACAGGTATGTTTCTGTTTCTGATTGATCGTGGTTTGTTTCTGAAGAGTATAGGTTCTCATAAGTTAGCGAAGCATTTGGGAATGGTGGGGTAAGTGTGTGTTGTTTTAGGGTCATCTTCAATGATCTCCACCACTTTCCGCTCTGCTCTCTGCTCTCGGAGCCTAGCAGCCAGTAGTGCATCCGCCTTATCCCCCTTTTCATAGGTTTGTTTCAACATTCTAAGTTTGCGGACTATTTGTTCATGTTCCAATAATTTCAATTCTTTCCTCTTACCCTTTGCCTCATTGATTTTTAGATGGTCAATTCCTCCACCCTTCTTGATGTCACCTTCTAATTGACAAATTTCGGATCTTAATCTGTGCTCAAGTATATTTTTCCCTTTTTTTTTTTTTTTTGTTGTTGACCATTCCCTTATTAAGATCCGTCTCCAAGTGTCTTTTTTCCCATTGGATTTTTTTTTATTTGTTTTTTTTGTTTTTTTATTAACCCAATTTGGGTTTTTTACAAAATCGAAGTGCCATGGTGAACTGTATTTCATCTTATCGAGGCTACTCAGGACACCACTCAAAGGTCCGCAGGTCCGGTTTAACGTTCAGGTTCGAGCGTCAGCTTTGACGAAATAGAAGAAGCGGGGCCAAGAGCACTTGCTTTCGCAAGGGCTACTTCGAGAACTTTGGCTGCCGCTCTAGACCATCTCGTAGAATCGCCCGCAATCAGTCGAAACGATATTGTTTCTTCATCAAGTGTCGTAGGGCAGGTGACGAGTGGTGCCAGGTGAGCCCGCCTTTCTGCCGCAAGTCCTGCGCAGGAGGTGAGGAGATGTCGGACTGACTCTATTTGGTCAGCTAGGCCACAAACCCGGCAGTTTGATGTTTCTGTAAGTGCTCTGGTGGCCAGGATTTCTCTAGTGTGAAGTAGGTTTAAGCGGGCCCGCATAAGTAATTTTCTCAGCTTTTTCTCAGGGAATTTTTCACAGTATTTTAGCGGGACCTTTGGCCGGTTGTGAGTAGGTGGCAGATCTTTAAGAGATTTATACTGGAGTATTTTTTTTCGTTGGTATGTATCCAGTCTTGTTGTGAAAGTTTTAGCTTGACTCGTCCAGGGTTTGAGATGAGGAGGTCTTCGCTGCAGAGGACTTCATCTAGTTTTTCCTCAATTTTATTTGCCCAATTCATTAGAGGAAAGCAGGTTCCTTTGTTCAATTCAGCTTCTACTATTCGAAAGATCGGGAGGGTGTCAGAAGTCCGTATTTTTCTGTAGAGTAGAATTGCACTTTGGAGTACTACCGAGGCTAGTGATTGGAGGCCAAGGTCGCGACGAATGGCTGGCATGGGGGCTGAAGCTGGAAGACCCAAAACCGATTTCCAAAGATAGCCTTCAAGTCTCGACCAGAATTCCTCAGGTAGGTTTAGCTTGGCTGCCATGCCGTATGTTATTGCAGGGACTACCTTGGTTTTGTAGAATTGTAGTACAGGTGTCCATGAGAACTTGCCAAATTTTCTGTCTACTGCTCGAGATTGGGCTGTTAGGTTTCTCATTTTTGCCCATAGTGAGGCTTGAAGTGAGTTTTCATTCAGAGAGTTGTCTAATTGCACGCCCCGATATTTAAATTCATCGACCACTTCGATTTTTGTTTCCTCAAGGAACCAGCTGGGACTTATCTTGGCTTTTTTTGTGTTTTTTGAGAAGGACAAGATTTTCGTTTTGTTTTTGTTAATTTGGTTTTCTTCCATGTATTTGGACAGATTTGTTAGTTGTCTTTGGAGGCCAATCGCAGTCTGGTCCATCAAGATCAGGTCATCTGCGTACCAGAGTCTTGAGACTTTCGATGTGCCCACTTGAGGGGGAAAAGATCTTAGTGTTTTTTCAGAGTTTTGGAAGTCCCCGATGAAGGCAATAAACAGGGCTGGGGCCAGGGGGCAGCCCTGTTTTACACCGCGTTCTGTGAAGATCTGATCCGAAAGTACTCCTTGCTGGTTTAGGCGGACTCTGAGCGAAGTGGTTGCGTGAAGTGCCATTATCAGTGCAAGAATCGGAGCCGGACATTTCCAGGTAGATAGCTTTTTCCACAGTTTTCCCCGATCTACTAAGTCAAAGGCCTAGGAAAGGTCCACCATTGCCATGTGGACCTTCGGTGCTCCTCTCTTTGCTTTTGCTTTCATTATGTTCAAGATTAGCAGATTGATCGCCGTCCCAGCTCCCTTCTGGAAGCCTGTTTGGAAGATGTCGGCTGCCGGGGAGGAGCTTGCCCAGTCCTTAAAGCAGCGTAGTAGCAGCGACGCATAAATCTTCCCTATGATATCAAGTAAGACTATGGGTCTGTAGTTGGCCGGGGTACTTCTGTCGCCTTTTTTGTAGATGGGCACCAGTACTGTCTCTGTCCAGGTTTTGGGAATTTGTTTGATTTTTTGGGCTTGATTGAATATTTCACCAATAGCTCGTGCCCACGCCAGTGGATGTTTCTTCAGGTCGGTATTCGTCAGGCCGTCTGGCCCCGGGGCCCTCGAAGATTTGAGATTCATGATCACTTCCCTAATGTCGTTGGTAGATGATAAGGGGATCCATGAAGAATCAGGGAGAGCTGCTTGCGACAGAGATGAGGTCGAGGGACTGCGATATAGCTCTGTGAAATGCTGGATCCACTTTTGCTCAGGGACGCAGCTAGAGAGTGAATTTGCCCTTTGTCCATTTATTGATTTTAATAGCGACCAAAAGTCACAAGCGTTTCTTGTAGCCCAAGTGTGTAGCATTGCTTCGGCATCGTTCTGGTACATTTGCAGTCGCTGCTGTTTTAGCCACGATTTGTAGAGCCTACATTCTGATAGATATGCGGTCCAGGTTTCTGGGGAGTCTGTTTTAGAGCCATTTTTTTTGTTTGTTTACTCTCTGCCTTTTTGTCGCCACTTCTTTATTGAATGAGTGCGTGGGCTGACCGGGATTTTTTCCCTGCAAAGTTCACTTTGTCGGGGACCAGGAGGGAGACGTACTCCAGTCTTTTGTCGCATTTCTCATCCCTTGCTTGAGCAAATTTCATGGAAATATTGGACGCAAAGGATCTTGCATTGTCGGATGTTAGGCGAAGTCTGTTTTGTCGCAGGTTTGACTCAATGGCTGCTGGGTAAAGAGATCTTGTTACAGCTGTCCCGTTCCACGACATTTTGAGAAGATTGTGATCACTTTCCTTTGTTTTTATAACTGTGAAGTCGCTGAAATAAGGTATCAGCCCTTCTGTGATAAAAATATAATCCAGAGTGGCGGCCGAACTCTATCTTTCCCACGTTGCAATTCGGGACCCTTGGTCTCGAAGAGATGACACGTTATGGAACTTTCTCATTTTCATTAGGAGGCACCATGCCCGTCCTCTTTCATCCATCGTTGATTTGGGACTTTGTTCGCATTTGGCATTCAGGTCTCCACAGATTATGATATTTGGAACTTTTCGCTCCACCGTCAGGTCATCAATTTGGTTGGCAACCATGGTACAGAACTCAGTAGTACTAGTTTTAGCCGGGTTCCAGTACAAATGTATTATGCCTAGTTCCGAGTTTATCCAAACGTCTCTGGTTTGATCTTGGTGGAACCATGAAGTCAGCGTAGTTAGCATTCCGTAGGCCTCTGCTATTTTTCCCTTGGGTGTGCTCCCGGAGCCTAGACGAATTGTTGTTAGTACGCCTCCAGAGGGGCGGCCTAGGATAGACTTGGATGCTGCAGAGGCTTCTATTACATAGCCGTCCATGGAGGGCTTATGAACCAACCATGTTTCTTGTAAGCATATCGGCTCGAAAGTGCTCAGGTTTACATCACTTGGCGTAGTTAGGTGCCGGTACCCTCTCGTATTCCAGGATGCCATGTGTAGGGTGCTTTTTGTTCGAAGATTTGAGGGACCGGTATTGAGCTTCTTTGTGGAATTCGGTCCCTGTGTTTGTTGCTATTTCTTTTGGTTTCGAGAGAAGGTGTCCGTGATCCATCTCCATGGTTTGGGTGCAGATGGCACAATCAGTTCTTTTCTGGATCTAATCTCTCTTGTATTTTCAGTCCTAGACTCTCTTTGATCTCTTTTCTCCTGATTTTCTTGGGTTTTTAATGTAACATGGTTTTTGCCTGGACTGGTAATGGGTGGAGTAGTTCGGTTATATCGCCATCGCCATCGCCGTTCGGTGCCAAATGTCAGGTTTTCACTTCTCGGGGTCTTATGTGCGTATCTTTCTCTCCGTCGTTCCATGCACTGGTTTGAGCATTCCCTTTTGTCTCTCATTCTGTCAGGATTGTCCTTTGGTGGCTTCTGGAGGAGATGTAGTTTGAGGCCCAGTTTGTGAAGGTCTTTTTGGACTTCCGTTGTGAGCTCCATCACTACTTTACTTCTCACGTGGAGGTAAGCTTTCGCTCTATGTTCACGATGGTAAGGTTCGACCAATATTAAGTCGTCCGATCTTAGGTGACGGAGCTTGTCTATTTTTCCCAGTCTATTTAAGACTGTTCTGCGATTTTGAACCATGTAGCTGTCCTTGGCCGAAATTTGTTCCAGTTTGAAGAGTAGTGCCCCTTCGAGTTTTCTGTCTTTATTTGCGACAACCTCCTGGAAACGTCTCGGCTCCTTCCTAGAATGAAGTCGCGGTCTATCGGCGTGATGTGATCTGTTGTATTTTTGGTCTTGATCTTTTCGTGACTCGTGTTTAAAATTTTCATTTGTATTCTTTAGATTTCTTAAAGCTTCTAGTGCAGTAGACGGGGAGTTTGAGCGTAATCGTTGGTCAGTGTAGTCGCTAGACACCTTGTCATGCTTTTTTTTTTTTTCCCCCCTTCCTGCGCAGGGTCAAGATCTTGTGGGTGGATTTCTTGGGTCTGTTTTGGTAGGTCACCTCGCTTCTTCGGAGATGGTGAATCTAGTTCCCTAGCATTTGAATACTGTGATATGTTTTGCAGGTCTGAGGATGAGTTTGAGCCCACACTTATTCCAGGTGTGTCTGCCATATCCGTCTGCTCCAAGTTTATAGACGTTGAATTTTTAGCAGCTTCCCCTTGGTTTAGTGACATCTCCGTTCCCCTGATAGAGCTCCGTGTAGGCGAAGTTTCTGGCGGTGATTCCTCCGCACATAGGAGCACGGACGCTTTAGTGCAGTTTTTTCTCTTTTCTTTCGCCTTCCCCCTGGGTAAAGACTTTGGCGGGGACAGTAGCACTGCTGTGACCGAATGCAGTTTGGTCTTTGGGGGCATTTTTGCGAAGATAGGGGCTACTTCTATGTTCTTCTCAGTCTGGGTGGTCTGTGTGGCTTTCGTCAAGAGTTCTATGCTTTTGTTTGAAAGACCACCTCTCTTTTGCAGTTCTGTGGTCAGATTGTCAATTTTTTCCTCTAATTTTGCATATATGTAGTTTGAATTTCTTTCAGTGGCTGTTAGATAGCCTTCAACAAAAATCAGCTTGTCCTTTAGTTCGCTGATCATTGACGTATTGTCTTTCAAGGCCTCATGTATCGATTCATACAGCTTTCCAAAGGGATTTAAGGCGATTGAGAATGCCGACATCACCGACAGAAGGTCTTTTTCTTTTTCGAGGGAGAGTCACTTTCCAACGTGATTGATGCATTAGTAGGGCATTTGTTTTTAAGCGGGGTATTTGATTCTTTGGAACCCTGGAGTACCGTGAATCTTTCCGAGAGCCTTCTTTCTGAAGTTAATGTATTGGGATGTATTGCCTGCGGCAGATTTTCTAACATTTGATTCGGGTTTCCTTGAATATGTGGCCGGGTCCACGCGAAGTTATCTGTCTGCTGGTTGAAGCGGAATTTTTGGGTCGGCTTAGGTAAGCTTGAGGTGGTTGAAAGGTTTGGAAGAATTGCATTTGATGTCTTTGACGGACTTGGGGGGGTGGGGGGGGGTCTTCGACTAACTTATTGGCAAGATCTGCTTCCTTTTCAGGCAAGTCCTGTTGGCTTATTTCTTGATGTAAGACTTTTGATGGTGTTGGTCTCAATGAATCTAAGCCCCGCGATGGTGCGTTGCCGAGTTTTTCACGTGGTGGTGCCGTCTGTATTCGCCCTTGGAGAGTTGAGTCGGTTTTTCTGGCTTTGCTCGAGGGTGAGTTATCTTGGATAGCCTCCAAGATTTCCGCGTCTGACAGTTCAGGTTCTTGGCCTAATTTTCTTTTATGTTGCTTCAGAAAATATTCCTTGAGAGTTTTCAGGTTCGTCGAACTCAAACTGCCTTCGTGCTCCCCTTGGGACTTTGCGGTGAATATTTTCTGTTTCTTTGACCTAGTTTTCCCCATTGTTTGGTTCTGATTTGAGCTCCCATTATTGAACAGAGTCTTTGGGACCTGAAGTGATTTCTTAGGGGCTTGTCCCCGCTGCTCAGTGTCACTCAGCTGTGCTTCGATCACAACTGGAGGCGTGCCTACAGCCGGGTTTGGTGTACGAGTTCTCATAACTGAGTCCCGATCCTGGACTGGAGGTTCACTCGCCACTTTTGACCTTGAGGTCTCGGTGTTGACTTGGGGTCTTTGGCCGACTCGGGGTCCGTGGTGCTAGCTGCTTTTGGTTCGGCATCCACCTCTGACACCTCTGACACCTCCGGCTGTGTGTTAGGCGCAAAGACCTCGTCCTCCGATTCCGTGTCCCACGAGTCAATCGGACTAATTTTTCGGGTGGTAGGTTTCAGCCTGTAATGATGCCACCCCCTTGAGAGGCCTGTGTGATGTACTTGGATCTGAACTGTAGTAGCTATGGGACGGGTGTCCGTTTGCCCAGTCTCGGCTGCTGCTGGTACGCTGGCCAACGGGTCCTTTACATTTCTCTCGGTCTTCTGGTCTGGGCTGTTTAGCTGGCGCGGTGAAGCGTACAAGACTGCCGAAGGGTCGAGATGATCGGGGTGATTGTTCTTGTCAAGGCTTTTGTGCGGCTGATTTGGAGTCGTCGAGCCCGGCCGATCAGATCCCAGCCGCGACCGTCCTCCGACGGCCTCAGGCGAGGAATCACTCGTCGAGACGGTGATCGGACCGGGCATAGAGGACCTTCTTGCAACCGGGCTAGATGGGCTAGATGGGCTGTTCGTACTAGCCACCGATGGTGCGGAGTTTTTGGATGAAACAGCGTCTTCCGGCGCCCCTGCCCGCCCAGTTTTCTTCGTCCGACGGGATCCCGAGGGAGCGGGAGAGGGGAGCACGCCCGAGAAAATTTTATGCAGGGCTCTTTCCCTACTGGCGGGGGTAGCTGCTGTTGAAAGCCCTTTCTCGCAATTCCGGGCCCTATCAGGCACTTTTGTAAGGTCTTGGTAGTCTGGATGTAGGTCTTGGCCTGTTTTGCTACTGCGTAGACGTCGGCTGATGTTGTCCTCCGTGGGTGATAGTGGAGCCATCTATGATGGGTGAGTGGCAGCGGGGTTGAGGGAGGCGGACCGGGTAGTATCTTACCTCCAACCCAACTCCCGACACCAGACACAAGACACAAGACACACTGCTCCGCGCTCCGCGCCTGCGCGGTGCTTTTGTAGCACGTAGAATCACTGGTAAGCGAAGGCGGACTTGGCCGTCGAAACCGCCAAACTGATCTCTTTGCTCTCTTCGCTGTGAACGTGCACACATGAGCGCGATGACCAGGATTAAATATGCCTTCCTGCTTTATTTAGGTGTCCACGTACGTGTCTGCTACCTCTCCTTGCAACAGGCATTGGATTTCAGCCAGCACCAGATGGAGGTCAGACCATGTGATCGGGGTTATTTCTGAATGTCTTGTGGTGTTGGCAAGTTCACTGGACAGGTATATGTAGTCAATACGAGTGTATGTATTGTGGGGGGCGGAGAAGAAGGCGTAATCTTGTGCGTTGGGGTGCATGTTCCTCCATACATCTATCATACCATATTTCCATCATCTTTGCTCTCTCAGTTGGATCATCTCCACTCTGATATCGTACATCCAGATTACCCGGCTTTCTATCTTTGAGTGGGTCCGCCCACTGGTTGAAATCGCCCCCGAGGATAATATGGCATGTGGCTTCTTAAAATATTTTGGGTATCACTTCGCGAAGGAATCTATTTTGTCCTGCATTCGGGGAGTATAATGTTGCTATCGTTACAGTCACCTTGCCTATGTTGCCAGTTACCAATATTGCTCGACCTTCTACATCTGACCATGTTTTCATCTGGACAAACTCTAAACCTTTTCTGACCAGAATACCTACACCTCCCTTTTTAAGTGGGCCCGACCCCCAGAATTCTGTTCCGACACGCTTTCCTAGGACTCTCCGTTCCTCACCCTTCATGTATTTTGTCTCCTGTAACAGTAGGATGTCCATCCTAGACCTCTGAAATTCTCTGGCCACGAGTGATCGTTTCGTTGGAGAATTGAGTCCCTTCACATTAAGTGTCCCTACTCGTAGAGTGTCCCTCCCTCTTGAGTTAGTCTTTAACGCCATTAAACATTTTTTTGAGAGGATGGCTCCTATTGCATGACTGACAATATAATTTCATTATAAATTGCACGCTACTACGACTGCTTTGAGTTTCCATGAATGTTGTTTCGACCCCTCTTTTCCCCCGCCTCCCTCCTTCCTCCCATCTCCTGTTGATGGCATTCGGTCGAGCCCGGTTAACTGCACCAGATCTGCAATTGTGGTATCACAGTTTCAATTGAGCCCTCTTAATGCCCCCCCCCCCACCCAAAGTCTCATGTTGTGACTTCTGGGATGTCTGTGATTTCACACCTTTTCCAGTCGCATCTTCCACAAAAAGTTTACATTTGAGTTCTTTCATACCAGGGGAGCAGCTGATCAGTTGTCTGCCTCTGGGGAGAGGTTACCTCTCCTGTATTTTCTTGATCCCTTCACCCGCTTCCTTCTGGGGCCCTGGGTTCACCATTCTCGATCTTCTCTTTTGGGTTCGTCGTGATTATTTCCTTCACCTTGGGGGCCGAGCAGATCGGAGATGCACGCCCTGATGTCTTTTCTGGTTCTCAGTCTGAATTTGGTTCCATCGTATTCAAATGAGAGAGAGAAAGGGTATCCCCATCTATATCAAATGTTTTTCCCTTTTAGATGTTTCGTGAGAGGCACGCACATCCGTCTGAGGGCCAGTGTCAGCGCAGAGTGGTCTTGGTATATTGTAATTTGGGCACCTCCTAACGTGATAGTATCGCTTTTCCGGGCCTTCCCGAGTACTCGGGCCTTGTCTTGAAACCGATGAAATCGGGCAAGGACTGACCGCGGCCCGGCTGCGGGGCCACCGGCCCTATGAATTTGTTCGGTTAGGGGCTCATCAATGGCATCATCTCCGACCAAAAGTTTGATGATGATATGGAGTATTTCCTTCAGTTCTGCTTCAGTTTCTCCCTCTTTCTCTGGAATTCTGAAAATACGTATGTTGTTCCGCCTCTCTCCGTTTTCCAAATCGTCCAACTTGGGCTTAAAATCTTCTTCCCGTTGTTCCAATTCCATCATCCTGTGATCAAGTTGTGCTTCTAAGGTATCTATAGATGCCTGATTGTTCTCCACTCCTTCAAGTCTATCCTCCATTTTGTCCAGTCTTTGTGCAAGTTTGTCTATCTTGCTTCGTATATTGGCACTCATGTTTTTAATTTCTCCCAGTAGGGTCGCAATGTCTCCTTTTGTGGCGGCGAGTTCATTCTCTGTGGCTTCACTGGTTGCCATGTTGGGTTCGAAAGCTGCAGAAATGGGGGTGTAGGCAAACGGGGCCAATTTATGTTTCGCGTCCATAGGAGGTTTATGGCAAGGCTGGGTATTTGAGTAGAGTGGGGTTTCACTATGTCCAAAGAGGCAGCATTCTATTTGTCGGGTACTCCACTGTGCGCACTCGTTCCCTTTGGTTTGTCGCAAGGTTACTCCGATATGGGACCCTGAGCGTTGTCGGGGTTGCCCTCTGTTCTCAGTGTCGGAGAAGTGCGCATTGAGTCACCCGTTTCGCGGCCTGCGTCGTTCGATGGGGGTGCAAGTTCCAGTCAAATACGTTGTACGGGCTGTGCTTTGCTGGACCGGCGAGCAGAAATATTTGGTGTTCGCTTTCCTACCAGCAGAGGGGGGCCGGCACACCGCGTTGTCCAAAGGCTCTTCCTCCGAGTTGCTGCCTCGACAGAGATGCACCCAGAAAGAGCTGGGCCTTCTTTGGTTTTCTGCTACGTTTGCAGCGGGTTGCGGTCTTCAAACGCTGGGCACCGTGCATGTGAGAACGAATCCTTCCTCCGCTTGCTTGCTCTTTTTTCGGAAGGTCTTGTGTTATATGTGCTGCAAGGGGCACTTCAGGGCCTGTATTCCGGTGCGGCAGTCGCTCTGTGTCGAACCGCACACGAAAGTTTTCTTGAAGCTTCGCCGGGCCGAGGGGGGGGGGCCCGTGTTTCAGGGATGATTTCAGGACGAATTCTGATCTGATTTTCTTCGAGATTTCGGTCAGATGGCATGGGGGAACTTCCAGTGTCAGTCGCTCGATTGCATCCGAGGTGAGGGGGGGGCGTCAAGTGGGGGGCTCAATCCACTTAAAAGGGCCGCGGCGGCGGAGCTCACGCGGGGACCATGTTCGTCTCTGCGCCCCCTGGTGGCCAGTCCCTGTGGATGCTTTCCTTTATCATCCTATTGAAGTGCTCCACAATGTCTTTATCTGCAGATTACACCATTTCCCTGTTTTATACCAAGGTTTAACATGTCTTCCCTCATCTTATTTGATTTAACTGCACTCTGCTGTCAATCATTATCCATGTCGGGAATCCCTTCATTTAAAAAATGACTTCAAAAGGCTAAATGACAACGCAGGTACATATGTTTTTGGTGTGTTTGATTTCGATCCAGCATGATACATGATCTGCAAGCACTAAGCAATACCCCCCTGCCTGACGGTTATGGACCAGTCCTGCCAGATCTAGTCCAACCCTCTACCATGATAACAGCTGAAGCTTTTGCTATTGTCATGGGGACAGTACGATACGCTCCCTCTGTCTCCTACTTTGCATATGCCGCTTTCTTTTACTGCACTCTCTCAATCTTTCACATCCGAGCCACCAGTAGTCTGCTCCAATTCCTTTAGTTTCCCCAACCAGTGCTTTGAATACGCCGGTTTCAAACACTGGTCCCAACTCAACGTGTGAGGCCTGACATCTCTAGGGGGAACTGTTTGATCTCCCCTCCGTAGTACCTCATTTTCTGAGTGCTGCTCATCCCTGATGGGCCACTGTGGCTCATCCCAGCTTCTTTGATTTTCTGTATAAGCTCCTCACCTTTTATAGAAGATGGCCAGTTGTGGTGATTCACCACATCCTGCCAGATGGACAGGACCCTCTATAACGGTTTGGCCTGACTGGCTTCTTCCCATGTGGTTAGTTACGAGAAGCAGTCCACCTATTGTTTTTGGCACCTAAGACTTGCATAACGTCCCAAGCAGTGATTCCCCTTCTGAATTCTAGAGGATCTCCTCAACCCCTTTGGCCCCACTATATCCCACACCAGCTTGCCCTCTTTGTCATTTCGAAATGTACGCCCCATATGAATGACGTGAACATGTCCACTGACCTTTTGTAGCTGACCAACTCCTTTTATTGTATACCAGCGCTCCAATTACCCTCACTCTTCTTAATTGTCTGCCATTGCAAAATGCGGACAGACGTTACACCATTCTAGGGTTGGCCTTGTATACGCTGTAGGGATAGGATGAGTTCCGAACAGCCACTGTACCACAGCAGTCTTCACCCAAGCATGTGATAGGTGCCCCTTATAAGGAGCGGGGCTTAACAAGCCCATTGTTGTCAATGTGATTGTTATGTTTGTTTTTCCTTAGTGAGAAAATGGTAATATTAGTCTCGCTACCCACAAAATGCAATCCTTTTCTGCTTTGAATGCGCACTTGATACACTCAGTGGGGAACGTTTTTACTGGAAATGTCCATAAGTGTTCCAATGACTGACTGAATTTAAAACTTGTAATTTGAATTTAAAAAGTGCAATTATCCAGGCGTTTTGATAGGTGGCGGAGGGGGAGTGTTGGGGCGGGAGCAGGGGGGGTAGCTGGAAGGAGAGGATCTTAATGTGCAGGTTTAAGAAAAGACCCTCGGGACATCATGGTAATTTGTTTAGGTCATGTTAAGATGAAGCTAACTAAGGTGTTGATTGGGTTGGACACATGACGAGAATAGAGACATGGGGGGCCTCATTATAACATAGGCGCTCTCGTAATGAAGGGTGCCGGTACGGGACCGGCACCCTTCATTACGGGAGTGCCTATTACGAGGTTCCCTTTGCGGGACCCGGTAAGGACGCCAGTAAAACCAGTCGTCCTTAGCGGGTCCCGCGAGGGTAACAGGGAGCTAATAACGGGCCCATTATTAGCTCCCTCCCCCCTCCCCATTCCCATTGAGCCCTATGGGGGCTCAAATGGGAATGGGTTCCTTCAAGGAGGAATTACCGGGTCCTCCAAAGTCGGAATGGCCCGGTTATTCCTCATTGAAGGAACCCGGTACTGGGATCCGGCCATGCCCTTATTAAGGGCATGGCTACCTCCATACTCGAAATGAGGCCCATGGTGTTTTAGAGTCGGAAAAGCCTCGGTTCAAGTGTCCCTTTTAATTGGGTTAAAATATTACATAGTGAAGATTTCTGAGCAGTGAAAAGTTGCATGGTTATGAAAAACTTCTGGCCGGGGATTTAGAATTGTTTTTTAGATTGTGTTCATGTTCAAGGCACTAACGGAAGAAAGAATAATTTAATGTTTTAGTAGAGGATAATTGGACCACACAGACTCATAGCAGCATGTGTTCAAGACACACAAGTGATCGCAGGACTTGCCTGTATGGCTTGCTGCACTTTTTTTGTTTGTCCTCACCAATCTCACCTCTACCCCACCCACCCCTCTCGAATACAGACCTTTTGCGTTTCTGAATACAATTTGATAAACAATATGCTTCAATCGGTTCCAGGGCTCCATCTTACACTCCCAATACATTGTGGTCCATGTTGGCTCATCCTTTCTCAAATCCTTCCTCGACTAATAGAGGCAGAGTCTTCATTAACAACACCTCAGGTATAAATAAATACAGACACCTATGTCATTTTTCAAAGCAGGTTTAGACTACGCACAGGAGCTAATGCTGGCGAACACCACCGTGTTTCCTGGGAGTTGCTCCTTTAAACCCCGTGAGCCTGAAAGCTAGTGGCTTGAAACTTTGGTTTCGCTTGGTAACCTTTGTTGTGATGATCCAGCCACATCGGTGCTATGCGTTGCTTCTGCTACAGTTCCTCTGTACACCAACCACTCTGCCTGCTCGTGCTTATGCTCAGCTCCTAGTGGTATACCCATACCAGTAGCTTCATCTGCGGGCCGCTGCTGCCTTGCATTTCCGGCGTGCACCATTCCCTTCCTGTGTCTGGGAAGCGTGCCTGCTTTAGGGATGTCAGTTCGTTCTCGTAGCTGTTTCTGACTTAGTAGCTCATTGGTTTCCAAAATCTGTTCTGGTTTTAGCCTCCTTAATTCCATTGCTGTTCTTGGCTTCTTATTTCTGAATGTACAGTCTCTTCCATTGTGAGAGCTGGCCTTGTTGTCAGTCCGTGTGCATTTGCATGCCCCTACATTCCTTTGCCCTGTGTAACCAGACCTTATTACCGAACCTGTGTAGCTTCTATCCAGCTCACTCAGTGATCCAGTTGAGTCTTTTTCTTCAGGGTATTTCTGAATTGGTATTTTCTTCCTCCCTCTGCTGCTGGAGCATTGCCCTCTGTCTTATTTTGTGTGTTTGTTAATCCATTCCGAGTGCATTCAGTTATTCCATCCGACGGTGCCAGTTATACACTGCTAAAAAGCACCTCCAGTAGAGGGTAACGCATCAGCCCTCTCTTCGCATAGAAAGGCTGGGTAACTTCTGGAGTAAATGAATGCACTGGCACCATGATCTTCCTTAAGACGCCTCGTCCAAACAAACTAGCATTTACTCAATGGTGGTTTGCCTGTCATGCTCTTCCTTTTCGATTCATGCATTACTAAACCTCCTTTGAGTTTGCACCTGCCTGTATAGTCTGCTCTGGCGTTCCAGCATAGTTGTGTTGCATGACGTTTATGTACCACCTAACTGACTTTGCAGCACTGTGGATTCTCCTAAAATCCTCCTGAATTCCCGTGTACGTTCAGGAGTCGCTGCTCTATAGCCATCTCTAACCATGGTTCAACTGAGGGGAGGGGTCTTCATAGATTTGACCTCTTGCTGCCTATGCGGACAATTTGCATTTGGAGACCTGCCAACACCATTGGGGCCCCCACTGAACTGGGAGCCGCAGGGTGCGTGCAAAGGAGGATTAAAGCACATGGAAGAGTGAAACATTAAGAGGAGATTGTGAACATGCACTCTTTTTTTGGAAGGTGTGGATTGTGTCCATATTGCAATAGCCACTTCCATACTATTTTACACTCATTTTTCCTTTGATAAAGCAGAATTCCACTAATGTGTTGGCAAGCATTAATACTTTTAACATATTTTCAGTATCTTTACTACTTTGGCACTATAGTTCGTCAGCTCCTTCAGCAGGTCTAGTTTCCCCTTCTAGTGGGTGGTTAGGCTAAGCTGCTTACTAAGTACCTCAGCGACGTTCCTCTGTGCCCCATTACTAAATGACTATCAATTCAATGAGGCCAAAAAACCCGAAAGTGTACTTACCTAGTAGCCCTATGTTCGAAGGCCATTCAACTCCCAACTCAAGAACTTCAAGGAGTTTTCAGATGGCCCACGGATAAAGCCAAAACGAGTGAGACCCTGCAGCACTGTGTCTTCTTGGAATGTACCCCTCAGCCTCGTAGCCTTCTCTTTTGGAAAAACAGAGCATCTTTTTCCAGGTCAGGTGAGCAGCAAGCGGATAATATTTTAGAGTTGGTCCAAGCCTGATTTGGATTTAGTTTTCTACCCTTATTTAATTATTTAGCAGGTAGAAAAACGATGGAATGGAAGGGCGAACTGAGCAAATGCTATAGGTAATGATGGATTCAAACCTTTTCAATCCATCACTCTTAAGTGTAGCAGTCCTTTCACTGCTGCACTGTAAACCTCTATCAAGAGCTCTCCAGTAACATTCCCTCCTCCTTAAGCAGTTTTTTAAAGTTATTTACAATCACACTACCACCTAGATTTCTCTGTTATCCAGACTGTGAAACTTTTTTCCGGCATTTTATCATGGGAAATGCTATTATTAATGGCCACGACAAGTGGCAGCAAATGTAGCACTCCAAATAACACAGTGCAGTCTAACAAAGACGTTGCTGTGCCTACAACAAACCCTTACTAACCGCAACTCACCATGTATTATGTCCCAATGTTTTCTTGTGTGTCTAACACAGTTTATTTATTGTGTAATGAATCAGTAATTTTATCATTTTTTGAGATCTCTCCAGTAAAACACAGAAGCATATTTGCGTTTAATTATATTTATACATTTCTATAGTACTTGCTACTAGACACTGAAACAATAACCATTGGCATCTAAACGGGAAATATTTAAGCTCAGTCTAGACCTTCTAAAACATCAGACTTACCGGATAAAGCACTAGCCGAACGGAGAATGTGGGCACTCTATCATGGTGATATTTCACATTAGTCCTACCCATATGTATCGATAGGCCAATGCCAACTTCGATATATCCATTCCAGAATAGACTCTATTGGCCAACAGATGTGGTGTCATTGCTCTCCTCCTAGAGTTCTTCTAGTGGCACCAAATAAGCAAACATTTTTTCTGATCCTCCTTCACCTGAAATGCAAATGTACAACTTTGAGCGTTTTTCTGTTGACACTCCAATACATTTTTCCTTGCCATTGGCTGGCTCTGACCAATGCGCTTCTAATATCGTGAGCAAATACAGCATCATCCGAATAGCTGGATGGTTCAGATTGTTAAACATCAGTTATTCAGACAGTAAGGTCAAGGAGGTGGCTTTATCCCAATCCTTTTTCACCAATTATGTTCATGAATTTCTTTCGTTAGTTTTAACAGGGCTCTCCACTTTGGGTCAACCACAAAAATCTCCTGTTTTTTATATTCTAAGTGGCCGACCTGTTAAGTGCAAGCCTGCAGGGATTTTGAATTGAAGGTAGGCTCTAATAACTAAAGGATTAATTGTCTCAGGAGTTATCCTTTTTAAAATCGTAGCACAATGCATAACGCACATTGCAGTTTTACAGGAGGGTAGCTAGTCATGGCCTTGAGTAATTCGTTCTGGACGACATCCATTGGGTTATAACCGAAGTATCGCCATGTCTGTTTATCGAAAGGTATTGCTACCGACTATTTAGCATTACAAACTTGATGAGACTTGTGCATCCTTCATTCCCATGATTGTAATGTAAGTAAATCAAGCCCCAGTTGCTTGACTGGCCTAGCTGGACACCCTCCTAGCATGCTAGAACCAAGAGCGAGAACTTGCCATGACACCCCCTCCTGTTACAGTCACCAAAGTCTAAGAGCAGCAGAATAAAACGAAGCAAAGGTAAAGGGCACCCAGGTGTACCCCTTTGAAATCCTCGAAGGTGGCCATGGCAGAAGTCCTAAAAAAAAGCTGTGGGATGAACTTAGTAAAATGTGCCATAGAACTGATGTCACTTGAAGTAAACTTTTCTGATAGTGAAATATACAGATGCCCTTTAATTGGGCTTTGAAAATCTGAGGAGGTTCACAAGAGAGCATGCCTTTTTAATCCTCAACACTCGAAAAATAACTGAGTCGAGAGTTGCCGGCAAAATCGAAACGGTGGAACAACCTTTTAGATCCAAGAATCTGTATTGTACTATTCACTGCAAAGCGAACTACTGATGGGGAAACCTTTCACATGGATTTTGATTGCACTGCAATGAGGCCTGGTGGCTAAGAATCTAGCCTGCAAGCCACACGACCTAGATTCATACCCCAGTTGTTAAAAAGAAGCACATGTTATTTATTTTAACACCTGGCCTAAAAAAGGGAGGGTGACACTCGCTCTCTGAAAATAAGTGGCCAGATGCTGTCCACCCTGGTTTACCATTGACTTTGGGACCTATTAACTTTAATGGAATTTTCCCTATGGATCAGAATTATAAGGTTCAAAGAGCTTTATGGAGCTCCCACTTGAGTCCACTTTTCCCAGAGTGACTGCATTGACACATACTCTGGCCTCCCTGGTCTATGCAGACTAACGTTGAGGAGGCCCAATATGTCTGGTGTATTTTCATGTTATAGTTGAGGATTCTTCATCAGACACCTAGGGCAAATCCCTTGTGCCGGATACCTCGGGCAGCCTAACGTGTGAGGCGTAGCATGGGACACTAAGTACTGTGTAGTAACGAGGCGCACACGAAGTACAGGTAAGCTCCTTTTATTTGGTCAGCCTGAGCCCAGCGGACTCCACCTCCACCATCATCATCCTCCAACTGACTGCCTTCCGAATCCAACACATAAATCAACAAGCATAGAATGAGGTGTGGAATTCTACAGCTGTAGATCTCCACACTCATACATAGCATTGAATACAACACTTCTCCCCCCTTTACCCAAACACTCTACTAAACAAACCTAGGCACATGCCAACAGGAAGTAATGGACAGGAATAGGCGGAAAGGAGAAGAAAGAAAGAAGCAAAGAAAGATTCATCCTAAAAGAATAGAAGAATTTAGGTCACCCGAGAACCCTGGAAACAACTAATTTACAACTGACCCTAACACATACTCCTTATACTTGGCGGGGAACTTCTTCACCCTCACGGGATGGCTTTTAACTCCGGCAGGCATGAGATCCAAAACATTACTGGCAGATGTTACATCAGCACCCCTTGACCACCAGCCATAATAGACCCTTGGTTACTCGCATCCTGGGTTACGGACTGGCCGGTGCCACTAGCATCTCGAATAGGCCCCAATAATGCATCTGTATCGTGCTCACCCTGATGCGCCGGGGAACCCGCTTCACACGAGTTCAACAGGTCAGCTGGCTCAGTGAAATCTCCACCCGCAAAAACTTCACCAGCCACAGATTCAGGTCTGTGACCGCCACTGTGACTACCTACACTAGGACCCGCGACCTCTCGCCCTACACCATCACCCTTGGAATTTCTATCTAGTACCACCACTCTTCTCCGACTCCATCTGGTTCCATCATCATATTATGACATAGCCACGACCTGCCTTCACTACAACTCGGGGGTTGCATGAACTTGCTAGCGCCCTTCGCAACAAACCTCGGCTTTTTGACCACCACATAATCGCCGACCTCCACAGCAAGAGGCTTGGAACGCTTCAACTGCCCTTGTAAAAAGGCCGACTGCTTCTGGCGTACCCGCCTCAACACCTCCTCCATATCAATTTGTGACTGAGAGCCCCCCCCATGCTGGAACTCTCAATTTTGATCCAGGCTTCTTCCCTCACATCATCTCGAATGGGGACAACCCAGTGAATCTTGAGGGAGTGAATCTGTACGCCTTGAGAGCTTCAGAGACCACAACACACCACGGAAGACCATTTGCATACGCTAATTGTATAGCACCCTTCACGAAACGGTTCATACGCTCCACCTGACCATTCGCTTCAGGGTTATACAACGCAACTTTGTGGTGGCGTATTCCCAGATTTTCTAGAAATTCCCGCATGAAGACAGAAACAAACTGTGCCCCGTTATCAGTAACCACACCAGCCGGAATTCCTTCCCTATCAAACACCTTGGACAGAAATTCCATCACTTCTTCCGACGTGGCAGAGGACAAAGCAGCCGCCTCCACCCACCTAGACGTGTAATCCACCAATTAAAGGCAAACAAGGGTACACCACTAGCTACCCACCTCTGCCACACTATAGTTGTGGGGTTATCTACTCATAGGAAACTGCTTTACATCATCCAATTACATGTGCAGCCATAATACGGTGTTAGCAAAAACATATTTTAATTTTTATATCCAAAGATAATTTAAAAGAACATATACACAACAACCAATACATGTGGTAATAATTCCAGGGGTAGAAAAAAAAGAGGGGATAAAGTCCACACTTATATCTGTTTTTCTAATAAATGCAGATATTTCATGAGCATTGTATAGTTATGTGATGTTAGTAACACTGAGTATAACCATGACCAGATATTAGAGGAACATGGAATGACGGTGTCAAAATCCAATACTACCATGTATCTAAGGCCACCTCTGTGACAAAGTGGGTAATTACATCTACAGTCCTTTTCCATTGAAAGTACATAAAACCCTGTGTAAAGTGAATTCCAGTCTTTATAATGCTTGCATACAAAAGCCCTGCAGTAGGTACTTTTTTTCTAATAAGCTTGGCTGTGCTTGCCATTGCTAGGAGACAAGGGACGGAGCGGAGGAAGGGGAGTTGGACCGTTACAGCTGGGCTTACTGAGGCTGCGATACGGAGAAGCTGGACAGATCTCGGCTCTCGAGGTTTTGAGCCGTTACGCTCAGACGGAGAACTTGAAGTTTATAATAATAACCTGGCGATCGTTGTCGCCGAGAGAAGTCTGTGATTTATTGCGCAGTTGCGCACCACGAAGAAGTAAGAATAAATACGAGGGGACCGTTGTCCCCGTATAGAACTGTGAGTATCTATAACGAAAGCCCTGCAAGGAAGGGGGTGAATATTTAAATAAGGAAGCGATCGCTGCCGCACGAAGTGGGTGAATGAATGCTGACTGACGTATGAAAACCGAGCCGTGCCAAGAAAGTAAAGAGGCGAACGTGTTGCCACTTGACCTTTATGAAAACCGGCACCGTTGCGCTCGGAGGAGGGATTAATTTATGTGAAGCCGGCGATCGTTGTCACCATAAGAACTTTAAAAATTGGCGCTGTTGCGCCCTGCTGTAGGAAGTTTAATGGAGACAAAGCAAACGTTGTCGACGTGAAATGAAATTGGATGCGCCGTTGCGCTCTGCATGAAGCAAGTTAACTAGAGAAAGGCGATCGTTGTCGCCGTACGTAGTGAAAGTGAAGGCGCCGTTGCACAATGAAACAACATACAAGCCGAAGTATATTCAGGGGTTGAATACTGTCGCTGAAGAGGAGCTGCTATGAAACAGTGACCCGAGGGTTGGCAGCTAGAGATGTAGAGCCTGCAAGGAAGAAGGGTCATTAAAACGTTTGTGTGCAAATGAAACGAACCTAGATAACAAGAAGGCCCGCAGGCATATTTTGAAAAGAACCCTTGTTAAAGAAGTGTCAAACTGCTCAAAGCACAGGTGCTGTATATAATTGCCCAAAGACAATAGGGACAGAAGGGGAAAAAAGAATAGACTGATAGAACAAGATCAGAGGAGAAGAAAAGGATCCAAAAGAGAGAAAAAAGCCTGAGAAAGGAGAAACCCTCTTAGAAACTGTTATATGTTAAAAGATACAAGAAAGGAGAACATCTGAAAGAAAGAAGGGATAGAAAATAACTAAATACAAATTCTTACCTGAAAGATTCTTCGGATGACATCCTGTAAAAAAATAAACCTGAGAAGACAGTGCGAACCCGTATCCTTTCCCGTATCCTTTATCAGTAAACCTGAAAGAAGAGAGTATCCGTTAAAGGATAGTTCCGGGACTTTTTTTTTATTGTCCCTACGGTTCGGCCATGTGTTTTTAAGCATAAATCGGTAGATCGTAGAAAACTTTCCTATGGACCTTACCCGACTTTTCGTCCATTAACGCACTCGAAATCCGCCGCCATTTTGTGATAAGCCTATAATTTCCCCCCATCGACCTGGCTCACCTGCGTTTGCAGCACTAAATCATATCCCCCGCCCTTGAAACAGACTTTATCAAAACATTCATATTCCCCGCCTCTATCCGTGACGTGACTGTGCTGCGTAGGCAAACGCGCCCAGGCGTCTTCTACGCGACTCTACACAGAACCTGGAAACCTACACAGATCAGGTCACAAAACAGCGCGCCACAATTCGGTATATGAAACTGTACCTTTAAATCAAACCGCAACATTGTAAATTTGGTAAAGTACATTTATTTGACATCAAATGTTTAGAGAATATTCAGCGATTTGCATTTTTCTTTGCTCTCGATCCAAAATAGTTCGTCTTGAGGCAAGCGATGTTCGTGTGCAGTACACAGGGTGTTGGTTTACGATAAAATAAGCTCTTCGGTCGCACTGATAATCGCATGGCTGTTCCAACAACGAGGCACTAGGCCAGCACAACGGTATGTATGTTGCATCTAGCCATTAGTACCGCGTAAGGGCATACTTGTACTTGGCGATCGTCCCATAAAATGGTCAGGGTGGTAACGTTGTTCACGCGGAGAAGCAACTGGCGGTTGTAAAAGCCATCCGCCGGTGTCTGGTACTCGTGACACATACAATAATGAAAGATGTACCTGTTTTAAAAACATAAAAAATGAAATTGGTCTCACCATCAGATCTTTATTAAAATTATTCATTTTATATATTAGGTCGGGAAATTATTTCATAGCTAGGACAGTGCAACTGGGTATTTATTATACGTCATTTCCAGTAACCCACCCCCTCTCCTCCGCCTTTTTCAGAGCCGCCTGAGCGCCAGTGGACCACTTCGTCACTGATATGATATAATATGGCATTTGCAACGCGCCTATACACAAGTGTTTCAAGGCGTGGCGAGGCAGGGAGGGGGCGGGAACAAGGAGAAGACAGACAACGATCCTACTAGGCCAGGTGTCATTCAGATCGCGCAAGTGCAGGGGTAGGGGGAAGGTAAAAGTGCAAGGGGAAGGGGAGGGGGGAAGTGGAGTACAAGGTAAGTAGCATAAAATAATAAATACATAGGGCCAGCTGGTGGCGAGTGCAAGGTAAGTGCAGAACAAGTGCTGGGAAGGGGGGGCTGTAGGATACTGAGACAGTCCCCCAGTGCAGGGGTTGACAGGGAGGCAGTGCAGGTGGAGAGTGGAAGGGCCCAGGACCGAGGTCGCAGACAGTGGACCAGTTGTAGCAGGGGAGAGGGAGAGAGAAAGCAGAAGCAAAGAGGAAGGTTTTGAGGTGCTTCCGTAAAAGGAGATGGTTCTCCTCAAGATAGTGCGCGGTACAAAACAATATGCCACATAGAACGAACAAGTACAACTTAACCCGTCTTTAAAGCTACTGTATAGTAATTAAATTGCGGTATAAACTCATCTAAAGAGTTATTTACATTATATTTGCATTTTCCATTGTGTCTGTGCGTAGGGCAGCCCCGAAATACCACTCCTTCTATGCCGACGTTATTTCTTCTAATGAACGAACATTAAATGGCTTTCGTTTCTGAAATTATATTCATTATCGTTTACGTTATTGCACCACACCCCCAAAAAGAAGTCTTTCGGGATGGTCCCGGCCTGTCAAGGTCAAATAACAATAGAACCTTATACTGAGTCGTGGGCCATTCCGGCACCCGAGCAAAAAATCAAAGCAGCTGACCTTCACTTTGAACGAGCACACATTCCTAGTTGGCTACATTCAGTGTAAGGCCATCTCACAGGACTTGAAATTTACACTCCATCTTTGCATTTTGTCTGCGTGCATTTGCAGCCCCAGAGAACCATAAATACGGAGACATTCTATATTTTTTGAAAAATGATTTATATTACTGTTTGGTTTAATTTAATGCGCAAATGAACAAGGTTGGATAGACACATTGCATGTACACTGAGCAATCACTTTTATTTACACAATACATAGATACACATTTTCAATGGGCCTGCAACATGAGGAGACTCGAGAGAACAGACAATCAAATTAGAATCATTTAAACCGTGATGTGTATTTCTCAATGAGCTCTGCTTTAGGTGGACATGGAACAGAGGCAATGTTGGGTGGCAATGCAGTTGTCCCCTGCACAGGTTCGTTCACAACTCCATGTATGTGCCTATCTAGGACATCAACAATAAGTCTCTCAATAAACTCATATTGCATATCCTCAAACACTGGTTTGATCACCCATTGTTTACTTCTTTTAGTGAAGGCCTTATTGTAGCGAAGCGTCCCTAAAGTTCCGGTCGTCCTACTTTGTTGATGGCCAACATTATGGTTATGTGCCAAGACCGCTAGAAGAGTCCGATTTATCATGCCCTCCATGCCAAAATGCAATCGTTTTGGCCTGTACTTTAGGCACATATTGTGGAACACCTCCAAATCTCCTGTGTGGCAGAATTCTGTGAGTCCCCTCAAATCTCTTGTTATAGTTTTATCAAATACAATCTTTTCAATGGCTTTGTGAGTGGGTGATGAAGGAATCAACCACTTCTTCTTCCGTGCCTCCTCTGTGGACAAATGGCCATGTTCACAATTGTGGAAATGTTGGTTTGTGGTCCAGCGGTGAACGTTGCTACAGTGTAGCATTACTGACCGCCATTTTTCCAGTAGAATTTCCAACGACCCTCCACATGTTTTTGAGCTCCACCAAAGATGGTTGCTGATTGACTTGGACCACTGTGAAATACCTTGCATATCTTTTTTTTTTACCTGCAGCCGACATTTTTTTATTGATTGTTTTTGCAAGATGCCATACGTCAAATTGGTGATTTATATTTTTGTACTCTTCTCTCATTGTCTTGGCAATTGAAACGTGTCTGTCCGTGGCTATCAGGTCGATCACCATTCCCCGCGATTGTAGTTCTTGCAATGATGCTACAAAGCCAACTTTCTCCATGGCCACTGAGGATGTACTTTGTGACACCTGCACGACCACCGAACTCACAATTTTCTTACTTTCCATGTCCTGAAAGTGGTAGGTGCAGTACTTGGCTGAAAATCCTGGGCTGTCGCACTGTCCATCACCGGCTAGCCTGAACCGTTTGCCCGCGAATGTACTATCAATAGACATTTTTTCCATTCTCCAAGCTTCGCTAATGGCTGGAAATAGATAATCGATTTGGTATTTGTAGAACTGAGTTTTCGCAATGAAATGGATTCCCACAAACTGAAAGAAATACTCTAACTTTTTAAAACTTGAACCACTAAAAAGTGCGGCCGCTGCACAAAGTAGATTGCCTGCTGGCAGTTGCCCCAGCATGGGTTGTGCAGACCATGAGAAAGGATGATATTTTGTACAGGTGGCATGTATTTTAAGGTTAGTGCCTCGAATTGCACGAGTCACATTAATCAATGGCTCCCCACATACTTCCCCCACCAACCGAATGCCCACATTTTATCCTAATAATAATATCAATCAAACAACTATCGAATACAATGAATTTGGCCTCTTCCCTTATACTGTCACTCTGCATCCCAGCTGGTTCGGCCTGTAACGTTGAGGACATGTCACTCACATGAAAGGTAGAATCTCTGATATCGTCTTCCGCTATGTTCAGTGATATTGATGGTGTTTCATTGTCGTCCACTTCATTCTCTTACATTGCAACATCTGTTCCTTCTCCGGCGATGGGTGAATAAAACAATTTCTTCAACTTTCTCGCTGTCTTAGTTTTTGCGGGTGTGGATTCTGTGAATTGATCTCCGACTGCATCCGAACTACCAGGAGGACATTCACTATCAATGGCTGGTGGTGGTATAGCTCCGTTGTCAATCACTTCATATTCTTCCCATTGGCACGATGCATCTCCAGTCTCAAGTCCCTGCCAAAAGGTTTGACAAGCAACATCTCTCGTTCGCTTCACTGTCTGTGTAGATCTAGTTCGTACACCCACTCGCAACTAGAGGACAGATTGGAAAAGGGATGTTCAGTTTAAACACAACTTACAGTATTGAACAATTAACAGTGAAAAACAACATAATATAGTGACCAGGACACTAACCTTCTTTTGCTTTCTTTTCTTTGAAACTTTCTTGCCTCGAACTTCAACATCAGGACGCTGTTGCTCCGACTCTTGTGTGCATGTCTCCACTTCCTCTTGCGCTGCAACGACTATATTTTCATGATAAGCACATCCATCACGCACTGACGCTCCATCGACTCCCTGAAACATAGAACTTTCATTAGTATGTATAATAATATTGAAAACACAAAATGTACTTGGGGACCAATACCCACGTACATCTCAATAGCAAAACACGAATGAACGCATTGTGTAGAACATTCAAACGACAATTATTCACGCATTGTTGATCTAGTTAGATGGAACTGTCAAGATCCATACCTCGGGCTCCGCATAGACTTCCATTGATGATATTATTGAAGATGACGCTTCAGCAACTCCCTGAAACACAGTAATTGCATTAGTATGGTTTTCTATTTTGTTAAAAAGAACATAAACTTTGTGCAGGCGTCAACGGCTCATCTAAATAGACCTGCACAAACGATCAGTTGTCTAAAATAAGTAATGGATATCTAAATATGATTCGATTTGCTCGATCGTTGGAAGTGTCACCACCCAGAGATCTGCATCAACTACTAGGGGTGATGTTCTTGTAGAAGAAGCTCCGTCATCTTGCGTTAATAAAGAAGGAAGTATAGCGGATGTAATCACGTCATATGATCTCGCTTGATCGAACTGTCAGTATCCATACCTCGAAATGCATAAGAACATCAAGGGACGCTGTAACTGCGGTGCACACTTCTGCAAGCTGTTGCGCCGACCCGTAACTGCATGCTCCCCCTTCTTCTTTGACTAATGCTCCATCGACTCCCTGAAACATAGGACTTTCATTAGTAATGAACACAATATTGAAAAAAGAAGACACATAGGAGGGCGACGACAGAAGGACATATCAATGGCTAAAAACGAAAGAAACATTGTGTGTAACAATCACGCTACAAGAATGCAAGATCTGATGATCTCCATCGATGGAACTGTCCGGAAACGTACCTCGAGCATCTGAGTGACATCAACGGTTGTCGTCAATGCGTTGGACTCCTCAGCATCTCCCTGAAAGACAGTACTTGCATTATTTTGGATAACAATAATTATAACTGAAAACAAAGACTAGAGGACGAGTACTAGGGTGTACCATTAGGTAAAATAATTACACGATAAATTAAAACTATTGATTTACATGCCTAAAACAAGTCAGTGGCAGAATAGCTAAGTAAGATTACCCGATAGGCGCTTGAAGTGGCTGATGACTGCAATAACGACACGGATGGAGAATCTTCCGCCTTCATATTGAGTGGATACATAAATGGGGAAATTATTGTTAGCTAATGCTACACACTACCGCAAGGCCGAGAGCTAAATCCGTAAACTTGACTCACCAGTGGAGGGATGTGGACGAATAGAGTGGGAATAGTGGTTGAGAGCAATTTTCGCTTCGCTCGCGGTGTGTTCTTCTTTATTAGCAATGATGTGGAGTACATGTCTGAGCTAAAGTGCCTGCTGCAGATGCGGTATCGATCACCCCTCTTGTCCGCAAAGACTTCTAGGACTCTACTTTCAAGCTCAGACGGTGGATATCCGCAATATCGGACCCATTCTCTTATCTGATCTTTTGTTTTAGGGAAAACATGCATTATAGTACCTTCAGATTTTTTATGGGTCTTCGAAGGGCAACCGCCAATGGAACAGGCAGGCATTGTGGAAAGTTCTGAAAAGTAAAGATCAACAATTCTCTATGAATACCAATGTGTTAAAAAATTAAATGACACATAAAAGGTTCGTTTTGGTTCTTGGAACTATACACGTTTTTCACATGCGGATAAGTATTTGAATAACTTTAAAAAAATAGAAAAATTATTTGACTAAACTCAGAACACGTGACTAGTTCCTTGCATGTACTGTCTTGAACGAAAAGAAAACATGGATGCAATTTGATGACTACTAGCAAATAGATATAAATTAAAAAATTGGACGCAAAATGATTATGGTACATGGCCTTACCTTGACGAACAAATAGTTAGATGCAGGGATCAGAGTAGTTTCTTGTCGTAGAACAGGGAGCAGTTCACAGGTTGCAAACTGACGAGTTTGCTCGAAGTGGTCACGGAAGTTCACAGAGACGAAGAGCAGATAACCAGCACCTTCACGGGTTGACTAGCAAAGCGCAAAGAAGTTCTCATTAGAAATATGAAGTGGGTTATAAAGAATTCGAAACAGGGGTGTGTTTGTGAATGAATGACGTGAATATGTCGTGGCATTATGCGGTTTGCAGGGGGGCGTCCAGCGTGAGGGGGGATGCTTGGCAGGAGACACGGGGTCTGGAGGTAGACATGGGAACAACAACCCATGCTCTATAGACCACTTTGAAGTGTACATGGTGTTTGGCACCTCTTGGCCTTTATCGCTCCCTGACAGCTCCACTTGCCAGCGCAAGTACCCCGGTGCGAAACTGCCTTTGATAGGGCGGGGGGTGGATTGGGGCGGTGGTCGTGCAGACAAGACTCGTTTGCCGCAGGGCCTCACCAAGGAGAGGCCATCTAACTGCATGTAAGAGGCAGGCTGCAGGATCTAGTACATGGAAGGCAGGGGGGTGAGTTTATAAATACCTCACCCTCCCAGGAGAATATATGGGTGCAGTTCACCCTGGAGACCCTGGATGCCTAGGCAGTTAGTCAGCAGCAGGCTGGCCTGTGGTGGCAAGGCGGCACGGGCCAGAGGGGGTCATCTCTGTACCCGGTGCCCAAAAGGATGATTTATTATGATCAACCATATTGATTATTTACCTATAACCATGTTTTGTATCAATAAAATCCAACAGCCTTTTATTGCCAACGCTTGAACAAAGTGGTGTGGTAAGTATTTTTGGGGGAGGAGGCAAGGCCGGGAGGCTTGATGCCAACCCGCAAAATAACATATGTATGTCTGCTGCATATGGGTTCAACGGTTATGTGGATTGAAGGTGGGCGGCCAGCGTGAGGGAGGATGCTGGCCGGAGACATGTGGTGTGACAAGACAAGGCACAGGAAGACTATTCAATGGAGACACACTAGATTCATTTAAAAAATCAAAACAACCATTGTTAAAATATATGTCGGGTTTTATTTTAGATCTTAATTTCAATTGAACATAAATAATAAACATTACACATTGTAAAGTTCCGGTTGCAGCACATCCAGGGAAAATCCGCGGTATTGTCCACTGTCGCTGGGGAAATGTTGTCTAATGGCAAGTACCGCACAGGCAGGTATTACTCTCCGAACGCGGTGTCCGAGCCTCCCGTGAAGCCACCAAGTGAAGCAACGGTAGGCCACCAGCCTGTACCACCTGTGAAAAAGAAAGATGCAAACTGTATTAAACTGACAAAACTTTCTTATCAATGTCGATTCAGGTAAAAAATGTCATTCTGCTTTGAAAAAAATTCTATCTAGAAAATGCACAATCTGAGACCATTTTACATGCGTTCGAATGATATGTAGATGTAATTTTATATGTGGGAGACGACCATGAAATAGTAGTGGCATCACTGACATCACAACCAGAGTATACTTACTCGTTACTCGGATTACGCGGACGAGCAGTGCCGCGAAGTTCGTGCATATGCACCATCATCATCCTCAACACGGTCCGTGAGAGGCAGGCTTCCCTGAACTCTGGCAGCTCGGTGATGCATTGCGGACTTGGCTCGCCTTCCGAAATGTAGGCCAAGCACCCGGAATTTTCACGGCAGCAGCAGTTCTCCTCCTCAGTTGGCATTAGCTCGCACCGATTGCACGTGCACCAGGTGGAGACGCCGTCCATGCGACATGGTCCAGGCTCTTCATCCGTTTACTGGTCCTCCCAACTGCCGTCCGAATCCCCATCGTTTTCGCGTGCTTGCCTTTCCAGTAGTTCCTCCTCGGTGTACTCGGGCTCGTACATATACGGCATTATTGTAGCCATTGTGTGGTAAAGAAAGTAAAATAATTTACAGAGATGGTACAGGTGTTCAAAAGGCCTAGAAGCGGCGAAGGTAGCTGACCAGAGCACAGAAACGAGTCACAGAATACTCAAAGTAACACAGAGAGAGTAATGGAATCAAAAATCTGCTGCTGTGTGTTGTGAAACGGTGTGGCGTCCTGCCATTTCCATGGCGACACTTCATTAGCTGAGGCGCAGCGATTGTTGACACGAAACGTGCTTTGGCGTTGGGAAATGGGCGGTACGCGTCTGCTGATGTCAGGCTCAGGGGCGGGGGATTTGATTTAGTGCCGCAAACGCAGGTGAGCCAGGTCGATGGGGGGAAATGATAGGATTATCACAAAATGGCGGCTGATTTCGAGTGCGTTAATGGACGAAAAGTCGGGTAAGGTCCATAGGAAAGTTTTCTACGATCTACCGATTTATGCTTAAAAACACATGGCCGAACTGTAGGGACAATAAAAAAAAAAGTCCCGGAACTATCCTTTAATAAAAGATTTGGGTTCTCTTCGTAATCCATACAAAATACTCATTGGCTCAGAGTCTTATTTATCCTTTAATTAAGTGAACAGTCACAACCTCCAAGACCCTCCATGGGACCCATTATATCGATTGCCACCTTAGACCACACATTCTCAGGAATCTCGACGGGATAGACAGGTTGGGAGGAAGTGGATTTGCTCTTGTCACTGGTGGAACAGGCCGCACAATCCTTGACAACAGCCTCTACATCTTCATCCATCCTGGGCCACCAGTATTCCTCCCTAAGCCTTCTTTTGGTCATTGATCTCCCTAGGTGCCCCTCGTGCGCAAGAGCTACTAATCTCTCCTTCAGTGACTCTGGTGGAACCAATCTCAAACCTCGGGCCACGCCCCAAAGCCCCTCCGACAACTCTGGCCACACATGGCCATAGAGTTTGAACAAAACCTCACTCTGAACTCCATTCCTCAGAGAAGACTTAATGTCCGCCAAAACTGGGTCTCGAGAACACTCTTCACTCCACACCTCTTCACCAACCGCTGGCGTAACACCCGCAACTAACATCTGCCCATCATCAGGTACCACCGGCATGTCCTCAAAACTGTTAGAATGCGGAAAACGCGATAAACAATCAGCGATGGCATTCCTCTCACCCGGAACATACTCAACTGTGAAATTATATTCACACATATCGGCCATCCATCTCATTATCCTCGAGGAAGACTGCGATAGCCCCTTGGTTGTTAAGACATGAACTAAGGGTTTGTGGTCAGTATGAATGGTGTACTCAACGCCCCACAGGAATGTCCTAAAATGTTTCGAGGCCCATACTGCCACCAAAGCCTCCCTCTCAATTACTGCATACCTTTGCTCTGCCTCTTTGAGTATCCTAGACGCAAAGGCTACAGGAAGGAATGCTCCGCCATCCTTCTGCTCAAGTACAGCCCCTACTCCATACTCACTTGCATCGACTGTCAACACAGTTTTCCTGAACGGGCAAAAAGAACCTAAGGAAGGAGCCAAGTCTACTTCCCTTTTCAAACACTCAAACTCTCTCTGGCACTGTTCGGACCACTCGAAATGAACACCCTTCATAAGCAAGGCTCTCATAGCAACTGTCTTGTCTGCATATGACAATATAAATCGGCTGTAATACTCCGCTAGACCCATGAAGGACCTGAGTTGTTACCTGGAGAAGGGGCTTCACACAGAACCTTGCCTAAATCCTTCCTGGGATGTATGCCCCCGGCATCTAACGTATGTCCCAGGTAAGTCACACTGGACACTCCTACCTTGCACTTACTCAGTTTAACAGTTAGGCCACTCTTTTTGAGGATTTCCATTACTCTTACAACTCTACTGTCATGCTTTTCACGGGTCTCACCCCACACTAGAATGTCATCTTGAAAACATTCTACACCCTGGATACCTATTTGATGATATGCCGATTAGAGGTCAAAAGTGGAAAACCATGAAGATCCACTCACCAAGGAAAGCATCTCATTGATGTTCGGCAATGGATGTCTATCGACCCATATCTTAGAATTTAGATCCCTTAGGTCTGCACACATCCTTAAATTGCCATCTGCTTTTCGTGCTAGGACTACTGGGGCCAACCATTCCGAACACTCCACTTCCTCTATGATCCCTGCCTCGGTGAGCTTCACCAGCTCTGCTTTCAAGGCGTCACGCGCCATTATGGGCACTCTCTTAACTTTGTGGACACTGGGAACAACTCCCCGTTTGAGAATTATTTTGTGCTCAAAACCGTTCAACTTGCCTAATTTAGAAGAGAACACTGTGGGAAATCTAACTTCGAGTCCTTCAGCCGTCAACGGCCCAACCACACTAAGCAAAGCATCATCACTGCTGCCACTGTCGCTCCCACTCAGTACTGGAACTGCCTTTCCAGGGTGCACCTCAATCTCTAAAGCAGCTTGCTCGTCCCATCCAACAACTGGATCCCCTTGTGGGCTACGTAAAGCTTGCCCCGGGTCTTGCGTCCTTGAAATTCTATATCAACCCACTCAAAACACAAAACTCCAATAGGCACGCGACCATACGCGCATGGTTTCATATCAGATGGGGACAGATCAGCTACCCTTTTTTGGAATTTAGACACATACAGTTATGGGGATATCGTATAGGGGACCCTGGGTCCACCATCAACTCAACCAGGAACCCTTTATTGTAAGGGTGGCCCAAGCACTTTTCCTGCCTTGACCCACACTCAATAATAATCCTTCCTTGGCAGACCCACTATCAACATTGGAACAACCTACATATCCCACCACGGTAACATCATCATCTTCACTGATTCTCACAGACTCTCTGCTAAGAAATGTACTTTTGCACATACGGGCATAGTGTCCTTTTCCTTTGCACTTTCTGCATTCTACATTAAAAGCCGGACATTCCTTAGATCCAGCAGCATGCCCCCGCCACCTGCATTTTTTACACATTTCCCTGGATGCCAACGTCCCTCTGACATCCTTGGGTTTGTTTCTAGAACCCTTATTCTTGCGGGGCATCACCACATGTACTACATCGCCCTTGTCAGTCATTTCCCTCACGCTCTTCCTGGACTCCTCCATAGCACAGGATATTTCAATGACTTTCTCTAAAGGTGGGTCTTTTTCTATCCACAACCTTTCTCTAACCCTCAATATCACTTGTCTGCATCATAACCTGATCACGGATGTACTCATCAATGAGGCCTGTGAATTTACAGGGAGCTATTAAAGTGCGAAGGGCATTTATGTAGGAGTCGATGCTTTCCCCCGCACCTGGCGCTTTTGAAAAGAAGTGGTACCTTTCAAGTACCACATTCGCCCTTCTTCCGAACCGGGCCTATAGTTTGCTGAGGGCAGTTTCATAAGCTAGCATGACATCCTGTGCAGCATCACCTCCTTCACCATCCTGGAGGCGGGGTGCCCAGTACATTTGGTCCAGGTAGGGGTCTGAAAATCCTCAAGCCTTCTGTGCCCAAACAATTTAATAGTGCTGCCTCCTTGGCGTCATCTGAAAGTCTTGCACCACCACCAGCAGCCCTAAAATACACCTTAAATGTGTCTACCCACAAGTCCCAGGCTATTGCAGGTTCACCCGGGGTAGGAAGAAATGCAGGGGTGGGCATGCGTTGCTGTTCTGCATTCCTGACAGCACTGAAAAGGTGAGTAGGCGACTGGTTGCACAAAACCTTAATAGTGAAAGGGTGAGAAGCCCAAAGAGTCAGCAATAAACCCACTGTTCCAAGGTTGACTCACTGTAATGAGGGTATAAAATAGCCTGGAGGAATCAAAAGTTAGTCTAAGTCCCAGCAACCTTGGGAAAATGGACCACCCCCTTCACTAGACATCCAATAGCCCGCAGACCAACAACTATGCCGCTACTGTGTCTGATGTAGTCCGGACACGTAACAGTGGCTCTGCTACACTGCCAAATGTTCATATGCACACAGTGCTGAGAATGCAAGCCCGCCCGTTTGTTGGGACCTCACCCGTTCGTCGGGACCTCACCTGCTGCTCTGACAAAGTTGACCATCCAGTTGCCCTCGCTCTACCCGGGGCAGGGGAGCGCAGGGCTCGGATAAGGGCGACAGTCGTTCGTTGCTGTGCGTGCCACCTGGGATGCTGTGCGTGCCACCTGGGATGTTGTGCCTGCTGTGCACTCCGCCTAATTGGTTACACGTTCACAGCACATGCGGACTCCGGCTGTGCGCGTAGGCCCGGTACACCCTCCAGCTGCTACGTCTGATAGACTGAAAGCCACGGCTTGGTCCTCCCTCCGGCAGTGCTCTACCTCCTGATAAGCTGAAGACGCAGCTTTGTGTTCAAGCTTCCGAGTATCGGAGTCGGCTTTAAACTTTCCCAGCAACGAAGGACGCCGTCACTGCCCTTCAGTCCTCCGAGTCGGGCCACACACCCTGCCTTGGGGTGGCCCTCTTGGATCCCTGCGGTACAGCCAGAGGGGAGAACGAAGCACAACGGACACAGAGTCCACGCCGGTGGCAGGGAGGAGGCGAAGGGAGCCGCTGGGTACCGATGCAGCGCGTGGGTCTGCAGGCTGATCACCTCATCGCTAGTGTAGTAACGAGGCGCACACGAAGTACAGGTAAGCTCCTTCATTTAATCAGCCTGAGCCCAGTGGACTCCACCTCCACCATCATCCTCCAACTGACTGCCTTCCGAATCCAACACATAAATCAACAAGCATAGAACGAGGGAGTGTGGAATTCTACAGCCGTAGAACTCCACACTCATACATAGCTTAGAATACAACATATTGCTAGCTGGGACCATCTGGCTAATAGAAACGTTTTGAATTTGTCATGTGATGGCAGGAAGGCAGAACACACTTATTTGTGTCGTAGGCTGATTTTTTTGTGATGCACGTCCTTACCTTTGGAGCCACCGATTGTGAGTGGTCAGTCACAGTTATGTTCCTGAGTAGCCCTTCTAGATCCACGGAGACAGACCACTGTTAAGTTAATGCTTCGGAGCAAAGTATCCAGACGGAGCCGTACATGGGTTACATATGGTCTTTACTGGGTTAAGTCTACAGGTAAGTACATGAGGGTAAAAAGGTAGAGTACATAGGCAGGGAGAGACATTCACCGGCCCCCTCTTCCATTCAGTGCCAGGTCCCAACTGTTTCTCTAGGAACACTCACAGCACAGTAGAACATTCATGCTGGTTCCAGTTCAAACATTCTAGATCAACACTCCAGCTATGACACAAGCACACATACCATGGACAGGGGCAGATCAAAACCTAACACATCTTCCCCCTATATAAGCAGACAACAACAGGATAAAAACACAGGGAAAAGATGCACAATTGCTCCGAACAAAATTCGATAATGACCACAGGGGTCAAATCCTCCTCAATTCAACTCTACCAGCCAAGCGACTGCTCAGAGCAAACATTTGCTAACTTCACTATACCTATAAATAGCTAAGCACCAACCATGGACATTCATCAACTCTGCAGCGGGCCCCACCACAGACGTCTATTACTAGGGAACCAGCCCTCATTCTCAAAACCAAACCAAACCAAACAACTCAGATACCATACCATCATCATCCATAAACCCTTAACAAGGTGTACAAGGACACCATAAGAAGTTAATCACTTCCAACTGTTTCCACCAACACAGGATACAAATTTCTACAAATAATGTTTCACGCTCCCAAAGTAGCCTGAGCGGGACACACATCCCAATACACTATCACACCAAATGCACCTAGTGCGAAGGATACCAGTTCTACCAGAACCTATTACTGGGACCATACATCCCACTGACACACAAATAGTCAGAATGCACCTAGTGCGAAGGATACCAGTTCACCCAGAACCTTTTACCGGGACCATGCATCCCACCAAAACACCAAATATCAGGATGCACCTAGTGCGAAGGACACCAGTTCAACCAGAACCAGAATCTTTTACCGGGACCATGCATCCCACCAAAACACCAAATATCAGGATGCACCTAGTGCGAAGGACACCAGTTCAACCAGAACCTGAACCTTTTTCCGGGACCACACATCCCACCCAAACCAGAATATTGTTACCACCACCACAACACAACCACTTCACTCACCACAAGTCTCTTACTATACAAGTAAAGATAAATTGAGGGTATAAGAATGGTAAGCGAGAGTTCAACACTACTACCGAGTCCATCTTCTTTACCCTACAAAGTCCTTTGTGTTTGATGAACCTGTGAATGAAAATGTGGTTAGCCAAAATAACATACATAATGCAATACATCATGTCACACACGAGAAACTGAAACAGAGGCCACGACAACCATCACATCCAACCTCTCACAGTCACACAACCCTGAAAGTCCTAGCAATAATTTTGCAACGAAACGGTCTAACAGGCCTCACATGACATTTTAATCCTTTATCAATCTTAAAACCACAATAACACTTTAGGATAACATCACAGCAATACAAATCTGCCTCTTTCCTTTTGACAGAAACGCAAGACCCCAATAAGCAGAAAACAATCAGCAGAGCATTTTTTAAACTCACGCCGACACGATGGCTGCACCAAATATTTGGTTAAACATACATTACATTTGTGTGTACCTGTGGAAGAAAAATTAGTTGAACATATAGTGCATCAGATGTAACCACAATTGCATTTACTTTACTTTAAGTAATACAGCAGTTGTTTTGCACAACACCCAACATTTTAACATTGTTGTGTGCAACTAAACATTACACCTAACCACATAACCATGATGGCATCTAGTATGCCCAAATAGCTACTAACCAATGACAACTCACATGCACCTCTAATGCACATCCTATGCCAGACTATCCTATATACTATCCTAAAACAATGGCATCACCAAAGCAAACTGTGGCACAGGTATGCTGAACAAATGGCACTTCTTGTGCACTAATACAGAACCTATGCCACACGAATAGCATCTAACATGCCAACCATGGCACAACCCATGCCAAACCAATGGCACCTACTATGCCAGACTGCTGACACCTGATGTGCCAAACCATGTCACATATCTCCCAAACATACTCTCTCTCACAAATCATAATGCCACTTCAAATTGTCATATTACTCTGCCCTTCCCATAACATATCAGTGGAACGAATTAGACCCAAAAATGGAAATAATGCAAAATTAACACATGTGATTATTCAGTCTGCAATTGACAGAATTGTCATACTAACTTGCCAAACAACAGTGCCAAATACACATTCCATAAATGGATTGACATAACCATGTTCAAATCACTGCGACCCCCATAAATAACTCCCGATGCTTAAGTACAGAATGCAGTTCCTCCAACAGTTTGTGCACATCACTGCATGTCCGGATTCGCCACTTTACTTCCATTTTAGACGTTGTGTTCGCCGAAACTTCCCCACGACTCTGCGACGTGTCCTTGAGTTGATCTGTGCACCGACACGAGTGTTAAAAAAAAATGTCCTTTCTTCTTTTTCACTTTTTTTTTTTTTTCCGTTGGCAAAATCCACCGAAGAAAGAAATTAAAGACAACATCCTGCGCCTCACTAAATAGCCTGGAAACTCTGGTAGGCAAAGTTCCTCATGAATGCAGTACATTAACCAATCATGCAGCCGCTGGCTGGCAGAGCGTTCAATGTCCAACGTTCACTTCTGTGTGAAACCCGGAACCAGGGCACGCTGCGCCCACGTTGGAAGGTCCTCTTTTCTAACCTTCAATGCTTCCTGCTTTGCGCGATCACTGCGCTGCCGGTCCTGGAATGCCGGAGGGACCATTCCACCTGAGACACAATCGCCAATTCCCCCAGCATCCAGTTGACGTCACTATTATGGTGGCAGGGGCGGCCACGGAAGGAGTGCTTCGCTCCAACCGTCGTCCTGAACCGCCGCAGTGGACCCAGTCTCCAAGCCCCACCCGGCACTGCGCAGGCCATCCCAAGAACGCAACCGCCCGGACCGCACGCACCACGGCCCAGAAGGAGAGCAGCCAGCAATGAAGAGGTAAGTGCCCGCATAATACAGTCTTTCTCCCCATTAGGATAGCACCAGCTGCGCCGGACCTCTACGCCAGCTGGCCTCTGGGCCCGCCACAGTTCACTGCCCCCTGAGATGCAAGCGCCAGCTCCGATATAATTAACACTTGCACAGTTCACTCCCAGCTCTGGCACACGGGGCACGCTCACCTTGGGTCCAGGGGACAGCTTGGGGTGGCCGGTGGATGTCTCCTCTGGTGTTCTGCCTGCTTCTCCCTGCTGCATGCGCCCCTTGTCTCCATATCACCTGTGATGTGCCTTCATCTGCACTCCATTTCCAGCCGACCTCCCGAAAGCCAAATCCTCGTCGCCAATGTTAGGTTAATGCTTCGGAGCAAAGTATCCAGACGGAGCCGTACATGGGTTACATATGGTCTTTACTGGGTTAAGTCTACAGGTAAGTACATGAGGGTAAAAAGGTAGAGTACATAGGCAGGGAGAGACATCCACCGGCCCCCTCTTCCATTCAGTGCCAGGTCCCAACTGTTTCTCTAGGAACACTCACAGCACAGTAGAACATTCATGCTGGTTCCAGTTCAAACATTCTAGATCAACACTCCAGCTATGACACAAGCACACATACCATGGACAGGGGCAGATCAAAACCTAACAACCACGTATGGCCTATTTAAAAATCGGCTGGAAATCGAGGAAATCATTTTAAATGAACTTTCATCGTTACTCATTTGAAATGAGGGTGGATTTGTATTTGTGCTTTTATCACATGCCACGCCTTTTCCAGGACAACCAGTGTCTGTTATGTTGTCATTTCTAGTAAAAATATGTTTAATCAGACTTTTCTTTCAGTGCTCAAACCCAGAAAAGAAGTATTGGGCAATAGGTTGCAGCATGAAGGCAACGTGGCACATAACGTGCTTCTGTCAGTCTTTGGAGAACAACTTAGTTGGCAGTCCTTGGCCATATTGACAAACCCTAACGTGACGCTTACGGATGGCACACATAATCCGGATTTTCCTCGCTATGCTAAAGAGAAAATCCCTGCTTTATTGAATAGACAAAGGCAAATGTTTTGCATTCACTTTTTTATTTTGCAACTCCAGCAGCACACTCAAGTACCCACACAAAAGTATATAGAAAGTGTTCCACTGGAATGGAATGAAGTCCAACAGTGGCCCCGTCGTCAGTGCTTTCAGTGTACTTGCCAGTATTTGGAACATAAACTTTGGTCTTTGCTGCTTCAGCATAGGAAGCAGCATGGCCTTTTGTCTTAAAGTGGTTTTCTCTATTGTGGTTTTGTTTATTTATGAGAACGGTTTAATCCTTTAGAAGCATATGATGTTCTGTTTCGTTAATTTCTCAATTCTTTCATGCTCCGTTATTTTGGTCTTTACTCTCCTACTCATCGTCTTCAGCTTTGCTCAGTTGAGTGAGCCAAAGGATATCTTTAAAGTTCTTCTAATTTAACGCAGTGCAACCAGCAGGACAAATGTTGTGGCTCTGTGGTTTGCTGGTTCGAATCCCTTGTGATACGAGAGTGTTATTTTACTTCTGTTGTACCCATCCATTGGTTTTCCTGATTGTTTGAGAGGTGCCAGGACGAAGGATCAATGATTGCGCAATACCCTTTTTCCTGTGCGCATTGTGTGTGCATTCGGCAACTGAGCTCAGAATATGCCTGACCTGGTCGGACCACTGTGCCTATCGTGCTAATTTTGGGAACGTGGGTCAAATGCCCTTTAGACAGACATTGTTTAGTCTTTCAAGACAGCTGTTTGGAGTGGCTCATGTAGTTCAGTGTATTAGTCAGTGCGAGCAGTGTTTTGTATAGTGCACATCTTTCGTTAGTATGTCATTCAGACAATGCTACCACACTGCAAATGCTTTCGATGCACTGTACTGTTTTCTGACAAACGGGAGTCTGGTGTTTGGCTGGCTGGCTGGCTGGTGCCTTGGATGTAGATTGCCTATATGGGTTGACAAGGAGCTGAAAGGTGAGGTTTGAAGGATGATCTGAAGTGACACTGACAGCTTGTCACTGCATCTAGATTTGCTGATGTGGGTAGTGATTGCTGCATAGGTGTGCTGTGAGGTGGGTAGTGTGTATGATGACCAGTGGTGTGCAGGCCAGGGATTTGGCATCAGGTTCCTTGCGTAACCCCTATTGTGGGCTAGGTAGTACCTGTGCAACAGAGGCACCGCCTTTGTCCAGGTGAGTTACCTAGATCTAGGTGTATCTGCAGTAAGTACTGGTGCACCAAAAAAGGTCTGCACTATAGGAGCAATAACTATTTGCATATCAGTCTGGTCCCACCCACTTGGGCAGTCCAGTGCCGAAATGCTAGGCAATCCTCCTCTGAACAAGAGTACCAACAGCAACCTGGTTGGGTCCAGACTGATATGCAAATTGATGTTTCCTCTGTAAGGGTACAGTGAGATAAAATGTGGCTGTAGACCCTCTCGAGTGGGCACCTTGCCACAGAACAGCTTATTTGGCCGTGTTCGTTCTCACTAAAGGGGCTCTCAGACCCTTATTTTGTTTATTTTTAGGAATTTAGGAGTAAACGCTAGTAACCCAGGGTAATCCAGATATGAACCCCTTGCTCACGGTGCTTAGAGAGGCACAGCTTCACCTCACTGATGAGGCCCGACTAGGCTGAAACACGTGTCTGGGGTTGCTCTTGGTACTCTTGTTCAGAGGAGCGTTGCCTAGCATTTCAATGCTGGATTGTCCAAGTGGGTGGGACTAGACTGATAAGCAAATGGATATTTTTCCTCTGTAAAAGTTACAGTGAACAGAAACGTGGTTGTAGACCCTCCCGAGTGGGCACCTTCCCAGAGAACAGGTTATTTGAACGTGTTTGTTCTCGGTAGAGGGGCTCCCAGAGCCTTTTTTTGGAGTGTGCCTACTCTTTTTGCAGCACTGTGCCCAGTCAACCACATTTATGAACTGCTGGGGCAAGTGAACATTTTAGAAATATTGAAGTGTGCACCCATGTATGCATGTGGGGGTGGGATGTGGTAGAAAGATCTGTGTCTGTACATTGCACGTCTTACTAATAAGTGAAGGATTTGTTTACCAGGTTTTTTAGTGTACTGGAAATAGAATATCGGCACAATAATTTGAGCCCCACCCAGAAAATCACGGCTTTTGGTAACTTGGACTTAAATAGCATATTAAAAAGTCCTAATTTGGAGTTTGAGGAAAACTGTATCTAGATGCATAATTGAGCAAGAGTATTGAATAACTGAGGAAAAATGCAGACTATGTAGAGAATCATTTTAGAAGATGAGTTTATCTGAGATTGCACATGACGAACATGAAAATTAACATAACTGTAATGTGTGGTGTTTGTTACCCAGCCCCACAGTAAAATGGGATGCTGGCAGATCGCCTTTCAAATATTCTTTCCTTCTCGTGATTCACAAGAAGGAAGGAATATTTTAAATGCCCTCTGCAAGCAGGCTATGTTATTACTGCAGGCCTGGGTGCTTAGAAAGTGGCTTGAAATAATATTTATTATTTACTGCTACTTTCCAAGCACCCAGGCCTGCAGTAATAATGTAGCCTGCTTGCAGAGGGAATTTAACATTTTCTTTCAGTCTCGTGATTAAAGGTGCCACAAGCACTTTAATCACGAGACTGAAAGAAAATGTAAAATGCCCTTTGCAAGCGGTCTGTTACTACTGCAGGCCTGGCTGCTTAGAAAGTGGAAGTATGCAATATCTCGCCTGCCCAAATGGGTGGTAGAAATATTATTTACTGCCACTTTCTAAGCACCCAGGCCTGCACTAATAAAATAGCCTGCTACAGAAGGCACTTTGCATTTTCTTTCAGTCTAGTGCTTAAAGGTGTCACAAGCGCTTTAATCACAAGACTGAAAGAATATTTAAAAAGCCCTCTGCAAGCAGGCTATGTTGTTGGCCTACGGTGACCAGACGTCCCGGTTTTGCAGGGACTATCCCGGTATTTGGTGCTCTGTCCCCCTTTCTCAAGATTATGTTCCCATTGGAAACTGCAGTGGTCTCGGTATTTTGTAGTAGGTCTTTATAGCTTGCAGGCAGGAATGCACAATCTCGCACAGAAGAAATGCTTTATTTTAAAAATTAAGATTGTGCACGTTTGTAATAAATGTATTAGAATATGTTTCTTTGAACAGCAACACTTAAACCCCCGTCTCCTCCCAAAGCTACTGAAGTGTAGTGCCTTGACATCCACTTTCAAGAGTTAGTCCTACTTTTATGTTAGTTGCCATGTCCCAGTTTTTTACTTTTTAAATTTGGTCACCCTATGGTGGCCTGATGGGCATTGCAAAGACTTTCCATTACGGATCAGGGTGCACTGGAACCCTGGCTTTCAGTCTCGTGATTAAATGCTTGCGACACCTTAATCACGAGACTGAAGGATTATCTAAAGGACCTCTGCAGCACCATGCTGTTTATTAGTGCGGGGCCTGGGTGCTTAGAAAGTGGATGGAAATAATTGCCACTTTCTAAGCACCCAGGCCTGCACGAATAACAGCATGGTGCTGCAGAGGGCCTTTAGATATCCCTTCAGTCTCGTGATTAAGGTGCCACAAGCATTTAATCACGAGACTGAAAGCCAGGGCTCCAGTGAAACCTGATCCATTTTGGAACGTCTTTGTATGTCAGATAACTGAAGTTTTAAAGCACGCTGCTAGTCATCTAGATAATCTGATAGAAGACTGTGACATGCCAACATTCTGGGACCTGTTTCAAAAATAGTAAGTACCATATGATGACATCACAGTAGATGTCACATCAATTTTACCCAATGAAATGACCAAGAAATAATTTAGGGGGTTAACAGCCGCTGATTATCACTAAACGGCCAGGCAGCAGGAAGTTGAAACAATACCCACTGAAAAGCTATAAATCCTATATAAAGCCTATGTCAGCAAGTGCCTGCTGTGGAGGAACCTGTGTGAAAAGGCAACGAGGTGATAACACTTCTGTATACCCCTAGGGAAGTGACGGCCGGAAGGGCTCCCGCAAATGCAGCTAAGGTATTAAGCCCCAGAACAAAAGTATATATAAATTGCTGTGTTATTATATAACACTGCAGACTGGCAACATTCGGTAGTTGCTGTGGACATTCCTAAGGCTCATGGCCCTTATCAAATGAAAAGGCTGAAAGGCCCGGATGCTGTCCCTGATTGCAGGGCTTGTTAGCAAGTGGCTGGCAGTATTATTTCTCCTACTCGTTCTGGTGGGACAAATATTTCCAGCCACTTAAGCACATTGATGTGGGTAATCAGTTGTTCTTTGTCTGTTTTGTGCAGACATTGGAATGTGTCTGTAGAGGACGATAACAGGAAAGAGTGAACCTTCACACTGACTTTGACAACAAACGAAGAGTCACCAGAGAGGTAAGAAAAGCATAGCCCATCATTTTATAATAAAAAAACATCTTTAGTGTTGGTGCCATAGGCAGCGCCTTACAAGAATGGAACAATATTTAAAAGGCCTTTTGCAAGCAGGTTGTGTTATGGGGCTGTCACTTGTAGTCTTATATTCAGGGTGGTGCAAATACTCGCCCCCCCCCCTCCCCCAAAGGTGGTTGCTTCGAGTGATTTGTGTTCTTTGCAAATAAACAACCATTTTGTGGTTCTTGAAACACAAAACAAATGTGTACTAATTAGAGCTTGGAAGGTATGTGGTAAGTTGCTGGCAAATTCTGGCTTCACTGCTTAACCAAGATGTGATCCTGGGCAAATCATTTGATCCAACCCAGCCACACCAGTGTGCTGGCAAGAACAAAAATGTGCATTATTTATCCTTAGGCAGTGTTGGTGGCCTGATGGGCATTACATTGCACAATTTGCTGCTAACTTGCCACTCAGTACTTCAAACAATGCCGTGGAGTCACAAAATGCGGTGCCTGTGCGCTAATGGTTTAGAGAAGAGGTTTCCGACCTCTTGGGCACTCTGATGATTTTTCTGCTGGCTTTTAGGTGTCTGGGACGGCACTCCCTCTTTAGATCATTTATTTTGATCTTTTAAATCATCTCAGTTTTTGCTGTCTTGCAATAAACCAGACCTCAAATGTATGATTACATGTTAACTTGCTGGGCCTATTTGTCTCGCAGATGAACTTTATGGCCCTAGTAACTTATAGGTGCTGCATCAGGGCCCCAATGACCTGGGCAGACCAAGAGACTGTCATCTAGCCATTTGGTTCTGCAGAATAAGATCACTAATGTCCCCAATTTGTCATAAACTCATTGTAGCTGCTGTCTTCATCTTGGGCAGTTGCTTGTGACGGTTTTATGCCAAACACTAGTTAAATGAAACGTGATAATAAAATAAAAAGGACCCACGCACAATTGGGTCTTTATTGATGTCTTGTTGAGATGGACACTGCACTATGCAACACCGACTGCTGCATGACCCAGCTGCACAGAGCCTTGAACTGAGAAATATTTTCAGAGCTTTTCTTTATCAGACCTATTTATGTAGTCCATTCATGCAGTGAACCTTTACATTTTACACTCATTGCACAAATGTATTACTTCAGAGGTACATAGAAATGCTGTATTCTTGCTAATTGTATGTCTTGGGGTAAAACTAACTCTTGCTGACATTTAAAATAGGAGTACAAAATTGCTAATCAAATAGGTTTATTTGCTAATCAAAAATATTTTAATTAGCAAATTCTGCTAATTTATGCCTTGTGTCACCTAATCAATTCTATTTTCAAACACACTAATTGTGCAAGCTGATGCTTTGCCTGTTCCCTACTTGTGTGGTACAAAATAACTATCCTTTGTGCCAGCTGCATTTCCAGGCTAATTTAAAGTGCAGTTTCAAATGTGTCCTTTCTTATCTTCTAATTGTGTTTCTTCTGAGGAAGGGGGGGGCAGAGCCTGAACATGCTCTCTAGTCCATAATTGACCCATTACACCACTGTCCTGTATCACAACCTACCTCTATCCGTTACACTACAACTAAAGACTAATATAATCCAACAGAAAGTTCCTTCTCCAGGAGAATGACTCCCTTCTCCTGGTATAAGGGTGGTGTTCCCAAAATGTCCTCTTGCAAACGAATGTCAGGGGAAATTACTCAACTTTCTGTATCGGGAGAATGGCTCCCTTCTCCTGGTACTGATCTGCACTCTTCAATATAGTTCACAATAAGGGCCGGGGTGGAATGACCTCCTACCCCCCACCCCTCTTCCCCTGAAGTCTCCTTCAATTTACTTGAAAGAATTGTTTCCCCACCAGAGGAATGATTCCCTTCTCCTTGTGTTTGAGAGTTCTTTTTCAACTTGGGGTTTTTCTTGGCACTTTCTCACTATATCGGCAGTCCTAACTCCTTCTCTGGATCCCAGTAGACTTGGCTCTGCCACTGCAACAAGGAGGTTTTCTTCCGACGCTTGTTCCAGTGGCGTTAGGGTCCCAGTCCCTTCTCTGATTGTCAGTGGGTTAATCCCTGTCACTGCTGTGGGGATGGTCTCCAATGCTTGTTTTACTTATATTGGGGTCCCAGACCCATCTCTGGTAGTCAGTGGGCTTGTTTCTGCCACTGATATGAGGAAACCCTTCTTGGATGCACTCTTTGCTCTGTTTAGGGTTCCTGACCCTTGGTGGCCCTCTGATAGGCTTTACGCTTCCCCCGCCATGAAGCCAAGACTTCTCTGCTCCTTTTGCCCCCAACCGCCAACACCCCATCCCTACCAGTCCGCCTCTGCTTCCCACACCCCATCCCTACCAGTCCGCCTCTGCTTCCCGTTACCTTCTGGGACTTGCTTGCATGGCATTGGTCGCTCCAGGGATTGGGGTCTGTCACCATGATGCGTCCTGCAGCTGTCTACTTCATTACGGCTTCTGCTGTGTAATTTTACGTGTTATGGCTCCTTGCAGTCTCAGCACCATTAGAGGACCATGCAGTCCACCTCCTCCTGGAGGTTGTGCCACTGCCTTGTCTTTCAGCTGGGCTTGGTCTTGCTGTCACAGGACCTGACGCGGACCCCTTCAGCCACTTGCCGGCGTCCTCTGCAGAGCCCTCTCCTCAGGTCGAGTGCAGACTTTGAGGTTCTCCGACTGGGAAGGAAGACGTTGAGTCCTTCTTCTGTTTTACACTTTTTATAGGGCTTACTCCGCTCCAGCGTAACGTCAACACCTGTTGTCAATGGCTCCTTGGAACTCCTGTGAGACACCTTGTCTTAGTAGTAGCACAGTCAGTAATTCTCATGTTTTCTGTGCTCTTCTTCATCCTCGTATTTTCTGTCTTGGCTGTACCCCAGGTACTACTGAAATACATTGGTATACTCTCAATATGGTGGCTTGAAATGGGGGGGGGCCTAAGGAATGTTCGGTGGTGGTGTTCAATTTGTTGTACCCCAGGTGGTCGTCGTTAACCCCAGAGGGAGTGTACCTCTTCATGAGGACCTCCCCCATTAAACCATCCCTAGGGGAACTATTTGGTAGCAGGCGCAACCTCCCGTAGCTTCATGGGAAAGGCACCCTTCCCCCCGGGGGAATTGACGTCACCTGGTGAATCGTCACAATAACCTAACCAAAAACTAGTGTGAGCACAAGAGGGTGGCAGGGTGTCTAGGAGATGGCTGCCTGTCACACAACCATTCCCAAGTTGCTGTAGGTGTGATTACCGCACGTTTTTCTCTTCAAATGTCTGAGCATCTCCTCGTTCTTTGCCATCAAACACTACCAGTCGTTTCCTAATGTTCCCACTTTGTGGATTTCCTTGGCTATTTTCCCAGGCCCCGCATACAGATCCTCTGTGGCTAAGAATTCTGGCTGGTTTGTGGCCAATTCATGTGAACTGGTTGACAAACTGAACCGATCATTCCGGAGCACAGAATGCAACCTAAAAGTTCAAGTGTACTTTGAATTTGCTGCAAAGTCCTCCCCTCGGTCCTTTTAGCCTTCATGCTTTATACACTCTGTATTCTTACGCACATGTTGAATCACTTGACTACAGCGAACAACTTTCATTTTCTAAAGCGGCAAATGATTCATTATTTGCTTGGGCTTTTTAGATGAGATCTCAACGGTGTCCAGTCATTTGATCGAATTAAAACTGGTCGAATGACATTTGGTCGACGCAATTTGGTCGAAAACCAAATGGTTGATTTTTTTTTTTCATTATTATATATTTATTTTTCGGGTTTTCGTTTTAAAAAAAAAAAGGGTTTTTTAGAAAAAAAAGGGGGTTGGGGGAAAAAAAGAGTGAAAATAAAAAATTCGACCATTTGCTTTTCGACCAAATTGGTTCGACCATTTGTCTGGTCGACCAAATGTCTGGTAACCATCTCAACAAGTAGCACTTTCAATGTGTAGGTTGTCCTCTATCACATCTGAGGACTACAATTCATGACAATGTTCAGAATGTGATCGTCTAGAACATAAGGGAAGTTGCCAAACAAAAACGATAATTATTTGAATCGATGGTTCTTTACCACTGAAATCTGCCGAGTAGAAATTTTTTTTTAGCTACCTTTGCCATTGCAGATGGCCATTTCTATGTTAACCAGTTTTGTACTTCAAACCTTCAAACGCGAACTATGGTGTTGCATACCTGCATAAAAATAAAAGCAACCCAGATGTGTTGCAGACTTTTTGGCCTCCTCGTTGCATTTTGGCAACGGCGGTCCCTAATCGCAGAACCCATGGACTCATTTCAGGGCATACCACTCCCTCTTGATGAGATTGACAAAGAAAACCGCAGATGGGACATGATCTAGCAGTTTGATGTACAGTACTTGGAGGATATGGTCAAAACTGGTGTGCATAAGATTGTGCACCCTCTGTAACAAATTGAAGTTAAACCATTCTGCAATCACATAGTACCCAGAGTAAATCTGTGTCTGAAGAAGCATCGCTTCAACCATATGCATCCTTAACTTCTTGGTTCCTGGGAACCCTTGTGACCACGAGTGTAGTGAAACTGTAAGAGACTGGAGGATCACAGTGTATAAGACGTGTGCTGGCATCACATCACATCACAGGCCTCACCAATGAAGTGCAGTTACACTTGCTAATCAAGAGACCTGCTTGCAGACTTTGGTGCTTGCTGGTGTACCACATGACCAGCAGGATCGTCTGAATTGACCTCATCGATATATACAAAAATAGTCGCATTTTTCTTCTTTGCAGTTTTCTCTGTGCTCATATTGCCTCTAGTCTGGACCCAAATTAAGCCAGGCATCGCTACCCTTTCCATCATAGCAATTGCAGTAATGCATATATTTCTCATTGAGTTTATAACGGGTGTTGCATCTATTGTTTTTCCTATTTTTAATTGTTCTAACGTAATCAGTTGTGCCCCTGCTTTTATGAAGAAAAGATTACACATGGCTCACCTGCAACACAAGAGGTATTCTTTTTCTCAAGCTGAGGCTTCTCCAAACCTGACTTTGTCCAGGGCACTTGGTGTATGAGACTTGACTCACTGAGACTTGGATGCTGATTGTGGGCAGAAAACCTAATACATACATTAGGGATCTGTGTGTGAGTGAATTGCGCACAGCAGGCACAGCCTCCCACGCAGATGACTGTCCCTCCCTTCTGAAAGGTAAAACCTGTGCATGTCGCACAAACTGATCACCCATGCAGATCTTGCATAACACACCTAAAAAGTAAAACTATAGCTCTGATGCTATCGCTACTCTCCGTGTATATGTTGCTTTCTTAACCACCATCATCTGTTACTAGCATCTCATGACTGCTGGGTGGAACCTTTATTAGCTGTAAGTTTAGTTGTTGCAAATATAATTGGGGGTTGGCTGCTATTTAACTGTTTTTTTATTTGAGTACTTGAAAGGTTTCCCAGTAGTGCATGTTGGTGCAGTCTCTTACATTTCAGCCTGGTCTTTTTCGTTGCTGTGGAAGCCTTTTGTAGTGATGCATTTAGTAGCATACCATGCCACCACGTGACCGACTGTGGGTGGAAGAAGCCTTTCTTAGGGGTTGCTTATTTTAAGGATCAAAATGAAGGTTGGATAAGCAAGAGCTAAAAGTAGCTCCTGGGATTCAGCATTAATCGGTGACCTGGAGCCACCATTGGGGAACGAGGCGCAAGTAAAGAGTGTTCTGCAAATCTAACTTCCACATAAAATGCAAAATTAACATTGTGCCCATTATGTATGACTCCTTATGCTTTATATGTGGTATAGATTGTCCTAATGCTTATTTACAGTTTGTCCCAAACGCACAGGTATTGTCACATAGGAATACTTGTTTGGCTTCAGTTGGCCTGAGGAGCCAAAGGTATCCATCTCCTGGTAGCTGTTGGTGTCGGGCTAACCAGGCTCTTCTAGGCTACAAGCAAGGGTTAAATGGCTCTCCTCAATTTCGAACACTGCTACGTGTGTCCGAGCCCCCTTTACTCGCTGTTCGTGTTTGGTTGTTGAAATGTTTTTTGGTGCATTTACTTCGATGGCTTCTACTTTGTAGTCGTTGAGCATTTCCTAGTGATGCATCACAATGCTGGCTTTTGTGTTTGTGGTTAAAGCATGTCATCGTATTGCGTGTTAATGCTGTCCACCACATTATTGGCTATTGTCATTGCTCTGGGTTAGTTGTAGCAAAAGCCATGAGGATAGTTCAAGGCAACAAGCTCGCCTTCAGAAGAGGCCTGTGCTTTGTCATCAAACCAATGCCACATTTAGGCCGACTCAGAGCTTCGCCTGCCGAACCCCACCCAATACGTTGATAAACTGAATACCACTTAAGTGACACTGATTATTACAGTGCCTGCAGCTGGAGTAATCTGTTATGAAGCACTAAATAAACTACAACATTATTATTGCCATTATTCACAAACTGCCTTGACAATGTGAGTGCGTTCCGGTTCCATAATCTTTACTTTTCCCCTTGTAAGTACGCTTCTTATTCACGACCAGCATAGCCTGTATTGCCACGTGTATAGATGTCCTGAACTTGACCTGTTGCCTATAGTTTATTATTGGCAAAACTCTGTTTTCTTCTCTTCCATTATGGATTTTTGTAATGCACTTTGGGACGATTGCGAGACGGCTTGAGGAACAAACGCAAAGGCAAATGAATAAGGCCAGGCTAAGCGAGGAGGTGGTGCTTCCAAGGTGCGGTGAGTGTAATGGAACAGGTATTCCTACAGGAAAGCTGGAGGAGCAGCAGCCTGGAATGAGCCGTGTGTATGCTGCGGTCTACCACTAAGAGAAGTCTGAACTGGTGGGAAGCCAGTACATTTTAGGAGGCCGAGTTTAGTAATCTGGTAGGCTGCTAGAAGGGCATGTCTTTAGTGATGCAGTCTCCTGCAGCCTTTATAAACCTGACTTCATATGCCTCATCACAAGTTTGGCAGTGCAGTACATTTTAGGCAGTAATTGAATTGCCACCATTTGTACAACATCGCTGAATTCCAACTTTGGGGATGCAGTGGAGGATTTACACCCTCCACTTTGCCTCCCATAAATCGTTTGGATGTATGTGTCTGATTAACCACTGCATTTGTCCATTTAGCCTTTCTTGCCAATTATTCCTTTGCGCATGCCCCCAGCTGCGCCTTACTACTTCTCAACAATCAATTGGCATGACACAGTATTTCATATGGCAAACTTGGCCGCAGTTTTATTTCCATAACAGAATTATTGTATACATTTTGTGAACTTCAGTCTGCAAGTGTGGCGCTTGCTCCGTTTCGGATTTCCCTTGCTTCCCACTATACTTTTGTATAGTAGGCCCCCAACTACCCGACCCTTTGTACCTGAGCCTATCCTACCCGTGCAGGTGTCGTGGGTGGGGAGAGCGCCATTTTTTGGGGGAAGCTGAGCCTTATTCGTTACCACCAGATGCCCCCGCCGTAGGCCCACGAGGCGCTGGTCCGGAAGAGCGAAGACCCATTCCGGTTTCCTTCTGGCTCATCCGGAGCCTATCATTTGTGCTTGGTTGCCCAAACACCGCCACGCCACTAAGTGGGTTCCCGCCCACTGTGGCTCCCCTTCTTCCTGTCTCCTTCTCACAACTCCAGCAATTTGGTACAAATGTTCCAGAAAAAGAGCTCCATCCCTTTTGCGGACAGGTGTACCCCATCTTTTAGAAAGTACTCTGGCGTCTTTCCGTCGATCAGGCCATGCCTGATTTGATGGAAACCTCTACCCCTGCAGAACTTCGCCATGGCCCCATCCAGCTTCCTCCTTGATTTCTCATCTGCAGAATGTTTCTCGCCCCCCCCCCCTTGCACCCTGGGAATAAATTCCGACCATATGATCTCAGTTTCGCCCAACTGTGCCGAGATCTCCTGTAATGAGCTTGTAATGTCTATCAGCAAGACCCCCCTCCCCAGGCTGGTCAGGTCGTTCCCTCCCAAGTGTATCACCAACACCTCTGGCTTCTGCTGCCGATTCAGCAATTTCTGCAACTGCCCCTTCAGCTGAGCCCACTTCATCCCTGGCACCCCGTGCCACTCAATCCTGAACTCGCCGGCTGTCAGCTCCTCCTGTTGCTGAGTCCAGCTCGCCTTGGCCCTCGAGATGAACGAGTGCCCCACTACCCACACAGTGCGCTTCCTCCTTCCTTGTACTGCTGGGAAATGACAAGTGGAGGGAACGGCATGGTTAACTTACATTTTTTCCGGCCTGATATATCGTTTGTAGCATCCCGAAGACCATCTCCCCAACCTCTTGATGTTCTCCGCGCCCGATCCCCCGACTGCCGTGGAGGTGGCGGCCCCTATTCAAAATGAGTGTCCCGAACCGGCCCCCCCGTCAACCCCATCTTTGTCAGTCCCTGGGCCATCACCTTTTTAAACTGGAAACGGCTTAGTGCGGACCCGTCTCTGTGCAAGAGCCACGGAGCCTCTGCCTCTGATGGCAGCCGCTGCTGGAGAAAGTTGGCCACTGCCGCCACTGGGCATACTCTGCTTGCTTAGATGGCCTGCAGTGTTAACGCCGCCCCCTTCCCTTTCTGATCCGTTTTTGACCTTCTCACATAGATTGCCACCTGGGTGCTGTTTACCTGAACGTCCCTTAAGCGTAGAAACCCGCTCCCTTTGCCGTTTTTATTCTCTGGCACCAGCTCGCTGACCCCGAGAGCCCCAAAGAATGCCACCGTAAAGGCGGCCGTGAACAGTACCCTCTCGGCCTCGCCGTTACATACCCTGCCCAGACATTTAATTAACCCATGCAACTTTAAAATATCAATTGGCCGCCTCATCTGGTTTAGTTACTGTTTGCTTTGCCCAGCCCCTCATGGCCAGCGTGATGTAGTGTTCCTTGGTGGGGTCCTTCTCCCCTTTAAGCTTGGCGTAATGCGCTATGGCCGCCAAGTGGTATCCTACCCATGCCCGGGTCTTCCCCGTCTTCCAGCACCAGTCCACAAAGGCCCGTACCAGGTTCTCACCCAGATCGCCTGGCATCACCTCTTCTTGGAATTGCGTAAAACAGTCCCAACATGCCCTGTACCTCTTAGCTGTACCTGGCGCCAGTGCTGTCTCCACCAAGGAGCTCACATCACCCCAATCATCCCCCACCACTGTTCCTTGAACGGGGCCATTTCCTTCCTTGCTTCGGGGCAGCTTTCCCGGAACCTGTCCCACTGTAAACGAGACAGAGAATCAGCGGCCGTATTTTTTACACCGGGAATGTGCCGTGCCCTGACTTCAATGTTCAAACTTAACAGACTTTTGGTGAGTTCCCCGAGTAGCCTTAGCACCCTCAGATTGCTAGACGACCCTGTGTTAATAATCTGGACCACTGCCAAATTATCCGACCACAAGGCAACTTTTTTATCTCTAGGTGCTCGCCCGACAACTTGAATGCCACCACTATGGGGAATAGTTCCAATAGCGTAATGTCCTTAGTGACCCCCTCCTTGTGCCATTCCAGTGGCCATGCCTTGCCACACCACCTGTCCCCCAGGATTGCACCAAACCCCAAAGACCCAGAGGAATCGGTAAACAGTTTGAGCTTCTGACTGCTAGCCCAGTCTGCCCCCCAGATTGCCACCCCATTGGATTCCGTTAGGAAGGTGTCCCACATCCTGAGATCCTCCTTTACTTCAGCTCCCAACCGGACGTGCTGAGAGGCGTGCTGTAAACCTACTGTTTTCAGTTCCACACTTCTGGCAAACGCCCTGCCCAATGGTATTACTCTCCCCGCAAAATTGAGGTTTCCTGCCAATGACTGCGCTCCTGCAGGGTCGCCTTGCTTTTCCCTAATAGGCCCCATATCATGACCTGTAGCTTCTGTACCTTGTCCTGAGGGAGCCTACACTCTCCTTCTACTGGATCAATCTCAATCCCCAAAAATGTCAACGTTGTGGCTGGCCCCATGGTCTTCCCTGGGGCCAAAGGTACCCCCAAATGTCCCATCATCCCCTGAAATTCCTCCATCAAGTCCCTGCATTCCTCTGTCCCCTTTCTCCCAATGAAGAGGAAATCATCCAGGTAATGCAACATTCCCCCCTCCTTCGCTTTATGCCTCACTGTAAATTCCAAGATGGAGCTGAAGGCCTCAAAATACGCGCATGAGATAGCGCAACCCATTGGCAGGCACCTGTCGTAATAATAGTCGTTGCCCACCTTGAAACCCAGCAAATGGTAACTGTCTTTGTGGATTGGTAACAATCGAAAAGCTGACTCTGTGTCCGCTTTCCCTAACAGCGCCCCTTCCCCAGCTGTTTTCACCATTTGTACTGCGTCCTCCAGGGAGGCGTACTGTACCCTGCACAATTCTTCAGGTATGCCATCATTCACCGACTGACCCTCAGGGAAGGACAGGTGGTGTATCAGGCGGAACTGGCCCTCTTCCTTCTTCGGTACCAACCCTAGTGGGGATACCACCAGGTTGTCCATGGGTGGAGCAGGGAATGGGCCTGCCACTCTCCCTAGCTTCACTTGCTTTTCCACCTTCCTCTCTACCTCCTCTGGTTTCTCCAACGCTGACCGTAGGTTGGCCGCTTAATTTCCCCCCCCCCGGCTACCTGCCCCCGGGATCTGAAAACCCCACCTGAACCCTTGCCACAACAACTTCGCATCCACCTTATTGTGATATATATTCAGAAAAGGAGTCATGGCAAGAAGGTTAACCGGCGTGGGTAATTTCCATTTAATCACAATTTTGTCAATTACAGTTTTCCCCCACATTGCATTACGTTGCCGGTCCTTTAATCACCATTTGCTTTTTCTTTTGGTTTGCTACTGTCCTTTTGTCTGGCCTCGCCTGGGGTGGCTCTGCGTGGACCGGCGCTGCCTCCCCTTTGGTGCTTGTACCTGCATGTTTTCCCATATGAACAGTACCCCTCTGCAAACCTCCAGCAGTTCTCCTGCTCCCACTGGTGGGCTGCAGCCCGATGCACCCAGGAGGAGGGCCTGCGAAAGGACCCCCTCCCCCGCTGTGTGTACCCCCCTCTACCCCTCCCCACCCGGGACCTCTCCCCTTGCGGCTTGTCCTCTGGCTCCCTGGAGGGTACCACTTTGTTGATGTATCCCCCGACATCCAATTTGTCCCAAGACATTGCTGGCCATATTTGCATTTTTAGCCTGAAACCCCGGTCGTACTCCAGCCACCCCTCGCCGCCATATTTCTGATACAAGTCATGCACATACTGCTCATAAACTATCATTGCTAGCGCATCCTGTGGATACCTTTCCAACATCACTGACATGTACATCCTATATGCCTTGAGCCAATTGTTAATGGAGTGCTCCGCCTTGGTGCTCTCCCTGTCCCTCTTTTCCTTCTCCTTCTCGGACAGCTCTTTCAATCCTCCCCCCATGGGCACAATTCCTAATAAGTCGAAGATGTCAATAAATTCTTTCCTCCACAACCTCTCTTTGACCGCCCATGGGATATGCCATACCAAAGAATTCACTGTCGTCCGCATTGGCGCAAACCCTGGCATTGGTCTCCCATACTGCGTTGCCTGACCCCACGCTCCCCCTGGTCCACCGCTGGTCGGGCCTGCTGCTGGAAGCTGCGCTGTGCTCTGCACCCCTGACAAGACCGCCCCCGTCCCCCAACCACTCTGGCCCACTTGTGCGCTTGTTGGGGCCACTGGTACCGGTGGTTGAGCCATCCCCGTGGTGCTAGGTGCCCCCGACCCTTGACTCCACCACTCCTGTCCCCCTGGTGTCCCTGCTGCGGCAGCCATCTGTGGTTGATGACTGCCCCCTCCAGGCGGACCCACGCTAGGCAGACCGACTGATAGAAATCCCCCGGGCGGGATCCCGCTCTTCTGTGGCAATTGACTTATACCCCCTACTTGAGACCATACCTGACCCCCATTTCCGCCCCATGGCCTCCCAAAGCCCTGGGCCGTCCCGTGCTGAGTTGATGTTCCCACACTTTTCTCCCTTCCTTCAATCAAACTGGCATTAGAAATTACATTTGGCACTTGCCCATTTTCCCCCATGCTTGCATGCATTCCATCACCATACCTTTCACCATCTCCAGAGATGTGGTTCCTTCCCCAGCTACATCCACCGTTCTGGTCGCAGGAGTGCTGGGTGGGCTCACACGGTTCCCTGGAGCCTCAGCAGGTGTGGGAGCCGTTAAGGCCTCATCCCCTTGCGCCCTCCCCTTCTGTCGAGGCCACTTGGTGCCGTTGGCCAGCTCCTGGTTCGCCTCGGCGTTCGCCGTCAATGTCCTCTTTCTTTTTGTCAACTGCACTTCGTCCTGCTTGTCCTCTTCTATGCCGTGAATCTCTACTTCCACCACCGTTGTCTCACTGGCGCTGTCCTGAAACAAAAGTGGTGAGCTCTCTACCATCTGGCTGTGTCCTCGTCTTTCCTGGCCTGGTTGGGCCACCATTGTTGTCATCCAATCTGGGCCGTGGGTAGCCGCTGCTACCCTGGCCATCTTCAAAAAGGCTTCCAGAACCATTGCTTGCTTTGACGGCTGCTCGCCTGCTGTCGTCCCTTCGCGATTGCTCAGGTGTCCTGGGTGGTATGAGGCTAAGCACGAGCGTTGCTGCTCCCCTCTGGTCCCCGCAGCGTTGCCTGCCGCAGACCGTCTGAGCCCGCCTGCGCTTTGGGCAGGGTGGAGCCTACTCACGATGCGCAGCCTTTGCTGCGTGGCAACGAAGGCAGCCCACCCGCAGCCGCTCGTCAGGACCGTCCTTGTCCTTCGGCGGTGCTGCGGTGTTGGATGGGTGCGCAGGCATCACTGGGGACAACGGCAGCCCGCACGCGGCTGCCTGCTTGGACCGGCAGTGTCCTCCGGCGGGTGCGCGGCTCCGACAGTGTGTCCGGGCTTCCGGGAATAAGGCAAGCCCGCCCGTAGCCGCCTGCTAGTGCCGTCTGTGTCCTTCGGCGGGGCCGCAGTTAACACCAGTGTGCAGGTGTCCTCGTCTGCCTGCTCCCAGCCGCCTTCTGTCGGCTTCCTGGTCCCCGCCTCTGGTTCCCTCCTTCTTCCGGCCACTTGATCCTCAGCCAGCTGGACTCGCTCCGAGTCACCGCTCCTGCTCCTCTTGGCTCGTGCCGCTTGAGAAGCTTCGAGCTGGGTGGGAGGGATTCCCGGACAGCACTTCATCCGGGCAGACCAATTCCCAGCGAAACCAACGAAAACCAAAAACGAAATCCTTCTGCCACGGCGAGTCCGCAGGGACCCACTACAGGAGCGAGATGTTTCTGCAGTCGGCCCTGCTGTTTATAAGGCGGCTCGCCCCGCCCCCTTCCTTTGTTTAGCCCTTCGCGGGCTTTTTGGGTTGTTTTGGCGCCATTCCGCCCCCTGCCCTCCCCTTTCCCAGGGGGAGGGTAACAGGTTGTAGGCAACATGACCCAGCAGTGGTTAAACTGCTGCCTCCCATTTGTTTTTGTTCTTTTCCGTCGTCAGCGACAGTCCTGTCCTAGTGCCCTCCTGGCTAGATAAGGACTCTGCCCTTTCTCTCAGATCAGCTCTGAGATGAGTCTAGCGTCCCTCTGATGCGTATGGATTGAGACGTCCTTTTGTCGTGGGATGTTTTTTCGTGGGGTTTTTTTTTTTACCGTGAATTTTTTTTGAAAAAAAAACATTGAATTTTTTCGAAAATGGGGGGGGTGGAGGGGTTCGATGGGTTTTTTTCCAGAAAAAAAATTGCGGTTAAAAAACCCTGCGTAAAAACATCCCGCAATGAAATGACATGGAACCCTGACTACAAAGGGACTTATCCCCAGGTCAGTCCAGAGCTGATGTGTGCTCTTGCAACAATTATTAGATTTGTAATACATGGGCTACAAGGTGTAATTTCCTTTCCCTACCTCACGGTCACACAACCTTCAAAACCTTTAATTTTACTCGCAGCTTCTGCAACCCTTCCTCGTCAATTGTCATGACGTTTCCTAATGCGCACACCGGTAGGAGAGAGAGATGTAAAGGCTTGGCGAAAAGAGAGGCAACAAAACAATGAATCCAGTGCCTTTGATTGGCTTATTTCACTGTGCGAGTAATATACCAGAATCAAGACTTACCAATGTTGTATAAAAAAATTATGTATTTACAATCCTAGTCCTTCTTGCAAAATCAACATAAGGTTCAAACACATTTGTTTGTCATTTACAAAGTTCTTATAATCACTACTCTTTAACTAAAGCAACTTGACATCAATTCTCTCAACATGGGGATCAATCCACGTTCTGAATACAAAAAAGCCCTTTCCAACGAAAGGTACAACACTTATAAAAAAAGTATTGTACATGGTACTCAAACCTATTTCACTATTTTCAAAACAAACCAAAATGCTCATATCAATGAAGCACTATTGTCTATAATTGAAGCAATGCAAAGCACAAAATCACAGGACCAGAAGTGCATATGTTCAGTCAAGCAAAAACCCAATGCATAAATTAAAACATGACTGAAGGTGTGGCTCGGAGCGTGAGGCTCATGGGCCTCCCCTTTTAGTCTCCTGGTTTAGCTTCAGCAAAAGCAGACCTGGTCCATGGGCCAGCATCCTATTTAAAAGGTTTCCTGTTTGGAAATCCCACTTTCTCCTTAGGATAATGTTATACAATATTGGGCACCTAAGCACTCTGCCAAATTATTAGTGTCGGCCTCAAGCCGAATTATCAGTAACGTCACCAAGATAATTTATCGAACATGCCCTGAATGTCCCTATATCAAGGCCTCAACGTCACAAGATGCTTTTCTTAGCTTCCAAGCGAGTTGCTGTCTAGTCTGCTGAAATATAAAATGGAGGGGATTTGGTTACACTGCCTACTTATTATACCGATATATTTGCATGTAGGATACATGTACTGGCTTGCTTATATATTATATATGTAATGACTGAGTTTCTTAGCGCTTTGCCATGTTAAATGGTTACATGAAGTTTACTCAAAAGCACACTTCTTACTATGTGTCTGTGACATTACTACTAAAGCTCCTTTGGTATTTAGCTATTTTTTCACTATGATGCTAATAAAGGCCTCTAGGAGCCCCTTTGAGCACTAACGCACTTCAAGTATACTTTTGCTGTGTTCAGAACTACCATTTCTGTTTGAAGTATTGAAGTTTGGACTGCCCTTAAGCATATATCAAATTACTACTCTTTCTGCCTGATCTATTCTCACAGGATATTATCTAGGAACATTTGACTTATTCCCTTCAAGGCACTATATACTATTCTGCCTTCTAAAGCCAATGCTATAATTGTACTTCTATTATGAGAGGAAATTCTAAAATGAGATGTCTCACCTTTTGCTCCAACCCACGCAGGGCAGAATGGGGCAAAATCCCATGACAGCATCGCCATGAAACCCTATGGACTCGAGAAAAATGTGACCAACTTGCCTTATCACTCTTAATCCTGCAGTAAATTGCAAGACCAAGTGGTGTTAACGGTGAACAAGTAAACTCGTAAAAGAGTTCCCAGTGTCTTAAAATCAATATTGTCTTTAATTGATGGCCAGTTTAGGGATTTCAGCGCTGGTGAGAGGTGGGCCCCACATTCCCTTTTTTCTAATTTAGTACGTAGAGACCAGGAGGCGTGCATTATGTGAAGCAGTAAAGCAAAAATAGAACCTACAGAATCCAGATACCAAGAGAAAAACCTCCTTAAAAGTTAACGTGTACGACTTCTGGCTAGTCAGCACTCTGATATCACATACTGAGTGATTCTCTCACTCTTCCTTTGATGTAAAAAAGGGGAAGGAATTTCCCTTAGAATTGCATCACTCTTGTTTAGTTTATTATTTGTATAGGGCAAACCTAACCCTGAGGTATCGGGGCGCTTAGACACGGTTCATTTGTTACAGTCACAGTACAGTAGATGAAGAAAGAAGAATTGTGAAGACCAGGTTACAAAATGGTCAGAGTAGCAACAGCAGGCATACGGACAGGGTTACAGAGTGGTCAGTATGTCTGCCACATGGCAGATAGTGGGTAAACGTTGGGTTGAGAAGAAGTACTCCCCAGACTGAAAAGCAATGGTGATAGGCATATCAGTAGTGCAGATACAGTAATTAAGGGCAAAGTGGTAGAGCATGGGCAAAGGACTGAATATACAAATAAAGTGAAGGGAGAGCTAATGTTACTGGGTGAAGAGCAAGTCCTTGAATGAAACATTCATCTTAAAAGCCTCAACATGTTCTAGACAAAGGATTACCAAGCCTGCTGGTCCTCTCTGAATCAGAACTTCCAACATGCATTCATCTGACAGATCTGTTAGTCTTGAATTTTGGCTCTAGGAATTAGCAGAAAACAACCATACATGAGAAGTGGATATCGTATATTAAAGTCACTATTCAACAAGACCAGTAATTCAAATTTAAAACTCAAAGTGCAATTAAATGGTGGGATGATAATTGTCTTATTTTAGTACAATCGAAACTCACCGTACTTAATAAGTATGGCAAATCTGCATATACGCTTCCCACGCCTCAACTTCCTTTCCTCTCCTGCTGTCCCCCCTCCTCTGTCCTCGGCTACCTTGCCTCCACCCTCCCTCCCTGCCCCCTCTCGTGCTCTATCTTCACCTCCGCAGGGCGTACCTCTGATCTGTACCCCTCCCCGGAAGTCCTTCAAGATTGGCAACCTTCTACACGTTGCCACTCTTAACTCTCGCTCTGCCATCAAACATTCCTCTGATATCTGTCGCCTTCTTGAGGAACTGGACCTTGCCGTCCTCGGTCTCACTGAGACATGGTTCACGGCCAGCTCTGTCACCAGCTTTGACACACTCCTTCTTGACGGTTACAAGATCCTCTCCGTGCCCAGGCCCAACCGTGCTGGGAGGGGGTGTGGCCCTCATCTTCCTTGAGTGGATTCCTGCCACTGTCACTCCTACGCAGACCTACTCCTCTTTTGAATGCCTTGTCTGCCGACTCTCTCTCTCCCTCTCCTAGCCATTCCCTTACCGTGGCTACTATCTATCGCCCACCTGGTCGAATTTCCTCCTTCCTCTCCGAGTGGGCAGACCTCTCCTCCTCACTCCTGTCCTCAACCACTCAACTCCTCTTTCTTGGAGACTTCAACATCCACCTTGACGCCTCCTGTCCCCCCTCTGGACTCTTTCGCAACCTCTGCGGCTTTCTCTCACTCTCTATTCTCCCATCTGGGCCGACTCATTCTGCAGGGCACACTCTTGATGCTCTGATTTCTTCTGACCTTCCCCTTTCTGTCCCTCTCTCCACTCCTCTCTCCTGGAGTGATCACTTTCTCCTATCCTCCCACCTCACCTTCCCTACCCCTCAGGCAAAGCCACCCTCCTCACTGCCACCCGACCCATGAAGCGCGTGTTAGTTGAGGCTTTCGCTGCCATCTTCTCGCCCCCCGCACCCTTTTCGGCTGACTCCCACCCTCTCCACGCTCCACTCTGCTATATCTGATACTCTGGATATCCTTGCCTCTGTCATGAGAATCCGCCTGAAGCCCAAAGCCAAATGTAACTCCTGGTATGACTCGGATCTCGTCACCCTAAAACGCAAGTGCAGGGTGGCAGAGAGGAAATGGCGTGCTTCATGTTCATCCTCTGACAAACTGGCCTGCTGCCTGCTCCAAAGACAATACCGGCTCTCCGTTCTCACCAAGAAGAGAGCCCTTATCCAAGCCCGCATCTCTGCGGCATCTAACAATTCGGCCAAACTCTTTAAAATCTGCAAGGAGCTGGCCAACCCTGCTGCAGTCTCTACCTCTCCTGTCCCCTCCCAGGTCCTCTGCACGGCACCGGCCTCTCACTTCATCTCTAAAACTCAGGACATCCTGTCCTCCCTCTCCTCCCATCACCTCCCTTCCTCTATTCCCTGCTCTTCCTCTGGCCCTTCTGCATCCACCCCTCCCCCCGCCTTCTCTGCCTTTCCCCTTCTCTCCGCTGACGAGGTTTCCAGACAAGTCCGATCTTTAAGTCTCGTCAAAACGGGTTCACCCCTGTATTTTTTTTTTTAATTAAGTTTTTATTAAATTTTTCAAACAAACAATAAAACCAAACAAACAGTGCATGTTTCAACAGTTTCATTACACTTTTTAAAATTCCTAACCACTACTCCCACTACCCCACCCCCCTTGCGAGTCTATTACATTGAATCATCAGATTCCACACCCTGTGGTTCGGTCTCCTCCTCAACAAGTTCAGTCGGGTCATCTAATGACCCAAACAGTCCGGCTATCAGTGATTTCCAGGCCATCAGGGACTCATTCTCCTCCTCCCCCCCCCCTGTTGCTACACGCTTCTTGCCATGCTATGGTTTCGGCTTCTGCCCATTTTTGCAAGTCGTTCCACCACACCTCTATCCTCGGCACATGGCATGACTTCCATCCCATGGCAATCCTTCTCTTTGCAAACACATAAGCCAGATCCCTTTGTTTGCTTACATGCCTGAGTTTCTGTGGTCTGGGGAACCCCCCGCCCCCCAGCAGACAAGCCCACACCGTATCCACTACTATCTTGACCCCTCTTCCTTCTAGTTTCTCTTTTACTCCCCTCCAGAATCTCTCTATGATCGGGCATGACCAAAACATATGCACCATGCCCACGTTCTCTTCGTCGCACTTGGGGCATGCTTGCCGACCTGCATTCTCGAACCTCGATATCCTCCAAGGTGTCATATAAGCCCTGTGTGTTATGTAAAGCTGTATCTGTTTCAGCCTCGCGTTTCTAGACACCCTCTTATGATACCTTTGCACCCGTTCCCACATCCCATCCCCCATTTGGGCCCCAACCTCCGTTTCCCAGTCCATTCTCAGCTGCGTGACCTCCTTCCCCAGTTTAGACATCAACATCTCGTACAGCCTGGAAACCTCATGCCCCCCCTCAGCTATATCATATATCACGTCGATGGTGGCGTCCAGTTCTTCCTCCAGCACAGTTTCGGGCCACATTCTCTTAATCCTCTGTACCATTCTGTGATACGTAATGTACTGGCCTTCGTGCAACCCAGCCTCCTCCCGCAGCCCCTCAAAGGTAACACAAGAGCCCCCCTGCCAAATATCCCCCATCGTTGCCACCCCAGCCGGCTCCCAGTGGGTCCAGAGTATCAGTTGCAGCTGAGCGTCTGCCCCTGTCAATACAACCAATGGCATCTGCGGCGAGCATGGGGACGGGTTCCCCATCAATTGGCATGCCCTGTGCCACACCTTCCACCCCAGCAGCATCATTTTAGGGCGCCCCACCATCTCCGCCCTGGGTGCCCACATAACTTCTTTCAAATAAAAAGGTGCACAATCCCGCCCAAACAGCCTAAGTTTGGAGGTCTCTTCATCAGGTAGCCATTTGGCAACATATTGCAACTGGCTCGCCACATAGTACGCCCCGTAATTGGGTAGCTTTATTCCCCCTTTGTCATGGAAGTTCTGAAGCTTCCATAACGCCACTCTGTTTCGCGCGCCATGCCACAGAGTCCCTACACATGCTATTCAGTTTGGTAAAGAACCCTTTAGGAATCGGGTACGGAATAGTCCCGAAGTAATGTAGGAGCCTCAGCAGGACCACCATCTTTAGCATCGCTCCCCGCCCCATCATCGCCAAAGGCAGCTTCGCCCAAAACCGCATGCATTTCTCAATTTTTTGGATTGCCACCTCTGTATTACACCTATGCTCCTCCCCCACGGTGTGATATATATCTATCCCCAGGTACCGAAAAAGTACTAACCGCCCACGGTACCTGTAAAACCGGTAACCTCTCCGCTGGAACCCCTATATACTCCCCCTACGGAAACAGACTAGACTTCTGGGGGTTCACCGCTATGCCTGAAAGCACAGCGTATCTCCCAAGCACTTCGAAAATGTACTGGAGGTTCTCCTCCGGATACCGCACATACAGCAACATATCGACCGAATATAGGGAGACCAAATGCCGCTTCCCGTTCACCTCGATGCCTATGGTGTCATATTGCTGCCTCAGATGGATCGCGAGAGGCTCCAGGGCCAGTATGTAGAGCATAGGAGACCACGGGCATCCTTGTCTAGTACCCCTTTTAAGCTGCCACCTCTCTGACATCACAGATCCCGTCTTTACTCTGGCCAGCGGTTCACTATACAAAATCTTCGCCCACCGTACATAGCCAGGCCCTAACCCATAGTGTTTCAGGGCCGCCAGCAGCCACGGCCACTTGACGGAGTCGAAGGCCTTGATCGCATCCAAGGACACGATTGCCATTTCCTCCTCACTTTCGCTGCCAAACTCAATGATCCTCTGAAGTCGCCTATGATTGTTGCTGATGTTTCTATGGGGGACATAGCCCGTTTGATCTGGATGTATTAGCTTACCAATGACTTTTTCAGTCTATTTGCCAAGACCGCAGTTAATATCTTGCCGTCCTGGTTCAACATTGACACAGGTCTGAAAGAACCACAGCTGCGCCCTGGTTTATTTGGTTTAGGGAGAAGTACTGTAACAGCCTCTCTCAGTGACTCCGGTAAGCGGCCCATCTCAAACACCTCGTTTATCATTTCTAGCAGCGGGGGGAGGACCTCTTCTATATATACCTTGTAATATTTGCTTGGGAGCCAGTCTGTCCCCGGGGTCTTACTAGTAGGCAACTGCCTCACCACCTCCCCCAGTTCTTCCAGGGTGATCGGGGGGTCCAATTCCTCTCTTTCTTCCTCACTTATCTTGGGCAGCCCCATATCCTCAAGCGTTTCTTCTATCATTACCCGGCTACTTTCCCCGTCTTCCCCGTATAACACTTTATAATAATCCACAAACGCTTGATTAACTCCCTCCTGGGTGTTCACTACGCTACCATCTATCCCTCTCTATAGTTCTGATTGTGGCTCTGGGGGTCTCGCTCTTATATAACCACGCCAAAAGTCTCCCCGGTTTGTCACCTCCCGCATGCTGTCGCTCTATGTATATTTTATAATTAAGGTTGCACAACCTCTCCCAGTAATCCGCACATTTTTGCTGCAGCTTAAGTATCAAATCTAGTTTCTCCGCTATATCGTCACCGGATTTTAAGGACTCTTCCAATTTTGCTTCAGTCTCCCTCAGTTCAGTTGAAACCCCACCTTGTTGGCCCTTGGATTTCGCCATGGCCGCCCCCCTCATAACAACTTTAAAGGCCTCTCGTAGTGTCCCCGCCGAGTCCACACTCCCAGTGTTGGTTTCAAAATAATTTACTATCTCCTCCCGTAAATCCTCTCTAAAGAAGGGGTCTCTCAACGCCTCCGCTCGTAGGCGCCATGTCGGGATCCTCGCCCTCGGGGGGACATTATTGCCACGCAAGAATCAGGGCGAGTGGTCCGAGAGGACCCTGGCCATGTACTCTATGTGCGCAATCTCCGCTATCATTTCAGGTGATGCAAAGACATAGTCCAACCTTGTTGATATCTGCTGTGGGGCAGAATAATGCGAATATTGCCTTTCCCCAGGGTGCCAAACTCTCCATGCATCTTCCAACCCAAAGTCATCAAGCAGTGTCTGTGCGCCCTGGCTGCAGGGGCCAGTCTATCCAATTTCCCGTCCGATCTGTCCACCCTCGGGTTCAATACACAGTTGAAGTCCCCTCCCCAGATCACCGCGCTTCCCACACACACGCTCAGGTTCGCACTCAGTGTCCTAATGTACGCTGCCGTGTTCTGGTTCGGGGCGTACGTGTTAACAATACTTATCTCCCTATTCTCTACCAATCCCCTCAGCATAACCATCCTCCGGTCTGTCTCAGCCACCATTTGTAACCGCTGAAACGGGACATGTGGCGCCACCCATATAAGTACTCCTCTTGCGTAGGCCGAGTACGAAGAGCCCACCAACACCCTCTTCCACTTTCCCGCAATGGTGTAAGGTGGGTTTCCTGTATCAATGCAATATCTATTTTCTGCCTGCGCAGATACAGCATAACCTTGTTCCTTTTTAAATAGCTATTAAGCCCCCACACATTCCATGTGAGTATTTTAAGGTCCCCCATGGCCTGGTATGATCCCATTCCCTCCCCCCCAGGTGCAGTGTGACCTTGAGTTCCATTCCAATCGATATATAGGCTTGCATCCTCTTCTAAAACCCTGTTAACCAAAAACACACCGAACTTCCCACTCCCTCTCCCCCCCACCTCCCATCCCTTCCCCAACTGTTGCCCAGCTCCATCCCTGGATCTCAGGCTCCCCCGCATCTAGCTCTTTCCGTCTTTCGCCTGTACTCGAAGCTCCGCAGGGTGAGGCCGCCCTAGTGGCCAACCTACTATAACTACAACTACAATTTGGGGGGTAGGGTGCTACCGCCCTGCCGCTCCAATAGCACATCAAAGAACTACACATTGCTATACAGTTTAAATATATGTAACTGCCACTATATTCAAGTCCATCAAGTCTCTCACAATCCGCAATATGTTATCGAATATCAGCTTCCTACAGCCAGGCCCATCGTTCTCAGCCTTCGCCTAGGCGCCCTTGGGATGTTCGCTCGCCGCCATAGCAAACTGCATACCGTGTCTGAGTCACTTTTCACGTCCATTTTGTGTCTCCTCCATGTCTTGATCCGGGCAGCCCTGCAGATCCAACCACGTTGTCGCTTCTTCCGGAGTGTCAAAAAAATGCATTTTGCTCTTATACACGACCTTCAATTTCGCAGGGTACAGCAGCATATATTTTATCCCAGCCGCCCGCAGCCTCCGTTTGATAGTTACATAGCTGTACCGCTGCCTTTGGACCAGCATAGTGTAATCCGGGTATGCCGTGATAGTGCTCGAGGCCCTCTTGATTGTTCTGCCTTTCCGAAAATACTCCAATATTTTTTCCCGGTCTTTGTAGTTAAGTATTTTGGCAATTATCGCTCGTGGAGGGGCCCCTGGTCTCGGCTTCCGCATGAGGGCTCTTTGTGCACGCTCGACCACAAATCCCTGCGAGAGTGTACCGGCCCCGATTCCTTGTAGGAGTAAGTTCTCGGTGTAATCAGTCGGGTCCTGGCCCTCCTCGCCTTCCGGCAAACCCACCAGGCGAATGTTGTTTCTCCTCGCTCTCCCTTCTTCTTCTTCTTCTTCTGCTCGAGACTCCAAGTTGGCCCCCTGTTGCTTGAGGACATGAATCTCTTTTGTATTGTTGGTGCTGGTGTCCGTGTTAGATTTCACTGCGCCCTCCAGGCTGCTTGTGTGTTCCGCCAGTCCCCTGACGTCTTGTCTCAGCAGGGAGACTTCAATGCCCACTGCTTCAATTTTAGCCTCCAGGGAAGTGCGTAGGTCCATCATCGCAACTCCCTTAGATTCCTTCAGCTCCGTAATGGCTTCCAAAATCTGATTATCAGCCGCTGTCGTGCCCTCAGCCTGTGCCATCGGGCCTTTGGTTGCGGTGGCCGCAGGAGGCAGTTGTGCTTTCGCAAAAATGTCAGTCGTGGGTTGTTTGTTCTTATTCTTGCCCACGGCCCCTCGCGCCGCCATTTTCCGGTTTTCGTTGGGTCTCCCTATCCCGATTCCGCGACCGAGTGTCTCCCCAACCGTAATTTCCACTCTTTACCGACTGTCGCGGTGGTCTCCAGGCAGTCGCAATCTCCACCTCCTCTCGCCGCTACTAGTTCAATGCCGAGCGAGCGCTTCGCGTGCTGGTCGTGGTGCGGCCTGCATTTTCATACCTCTGCTGCCGTCCGGGCCAGCACCCAAGCTTTCACGACTCAAGGCCTACAGCCCCCAGGGGTTTTGTTCCGCCTTCACCTCGCCATTGTCGTTCTTTCCCCGTGGCCGCCACCTCTTTTCGTCCTCTTCGGTACCCTAGTTTCGTTTCTTTTGTTGTCGGCCATCTTGTGTGACAATGGACCGAGCCGCCGCTGTCGTTCATCGAGCAATTCATCCAGACTCCCGCTTACGATTTTTCTCAATCTTTATACAATGAGCGAAGCATCCATTCCCATGTGTGTGTGATCGATTCTGGAACCAATGGCGCACTTTCAAAGGTAGTGTGTACGGATCATCTGTCGGATCCTCCGGACCTACACGGGAAGCACGTCCTACTCCATGGCTGCCCAAGCCACGCCCCCGGGTTCACCCCTGTTCCTCCAACTATCAAGGACCACATCGACTCCCTGGCTCCTGCCCTGGCTGACATTTGCAACCACCCCTTCGCCTCTGGAGTCTTTCCATCCCCCTTAAGCACTCCCTTGTGCACCCTCTTCTTAAGAAACCCTCTTCCGGCCCCTCCTGCCCGGCTACCTATCGCCCAATCTCCATCACTCCCTTCCTGGGCAAGCTCCTGGAGAAACTGGCCATCTCCCAGCTTAATCACCATGCTGAATCTGTTGGTAGTCTTCATGACCATCAGTCTGGCTTCAGAGCTGCCAGAAGCACGGAACATCTGTGAGGACCTGCTCTCGAAACTTGACTCCAACACTCTGTGTGTTCTCATTTTGCTCGATCTCTTCTGCCTTTGATACCATGCCATCCTGTTCAACCATCTCCGTGATAACCTGGGTATCACTGGTCAGGCTCTGGCGTGGCTGACCTCTTTCCTCTCCAATCGACCCTCCCTCATCTGGGGTCCTTCCTCTCTGACATCTTCTTCTCTACCTGTGGTGTCCCCCAGGGATCTAACCTCTCTCCCTGGCTGTTCAACCAGTATCTGGCACTCCTTGCCCATCGCCGCTCTCTGCCCCATCTTTCAGTGCTATGCGGATGATACCCAGCTCATTTTCAGGCTACCCACGGCCTCCTCCTCTCCTTCCCTCATCTCTGACTGTCTGTCTGCTATCCAGGAATAGTGTGCCGCCAATGACCTCTGCCTTAATGCCAGTAAGACTGAGATTCTACTCATCGGCAAATCCACTCCCTCCTTCCCTGCAGCTCTCTGGCCAGCCTCTCTTGGCCCTATTCCTGCTCATACCTGCAAGGCAAAAAACCTTGGTCATCTTCGACTCCACACTCTCCTTCTCTCCTCACATATCTGACGTCTCTAAGAAGTCACACTACCAGCTGCACCTCCTCAGAGGTATTCTTCCTTTCCTCTCCTTCCCCCCAGAAGCTCACTGTCTCCCGAGCCCTGGTTCTTTCGAAGCTGGACTACTGTAACAGCCTCTATCTTAATCTGCCTGCCTCTACTCTCCGCCCTCTGCAAATTATCCAGAACAGGACTGCGAGACTTGTCCTTGGCCTCAAGCCCAGGGACTGTATCTCTCCAGGACTGAAATCTCTACACTGGCTCCCAGTGGCTGCGAGGATTAAGTTCAAAACCCTCTGCATTGTCCACAAGGCCTTCTGGGTCCTGGGGCCTAAATACCTTCCTAAATATCTTCCTTCTCGAGCTCTTCGCTCATCCGTCTCCAACTCCCTCAGGGTCAGCTGCTTCTCCAAGCAACGAGTTGGGGGTAGATCTCTCTCCGCGGCAGGGGCCTCCCTCTGGAACAGCCTTCCTGCCTCCCTGAAACTTGGAGAACCATCTCCGGTTCTGGAAGCACCTCAAAACCTTCCTCTTTGCTTCTGCTTTCCCCTCCCCCTCTCCCCTGCTAAATTCTTGACTGAAACTGCACTGAATCAGCAACTGGGCCACTCTCACCGATCTCGGTCCTTGGCCCAGCCATTCTCCACTTGCACTGCCTCCCTGACAACCCTTGCACTGCGGGACTGTCTCTGTATCCCTACAGCCCCCCTTCCCAGCACTTGTCTGCACTTACCTTGCACTTGCCACCAGCTGGCCCTAGTATTTATTTGTTCTACTTGCCCTGTATTGCACTTCCCCCCCTCCCTTTCCCCTTGCACTTTTCCCTTTCCCTCCACCCATGCACTTGCGTGATCTGAATGACACCTGGCCTAGTAGGATCGTTGTCTGTCTTCCCCTTGTTCCCCCTCCTCCCTGCCTCATCGTGCCTTGAAACACTTGTGTATAGGTGCGTTACAAATGCCATATCATATCATATATACCATGCTCAAAACGTACTCTCCACTACCGCTGCACATGGTCTATATATTTCAAATGGGACTCCTTAAAGGGGTCGACTCCTGACAAATCTGTGGCTTTCATAACATTCTTCAGATGGATGCCTGTTCAAAACACTTAGGACTTCATTGCACCTCTGCGAGAGTAGGTCCAGAAAGTGAAGATGTCCGCCTCCACCTGTCCCATGATTAATTTGATACTGTGCCAAAGCATGCAGAAATACTGAGGCACGCTTTTCCTGTCTGGTTTAGGCGCATCGACTTTGAGGGAACTTCAGTCAAACCTAAAACGCCAAATAATCTAGAAATACTACTCCCCTCATCTTTCCTAAAAGAAAAGGTGGTATGTTGATCAGCAGAGACCTACCTTTTAGCCCCCTTTTCCTTTCTGACTTTGCTCCCTCTTCAACTTTCTCTGACCCTCGCTTCATTCTCATCCTCCTTCGCTGCTCACCTGGCACTGTTAACCTCTTGTTCTCTGATTTTGACCTTCCACTTAGAATGCTTTCATCTGATGTACCTGCCATCATAATGGGTGAGCGTAACCTTTCCAGTATTTCCAAGGCTCAGCAGATTCAACTTGACTCCGCTCTCTGACAACACACTAATCGATCAACAAAACCATTCCAGCCATATCTAAGGCAACTTCTTAGCTTTCATAGTCCTATCACCCGCCCTGTACTCCTTCTCTTTTGAAATCGCCACTTTTCACCTCTCGCATTTTCACTTCACCATCTCTGTCCCTATCCCTCATCTATCAAGAAAACCTAAATTCCAGCTGGACTCTGTGCCACTAGCATGACCATGCCGGTGTCCTCTCTACTCTCCTTCTCTCAGTTGTCCAATGTCTACCTCCATTGAATTCAACTTAATCAGATTCACTGTGCTGTTCACCCTCTTTAATTATCACTATCCGGCTTGCTCTTTTACCCCCTCCTGCCCACAACCATGGATCTCCCTAATCGTCCAATTGCGGACACATGGTTATGTGTCACTGCTAGTCTGCTGGTGCAAAGATAAAATTCCCTGTCTCATGTCAGCCTACTAAGATTCTCTTCTTACCCTTTCATAAGCCCTTGGTTCAGCTAAATTCTCCTTCTTTGCTGACCTGATTTGCTCTCTGGTTTCACTTTGGCAAACTATCCTCTTTGTTTCTTCCCCTGCTTTGCCAACTGCCTATCTGCAATCCAACAGTATGCTGCCTCATGCTTAATTCCTCTTCCTCTCTGCCTCTATTGCCAACCCAACTCTCCCTTCTCCTGCGTGCTTCCATGCTGGATTTCTTCGCCCGCTCATCCAGTGTTTGCAACATTTGGATTCTCCATTGTTCGCCTTCTGAAACACTTTTAGTTGTTAACACCAGGAAAATATGCCAGCACTTCGCCCACCACACTACTAAAAATATATTTGAATGGATTACTTCCTGCCACGGATTCCTCATCTACAATATCCATATCGCAGTGCAGCTGTTCTCTGGAAATATTTCTGGCCACAGGGAGCACTGTACAGCGTCATATCGGGTCTGTCCGACACCCCCACGCGCCCTACACCGCAAATAAATGCCATCTTGGCCAGTATACGTAGCAGTGCCGCGCCCCATGAGCTCAGTTCCTTTTTTTTCCACACACTCTGTTTGCCTATCGGGCACGTGCTTGTCAAGCTTTTCTAGTGATTCTCCATGCCGACTGTCGAAGGACTCCAGTTTCATGCTATGCGTGGACAGAGTTAGGCAGATGTTTACGTCTCCGATCTGCGCTGCATCTGCTTGTACTGTTTGTGGGAAAACCATGACATCCAGGACTGCGGGTTGTGTCAGTCGTTGCATCCAAAGGCTCTTAGGGAGCGGATGGTGAAATTGTTCACCTTCATCCACAAGGATACTGTTCTCCTATCCCAGATGTGTCACATCGTGCGTAGGACCCTACTATGTCGAGCATATAGTGGTTTCTCATTTACATGTAGCCAGAGCAGACCTGTCGGGGGGCATTCCAGCTACTACCCTGTCCATGCAAGCCCATATTTTGTAGGTACATCCCGAGAACCACTCCCTGACCACCCTGAATTGGGATGCTTCATAATACTGAAATAGATTGGGGAGCCCTATTCCACCCCTATGTCTGGAGGACCTCAGTACGTCCATGGCTACTCTCTGATGTTTATTCTGCCAGGTAAATCTAGAGATGAATGTATTCAGTGTTATTAAAAAAGGCATTCGGGATGGCTATTGGAAGTGTGTGCAACCTATATAGAACCTTCAAAGTGTCATCATCTTCACTGTGTTTGTGTGTCCCATCCAGGAAATCTGCAGCGGGACCACTTTGCAAAATCTGTCTGCGTTTGTTTGATTAGGTCAGGAAGGTTTGCTTTATACAATGCGGCCACCCTGCTTGTCAGTTTAATGCCTAAATATGCTAAGCTTCCATCTGCTACACGAAATGGGGAACTATTTCATATTTGATTGGCCATTTCCTTATAGAGTCCAACTTCTAACATCTCGGATTTCCCCATGTTTTTTTAAGGTCAACAACCCTTCCATTTCTTTGAGGGTGGTTACTAGGGCAGGAATCGACCTCTCTGGCTCTACCAATGTTAGTAGCATGTCGTCTGCATATGCAGCTGTTTTATGTGTCCCTCCCCCCCCCCAAGGAACCCCCTTAATGGACTGGTTCTGTTTAATTACTACTAGCAGGGATTCTAAGTAAATGGCATATAGATGTGGGGATGAGGGGCATCCCTGTCTCGTCCCGTGTTCTATACGTATTGCTTCACAGATTTGATTCACTGCCAGGCGAATCAGAGGATTGCTATAGCTTGCCCTAACCATATATTTAGTCCTGAAGCCCATTTGGACCATCGTCTGAAACGGGTACAGCCACTCCACCCTATCAAAAGCTTTCTCTGCATCCAACGAGATGAGAGTAGCCGGTATCTGCCTCATTTCTAATTTTTCCAGCAGATGGATCACCCTCCCAAGTGTTCCTCCCTTTTATAAAACCAGATTGATCCTGCCTAAGGATCCCCTGAAGAACCTCCTTTACTCTATTGGCTAATATCCCACTATAGATGTTAGCATCTATGCTCAATAACGTGATAGGCCTACATGACCTGCAATTTGTAGGGTCCTTATTTGGTTTTTCGAACAAGACTACTTTTGCTTCTGTCATGGAGTTAGTCATCCACTCCCCGTTCCTAAATATGTAAAACAATTTTGCCAGGAACCCTTTAACCTCTTTACAGTAGACCTTATAAAACCCCCCGGTAAAGCCATCTGGCCCTGGTGCTTTATTGCTTGGCACATTTTTTATCACTCTTTCCACCTCTTCCTCCATAATTTCCCTCTCTTCTTCCGTCATCCTGGTCAGTTCTATCCCTTCCAGGAATCCCTGTATCTTTTGTAAGTCTGCATTCCCCATAGCATAAAGCTTCTTGTAATATGCCGTGAAGGCCTGTGTTATCCCACTTGATTCCGTTGTTGACGCGCCGTCTGCTAATTTTATTCCCTCTATATGCCACTGATCCTTCTGTTTCAGGAGCCTGGCTAGCATTTTGTCCGCCTTATTTGCGCACACGTAGTATCTTTGTTTAATCCTTAATAGGGTGCTCTCCGCCTTTTGAAGTGTTTAGTAATCACAGCTGCCTCTCCGCCTCCTTGAACTTACTATAATTCTCCTTCAGTCTTTCATTTTGCCAATATACTTTGTGCCTGTGTTAGTGCTTCCTCTAGTTCTTCCTCTAATCTGTTCCTTTCTTTCTGCCTTTGGGCCTTTAATGAGATCAGCTCCCACCTCTGCACTGACTTAAATGCATCCGATACACTCCTTAATGGGACCCCAATCGTATTGTTCAATGCAAAGTAGCCTATTATTTTACCTCTCACCTTTTCACGAATTACCAGGTCCCTCAGCAGATCCCCCCCGGGAGCCTCCATGGCCATAAGGGATCGTTTAATTTTAACTCCCCAAGATGTATCCTCATCGGTGCATGGTCGGATATGTCTATCGGTAAGTTCTATGTCTATTAGTGAGCCCAATATCTTGGGGGTCCCCCATGCATAATCTATCCTAGAGTATGTATGATGCACATGCGAGAAGCAAGTGTACCCTGTCTCCTGTCCTTATTCACCCTGCATAGGTCCTTTAACGCCATATCTTCCATTCTATCTCGTACCCCCACCGAAGGAAGTTCCCCCTTATGGATGTTCTGCCCGCTCCTATCGATCACTGGGTCCCAAGTCATATTAAAGTCTCCTGTAATTATTAGTTCCCCAACAATGAACTGCTCTAGTTTCCCCAGGACCTGATTTAGAAAGGGGTCTTGTCCTGTGTTAGGGGCGTAAACCGTCCCAATGTTAATAGCTCTCTTTCCTATCTGTGCCTGAACAAATATGTATCTCCAATTCCGGTCTACCAGCGTGTTGATTATTTGTGCACCCAGTGTATTCTTCGTACTGCCTTGTTACTGGCATTTGCCTGGTACAGTTGTGAGTATTGCTGTATCTTTATCTTGTGCTTGTCTTCTTTCCCTATATGTGTCTCCTGTAGTAGGAATGTCTGCGTTATCTCTTTAACTGAGTTTGGACCTTCTTCTGTTTTACCAGCATTTTCAGGCCCTGTTCATTATGTGAGAAAATCAGTAAAGGCCTTGCCATTAGTCTATTATCCTACTCCTCCCCTGATCTCTGCATGCCTGGTGTATCCTTCCCTTTTCGTCTGTATGCCTACATGAGTGTGGTTCCTCTTCTGAAGGGAAATGTCCATTTATAGGGGACTTTTTTTCTTGCAGTTTCCTAGTTACTGGACCCAACGCTCTCCTTTTCTGCACGGTGGATCTCGCCAAGTCTTGGAATAGGCTAACCTCCAAGCCATTTATTGTTATCATTTCTTGTCCTCTTGCGGCCTTTGATATTTTCTCCTTCTCCTCGTACGATGCCATTGCCGCCAGGACGTCTCTAGGCTTGTTCCCTTCTCCACTCCTCTTTGGGCCCACTCTGTGTATCCGGTCTATTTCTATCTCTTCCGGGGAGCTATCAGCAGCAGGGTGGCAAAGCATTGTTGAATAGTGAATTTCAGCTCCCCATCTGGGGTTGCCTCCGCCAGACCGTTGATCCTGTTATTCGAACGTCTCGGACGATTTTCCAAATCCCCCGCTTGTATTTCAAGGTTCTGAGTGGCAGAGGCTATCTGTTCCCGTAATTCAGAGTTCTGGCGTACCTCTTTTTCCATTTCGGACAGCCCTTGTTCCGTTAAGTCCACCCTACTCCCCAAGGAGTTGATGTCCTCTCTAATTTTCAGATCCTCTTTCAAGCTTCAGATCTGCTGCTGAACGGAGGCCTTGATTCTCTCCTCTATGCCCAGTAGGCACTTTTGTAGGTCTTTTTTTGTTTAGGACCATTGCAGCCCTTGCCCCTGTCCCCTGTGTGTCCTTCTTGTCCCACTCCTCCTGACGAGTCTGCTCTTCCTGCCCTATCTCTACCAGCTCCTTTTGCTAGTATCGTTCCAATTGGCTTTTCTTTTGGTGTTTCTTAGAAGGCTGCGGGCCCGGGGTCCGTTTTCCCTTTTGGACCTGGCATCTGCAAGTAGGAGCATACTCCAAAGTCTGTGCTCCTTTCTCACTCCCCCGGTGCTTCCTTCACTGATTGCTTGGTGTTTCACCACTTCCCCAGCTGCGAGCCCTGCAGTGCTTCGTACTACTGGCGCGTCTGGCCCAGTCCTCTTTTCTGCCTCCCCACGGATTCATGCAATTCAACATTGGGCAGGCTCTTTATCTCAGCCACTGCTGCCCGCACACTTCTGCATATATCTGACCCCCGGGGGAGTTCGTCTCACCGTCGGGGGTCCACAACCCCTTCTTGACTTCTCGGCGAAGCTCCACCATTGGTGGGTCTCCTCTTCTCCCGCTGCATCGCGTATCAGCACTGCTTCCTTCTGCTTCCTCCCTGCCCCTTAATCGTAGGTCTTGACCGCTTCACTTGGCTGCCTCAGTGGAGGATTCCACTCTTCCAGCTGGCTTCCTCAACTCCTCCGCACACCTCCAATGCGCCCGCCAGCTAGTCACAGCGCCTCGTCCTTTTCCAGCCCAGCGGTGCGGGTCTGTTCCTCTTCCGGGTCCTTTCAACGCAGACCTTGCGTTTTGCAGCACACTGTGAGCACACCATGCTCCCTGTGGATGCCATTCTCCTTCCCACCCTGACGGTCGAGTTCTTTCTCCATTCTGATCCTGCTTTATATTCTCCTTTCTGGGGCCCAGCCGGGAGCTCACAGGAGTTCACCTTCACTGCTCGGCGGCCATCTTGAAATCTTAACAATAGGCTTTTAACCCAATACCTTTTTCTGCGCCTCATGGAGTCCTTCCGTACCCAAACCTTCCTCCTGCCTAAGATACTTGGTGGGAACCTGACACTCCCTGTCCACGAAGGTGGAATAGTAATGTTTTTGCCTGAAGATGCTTGACATCTTTGCGAAGGCGCCTGCGTCTTCTGCACCTAAGGTGCAGGCAGGGGTGCCGCTGGCTTCTGCCATGGTGCAATTGATTCCCACTGCGTCTTCTGCGATGGGCAGGGTACCCTTGTGTGATCACTCCTGCATCACTACGGGTTTGGGCCTGGTTCAAACGGAGAGCGAGACCACTCATCGCTGGCAGGCTCCGGCCGCAGCGCTGGCTGTGGTGTCGTTGGGTCCCATCAGCGCTGTGTACTCCGTTGCTCCGCGGGAATAAGTCCCACTTTCCCAAAGACTCCCTTATGTGGAAAATGACATTTACGACAAGGAAGGTAACCAGGACCCATTTGGGTTTGAACCCATGGGTTCTAGGGTACAGAGGGACTTCCCAGAGGAGTTCTATAGGAGTGGCAACATGCTGAACCTGGCAACTGACCTGCAAGGGGCCAGCGGTCTAGACACTTCCCCGGAAGTTAGACATTCTGCCAGCACCAACACTAGGAAAACCTCAGGCCATTTTTTAGCTCCTGATGGCAAAGGTGGCTGATAAGCTTGGTCTCTTGGGGCTGTCCAGGTCCAGAGTGCAATACAAACTCTGTGAGATACTGGATGATGCCCCCAAAAAAGAGACAATGATGCCCTTCCACGTGGTGGTGGAAGCACCAGTGTTGAAAGTGTGGGAGAAACCTGCTGCTGTTTCTTCAGTGGACAGGGATTTTGTGAGGAAGCACTGTCCTGAACCATTGAACACTGCTTTGCTCTCTCCCCATGCATCACTTGAAAGCTTGGTGGTACAGGCCACAATGGTGAGCCTGAAGACCTCTACTTTTCCATCCCTTCCACCGGGCAGGGAAAGCAAAAGGCTGGACACGTGGGGCAAGAAGGTGTTTGTGTCTGGCAGTCTGGCACTGCGAGCTGTGAATGCTTCTTGTGCCCTGGTGAAGTTCTCCTTTTGACCATTGATGGGCAGTAGTCAATGCAGCAGAGCACGTCCCAGAGATCGAGCTGACTGATGGGTTTCTGTCCTTCATCTCGGATGGCAAGGAGGTGGGATTGCAGTTGCTGCAATGTGGCCTAGAATTTGCCGACTGCGTGGGCAGGTCCCTGGCCACTAGCACAGTGGTCAGGTGCCATTCATGGCAAAGGACGTCTGGGTTTGCGAACGATTTTCAGTCGAGGCTGCTTGATATGCCCTTTGACTGACGAAACTTATTTGGAGTTAAGGCTGACCATGCCCTCCAAAAATTCCAGACGACTAAGGCGATAGCCAAGTACTTGCGGCTCGCGGTTCAACAGCCCACCACACAAGACCTGTCACGGGGCAGACGCTTCCCGAGAGGCAGAGGGAGAGGTTCCCAGTGATGAGGTATCGCGGAAGTCACTGTTCCCTCAGCTCCCTAGTGCACCAAACCTTAGTAATGGACTCTAGCACCCGTCACCGGTGGAGGCTGGCTATCCTTGTTCAGCAGGTAGTGGACAGCGGCTGTGTCCGATGCTTGGGCCCTATAAGTCATCAATCGGGGGTATTACCTTCCTTTTCTCAAATGCCCTCCAGACCACAGCCCACTGGCCACCCCATCCTTCTTGAGGATGTCCGTCACCTTCACACTAGTTCCGCATTCAGAACGAGGGAGAGGGTGGTATTCCACTTATTTTTTGGTGCCAAAAAGGACAGAGGCTTGTGTCCCATTCTAGATTTACAACTACGGAACTTGTTCCTTCGCAAGGACAAGTTCAAGAGGGTTACTCTAGGTCAGATTCTGCAAGCCCTTGATCTGCAACACTGGTTGATTTCCCTAGATCTTCTGGACGCATACTTCCATGTGCCGATTCATTTGAAGCACATGAAGTACCTGAGATTTGTGGTGGGCCAACAACACTACCTATTCAGGGTCCTGCCGTTCGATATTTTTTCATCGACAAGAGTTTTCACCCAACTGGTGGCAGTGGTAGTGGCTCAACTCAGGAGAGAGGGCATCTATGTCTTTCCCTCCCTCCCAGCTTGCTCCCCGGAGCTATTGTCGGAACATCTTCTCTGTATGCGCACTCCTTTGCACAGTTTGGACTTTTCCCTGAATTTCAAAAAGTCTTGGGTTCTGCTGTCCCAGTCTCAGATTTATCAGGGCAGTCTTGGGCACTCGCCGGAGCAGTGCTTTCCTGCCAGAGGATTGAGTGGCGAACATTTTCTGGATGATCAATGTCCTTCATTCGCAGTCCATGCCTGGGCCTTCCTGCTCCTTCTGGACTTCATGGCCTCCTAGTGGTGCCGTAGGCAAGGCTGTGCATGAGATCGCTTCAGTGACTTCTTTTTTGCCAATGGTCACAGTTCCAGGGCCACATAACGGACCTTCTGGAGGTCTCGAGTCAGGTGGCTAAGGACCTAGCGCAGTGTGCCGGGCAAGACCACTTGCTGAAAGGCACGTTGTCCGGCAATCTTGTTCAGATGCATCTCTGACCGGTTGGGGTGCTCACTTGTCAGATCTTATGGCAAGCGGACAGAATCCTTCGCGGAGTCTCTTGAGTAGATCAACTTGCTGTAGCTGAGAGTGATCAGGCTGGCCCTGGTTGCCCCCCGCCCGCCACCCCTTCTGCAAAACTCAAGACTGCTGATCCTGACGGACATCACAGTGGCCATGCACTTCCTCAACAAGCGACTGTAACGCTCACCTGGTATCCACGGGGACGTCACTCAGCCTGTTCTGACCTCTTACGACCTCAAACCCTTCCCTGGAGGCTATTCGACTGGAGACTGGACCTGAAACACAGGATTGGTAGAGTTTAACTCCTATTGTCTCTGTGTGCTTGAACCCCCTTCTTCCCCGGGTTTCAACCCTTCCCTTTGATCCACAGCTCACCTTGTTTTCTTGGATAGTGTGCTCTCCGTCCTGCCTTCAGCGCAGGGGTGCGTTGATTGATCCGGGCTCATTGCTGCCTAGTTACTTCACTGGCAAGAGTCCTACAGGTAAGTATAATGAGTCTTTTGAACAGTTCTCTAACTTCGTTCCTTTCCTTCCTTAGATGATGGCTGGCGTCTGGGGTTGGCGGCGTGCTGCTGAGATGAGTAGCACTGAAGGTGAGTGAGAGCGCGATGCACCTCTTTCGTATTTGCATTGAACTGAGTGTGTCTTTTAGGTGCCGCAACGTTTTCAGCGTGGATGCAGGTTATGAAGAACAAATGCGGTGGGTAAGCGCGGTGTGCGGCGCCCCTAGATGTTTCCACGCTAACCTGAAGTGTCTTTTCCCTCTTGCAGATGGATGAGAAGGTCCGGAGACAGAGTTCCCCCAGAGTGGCTGGGATTCAGGTAAGCGTTTGAAGCTTGTACAGTATATTAAAAAATAAGCGAAGATTTGCAGAATGCTTACTAATGCCTTTTTTTTCTGTTCTTTTCCCTTTTCCTTAGGAAGCGGCGTGCCGGGATGGGAATGACACCGCCGAAGATGCCCCCAGAACAGAAGGAGCAATGACTGATGGGCAGAAGCGCTGCAAGGTAAGGCTGTTCCTAACGTTGTTCTTGCAGGAGCTGAGCGCAGAAGAAAGATGCAGGCCTACTGGAGACCGATCCGAACATGGTGAGTGTCATGCTGCAGGTGCAGAAAACACAAAGCGTGTTTCTCAGCCTGGTTGTGGCTTAAATAGTCTCTGGGTATCCCAGGTGCCTCTGGGCTGAACCACACCCAAAAGACTAGACCGCACATGCCGTTCTGGGAACCAAAATATGTGGGGGCATCCATCTTGTCCCCATCAATGCACTACAAGTCCAATCCCCAATGTTATCCTATGGGAGTGAGTGAGTCTGGTGCCACAAGCGCCAAGTCTGACTCCAAGTGGGTCTTTGGAGGGGATGGAGAGGCCCTTGAGGGCCATGTAGGTGATCGTGGCCTGGCTCCAGCCTGACATCTTGGAGGGCTGGGGACATGAGGGGCAGGAATCATGACAGCGACGTGGGGCAGGGGGTCCTTGCCTCTGTGCAGTAAACCAAAGAGACTGTGGTTCTGGGCTCTGGAGATGGCGTCTCTCTGACGGCAGCTCATCTGGCCAGATGGGAGAACATCACAGTGGATGCATTGAGCAGACATACCTCGGCCTCAGACAATTGCAAGCTTGGTCAGGAAGTTCTGGAGGAGATCTCTCTTTCGGGGGCTCCTCAAGTAGACCTCTTCACTTCCAGTATCAACCGGAAGTGTGAATTGTTCTGCTCCAGGGAATGTCCTCGTCGGGGAGTTTTGGGCGTGGGGCGCACTTACTGTTGAGTGGATTTTAAACACCATTATTTGACCGGTTCCTGCCAATTGCTGTCATCCCGCTGGTCCTCGGGGAAATCCCGTCTGTACAGGACCGCTCTGATCCTGATCGCCCCGGACTGGGCCTGGAGAATGCGGTATCCGAAGTTGATGGACATGTCCATCTGCCCTCTCTGGCGCTTTCCGAGGAGTGTCGACTTGCTCTCCCAGTCGGAGAGGCGGGTCCTCCATCTGAACCTCACCAGCCTCAACCTTCATGCTTGGTTACTGAGAGGCTGGGATACAAGGAGTGTGAATTGTCGGATGACGTCCTCAATGTGCTTCTTTTATTTGGTGCCACTAGAGGGACCTGGATCCTTTATCCTGTATTCTGTCCTCTGTTCATTGTGTTGGATTTTCTGCTTTCCTTGGTCCAAGCAGGTCGGCACTGTAAAGGATTATCTCGCTGCTATTTCTGTGTTGAAGAGGTTCCCAGAACAGGGCTCATTTTTCACAATCCCCACTCTTATGTAGTTCTTGCAGGGTTTGTATAACCACTTTCCTCCCTGCCAGTATGTAGTTCCGGCTTGGGATTTGAATTTAGTCTTAACATTTCTTACAGGTGCTCTGTTTGTTTGATTCACCCCCCTCAGCCCTCTTCATTCCTGTTCTATTATATTGCTCATCCTTAAGGTGATTTTCCTGTTTGCCATCACTTCCACAAGGCAGTGAGTGAGCTCCAAGCTTTCTGTTTTAACTCCCTATTTGGATTTTTCCAATGAGAAGGTGATTTTGAGATGGAGACCCTCCTTTCTGCTGAAGGTGGTATCGGATGCTCATCTCTCACAAGTTCCATCTTCTGTTCTTCCCTCCACCTCACCCTTCTAAGGCAGAGAAACGATTTCATTGGCTGGATTCAGTACGGGCCCTTAAGTTCTACATGTCTTGTACTAGAGTAGCTAGGAAGGATGACCAGCTTTTTGTTGGTTACTCTGGTTCTCGTGCTGACAGGGCTGTGACCAAATAGACCCTGTCCAGGTGGATCATTCTCTGCACGTCAGAATGCTACGATCGGTCTGGGAAGGATGTTCCTGAGGGTCTCTGGGCTCATTCTACCAGAGAAGTGGCTGTCACCTCTGCCCTGCAGAAGGGAGTCCCGGTCCTGGCCATTTGCTAGGCGGCAACATGGGCATCTCTGCTCACGTTTGCTAAGCATGACTTTGCGGTCCAGGATGCCCATTTTTGTAGGGCAGTCCTTCGGAGTATTCTTGTCTAGGTGGTGTCCCTGCTTTTCCTCTGTCCTGCAGATTATGTACTGTTTTGGGAGTCTATCATAGATGATGAATCCGTGGCAGGAAAGATTCATGTAATGTGGTAGCATTGTAGTAGTTTAACCACAATTGATATTTAAAAAAAAAAAATCATATGCATGTAATAAGTATATTTTCACTGTACAGTACCCTTAGCATGTAATAATTCCCGTAATGGATATTTTTGATGAAACATTTTCTGCTGTAATACCATGCGAGACAAGCTTATAATAGATGTGGCAGCCCTACAGATAAGGGGTGTATTGAAAAAATAACAAACTGACATGTAGGACCTTTGTGCCCCTGCTTTTTATTGCTGCCCGATAGGAAAAAGTAAACCTGTATCTTTTACTATGCATGAGTAACTACGGGCAAAGAAATAATTATTACATAAACATTTCCGTTTTCCAGTAAAAACATTTACTCACTTATATATTTCCAGGCTTGTAATAGGCTTGGATTTTTACTCATAGCAAATAATTTTATTCCCACTTGCAAATCCTATCTGGAACACTGGATGTGGGTGTCTTTGATTTTTTTTTAATGTTATATAAGACAGGAAGATGGTGAGATTGCCCAGTGACAATTTCCATATAAAAATATTTGGTTTGTTTCTTTTATTGTTTAAAGCGCAATTGTTGGCTGCAAAAGGGGTTATCCTGGTGCTTGCTCTGAAGTTTGGGAAGGTATGAATCCTGGTGTCATCACTCTAATATTGCCATCACTCACTGCTAAGCAATAAGTGCACCAGCTCTGCAGTTCTGACCAAAATGAGGCATCGGGGCGGGCAGATTTAAAGGCTGCAAGGGGTTAACAAGATGGTGCATCTCGAACATGTATGGAAACATTGTTGACTTGATTACTGACTCTAAGGAAAGTCTCTTCAAAGCAACCCCCACATTATCAAGGGGAAACCTTTACCCCTTAATAGTACCTCTCTATTGGTGATTCATGACACCATCAAAAGCATATATAATTGTTATTTTTATTCTTTTTAAGAAGTTAGTCACGGCTTTCAAAAAGAAATGTGGCTGCATTGGTACTGCAGTAGAGGACGCAGAATACAGGGAAGTATTTCAACTTAAAGGCGACTAGCCCAAAAACACAGTCCAATTCTTGGTTGAGTGAGTGCTGGCAAATGATGGATAGCTAAAATTCTATGGCTTCTAAATGGCCAGTTGCATAAGATTACATCTGCAATGAATGGGGAGCCATCCTCATCAAAACCTGTAGTGCGCAATTTGTGAAAATGCCCTTCCACAATGTAGAGGACATGGTAGATTAATTTTGCAAAAAGGCACTACCATAATAAATGTGGCTCTGTAGTTAAAGGTAAATTGCACTTCACATAGTAAAACTAAACCGTTTTCCCTCTACAACTTCTATTCTCCTGCATGAAAATTCAACAAATTTGAATGCAAATGGTCTGTCCGAATCTAAATAAATTCCCTCGAGGCAGAAAACGTAGAATTTAGCCCAACATACCCTTTAATGGTAGTTTTGATTTTCGAGAATTCCGGCACACACCTAGGCTGACATAGTGAGCACCGCAAACATTTAGAAACTTGTATCAGCCGAACTTGAGAGATTCATTTTTTAAGGCAATACATGATATCATTATTTCTGTACATGCATATTAGATGTGGAGGCCCAAGTAAATTAACTTTATACATCAGAAAATACAAACATCGATAACAAGCACACCAAAAATGGAACACATGCACAGTCTGGTCAAAGAGAGAAAAGGAATTAAGGGATGTACTTTGCAACACACATGCACCTACACGTACACACAGGACCCTCACCCCCTTGGCACAGTGTTCCATGGTATGAGGCACTAACCATGGTATAAAAAATATTCTGCATGATATGTGGAATATATCACCAAGCTCAAAAAACACCAAAAAAGTTGTATGTAGTGTGAGAAACCTGGAGGTTCTCCTACTGCTATTCCCCATGGAGCCTTTGCGCAGGTGGCCAGGGAAAGGCCATCGCTCTTGGATCCAGACCCTGGAGGTGGACAAGAGCAGGAGGATCACCTAGGTGGAGTGTCTTTGGGGACTGCCAGTGGGGTACCCTTGTGAGAGACAGGGAATCCCTCTTCCCCCTTTCTTAACAATCAGCCGGATCCTAACCTGAACTTTATGGGTTATTGTAAGCCTGTTTTCCTCACTTTGCCTAATGTAACACATGACAATACTGTGACGAGGAAGAGGAGACTAAGGAATGGACATCACACGTTTTCACCACTTCGGTAGTGGGATGAGGAAGCTGCATTTCGAGCATTGGGAAGGTCAGGCATGTCTTCCTAAATCTGGTCAAGCAGATCTAATTGACCAGGCACCGCTGGAGCCGGTTGGAAGGCTGCAGGTACATACAGTGAGAGATGAGGAACACCAGAGAGAGGACTGGGGAAACTGGGAGAAACCTCAGAAGTGTGAGAAGCAGGCAGGCCAGTGCAGCAGGCAGTGTTTACTGGCTCATGGAGCAGAGATAAAAAAAAAAGAAAGAGAGGTTGTACCTAAATTATGGGAACTCCCGTCCCCTGCACACTATCAAATATCTGAAATAACAGATCTATTACTTAACAAAAAGTAATGTGAGATGGTGAGAAGAAATTGAATACGAATCCATTACTCACGGTCTCTAACTTAAAAGTTTAAACATTTTTTTTAAACACAATTTAAACCATGAAATAATTCAAACATGTTATAATACAGTCAAAAGAACCATTCAACAATGGTATTTGTATCACACGATATCTTCAAAATGTATTGTATACAAGTTGGCCCAACGCGTTTCGAGAATTCACTCTTCACCAGGGGCATATAACATAGTTCCATAATTTTTCTCCAAAGAAGAAAATACATGTATAAATTTTAGTACACTGTTATCAGTACAGTTGATTTCAGTACAGTAGAGACATTATACCAAGATTGAGTACACTAGTAAATATTTCGCATAGTCATCAAATTATATTCTTCAAAACCAAGATCTGGTCTAGTGGGTTAGTCCTTCTAAATAAAATACATGGTACCTATATTTTCAAAGGTCAATAAATGGTGTTTATAATAAGTCATTTATCTAATTTTAGTCAAAGGCTGACCTTGTGATAACTAGAGGTAAAATTACAGGTATCTTGGCCAGGACAAGATACCAGCAAGCTCATCAGGGAGTTTCTGGATGGCAGCGATGGTTCGGAGACCTGTGCCAAAAGACCTATAGATATGGTTAAGAATACGAATAAGGATAAGAGACTTCGTTCTCCCACTACCAAGGCTATGATATAACAATAGTACTTACACCCAAAGGTGGAGGATCTAGGTAAGCAGACATTTCACAACAGTACTGATGTTGGGGACACTTTTAAAGCGGGTCCAGGTCTGAAAATCCCTTACACAAGGACTAGAGAGACAAAAGAATACTGGTTGTAAGCAAAGTCAGTTTAAAACTGTCCAATGTGTGTTCTTTCTCCGGCCCTCAACACTCTCCTCACCTGAGCTACTTGTCTCCATGTCTCTGGAATGCAGATGACGTCCGGCCAAATAACCTTTTTCTTTTCTTGGTGGTAAATTCCTGCCGCGAGGAGAAGCCATAGTGAATGCCGGTAAACTGCAGACCTGTGGCTCCTTCCATGAGGAAAGGCCAAAGCAAAGGGAAAAAGCCCGAAGGCTAAAAAAAAACGTTTACGTCGCTGAAAGGTAGAATCTCACTGCTCCAGAAGATGTCACTCCAAGGGTCCCCAATCGAGTACAGGCGAGGTAGAAGGTAAGCAGAGCTCGGATGAATGGAGCGAGCGATATGATCCAGTTGGTGTAAGAATGGAGGGCAGTACCAAACAGAGGTATTTGCCAGATGAGTCCGGGGAAAAATGGAAAGGCGAAAGTCCCAGCCGATGCCGTAACTTGCCGCGGAATGCGGAAAGAAAGGAGAGAGAAAGCAGAGAACGTAAGGTAGGGACAAAGGGGAGAAAAACAGAGCAGGAAAGAAACGGGTCCACCACGAGGGGCGGGGCACCCAGTAACGGAACGAAACCAGGCGGACAGGAAGTCCAATGGAATAGGGGAGAGGAGAGCTTCGGTACGAAGAGAGCAAATGAAACAACTAGCATATCAACCAAACAGGAGAAAGCACACCAAGAGGTTGCAATGCACTGCCCTCTGGGAGAGTGGAAATGAGTACCTCCCAGCAGCGGCCATAATGAGTGACTACTAGACCGGCACCTCACGTTAGGTCGAACATGACATAACCTTTAATGGCGACGTAGCCTACGGAGCAGCCGCCAACGCGGCAGCAACCGCCAGCAGCCACGGTTCATGACGGTATACCCCCTTTTAGTGTGAAATACCCCAGGCTTGCCAGGGTGGAACCGATGGAATCGGTCAAGCAGCCTTGGGGCATAAACGTAAGAAGCAGGTTCCCACGAGTCCTCTGAATCTGGGTACCCCTTCCAAGAAACCAAATACTCCAGACGACCCCGGTAATACCGAGAATCGCGGATGCTAGAGACCTCATACTCGTCTTTTTCATCTCCGTGTAACTTGGTATGACGAAACACCGGTCTACGTGTTTCATCTGGTACATAGGGTTTGGGAAGCGACGAGTGAAAAACGGGGTGAATGCAGCTAAAACGTGAGGGTAGCTTAAGCTTGTACATCACAGGATTAATCTTGGTAAGGATAGGGAAAGGCCCCAAGAAGCGGGGTGATAGCTCGGAAGGACGGACCCATCTGGGCAAGAATCTGGTTGACAGCCATACTTTGGTTCCTGGAGTCCAATTTGGGCATGCCTTACGGTGTATGTTGGCTTGTTCTTTATATCTCTTCTTACTTGCCTCCAAGCAGCGTTTGGCAGTCTTGTGAGCCTCTGCAATGTTAGTCAGGACTGTTTCTGCTGCTGGTGGATTTGGGGAGTATGGGAAAAAGTGATCTTGGATGGACTCCATAAGTGCAAAAGAAAGGGTAAACCCCTATAGCGTAATGTTTGGTGGTGTTATAGTTGAATTGTGCAGTAGGAAGCAACGATACCCAGTTGTTCTGGTGTTGGTTACTGTAACACCTGAGGTATTGTTCAATGTGGCATTTAGCCGTTCGGTCTGCCCGTTGGTCTGGGGGCGAAAACCCGATGACAAAGCTCTTTCGATACCTACCCGGTTACAGAGGGCTTTCCAAAACTTAGAGATGTACTGGCTACCACGGTCCGAGATGATCTTATCCGGGAGGCCATGTAACTGGAAGATGTCTTCGGCAAAAACGTCCGCCATAACTGCTGCTGGGGGCAGACCTGGTAAAGGGGAGAAATGCACCATTTTAGTTAGAGTATCCACTGTCACCATGACACACGTACAGGAGTCTGATATGGGGAGGTCCACCACAAAGTCTGTGAATATAAGCCCCCACGGGCGTGTTGGTAATTCTGCTTGGGTAAGGAGTCCTAGGGGCTTGCCTGTTGGATATTTGGTCATAGCGCAGACAGGACATGCCTTAAGGTAGTCTTTCAAATCTCTTCTCATGATTGGCCAAAAGAAAGATCTTACAATGAGTTCAGTAGTATTGGTTTGTCCTCTATGTTCAGCGATTAAGCTGTCGTGACACCAGCTAATTATCTCCCTGCGCAAAGGACCTGAAGGTATTAAAAGTCTATTTTTGTAGAACAACAAACCGTCCTTCTCCACGTAAGGCGTCCTCTTGGAACTGAGTAGAACAGGAAACTCTGATACCTGGGCTTTTTTGACATCTTGGAGGAATTAATTGACATGAGCAAGTATTCTGTTCCTGGGAAACATTAGCTCCCTCGGGTGTGTTAAGTTGCCTTTAACAGAGTCCTTGCGAGAAAGCGCATCTGCCAGCATGTTGTTAGCACCCGAAAGATCAGTAATCTGAAAGTTGTATTGAGCGAAAAAATTGGCCCAACAGGCTTGTCGCGCATTGGAACATTCCATGGACTGCAAAACTCAGGTTCTTATGGTCGGTTCTGATTATGAATGCATGACGAGCCCCTAACGGATGATGCCATTCTTCACATGCTTGTGTCATAGCGAGATTCGAGCACAGAATAGTTCAACTGACTAGAGGATAGATTCCTTGAGAGGTAAGCGACGGGATGTTCGAGTCCGTCTTCTAGTTGAAGAAGAACAGCCCTATAGCTGCTGCAGAGGCAGCGGTTTCAACAATAAACTGTTTAGACTGATCGGGATGCCGTAGTATCGGAGCAGAACCGAAGAGGTTCTTGAGATGGCGAAAACTCTGTTCAGCCTCTGTGGAACAAAGAAAAACGCTGGGCCTTTCTTTAAGTAATGAGGTGATGGGGAGAACGGTTTCTGAGAAAGTGGGAATGAATCGTCTGTGGAAATTCGACAGCCCAAGAAACCTTTGAACTTCCTTAACAGACGAAGGAGCTGGCCAATCCAATATTGCAGATACCTTGCATGGATCCATAGAGATTCCTTCTTCAGTCAATACACAACCTAAGTAGGGGATGGAAGATGCCCCAAAAACACATTTCTCAGGCTTAGCAAGTAAGTGATTTTTCTGAAGGCGGTCCAGCGCTTTGGTGACACGGAGGGCATGATCGCTCTGGTTTGTAGAAAAGACCAGAAAATCATCGAGATATATGATGACTGATACAAAGAGTAAATCCGAGAACATCCGGTACATAAACCGCTAGAATACAGCCGGTGCGTTCACCAGACTAAACGGCATGACTTTGTATTCAAATAACCCAAATGAGGTACGGAAAGCCGTCTTCCATTCGTCCCCTACAGCTATGCGAAGCAGATGGTAGGCATTTCTGAGATCTAGTTTGGTGAAAATCTGCGCACCCCGTACAGCCCGATAATGTCAGTTATCAAAGGCATCTGGTAACGGTCACGGACTGTGACCTTTTTAAGACCTAAATAGTCAACGCAGGGCCTGAGTTCAGCCGAGTCCTTTTTTGAGATGAAAAATAGGGAGGCTCCTGCCGGGGATTTGGAAGGTTGGATAAGTCCATTTTGCATGTTGGTATCCAAGTAGTTTCGCAGTGCTTGCTTTTCTGTTTGTGAAAGGGAAAACATCCGACCAAACGGAACCAACGCATTGGGTTCCAGATCTATAGAGCAATCTGCTGGTCGATGAAGGACTAACGTGGCAGGATTCATCTCAACAAAGACTTGGTGATAGTGAGAACAGTATCTAGGTAATACGTGCACCCCAATGCGGTCTTCCAGAGAAGTCATTGTGGCTTGTATCTCACTATACTTGGTCTGAGGAAGGCAATGCTGTTTACAATACGCTGATCTGAAGCACAACTGATTAATCCCCTAGTTGATCTGGGGATTATGACTTCTGAGCCAAGTGATCCCTAATATGATAGGCAAATGGACATCTCGAATGATATCGTGTTATGTCACGCGGGAGACGGGGGTCTGCCGCTCTCTTCCCCTCCTGGCGGGTCTATCCGCGCATCTGCTTCCGGGGGCTCGCCGGGAGGGGAGTGGCGGGCTACAGGGCTGGCGGCCTTCGGCGCATGCGCGGAAGGCCTCTCTCTCGGCTCCGCGCATGCGCCGTGGGCCGAACTCATCTCCCTAGCGGGGCTTGCTTCTCAAGCCTCGTTATGGGTCCGCCGGCGTCCGGAAACGGAACGGCTTGCGTCCCAGGCCTTTCGGGCGCCGGCGGCCCATAAAAGAGGCCGCAATTCACAGCGAGTCGCGTCTCAACGCGGTTCGCTTCGCTCGCCTCGTTGTTCCTGCCTCTTACTTACCTGCGGCCTGTCCTGGGCCAGCTTGCCTCCTGCACTTACCTGTGGCCTGTCCTGGACCAGCTCTCTTCCAGCCTTACCTGTGGCCTGTCCTGGGTCAGCTTACCTCCATTCCTTACCCGTGGCCTGTCCTGGGTCAGCTTACCTTCAGTACTTACCTGTGGCCTGTCCTGGGTCAGCCTACCACCTGCCTTTACTTGTGGCCTGTCCTGGGTCAGCCCATCTCCAGCCCTTACCTGTGGCCTGTCCTGGGTCAGCCAGTCTCCAGCCCATACCTGTGGCTTGTCTTGAGCCAGCCTGCCCCCAGCCTTACCTGTGGCCTGTCCTGGGTCAGCCAGTCTCCAGCCCATACCTGTGGCTTGTCTTGAGCCAGCCTGCCTCCAGCCTTACCTGTGGCCAGTCCTGGGTCAGCCTACCTCCAGCACTTTCCTGTGGCCTGTCTTGAGCCAACCTACCTCCAGCCTTACCTGGGGCCTGTCCTGAGCCTGCCTGCCTCCAGCCCTGACTTGTTGTCGGCACTGGGTCTGCCCATCTTCAGACTTACCCGGGACTTGCCCAGTACCAGCTAGCCTCCAGCTGTTCTCTCTCTTCCTGTTTTGCCTACCTCCGAACCTAATCCTGCAAACCTCTGGAACTATCAGCACCAACCGGACTTTTCTATCAACTGTAATACCTCTCTGTTACATTGGTTCCGGAAGATTCATGAGATCTACAATCGGCTCTACGTGAACTACAGTGTCACCAACCTGAGCCATCAACCCTCGAGTCACGCTCATCTGGCGAGTACTTATCGTGACATTGGGGGTCGGTCCAACCTTCACCCAGTACCTCTTTTGGGTGGTGGAGGGGCTGATTCCTCGTGCCGCTAATTCATCAGTTCCTGGACTCCAGACTGGCGACCTCAGCAAGACCAACCACCAAGATTACAGGTACGCGGTCCTCTCGGGCCGATCAGCTTAACATATCGAACCTAAGGACCTCAGAATGCTGAAAGATAGTAACGGGCAAATCTTCTGTGGTATGAGTTATGGGACCTGAAGAAAGGGGGAGCCATCCACTCCTTCTACCTTTTTGCCCCTCTTTGCGAGCTAATCTCTGAAGACCCACCTTATCGGCCCATAGAGTATCGACAAAATTGCCTGCGGCACCGCAATCGAGAAGAGCTACAGACTCCACTGGCTTGTGGTTGATGTCCAAGAGAACAGCGATAACCATCAACCTGGAATCCTCCTTGGTTTCTGCTGCTGAGACAGAGTGTGAGACATAGGGACAAACACTTGTGGTAGATAACCCCCGGAGACTGGTCCCTATTGGGGCCGGGGGAGACCGTTTCCCGACCGTTTGGTTGGCACCTCAGAACAATCTTTGAGATGTTTGTCAGATCCACAGTAAGGACAAAGTCCTTTCTCCTTCCGACGTCATCTTTCTTCAGTGGAGAGTGGCGCCCTGGTAGCGCCAATCTGCATTGGTTCTTCATGGGTGCACGAGGGAGAGTGTCACAGGTAGGCACCACTTTTTCCGTTTGACGGGGGAATTCAGCCCCCTGACATTATAGGATAGTACTTTGAAAACAAAACATTAAATAAACAACCTCTGACCTGTAGAATGTGTTCCTTAATTTTTGTAACAATAGCCGTCTCCGAGATAACTGCCACCTACGCCCCCCTCTTCCCCAACCATAACCCCAAAACAGTCCCTCTCAGGACCAGTCCAAATATCCTATGATATCCTCGGGGACCATCACAAGGCTAGGGCCTAGTACAATACTTAAGGTCACTCCGTTGGGAAGCATTCTAACCATTCCCTCAGATTCCAAGACCTTCTCCGCCAGCATGTTCCTCCTGGCTTCTCAACTATCCTGCCCCCTCATGTCTCACGAGTTCCTTGTTATGCAAGCACCTCCTTTCTCTCAAGCTACCCCATCCCCTCCCCGCCTCCCTCCGCACCTCTCGCTGGTCCTCACCCCAACAGGCCTTTCATTTTGCCCCTCTGTCACCTTTTTTTCCCTTGCATCATGGACCATTCCCATTGCCTCATTCCACGCTGGGAGGAGGGCTTTGAACTTCTTCCTCCAGGTTCAACAGCACCAGCCCTTCAGCTCATGATGTTCTACGGTGTTGCACGCCTTCCAAGCTGAAGAGCAGTCCAAACGGAAAAGTCAATTTATATTAAACCTGTTTTGAGATCAAGGCGCAAGTGACCTCTGTCCCATATCTCTTCGCTTCTGCAAGGTTGCCAGGGCCAAATCTTGATAGCTGAACTTGTATCCCATTCACTGGGATGTTACCCTCCGTTCTTGCTGCACGCAAAATGTTCTTTTGTAATCCATATGAGGTTAGAGCCACAAGCATGTCTCTAGGCCTTGCCCCTGGGTCTCTCCTCCTAGGGTACACTCTATGGATACGGTCAATTTCAATGTTCTCCGGCGGTACTTCTGTTAGTAAGTTTCTGAAACATTTTTTTTTTTAAATAATTTTATAAATTTTATTCAAACAATACAAGCCAAACTTGCGGTGCACATAATAACAACTTAAACATACTTTGCTTCATCATGTCCACCGCTTCTCCCTTCCCCCCACGCCCCTTTCGAGCCTATTCCCTATCGTTAACTGTTTCCGCACCTTTATGATTGGGATTCTTCTCCCGTGATTTCCGTTGGGTCTAGCGTTGGCCCAAATAATTCTGCTATTAAGAGTTTCCAGGCCATCGGGGTCTCTGTTTCTTCCTCCCCCCAACATTGCTTGCTTCTTGCCACACCATGGTTTCTGCATCAGCCCATTTCTGTAAATCTTTCCACCACGTTTCTAGTCGCAGTCTATGGCATGCCTTCCACCCCATAGCAATTCTCCTCTTCCGCGAGTACGTACGCTAAATCTTTTAGTTTACTCACATGCTTAAGTTTACGCGCTCTAGGAAACTCTCCTATCAAGCAGGCCCACACTGTGTCCACCACAATCCTGATGCCCTTTTCCGCTAGCTTGAGTGCCACTTCCCCCCAAAAATGCACAATGATTGGACATGACCAAAACATATGCACCATTCCGGCATTTTTTTCATCGCATTTGGGACATGCTTGCCGACTTGCATTTTTTAATTTAGCTATTCTCTGGGGTGTCATATACGCCCTATGTGTATTGCATCTGTTGTAAACTCGCGTTCCTTGACAACTTTTTGTGATACCCCTGGGCCCGTTCCCACATCTCATCACTCATTGTGGCTCCCACCTCCTCCTCCCAATCCCGTCTCTGTTGTACCACTTCCTTTCCCACTTTGGACATCATCATCTCATATATTCTGGATGTCTCATGTCCCCCCCCCCCTCTGCTATGTCAAATATTGTATCTATGGTGGTGTCTGGTTCTTCTCCTAGTACCTCCTCAGACCATGTCTCCTTGATTCTCCGCACTCCTCTATGGTATGTGATATACTGGCCTGTATGTAACCCTGTTTCCTCCCCCAACACTTGAAAGTCTATTATGGTTCCCTCTTTCCATGTCACCCATTGTTGCTATCCCTACCGGCTCCCAGTGTTTCCTAATCATCATCTCTAGTTGCTTTTCACTACCCGCTAGCGCCACCTGCGGGGAGCACGTGAACGGGTTCTCCATCAGCTGGCAGGCCCTATGCCACATCTTCCAGCCAAGTATCATCTTTGGGCACCCTTCTATATCTGCCCTGGGCAGCCACATCATTTCTTTTAAGTAGTGTGGAGCACAGTCCTGTCGAAACAGCCTGGACTCAGAATTCGTCTCTTCAGAGAGCCATTTAGCTACATATTGCAGCTGGCTTGCTATGTAATAAATTTCATAATTTGGCAGTTTTATGCCCCCTTTCTCATGTGAGTTTTGTAACTTCCAGAGGGCCACCCTATTTCTTGTTCCATGCCACAGGAAATCCCTGCATATGCTGTCTAACCTGGTAAAGAACCTCCTTGCTATGAGGTATGGTACAAGGCATAAATTAGTTTTCAAAAATTGATTAGCAGAATTTGCTCATTAAAATATGTTTGATTAGCAAATAAACCTATTTGATTAGCAATTTTGTACTGCTATTTTAAATGTCACCAGAAGTTAGTTTTACCCCAAGACATACAATTAGCAAGAATACGGCATTTCTATGTACCTCCTGAAGTAATACATTTGTGCAATGAGTGTAAAATGTAAAGGTTCACTGCATGAATGGACTACATAAATAGATCTGATAAAAAAGCTCTGTAAACATTTTTCAGTTCTAAGCTCTGTGCAGAGTGATGGGCTCAGACCAATCCAGTGACCTGACAGCTACATGACTTTGCCCTGCACTCTGGCCGGGACAGGCCTTAGGTGAACCACCAGTGAAGGCAAGTGGCAGAGCGTGCCACCATCGCACATCATTGCATATCAGACTGAGGAGGGTATCAGTCTCCATGTTGTTCAGTTATTTATCTTGCACTGCAGGAATAAATATGTATTGCCCGGGCTGCTGCTACAGAGCAGTGACAAATGTTGCCTACCAGCTCTGTGTGATTACCTTCTGTGAAGGTAGGTAATTGGTGTTAACTTCCGCTCAGAATGATACATTTTTAACATTTGAACATCTTTCCAGCTTGTGCTGTTGGGTGGGTTGTGTATTTTAGAACGCTCCAGTGGTGCCAACAATGTATGTTTTGTATTTTCCTGTGATGTAATTTTTATGCAAAGCATTAGTTTTGAAAAACCCTACTTCTTTTTGGCCACAAAATGTTGGCAAGTATGCTGCAGGCCTGGGTGCTTGGAAATTGGCAGAAATAATATTTCTCACGTCCGTTCGGGCGGAAGAAATAAATATTATTTCCAGCCACTTTCTAAGCACCTAGGCCTGCAGTAATAACATAGCCTGGTTGCAGAGGGCATTTTTTTTCAGTCTTGTGATTAAAGCTTGAATCACGAGACTGAAAGAAAATTAAAAATGCCCTATGCAAGCAGGCTACGTTATTACTGCAGGCATGGGTGTTTGGAAAGTAGCAGTAAATAATAAATCTCCTGCCCATATGGGCGGGAGAAATATTATTTACCACCACTTTCTAAGCACCCAGGCCTGCAGTAATAACAGCCTGCTTGTAGAGGGCATTTCAAATATTCCTTCCTTCTTGTGAATCGCGAGAAGGAAAGAATATTTGAAAGGCGATCTGCCAGCATGCCATTTTACTGTGGGGCTGGGTACTAGCAAGTGGCTGGAATTAATATTTCTCGTGGCCACTTGCTAACACCCAGCCACGCAGACAAGGGGCGCCCCCTCCTCCACCCTCCCCAAAGCTCCTGCTGAAGTCTTCTTCGCGTGACTTCGCTGCCGCTCCCGGGCTGGGCTCATACATTGATACAATTTATTTGGCCCAGCCCGGGAGCTGCTGCCTGCACACTGTCAGTGCACCGAGCGTAGAGTTTAAATAAATGGGCACAGTAATCTGTGCCTTTTAAACTCTGCGCTCGGTGCCATAAATCATATCGCAGTTTCTGCGACATATTAAATTTAAAACGCAAACCAGCGGTATCGTATCGCAAATTGCGATGCAATACCGCTTATTTTATGCCTTGTGCTATGTTCCCAAAGTAATGCAAGAGTCTAGGAAGGACCACCATCTTCAGCATTGCCCCACGCCCCATCATTGCTAGAGGTAGCTTCACCCAAAACTTCATACTGTTTTTTCAATTTTCTTGATCGCTACCTTTGTATTATTCTGATGCTCCTCATCCACTGTATGGTATATGTCTATCCCAAGATATCTAAATGTGCTAACCTCCCATGGTATCTGTAGCACCAATAGCTGTTTTAGCGGAATTCCTTTATACCTTCCCAGTGGGAATATACTAGATTTTTGTGGGTTTACAGCTATGCCAGACAGCCTTGCGTATCTATCCATCACCTCCAGAATGTACTGGAGGTTTTCTTCCGGGTGTCGTAAATACAGCAGCATGTCATCCGCATACAAGGAGATTAGGTGTGGTTCCCCTCCCACGGCGATGCCTATCATGTCGTACTGTTGTCTCAGGTATATCCCCAGGGGTTCCAGGGCCAAAATATCTAGTGCCCCTGCACAGTTGCCACCTCTCTGATATCACTGCTCCTGTTTTAACTCTTGCCAACGACTCACTATATAACATTTTTGCCCACCGCAGATACCCGGACCCCATTCCATAACCCGCCATCAGCCATGGCCATTTAACCGAGTCAAAGGCCTTTATTGCGTCCAGCGATACAATTGCCAGTTCACCCTCATCCTGACTTACATGCTCAGTGACTCAATGTAGTCGTCGAAGATTATTGGATATGTTCCTGTTTGGGACATAGCCAGTCTGATCTGGGTGTATTAGTTTACCAATAACCCTTCTTAGTTTGTTTGCCAAGACGGCTGTCAGTATTTTACTGTCCTGATTCAGCATTGATAGGGGCCTAAATGAGCCACAATTGTGACCAGGCTTATTAGGCTTGGGAAGCGGTGTAATTATCGCTTCTCTGTGGGACTCTGGCAACCTTCCTGCTTCATATGCTTCATATGCCTCATTAAGCATCTCTAATAGTGGGGGGGGCACCTCCTCCTTATATGTTTGTTTTATAGAATTCGCTAGGGAATCCATCAGACCCGGTGTCTTGCTGGTGGGCAACTGCCTCACTACTACTTCTAATTCCTCTGAAGTGATCGGAGCGTCCAGCTCCTCTTGTTCTTCAGCACTGATCTGCGGCAGTCCTATGTCCTCCAGCTTTTCTGTTATTTCTGTGCAATCGCACTCCTACTTGTCTCTGTATAGGAGTCTGTAATAATCTGCAAATTCCTGATTCACTACTTCTTGAGTATCCACTATGTTCCCATCTTCACCAGTTATTGTTGTAATTATGAGCCTGGGGGGTCTCACTCTTGTATAACCATGCCAAGACCCTCCCTGGTTTGTCCCCTCCTGCGTGCTGTCTCTCTATGTACTTTTCATAGTTAAGGTTACACAGTCTCTCCCAATACCCCGCACATTTTTGCTGCAGTCCAAGTATTTTCCCATTGTCTTCATTTGTATTACCTTCTCCTCTTAACGCCCTTTCCAACTCCTTCTCCTTCTCCGTATCCTGTAGGTCAGCCAGAACCCCTCCTTGTTCCCTTTGGATTTTGCTATAGCTACCCCTCTCATCACCACTTTAAAGGCCTCCCAGAGCGTACCTGCTGAATCCACACTGCCAGTATTGGTCTCGAAGTAGTTTATAATCTCCTCCCTCATATCCTCCCTAGAAATGGTGTCTTTTCGCGCCTCTGCTCTGAGGCGCTATTTCGGAATCTTTGCTCTCGGGGGTCGGTACTGCCACCTCAGGATTAATGGCGAGTGGTCTGAGAGGACCCTAGCCTTGTATTCTGTCTGGGTAATTTCTATCATTAGCTCCCGTGTGGCAAATTTATAGTCCAGCCTAGTATGTAAATTTTGTGGAGCTGAATAGTGTGAATATTGTCTCTCATGGGGGTGGTGTGCCCTCCATACGTCCTCGAACCTGAAATCCTCCAGCAGTGTCTGCAGCGTCCTAGCGGCTGGGACAGGGCTATCCATTTTACCATCTGATCCGTCTACCTTAGGGTTTAACACGCAATTAAAGTCCCCGCCCCAGATCACTGCCTTTCCTACACAAGGTTCTAAAATATGCTGTTGTGTTTTGGTTCGGGGAATACGTGTTTATAATGCTTATCTCCCTGTTTTCCACCAATCTCCTCATTATGACCATCCTACCATCCGGCTCCACTATCGTCTAACAGCTGGAACGGGACATGCGGCGCCACCCATATGATCACTCCCCTAGCTTAAGCTGAAAATGCTGCACCCACCACAGTCCCTCTCCACTTCTTCCAGATCATCTCCATCGTATCCTGAATCAGGTGAGTCTCCTGCAGCAGGGCTATATCTATTTTTTGCCTGCGTAGGTACAGCATGACCTTGTTCCTCTTTAGATAGCTGTTAAGCCCCCTGACATTCCAAGTAATTATCTTAAGATCCCCCATGGCTTGTAAGGGTCCCTCTCCTCCCACCACAAGTGCAGTCCAAGACCAAATGTATTTCCCTTCCGTGTAGGCTCGTTTCCCATCTTAAACTCCCTTTAACTAAAAACATAACAAACACCCAAACTTCCCTTCCCTACCCCAATTCACTCCCCTGTGTCCCCTCCCCCCTCAACACCCGCCCCAACTGTTGCCCAGCTCCATCCCTGGATCTCAGGCACTCCTGCATCTAGCCCTTTCCTGGCAATAGCCTGTACTCGCGGCTCAGCAGGGTGAAGTTGCCCCAATGGCTGTCCTACTACTACTTCCGGGGGGGTGGGTTGCATCCATTCTGCTGCTCCTGTTTGCTTTTAATTCAGCGCACTTAGTGCTACACAATTTACTTGTGCATCTTATATTCTAGTCCAACAAATTCAAAAGTCCCATGTTACAATTTTCAATATTATCTGTCTTCGCCCCTCTTGTGTTATCCATACCACTGTCTTTTCGAGGCCTCCTCCCACTCATCCTGTTATTATACATGGCGTATCCCCATCACTTATCGTGATCCTCACGATCTTGCTTCTCAACTTGTTCTGGGCAGCCCTGCGTATCCAGCCATGTCGCTGCTTCCTCCGGGGTGTAAAAAAAAAAAAACACCCTGCTTTTGTGCAGGACTTTGAGTTTCGCAGGATACAAAAGCATGTACTTGATCCCAGCTGTGCGCAGTCTCCTCTTGACCGCCACATAGCTATATCGCTGCCTCTGCACCAGCATGGTGTAATCAGGATATGACGTGATGTTTGCAGATGCCCTCTTTATCGTTCCACCTTTGCGAAGCAAGATCTTCTCTCTGTCTCTGTAGTTCAGGATCTTAGCTATTATTGCCCGGGGGGAAGAGGGGACTCAAGGTCATGGTTTCCTCATCAGGGGCTTGTCTGCTCGTTCAACAGTAAATCCTTGTGAGAGCTGATTGGCTCCTATCTCTTGCAGGATCATATTCTCCACATAGTCCGTGGGGTCCTGGCCTTCCTCTCCCTCCGGCAGGCCGACCACTCATATGTTGTTACTTCTCGCCCTTCCCTCAGCCTCCTCCGCACGGTTCTCGAGGTTAGCCACCTGTTGCTTCAATATGTGGACCTCTTTAGCATTACCTGCGCTGGTTTCTGTGTTGGTTTTCACCGCGCTCTCTAGACTGCTTGTTCTTTCCACCAGCGCTCTCACATCTTGCCGCAGCAAGGTGGCCTCTATTCCCACTGCATCTATTTTGTTTTCCAGAGCAGTCCTCGGGTCCCCCATTGCTGTCCCCATGAGGCTTTTAACTCACTGATGGCTGTTAGGATCAGACGGTCTTCTTTGGCTGGGGTATCTTCTACAGATGCTGTCACCGCGCCTTGTGCCAGGCCGAGTCTGTTGCGTCTTAGTAAAAAAGTCCATTGTGGGCTGCTTGCTCTTGGCTTTGACTCCTCATCAACATTGCGCAGCCCTGTCTATATTTCAGGGTCTAGCTCCTTTGTGGCGTACGAGTCTTGCTTCCCTGTTCTTCTATAGCGCCCCAGGGATAGTTGATGCTTAAGAGTGTTTTCCTCAGGGGGCTGCAGCAAGCCTTAGTATGCACTCTCTGTACTGTGCCCCGAGTGGGTTGTGTCCTCCCACGTCTCTGTCCGCTGCTATTTCTGCAGTTAGGCACTCTCTAGCTCTTGGCAGTACCTCTTGTCACCTGTGCGTTCTGTGGTCCATGAGCCTGTATCAGTGTTCATGCAGGTCCTGCTAGCGTGTTTTTATGGATCAGGCCTTAAGGCATGGGTCCTAGCAGAGTGGGTAGAACCTCTCCAATCCAATTAATTGAAGTGCCGGCATCCGTGTCCGCGGGACCCCGATCAATGTTTTGTTCGTGTGGGGTATTCCTTCCTCTCAGCAGAGTGGCAGGGACACGCAATCACTGTTTTCCAAATCGCCCTCCGAGGCTCCTTTGTTCAGGGGACGACGGCCATTTTAATTTTTATTCCTCAGTTGTCGACCGGAGCTTCTGTCATCCATAACTTCAGTTATACATGTCCCCTCTGCATGGAACCACTCTCCTCTAGACGTGCTCAGTCTCATGCAGCAGCTTGTATCTTTTCTCATCGGTTTGCAAGGTTTAAAAGATTGCGCTTCCATCGGATCATTTGCTGGATATTGGAGCTCAGGATACGTGCAGCCTACTCCATGGCTGTCTAGCCACGCCCGTCTGCTTGAATATAGTTGTATTGTCTCCCACCTTGGCACTACATTCAGGGCTAACCAGTCCTCAGTAGTACCTATACATTGGGATCACGAGGGGTGTATCTCACGCAGGGCAGTCACCTTCCTGTGTGTGGGCCCTGTGGTATTGTGTGGTGTCTGCAGCCATGCACAATATGTGGGTGAAGTTTACACTCGGCAATCACTGTGGGCTTTCCTCGCAAGCCTGATCTTTGTGGAAGGCTCCAGCTGACTCGCTGCGCCAGAGCGAGAGACAATGTATCATACTCTGGAGCGCTTATTCCTCCAGCAGTACATCTACGCGCCGGGCTCCTGTGTACTTGTATGCCTCCAGTATCGTGGCCGCCCAGGGAGACTTTGTTGCTGTGTCCTTAGCGTCAGCCGGGGAGCGGCTGTTCAAAGCGGCTTGTGGGACACTTCTCATGACAGTAGCAAAGGGAAATCCCTTTTTGCTCGAGTGATACAGATTCCTGTACAGTTCCAGGCTGCACCGGGGTGCCGTCTCTTGTGCACCGCTGTTACAGGGCGTGCGACAGATGCTTCTTGGAGGTTGTATGGGCGCACGCACACATACCAGCTGCAATTTCCTCTCTGTCATTTCGGGCGCCCGTCTAATCTCTACGCATTCCGGCAAGAAGGGGCTGCCTCCATAAGTATATCCACTCCGGTGTTGGGGCACAATTCGCTCTCTTCCATCTCCTCCTCCCGGGGCTTACACTGTGCAGTGTCTCTCGCCAGCATGCATGGTTGTAGCCTCCTGCTGTATTAGGCGTGTACAGCTAACCGCCGCTGTAGTCCGCTCCGGACGCGCTCCGTCGACTTTCAAGCCGTTCCTTTGTCCTCTGTTACATGGGTGCCATTTTAAGTGCCTCGTATCGGAGCTTCTTCTGGGCAATTCTTAAGATATTTGCAGTTCTGCTTCACTGTTCTGCATCAGAGTATGCTCAGCATGTGCACCCCATGTTCCCACAGCAGCAATTAAGTTTATATCTCAAAAACCACAGATTTCATGAGTGCTCTTGCAGGATAATTGTCGGATCATCAGGAGCAGCATAGAAACACGACCTAGTCCATGGTTCCTTAGCCACGCCCCCCAAGTTTCTGAAACATTGTTGAACCATACCCTTTAAATCCGCAGCCAGAACTGACTCACTTAAGCCTTTGACCCTATTATTTGACTTCCTTGAGCAGTTCTCCAGATCCTCTGCTTGTATCTCTAGATTATGTGAGGCTCTGGCCAATTGCTCTAATATTTCACTATTCTGGCGCACTTCATCCGATATCTCTGCTAAGCCTTGCTCTGTGACATCCACTCTTCTGCCCAGCTCTTTCATTTCCCTCTTAACTTCCATCATTGAATTTCTTGGCTCTTCTCTTAATGAAGTAAACTGTTGTTGAAAGTTATTTGTATTTCTCCCTTCCGTTTCGCGAAGGCCTTCTAAGTCCTCCTTACTGAAAGCCATTTCTCATCTCTCCATTGTATCCCCTTTCTGTTCTTCTCCTTCTTTCTTCTTAGCCCCAGTCTTTGCCTCCCCACTCTTTTTCCAATACCACTCTATTTGGCCCTCCTGCTCCTCTTGGGATTCTATTCTTTTGGCCAATATGCCCTTTTCTTTAGGTCTTGGCATCTGGGAGGTGTCACTCACTTGTTCATAATTGCTTTCCTCCACCTCTCTCAGCCTCCGGGCATCTTCCACTCCAGGATGAGAGCCAGTTCTTCACTTCTCAAAGTCTTCTAATTTTTCCCCCTTAAGTTATGAACTCAATTGCCTGTTTAAGTTGTGCTCTAATTGTCTCCATACACCCAGAATTCTTCTTATTCTCTCCTTTTAGCCCCCCACAGTCCCTTGTCATCACTGGCACCAATTGTTTTGAGGATACCTCAATTTTGGTCCTTTCTTTTTTTTCTTCTGGGTTGCCCACTCTCCAATATGGGGGGAGTTTCTCCTTATATTTGCACCAATTGCTTAATGTATCTAGAATTTATCAATTTCCAGTGCTCCTAACGGGTAGCCAAATTACCCCTTTGTCTGTATCTACCCCCCCTTTTTACCCCCTTCCTTCTCTTACCACCTTTAACTGGGTGGCATCAGTCTGAGGGATATATCTGCAGCGTGCTGTAGATCAGTTTCTACAATCTGACCTTCCGTGCACACGCAAACGCTGGCCTTGCACAGGTTCTTCTGTCAGCAGTCTATCCTGTGCCGTTTAAGTGTCTCTGCGAGGTGGCCTGCGGGCCGGGGACGCCTTAGTACTTGTCCTGTCCCCGTCTCTCGACGCTGGCATACACCTCCTTTACTGGCTCTGCATGAGGGGCGTGCCCCGTTTGCTTCACCCTCCAAACCTTTTCACACTGCTCCCTCAGCTGCCAAAGCTTTCTGGACACCCAGGGAGGGAGTAGGGGGGGGGGCTGAGAATGTCCCCCAGGGCTTGCCTGCTTCTTCCTTCTGGTGAGGGTTCCCCCTGCTTCCACCGTCCTTCACTGCAACCACGTGCGGGCTGACACGTGCTATGGGGAGGGGGCAAGCAAATCACCCAGCAACTTTCTTGCTTGCTTCCTTCTCATGCAGGCTCTCGCGCTGTCATCCAGCCCGCGTCAAAGTTTTATATGCGGAATTGCTTCTTCGGCCAGGAGCGCATCCAAGGACTGTACGTCATTACCCACTGGCGGTCATCTTAGAATCCCCACCAACAACTATTTTAATTGGTACTTGAAGATACAGATACATTGTGCCCGGTCAATAACTCCTGCTGTGACCTTGATGGAATACATATGGGCTAACCCAGACTATATGTTCTCTCCATATTTCCATTTATAAACCGATCTGAATCTTGGCATGGACTCTGGAAGGGATGGTGACCTCTTCATCCTGATATAAATCATTCCCTACTGCTCCCTGGTTACTCTCATGGAGACTTTGGACGTAAACACCAGGCTCTCTACCCCTGACATTCTGGATGGCAGTCGGTAACCTCTGTATTAGTGTCTGTAGGATCTCACAATGAAACCACGTGCCACAGATGGCTCAAAGAATACTCTGAGAATACTCTGAATTGCAGTAGGGTTTTGAAGGGCTTTTATTTGATCTTTTAGGTCTGTATGGCCGTCCCTCTCACTCTTGTCTAGAAGGCACGATCCTCTCTAGCCTAGGCATCTCTACTCGCCAGGTTAATATATACGGAATATTGACCCCTAATGTCTAGTTTCTGACTTATGGTAGAGGTGAATATCTAAATGCAGAATGCCTTAATTGTCTAACCTCCCTCAGGGACTTCCTAGACGGACACTACACTATCCTGGAGTTAGTTATCTAAAAAAGGATATTGGATTGTGTGCCTTTCATACACTCTGTCCGATTCGGTCTCCTTACTATTACCCCTCCCCCAACCACCCCCCATGTACTCCTCTCACTTCCTGACGTTTCCCTTTCTGATCTTCTCCCTAGGACTCTTCGACTTCCTTTATTGCTTACATCATCCCCCTCTGTCCCTCCAGTGTCTCTCCTAAGTCTTGCCTCCACCATTCGATGTTACTCCTCCCTCATTCACACTACTCTTCCACCTCTGCACTACTATGACTCCCACCTCCACTGTATTATATAACTATAGACAGTTGCCCTAGGGATTGATGGACTATTTACAATACCCTTGCTTCCTCTCACACAGCAACCCATAGAATACAGCTGAGTGCCCCAAAAAATGTGGTCCAGCTGTCACATAGCCACTGACCTAGCAGTCTTTCTTATGCCGTTGCAATATGTGCTGCATTAACTATGTGCTGCATAATTTAAAATACTTCAAACTAGTCCTCTGCTTATCACAGAATGCCAATTACTGTTTACTCGCATTGTATTGCTCCTTTTATTTACATGTTGGTACAGACTACGTTCTTTCGAAGGAAGTTCATCCACCACAGCGCTTTGAGGCCATACCAATGGCAGTAGGCGCTATATAAATATAAAATAACATATCACCCTCACCCTGCACTAATTACACTGGCTCCCCATCCCGGCTAGGATCCGGTCAAAATTGCATACCTCACCTACAAGGCAACCACCGCTGGTACAATGGCCTATTGACAACTGAAATAAAAGCAATTGACTGCATCCTGTCCTCGCTCAGTAAGATCATCTCCACACTGAAAACCTGATTGTCTCAAAAGGAGAAAATTGGAAAACAGTCCTTCTCATGCTATGCTCTAGTGCTCTGGAACTCAAACCCGGTGGCAATTCAAACTGCTCCAAGTTTAGGAAAGAGCAGGAGACAAAGCTCTTCCAACAACACCTTGGTGTAATCTAGATTCAGGCTATCTTTTGCACACCCCTATCTGTATATTGTAATGTCATAATTATTAATAATACTTACTTGATGACTTGTTACATTCTCGCTAGCAATGTTCTGCTCTGTGTCCTGTTCAGCGCTCACATATATAATAATACTACAAACATATCAACTGACAAGGAAAGCCAGAGGTTTTGACATCTGGGCAAAATGGGGTGAATACTGCTTCATGCGAAGTACATATTACTAACGCTACAGCTGTAGTGAACAAGTACTACCAGGATGCAATGCAGGATTTATTGCAGTGCATGCCTCAAACAGTTGATCCTAAAGAACAAACCATTATTAAAGAAGTCCAGCTTGCTTCCAATGCAGTCATTGAAAGTGCCCTTGACAGGGCAGAGACCGTTGACCACCAGGCAGCACTCTACAATGCATAAGCATTATTTATGTTTACATGTTTACAAGTGACCGGTTTTAGACTCGAAAATCAGGCCATCTTGGTTATTAGGCTTTTGGAAAGGGAGCACCTCTCTGGGGGAAAAAGGTATGTGAAACTTTAGAGAAAGCCAAAAACAGGGAACATGGAAGGCATAAGGCAACGCTCTGGATAAGATTCCTCACCTAGAGGAAAGGGCATTCCCAGAAGGGCTTACAGAGCCTAAAGCTTGCATTTAGCACAGTTTCCCTACCAGGGTGTTCAATTAATTCAGATCTCTTCGAGATAGATGTCCACTGCAACATTTCCAACAAACTCACTGCTACAAATGCCGGTACAAGCAAGCTTGTAAGGGCTAAGGTCCTGCTAGAGGCACCCCCTACAGAGGTGGAGCAGCACCTAAAGCAGGACTTCATATATTCTGTTTCCCCATATGTTTCGAATAACATGCTATACTCGTGCATATGAGGACATTAGACAAGTTAGTATTAGATGCTGTTAAAAAGAGGAATTTTGTGGAACTCAGCGCAAAGTCACATGATGTCCCCCCAAGACCGATTTAAAAACAATGCTGAAACATCACTGATTATTACTAATAGAGGTATCGGCTCGAATTCTAAGGTTCTCATTCAAAAAAGGACAAAAGAGGAAGTGCCACAATAAGAACAAAACACTGGGATCTACCCGGTCTACTTCCTTTTACCAAACAAGCATCTTACCAGGTGCTCAGTTCTGAATCTACAACGTACCAACAAGTTTGTCGAAGTCTAGAAATTCGGAATGACAACCTCACAAGATGTAATTCCATTGTTAAAAAGGAGAAATTAGTCACCCTGCTAAGGTTCAAGGTCGGGGCAATCATTACCAACTGAAAGCACTGCCTTTCTTGTACCACATTTGCACCATGTATATTGTGGCAAACCAGGAGTACTTGGACCAGAGGCCATGGTGTCAAGAGGCTTTAACTTAAGAAGAAACACCTTTCTAACCCTACTGCTAAAAGAGTCCCCTTCCTGTCAAAACTATAACCAATAGTCAAACACAGAACTAGTCCTTGGTCCAAACCTATCCGCTGAACTGGCCATACCACTTAGAAAAATATAAAAGAGAAAATTAGGCAGAGTTGCCCTGCACTCAGTGGTTTCACCCCGATCTTCCTTGGGCCTCTCATGAGCCTTTCTGGGTTCAATAAGTGTCTGTAGAAAACACAACGCTTAGTTCTTTTTAACAAGTCTTGGAAGTCTCTCAGAGTTCCAAAGTTTCCTTAAGTTCTGTAAAGAAAATCTTAAAAACCAAATATCTCAATTTCTTTAGATAAATGGATATTTCCCAGATCCCTCTCCAAAGTCTCAGTGGCATTTCCTCACTTGCTTCAAATCTTGGGAGTCACTGTGCTCCCCGATTATTTGTTCTTCACTGCGTTTATTGGGCCTTTCTAGCGCCCTTGGGTTCCTATGTCACAATGTCTCTTATCCCTTTAAGATATTGGTAACCCCTCTCTTTGTATGGCTCTCTTAGCTCTTGGGAGTTTTTGAGCCCTCTGGTGGATTACAATCCTAGGGTTTCTTAGGCTTCCATAACCCCTCTCACTCTCTTGTTCCTTCTCTTACCAGGTCTCTCTGACCCTCATAGGGGCTCTTCCTTGCTCCTTCTGCCCTGGACAACCCAAATACCTTCTGTTCCGTTATGTTTGTTCTAGTGAGGCTGGGGCGTGCCCCTCTGCTTGCATGTTTTCCAATCCGAATACAAACAGGTTTTCGCTTCTGCTAATTTCGGTGACTCTCCGCTCTTGGGATCTCTTGTTCAGAGCAGAGGATTTGCTTGTCTCCCAATCCCTGGTTTCAGCAGCGGTTTGCGGGCAATGGGCCCACCATGTCCTCTGCGTGGTTGCGTCTCCAGGAAAGGCTTGCCTTGAGCTGCTTTTACCTCTCTGACTTTTCACTCTACCATGTTGGTGGTGTTTCACCTCCACAGTGGTCTTTGCGAGCCACTGCCAGCTCTGCTGTGCATCCCGACTCCGCCCGTCAATAACATGCTTTACGTCAGAGGCTTGCCTCTGTGTATTGCTGCTTCTCCTCCGTTGAAGGGTGATCTTGCGTTTTATTCTCCATCCATGACCAAAAAGGGGTGTGTTGTCTATGTTGAGCTGTCAAGCCCACAGAAAGACCAGCATTGAGCCAAACATCCAAAGGCACTTTCAGTATTATCTTGAGTTCCACAGTTGAATGTTCCATCAGTCTCTTGAATTGCTATGTATGCAGATAATGCTTTAGTCCTCAGGAGTTACCCATGGGAATGGGAGTCCTTGTCCCCTGGAGGGGAGTCACTACCAGTGCGATCCAGCTTTCCCAAACACCTAGGGAAGGCTTTGCATAGTGGGCTCCCCGCCCTATCTTCAAAGGTGGTGGCTCCCGCAGTGAAGAAGGGATGAAACCTCCTGATTCGTAACAATACTCACAAAGGTACTAGCAATGGTAGCTGTGCATTTTTTGCAGAAAGGGCATACTCATTTACCCCTAGTTGGATGACTGGCTCATAGCTCCGAACAGGGCCAAGCAATGTTATCAGCGCACACACAGATCATAATGTTGCTGCACCGATTTGGGGTTTTCAATAAATGTTCCCAAATCAAACCTACTGTGTTCTCATGTGAATAAGTTCATAGAAGTGGTAATAAAAATGGAAAAGGCTGTAGACTATCCTTTTAAGAGTTATCTTTCTAGCATTCCAAGTGATTGTTCCTACTTATCAGGTGACAGAGAGATGTGTGGTGAGAAAGGGCATGGAACTGCTAGACATAATGGCATCATGTATGCAAGTTCAAATGCAAAATGCCCATGCTTCACTTCCTGGTAAGGAGGAAGGGTCACTGGGCAATGCCTATGGATGACATTGACAGGATATATGCTTATGCTTTCCCCAGTACCGTTATTGCACAGCAGTGATGAAATTGTTATGGGAACATTTAACTATTACTGATCGCACCAGCGGGGGCACACCATGTTTGGTACCCAACCTGTTGCCTGTGGTTGTGAAATGTCTGATCAGGCTTCAGCCAACACATGTTAAGCAAACACAACAGCAGCAAATACTGCACCAAACCCATAAACTATGAACTTGTCAACATGGCTGCTGAAGTCCTAGCATTTAGACATTTTTGGCTGCCATGCAGGTGCATGAGCATCCTCTGGGAGACCTATAACTAAATGCTAACAATTGTTTCTTTTACCAAGAGGAAGCAGTTTGTATTTGGGTACACAAAGCAGTCAGCTAACACAGTAGATGCCACGCCTACTAACATGGTTACATACTTACTATATCTGTTAGGTTCAGACTTGATGTTGAACTCTCTAAAGGTAAAATTGGCAGCTTTAGCTGCATACACTGCCTCATTGCACAGTCTCCTGGTGTAAAATCCTGGTGGTTAAAACCTTAATGGAAGGAGTTGGGTGTATTAATCTGAGGATTACTAACCCAGCTCCTAGTTGGGGCTTTTACGGTCTTGAACGCACAAATCGACTCCTAAATGTTCAATGAAACACATTGCATACAAAGTAGGTTTTCTAGTGGCTACTACCTCCATTGGAAGGCAAGCATTGTTATAAGATGAACCTTCTGTGAATATTTACGGGTACAGAGTGGTCTTTGTGAGAAACTTGAAGGTATCTCCCTAGCTAGTCCCCGGGGTATCTGTCATCCAGGTGGCCAGGACACGGCCATCGCTATTGGATCCAGTTCCTGGGGGTGGACCAGTGAGGGAGGATCACCTGGATTTGGGGAATGGGGGGGAGAGTTCCTTGGGGAGTGGGAGCGGGACACAGAGTGGTGAGATGCGGTATCCTCCTTCTGTCAACACCTTTTCCCCATCCTACCACGCAAGATATTCCAAAACACTGCCCCCCCCTTTCCAACACAAACACTTTTGCACAACACGAAAGACAACAAACTAACACCAGAACTGTTTACCTGACATGCCCCAATACAAGGGTTAGGCAATTGACCAGAATCGCACACACCTGATGGCCCTTTCCCTTCCCCACAGGGGAACCGTGAACAATAGCCAGCGTGTGTTGCAGCAGATGTCTACGGTACACAAGTCCCTTATTCGTTGATAACCAAGCTGTGGAAGGCCACTGGTCTCGGTAGTACAAACCTTGATTCCAGGGATAAAGAAAGCCAAGCGGTTCATCACAGCCAGTGAGTCGAGGGGAGAATCGATAAGAAAATGGACTGTGTTGAGTGAAAAGTAGCCAACGGCTAAATTGAACTTTGAAAGATTTAAAGACATTATTGATGAGAGAGGTGGAAAGTCAGCAACAGAGGAGGCCGGCACCACGTGGGTGCTCACGCAGGAAACTTTGGGTGATTACACGATGGTGGAGACTACCTTAACCAGAAGGCCTTGGGAAGAGGCGAAAGGAAGTCAAAGTGGTCATACAGGAGTCTTGTAAAATCCTCTCTCCCATCGAAGGTCTTTGACTGATAGATGACTGCAAAGATAAGGAAAATGAGTGTATGAACATAGTGTTATAAAAGTTGGCAAGAGTCAACCCGGTGGAGGGATGCTGACGAAAAGGGGCAACGCCTGAAGTCCCTATGAACAGTGTGTTGGCAGGAGTGAACGTGGAAGAGGGAGGCTGACCTCTAAAAGGAGTCCAAGCTCGAAGGAGGGAGATCCACCCAAAGTTGATTGAAAAAGGAACTGTTTAGTTGAATTGTTGAATACGATTTGTGAAGGGTCTACGCCTGAAGAGGGAGGCCGAGGGGTGACGCCATCACCCATAGTAAACGTGGAACAGAACTTAGTGTTTGTTTTCGGATACATCAGCCCTCAAAGGCAAGACATATTTTTTATTGAATAGAAGCCTGGCCATCAAAGAACCTGATAGCTGGTACGCAACTGTTGGCTCGTGCTGGGAAAGCTTGAGCGTGTGTTGTGCTCAGGAAATCCACTTTGTCCCGTGCTCAAAACGTGGGGAAGGGAGACCCCTGGCAATCACATCCTGCCTTATTATTTGTGAACACTTTTTTCTTTATTGAGAACATTATCCCACACTTTTTCGTATTTAGCGTATGTATTGGCAATATATTTGTCTTGGTATAGGCCCTTTTATTTTGACACAATGCCACAAGGACTGTCTTATTTTTCATTTGATGGTTGAAGATTGCTCCCATCTGATATTTAGGTTTAGTTTAGGCGTTTTTCCACCCTGCATTTGAAGTTTAATAAACGCCATTGAACTGTGATCACTTGTGTCTGTCTTTACTGTTTCCACCATGAGTTCCTTACATCTTTCACTTCTCCCTAAACTGCATGTTCAAATTTCATGTTAACCAAATTATTGACCTGCTCGTGTTCTTTCAGAAATCCCAGACAAGGCCAGAGTAATCTTTGTGTACACTGGATGTACGCCGAACAGTCCTGTTCTTCATGGATGCAACCAAAACGTTCAGGAAGACAAGTCTGTTTTCTATTTCTTTTGCCGCGTTACTAACGCAAGTATTGCAAGATGGATTTGTGATCTACACTTGCATGAAAGACTCTAACCGTATTTCCTAGAGCTCACTCTACTTTGGGGGTAGGGACCACTCTTGCATCCATAGTCCATGTCGCTCTAGATATCATCTGCAAGGCAGCAAATGGTATCTTTATGCACATTTACAAAACCATACTGTATAGATCGTGATATAGTCGTGTCAAGTGGGGGTTAGGGGAGGCCCTCTCAGCCTAACTGGTTGGAGGCCTAACTGGGAGAGATCTGTAGGGGAGGCATGGCATCACAAGTGTGACACTGACACAATAGACACCATTTTTGTAAAACTTTTATTGAAGTTTCTGGGGTTGGAAAAACTCCTACTTGGCCCTATAACTAAGATGGGAATAGTCTGAACCCTTAAACGATAAACAAAACAGTCCTAGTGGAGTCCGTCAAATCAAAATAGCCTATGCTAACAAAACCTAATGCCTGTCCAATCTCTTGTACAAAAAGTGTAGAAAGGAGAAATGTATGTAAATAGCTGGTAGCACAAAGGAGTACAAATTCAACAGCACAGCATGACCCATTTCAAAGGCTGCTCTTGTGTGAGCATTGTGTCACAGATGGCTCAATAATCACTCCCCATTTCATGAATGATTCAGTCTCTTTCTCATTATGCATCATTACTGATGCAAAACATATGCCATTCACAAAGGGTTTTTATTGAAGATATTGTGGGGACTACGGCCATCCCACTCTCTCTCGCCTAGTTTGCGAACATTCACCTCAGCGCAGGCGCCCCTGACAATGGGTTAGTAGATACAGAAGATGGACTCTTACTGTCTAGTTCTCTCTCCTACAGAAGCCCTAAAGGCCGAACATCTTATTGCACTAAACTCTCAGGGACCTCCTAACTCACTACACCATCCAGGGGCTAGTTTTGTAATGGGAACCATGATGGTGCCTTTCAAATATCCTGTTTTATTTTGGCACGTCTAACAAGTTCACTCTTACCTCTCAATTTTCTACTCCGACTGCTTCTACACCTTGCCTCACTCCTCCCAACAATCGCCTATCCCTTCAATGTTCTCACACTTCCTAGGTCTTGCTTCTACCCTTTGAGGATACTTCTTCCACACCAATCCTCCACACTCCACCTCCCTCCTCTAAACTACACTACTAATCCCTTCTCCATACTACTACAGACTCCTACACACTACTACTGCCTCCTTTCAACCAGTAACACCTGCTTCACGATCACTCCTTACACTCGCCTTTCTACACACTCGCCACAGAAACCCGCACACTCACACTGCAGTATCACTTCTATTCTCTAGCTAATAACTCACTTTCTCCACAAATTGTGGACTAAGCATGTGCCTCTTTCTCTGCACAGGCTTGCTGTGTAACAAAGTTGTGGCTGAGCATGGTTAGTGTTCCGGGAACCTGTTCTGAGGGATCTCTCTGGAGGTTCCTTGGGGAGGGTGGGTAGTCCTCCCCTTTTGGTGCCTGCTGGTCTAGGAGGCCTTGAGGTTGTTATGCAGGCTTGTCTGCTTCGTTCAGCAGTGCCAGGCATTTCTTTGCGATATGTATGGAAGCAGCTTCTCCATGTGGCTCTTTCGCTCCCATCTTTTCTGCTATTGTAGTAGCGTTTCTGCTTCCCGACAACCGTTTGCTCTCTTGCTCTGTGGCCGATCACTACAGCGTTTAGGAGAGGCTTCTGAACTTTTCTTTTTCTTGATGATTTTTCTTGGCTTCAGATGTCGACGCTCTGCATGCAATGGAAAGACACTGCTCTGCATGCAATGGAAAGGCACTGGCAAGTATCTGACATTGAGATAAAAGTGGTTTGTACAGTAACTTTCTGGCACAAGTGTGTTGGGGTCCAATAATTGGATCCCACTCAACTGCCACCATCCAACTGGGAGGTAGCACTGGCCCTGGATCTGTGAGAAACCAGAGGGTGTCTCACCCGCTAGTCCCTGGGGATCTCTCTCCCAGGTGGCCAGGGCACAGCCATTGCCTTTGGATCCAGACCCTGGGGATGGACTAGTGCGGGAGTATCACTTGGGTGAGGGGTCTTCAGGGAGTGGGACACTGGATGGTGAGATGTGGTATCCCTCTCTTTCCTGTAACACCTTTACCCCATCCTACCCAATGGCATATTTAGAAACTCGGCTCCCCTTGCCCCCCTTTTCCTGCACAAACACTTTTGCACAGACAGCCGCTCTGGGAGAAAACACTCACACCCGAGCCATGCACGTGACGTGTCCCAATATTATGGTCTGGCGAGGTCAGGCAATTATCGACAATCACTCACACCTGACTTCCATTACACTTCGCCACACGAATAAAAGGCGGAGAATGAGAGCACACTATGAGCTAGGCAAAGCACACAAAGTTACAGCAGTTTAGAGTCGGCAGCTAAACGAGGGGAGAAAGACGGCCAGGCACGAGAGGTTTGTGAAAAGGGCAACAACCTTGACCTTTTTGGCAGGAAGCCGTTACTTTCATGAATCCTTCAAGGCAGAAAGCGTAAGACCAGGAAACCAGGATGAAGAATCCTGCATTGTGTGTCAGATATGCTGAGGGCCCTCCCGTGTAACTGACCAAGGCTGTGGAGGAGCAGCAGACACTGTGGGACCGTCCTTGGCCAAAGAAGTGACAAAGAAAAACACAGCCAGTGAGTTTTATGGCCGTGATGCCCTGTTCCCTTTCTGAGTTAACAAATTGGGAGTTTCTCTAACTTTCATTAGTATAAATGGGTTAGTCCTACACCAAGTTGACTAGTGCAATGGACTACATGCTTTTACGCATGCGTTACGTTGCCTCAGCAATGCCCAGTGTATACACTGGAGTGAAGCGAAGGACCGCCACTATGGTTGGCCGTGTCACGCTGGAGTGAACTTAAACTGATTAAAGTAGGAGTTCAGCATATCTTCCTTTGATTCTACCTGTGCACAGATTTAAAAGCCTAGCCGCAGGCGGGCGGGCGGCCTAGGTGTTCGATCCACGCTCGTGAGATTGTTGTACATACAAACATGATTCACGCTCCCATGTCAGACTTACTGCTGCACATGCAGATGAGTTTTCTAGCTGCATGGGGTGGGAATTTGGCCTCTGTGCTAGGCATCAATGTCTTAAGCTGATTTTTTACTTTGAGTGAGTTCAAAAGTTATGTGCAAGTGTTGTTCGCTGCATGACCTACTGACATGGTTCCACCATGTGCATTCCCCTGTAGGTGCCTAAGGAAACAATTAGGAGCATTCTTTCGGTTAACACTCGCAGGCGGAGACCACGCCGCGTGAGTATGCTATTTATGGAATGACTTTTCACAACACACCTCATGGTGTGCCATTTGCCTACAAGGTATGACCATGAAATGTGGAATAATGTAGTGTTTGTCTAATTTGTTGCAACAGGTTGCAGTTATCTTGAGGCCACCATATACGTTTGAGGTTCGTGTTATAGTTCATATGCACTTTAAAAAATTGGTTATGAGAAAGTTTAATCAAACTTATTTCAAAAGTATTAAGCCTTCATCTGTCATGTGTTATAGGTATACAGATGAAAACAATTTTGTTACTTCGTTATATTGAGATGAGAACACAAGCCCTGATGATTGATGTTTAGTCTGAAACGCATCGGCAATTGTTTAAAGTGTTCAATTTGTTCATGTATGGAGAATAATGTTGAAGGAATTTATTTTTATTTTTGTGTTTCTTTCTGACCACATAATATGGAACTGGTTGTGAATATATCCTGGTTTTGTCAAATCCAAGGAATTCTAATTTGTATGAACATATTTAATGTTAAGTTAGAGATTGTTGGGTGAGGTTACACCCGAACAACAATACATTTCGGTGGAATTTTTTATGAGCCATGTTTGCTAAAAAGTTTTTTTTTGTCAAAGCTTTTTTCTCTCTTATGATTACATATGTAGATTGTATGTCATATGTGGAGTTATTAAACAACATTTATAGAGGGGAAAATCACGAAAGAGGAACGTTGTCCTCTTAGGTGTCCAAAGGGGTTACCTGTTGGTGACAACAGGTTGGTGGAATTTGGGAGACCGATGCCAGACTGGTATGTGTTGAAGTCAAGTTTGCAAGCAACAACATTGTAAAATGAACGCTGGAACCAACATTGTTAAACGCGTGTGATGAAAGACGCAAGTAAAGCTGAATTGCTGGTGAATGTTTAAACATAACAAGGAAAGATGCGACACAGTTAAGAGTGGTCCAGCACCGTGAATGTGCACAATCGGAGGTCTCTGTCTGGCATCCTATTAAAGGATGTGAAGTGTAATTGTGTCAAGGGAATCGAAGTGGTCCTTGGACGGTTTAAGCAAAACCCATTGCACATTCGAAAATCTTAGATTCTGGTATAAAAAGGGAGATGAGCCCGGATGAGGGGGATCCGTGGTCTGAGCCCAAAGGAGGTAGACCAATTTTTGAACATTGTAGAAAAGGGGTGTGAGCCCGGACGAGGGGGACCCGTGGTCCAAGGCCGAAGAAGGCAGACCAGTTTTGAACCTGTGAATGTGAAAGCCCCGACAAAGGAAAGGAACTTGTGTTTTGTTAGTTACATCAGGCCTTCTGCAATAAGACTGTCAATGCGAGAGAGACTTTGGCGGAAGGTCCTGATGCCTGTGTTAAGCTGTTACCTCATGGCCAAGAAGCCAGAGTGTGTGCGAAGCCCGCACATGCTGCCTTGCCCCTTGCTGAAAACGTGGGGAAGGTATGCCAACTGCTCAACAATCCTGACATGTTTCTTGAACACTTTTCCTTTGCATACATTATCTCACACCATTTTGTATCTAGAAGTAAGGATTGGCAATAGGTTTATTAGTTTATTAGTATAGGCCCTTTTATTTTGACAGACTCCACTAGGACTGCGTTATTATTATTTGATGCTCGTAGCTTGCTCCCATCTTTAGATTTAGGTTTAGAAAGGCATTCTACCAACCCATTGAAGTTCAACCTTGGACTGTGATCACTTGTGTCTGTCTTCACTGTTTGATACCATGCCTTCCCTAAACTAGGGAGCAGAGATTGCCTCTGCTTTGGATCACCTGCCTTCAACTCACACCAGGAGGACGTTGGAAAGGATTGCTCTACCAGCAGGGTCCAACGATTTCTTCTTAAAGGTTTGAAATCCAGTGATTAATCAGTAAAGAAGTGGAAGACTCCCTCTTTTTTTTAGACAAAAACCCACAGTTGTTTCGGCAAAAGACGCTTCACAGCTGTTTTCTGTAATTTTTAAAGGTGCAGAAGGAGCAAACTGACACATGTGGCATAGTGGTTGCAATAGGCTTTTATTCACTAAGAAAGTAAAGGGAAAAACTATTTTTCCCCATCTCTGGGTTGTGAGAATGTCCTTATAACTTAGAGTCCACCGTCCTGTGTCAAAAGTCCCTATCTCTGTCAGTTGCACTTATATAACTAAACTAAAGGTTGGGCCCGTGTTCTTGGTCCAGGAGAATGACTCCCTTCTCCTGGACTGAGTATCACAGTTACTGGTCGTGATTTGATTTTCAAGTTCTTTACCAGGGGGAATGACTCCCTTCCCCAGGCGCCAGCACTTCACAAATAAAGGACAGCCAGTCCTATAACACTCTGTACCTCCGTTTCTTCACTTCAGGGGGAATGCCACTGTTCCCCTGGATTAAAGATTTCCAGAACAATACTTGTTCTGCCAGGGGAAATTACTTCCTTCCCCTGGCTGCAGGTTCCATGGTCAGCTTTCTCAATTGTCAAGAGAATCACTCCCTTCTCTGAAAGTGACTTTTCTTTTTAAACTGACTGTACCCTGGGGGAATGACTCCCTTCACCTGGCTGCCTCTGTTTAACCCATAGGTTTCTCAGCAATAAAGTTCATGCACCAGCAGGGTCCTCGACCGAGGCCTCCCCACTATGGCCCACTTGGTTCTCTGGCTTGTCGAGTTCTGCCATGAGGAAAAGGACTCTGCTTTGTTTTCTTGTTTGTGGGTCACAGACTTGTATTTCTTTATTCAGTTGGCTGTACAGACTTGGGTCACTAGCCTGCCAAGAACAAAAAGAGTCTTGCCCTTGTTTTTTTTCTCTTGTTGTGGGTCCCCGACCTGTATTTCTGTTTTGGTGCATTGGCAGACTTGGTTTACTCACCGGCCAAGTACTGCAATGAAGAAGATGGTATGAGACTTCTTCCTGTTCTTCTTTTGAAAAGCTAGGGGCTTGATGATAACCCCTAACTGGGTATTCCTTCTCTTCATGGCTGAGTTTCTCTTTATGAGAGTCTTTTGTTCACCCATTTCTTATGGTTTGTTTCTTTGTTACTTTCATGTGCTTCCAAAAACCCTTGTGTCCCCACCAGCCGGTCCGTGTGCTCCCATACCTTCAGGGTTCATCCTGGAGGGCTCCTGTCTCTCCTGAGGTCTGAGTTTGGGTTGCTTGCGTCTTCTGCGTTCTCCGACTCTGCTGCGGCGGCTCAGCATCCCCTCTGGCTCTCTGTTTCTTCCACCTTCTTCCCTCTGTCGGGTTTCTGCTTTGCGGGTTTGTGGTCTGACTCCTTACAGACTCCTTGGTCCTCCTGACTGCGTCCCGGTCTGCAACCTCTTCGTGCTCCCGCGCCTATCCATTTCCTTGTTCTCGGCTCCTGCTGGGATGGCTTTTAATCTCAGTTTCTTCAATGTGCTTTCGTGGACAACTAGAATGCTGACCCTGTTCATAGTTCTGCACCTTCTCCTCGTCTCAGTCATTATCATATCAGACACTCTTGGTTAGTCTGGGCTCTTCTTTGTCCCAGTAGGTGTTAGACTGATGGCCTTGCACATATAATTTGGGACAGTAATTATTGGGTTTTGTTGTACTTTGTGGAGGATTGTGAGTGATGGTGTGAGGTTGTTATACTGCGTTCTCCTTAGATGGTCATCCCGAGAGGGGGAGTCTCTCCCCTTGAAATCCGCCTACTGTGCACCACCCCCAGGTGAACTATTGGGTAGCGTCCTCACCAACCTGGCCTCATGGTAAGGGGCTCCCCCCTCAGGGAGAAGTGACGACATCTAAGGGTTTGTCACAAACTGCTGTAAAGAGTACTTACTTTTGGGCCCTGAGATGGTGGCTTATTCTTCAAACTTGCCCTAAGGGGTCCATGGTCATGGGGTCTCAGGTCTATTGCGTTTTGCCATGACGTGTCCTGAATTCTGCTTTGTGTGACGAATCTGGATAATTCGTCCCTTCTTCACAGGGTGGAGCCTCCCACTTTGAGGTGAAGGGAGGCGAGTGCGCTAAGCAACAACCTCTCTAGGGGTCAGGGAAAACGGGTCTTTGAGAGTGACTTCCCTCTAGAGGACAAGGACTCCCAAACCTACAAGGAACTCTCTACGAAGAATACTCTGTCTACATTTAAGGCTATAGAAGACTGATGTTACTTCTGTTTTGCATTCAACAAATACTCCATCCAACAAATACTGACAATTCTTTAACATCATTGGCTCAAGGTAATACTGGCATTCCCTTGAACTCAGCAACTGACGAAAAGCAATACGCCCCAGTTAAAGTACGGCATTGAGAATAAAGGGAAGAGTAATCTTGAATGGAAGAGGAAGAATCCTACGCAGAGGCAAGCCTTTGATGTACTGATGTCGTGTAGGGGCTGAGCCGCGCTAGACTGCATAGCCAGAGGTAGTGTGGAGAGATGCGGAGAGAAGGCAGAGGCGATGGAGGGCCGGTGCTGAGAAAAAGCGATGCAGCCAAGCAAGAGATTGGGGAAGGAAGGACCATCTTACTTGGTGGTGTGCCCACGCTGCAGTAATGGTGGGTCTTGGACCCGGGAAACTATGCTGAGGCCAGGACAGACCAGAGGAAAGACTCCTCCCATTGGAACGCTAGGGCCACAGAGACTGCTGAATCGGGCAGAAGCAGAGAAGAGACTGGGACGGAAGAACCGTATTGCCTTGTGGCATGACCACTCTGCAGCTGCGGTGGGTCTGCGACTTGGGGGAAGTTAGGGAGGGGAGAAACTACGCTGAGGCCAGGACCGACCATAGGGACAAATCCTCCATTTGGAAAGCAAATACCTTGGAGACTGCCGAATTGGGCAGAGGAAGAGAAGCTGAGGCTACATGCCGGAGACTCTTTGGAGAAGGGAGAAAAGCAACATCCCTTCTAGAACGCCATCCCGCTGGAGCACACCCGAAGGAATAGAAGGTTCTAGGGTTGCCCATGGTGGAGGGAAGCCAGCGGAAACCAATAAAGAAACAGACAAGGAGGGATAAAGAACCAATGGAGAGGAAGTGGTCAAGGTGCTGGAAAAGGAACAAGGGAAACATTCCTCTACGTAACAAACTTGAGCAGGGTTAGAAATTGAGTGGAGCTGGGAGCTATTTAGCTCCTAGGCTAAAAGCAGAAGTGTCTCTTTAGCCTGTCACCAATGACTTCCAGGAGCTACTTTTTTCTCCACAGGCCGACTGATGCAGAACATAAACACGTGTGAATTGAACTCTGTGTATTGGGGGCAATCTGTGCATACATTTTAGGACACAACTATGACAATTAAAGCATAAGGGGTAATAAAAATGATATGTTCCCATTTTATGTGGAAGCCAGATTTGCAAAACTTTGTGTACCAGCTCTTCGTTCCCCAGGGGTAGCGCTCGGTCACTGGTTCAAGCTGGATACCCAGGAGTTGCTTTAAGTTCCTGCTCATCCAGTCTTAATTTCGAGCCCTGTTGAGAGATTTGACTCGTATAGATACTTTCCAGTCTTTATGAAGAGGCTAAGGGGAATTGAACACTTTTTATCCAGGCTATTTTTGTATGACTTGAAAATCATCTCCACAGAGAGAGCCAATGGACTATTGGCCGGTTATAGCCTAAGCTGAGAGGCTATTCATTGGGCTTTTATTTTTGTTTTTTTCCCACAGTGATGAGGCCAGGTAGCGATTAGGGTTGGATTGGGCACTTCTTTTGATTTTGACAATGGACAAAGCACCCTTAGCTTAGGTAGGTAGGGGAAATCACTATTGGCAGTAGGGATAGATTGGCATTTTCTTTTTAGTTTAATAAACACCCTTGAAAGGTCATCCTTGAGCCTCACTACTGCTTCTGGTTCGCCAAAAATGTGCTTCTCTTCTTTCTGGGTCTTGAACCTGGAAATGAAGCGTGTTGAGAACTCAGAGTTTCTCCTCTGGGGCCACTTGGGCCCGGCTGCTGTCTTTTCTGCACTTGTGTATAGAAGTCTGACTTGCCTTCATTTTCCCCATAACTGCAGTGATGCCTACAGACTGTGTCCCACTTTGTCCTATAAGGAACTTTTACCACCTTGAAAAATCTCCCCTAATTGACTTTCAGATGAAAGATGATACCAGCATTCCCCAGCGGTGGACCGAAGAGGAAGCAACTCACAAGAAGCTTCAGAGGGAGGACCACATACTAGCGCATCTCAACCAGCAGACAAATGCAACGCAACTGCTGTGTAAAGCAGAAACGACCAATACAAGTGTCATTGTGTATGCAGGACTGCTTCATACAAAAACAGCACTCCACGGCAACAGAGCCGTGCAGTGGCTCCCAGACTGCAATTCGCTCCTGGATGAACCAACACTTATCTGTATTGGCGCCACAAAGCGACTGAAATGCCATGGACTTTGGAAATTGTCACAAGAACATAAACCTTTGCTGTAGGTCGCCACCATTGATAAACTGCAGTAGGCCTGCACAAGTCAAAGGGGCAGGGCCTAGACACCCGTATCTGTATTCTGCTGAATGGAACTCCTCCCAGGCAGGGAAACCTGGGATTAATTGGCTGTTTATAGAAAAGGTGAGGTATTGGCTGTTCGGAGAAAATTGTGTTGTGTTGTGGTGTGAGTGTGAATTTATGTGTAAGGTGTGTGAATGAAATGGGTAGTAGGAGAGAAGGGAGTGAGTGAGCGGGTGAATGGAAAAAGAGTGGAAGTAGGGTGACTGAAGAGAAGGTGGTGTGGAATGGTTGTAATGCATAGGTGGTAGTAGTGTGGATGTGGTAGTAGTGTGGATGTGGTGGTGGTGTGGTGGTGGGAATAGTAGTGGTGTGTAGGAAGTAGAAGTGTGGAGGCGGAGGAGAGGCGGTCTAGAGAGATGATTAGTGGTGTAGGAGCTGTCACAGATGGCTCAAGAATCATCCAAACAAGCGTAGACTGTTCAAGGGTTTTTATTAATTTTTCAGTGTGACCTAGGCCCATCTATCCCCGTCTCGAATGGATGTGAGCCTGCTACCTGACCCACGCATCTATTACCCCAGCTTAGTGCTACCGAATATTAACCTCTGTACGCAGAGAAGTGCTGTGATTTTTATTTTATTTTTCTAGCTGCTCCAATAGCAGATACACTGCCATGGCTAAAATATGCGAAAACAATTCCCTGTAAATTGGGAATTATGTCACTGTGGGCGAATCCCACTGGGATAATGATCAAGATCAAATAGCCAAAATGGCTGCCTATGAGGGCTGGTTTCTCTGAATGCTGTCTGGCCTGTTCGCCTGCTATATTGTCTACATGATACCTTGCGTCAAAACCTATTTCAGGCTGCAGTTGTAACTGGATACCGTTGAGCCAGCTTTTTGATTAAAACTTAATTTAGGCATTTTACCCTTGGCATCAACAACAGTACGTTGTAGTAAAGGAGCCAGTTTCAGTTGCCCTCATTGCATATATGCCAGAGGATATAGGGGTTTCTTTCTTTTGTGTTCTTTGGACACCAGTTTCAGAGAAAACTGGCTCGGATCTTTCATTGGGGGCAAGGATTTTGATTCATAAGAGATGCATTGTCTATTTGCCGGTGCACAAGCTTGCAAATCATAATTTTGGGATTTCTTTTTATTTATTTTTAAGAGAGCTTCGTTTGCCAGAATACATTATTTGAAACTAGCTGATGGAAAACATTAACAAAGATCTTTTGCATCCAGTTTACAATTATTTTCCAGTGTGAAATTCTAGCATTCTAGTACTTGACTGACTTTCTTTTAATTTGCTCTTCTTTTATCGCCTGGTTTATAGAATCTCCATGTGCGTGATATATTGATAATGGGATGATTTTATGTTGCCATGTGTATCTGCGTTTATCTGTTTTTTCAGCATATGATTTTATTTCGGATATTTTGAAATAAACAGAATAATACAAGGGTCTGGTAATGTTGGCATTACAGTAACCCTCAAGTGAATGTTCTTGTCTTCTTAGAAAGTTAGTTTTACTTTAGGGAAGGTATTCCTGTCCACATGCATGCAGGTGATGCTCATGGGTGTGGTTGAACCAGAAAAGCAAGTGCTGTTCTTTTATTGCGGTATCCTTGATACATGTCTCATACAGCCATAGCAGGCGGTGGATGTTTTTTCATCACTAGGTATCTCCTTGTTCAATAGAGTTGAAGAACATGTCCTGTCCGCAAAGCACACAGCACACCATTCAGAGGCACAAAGGCAATCGGGGGCCTGTCCTAGCCAGAAACATGGTAGACCAGAGGTTTGAATCCTTGCCTGGAAATCAAGTTGCCCCAGAAGTTGTGGGTCCCTTTGCCCTCCCCCTTCCCCACTCCCCCAACACTGTCATAATAATCCCACACTGATGGTTTATTCTCATAATTAAGGGCGATATCTTTCCAAGATAAACCAGAATAATCTCCCATCACATACTGTCAATTTAAGAGATCTATAAAGTTCATGATCGAAATATGTCTTCAACTTTACTTCAGGCATGTTTCAAATTTAAACCCAATATACACACACACAGAGTAGTACTTCACACCTGACGTGCTCAATTAAACAGGGCAGCTGTAGATTAGGCGAATGACGCCTAACACTGACACAGTGCCAAGTTTGTTCCTTTTAAGGTGACCAAGGGCCCTAGGGGAACTGGCTAGCTCTGTTTGATCGTGTGATCCCACTGTGTTTTGTTTTTCGTTAAATCTAATATTTAAAGTAGGTTTCAGAACATCTTTCATTCCTAGCTATTTTGGTAGATATTGTATTGATGTATGTGAATTGTGCATGGTGTGTGCTGAACCCATTTAGACAGTAACTGCATCCCAGATGGCGAGATGATGTTGAATCATTTCAATGCTGGCACCCTACTGACATGTGGAATACGCAAGATTATTATTCTGGGTGGGAGACTTCGGGAAAGATCCAGGTCAGGTGGTTGCCATGGTGGAGTCACCTTTGTTGATGACAGCTTCACAGAACATTCTGAAAAAGGTGGGCAGGAGGAGGCAAGCCGCATTTTAGACACTGGATAGTAGATTATTGTTTGAAGGGTGTTCTTACTAAGTTTCTATTAGGTCGCAGGGTCATAACTAATAAAAGTGGAGTTATGGTAGGTGGCTTTAGGTTGTTTCAGGATTGTTCTGGTAGAGGAAGCATGTAGCTCTGTGGATTGATTGCAAGACAATACAACTGTCCTTTGCTACTAATACTTGCACGAGCTTTGTTTCACTGACATGACTAGTGCACTTTTTTCTTTTCATTTGCCCATCTCTGCTTCTCAGCCCATTATTAATGACTATTCTTTGTGTATTGCTCCTTTACGTAACTCTGCCAAACTCCTGATTTAATTCTGTCCTTATCCACACCACCTGCTTCTTCCATCCCTTGATTAAGATGTAAAATTATATTTTGTACAACTGATCATATTATATGTCTTTTAATTGTAGGTGATTTGTAGGCCCCAACAGTTCATTTTTAAAAAAGAAAATCACACATGGAGTAGCTTGAAACTCAGCACCCTAACCTGCTCCCTTTTTCTAAACTAAAGCGTCCCACCCGCTACACACCATTGATGCTTTGGTTACGGATCACGTAAAGCACATGTAAGGTTCACAGTGGTGCATCGCGGTGTGCTGGATTCCTCTATAGCAATCTGCCAAACTCGGGATTTGCGTCCTTGTTGGTTCCTGTTGAATGAGAACAGCATGGTCATTTGAGTTTTATATCCAAAATACTTTTTCTGCAAATACTTTTGTAGTAGATGACCACTTTATGGTTCAATGAATCCTACAATCCTACAAGCTCTCAAGTGCAGTATGAACAATCGTCTTAAGTTTGTCGCTAGTTATTGACGATCCTGCCCCCCACCACCCCCGCACACTGCATTTGGGGACAAGTGTTGATTATCAGCCACAGTGGCTATGAAGTTCTTTGTATTTTCGGTGGTGATTGTCAAGAAAACCTATGAAATAGCATACTTGTAAAAAAAGTTATTATAATAAACTATCTGTACCCAGGTTATCATATGCTGATCTCCCTCTCCATCCGCCCTCTCGCTCCTTCCCTCTCCCCTCTGTCTCCTCCTTTTCCTCTCTGCCCCACCACTCTCCCAACCAGAGGAAAAAAAACGATATCTTGAAATGGGATTGGTGGAAATCAAGTGAGAGCTGTGCTATTCCTCAGACGGCGACTAGCCTGACATTTGGAAACATACATTGTCATTTCATGTGTCCTGCAGGAATGTTGCCATCACATAAAGGGCAGAGGAAGTGCTGGTTTCTCACAGACTTTGTAATCAGCAAATGAAGCTTTTTTGAAGTATGATTTTTATGTGTTTGTATTTGCGTATGTGTTTATTTTTGTGACTGTTAAGGGTAAAGCAAACCTAAGTGTTATGTGGCTAGACTGGCCTCCATTGGTACAGCCTGCTTGATATACTATCTTACTGTGGCATGACATGTTTTTCTGGCTGACAAAGCCAACAGAAGTAAGTTCTTTTATGTTATTTTTTTTTATTTGTTTTATCTGGGGGGGGGGGGGGTGAGAAAACTCCCTGATCCGGATTTGGTTGGTTCAGACTCCCACCACTGTAACCAAGATCTATACATACTCATTCAAACAGCCTCAGGATTTCGCTGTGAAAATACATGTGCTGTGACACCCATCATTCCTTTGGGCTATAAGGCCCTGTGTTACCAATTACAAATGCACAAACATTCATAGATAATTATATATGCCCCAAAGCTCCACCCACAAGGCTGTCAGACTGTACTGCACTGTGATCACAAATAAGGGAGCAACTGGTGTGCATTTGTCAGCAGCCTTGAGAACCGTCTGTCTTTGGTTGGAGACGCTGTGTACAAGATAGCGCTGCCCTGTAAGAAAACGACATTTGTTTCTGCAGCTAAAGGCTTGCATTTGGTCTAATTTGCATACCCACAATGCTTTGCTCACGTGGCTCCGACCTGGAGGTGAACTTACAGTGGTGACCACTGGGTGGCGCTCTGGCGTGTGACTTGGCTCGAGGGGCTTACTCTACATTCTACATAAGTATTTAATGAGATCTAAAATAAGTGTTTCATTATAGAGAATGCCGTTTGTTGAAAGTATAAATACTACTACAGTGTTCAGTTTGTATACTTAGCATAGCTGTCTGGGCTTTCATTTCTCCACAAAATACATTATGGAACTTGTAGTCATGAGTAGGTCGAGCTACATACAGTAGACCCATTGGTCCCAGCAATACTCTTAATATCATTCTTTTAAGGTAAATGTTACTGTACGTCAGGTATTTAATATGGCGTTATCACCCTGTTCTAAGGGCTGGAAAAGGGGTAATGGTGAGGGCCTATAACGAGGGCACTGGGCCGTTACCCTATGTTCCAGCCCTTGGAAGGGGGGTATATAATGCCAATAGCACTCTGGGTTACCAAAGCATTAACACAGGCTGTTAAAATAAATAAAATAAAAAAAGGATTTTCATTCATTGAATGGGTCGCCGGGTGAGTCCTGTTCATTCAATGAATGAACATTCTTTGCTAAAAGGACCGCCATGGTACGCCATCCATGTGGATCCCCTCTTCCATTACCATGGCTGCCTGGAAAAGCGAGAGGCGGGGTGGCGGTGCCACTGCTGCAACACTGAGGTAAGTCGGCAAGGGGAGGGTGTTTGGAAATAATAAAAAGACGTGGGAGGGATGGGAAGGTGATACAGCGGGTGGGGTGGCAGCCAGCAGGTTCCTTGGAATGCGGCCTGAGATTAGAGGTTTCAACCCACGATCCGCGAAACCTGATTGGCTGCGCCCATAACCCCCTCCACTCCTGCTCATGAGATAGAAAATAAGGGTGAAATTAAAGGGAATACTAATCTCCTTTCTCCAGCTTTATAAACTTTACATATACAGTAGCTGCTTAAACCTGACACTGGCTCAGGTAAGATGTTGGCAGTATAGGGGAACTGGCTGATGCCCAACACATGAATTTGTCCAGTACCTAGTTCCATCAGTGCTCGAACGTGAATTTGCAAACTCTGGCACTATAATCATGTCTGTCAAATTCAGCCTTTCAATGTTCCGTTTTTCCAGAAGGCTAATGCTCTCTTCTTTTTTGTCAACTCTGCCTTTATGATCGTTGTTAATCATGTTAATTCTTTGTATTTTGGACTTGCTGTTTCTAATCACTCCTATACTGTAACTTCCACAAGTCCTTTGATTGTATTTCTCTTCACTCCCACCACCTGCACTTATGTACCCCCATGCAGCCTTCTTGCTTAAGATATAAAATAATTGTACAGTTGTTCCAGTTATTATTTTTAATTATAGGTCATTTTAGGTCAGCAGAATTGGAAAGGGCTGCTTGATTTTTATTTATTTTAATGAGGCCAAAGCAAAGCTTACAGGCTTCATACGTAGTTGACTGTATTTAGGTTAATCTGTACTACAATGTTCTTGTGTACCTATAATTTGACTTTGTTTTATTCTGCCTATCAAATCATTAACTTTTTTTAAAATGATGTGGCTTTGAAAACAGACGGATCTGGCACCATGGGATCTGAAGGAAGTCCTTATATGGGCCATGGTGCCGGAGCCCGGCCACCGCTAGACCACCCTCAACTCCGAGATGGTAGTCGTTTCCCTCTTTTCCTTTTGCTGTTTTCAAATTGCTGGGCTAAACAAATTAACCAGGGCATTATGTTTGCAACAGTAACAAATTGATATGGTGATTTTTCAACAATAGCCTTGCATAATCGCAGCCTTTAGGGCAAAGTGGTCACTTTGCTGCTCCTTTTTAGTGCCTACTTGTTATGAACGTCTTAATTATAACACTGACTTACCACAACATGTGGCCCCCCCTGCAAGCTCTGCTGAAGGCCTCTCGTCACTGCCTCCACCCCTTCCCCTCCCCACTGGGCATGGGCAGCATGGGGCCCCCGCACCACGGGGGCAGCGGGGGTTCCTGTTACGCCAGTGTCTTATACATATTTTGTATTGGACCAATCTGTTACAAACAATAGCACACATATCGCTCATACTGCGTGTTTTAGCCCACAACAGTTCACGCAAATATCATTGACATAGGGACTTAAATCCATCTCGCATAGCTGCTCCCTTTTTTAGGTTTAGTGTTAAACTATCAAAGCTGTGGTTATGAAGCATAAGCACAGGCACATCCCTAAGGGCCCTTTGCCATCTTCAGATTGGCATTAAATGCCCACCCTGGAGGAAAGTGAATAATGTGGCATATTGGCTATGACTAAATGCTTTGCATTTTGGCAGTGCAATTTGCATCTAGCACCACACTTTTTAGAGGTGCAGTTAGTGTGCTTTTAGTTGGATAAGCGTTGGAAGGAAAGAAGAAATGAATATGTGGGGGGTGACTTTCTGAGACGCAGGATAATATTTTGTGGCAAAGTGTACAATGCGGGCCGGCAGATATTACAAATATCGATGACCATTGCTGTAATTTGTAGACCAATATCTACTTTTGTATATTTGCAGATGAGTGCTTACTAATGTATAGGAAAAGCTAACAGAAACAGGTGATCATGCTACTAGAGTGTGGTTTACTAAAGTTTGTGTTTGTAAATTTGAATGAAAAAAAGTTGTGTATAGATTTTTATAATCCAAAATTGTAAGTAAACAAAGTAATTGGGTTTGCTTTTATTCTTTTTTTTTTATAACATTTCTCTGAACTACCACTATATAAAGACCTATATTTCCCTTAATTACAAGAATTTTGAATTTGATGGATCTTGCCTCCTATCAACTGTACTAATTATGTTACTTTGTGTTCTGTAGGGTCCCTCAGAACAGATGAGGTGGGAAGAAGTTCAATCCCCACAGCGTGCCTGACAACAGGAGGTTCTCTCCTCTCCCATACAAAATCTGGAAATATCTGGTATGCTCCTTTTTACAGATTTTCGCTATCCATGCACAATCCCCATCCCTTTGCTTCTCACTCCTGATCGCACATCTCTCCAGTCTTGGATCGGATCACACATCTGCTCCCACCTCTGGAGAATTGTACATTGCTGGGAAAAACATGTTCTCTCCTAGATTTTGCTGTTATGTTAATTTGGCATTTATATAGCGCTCTTCATATCATTGATATGACCTCAAAGCACTCGTAGGTTGAACGCCCTCGTGTACCGTAGTCCAGGTCAGTTGAGAGTAAGGTGTCATAGGGTGCTTGGGTGCGCAAGTTATATGTGAGGCCGATGTAATAGCCTGATGGTAGCTGCCTCCTAGCATTAGGTGTGGTGGTATTGAAATCAGTTGAATGTGTGCAGTCTGGCGGGTGGACACCAAGAATGGGTTCTGGCTGTGTTAGGCCTGTGTAGGACGCTTATCTGTGCAGCTAGGCCGATTTGTTTTGGGATGTAGCTGCGTTTTTATTATAATGATGAGTTTATGGGTTAATGTTCGTATGTGAGCAGCTAGGGCGAAATTGATTGAGGGTTGTAGCTGCACTCTAATTGTGTGTTGGTGTAGAGTAAAGAGTAAGCATAGTGATATGGGAGGTGAGTTTTGGGTGGAGTTATGATCTGAGGAGTTCACTTTTCCAGATTTCAAGCGCGTTTGCTTAATAGTGACTTAATAAGCATATTCAGTGGCGACATTGCTCGGGATCTCATTCAGCATTAGTCATAGGGTTGCAATGGCTCAATTTTCTCAGATGGTCATGGTTGGCATTACAGAAGCGGCAGATGAGCTTCTTACCAAATGTTTAGATTTAGAACAGATTACAACAGTTGAGTAGAATTACATGACAGTCAAACACCCATTTGTTGCAGCTATGGTTTTTTCCTTAAAATATGTAAGCGACACAACACGTACAATTGTGTATCTCAGTTAAAATCCTACACATGCAACAAAATTCAGAATATTAAATGAGAAAAAGGCTACCTCTTAGTATCTTATAATGTAAAAAAACTTTACCCTTTGAAGCAACATATGTCCGTGAATACGCTTGGTTGTTCCTTTTGAAAAAGAGGACCCAGTTTGAGGGGGAAGTAGCCCGAATCTCAACAACTTCTTAGAAGAGGGCGCCTCTTAGTCTACTAATTTTATCATTACCAAAAATTGGTACAGATAATTACTAAGGGTGTACGGAAGCTTTGCCCAGCAAGAGTTCGATTGCAACCTTCCTGTAGAACTCCCATATAGGTTTATGAACTTTTCAAAGCAGAGCACTCTCAGGAGAGTAGGGGGATAACAATCGAGAAGCAGGTGGCCAATGGTTTCTCTATCCAACGAGCAGTGTCTGCAGATTTTGGACTGGGTATCCCCACTTTTCCATTTAACCTTATTTACCCTTGTTGCTAAGATTTCCAGCCTGAATCTTAATAAGGCATAACCCACCTGTCATGTTCGAAATCTGCAGAGATACTGCGCGCATACTCCTAGTTTCTTATGATACTGAGTTAGCTTTTAAAAATGTTTGTATGATCCTAATTTATCCCAGGTTTTGGACCAATCCGCTCTCCATACTTTGTACTTGTATGATGCTGCCAGGCTATCTAGAAGGATTCCTCCCAGGTCCCATTCCGCCAACTTGTTTATGATTTATTCAATCAGACTATTGTTTGACTCTTCTGCTTCCATAAAGTCAGCAAACTGGGTATCACATGGGGGATTTTTAAATTTGTGACCAAGCAGAATTCTTCGCCAGAGAATCTGCACCTCCAGTGATAAAAGCCCAATTCATGGCGTATGGTGCATATCAGAATGGATTTCGGCAGTCTAAGTGCCCTCTTCCATATGTAACCCTCCAAATAGAAAAAGTCCTCCCCCAGGAGACTGTGATGAATTTCCGCTCCATAAATTAGTATGGGACCACTTTTGCCTTTTAGAATTTAATCGGGGGTATAATGGAACATTTTCCAAACTTGAAGTTAGAATTTTGCATCTCTGCCACTGCGACAGTAGCTTTTTTTAATAAAACCTCACCACTGTTAACGTCTTGCTTGGAACGTTCGAGATGTCATATCCCAAGTATTTTAGGTTATTCACTTCCAACACTTTTAACCCCCTGAAACCGAGGGAATTTTGCTTTTTCCCAGTTGTGAATCTGATTAGCTGTTTTTTTTTCTTATTAATAATCAGGTTGTTTTTGGCACAGTCATTTTCCAATTTGATTAGCAACCTTTTGATCTCCACTTTCGTGCAGTCCATGAGAATAATATTGTCTGCATATGTAACCCAATATATATTATTACCCAAGATTTTCGGTGTACCAAAGGATGCCGCCTTAAGAAAGGCGCCAATATCTGCCAAGTATGCATTAAATAGGAAAGGTGCACATATATGCACCCTTGCCTAATACCACTTTTGGTAGTAATTTCAGAGGAAAGATCCCCATCACCATTGATTCAGACCCTAAGGGTAGTGTGTTCATAAAGATAAATCAGAGGGGCTAGCAGTCCATTTGGAATCCCCCAGTTCTTAGGTTTTCTTCATAATTTGTCTCTATTCACCCGAAAAAAGGCAAGCGACAAGTCTACCGACACTACGTAGATTTCCTTAGGTCTCCTCTACTACTAGTTGTTCGGCTTTATTTAGGACTCACCCTGCTATATTAGTTCCTACATTTTTCCTGAAGCCAACTTGATTTGGCTTCATAATGCCTGACCTATTTGGCCATTCTTCCAGAGAGGAGAGTAAGACCGAACTAAAAAAACTTAGCATCTGCATTTAGCAGCGCGATCGGACGATAATTTTCTGGTCGGTCTCTATCCACATTTTTAAATATAGGGACGATGTGGGCCTCCTTCCAAATCCGGGAGTTTGTTTTGTCTTAATAATTTCATTAAAATACTTCAATAGAATAGCTGCACACAAATCTGGATTGGCTTTAATCAGTTTATTGGAATAGCCATTAGGGCCCAGCCCCTTGAGTTACTACTTTTTCGGATTATTTTTTTTAATTTTCCCCATATGGAAGGGAATCTCCCATTTTTAAAATTTTTTTTTTAAATAGACCCAGTTTTCTCTGAGGTCTTTTGGTTGGGTATACAACTAACTAAAGTGGGTAGCCCAATCCTGTTCCGCTATGGGATTGGCGAGAGGCTCCCATGGAGGGGCCCCTCTTTGGTTAATTAATTTCCAATAATTAACATCTTATCACTTAAAGTAAGGATCATACTTTAACTTTCATTTTGAAAGGCCAGAGATTTCAAAGATTTTATTTTGATATGCCTGTTTTAGTTTTTAACGAGTCCCCTCGTTCTCTAATCCCACTGAACCCAATCCGGTAAGCTTTTTTAGTGCTCTTCTGTGCTCTTTTGCATTGTTGGATAGTTGAGCTAAAATCTAATCTTTTCTTTCCAGTTTTAGAATTTTTCCGGGCATAAAGAATTTGCTTTTAAAAACGGGATGATGTCATTAACCCACCCTCCTGTGTATCTCTGAGGATACCCTGGAATACACCCTCTAACTTATTATTACATTTCCTTATATCAGGCTCTGCCCAGACTACTCTGTTTTTGCCACAAGAGGCAGTTACCCCACACATTTTCTTTGAAGGAAGGGGTACTGGCCCAAAGAGAGGAAACATTGCTGATATATATTTTGTTGGCAAATTCGTCTGAGATGAAAACAAAGTCGATCAGAGTCACCTTATTTCCACTTGTCCACGTATGGGTGTGAGCCCCTCCTTGTGAAGCTTTATTCGTAAGCACTCTCCAAATCCACCCAAAATGGCACAATATTTTTCCTTTTTTGTCCTGAGGGGTGTTTTTTATTTTTTTACATAATATTTTGGGTCCAAGCAGTTTGAATTAAAATCCCCTGCGATTATTATTAAACCCAGTGGCCTTCTAAGTCCTATCAGAATAGCTGTAGTATACATTTATTATCATCATGTGTCTATCTTTTAACTTCATGAAAGCGTGCACTGCTTGTATTCTTTAGACTGTATCATCTATTATTTGAAGAGAGAGAGTCTGCTCTTTTCGTATTCCTATCAAGAGACCACCTTTTGGACGTCCAACTGGCCCTTGTAAGGCCAGTTAATCGAGGGTTAAGTAACTGTTACGCTCAACTGGTATCCATGGGGACGCCTCCCAGCCCTGGTTGGATGATTTGCACTCTCGAACCCTCTCCCACTCCCTTGGTAATGCCTCTGGTTAAAGATGGGTCTGCAATATAGGAGAGCTGGATTCAATACCAGATTGTCTTTGTTTTCCCACCTCCCTTGGCCTCAACTCCTTCCTCCCCCTTGGGCCCTCTCCTCACCTTAATATTGTAAAAGGTGGATTCTCTGTCCTGCTCCTCGTGGCAGGGGTGCGTAGATGTGAGGGCGAGCAGCGACCCAAGTTACTTCACTGGTGCAAGCCCCCCTGTGGGAATCCAGGCCTGCTGCGACTCCGTAGGTTTGCTGCTTTACAGTCTTTATATGCAGTTCTTATGTTCCGTTTAGTTCAAATAATAAGGTCTTGCTTCTTTCCTTTTAGGTATGGAAAGGTATTTTAGTGTTGTCATGCAGTTTGAAGATGAGCATGGGCCGGTAGGCGAAAGCGCGGTGTGCGCGATGCTGTCCGGTGAGTGATGTGCGATGCGCGGCGCTGTTTCGCCTTTTATATTGCTAACCTGTGTCTTTTCTCTCCTTGCAGGTTGCGATGTTCCTCGCTGAGCGCCCTAATGTTTCTGCAATGATACTGACCAGGAGATGACTACCCAGGTAAGAATTGTGTGGCTTTCTTCATTCAGGAGGAAACGTGAGTAAACGCTTACTAATGGTGTCTTTCTTTCTCCTCTTTCCAGGTTATGGTATTCCAGGATGCATGCGGTGCCGATGATGGAGTTCGTACCTTCAGTTGAGTGGAACTGAAGTCAGCGATGGATTGAAGACAGGATACTGTTCCAGGTAAGTTTCGTAGTGTTCTTTCTCTCTCTGCAGGTCCTTGGTTTCAGGTAAGCTGGCATCAAAGAACTGGACACGTTGAGCGTTACGCTGCCCACAGCAGAATAACGCAAAGCATGTTCTGCTGTTTGAGTGTGGTTTAAATTGTTTCAGGTAAAGTAGTCCAGGTAAAATAGTCCCAGGCTGCCACACCCAAAAGACTTGACCGCATAGCTCAGTTCCTTGTAACTGAGCTATGTGTGTGCTTCCATGTTGGCTGAACCCTCCCCCCCCGCACCCCCAAGTTAAATAGTCCCAAGTAAATTATCCCATTCTAATGTTGATCTTCATGATGGTTTTGAGCCTGGCGCCAAAGGCTCCAGGACTGACTCCAAGAGAGTCTTCGATGAGGTTTTAAGGCCTTTAACCTGGCCCTAACTGGAAGGCTGACTTGCCAGTGAGGGCCAGGGGCAAGGGTCATGACAGTAACCATCCATAATAACCTTCCTATTAAGGAAGGTCTCTTGTTGGATCACCAAGTCGTATTTTCTTAAGAACTTGCAACTTACTCCGGGGTTAAGCAGATGCTGGAATCACATTTTTTTATTCTCATCTCGTTTGAGGAGGCTCCCCCTGTGCGTTTCCCCCATCCGGCCTACTCGCCTCCTGTAGGTGATAATAATTATGTATTTGCGGCGGCACCTAGGCCCTTGCCCAAGGGGTAGCCCGGCAGTACTGACCTATTATGCACGTCAAAACCTCTGTTGAATTTGGTAAATTGCGGCATAGATCCCCTCTTTAACTAGGCTAGAAGGCACAGTTAAGCACACTACATCCCATCTTTCTATATCAATGAACTCAACTGTATCAAAATCATTTGAAACTAACTTTTCCAAACTAGGAATGTCATGTAGAAGTGCCAAAACCCTGTTTTTATTTAGATACTTGGGCTCGGGATCGTAAAAGATTGCTTCCAAAATGAATTTTTCCTGGAGTTCCAGGGTAGTTTGCCCCCTAAGGAGGTTCCCCTCTGATAACTTGAAGGTTCGATTAGAGGGTATCAAGTTTTGGCCCCTGGCCGCTTCACCAAGTCAACCAGCTCTGTGATCACTATGAAGGGCGTTTCTATCAGTTCTTTCTTGATCAGTAGGGAACAAAGCCATTAAGTATGCCAGCAAGCGTCCTGTTACCCTTCTGAGGGGTATCCAGTTGCATCCGGATACTGTTGCCCACATTTCTGGTTCTATCCGGAATCATAACAAGTCCGATTTTTGGGGCCCAGACCAGGGAATTTCTAATGCACCCTTCCTCCGTACCATCTGTAACCGTGTCCTGGGAGGGCTGCCATGCCCCCCTTCCTGCGTTGGAATCAAGGCGTGTTCCACCCTCTACAAAAGCACTGGTGGCCTGTGAAGCAAATAGGTGTTTCTTATAACCTGCCCGGGGATCATGAAGTAACCAGCCATCCACACCCGGATGGGGAGGATTCCCACAGTTGGCAGATTTCAATACCCCCCCTCCCCCACAACCTTGGGACAAGATTACTTTTGGTCGCGATTTCCAAGTCTTAATGAAAGAGCCCTCTTGCCTCTATCATTTAGTGAATATTGCGTGGCACTTTCTGTTTGTTGATTGGACTTTCTCACCGGACTACACTTGGGGAAGATTGGGGCCAACTTCTGGGCCTCTTTAGGTGTCACTTTACCCTTGGGGGGGTGGGGGGGCGGGCAGGTTTTACTGAAAGATTGTTAAGGATTTTGCAAAGCTCCTTCCGTTACTGCTGTTTATTTTCTTCGATCTCTGATTTTTCGTTTTCCTTTGTATCAGGCCCTTCTGTGGCATAAGCCCATTTTGTTTTTTTCCCCTTCTTTCTCCTGGGCCTATCCTCGGTCTGAGATGGAGAGTCACATTGATCGTAATTGCGGCTCCACATTCTGCCTCCAATGCTCCCAGGCAAAGGAATTCCTCAGTCGTTGCCAGCAAGGAGGAATCACCCCGCCGACCCTCTCCTTTCGGGTTTCTAACCTCAGTTCTAATGAAAGATTTTGTGCAGATAATCTCCAGTGAGGCCTGCTCCTGGAGAATTGCTTCCAATTGGATCACATCAGTCCTCAGCTTCTCAGGTAGTGAGGGGACAATTGCAGTGATGGCTTCCGAGAGAATAATATTCAGACCAGTGTTCCAAGCAAGGCACACCCTTCATTTATAAGGATGGACTAGATTTCCTCCGATCTAGGAATAGACCCCTTGATTGAGTTACAAGTACTCAATTGCTCTGAATTTTTCCTTGTTTCATCCTTAAATATATCCACGTTTGCCAAGAAGGCTAACACAAAATTCAACGCCTCCAACGTCAGGAGTGCCATTTCATATCGAGTTGGAGCAATACGATTGGTCCCGGTCCAGCTGTGGCTGTTACTCTGTTGGGGTATCAAAGAGGTTTGGGGTATTTGACAGAGTTTGACATGGTACAGGGCAGGGGAGCGATTGCCGCATCTCTATGTTCACCCTGAGCTAATCTCAGAGGGGCACCCATTTCTGCAGCCACCACCCCCTGGAGCGCTGATTAAGGATTTGATCCATAACACAAGGTTTTTCCTCAATGTTGTATGGGAAAAATTCACCTATTTTATGTTACATAGAGGAAGCATTTAAAGTGAAATCCAGGCTGATTTTCCCCTTGAGGGGATCCTCTAAGGTGGATCTCGCGTCCGGATTATCCTGGGCCGGTATCATACTTGATCTGCGATTTGGCGCAAAGTCATTATTTAAGCAGAAAAGCGCTGTTTCTGATTGTGGCAAGGAATTTTCATCTGCTTCTATTTCTAGCTCACTCACCTTTCCATGACTTTTTAAGTTCTACAGATAAAATTAGACTTGGACAAACTCTCCCCCTTAAAGTGGAAGTATGCCCCGGCAGCCTGCTCCGTTCTCCAGGCACACGGAACACACATTTACACACCGCATCGCTCCGCACCCTCTGGAAGGTTTTAATTATTTGTGCTGATGATGTTTCCGCCTCACCACTGCAGCAAGTGAAAACAGACTTCTGTGAAATCCAAACAGGAGAAAGTATTCCTCACGGGCAACACGGAACACACAGCTACACACTGTCACACAGCTACAATTCACCATGTTTGACAGTGTCTTTTTATATTCAATGAATTTTACCAGAAGAAAGTTGGGTTTGTTGTGTGTGTGAATCGCAGCCCCCACATCACTAGTGAATACATCAATGGGATACTTTGAATGAATACAAGCATTTTCTATAAATATGTTGGGCCTGCTAAACAGTATTGTACATCATAGGACCTTAGGGCGCGGGGTGGTTAGGGATGAGGGCTGTTGGAGATTCTCCAGTAGGTTGCCATACTGGGAGTGCCAGGCCATGCCTCCCACCCCCACCTCTACACTGTTACAAAAAATAACCCCAGGGCCAAAGCCCGCAGGGACCTAAGGGAATGGGGGTGTTTAGCTCCCCCTGGGGGTCTTCAGCAATTGAGGGGGGAGCCCCCTGTTACTGCCCAACACACTCCAGAAGAAATTTTACTTTGGACTGAAGCCGCAAGGAAAGCGAAGAGAAGCAAGGATAAGGTGAGGAGCGTGAAGGAAGAAGCGGGTTAACCATCTACAACTAACTCTTTACGTCTGTACAAAGCACACTGATCTGACTATATTCCCTAGTTCCTTTCCATTTTCACTGACATTGATAGGGCGATCAGGGCAGTGGCCACAGAGGTTGTAGTACCCTCACCCACTCCCTCATCCACAAAAAGTTTGTCTGCACCATGGCTTGGGAAGTGCAAAATGCTAGCAGTGAAGCGGAAGCTCCCGCCCACATCTAACCCAGTCGTCGAGCCAGGTGGGGGCAAGCACAGGGGCCTTAGCCCTGTAATGATATCGGGCAATGCGTACAGACTGATCAAAGAAGTAAACTGTTTCCTTGGAAGTGCCTTGGTGATTTTGGAGGGTAATAGTAATACCATGATCCTAATATAGACACATTACTGGGGGAAATCCCAATGGGGAAAGTCAAGGGGTGGAATCAGCCGGTGCAGCAACGATGAACAATCTCAGAGGGGGGTGGCAGTTGACAAAGCACAAATGGGGGACATGTGACCTAACAACAGTATCAGCATTGCGGGATATGTGGCTACAGAGCCATGGAATAGGACATGTTCTGCAGAGCTCCTGTGATCCTTACAGGCTTATACACCAAATGAGAGCTTTTCCATGATCCTAGAACTTGAAGATTGTACCACCATGTGGGGGAACCTAGCAAGCACAGCTTTGCAGTGTGTGAGCATCTGAGGTGCTCTGCTTAAAGGATCGGAGCTGTCCGAAGTCTGGGCTTTGACCCGCATTGAGTATGCAAGGATGGCTGCAGGAGACAAAGGGAACGTTGCGGAGCACTGTTGGCACGGTGTGTATGGAAGCCTGAAGAGGAGCAAGCGCTGTTGAGGAGAGTGGCATGAAGCGGCACCGAGTTGCCACCGAGGACCAGGTATTGGTATTCCACAAAGCTAAGTACCAGTGAGCTGTGCGAGGGGAGCGGGCACGCGTAGGCAACGCGGTCCAGAAGGGGAGCACAAAGAAGGCTGGCAGTGAGGACCGAAGGAAGCAGTAGCCCGATGCGGCAGAGCGAACGCCAGCGTGTAGTCCTGAGCCATAATTTTCGGTGCGCGAGTACAGAGTGAGCAGCACCCGAGGGAAAGGTGAAGGTTAGCTGACAGGCTGGATGGCCGAGCTGTGAGACACTGATGGCGGAAGAACGGGGGCAGACGCAGCGACTCAGTAAGAGTGGATTGCTGGGGTCCTGACATCAGCCCGGACACCGGCAGTGAGCAGTGAGAGCTGCCGAAATGTAATAAAAGGAAGAGAGAGGATGTGCAGTGGCCACCCTGAAGAGCCACTCGCCAACGGGACAGACCAGAAGGCGGATGCATGGCCATGGTATCGCAGCAGAATCCACCAGAAATGGCAGGCGGAACCCTTGGTGCAGAAGAATGAGCATACGTGGTGGCCTACAAAGAGGCAGGCAGTGGCACAACGCACTGAATAGTGCTGACGGGCCAATACAAAGGGACTGTGGGCAACAAGGACAACTGGGGCGCGAGACTTGTGAAGCCCCGTAACATGACGGTGGCCTGATGGGCCGACACTGGCCTGGACGGGGCCTACAAGGGACTATAGTGCGCTGGAACCAAGGGAAACTGAGACCTGGAAGTCGCGTGAAGAGCAAGACTTGTGGCCCAATTTGAGGAGCCTGTGAAGGCAAGAGCAGTAAATAGGCTTTGGGCACAGGAGGAGTCTGGCCAGAAGAAGGCCCATGGAGAGCTGGTGATACGTCCAGGAACTAAAGGAGCCTGAGGGTCAGCAGCATCCGGGGTGCCTGAATCGGGTGCTACTGCACCCCAGTGGAAGAATAAATTACTTGAGGTGACCGGAGTGTCGGGCACGACACACAGGACCAAGTGCACAGTAAGGGCTCGCATCCAGTAGTGTGACTCCAGGGGGGCTAGAGTATTTCCCATTCGCGACTCCCACCTGCGCCGAATGAGCATGAAAAATGGCGAGAATACCTGCGCGGCTGGGCCAGAAGAAAGGGACTTAATACTGCAGCTGTGGTGAGGTGGGAGGTTGGAAAAGGGAGCCCTGGAGAACAAGTTGTAAGCGGCACTGGTGGAGAACACACAGCCAGGAGGCCCACGACGAGCACCAAGCTTCAGGCCAGTGTCCAGTTAGAGTAGCAAGACACCACTACCACTCAGCCAGAACGGGTTAAGGAATTGGGAGCGTAGCTGGCGGCACCAGGGAGGGCCCCAGGCTATGACTTCATAATCACGGAAATTAGAGGGCCCGCAACATCAAGCCTCCGGGATCTGCTTCTCCGCATGGACCAAACTGCCACTGGGCGGGATAAGGAGGCCAAGTTGCGCAGACCTGAATAAAGGGTGGCTCACGCCAGAGACGTTGGTGTGCACTTCAGGATTTTGACAGTCTGAGCTGGGCGAAGTGCGGCTGCCCCGCCAGCAAGCACAACACTTTGAACTGGACTGTGGGTGTGCTCGTCGGATAGGATAGAAAACTCCTGGTGGTATGCCAGACATTCCAGGAAGAGAGTGGGAGAACAGAGCCTGAGGTGCTAGCATTGCAAGAGTGGCAAGCAGTGGAACTGATAAGTCTGGATCAGATAGACGCTGGCACAAGCTGCAGAGACAAGGGGTGAAGATCAGTCATGGCGTCCAAACATCAGAAGAGCAAAGGGAAACGACTTGCCCTGGAGGCATGCACCAAGACTGAGCCCTCCATGGAGAGTCCCCCACAGGCACCCTCAATACCTCAAAAGGAGCATTAGCTTGTGGAAGGAGACCAGCAGATCCTTGCGGCCATAGCATCGCTGAAAGAGTCCCTAGAAGCAAAAATAAACACCATTGACGTGTCCCTGCCATGGCAAGATGTAAGGGCCCTAGCGGAGCATACAGTAATGCTTGAGAAGTCGGTGCTGGAGAACACAAGTGGCCTCAAAGACGCTTAGGGCCGTGCCAGATGCAACAATGTACGCATTATTGAGCTCCTGGAAGGAGAAGAGGGTGCAAATCCGACGGAGTATATTGAAACCCTGCTGCAGCAAGAAATTGGACCAGGGGCTCTCAGCCAAGGCTTCACAGTGGAAAGGCCGCACAGGGCACAGACGCGGAAGCCACTGCCAGGGGCGCACCCGAGGCCAATAATAGCCAGGATCCTGAACTTTCGTGATAGAGAAAAGATCCTTGAGCACTTCCGAAAACGGGGGACACTTCAAAGGGTGTCAGCCACGATAACAGCGTACACAGACTACACCCTGCAGGTTCAGAAGCAGCAAATGAGCTACATATCGGTTAAGAGGAGACAGAGGGAGGCTAACCAGAAATATATGCTGTTGTACCGGGCCAGGCGGAATGTGATCCATAAAGGCTGCACACTTTTCTTTGACAATTCAGAGGATGTACATAAATGGATGGCTACGCAGAACTTGACAGCAGGAGAGGAAGCCAATCCAGACGGACAGGAGTAACAGCAAAGTGGAACTGTAACCAGCACAGGACTGTAATGACTTTACATCATGAACTTCATGGAGAAAAGAAAATTGACAAAATGTTGCTAAAATCAGGAGCTAATAGTGTGGTATTTACCCTAGGCCGCAATGCGTAGGAACATACTATACCCCAAGTTGCATTGGACTACACGGATACTAGCTGTTATGTATTCGCCCACTGCGCCTGACGCTCCCGGACATGATCTTGGGACGGCGGCGAGAAGTGGGAGAGCCCGAGCATGTGGAATTGAGCTGGGCTGCTGTTGGGGGGGGGGGGGGGGGAGGAGGGGTAGAGGGGAGTTGGGGAAGTTAATGGGGGTGTTACGGGGCATACAGTTGCATTCATGGGGGTTACTGGAGTCACAACATGGGGAAAATACTCGCCAGGGGAACTTAAAGTAGTATCCTGGAATGTCAGGGGCTTGAATGTTATATAAAACGCAACAGACTAATGGCTTATTTGAAACACCAGAAGATGGATATTGCATTATTACAAGAGACGCATCTTAACAAGGAAAAGCGGAATACTTTGACTCGCAAGTGGAGTGGGAGTATGGTCGGCTTGTTATAGTCGGCATATATGGGGGGGGTCATGATATGGGTGACGGTGAGGGTCCTGCTTAGAATTCTTCAAACCTCCCTAGACGAGGAAGGTAGAATGGTTGTACTAAAGGGGATGGTGGAGAATAGGGAGATCTGTGTCATGAATACGTATCCGCCGAATCAGGACACAGCTGCATACTTACAATCATTGTATTCTAGGATCTGCCCCTATAGAGATGGCACATTAATATGGGGAGGGGATTTCAACTGTACACTTAACCCAGCGGTGGATAGTTCAGATGATAAATACTCACCCAGCTCTGGTGGCCAAGGCCCTGAACTTGCTATTACAGGCATTTAAGCTATCGGATGTATGGAGAACGATGCATCCTCAGGAGAGAATATACTCCTACTACACTGCTCAGACCCTCCAGAAAATTGCGGCGTGAAATGGAAAATTTTGCGGCACAAAAAAGAAAAAAATTGCAGCACACAACTGCGTTTTTTGCGGCATTTTCTAACGTTGAAAAATATATCATTTAACATCTTTTTTAGCCTAAAACCAAGTAATTGCAAGGCTTTTGTTAGTGAGGAACAAAATGTTGTGTTCTGTCTGGCCACGCTCTGTAGGACAGCCAGGTCGAGTCACCACAGCCTAACATTTTGGATTGTGGTGGGGGAGGGGGATATTGCCTGATCAGCTCCATGGAAATGGTGCTGCACCACTACTTCCAGCAGACAAGTGGAAAGCAAATAAACAGGCTTGAATTCAAAAGTGTAACCCTGGTTTAAGCCCATAGGTTTGCTTTTCGCTTGTCCTATGACCCCAGGAGAGAGGGGGAACAACTCTACACTTCTCCATGGAAGGAATCTGAGGCCCAAGACACAGGGGCAATGCAGTGGCAGTAACTGCAAGCCCATAATACCTAGCCAAACAATGAACTCTCTTGGGTGGTCATCATTCCTTGGTTATGCCACCCACACAAGGTGACTTAAAACACCCGCAAACAGAAATGAAACATCACAACACTACCAGGGGTCAAGTCCTACAAATTAAAGTGGGGGACTCATCAGCAAATGCAATGGCATGTGATGTCATCAGAAACTAGCATATCAAGGTGAAATATGCATATATCATTAAATTGGCTTTGCATAACCACCAAATTTGCACAGGACGAATGGCATTTGCCTTTCATAAATTTAAACACCCAATTTTGTGCGTAATTGGTATCCTGCAGCCCATGATACCAATTGAAGACTCTCGTAGCTGTATTCGTTTGAAACTGCTTTACAATAATTGTAAAGCAATTTGAAACGAATACAGCTACGAGTGTTTGTATCATGCAGCCCAGCCTTGAATGAAGGCTGGGCTGCATGATACCAATTGTAGACGAGCGTCAGAAAGCATTAAGTTTATGCTTTCTTTTCCGGCACTCGACAGGAAAGTAATTTACTTTCCTGTCGAGCGCCAGTAATGAAAACAGTCCAGTGGCCTCTTTGGGTGCTCTGAGTTGGGGGCAGATGAGCGGACAGGCCAGTGCTTACCTGGCTACGCTTCACCAACTCTGTCAGCTCGGCAGGGCGGGCACTCAAAGCCTTGGAGGTGCCTGGGGTCACAGCCAAATGCTGTGCATCTCCCAGGCCTGCGTGACCCTCCCCGAAGGCAAAGGCAGAATACAAGGCGAGAGTGCTTTCGGATCATGCACCCCTGGTGGTTACGTGGAGGCTTCTTCCTCCCAAGGCTAGAATCCCTACATGGAGGCTCTCAAGGATACAGGATTTTGCGAGTCCCTGAGGGGGAGGTGAATTAATCTATTCTGCACAACACAGGTAGCGTGGAGTCGGCTGGGACGCTATGGGAGGCCTTTAAAGTCGTGGTATGCGGGGCGGCTACGGCAAAATCAAAAGGGATGCAAGATGTGATAGACCTGAGCAAAGAGGAGGCTAAATTAGAAGCCGCTGCGTCGGCAGAGGACCGGTCCCGGGACAGTGCATAAGAGGTGGCCCGCCTGCAGAAGGAATGCTTGGTACACTGCGACATGCTGGGTAAGCTGAGCTATAGGAAATATGTGGAACGTCAACATGTGGAAGGAGACGGGTCCGGGCACCTCTTGGCCTGGCTGTACAAGAGTACAAGAGCGAGACTAAGCGGGAAATGATAAAGGCACTAGTGGGGAGCGATGGGATACTGTGCAAGACTCAGGAAGGGGTGAATCATTGATTTTACGAATATTATAAGAAGCTATATGAGGAAACCTCAGAATGCCTGATGTCCGAAATTGAGCAGGCGCTGTCAGAGATTTATCTTCCCAAGCTGGATGTAGAGGTAGCACACAAATTGGAGGCCCCCATAACCGCTGAGGAACTAGAACAGGTTATACGAGAGCTACCAACAGGTACAGTTCCGGGAGCAGATGGACTGCCCGGCGAATTCTACAAAGGGCTGGCAATGCTCAACGAGGCATTGAACGTAGGCCGACTGCCTGGGTCGCTTAGAGAGTCCATAATAATTCCCCCTCTTGAAACCCGGCAAGCCAGCTATGGACTGTGGCTCTTATAGGCCCCTGTCACTGCTGAATGAGGATGGGAACATCCTGTAATGCTCACCTGACTCCCACGGAGGCGCTGGTCTAGTCTGGGTTGCTGTGGCCTCTTCAAGCGTGATGCGCAGAACTCGGAACACCGACTGAACAGGACCCTCAAATCTTGCTTGTCTGGCCCGTAGGAATATCCTTCTGCAGATGAGAAAGGGGATTAACAGTCTGCAGAATAGTGTGCTTGCTCCCCCTTTTCCCCCCTTGGTTCTTCTCTAACTTCCTCCGAAACCCCCGGTTGAAGCTCACCTTATGGTTTGAAAGGATGAACTCTCCATCCTGCTTCTGGTGCAGGGGCGCATGTTTGTCCAGTTACTTCACTGGTTTTCAGAATGGCGCTGGCAAAATCCACTTGACTTTTCCGAGCGGAATGCCGTAAGTATGAAGATTACAAAAGTTCGGGTGTAGAGCCTCCTTTTCTGTTGCCTTCCTAACCTGTGATCTGTCCTTTATTTCAGGTGCAGAATGAAGGCGATGCGTTGAGGGATTGAATTGCCGATGGTAAACGCAGGTGAGTTAGCGATGGGGGCGATCCCTCTTAATGTCTTTATATTCCCCCAGTAATGTCTTTTGTCCTTTCCCCTTAGGGGCCGTTGTGCGGTACCTGCCAACGAAGCGGCGCCGACCCGAAATGAGGAATGGTCCACCAACAGAAGACCGGTAAGTGTTATGGCGGAAAATTAGGCTTTCCTCATATGTTCCTTCTGCTCACCTTTTGTCTCTTCTTCTCTCCCCTAGGCGCAGAGATGTGGTGACCGGTGCAGACAGTCGCGGTGGAGCCAGAAGAACTCCCGAGGACAGGTGAGTGAAGCGCGGCGCTGCAGCGAGCAACGCGGTGCTTTTAAATGAAAGTCTTTTCTCAGGAACGCTGGCGTGAAGGTTCCGGATGCAGGTAAGAAGTTTGATAAAATTCTTGGTTTTCACCTTTCTCTTCTCTTCTTTCCTTACAGGTGTTCGAGGGTCGAGGCGGGCGTGGCTGGAGACCAGATGCAGGAGCAGACACGTTGAGCGTTCAGCTGCTTGGATGCAGAACAACGCGAAGCTTGAGCTATTGTCTGGGCGTGGCTTAAATAGCCCCCAAAGTAGTTCCAGGTAAGTATCCTTCCCCGGCCACGCCCGAGTGGCAAAATAGTCCCAATGAAAAAATAGTCCCTTTCAGGTCTCAGGGAGGCCTGAATCTTGCAGCATGGTTTGCATCAGGTAAGTGCACTAAACACCTTCCTTTAAGTGTTTGGTAGCCAACCATACTTGATCCCCTATTTGGTATGGAGGGTCCTCACTCCGATGCAGATCCGCATTCTTTTTGCATTTCCCTTTCGCTTGTTGCAAATGTGCAGTTGCATCCTTGAAGGCTTGAGTTATCGTGGAATGCAAATGGTCCACTGCGGGCATTTCAAGGCTCAGAGGTGAGTCCAGGTCTGAAGTACGAGGGTGATGTCCATATAGGGTATAAAAGGGGCTTTGTCCAGTTCCAGAGTGTACCGAGTTATTGTATGCATATTCGGCCACCCATAAAATATCCTTCCAATTACCCTCTGATTGGTGCAACATACATCGTAGGTATTGTTCAAGGGTCTGGTTCATTCGCTCCGTCTGACCATTGGTCTGTGGGTGGTGGCTGGTTGAGAGTCTTACGTCGATTTGTGCCAGTTGACAACACTTTCTCCAAAAATGAGAAATAAACTGGCTTCCCCGGTCGGAGACTAGTATGGACGGGAATCCATGCAAACGGATGATATTTTCGAGGAATTCCTTGGCTAGGACAGAAGCTGAAGGTAATCCTTTCAACAGAATAAAATGGGCCATCTTGGAAAATAAATCCACCACAACCAGAATAGTATTGTATCCATTACAAGGGGGCAGGTCCGTGATAAAATCTAGTGACAAGGTGTGCCAAGGTGCTGGTGGAATGTCTAAAGGCTGAAGAAGACCGGCGGGTTTTGTCTTTTGGCCTTTGTTTTGGGCGCAAACTCCACAGGACATCATGAAAGATTTAATATCCTTTCGCCAGGAAGGCCACCAGAATTGTCGTTTAATTTTTTCCTCAGTTTTGGCAACCAGGATGTCCTTCCATCAGAGTATTGGATGACAGGAAATAACCAGTTCTTGCAATTCCTTTTCTGGCAGAAATAAGCGTCCTTGGAAGTAAGGTAGGCCATCGTTGACCAAAAAGTAAGACCCCCTTTGGATCCAATCCTGCAAGGCTGTAGAGTCCAGGAGTTGTTTTACCCGTGCTTGAATGTCTACAAGGGTTTGTAAAGAGGCTATCCCCAAAATTCTTTGTTCGGGAATTATCGGCACAGGTTCAGAGTTTGTGTCTATTTCTCCCATTCCTATTCGAGATAGCGTGTCCGCTTTGCTATTCTTACAGCCGGGGCGGTAAGTGATTACAAAATCGAACTCAGCAAAGAACAAAGCCCATCGGAGCTGACGTGACGATTGAGCCTTGGCAGTTTTTAAATATTGTAAGTTTCGGTGATCACGGTGATGGTATGCCTGGCGCCAAGAAGATAATGGCGCCAAGCCTTAAAGGCGGACTTAATGGCTAATAATTCCTTGTCGGTGATTGCATAATTTACCTCAGGCGGCGAGAACTTTCTGGACCAAAATGCTACGGGGTGCAGTTGGTTGGTTTCAGGGTCTCTCTGAGACAGGACAGCTCCCATGGCTAAGCTGGTCGCGTCGGTTTCGACTACATATGGGAGATCGGGACGAGGGTGCTTCAAAATAGGTGCGGACGTGAATTTAGCTTTCAATTCCTGAAAGGCCTGTTCGGCTTCCTCGGTCCATTCGAAGCGTTTATATTTTTTCGCAAGAGTGCAGTGATGAGTTGTACCACACGTGAAAATTCTGGGATAAATCTGCGATTAAAAATTAGCAAAACCAAGCATGCTTTGGACACCTTTCACCGAACTAGGTGATGGCTATTTGAGGATGGCATCCACTTTTCGTGAGTCCATTCGGACCCCTTTAGGTGTCAGGATGAATCCAAGAAACTCAACCTCGGTGGTATGGAAAACGCACTTTTCCAGCTTTGCAAACAGTTTGTGCTGGCGCAATTTCTCAAGAACGGCCCTGACATGCTTTCTGTGATCAGATTCCGAAAGAGGAGTACACAAGAATGTCATTGATATATACGACAACACAAACATCGATGAGTTCCCGAAGGACATCGTTCATGAAGAATTGGAAGGCAGCAGGCGCGTTGCACAACCCGAAAGGCATCACCTGGTATTCGAATAATCCATATTTTGTACAGAAGGCCGTTTTCCATTCGTCGCCTTCTTTTACTCGCACCAGATGATAAGCCCCCCGGAGATCTAACTTGGTGTATACGCAAGCATCCTTCACCTGGTCAAGGAGTTCAGGGATCAGAGGCAGAGGGTAACGGTTTTTAACAGTTATCTGGTTTAATGCGCGGTAGTCGATACAAGTTCTAAGGTCGCCTTCTTTTTTGGGCACGAAGAACAAAGCCGAGGATGCCGGAGACTTTGACGGGCGAATGAAACCATTGGCTAGGTATTGATCTAAATATTGTCTCAAATGCAGATTCTCAGGTTCAGTAAGGGCATAAATCCTGCTACAAGGGGGTTGTGCACCGGGCACCAGATCGATTTGGCAATCGTACGATCTGTGGGGAGGTAACGTGTTGGCCTGTTCCTTTTGGAAGACGTCCTGAAAGTCTTGGTATTCTGGAGGTAATTGCATGGAGACAGAGGTTACAGACGCTAGACTAATCTTCAGATTTTCTGGGTAGCAGGTTTGTGCACAATCCGGGAAGGTTATTCTCTTCGCTCGCCAATCAATTCCAGGATTATGTGTCTCTAACCAAGGGATTCCGAGAATTACCTGAAACTGTGGAGCCTTGATTACATCAAACATAACTGCCTCCCAATGGCCATCCGAACCTATAAGTGTCACCTCAGCAGTGGAATGTGTTACCGGTCCAAAGGCAATTTCGGTTCCATCGACTGTGGTGATGACATCTTTGCTGGTTTTAGGACGCAGAGGGTGGTTAATCCTAGAGACCAATTCACGATCCACATAATTTCCTATAGCCCCACTATCGATGTATGCCTTTATTGCATGCAACCGCTTAGGCTGTTCCGGATCTACGAGGACCATTGGCACAATGAAATGCAAAGTCTGAGAGTTAGTTTTCAAGCTCGGCAAGCGGACCCCTACGCTTGTCGGGCGTGGTCGTTTCCCGAAACAGTCTTCATGGTTTTTATCAGCGGCTCCTACCACCTTCTTGGGCGGTTTTGCCGGGCAATCTCGTAGAAAGTGTCCAGAGGACCCACAATAGAGACATAATTGCATCTGCCGTCTTCTTTCACGTTCTTTTCGAGTTAAAGGTCCTTTAACCCCTCCGATTTGCATAGGCTCAGAGACATCAGCAACCTTGGGGTTAGCGTGGGTCTTGACCAACACCCGGGTCTCAAACTTGGACCGATCTGCTTTTCTGTTTTGAAGTCTGTGATCCAATTGGTCCACTAAGTCTATATATTCTGTGCATTCTTGGGGCGGATTTACAACTTGGGCCAGGACATCTTTAAGTTCTCCGCGTAGACCTCGATAAAATAACGTGATTCTTTTATCCTCTGGCCACCCAGTTTCCACAATGAGTCTATTGAAGGTTGCAATGTAGGATAGGAGGTCCTGATTGCCCTGTCGCAAGGATAGGAGTTCGTCATCCAGAGCCTGCCCCTGAGAGTGTCGAGCAAATAACCTTTCCATGCTTGCTTGAAATCCTTGAAAATCACAGAGAATCGGGTCATCTTGAGTAACCAGTGGAACTGACCAATCGGCAGCACAGCCGCTGAGATATGACAATACAAAGGCTACCTTGGTCTGGTCATTAGGGAAGGCCCCAGGTCTGCATAGGAAGTGCAAAGGACACTGATTCATGAATACGGCGAATCGTTTGGGGTCCCCAGCAAAGCGTTCGGGTGGGGCCAGCGGCATGTTTCCAGGTAGATTAATCTGCACAGGGTTACTGGGAACCACAGGAGCGGGGTTCCTCCCGGAACCGGGTAGAGGAGTGTGTCCAGCTTGACCTTGCAAAAACTGTCCAGCCAGGTCATCAGTTCTTTCCTTTGATACAATCACTTCCCTCCTGAGAGCATTAGTCTCTTGACGAGCGACGAGTACTTCGGCCCGTAATTCCCCCAGTAGTTGGGCCAACTGATCAGTCTCAGAAGTTTCCATAGCGCCTGGGTGGGAATTTGTAGGAAGGCTTTGCGTTCTGTAACACTCACCTGACTCCCACGGAGGCGCTGGTCTAGTCTGGGTTGCTGTGGCCTCTTCAAGCGTGATGCGCAGAACTCGGAACACCGACTGAACGGGACCCTCAAATCTTGCTTGTCTGGCCCGTAGGAATATCCTTCTGCAGATGAGAAAGGGGATTAACAGTCTCCAGAATAGTGTGCTTGCTCCCCCCTTCCCCCCTTCGTTCTTCTCTAACTTCCTCCGAAACCCCCGGTTGAAGCTCACCTTATGGTTTGAACGGATGAACTCTCCATCCTGCTTCTGGTGCAGGGGCGCGTGTTTGTCCAGTTACTTCACTGGTTTTCAGAATGGCGCTGGCAAAATCCACTTGACTTTTCCGAGCGGAACGCCGTAAGTATGAAGATTACAAAACTTCGAGTGTAGAGCCTCCTTTTCTGTTGCCTTCCTAACCTGTGATCTGTCCTTTATTTCAGGTGCAGAATGAAGGCGATGCGTTGAGGGATTGAATTGCCGATGGTAAACTCAGGTGAGTTAGCGATGGGGGCGATCCCTCTTAATGTCTTTATATTCCTCCAGTAATTTCTTTTGTCCTTTCCCCTTAGGGGCCGGGGTGCGGTACCTGCCAACGAAGCGGCGCCGACCCAAAATGAGGAATGGTCCATCAACAGAAGACCGGTAAGTGTTATGGCTGAAAATTAGGCTTTCCTCATATGTTCCTACTGCTCACCTTTTGTCTCTTCTTCTCTCCCCTAGGCGCAGAGATGTGGTGACCGGTGCAGACAGTCGCGGTGGAGCCAGAAGAACTCCCGAGGACAGGTGAGTGAAGCGAGGCGCTGCAGCGAGCAAAGCGGTGCTTTTAAATGAAAGTCTTTTCTCAGGAACGCTTGCGTGAAGGTTCCGTATGCAGGTAAGAAGTTTGATAAAATTCTTGGTTTTCACCTTTCTCTTCTCTTCTTTCCTTACAGGTTTTCTAGGGTCAAGGCGGGCGTGGCTGGAGACCAGATGCAGGAGCAGACACGGTGAGCGTTCAGCTGCTTGGATGCAGAACAACGCGAAGCGTGAGCTACTGTCTGGGCGTGGCTGAAATAGCCCCCAAAGTAGTTCCAGGTAAGTATCCTTCCCCGGCCACGCCCGAGTGGCAAAATAGTCCCAATGAAAAAATAGTCCCTTTCAGGTCTCAGAGAGGCCTGAATCTTGCAGCATGGTCTGCATCAGGTAAGTGCACTAAACGCCTTCCTTTATGAGCCTGGCGCCTATGGCGCCAGGACTGATGTCCAACATGAGCCTGGCGCCAAAGGCGCCAGGACAGTGTCCAAAGAGCCCCTATAAGGGGCCGCTGGGCTTTTACCCGGGGGCATGATGCCTGCTCCCGGGGGTGCTGGGCCTGGCCTGGTGCTCCGGGGGTAGGCATCATGACACATCCTCACAGCTTTACTGGCTAACGGGCTCAAACCAGCTATTGCCAACCTAATACACCCAGACCAGACTGGATAAGTCCCGCATAGACAAATCTAGTATTACACATCACTTGGCAGTGGCCTCGCTGGATGCGGTCAAGGCGTTTGACTCGGTCGGGTTGCCTTGGCTTATCGCAGTGTTGGAAAGGTTTGGTATGGACCCCACATATGTCAAATGGGTGCGGATGCTCTATAACGAGCCGATAGCAAGAGTTAAGACGGGCATGATTATCTCAGAACAGTGTCAGCTGAGTAAAGGCACAAGGCAAGGTTGCCCGTGGTCCCTGATGCTCTTTATCCTGGCGTAGCCATTGGCGGTCTACCTCTGAGAAGCATATATAGAGGTGGGTATCGCTATACCGGGGGGTATGCATCTGCTCTCGATGTACACAGATGGCATGCTTCTGTACTTGCAGCACCAGGAGAATAACCTGCAGTATATCCGAGATGTGCTAGAACACTATACGGCCTTGTCGAGTATCATGATCAATGCGCAGAAGTCAAGCCTGTTCCCTTTGGGAGGATATGTAGGACAAACCGAGAGTATATTGCCTGTGCTGCTGATTAGATGGGAGATTGATAGGTATATGGGGGTAGATATATACCATGATCCAAAGACTGAGCACACACACAATACACAGAAAGCAGGGGACAAAATGGAGAATTTCATGGCTTTCTGGGCCAGCTGCCACTGTCGATCGGGAGAGCAGCCCTGTTAAAGATGGTGGTTCTACCGAGGCTACTGCATTGTTTTGTTTATTTGTGAGGAAGTATTGGGGACCCAGAGGAGTGGCAACAGTGGGAGACATGCTTAAGGAAGGGATGCCCTTAGAGTTTAGCGAACTGGCGGCGAACACAGAGTTGCACCTGGGAAAACATCTCACTTTCAACCGCCTGCTAACTCAAATTAAACCAGTATGGCCGACGGTAGTAGGTTTACAAGGGGATGAAAAGCTGGAGAAGCTTTGACATTTCGGAGGGCAGGCATGAGGTCTCGAGAATATACAAGCTACTGATGGGCAGGCTGGGTGGTGGGATGGAGCGGGACAGACAGTGCTGGGAGGCGGAATTGCAAGAACAACTGTCGGAGGAGATGTGAGGCGAAGCAATGGCCTATCATAAGAAGGTGTCTAGGAATGCCAGACTACAGCAGATTCAATTGTATGTGACACACAGGGCATACCTGACCCCGGAAGAATAGCGAAGTTTGTCCATGCGGCAGCACAATCATGTCCAAAATGCGGATTAGTTGACGTAGACCTAGTTCATATGTTCTGGGCCTGTGAGAAGATTATCCAATTTTGGGATGAGTTTGTGTTGGCGCGAGCAGGTATCGCTTTAGACGCCGGATCCCCAAAGGCCTGCCTGCTTGGCTGCTTTGCAAGACCCAAGAAAGTTAGACATGTGAATAAACTAAAAGACCTTGCATATATACTGGCAAAGCCGGTGACACTAGCGTGGTGGGTGGATCTCCAGAAATGGATGAACGCGGAGACTTTGGCCTGGCAGGAAGCAGCTAGTCACGACCTGGAACAGGCAATATGGGTTTGGAGGCTTGGAGACAGATGGTAAAGGATATTGTTACCGCCGGGTACAACAGTGTCAGTAAGAGGATAGGTGAGGAAGCGTAAGATCTCAGACAAGCGTGATACAGTGGAATTTAGTTGCGCAATGTTTGGTACTTGACGCAAGTAGGCGGGATGGGGGGTGTTGGGGGTTTGGAGGGGACAAGCAGATGTAACCTTGTATTGCGCAGTTGTACATTGATGTGCTTGTCTGTATATTATCATGTTAAATAAAAAACAATACAAATGGGTTAAAAACCAAAATAAAAACAGTATCAGCATTGCCAGCTACCGGTACATCTGTTGACATCTCTTCTACCATCGAACGCTGGCCTGAGAAGTGCCATCTCAAGCTCTTCGAGAAACAGCACCAGGCGAAGTGCCCTCATAATTCTGAACCAGCTACCCCTGCTGCCGCCCTTATAATTTCAGAGCAAACTGCTGCTCCCATTGCATGGGTTACAACATTTAGCCCCCCTGTCACAATCTCACAAGAATAAAGGCCCCTGTCACCAAGGATCAGCTCCCCAATCACTATGGAAGCCCTTGCCCACTAAACATCTGATGCATGTGGACCGATAAATGCTAAATTGTACACGCGGGATGCCAGTTCTCCATTGCCATTGGATATTTTTCTCTCTCCCGGTCTGGTCTCCATCCCTAAGGAAACGGCCCAGGGCTGCAACTGCTCATTGGTTCTGGACGAATTGGCGACCCTAAAGAATCTGTTAATACTGATCCTAGATAATGGTAGAGGAACAGGAAGAGGGGCCCAAGGGGACCCACACCCAAGCACTGACACCATTAACAAGGGTCCCACAACGCCAGCGAAGGAAATTCATATTGCTCCCAACCTGGGCTTGACCCAGTTTATTCAGACAGCTCCCCTGGTGCCTATAAATGTGATGCCTACTGAGGTGGCGACCTGAAAGGGGCCTTGGGGCAAAGCTGACGTTGGCTCGAAAACCAGCCTCACCCTGGCTGAAACTGCCAAATCACTCTGGCGGGGATTGCAGGGGAGGTGGTCCAAGGTCCAAGGGGGCCCAGGTTTGCTTGCAGGGTGAAAAGCTGAATGGGTGCGGGGGGGGGGGTGTGTGGCGCACTGAAGACGTGCATAGAGCATCCCCTGACTTGCTAACGCACAACGATCCAAACTCAGAGGTTGATTCCAAGACTGGGAGTGGTATTTTTGCATAGGATTCCCAAATGTTCTAGTGACAGTCGAACCCAGAGATTCACTTAAAATTGGCTGAGGTCAGCATATGGTTGCCGCTCATTGATTAGGAAGGACATTAAAAGCCTGAGAAGACCCTCCTATGGGGAGGGCTGCCCCTATGATGATATCTGCCTAGAACTAAGGGATCCAAGAATGGCTACTGATTTACTGGAAATTGGGCTGTGACAACATACAATGCATAGTAGCCAGATCATAATTAGTGCTTGCCCCTTTCTCAACACTGACCCCCACCTTATTAGGATGTATGCCCCTCTCGGGTATAAGGCCCCAGTTCTCAAGGCTATAGGGAGCCAATACAGTCCCTTGGGGACACAATCAGTGGGTTTAACTGATGGATGCAGAAGCATCCTCTAAAGCCGTAAACTGTGTTTCCATTGTTGCTGTGGACAGATTTGACAGGGCCTGCGAATTGTCCAGAGGTTTGCTCTGAGCCATAGGGGCTAATCAGGCTTTTGTTATTACCTGCTGATGTGTTGCGTATTCATTTTTCCCTTCTTTTTTAATTTTTTTTTTCTTTTGTGATGTATATGTGAACTTTGATGGCCTAAAGGCCAAATAACGTTTAAGTGAAAGACTAAAAACAAAATTATATGTATTGACAATATATTCATCATCTGGAAAAGTGACATTTCATGCTTAAGGAATCATACATCCCAGTTAAATAATAATGTATGTATTCTTGAACTAACTTCAACATATGGTGAAGATTCTAAATATATATAGAGATTGACACCTTTGATAGCGAATGTGTCCCTAATGGCCCACAAATGTAAACATCGAGGATACCCTAAAAAATATTGGAGAGAGCCTTTTTGAAAGCAAGAAACACTGATCGCTCTTTATTATTGTTAGCAGACACTTTGAAACACAAAACCACAGGCATGGATGAGACTGGTCTCATTTTGACCTATGGTGATGGAGCTCAGAACATTTGTCAAGTCGTGCAGAGACATTGGCATATCCTTAAATCAGATGAACATCTAAACAGTATTTTGGGAGATTGCATAAACATTACATTTCATAGATCTACCTCGTTTTAGGATACTTTAGTACTGAGTTTCATGAGTCCGATCAATAATGTTTTGACTAACAGTTGGATGAATATTAAACCATTGGGTTTTTATAAATGTTCAAAATGCAAAGCCTGTACATATGCTGCCAACCCGACATATCTACATCCTATCTTGGGTAGAAAGATCAAGATCACGTCGAGGATTACATGCGATACCGAGTTTGTGGTCTGTGTTGAACTGCCCTTGTGACATGTGGTATGTGAGAAGCACAAGAGGGAAGTTGAAATTGAGAATGCTTCAACATATCGGGGCCATCAAAAATGTAGATCCCACCTATCTGATGGCTCTGCATTTTCAGACCAAACATGGAAGCAAACTGGAGGATTTTTCTTTCTTTGGCATCCATACAGTGCCCAAATCACCAAGAGGTGGTAACCGAGAGCTCTTATTGAGGCAATTGGAAACAGTCTATTTTGGATCTTGAGTTGAAAATCTTGATGAAGAATTATATACGTTCTTGGGCACTTTAAGACTCTTGGCACCTTCTTCACTTGCATTAGCTGCACATTACTGTGACCCCTTAATCATCCGTTAGTAGGCTCTTTCTGCTCTTATTACCACTTCGACATGTTCTTGTATCAGCAATGTTTTGCTATGCTTTATAAAATTTGCGAATGTTGTATATTTCTTTTTTTATGCACATTTTTGGTTGTTTTCTTATGGAATTATGAAGCTTTCCATGTTTATATGTTTTTAGCATGTTGATAGGTTGGATTTTAAGATGGACTCATCATAGACTCATCATGATAAGCTTTTTTACACAGAAATGTTTGTATTGCGTATACATTTCTTTCCCTATGTCGGAGATTGCCACCATTTATATTTAGGATGTAAATTGTGGTTTGGAGGCTGTATATATTTCTTCAAGACTTTGTTGTTCAAATAGTTTTTCACAATATACTATTTATGTGCGCAGGCAAGTCGCCGATAAATTATGATGAGACGCACTGGGCACTTTATTGCAGTAATATTGGTATGCATTATGCACTTTAACATGAGCAATGTTTGGACGCACTATGCACTTTAATGTCGATAAACTTTGTTTATCTTCCAGCAGTCCATGGATGCACTTTCCACTTTATGAAATCTATTTTAGAGGATAAGACTACTTTCAACGTATTCATAAGATGCTATGTCTATTGTATTATATCTTGATTGCTTGGATATCTACCAACACACTCCATAGCACGTGAATTGCATAGTCTTCCTATTTTCCGCTTAGCATACATGGACAGAGAGCACTATGCCCTTTATTACTACTGCTGTTAGTAATCATTGCTGCTTGGCACTATGCACTTTATGGCTATTGTTTTTAACAATTATTGCTGCTAGGTGTATTTTGCACATTCGTTGTTATTTTGCGACTAGCTACGGTTCATGATTGGCCTCTACAATCAGCATCACTGTAATGTTTGACAGCTGGCTATAACATTGTAATAACAGTGGAACGTAAGCTTATATAGATTGCTGCATCCCACATTGAGGAACAACTTTGTTTTTTAGGAACCACTGGGACACAAGTTCGTGTCCCTTTTTTTTTTTTTTGGCGAGTTTAAATATATAGGTGTGGCCACCTGGCATTAGTTACAAAACTAAATCTATATATATTTTTCAACTGATCTAGCCAGTTACTTTGTACATACTGGCTTTATTGTCAGTTAGTACTGTTAGTAGTACAGTACTTTAGATCAGGCCTGTCTAGTAATGCACTCTAATATTTTTGTGCACATGACTAGGCGTTTTTTGCCATGTATTTAGGTGGTTTAAACGCATACCTCGCTAAATAGCAGTGGTTCCTTCTGTTTCTCCCCCCTGTGGTAATGCAACAATCTAAAAATATTTAAAATTATTTTATTGTATCACAATATTTATCTGGCTACATAAGCAATTGGGTCCACTATTTGCACATGCACTGTGCTATTACAGGATGTTTAAATATGGCTGTCTGGCGATACTACAAAATGCTGACAAGGGGTAGTCGCCACTCTATGCATTTACCATAGAGCTGCTATGGCTTTAAAACGTAGTCCTTTATCTGTGTCTATCCTACCTACGTGATCAAGCGGTCAGAATACCGCGAAACGCGTTTTTTGCTATCCAGGGCTTTCCTTCTCCGATGCACATTGATTAATAAAGTGACTTTTGTGCTGCCTGGATTTGCTGTCATGTTCCTTTTTTGCTGAGTGAACATTGCAATCTCTTAGCTGCTCTCAGGAGTGCAGTCCGCCGGAGTTGCCTTTCCCTAAGGTTTTTCATTTTTGAAATTATATTTCTGAGGCTTGTGGAATCTGCTTAGATCACATGCTTCAAAAAAGGTATCGGGTGCTCCTCTCCAGAAAGAACATGGCATGATAACCTGTTCTGAGATGAGAGTTTGCAGCACATGCTTTTTGCTCACTGTACCTTTCACAGATGGGAAATATCCATTTGCATATCAGTCTTTGTCCCGCCCACATGGGCAGTCCAGCACCGAAATGCTAGGCGAAACTCGAAAAAGGGCGTCGAACTAGGGCGTGCCAATAATACTATCCCTAATGTGACGTCCACTGTACCCATGATCCCTCACGCGTGTTTTTTTTTTCCGCCATACTTGTCAGAAGCATAGTTGCGGAGTTCCCTGGCTTTCAGCCATTTATCATAAATTAACCTAAAATCCCTGTTCCTCAAATTCTACGTCGAGACCCCGAAGATCGATGCCGGTACTGGAGAACAAACAGCCGTCGAGACTGCACAATGGACTTCGGCCTCGGAAGGCCTCTGGCCTCGGCCCTGCAAGTAGGGAGAGTGGGGGGGTGGACATACTCAGTCATTTATTTTCCTACATACACTCGCCCGCTGCCATATATTAACATATGGAGAGTACTCCATTTAAATTCTGCCCCAAGTGCAACCGTAAGTTCCCTTGGATAGATAAGCATAACACCTGTAATCTGTGTCTTCCTATGGCCCACCCCGAAGCAGATTGCAGAGCTTGTAAGCTCTTCAAAGCAGAGACACTTAAGGACCGCTCCACCAAACGTTGGGCCCACTACACCAGGCAGCTCGAGACCATGGATGCTGTGGGTTCCTTCAGTGATGGCAGCAACGCCGCCGTATCGGACGGTGAGGGCACAAGGGTGTCGTTAGGCACCCATGCGCAAGCCCCCGACCTCGTAGGACTGTCCGGCGGGGCAGTTATGGGGACTACACCCAGCGGCAAGAGCGCTACCCACACACCTTCATCTAAGCTCACTAACCCCACCGAGACTCGACACGTGTGTCGAGTGATCGGCAGAAAAAGGCACACAGAGACCGGTCATCAGAATCGGAGTCCTCTGGGCGTTCAAGGTCACGGTCGCCCCATGACACACAGCAACAGTCTATGATTGCTAAGAGTGCCACGTTTCCTAAAGTCACAGAGGTATGGTCGTCGGAAGATGAAACCAACCTCTACCCCCAAGTAGCATGTTCAAAGTCGACTCCGGCAGTTCGTTCTACGTCTGCCTCCGAGCCTCGACGTCCCTCCTCTAAAACTCCAGAACCTCGTGAACCCACCTCTGAACCTCGACGCCAGGCGTTGAAAGATTCGGGGAAAGCCAATGTCAGGGAAACGTGCCTCTACACGTGGGAAAGGGGAGAAACAGAAAAAAGCTTCTGAACACCAGGTTCAGAAGGAGAAACACAAGTCCAAGACCCCTGACCCTGTCACTAGGCCTAAAGTTGTCCCTCCCACTCCCCAGGATATGGGAATAGAAGAGGAATCACAGCAGGAAAGGGTCATTCCCAGTTCCAAAGAATGGAGCTCTGAAGACATCGACCGCGTGATGAGGAGAATGTTTTTTATGGCAAACTTTTACAAGAAAAACCCTGATTACTTCCTGAGCTATCAGAATACCACTGCTACCTCTACTCCTTCGGGATTCAAAATACCCTCAACCTCCTACTAAGGGACTCTGTACTGAGACTCCAGTTCAGGGGCTGATTTCAGACGCATTCACTATTGAACATTACCAGCAGTATGGTGAGGATCCAGAGATACAAGCACTGGACGACCAGACAGGGTCGACTGTTATGGAGACGATGAGGACCAGGATGAGGAGGAAGACGAGGCCGAGGCTTAGTCTCGACTCCCCTATTCTCAAGGACCCACCAGTGAATGATTCACCTGTGGATAATCAGCCATTACTGAACGAGGTCTTAGCTAAAGCTGCAGCCCACTTTCAGATAGACACTCGGGGGGGGGGGGGGGGGGGGGGCTCAAGAAGAGAGGGACTTTGCAGAGCAAATTATGGATAGAAAATCCATTGCCCAAGCCATACCAATTCTGAAGTCTATTCAACGCAGAATTGACCCCTCTCTGCTCAACCCTAATTTTACCCGGGTAGTTAACCCAAGAATAGAGAAATTATTCAGGGCTGCCCCCTCCGACCCACTTTACATAAGGAGTCAGCTTAAACCCGACTCATTAGTGGTTACTACCACCAGGAAGAGGGCGGGGACAGCTAGCATCTTCTGAAGCTCCTCCAGACAAGGAGAGCAAAAAGATATATGGGCTAGGAAGGAAAGTGGCTTCCACTTCCGCTTGCCAGGCAAGAATTGCTAATACCACCACTCTGCTGGCAAGTTACAACTGTCACCAATGGGAACAGGTAGCTGCCCTCATTGTCTCAGCACCTGTACCTCTTAAGAGCCATTTGGCCCAGATTGCGTCAGAAGGAAGATCAGTGTCTGGATGCATTCTCAAGGCTACCTTTGATGCAGCAGACAATGCAGGCCGGCTTATCGCAGAGAGCACAGTAATCAAGAGACATGCTTGGCTGAGGCAGTCAGGGTTTAAACATGAGACCCAAGCCACCCTCATCGACATGCCGGTGGAACCAAATGTCTTGTTTGGAAAAGCGGTGGAGGAGGTGCTCAATACAGCCAAGGATGAATATGACACCCTAAAGTCCCTTGGACAAATAACAAATAAACACACAAACCAACGAGGGAATAATAATTTTCGTCGCTCTTGCGGCCAAAATTCCCAGAGAGAATCTTACTACTTTCAAGGCCAAGGAGCAACGTGGGGAGGCAACCAACAGGCTACCCAGTGTTTCGCCAGAGGTCAAAAGAGGGGCTATGGTAGGGGGAGAGGCAATCCAGGTAGAGGCGCTATGCCCCCCAACAAACAGTGACATTCCGCTCCGGGTCCCTTCCCATGCATCCCCAGTAGGGGGGGCGCATTTCTACCTTCACCCACGCATGGGAAGGGATTACTTCGGACAGATGGGTGCTGTCCACAGTGTCCGCGGGATACTGTATCGAACTGTTGGAACGCCCCCGCGACCATCCTCCAAGACAGAAAATACACTCCTTGGAGCACCAAAGAATCCTCTTCGAGGAGATCGTCATTTTTCTTGCAAAGGACGTGATAGAACTCGTCCCAGGCAAGCAGGTAAACAAGGGTATTTATCCAACTTACTTCCTTGTCCCAAAAAAAATCTAACAATGCGCCCAGTATTAGACTTACGCACTGCAAACAAGTATGTCAAGCCCCAAAAATTCTGCATGACTACACTTCAGGAAGTAATCCCCCTACTAAAAAAGGGAGATTACATGGCGACATTGGACATGAAAGATGCCTATTTTAATATTTCCATGCTCCCAGCGCACAGAAGATTCTTGTGCTTCAAGGTGGAGAGTCAGCACTACCAGTTCAAGTGGTGCCGTTCGGTATAGCCTTGGCTCCAAGGGTATTCACCAAGGTACAGGCGGTGGTGGCTCCGCACCTACGCAGGGAGGCAATACCAGTGTACCCTTACCTGGACGACTGACTCATCACAGGGGAAACCGCCGTAATTTGCACACTAAACATTCAAAGAACGATCAACCTCCTCTTCCAATTGGGCTTCTCAATCAACGAGAAAAAGTCAAGCCTGGTGCCAAGCACCTCCAAACAGTTCCTAGGAGCTGTCCTAAACACTCAAGAGGGGTTGGCCTTTCCATCAGTGGAAAGAATTCAGAATCTGTTACTGCAAATTCCTCAATATCAGTCTGGTCGCCAGACAAGGGTTCGTAAAACGATGTGTTTGCTAGGCATGATGGCATCATGTATTTACCTGGTTCCCCAGGTGCGCCTGCGCATGCTACCCATGCAAGAATGGTTGACGAAACAGTGGTCTCGGGCAAGTGGTCAATGGGACGATCTAGTGGTCGTTTCGCCAACACTAGTACAGAGTCTTCGCTGGTGGACAAGTGTCATGATGCCTACCCCCGGGCATCAGGACCAAGACCCTCAGCTCCGGGAGCAGGAATCCAGACATTTGTTTAAACCTCAGCAGCCCTGGCTAGGGGCTGTCTGGGTTCAGTCCTGGCGCCATAGGCGCCAGGCTCATAGACTACATCTGATGCAGACCATGCTGCAAAAGAGTCCAAGCCTACATGAGGCCTGGATGGGACTATTTTGTTACAGGGACTATATTTTACTCGGGCGTGGCTCTAGCGAACTTCTTACCTGGAACTACTTTGGAGGCTATTTAAACCACACCCGAACAGCAGCACATGCTTCACGTTATTCTGCATCCAGCAGCGTGACACTCACTGTGCCTGCAGCCAGCATCCAGTCTTCTGCCACACCCGCGTGCCTGAAGCCAGCATCCAGTCTTCTGCCATGCCCGCTTCGAATACGGAGCTCCTAGAATAAAGAAGAAGAAAAGGACAAGGTTAGAAAACTAACTTATTTCAAATTCCTCACCTAATTCCGGAACCATTACATCTCCAGACCTGGAAAGTACATCGGTCCTGCACGCGTCGCTTCGCCAGCTCCAGCACGGCGCCATACTCACCAGTTCTCACAGCATCTTTCGATCCGGCACTGTCTCCATGATTTCTTCGCCGCAATCCGGCACCTAGGGGACACAAGAAAAAACAAGGTGAGCCAAGGGAATCAACAAATGCAACCTCTTACCACCATAGACTTACCTGATTTACCACCGGCGGTATTATTCCATAACTCTCCACATTTTCATATGCTGCATCTGTAAAGAGGGAGAAAAACACGTTGACGCATGCAATAGTTATCGAACAGCGTTGGGTAACACAGACTCTTACCTGAACGCCAGCAGCAGCTACGAGTCCTTCTTCTCACGAAATCAGTTGCAACTTAAGAAAGGAAGGGGACAAGAGTGAACATCGGGCACATTCAACTCTTTGAACTAGATACTTACCAATCCCGCCAGGGACTTCAGAGTCAATACTTACCGGAACTCTCCCAACGCCTTCAAACCAGTGAAGTAACTGGTATCTACGCACCCCTGCAAGACACGCAGGATGGAGAGCTCATCTTTTACGAACATAAGGTGAGGTTACTAAGGCGATATCGGAGGTGATTAGTGGGGGGAGCGAGAACAGTTGGGAGGTCATCACTAAAACCCACAGGTGGTTAATCCCTGTCTCCACTTGCAGGAAAATACGTCTTTGGGTCCAGCAGACAAGACTAGGCGGGCCAGTCCAGACAGTCATCTCTGCACTACGCATCACATTGAAGGAGACCGCAGCTGTCCGGGTCCGATCGACACCCCTGTGGGGTCCAGGTGAGCGTAACAACAAGAGAACCTTTCAAAGGGGAAACCCTTTTACGAACCAGAAATGCAGGCCGTAGTCACTACAGACGTGTCCCTGTCAGGGTGGGGAGCATACCTCCTTCAGCACACAGCTCAGGGCCTCTGGTCTCACACAGTGGCCAAGAATCACATCAACCTGCTAGAGCTTCTGGCAGTCTTCAGAGCTCTTCGAGTGTACGAACCCCACCTATCGAACCTGTCAGTGCAGATACTAAAAGACAGCACGACTGCAATGTTTTACATAAACAAACTGGGGGGGGTACCCGTTTGCCAAATCTGTCCAAGCTTGCCCAGAAAATTTGGATATGGGCACTCAGACAGAACATTTACCTGTCGTCTCAACATGTTCCAGGGGATCTCAATTCACTAGTGGACGCTTTGAGCAGATATCCCATCCCAGAAGAACACTAATGGTGTCTACATGAAAAAGTCGTAGAAGACCTCTTCTCACAGTGGGGTTTCCCCACTATAGACCTATTCGCCACAAGCGAAAACAGACCATGCCCAGGATTCGCATCCAGGTTCCCCCAACCAGGCTCCAAGGGGAACGCTCTATGGATGAACTGGTCAGGGATGTTTGTCTACGCTTTTCCACCAAACCCTCTTATGAGGAAGGTGGTCAACAAGATACACAGGGAATCGATGACGCTCATCCTAATTGCTCCCATGTGGGCGAGACAACTGTGGTTCCCGCACCTGTGCAAACTGGCGGTGAGCGAACCCATCAGACTCCCGTGCTGGTACAACCTACTCTCCCAGCACGGAGGACAAACAGTGCATCCTCAACCCAACTCGATGAACCTGGCAGCATGGCACCTGAAGTCATAGAGTGTGGCCATCTCAATTTACCACAGAGATGTATGGATGCCTTAAAAGAATCAAGGAAACCTAACACAAGGCACTGTTATTTTGATAAGTGGAAAAGATTCGTTATTTGGTGCCAGAATAAACAAATCAACCCAGTTGATTGCACTCCTTCCAATATTGTCACCTACATGCTCCACTTACTGGACGCAGGGTTGGTATTTAATTCACTCAAGGTACACCTGGCGGCACTGTCAGCCTACACCACCTCTCACAACAAGGTGTCATGGTGGAAGGTGCTGGTTGTCAAAGCTTTTATGGAAGGGGTGAAGAGGCTCCACCCTCCAATTTCTAACCCACCACCAGGGTGGGACCTTAATGTGGTGCTTGCTAAACTCATGGGACCCCCCTTTGAACCCATGCATAAAGATAGTCTCAAACACCTGACCTATAAAACCGCCTTCTTAGTAGCCATTACATCCATAAGAAGGGTCAGTGAAATTCAGGCTCTGTCAGTGCAGGATCCTTTCTTTACTATACATAAGGATAAACTGGCTTTAAAGACTCACCCTAGGTTCTCCCCTAAGTTTATTTCAAAATTCCATGTTAACCAGTCCATTGAGCTCCTGGCCTTTTTCCAAGAACCCAAGAGCTCTGCTGAGGTGAAATTACACACAATCAACGTGAGAAGAACGGTCCTCTACTACGTAGACAAGACCAGGCCGCTAAGAAAAACAGATCAACTGTCTCCGTAGCTACAGGCAGAGAAGGAGATTGCGTCTCTAAAGGTGCCATCTCTAAATGGATAGTCATCCATCTGTGCTACTCCCTTTCAGAAAAGACACTGCCTTTTACGCCAAGGGCCCACTCCACTAGAGGTACTGGGGCCACTCTGGCTTTCACTGCAAATGGACCCCTTGACACCATTTGCAAAGCAGTTACATGGAGCTCTATTCACAACTTTTACTCAGCACTACTGCATTGACACTCCTTCCAAGACAGATCCTCAAGTGGGACAAGCGGTTCTAAGACATCTGTTCGCTCATGACCCTTCTCACATCCCACCTCCTTCTTCTAAAACTGCTCGCTAATCTATGTACAGCATGTGATCTAAGCAGATTCCACAAGCCTCTGAAGGGATACATTACTCACCGTTATCGTATTTCTGATGCTTGTATCTGCTTAGATTCACATGCGCCCACCCTTCCTCCCCTTGGAGAGAAGGCGCATTGGCTTGTAGTCTTACCTACCGATCTGCTTGGATACTCTGTACTCGCGCTACTCCTCATGCTACCTCATGTCAGATAAAATACAATCTGAGGGTCCTACACGCGAGGGATTGTGTGTGTGTGTGTGTATGTATATATATATATATATATATGTATGTGTATATATTCACCAGAGCATACAGTAAATCAACAGCTGTCAACAACATATTTCATGCAGCTAGCTGCTACCACAGATGCACTATAACGAACATACCCACCACTGGTACATTTTTTTTAAGAGCAAAACGTAACAGAGTTACAATGAATAATAGGATATGAAAATGAACCTAAAACCAATGTTCAAAGATTCTAGGAAGGAGGCTACTGTAGGAAGAAACAATTATGTTGCAAGCTAATCTGAAATAAAGGTATGAGCTACTAATTTCCAAAGGTAAAACCAAGCAAGTATGTTGTATTACATGCTATTCTGCTCAGAGTAATGAAATATTAAACTATTGAGGAGGCATTGGCACTTCAGCTAGATCCTGATTTGAGACACCAAATAGCTAACAAACCACAAATGACATACAGGAGAGCCAGGAATATTCTTAATTAACAATGTCCAGGTTTCATGGAAAAAGACAAAGAAGGTACATCAGTGTGGCTACATCACATTTCAGGTGCAAGTGCTCTACTTGCAGATATGGACAAATAAGGTGAAACATGCACAAATATCAACATCTCAGATTTTCACAATTAAACAATTTATCGGTTTTCACACTTTATTTATTTTGTATCTGTGGTGGTAAAAAAAAAAGACATTGGTAGCACTACAAGAGAAGTGCCTATGAAAATTAATGAACATCTCAGAGCTATTAAAAAATGAACACATACAATATCCCCTGGCCTTGCATTGGCATGAATACCATGATAAAGAAATCATTGAGAACATAAAGTTTGTGGGAACTGAAAAATGCGCATGCCACATTAGGTGAGGTGACAGACCAGTTCATGAAATTAAGAGTGTGGTAAAACTTATTTGAGAGGGTTTAAATAAAGATGCAGCATTTAATGTTCTGTAACAATATATAGAACTGAATGGTTTCTTTAAAGTTACTTAAGGAATAATTGAACACTACCTCTCAGATCTATAGATATCCCTTTAAATCTGATAACATCCTCAAAACAAAATTAATCCACATCAATGTCAACCTTCTAACGAAACCCAGAATAGAATACCATTATTAAGACTTGTATTTCTTGAAAATGTAATCAAGAGATATATCAAACGGCTAACATGCACATGAATACACAAAGCCTTTATCATGTTTAATTAAAACATATACATATCGAAGAACAATTAAGTTATCTTTGAAATAGAATCAACAAATACCATTTTATATAGTGCCCACATTTTCCACATTAAACATGTGATATTTGCTATGATAAAAATACACAACTTGCAAATAGCCACCCATATGCCACACTCGGGAGGCAGGGTTGAATCGAATAAGCCATGTAACCGTGATACTGGAGGTAAATATTTTCTCCTAGTGAACTCAATAAAACTCACCTCTCTGATGAAATATGGGCTAATTAATTGTATAAAGAATTTTCATATTAAAGGAGACACGTTAAAATTAATCTTCTGTTCAGTCCTAAATAATGTTCTTGCAAAAATGAAAAATACAAATAAATGTTTGGTTCTCATTATCAATCAAATTTGAGACATAGTATAGAAGTAGGGAAAATGGAACTAAAATTACAGCCTGCAACAATTAAATAAAAGTTTTTAATATCCACAAAGCTGTTGATAATAGTACCCTATTCTTCACAGTTGCATCCCCCATATTCAACAGATGACATACAAATGTTGATTTGAAAAGCATCAAAAGAAATGAGCAGACTATTTCAAATACCCAAACTCATTTTTTACATCAAAACCCAGCAATAATCTTTTAAAATGTTTTTTTTAACCTTTATTTAAAACATTCTTGAGTCTTACATTTTATATAGTAATAATGGGCAATATAAAAGGATAGATGCAATCCAAGCTGTATTTAGGGAATGCAAAACAGACACAATTGAAACTGTTGTAAGTAATGTAACCATGGGTACATGGAAAATTACTAGAGGAAGGACTAAGGAGGGTGGTGTAGACACTGAAATGGGACTGAAAAGTGCGCACATATCCAGTTCCTTGTGAGACATAAACCGGAATCTCCCACATCTCTGAATGATTTGTTCAATAATATGTTTTATTCCTTGGTGTTCCACATCCAGGGGCCCAGTAGAGCTAATCCATTGACTGAAATGTGAATGCCCCACATGGTTGCCAATAGCTTTCTTGCACACTAATTGAATTTATTGTTACAAGGTGAATTGTCACATTCATTATGCACATACTTTTAATTAAGTTGATTTGACATGAAGTTGTATATATCTATTATTCTCTAGATTTGTTAATCTGCACCTGTTGAAGGGAATTCTGAATCCGAAACGCATTGTGCCTTTTACTCTGAAACATAAGAAGAACTGGACAAAAATAATTTCTGCACATTGTCATTTTATCACAACATTAATGTATTAACATTCATTGAACATCATATTGGCTGTTATTCAGCACATAGGTGCGCTCTTTGGACACCATCTTGGTTTTCTCACGTTGTTCCAACTCTGTGTCAGGGTTGTGTTACCTCCTCTGGACCCAAACTTGTCAGTAATAAATTGCTAAACCTTCTCAACTATTTTTAATCATAGGGTGTGCAAGTATACAGATTGCATATATAGCCAGGTTCCACAAGCCCAGCAAAACCAATCCCTTAGGCCACTCAGTGTTCAAGCATGTCTCCCCTAGCACACAGTTGATTGAGCCATGCGCTGTCTGACCAAGCTTTACCCCTCACGGGGCTTAGGAAGAGATTCCACAAAAGTAATGACTTCAGCCGGGCTTGTAAAGAAGTGGGTTTTGTTTTCTTGAATCATACGTAGCTTTGACGGGTATAGCATCGCATACTGCAGGCACTCCTCTCTCAGCAGTCTCTTGGCGGTCAAGAAGGACAGCCTCGCCTTTTGGACGGTTTTAGTGTAGTCCTGGTAAAACGAGACCTTGGCTTCTCCATATTGTAGGTTCCCTAGTTCCCATGCTATGCGCAGGACAGTGTTGCGGTCACAGTAATTTAGTAGACGGGCAATGACTGGGCGAGGATTCTGTCCCGGTCTGGGTTTTTTTGTCTAGATCCGGTGCGTCCTCGCCACCAGAAAGTGGGGTGACAGTGGCGGGTCTTTCAGCACTTCCCTAATAAATGCCTCCATAAATGTCGCCATGTTTTGTGCCGGTACTGTCACCAGGATCCCGACCACTCTGATATATCGCACCTCGACCTCGCCTCTAATTTTTGTCTCGGATGTCTCACTGCCGCCTGTAGCCCTCGTATAGCCTGTGCTACCTCGCTGCCACCTTGCTGCTACCTCACTGCTAGTGTCTTCCAGGATCCCGACCCTATGCGCCACTTCACGGGTGCGGCTGCTCTCCTTTTCAATCCTATCTTGCATGCGGTCCATTTTATATTCTATTGCATTCAGTTTGGTGTTCACGGAGGCAACGCACTTTTCATTTCTGCCAGCACTAAGCTTGGTTCTGAAGGTGGGCCCGTCGCCTCACCAAAGCCAGACCCACCTGAAGCCGATGGCGACCCACCTCCCTTGCCACTTTACTTGGTCCTGGGGATCCCATTGCGCCTGCACTTTTCATCAGCCCTTCTTTTTGTGTAACAGGCAGGCGACACTGCTTTTTGTTGCCTTTTGTCATTAGCACAACACTACCTCCACCATGTGGGCCCAGGGCGGCGCTCTTCTCTTGCCCTCACGCAGATATGGCCCCCGCCCAGACACAGTGGTCCTCTGCAGTTCACCTATACCCCAGCAGGGAACAAGCTGGTGGCTGTAGCAGTATGGGCCCCCGTAGACCGTGTGTTCACTGGCAGTGGTCTTCAACTAGCCCAGTGTTACAGCGGGCGTTGTCTTGGTCTCTGCCCCGCTTCTCTGTCGGGGCTTGCCCACTTTTAGCCCCCAAACTCTGATTGTCTGAGCTGTGTTCCATTCAGTCACTTTCTCCACCGGCTCACCCCACACCCGACACCCCACCAGCAGGGGATGTGGTTTCTGCAGCTGGGCGGACCTGAATTATGTGGGGGAAGAGTGCCAGCATGCCCAGAGTCCACACTTCTGTTCTCCGCCCCACTCATGCCAGTTGCCAGTTCCCAACGCTGCACAATAAATGCCAGTACTGGGTCCGGCTTGCGCTTGCTCATGCCCCCAACACCCCCGCCCCACCACGTCCGGGTAGCGGATGCGGCAAGCCAGCCGCAGCAGAGGGCATGCCGCGCGGAGGCAACGTGCCACTGCCAGGTGGATCACCCTGGGCTAACCCGGGGGGAGGGGGTCCACGCAACCCGCCGTCTCCACCAGCCCCCGGCGCCCAGGGCAGTTAACAGTACACCCTGTGTGCGGCTCAGTCTGCCCCCTCACCTCGGGCCTCCCGCGTTGATGCACCCTTTGACCGGCCCCACAGCCCCTGGACCAACCTCAGGGGAGCGCCGGAGAGCTTGCCTCCCTCCAGCCGGGGATGCTGCTTTTGTCCATCGTTGCAGCTCTCACCTCTACTTTGAGGCCGTGGGGGGTGGGCTCCCGGTGGGCTCCCGCCCGCTCCTTTTGGCCTGCCGCTGTCACCACTCTCTCACCACTCCAGGTCACCTCTCCAGGCCCCAGCAAGCGCGGCCATAGGCTGGCTTGGGAGGGGGCATGTGGGTGGGGGGTGCGGCACCCCACTCCTCCATTCTCTGCAGGGCCACGGTCTTGCAAGCTCAAAGTCGGGCAGCCAGTTCATGACCACTTCTGACCCACTTCCAGGTCGTTGGAACTCTCGGCAACAGACTGCCAGCGGATCCTGGCCTTCTCCTCCACACTGGCGCTCATGGAGCTCAAAGGAGAGTGGCCATCTTGTCACGAGCGCCCCCCGATCTTACTTTATATTTCTTGTGGTTTTGCTACTGTCCCATCTCATTTTGCTTAATACACTTTCTGCTCGTGGTGTCTCTAGGGTACCTTTCTTATTTCTATGCATATCCTTCTAACCTTTCCTCTGCAGTTTTGTAAATTGGTGAATCTCTTCACCATTTTCCAATTTCGCAATATGTGTTGCTGAGGGGTCAATAATGAGAATTCTATTGTCCTCCATCTATAATACTACATCTGTTCTTTTGGCCGTGCATTACATTTATATGTGGTTATCTGATTGATTTTTCCTCTTTTACTCTATTTATTGATAACTAAATGTTTGCCTATTTACTTGTCCTTTTCTATAGCCTGTTTATTTCCTCCTGCTAGTTATTTCCTTTGATGATCTATGCATGATCACTGAACTTGCTCTGTCCTTTAACCCACACAGCTCCTTCCTTACCTGCATCTGTCAGCTCCAACTAGACACACATTGGGCAGACTGAATGCTAATACTCTATTTTCTGTCAGCATACCTTTTCACACACTTGGACCTCTATAACAGTTGGGCTGTTTTTTATCTCGGAATAGCCAAAGTTTTCCGTCACATTGTGTTGTTGTCTGACTTAGAATCATTGATCCACTCTTTTTGGACTACCGAAATGTGCTGCTTGAGAATCTTGAAAACTCTGGTTGGTGCTGAGCACAGGTGCCCAAAAACTGCAATGTGTGTTATGATTCCGTCCCTCCTCCCCATCTTGTGCAATCTAAACTGACAACAAGCAGTGTTGCTTGTGAACTACAAGTTGGAATCATGGCCTCAAACACATTGACGGGAGTAGTGCCCCTATATGTAAGCAAAGCGGAAGGTAGGTCAAAAAAGGGGCTGCTTCTTACTCTAACAAAAGGCACTCATCTGAAGCTGGGGGTGCTGCCCCTTCTCCGGCGGAGCTTCATAGTTATCTTGTGTGCTCTACAAGGCACACTGAAGCTGCCCTAGTTATGTACAAACTGTGAGACCCCTTTTGCCTTCCAGATTTTCTCTTCAAATGTTGCTTTTAGGAAACTGTTCATCCGTATTTTGTTGTGTTAATTTATGCAGTATTTTGTTGCCACACTGAGTGTACACTTTAAACACTTGGAAAAAATGCATTTGAAACCCATTTTCAGTTCTGTGATTGATCTCCTTATATTATGCCCATCGGCATACATCTGCTGCTTATACATCTTAGCTGCCTTGTCTTCAGTTGTGTTCGTTTTTTCTTTAAATGTCTGTTTCAGCATACCCTATCTGTCTTATTTTTGTTTTCCTCAACCTTAACTATTAAATCTGCACTGCCTTTCAGTTCTGCCCAATCATCCCACAAGCTCTCCATGTACCTTTCTGGCTTTGTTTGTTTGAACTCAGCATCCCAAGGCTGTGGAATACCTCCTCTTTGCCTATCCATTCCTCATCCTCCCTCTCTTCACTCAGTAATTCTATCCGGGCTGCGCTCTTCCATTGTAGCTTATTCCAGTAAACTCTTCGCATTCTAACTCATTGTGTTAACCAATACTTTTTTTTTTGTTTTAGTACTTTTTTACTACATTTTGTCAAGTGCTTCAATGACCAGATAGTTTCCAAAATACAGTGATTTACTCAGGTCAGAACACAGAAGTTGGAGAAACGTTATCCGGCTACAGAGGTATGAATACACAAACATAGAATGCATCTCCAGTGCAAGGGTCCAAGAAAGCAAAACAAGGTAGCAGAGAGATCAAAGCCCTAATCTAAAGTTAGGACTGTGTTCTTGTGTACCAGTTTCATAGTCTACCATAGTTTGTGGTCGGGTAAGAACTAAACAAAGAAGCTGTAATAAGGACCGAACCGGTGTGGAAATACAGTGGTATGACTAAAAGCGGGTAGCACCTAAAATGTAGACGGAGAAGTGATGTAAAATCCAAATTACATGCCAGTGGCAAAATGAACAAGCAGCTAGAGTACAAAGTGAGACGTAGAAATAACCTGATAAACAGGCCCATGATCGAAAACCAGTAGCTAGCAACAGTACCTAGTGCAAAGCAAGGGGAGCCAGGCACAGGGTCAGCAAACGCAGAAAATCAGCCATAAGGAAAAGAAAACCAGAATGCCACTAAGAAGCCCTAGACTTTTTCTACCTCACTATGGTTGTGCTTTGAAACAGTCCTCTGGTGGATTCCAAACAATCTGTTTAAAGTAAAGTGCAGTTCTTTCCTCTAAATCGCATAAAGATTTGAGATGTGTCTGTACTTCTAGAGTGTGAACGTGTGGGCATGTATCATTGTTGCAATGGGATGGACATGTATTTCGTTCAAAAAAGTGTTGATATGAAGAGCATGGGATCAATTATGTGGTATTTCTCCATTCAGAATGTCTGTTCAGTGGGGAGTGCTTGATCTTGGGTCATATCTAGATTTTCTCTAAAAGCTTTGGAATTCATGTGGATTGTGTGCCCTTTAATCCTTCGAAATACCCTCTCTTAGGTAAATATGTGTACAAGGGATGCAATTAAGTTCTGTTTGAGAGGTATATGCATCTCATATATCACACAATTAAGACAATCTTGGGGAATTGGAGAATAAACCTAGGGAATGAGCTGATGTCAGACCCTGGTGCCAATCCACACCAGGTATTGTGATAACATGATTGACACTCTTTTCCGAGAGCTCCACCCCGTGAAATAGTCAACACAGGCAGCAGAGGGCTCTGCGGAAAAGTTGGGAGGGAACTGATTCTACCCAAGAAGAAGTAAGAGAAGTAACAATAGGTTACTGCAGGCCCCCATTGACGCCACCCGATCTGTGTTGCTACACTTTTCCCTTGTCCTACCTGTTCCTGAAGCAGGCTGTTCAAGATGCAAGATGATCCTGTTGCAGGCTGATGGTGGAAGAAACCGGATCCGTGAATATCCAAGAAGCAGAGAATGGTGTTGAGGACTAATTCAGAAAAAAGAAGCAGAAGCCAACCCCAAACGTATGAGGGCACGACCAAGCAGCACATCCACAACAGGAGTAAAGCAATCAAAAGAAAAGTCTGTTGTCTGATCCAATCCAGATAGCAGTACGGCGCGAGGCAAGGAAGTCCAATAACAATCCAGGTCAAACACCAAGACAATCCAAAGTTCAGTAAAGCAAAGGGAATCCGATAGCAGTCCAGGTCAAAGCCACAATAATCTAACAGAAGTTCAGTGTGATAACAGGATGGCAAGCCAAAGAAAACCTAACCCAGTCTGAATCGAGGAAATCAAACAGGAAATCAAACAGTACAAATACTACTAGCAGGTTATATTGAAAAGCACCACTCCATCCTCTTCATCCCGGTTTAGGTAGAAGGCACGCTGAACTTGCACGTTGCTGATGAGTCACGTTGGTTTACGCGACATCCAGCGGCGGATGCTAGGTAGTATAGTCCGGGCGGCGTTCCCCCGCCAGTCGCCAGGGCAATAGTCAGGAACAGCGGTGGCAAGCGTCCCCTGAACCTTGGCGGTTCCTGACAGTTTACTGCAGAATTCTGACGGAGTAGACAATGTATGATAATTCTGATTAAATGGATGAGACAGGCTAGTCTTAACACATGTTTGTATCATATTACCTTCAGCAATCCCATGGAGTTGCAGGAATTCAAAAAAATTGATCACATGATTAGTAACTGCGAAAATGCTAACCATAATGTATATAGATGATTCACAACTGACCAACTTGAATGATTAAATATTGTTATAACTTTTGTGTGCAAAATGAATTGCCTAATGTGTTGCCTCAATCATTATGTTAAAAAAAATAAAAAGTTATTTGCCTAATCCACCGTGCGACATCCTATGATACAGATGCATCCTTTTGAAGATTCCTTTAAGTTGATTGTGATGGATGCTTCATGTTTAAGTTGTTTTTTATTACCCTGAAAGCAAATTGGTTATTTTCTTCCTGCGCTCAGGAGTGCAGATGTGTGTCAGGGAGGCCTTTTTGTGTTTGCTTGGGTTGGATGTCGAGAGCATTCCCTCATTGAGGTTTTGAAATGACAACCCTTTGTAGCTGTAATTAAGTAGATGGGTTTTTATTTGGCATTATAATTGTTTTTTTATAATGCTCTTAATACCAAAGAGGTTTCTAAACTCAGACCCGGGATTCAAACTTTTGTTGCTTTGAGTCGTCTTGCTTCCAAGGGGAGTGCGTTGCCACTGAGCTTTACTACACATTGGTGCTTCCACACTGGATTATTGTTTTCATATATAGCGACGTGGTGGACATTTAATCAACAAAGAGGCCAGACAAGGACACATACTTAACAAAGGCTTTATTAACAAATATCTACAGGTTGTGTACAAACACCAAAGGTGCATGGTCTGAGTTAATCTAAAAGTTGTCAGGCTAGTTATCCTCTGCGGTGGTGGCAGGACATCTTATAATTATAATAATTATTACAGCAAAGCTAAAGTTCCCAGAAACACTGCGCCACAAAAAGTCAAGATTATAATGCCAATTTGCATTTATTATGAAGATTGTCAGCCTGACACGTGTTTCGAGCTATCCAGCTCTTCTTCCGAGGCTGATTGCACATAATTATATAATCAATAATTTGATGTATCATAAACAATAGAAGCAATATATACATTCATGGTCCCCCGCCAACTATGTAACAGGAGGGCGGTTGCACATTGAAATAAATGTAGGGAAATATAATTTATCACACGTATAGTTATCTCAGATTCGAATTGCGCTCAATATTTATTCATCAACTATACGAATGGTCGGTCATCCAAGTTAGAGAATATTGCTATGTCGACAACATTTATGTTGGCCAACATTCACTTGAATTGTAATGAACAGATCAGACTCGCCTAAGATGGCGGACCGTGTTGGTCATAGCGCATGCACCAACCAGTGAGGACTAGTCCCTCACCAAATTCATATTAGTTACTACCGCACGACAATGCAAGCTGGCGCTCGGGGGAGGGGTGGGGGTAAAACCTATTGTGAATTCACAACTCGTCCAGGTAAGACACTTGCCTTACGGTCACTGAGACTGGGACATGCTAATTAAGTTGGTCCAGATGCCCTTGATGAAATGCCTGGAATAGTTCGGAGTGAGATCGTAGGCATTCTTGCTTTGCAGGCTACACGCCTTAACTCGTAGTAATATTTGGTTATATTGTTTACAGCTAATTGGTATTGATAACCTCTCGGGACATATCTTGTTTCATAGCCACTTTTAAATTTTAATTACACTTGCAATGTCTATCTAGTTGTTGCTTGCACCTTTGGTATAGCCTAGTTGTAGGCGGTCCTGCACACTGCTGCAGGTTTAAATGCAAACATTGCTATTACTGTCAATTTGAGTAGGACCGGCATGGATACCTAATCTGAGTCTTTCTCTCTTTTTTAATATTCAGTACTTTCCGCAACTGCGAGGCGAGAGAGGTAGGACTATCCATGATGTATTAACATAGTGATCCGCCTTCATTTAATCTTTAACTAATGACAGCAATATAGCTATATTGGCTCTCTAGTTGGACGACGTGCTGTGGCTGAAATGTATTGTTCATTTTGTATTTCAGTAATTGTTATGCTGTTTAGGCAATTTGCCTATATCTAGACTTGGACTTAAGTTGTGCCATCACACAAGGTAAATTTCCCCCCTCGTCCCCTTTTCGTTGAATTGGTAGAGTAACTATCTGGTCGCATCAACCAAGCTGAGCAAAGTACTAATGCTATTCTCTTATATTTTTTCCTTGTCTTTCTCTCTGTTTTTCTGTTGACCACACTATGTTTAATTTGCTTGTTTATCTCCAATTTTCCCGCAATTTTGTGTGTATATTATGTGTTCATTTTATTTGCCTAACCAATTATTGTTTCCCAGCTTTTATTTCAATGTTTAACCACTCTCCTGTTACATACTTGGCGGGGGACCATGAATGTATATGTTGCTTCTATTGTTTGATACATCAAATTATTGATTATATAATTATGTGCAATCGGCCTCGGAAGAAGAGATGTATAGCTCGAAACACGGGTCAGGCTGACAATCTTCATAATAAATGCAAATTGGCATTACAATCTCGACTTTTTGTGGTGGAGTGTTTCTGGGACCTTTAGCTTTACTGTGATTCTCCTGTGGAGTATATAGGCAGTATATCCACGCCTCCCAGTAACCCGCAGCCTTTAGTCTCCTATTCAATTTGTGTGTGTGCAAGCGCAAAGGTACCCTTAAGCTTTTTTGTGCCGACAGTCTTTCTTCTTATAATAATTATTATAATTGGTTATTTATAACACGCTTAATACCCAGAGTTTTCCAAGCACAGACCCAGGGATCGAACCTGTGTTGCTCCGCGTCGTCTTGCTTGCAAGGTGAGCGCGTTGCCCCTGAGCTATCCTCCCGACAAAAGAAACTTGTCTCCCGGGAAGTAAACAGCGTTCCAATAAAATGCTTGTCTTGTTCTCAGTAAGTTCAAAGCTGGGGCATACCTAGAAATGCAACAACGTAGTTGGTGAGCTTAGAGTATCTGGGCTGAAGGGTTTCCTGCACACTGTTTCGCCACAATTCTAGGGAACTCTCATGTTGGCTCTCATCTTGGGTTTTGAGGAGTTTCCGCACACTGTTTCCCACAGTTCTCGGGGCCTCACCACCTTCGTTCGTGGTCCCTGGTGTGGCAACCTAGAAGAGGGACTTGGACCAGAGGACATGTTTGAATGTAGGTTTATTTAAATTAAAAGAAAACTCATCCTATAACCAAATGGGAGGTCCCTTCCTAACCAAACTAAACTAAGATGCTCTTTGGACCAACATTCCAGGTGCTCATCTATAGTAAAAAATACAAATATTTCTCGGCCTAAACCTATCCACTAAGCTGGCCCTACCACTTAGCAAAAATGTAAAAGGAAATAGGTAGATTGCATGCACTCTTGGTTCTTCCCAAAGGTATCTTCGGTTGTCCCAGGAATCCCTCCTGGGTCTGTATCCAATGGTTACAAGTAACAGTACTACTCAGTTTGTCAGTCTATGAAGTGCGTCAAAGTTCCCTAAAGTTCAAACAAAAAAGTCTCAAGTTCCTGAAAAAATGAAATATCCAAACTTCTTTAGGTGGAGGGATATTTCCTGGATCCCTTTCCACCAACTTGGTTGATCTATTCCCCACTTCGACCAACTGTTGAGTGACTCTGTGCTCCTTTATCTGCTTTTCACTCTGCTAATTATGTCACTGTGGCTCCTTTGGGTTCCCCAGACCTAATAACTGAGTTCTTTAGGGTTCTTATGACTCCCCTCTCCTTCTGGCTGTCTTGGTTTTCTTGGGTCCCTGCGTCCCTTCTTGAAGCTTATGCTGCTCGGGTTGCTCGGGCTCTGTAACCCTTCTCCATGTCTCATGCTCTCTCTTCTCGTCTCTCCATGTGACCCTTGGATGGTGCTAGGGTAGTCTTTCCCTCTTCCCCACTTGTTCTCTCTTCTCTTTGATTCACTCCAACCTGGACAGTGCGTATACCTTCTGTGTTGTGGTGCTTACTCAAGTGAGGGTCCGTCTCATAAGTGATGGCAGCATTCTTCATGGCTTGCCGCTCCTCCATACTGGTTGCTAGCAGTCTTTGCGTTCCGCTCGTCTTGGCCCTCTCTCTTGCCCTATCTCTCTCGCTCTCTCTCTGGCTCTCGGTCTGAGAGCGGAGCACCCGGTCCTCCCTTTGTCCTTGGACTCAGCAGCTGTTCACAGGCTCCATGCCCACTATTTCCTATACTTTGTCACGCCTCCAAGTCCTGCTCACTTCACACGACCTTTGCCTCTCAAGCCTCGTGTGCTTCCTTATCTGGCGGACGGTATCCCCTTGGCCGTGTGCCTAATTTCGCGCTGCAGCCGGCTCCGCTGGTTTGCATGCTTCCGCCCCTTGTCGACGTTCTCACGTCTGAGTCTCAGCTCTCCGTTTGTTTCTCCTCCTCCATCCAAGGGTTGTTGGGGACTTTATTCTTGCTCTGATATTCAAAAGATGTGTATTGTTCATCACAGGTTGTCAAGCATATTGGAAGTTTGTTATGTTATGTTACTTCGAATGTATATAGCGCCTTATATATCATTGGTATGACCTCAAAGCGCTGGTAGGTTTCGGGAACCGTAGTTCAAGTCAGTAGAGAGATAGTGTCATATGGTGCATGGGTGCACCGGATATGTGTGCAGTTGGTGTAGTTGTTGGATGATAGCTGCTTCATAGTAATAGGTGTAGTGCAGTTGGATGTGTGCAGTCTGGTGGATGGACACCTAGACTGGGTTCTGACTGTGTTAGGCCTGAGGAACACCTATGTGAGCAGCTAGGCTGGAATGTGCTCAGCTAGATGCATTTTTATTAGGGTGAGGTGTTCATTGTGTGTCGTATTCGTAAGTGAACAGCTAGGCCGAATTATATGGGGTATAGCTGTGTTCTAGTTGAATGATGGTGTATAGTTGAGAGTAAGCGTAGTGGTGTGATATGGTTGATATCTGTAAAAGCACTTGAGACAAGGCACGTGGACAGGACGGTGGGGACATACATAGCGACATACGGATATATAGCGACAGGGGTTGATAAAGGTATATATGGGGATACAGATATATACAGAGATACAGATAAATAGCGAATAGGTGGATACAGATATTATGGCAACAATTCCAACCACTCTGTCCAGTTCCATATATTCTATCCAGTTCTGTCTATTCTGTCCAGTTCCATCAATGCCAACTGATTCCATCCACTCCGTCCATTAGGTCACTCTATTCACTCCATCCACTTGATTTGTTTCATCCAGTTCTATCCAGTACTGCTTATTTCCATTCAAGTCATCCAGTTTGATCCGCTCTGTCCGTTTCGTCCGCTCTGTCCGTTTCGTCCGCTCTGTCCGTTTCGTCCACTCTGTCCGTTTCGTCCACTCTGTCCGTTTCGTCCATTCTATCCAATCATGTGGGTAGGATCGTAGGTTTTGAACACCAGGTAGAATAGTTTCATTGTCTGTTTCGTTGTTGGGTTGCTGGGGGATTCAGACAGATCACAAGTTTTATTTATTGTGTAATGGAGTTAGCCTGTAGTGACATCCTCCACGTTGTGGGGTACAAGTTGAAATGAGAGCTCATCAACGCGAGTGGCCACGTTTGGTGTTATTGTCTCCCAGTTTGGCTTACTAGATGCGTCGGGTTTAGATGACGTCAGGATGGTTAGCGTGGTGTGATCCGATGAGGCAGGATTTGGGGTGGTGTGATAGAGCATGGTGTGATCGGGCATAGTGTGATGCGTTGGAGTGTGATATGTGGTAGGATATGGTGTGATTTGAGGAGAGATAATGGGATGGGATGTGATGTTATGGGATGTGGTGGGATACCATGTGATGGGGTGTTATCTGATGAGACATGGCGGGATATGATGGGATATGATGGTGCATGCAGTGCTGTAACATGGCATGAGGTCATGTGCTTTGCTTTTGTGAGCTGGCGTGTGATGTGAGGGGAGGGTTGCAATATCAGTCAGATGTGTCAGGTTGTGTCTGTTGGTGGTGGTGTCGCATTTGTGTACATTGTGCTTTTTGGGACAGTCCCAATATTGCCAATCCCGCGGGTTTGTCAGGAGGGGTCTCTGTGAACGCCATCATTTGGAAACATACAGTTTTGCAGACAAACCCTGATTAATCCAGGCAGGAAATCTTTAATTGTGTGCTTATTTGACCGAATTCAAGTTAGTCCGAGAGTTCTGTTTGCTTCCCATCCTTTGCCAGAAACTGCTGAGATGGGGGATAGTTCTGATGCCAGGAGAACGCAAGCCTGGGCATGTCGCTCCCCGAGGGTAACACCACAGCAGCGAAAGTTGCGAGATCATGTGGTGAGGTGCAGCCCTCTCCTAGGACCGCATGTTTAGGGCACGTCGGCAGTTAACACATTGCTAATGTATGTTTTATTTTTATTTTATTTTTTGCCTTGCCTCTCAAACAGTTGGGATTCTAGAAGTGGGGGCGGGGGAGGGGAGGTCCATTGAAGCCATTGACGTTGAACACTTTGTGGGTCAATATGATGCTGTGCTGGGAGGGAGACCCCATAAAGTGCATGGGGCGGGGCATGTAGCAAGTTCAGCATTACCTTCAGCCAAACAAATAGAGGTATTGTCTGTATTTCTTAATCCCATGTAGGCAGATCATACCTTAAGTATAGGGAGTTCCCCATGGGAATGTGAGTTTTTGTCCCTTAAAGTGGAGTCACTCCCAGTGACGTTCCGCATTCCCAAATCCCTAGGGTGGGTTTTGCTGAGCGGGCTCACTTCCCTAACCTCAAAGGGGGTGGCTCCTCCTAGGAAAGAAGGGATGAAGTCTCCAGTTTCATCACACTGGTTTGAAGGCCTTCATCATAGCAATACAATTGTTTTTTTCTGGGTCTCTTTTAGGAGTGGAGTGACAGCAATAGGCTCTGGTCGAAAGAGAACTGCGACCAGCTCGGTTGAGTCTCTCCCTGGGCTGTGGGGGTGTGCAAGAGGGTCCTGACACTTCGCGCTGGTATGATGTCACTCTCGCCCCCTCTGTCAGTGCTCTAGTCTTGGCCTAATAGTCCTCCTTTTTGTCACGTCTCTTGCTTGTCTCTCCTTTCACCTTTAATACCTCCCTAGAGCCAACTCAGCCCACTGGACCCTTTCCTAATATGTCTTTCCGTTTCCTCCTCCTGATATTTCCTGACCATCCCCTATTGCCTTCCACCTCCTCCTTTTCTTCACCAGATTCCTGCTGCTGACTCTCTCCTACCACCAGCTTCTGTCCACCAACCTCCTGCTGTCTCTCCCATACCACTTAACCCTGATGTCACTCTTATAACACTAAACTCCGATGTGCACCAACAACCTCATGCTGTCCCATTTCTACCACATACTCCAGACAATCGCCAACCATTTGCAGATCTGCTTTCTACCCACTGCCTCCTGATGTCTTTTTCCAACCCTCTCTTTTAATGGTCTTCTCCTGCAGCCTCCTGTTTCTTTTGATTTTTTTTTCTTTGTTTTTTTTCTCTTTATTTCTTATTTTTAAAAAGTATCAGTAATCACAGCTTGGATCATTAAACTATATAAAACATCTTATTTTAAAACAGAGTTCAAAGTAAACAACAAACTGTAGCCCTAGAATCCACAAAATGACCCAGACCTAACCCAAGATAATGTGTATTAATCTGACATCCACAAACACACCCATTAGTTTTGAAAACAACCAACTCCACTACATATACATAGTTTGATTCAGTATCACCTGTAAAGTTCAGTGAAACTTCCCCATAGTTCCTCATAAAATACTTCCTTGTGCTGTTTATAATACATAGTCTTCTCATATCTTGATAGAATTTACACATCTAAAATCCATTCTTCCACTGTCGGCTTCTTCCTTGTCTTCCAAACTTTTAAGATCTGTTTTGTCGCCATCAACAAAGCTTTATTGATCCAACAAGATGTTACCCAACTATCATTATGACCACTTCTCGGTAGCTGCAGGATAACTGCTAAGGGATTGCCTGGATAAGTAATGTTCCAGACATGATCGACTCCGTCGACAACGTCCCTCCAAAATGTCACCACTCTTTCACCACTCCACAACATATGAAGCAGACTACCGCTCTCCTTACCGCAAACCCCAGCAACAATTATCAATCATTCCCAAAGCACACATACGCACTGGGGTACAGTAGATTCTGCCCAGTACTCGCTGATGAGTATAGCGTAGCTGTAAATCCGTCTTGGCCTTTACCGGAACTTTCCAAACCCTATCCCACTCTTCTAGTGTAAGATCTCTGCCTAACTCTTCTGACCACAACAGCCTTAACTTCTCCCAGGAATCCAACCATTTAGCATCAGATTGCATAACCTTTTAAATACCAGACACTTTTTTGTGATGTGATCCACAGGTCAATACGTTAAGAATTTACGGTTTCTGCCATAATGGTGCCTCCTCCATCATCTGTCCCCTTTCAGAGATTAAATCTACCAGTTCACCATATCTTCGTAACTCCCTATTTTGCAATACAAATTTCTCCACTAGACTCTCAATGGATACTACCCTTTCATCATTCCAGACATCGTCAGTTGTTAAGATGCCTCTCTTAATCCAACTCTTCCAGTTCAATGCCTTATTACTGATCTGTAGACCTGGATTATGCCAAAGAGAGGCCTCTTTATAAATGAACAATCCTTGCCCGCTTCCCACTATCAATGAAGTCAACGCGTTCTTTGCTGCACAAACTGTTCTTAAACTCTGCATCCTCCCACGCAACTTCCCAAAAGAATACAGGCATTTAATATCATACGGTGAAAACTGCTGCTTCTCAA